>NC_141219.1:11936388-13251388 GCF_054856515.1 Filicampus tigris
CATGCCGCCTTCGGAAGAAGCACGCCCTCAGCCTCTCCCTCTCTTCCCTTCATCGTTCCCCCTCTCTTGCTCTCGCTTGCTTCAACTGAACTTCCAGGCAAATGCTGATGAAATGACATCTTCGCAAAGGTCTTTGGAAAAAAGTGTTTGCTGCCCAGTCTTGTCCCTATCTCAGTTCACAGTACACAAGAAATTTTGTATCGGACCGTGATGAGTGTGAATGGGGGACACAGGCACAGTGGTGCCTTGAGAAGTAGTTCAAGATACAGCAGTCATTCAGCGGGTTTTTTTTTTTTTGCTATAACTTGCAAAAGCAAACTTGAAATACAAGAATTCCATGTTGGCAGTGAACTCAATGCAACTCACTTTTCAATAAGCAGTTTGAAAAATACTGAACAATTGATCCAAAAAGAGGCGTCAAGGTAGGGTTGAACAATACAGTAGGCTATATCATTTTAGGATCGAAATCGCAATCTCAGACAGCAATTTTGTGATCGTCAAAGATGTGTGATGTTTTTTTGTTGTTGTTTTTTCAAGCTCTTATAACTAAGGCTCACGAATCAGCGGCATGCTCCTGTGGACAGGTCACAATAACCAGCTCAAAGCTTGTTAAAAACATCTCGCTGTCACCCATACTCCCAGAAGTCCTTTCTTTTACGGCTGCTTGAGAATGCTAAAGGTTAAGATAGCATACGCCGCACAATGCAGCTCTCTCTTCTAAGTAACTAATTCTCGTCTCCGTGGTGACAATGGGTCAAATACACTACTTGGGTCAATTTGACCCAACTTTCAAAAAATGTGGCTGCTTTGTACAAAACAATGCAAGAACATGAGTCAAATTGACCCAACTAGTGGATCAGTCCATTTTTGACCATAAATTGCGTTATTTTTTTACCCAATTGTTTTTAGTGAAATAGCGCTTTCATTAAAGCCTGACGAGGAGTTGCGAAGCATACAACACATTGAGCAAGAAGGGAGAGCATGAGAAGATGGAGAAGATAATGCTAATCGCAAATGTGAAATGAAGAGTTAGTAAAGACCAGAATAAGTGCTTAGTGAAGGTGTAGAAAAAGCTGATGTTTAAATGTTTAATGAAAACGCACAATTTGGTTGAAAAAGAAGCAGAGAGAAGAATAAATATGATACTATCGGAGCCTTTTAACGGAAACAATTACCTTTCACATTTAAATAACACATTCCGAAATACTTCTATTATGATTTTTACACTCACTATTACTGTTAAGGGATTCAATTAATACCATTATATCAATTTCAGGCCATATCGCTAAGCCCCCAGTCTCTCTTTGAAGCAGTTGTCTGTTGCAAAAATATGGGGAAAATATTTACATATAATCTTACATTTATGTACATAAAACATGTACATTAGTAGAATCGGTAAAACATGTTTGGTTAAGAAAGATATTTTTACATACACTTGCATGTTTATACATGTATGGGCTGTAATACAGTAGGTCTTGCTTTAGTCATCCACTTATTTTAAATACCTTGAAAAAGTACTACCTCCCTGACACAGGCTCTTGAGTGTCCATAAATTGTTGTTTGTAAATTGTACAGAGTGAATATTGCACTGAAGCTTGATTTGAAGAAAATCGTGAATCAAATCGACAATGGGGAACAAAGATTAAAGATATGAGCAATTTGAGTTAGAAACGATGACATGGAATGAATTCAACTCACATCTCAAGGCACTACTGTACAGTATAGTAAAGGAAAGTACAGTACAGTACACTTAAGGTCAAACAGGCCAAATATTAAAGTGAAGAGTAGCACCGTCTAATACTGAGATGACTCTCATAAAGGGCCTTTAATTCAATGCGCACCTAATCGGGAATCACCTCGGACTTTTGTATGGACTCCATAAATACTGGCGAGTGAACCATGAATGGAAGAAAAGATGCAAATTTGTGGAGGTATAAGTCAGGCAGAGCCGCTGCCTTTGGGTCTGAACCGTCTTTACATTCAGCCCTTTGACTCCCAACTTGCTCCTGTTGCCAGAACCACTAAACCGCCAAGAATGCAAAAAATTCCAGAGGATGCCTTCAGAGACAGTAAACCGTGGCATGCTTTTGCTGCACACATAAATAGAATGAGGTGCATGTTTATTGCAAGATCGTGAGCCATTTTTTTCTGATTGTCGAAGATATGCAAGATGCACAACTGACCTGACATTTCTAAAAATAGATGCGCTTCTTTTTTTGTAGGTGCTGTCACACATCTTTCTATCAAAGCACAACTCACTGCCATTTTGGTCTGTCTCGTCGTAATGGGTACAGCCACTTCAGATTTCTTCCGCCTAAATCTATTATTGTCATCCAGTCCTGCTTTCTTGACAGTTTATATACTGCAGGTCTGGAATTCGTTAGCTTCTTTTGTTCACGAGCACAGACCTAAAGAGAGCAGTAAGTAACATGCATCTCCAGACAAAAAGTCATCCTCTTTTCATTCAATCCTCCATGACAACCACTTTCACAATTCCCTTTCCCAAGCCATTCTTGAACAGCGTCCAGGCTCTGTTCGAAAGCAGACGAGCCTTTTTACTCTTTTATGGAACACGGAAGCCTTCTTTTTCTAGAAGCTCTGTACATAACAGGTCACAATTACCATATTACCAAAAATGGGTACCGGTATTCATTTCTCTGGATTCACGCTTGTGGTCTGGTCAATAGCTTTGTATGGCAAAAACAAAATGGTGGGACACTGTGCACTTATCAGCGACATACCTGGGAAAAGATCTGACCTCTCTAATTAATCTTTAGTAATATAATAAATAGGTTGTTTGATTTATTATAAGTGCAGGCAGCAGGTGCTGTATCCTAGATCAAAAGATTTATCACATTTGTGTAGGCACAAGCCCAGTTGAGAAAAATGTGTTTTGTGCAGTTTCCTTGGCAATTTGGGGCAGAGAGACCCTCTGCCAGAAAGAACGAAAAGAAAGGGTTAGGTAGCGGTAGCACTGAACACATTTCACACACTACAAAAATGATTTATCCAAATCGATTTCACAATTGAATCACTTGTATGCAATATAACAAGCATACATGGGAAACATTTGTTGCGTTACATTTATTTCAGAGTTAATTAGGGCAGCGTTTCCCAACCTTTAGTGAAATAATAACGATCCCATCGCAATTTATGTACAAATTGATTTACTCGGTGAGAAATCTGGACCTGTTTAAACCGCTGCCGTTTGACACTTGCTATCAACTGAAAATGACATCACAGTGCCCAAGCAAGTGGCAAAATGGCTACCCCCCCAAGATGGATTAAAAAGGGCTGGATTTTGCTGCTAATGTAATATTCCACAAAAGCAACATTAATCCGAATAGCGCGCTTGACCTAGTGGAGCCGCATAGAACAGATTGGAAAGAAAATGTTTGACTTGACTTCCCCTTTAAGTACGTATGCCGCACTTACTCGATGTTCCTTCCCAGATGCATGACGAAGGAGACCACATGAGGCCGCTCGCTGTTGAGCTGCAAGTAAAGGAGGCCAATAGCAGGTCACACACAAATGCATCACGTTGATGTGATGACAGTGAGACAGAGTCGAGGGCAAAGGGCGGCCGTCCAATATGAGCTTTACACAAGAACATTTATGCATGCGGGAGATTTTATACGTGCGCGGTTAAGCGCGTGTTTATCATGATGCTTCACCTCAGCTCTCCCACAGCTTCCCAGCAGCTTCCCGAGGATGAAAGCGAGTGAAACCCCAGACTAGTGGGGCTCCACAGCCAATTAGGATTGTTTATTTAGCCAGCCGCTGCCACTGAGCATAACAGGAGCACACAGCCAGCCACACAAGGCTGCAGGGGCAACCTCTTCTCTTTTTCCACCCTTTTAAACTCCTTTTTGGCACAACCCCCTCTCTCCCTTCTCTGCAGCCTTTCTTCCTCGTTGCCCAACTGTTACTACCTTCCAGTTTATATAACAGTAAAGTCCATGATAAGCCACAGTCAAAGTGCCTAGGGTATGCTCGTGCGCTATTTTCCTCTCTACAAATGTCTTGGTTGTGGTAAGGCCTGTTATAAATTGTTGCATGTCCGCGCAGTCTATCGGCTACCATTATCCAAATCTTCCATTGTTGGACGTCTAATATGACAGTCCTGTGGTTTCAATGACTCATTTCTGAGCAGTAAAAGTAATTCAGCCTCTTTTGTTGTTGTGTTAAGCGTGAGAGTAATTCTCATGCACGTTGGCCCATATCACAAAAACACAAACGGGACAATCACCAAACAGGTGGTTGCAAGTTCTTGGCATTTGTTGTTGACATAAAAACAAAGGGCTAACTCCAGCAGTGCAACCACACCATGTTGCAAGTGTCTTATTTCCTTTTTATTTACCCTTTGTCCAGATTCTTCCAAGATTCTTGGCAGCCATTCATCAACATCCTCTCCTTCATCCATCACCGTGATAGGGGCGGCTACATCTCCTATTCCCTTCTTTTCCCTTCTCCCCATGTATTTCTCATATTTTCCCCTCCTCTTCAACACAGCCTACCCATGATTGATTGGCTTGGTAACTGATGTCTGAAGGGGGCTTAAGTGATGTGTACACACTTGGGTATATTTACTACAGAGCTGGAGCGTTAGGATCATGTTGGCATGGTCACACAGTTTAAGGATTTTTTTTTTTTTTTTTTTTTTCAAGACAACTCCCTAATCTTCCAGGACATATCGACTTTAACAGAGACTGTGGTTTGAAAGCAGTGAGACAAAATAAGTGACAAAACTGACCTTACTCCAACCCCATCTTTCTTCTTACCTCTGTAAGTCCATATGTATGAATACATAAATGCAAGCCCACGTGGCTGCTGTGGATTCATACTTTAGGAAGTGGAAAAAGTAAAAGGATCTTTGTGCAAATGTCTGGACAAGTCTGCATTACCAGCACCTTCTGGATTGCAGGGGAAGTACCTGGGGTCAAACCAAATGCTTCAGAGGGCAACAAGCCAAACCGAAGGTTCATGACAAAGTCAAGGAGCTGAGAAACAAACAAATGAACAAAAACATTTCATAGCTTGCGGATGTACAGACATGACAATGAGCAGCTTCGAGACACATTTGGTAATGAATGTGCAATGGAGTTGTAACTGAATGGATAAGTCAAAGAAAGTGACATTTGGGAGAGTTTGAATGAGGTACACGCTTGGTCAGAACAACTCCGTGCGGGAATAAAGGTCTGCTCACAGACTCCTTTGACATGAGTGCCTGTGGTTTGGGCTCCGCAGTGACTACGGTGAATGCGTATGTGTTTCAGTCATCCAGAATCATTCCGCGGCCTTAACAGGACTTTGGCAAGGCTAACTACAAGCAACATCATACTATTGGTACTGACATGTCGTTGGTGATTCAACATGGCGGTTTGGAGTAAGAAGAGCCGCGTTGGTTAATTAGGTGTAATCGGACTACCTGACTATGTCATCTGTTGAAAAAGTTTGATGAAATGGAAGCATTTCCTCATCATTATAATTGCCTGTGAGTTGCAAAGTCTTCACACACAGCATGGCTCTGCTCTGTAAATGAGTATAGAAGAAGACCAACCAAACCACAGTGTACTTTCATATTCCAGCCTAAGGTGATGATGGGGGAGTAAAACCCTCATAGAAATGAAAATAAATATCTGATTGCATGCTGAATGCAGAGCTGGAATTGCAATTTTTGAAAATGAATTCAACAGCTTGACGAGGCCCATTTAGTGGCCCTTAAGAATCAGTAGTTACAGCATATCAAAACACATTTCATTCGCCTCTAGGCAGATGTCAGAAGCAGATCATTGGGATTCATTTGGATTAGAATCTTTAGGAGAGGTGCCATTTATGGGAGGAACTAAGTCAAATGTGTCAGGAGGTGAGAGCAAGATGACGAACGCTCCATGTGACCATCTTTTTGGCAAACTCTTTCCAACCACGAGGATGGCCATGCATCCTCTTCTTGTTTTTAACCAAGACACAGGAAAGCTTCCATAAGCAACTGCGGGCCAACATAGTAATGCATTACAGCTGCTGGGAAATTTCACTTATTTGTCTTAATGTATCATGGAGACTACTTTTTTTGCGTGCGTGTGTGAATGATAAAGTGTATGCTGGCATTTGAGTTCACCCATCTACACATATTCCAAAAAATCTACCTTGAAGATTTGAGTGGAAATGGTGTTTGCAGTCATGTTTTTAAGAAAATTATTTGGCTTTTGAAAGACAGGTCATGTAATCTGCAGATGCAATGTGTTTCTAATTATTGACTGTTCTGTTGTGGAAAACATAAAAAAAAAAACATCTTAGGAGAATGAGAGAAGACTGACCAAGGACAAAATTGTGCATAATGGGATGAGATCAGCATTAAAAATATGACATTTAATGAATGATGATGGAGGAGTTTAATCTTTGACATCATATGATATTAGTCACGAATAATGGATTTGGTAATGTTGTAGCAGTCGAGATCAGTCTACTGTATCTCAAGAGCACTTTGGTGGAGGGAGGGAAGAGGGGCGGATTTCATTAATCGTATTTTTAAACTACAATTTTTTTGTACTTGCTTGGAAGAGACATTTACTTGAGTAAAATCTTGGAATTAACGTTTCAAAAAATCCAAGTATATTTCGATTCAAAGACTGTTCTAATACAGTAGCCTTCTTTGATCCGTGAATACGATTCTATTCCTGTAAAATACAACTGTTGAATGATACACCAAAGATGTACAACTAATAGGGTATTTGAATTTGGTTTTGCCAATTGTGCAAATTATTTTGGATTTCTCCAATGATCTCTTGAGCAACTTTAGAACGGTGACCCTCCTCTGAGTTTGCCTGCAAAGTGAGCAGAGGCCAGCTGCCTCAGGAATTAAATAAAACGGAGTTAATTTTTTTAACACGTTATAACATTTAAATTAATCTCCATAGTTAACGCTTTAACGTTGACAGCCCTAATTTTAACTCAGTCTTATCTCTGACGCGGACATAAGAGACTCGGGATTTCATTCTCAAGACAAGTCAAGACCTTTGCCCTTTAAACCTTGACGCCTTCCAGGATGACATTTGTGTGTTTCAAGTCATTTTTTTGGAATGGGAGCATGCTTACATCAATCACAAATGCAATGTCAGGGGTTGCGAGATTTTCTTATGTTTCTCTCGTGTATTCCCTGACAAAAGGGCCTGTGGGATCACAGAGAAGAAATAGATGAGTTAGACTCCAAATGAATTGAAAATGTAACCGTTTACAGTAGATCCTAAGATTTGTGAAGCTATTTCAAAGGTTTCTCACATCAAAAGAGTTTCACGTTAAAGGTAAAAGCTGTCTTCTATCATCAGCACATTTGTGCTCTTTTCCCATAAGGCTTCATTTCTGTGTTCTAGGTTGGCTCGATAGACAAAAGTTTGTCATGGGCGATCAATCAATGTCCCGCTGTTCACCCGCGGTTGAAAAACTGCAGTCTGGACAGTGTCTGTGTCTGTCTCTCTGACTTACTGTCAGGTTGGCAGAGCTGTTGCCAGACTGAAGGCTGATGGGGCTATTGTTTTCATTTCCCTTCCATTCAACATAGCCTTGGGAGTAAAGAGAAAAAAAAAAGTGGGGGGAGGAAAGTGGATATGAGGGGTGAGGTGTGGAACCTCCTTGGTGGGGTTGTGGGGCGTCTACTGCTAGCAGACATAGACTGTGTGTTTATCATAACAAGCACTGTCCGCTGAGGAAACTTGGCAGAATACATAGCAGATTCATCTGCAGCCCCTTTCTACACTCGCAACAGTCACAACCATGAGGACATGTTTGTGTCTCGGGTGTAAAACGTCCCCTGAGAAGACAAAGAGACACGATGGAGACTGTTACGTCCCAAGTCTTTGCTAGCGAAAAGAGAAGACTGTTTTTATGATTGTTCTGGATTCTGTGTGAATTAATTAAAGTACCATTTCAGTGGCGCCTCTTGTGCACTATATGCCAACACATTCTTGAGGTTGGGGGCTAAACTGGCCCAAGTTCAACACATAGGCCCTCGTTAACAGGCAACCGGACACACAATCCCTCCCCAAAAACAGCTTGGAAGGGGGTAGAGGAAGTATATCGAGGGGATTTTTTTTTACAGCAATTTAAAGACCCAATGAATGAAGTTGCTTTCACTTTAGTTCTTGAGCAGCAGTTACATTCTTGTCACTCTGCTACCATCTCGTGCATGGGATTAAGAACTACATCACAATGTGTCAGGATTATATTGTATCTACAGATGTGGTTTTCAACCTTTTTACACCAAGAAAGTGCCACTTCAAAATATATTTAGCTATCCAAATACCACCATAATGACCTACATTAAAATACAGTAGCTTAGTAGGCACAAGTGTTCATCAAACTATAGGCAGGGGTTTTATTCTGAAAAAGCATATTTAACGTTATTGAGAGCCACTCTAAACAGAGACAGTTTGAAGAACAATATCACTGCACTTAAATACAGGAAAGTATATTTTTTAAAATTGCCCCATTATTGTTAGAAAGCAGACAGTTCTAGAATATTCAATACCAATGCATTGTACTTAAAAGTAAATACAACAGATCTATAGATAACAAATCTACTACTAACAGTGATGGGCAGGACCGTGCAACACCTAAATTGGGAATCAAACCTTTTTCTGCCATTGATGATAGGTCAAACTGTTGCTCGCAGTGGGTATAGAAATACATGAGTTGAGGTTTCTGTCTGAAGTGAGTGTTGACGACAGTTACCACAGCAAATCCTCAGGCTTACTTATGGCTGAACTAGAGACCAGATGGGCAGTTAGAGTGTTAAAAGAGAAGTCAGACAGATGGAGGCACTGATGCCATCCTGATGACGGGACCCAAGAGACAGCGGCCAAATGGCCGTGCCTTTCTGGCAACGTGCACATATTTGGGCTTTTGTTCTGCTTGATCTGCTAACCTGTGGAGCATCTGGGCAGATGGGACAAATTTAGATGATTGTGGGGGAAAAAAAACAACAACATGCTTTCAGAAGAAGCCCCAAAGCAACGCCTCGATAATTAACACAACTTGCAATAGGCGCAACATCATTTTAAAAAGGCACTAAAATGTGTGATGCTTGCTCTGTGGCGGTACATAAAATGCCAAAGGCAATGTCGGATGATCGTACACTATTAAAAGCCTGAATTTGAAAATAAAATGTTGATTGTGAACTGCCCTCAAAAAACGTGTCATGGCTTAGCCCACAGAGCCATCTTGGATGTTCCTTTGATTGAATACAGCGGTAAACTCAAAAAGATTGATGTGGCATTATCAGTCAGCAGGTAGCAGCAGAGAGTCAGTTGTAAACAATCTAGGTTGGAGCCAGGGAGATGGAATAAGGTGACATGGAAAACACAGTGATTTACAGAGCTGGGCATTCCGTCCCAGGGACGGAATGGTCCGTCCATCTGTCCCGAACAGACACCCATTTTGTGGACAGTTGGAAGGAGGACAAGAACTCTTTTAAAAAGGACGTACTAAGCAAGGACGGTGGTAGGTATTCGTTCGTCCCTCTAATCGTCCCTAACCGGGTCAAGTCGCGGCTGACGCGTTGTGTTGGGTTCTTTTAAAAAGTAAAACTGCCTTGCTAATAAGCCTGCACAACACTGGAGTGCTCTTTTTCATGTGCATTCCCTCAATACAGTATTGTTCTCACAAGCGTAGTCTGCCCTCTACTGGATGCCCATTTCACTGACGAGGTGAAAAAAAAACACTGAAGAGCTATATGACGCGGAAGTGGAAGATGTTCGTTCTCCTCCTAAAATAACATTGCCTTAATTTGCAATAATTATTTTTTTTATTGTGAAATAACGCAATAAAAAGTGAAAACGTGCAACAAAACCCAATAGTATTGTGTTATTACGGAATCTTCTCCTTGATGGCCGCTGGTTTGCTCCGGTCAGCGGCGTCATCATCATCATCATCATCTTCATCTTCATCAACGCAAAAGTGGTTGGCTCGCAGCTAAAAGGTTGTCTTAGTTAAACAGTAGTAAACAATTCAGTCAACACACGATACTGATCACGGGTTCAGGTTGACTGACGCAGTGTAAGGACGGAAGCGCTGTCAAAGGACGAGGAGGATGGGGACGATAATTTTTATGAATGAGGACGGAGGGAGAGGACGGAAGGGTACCCAGGTCGCAGACATAGGACGGACCGGCAAATAAAGGTAAAGTGCCCAGCTCTGGTGATTTATCGGCATTTTTATCAGGTTTAGACTTTTTTTCCCCCAATGCATTTCAATGGGCATCAACTTGACAGATTTACTGTTCATGCGCCGGCCTGGACTCTATCTTACGTGAATAGCGGGGGCTAGTGTGAACTATCCTCATATGGCGTGTAATGGCTATCAGACCTCAGAGCCATCATTGACGTTCCTCATTGACTGGAAGCAGTAAAATCAAAAAGATTGTAGTAGTATTTTCAGTCAGGGGATGGCAGCAGAGAGTCAGTCTAAAACAAAAATGGAGCCCGGGAGATGGAATCAGGTGTCATGGTACATCTAAATCCAATGAGGTAGCACTTTCTTCCACCCAGTGCGGCCCTACTGCACACATGCATAAAGTTACTGCTCATCAAATCGAGATGGCTTCTGTTGCACCTGTGTACAGAGACAACTGTGGAGATATACTGTATATCAATAAGCAGCGGAAGGAAATATAAAACAGTACAGTCATTCCAAAGAAATGGAGCAAATAAGAAAACGTTCTGGCATGAACCCGCGAGTTTGGGGGGGATAACAAAAAAAAAAAAAGGGGGTGGGGGTCTTCAGAAAAAGAAGACCTCAGCACAGCCGGTCACACACACTACATGTGACCAACCACTGTTGATAGCAGAGTCTCTGAGAGACAAGAGAGTGCTTTGGGATGGAGTCCAGATACACAGAGAGGTGTGTGAGAGTGCAGCAGCATCATTATTTTATGAGACCTGTTGTGAGATGTCTGCTCTCAGATGCAACAAGCCTTCTGGAGACACAGCCTTGAGAGTGATAATGTGAGTCAAGATATCATAATGCAGAAAACAAGAGGGTGCAAACCTCAATCTTGCATGAAAAACCATGTGCACACAAACTCTCATCAGCACGCATGAGTGCTGTCATGCCTGACTCATTTCACACTCGCCTGGCGGAGGACAGAGACGTTAAACAACCTGACAAATGTAGTCAACAGTCACGTTTTGCTGAATCATTCACGTGCACAGCCTTGCTACTGAACAGCAGAATGGGTTTTATTTGGAGATGAGGGTGGGGGTGGGATATAATCACATCATTCCCTATGAAAAAGTACCAACGGCGCCCCTGAAGGGTCCACGGTGAAGAGGAGGGAGAATCAGGGGAGCTTCAGTAGTCAAATGGACCCAACATGGATGGCCAGCATGAGGTTCTCTCTAATTCTCCAAAAACACAAATACTTATGTTACGTTTAACTAATACCTGTTATTTTTACACTTAGATGGCTATAAAGATTGTTAAAAAATGTACTTGGAAAATTGCATGTACAATTATATGGGAGTTTGCAATTTTAAAAAAAACAACACTTTTTTCACATTTGTTAAGACTGTCAGTATTACCTGACAGTAGTACATGAGTAAAATGATGCAGGGAAAAAAAAAAAACTGACCTCCCCGGCCCCATCTTGTGCTTCTAATTTAATTTGCAAAAAACAACACACTGGAGGAAAAGCAACCAATGAAAGACAGAGGGCTTGACTGAAGAGGTGCCAATCATTTATTGAAGGCACACTCATAGCAGGCACATCCCCACAACCTTGTGCTGACCTGTTACCTTTGGCTTTAGAAGGTTTGCTGAAATGATAGCTTAATATACACCTCCGGGTAAAAAAAGTTCACCCCTTGTTTGCCAGCTCATCCCTCGTTTGCCAACAACTGGATATCCCAGGCAGACAAACTACAATATGAAGAAAAAAGCCCCGGATGAACGCCTGTTTTGTGGACGGATGGACAGAGGACGAGAAGTCTTTTCAAAAGGACGGACTAAGCAAGGAAGGAAGTGGGGTTTTGTCTGTCCCTCTATTCATCACAAACCGGGTCAAGTACCGGCTGATGTTTTGTATTGTGTTCTTTTAAAAAGAAAGACCAAAGTTCTCTTCCGCGATACCACGGAGCAGCCAAGACTAAGCCTGCACAACATTGTACAGTGCTCTTTTTCATGTGCGTTCCCTCCCTGCAGTATTGTTCTCACAGGCATAGTCTGCCCTGTAGTGGACGCCCATTTCACTGACGAGGAAAAAGGTTTTGTTAACTGACTGTTAACATTGAGTACAAACCTCAGTGACGGAATGTAAGGACAGAAGCACTTTAAAAGGAGAACAGACGGGGTCGGAGGACGATTATTTTTATTTACAGGGACAGAGGGACAAGGATGGAAGGGTACCCACGTCGCGGACGGAGGATGGACCGGCAATAAAAGGTAAAGTGCCCATCTCTGTAAGTCATGCAACCAATGTAGCAGCCGCGGCTAACTTAGAATTTTTACAATGCTAGCTTAGTAATGCTCGCGCTGCTATTTTGTTGAAGCTGGATACCTGTATGCATTATGAGTGACTACTTATCACAACTGTACACCTTCAATATCGCACGTCATTATGAATGTCCGTGTCCATATTGTTTGGAAATACTTCACGTTTCTATCGGCCTGGAGACAAATCAGTGAAATGAGGCTACTTAAAAATCTTGGCAGCAGTTACTAACATGGCAAACTCCTCCTTTAAGTTTTTTTTGATAGGTTGACCCTAGATTATCTCATTTTGTCCACTCTTATTCCCTGTGGGGAAAAAAATTCTAAACCGAATGAACCAGATGTCTGCCACCATCCGAGAACACAATGTGAGTCCCTATGGTTGAATGTATTTAGCGTCAAATCAGAATTCTGTTTTAGTTTGAAAAACATGATTGGTCTGCATCATGTCAGCGACAACAACAATGAAATGAAAGCAAAGCAAATCGGGACAAAAGTCACTGTCAAATGTAAACCAACCTTCAGTCAGTCACAATTCACAATACAGTACTGAAATAACATACTCTGAAGGGTCAATGCAAACAGTGAAGTTCATTCTTTGAGAGGCTCTCATTATTCCAAGCATCCTAGCATAAAACACGCACCGTTTACAGTACATCAGCGGAAAAATAACAGAAGTTGTCAGTAACAATGGCAACGCTTGCCTTCCACCTACAGCCAAGGTACCCTTCCGCCGTCCGTTTATCCGCCATTTAGTCCGGCCGGACCAAATAGTAATCGCCAATAGGCCAGTCCGACTATCATTTAAAACGAGCATCCGGTATAGTGTTTCCAACTACAAACTTTGATAAACTAACACTAGCACCCCCGCTGGGCGATATTTGAAACGAAAGACTCACCACGACATGGAAGCCTCACCGCAGCCGGACTAAATGCCTCACCTTTTAGCACCTTCCAGGCAAGACCTTTTTTGAGTTTTATGAACCTATAAGGACCTCGGAAGCCTGGCCGCATTTAGTCCGGCCGCGGTGAGGCTTCCATGATATGGTGATGTGGCACCTCGGACAACCTTGTGACCTATCCATCAGACAGGAGAAATGCCAGTTAGCTTGCGAGCTAACTGGTGGCTAGCGCCTCTTGTCGTGGCACATAGAGCCCCACAACGACCCAGTGAGACATTTTACAACCACAGAAGGCTTTAAGCATATATATTTGCGCGGCTCAAGGACTGTAGGAATAAGTAAGCATAAGAAAGACGCTTTGACGGTGTTTGATTGACAGTTGAGCATTATGTGGTTTCAGCGCATTCAGTGAACAGAGCCACAGTGTTTGAGAGTGGTGACCACTTTTCAATTTCTCATGATTTTGAAGTCTCATTTTACATAATGAATTTTGTCACCATTAAAACTTGGCAGGGTTGTTAATGACACTCTTCTCTGTGAAGGGGCACATTTACAAGACATTTATTTTCACGTTACATGGACTTATAATTTGAAAGGACTCCCTTTATTGCTATAGGAAAAACATTTCAAAATGTTGAGCAAATTGGAGGTCGATCAGATTCCTGGAATAGATTGTGTTCAATCATAAAGTGTCAAGTGTATTTAAATCATTTATTGGGTCCAAGGTGACTGAATGCTGATCCACCTTGCATTTAGAGCTTTCACCTTAAAGAAACTCATCACAACAGCTCAATATATTGTGACACCTAATATTTTAAAAGGCTTAGCAAAGCTTCAGTCAATATTATTCCATCCTCTGGGACGCACCTCTTGGCTCTGTTCCTGTCATGTAATTTTCCTATGAGCACGTCTTTTTCTGCTTCTGTGTCTTTTCTCTAAGCCTGCATGGGTCTAATGGAAATAGTGCTGTGCAGCACATATTTCAGGTTTTGGTAAAATTCCAAATTTGAAATAAAACTCTGGTTTTAAGTTATGTTCACGTTACACGTCTACAAGGCCACAATATTCAAGGTAGGGCTACTTAAATATGTCTTACTTCTTGTATTTAGCCCCACAAATGAACACAAAAAATGGCACCAAAGAGGCTAAAAAGATGAGATGTAGAGAACTATGCAGTGAGTGGGGAACTGATGATCTCTCACCACATGGTCACTGTGTGCATGCACCAATGTGACCTATTGCATAACAGTTTTTCCACCTGTTTCTAAGTTATGAAGCTTCCCTTTTGTCTGTTTTGCCATCTAAGGCAAAGCAGCAGGATATTAAAAGACACGGTGGAGACACTGCATTTTTATGAGTGTTCCACTCGCTCAGGAGTTGTTATGGTGGAAATGTGCAGAATGTGTCCTGCCATAAAGTGTTCATTGTATTATTATAATGCCACTTAGCCTGAAAGAAAAGTGTCTGCACAAAGAGTGAGGCATGGCTGTAAACAACAACAGATGAGAAAGAAAATGGGGTCGGAGTAAATAATGGGCGAAAGTAACATTTGATTTATTCTAGACCATTAGAGGCCATGATGAGAAGGGGAAAAAGTCAGGGAAAGGGCATAAATAATTCACAGGGGGAAAGAATATGTAATGTTGCACCATTTGTTTAATTCATAAGTTTTGTAGTGCAATAACTCCTTCTGTGCTTATATGAGGCAGAACCTTGGGATTTTATTACATAAGACCGAGCTGAGAAGCCAAAGCATATCAACAGCATACAAAATAAGCATTGGTGGCAAAAATTACAGTTTTTCGGAATTACACAAAGTCATTGAAAATACAGATTGCTTTCCAGGTACCGGTAATCCTTTTAAGTATTATTAGTCTCATGATTTCTGTTAGCACCAGGCCTTTGTAGACAATTGTGGTGTGTTGTGGTTCGAATGGGACAGACGGTTCAAGACTGCTAGTTTTCATCGATATTGTTGAACAATCTGTTATTTTTCTTTAAAATATTTCAAGGTAGGGCTTACTTACAGCATCTTTTAAGGTATTATTGGGAAGGTCATCAAGGAGCCTTCCAAAAAAAGGTCTGGTGAATTTTCAAGTCACATATCCTCAACTCGTAAATTGTCTGACTTTCTGCGCATTGTGTCTGAATAATACAAGGATGCTGGGAGGTCACTCAATCATGACAAAAGCTTCACTTACACTTCCTTCCCTCGTGCAGAGAACAGGAGCAGTGATCCTAACAGTAACGTGCTCTTGGTTTTATGCCATGGTAACTTTTGTTAAGGAACTATTGGAATGTTTAAAAATAAATATAATGATCAAAACTTCACGCAAAAAAAAAAACAAGTGTATCACAATGATGTGGCTAAGCATGAGTAGCGATGACTGAGACTAGCATCACTTAATTTTGTGAGGTTGTTTTGTTTTTTACAATTTACCAAACTGCACCCAGGGTGACTAGACTGACATAACTTTATACCAGTTACGAAAAATGCAGATGTCTAGTACAACCAATAAATACAGTTAATAAATCTTATTTGAAATTTACATGGGGACAGTAAAGTCACGTGAACATTGATCTGCCCTGAGTTAAGTAATGAAGTGCTAGAAGCACCATTGCCCACTCATACACTGCCCAACTACAGCAACAAGGCAGAAGTTATGAATGTTTGATTCAACAGTAAATCACAAGATACAAATACATTTTTTTAAATACTTTTGTACCTAAAGGTGGGGAGGCAGGAAGGAGGAAGATTCAGTCATGCTCATGCACCCCCTTAAATATATCTCAGAAATAGTGTTCCTGTGTGGTAGATTATGGGTATTTGGCAATCCCAACATGCCTGAGGTCTCAATGAGGATGGAAAATATCAAATATCTGTAGCAAACAATAAACAAACAAAAAGAGAATAAGGAAACTAAAGTAAGAAAACAAAAAGACAATTTCCATCTCAAGGTTGTAACAGATCCATTTGCACTGTAATCATTCAGGTCCAGTGCTCACAGCGGGGATGAGGGGGGATGAGGTTGCCGCTGCCGCCGCCGAGCCAAAGCACAGAAAACTCCCTGGATGCCTCATATGAATCATTTCGAATGAAATTATGAGAGCTTCCATGTACTAACTTGGGAGCAACATTAAAATTGAAGGACATATTCAAGATGAAGGGAGAAAGACTGCGCAGGTGGAATGTAAAAGAGCTTTGTGCTTACAGGCGTATAACAGCGGACCGCTTGGGGAGAGAACAGCCCTGCGACCGTAAACAGCGGTTATGTATGCAGCTGTTACCCTGCTGAATAGCAAAACTGCTTATACCACAATATGCTTTTACATAATACAACATACTGTCTCCTGTTTTGATCTCTGATTAGATACACATCAAAATACATTTTATGTAATTAAACTGCATTTGCTGAAATGGACAAGTATGTTAATCAACTTGTTTAACAAGATTATGAATTTACTATCTACAAGTACAGTATAAAGACACAGGTCAACAACACCCCAGGAAACTATTTGCCATTCCAACAGGATCCATCACCAGCTTAAAAATAGAAAGTGTGAAGGCCAGATATGAGGGCTTTTATTACAATGCAGCTATTCAGCAACAATAAACAAAGCAAAGTGTTGATCCTCAAATAACCTAGGGAAAACACTAAATGGACTATCAATAGAAAAACATTTTCGTCGGCACTGTATGTGTTCGCTAGTATTATATTGGTTAGTTTTTTTTTCCCCCTAGATACAGTCCCAGTAACATAACATCACTCAAATTTTAACTCCATTCCCACCATGTATTTTACATAAGTCAAAATGTTTGTTATTCTAAAAATATTAAGAAAGATTGTAAGAAAGAATGGTGCATTTCACCAGTGTTACATTTGAAATACACAATTGCACTCAACTTTTATTTTTACAGACTAACATTTTCAGTGTTTACACAGAAACAATGTGTATCTTTCTGATAAAATTTTATTTGATACCTTTTCCAAATATTTGTTTTTCAGCTCCAAAGAACCATTATGTAAACCAGGGGTGTCAAAATTAGTTTTGTCACTGGCCACACCACAGTTTTGGTGTCCCTGGGAGAGCCGTTACAACTGTGAACCCATACAAACAAATCATTGCCTTATATTAACATGTATACACAACAAATAGATGGAAAACAAGTTTTGAAACGATCAGCCAGTAAATAGTTTGTTCAATAGTTTATCTCATATGTACTGTAAAAAGTGAAGGCAATTTGAAAGAAACATGTCAAGTCAACACACATGATTTGCTTTCATGGGCCACATAAAATGATGTCACGGGCCAGATCTGGCCCCCGGGCCTTGAGTTTGACACCTGTGATGTAAACAAAAGCCGAACCCGTACCTGTGTCATTTTTGAGTTTCAGAAAACAAGTGAGCTGTTATTGGTCGTTACCCAAGCCCCAAACAACTGTGGTGTCATTTTCAGTCGACAGGGGTGACAAATGGCTAAAAACGGATGGATTTTGCTGCTTGACTCATATTCCACAAAAGCAACATCAATCAGCATAGAGCATATTATTGCAATTTTTGGGGGGGGTTAACTCCCCCTTTAATTCCAATGCCTAGTTTTGATTTAGGATGTTCCAACAAACCGTACTTACATTTTATTTAAAAAATGCCTTTTTTTTTGTTTTTCTACAACACCATGCTATTTCTCACATGTAACAAATTTGTGGGATTTTGATTGGCTGGACTGATGGTATTTCAATGCAGAATATTTGATAAACATTGGCTCCTTCTGTGTCTGAGTCAACCCCGCTACCCCCCAAGCCTCCCCCCAAAAAATAGGGGTAAGCATACATGTCTGCAGTCATTCCAAGGACAGCTCTGCAGCCATATTGGCAATGGTTGCTACAGCACACCGCAGTGCATGTGCAGCTTTACCAAAGGGGACCAGCAGACTGCTTTGGAAAATGATGTGCTTAAATGACCAGATAGGACCAAATTTGCAGCTCTGCAGTCGCACACTGCAGATATTACAATATATACCAAACATTAGCACAGATTATTTATGACTCTACCATTATGATGGGAGTGTGACGTGATTACAGTGGAAAAAGAATGACTATCAAGAATATTTGTTTCAACGTTTTTATTGAGCATTTATTTAATAAAATAGTGGTCCTATGGTGAAACAGAAAAATAAAGGTTTGTTTTTAGTTGTGCATGCACACGAACATGATTAACATTCAGAGGAGACAGTACAAGTTAAGACATTACTGATGACAGAACATTAAAATGGTTGATAGGAAAATAATCACTGGCATACAATGTTCCATATCTTGACACCCCCCCCCCCCACCAACACCACCCAGCCCCCCAAAAAAACATCAAGGCATTACTCAGTGTCAGAATAGAGCACTGAATTAGGAAGGGGACCATATTGCAAAACCTATTTTCACAAGAAAAGCTATTTCCCCATGTCCATACTGTCATGTCAACCTCATCTCTTTCCTTTACCTCCCACAAAGTGCAAGAAAGTAATGCCGAGTCAACTCACCCAGCACCAGCTACAATCATAGTCGCTCATACTCAACGCCATAGACCAAAGTGCTTTTGGCGCATGTTACCTGACATGTTTCCAAGCATCGGCAATCACATTTTCTTCACATATAAGCACTTACAAGCTCCCACCTGTTCCATATAGTAAAATTCTTTAAACAGTAAGGCGGCATACACTTGCAGTTGTGCAAAAGGTCTAACTCAGTTCAATTATATTGGACATTTCACATGTACCCATACACATTTTCCTTTTAATTATTTCAAGGTCTAATTATGTGCTTTCAAGTTGGGTTTTTGTTTGCAACATCACCGGACAAAACTGAGTCAGTTGCATCGCTGAAATCTGCTTTTAAGATGCATTCTACACACATTACATACAGTAATATGAAGACATTCAATGAGACTGACATTTACAATACAGTACATATAACATACACACACATCTATCACTATTAGTGAGCTCGGATGAGAAGCATTGCGTGAACAGTTGAATGAAAATCTGAATCTAACATCAGCCCTTCATTAAGGATGCGGCAATAACAGCTGGCAAGCATGGATGGTGCATTGTTGAAATCATGGCTCAGCATCGCCAATTAGTCAAATAAGAATGACAGAAAGTGATGTTTTTCAAATGTATTTGACTACTAAAAGTATTGTACCGCTCGTGTTGCTATCCCTTGCATCCCCGTTCTGAACTCTGCTACTTTCCTCTCTGGACGACAAACTCAATGTACAAACACACTTTTTGAACAAAACTACCGGTAGTAGCCGACTTTTTACATCCACATCATATTGGAATGACAGAGCTCAGTGCAAGATAACCTACAAATAGACAAATGTCAACTCTGACAGCATAGCTCTCACTTTAGCATTCCTAAATTGAACCGTGAAACTTTTTTTTTTGTTTCCGGGATTGATTTGGGTACTTTGCAGTGGAAGTACTTCAAAAGCTAAGTGCTTACTGGATTTTTTTTTTTTTTTTTTCCTATGGCCAGCCGGATTGCATCATTAAATAAAGAGCTCCCTTCTGAGATGCTGTAGTGTAAACAAAGCGATGTTCAGAAGTGCTCTGACTTGTACTTACAACTATGATAGCTTCACGCATAAACATACACCAAATGTGTGCAACACCAACACCAACACAGCATGAGAATAAAGCCAAATTACGCTAAATTTAATTTGAATGACAACTCTTTAACTGAATAGAAAACTCTTGAATATAAAAAGCAGGGTTTGACAAACTTCTGGTAGGGAAAATGATTTTGGTCACAGGTCAATTTTTATTGGGTCACCCAGTTAAAATGCTGTAAGCAATTTTTATTGATCATCAATAAGGCAGTCAATTTCTTGGAAAATTGCTATTTTATTCAGCCTTTGTTGTAATAAAAATGTTTTTCATCATGAGTTTGTGTAGCATGACAATGTTTTGTCCGTCTGATATACTTCAGTAAAAAGGGGAGCCATATTGCGAAAAATTGGAATGCGAGCTGAAATGTTTTGGTACCCATGTTAAAAATGTTGGAAGACATTGCAGACAATATTGGAGAGTGCTGCACTTCAACAGTGACTGGAGACAAAGTAGTTCTAGACAGTGATGTTTATTGTGTTCTTCAATAGAAAACACTACAAAGAACATCACCAATAAAAAATAGCTTTTTAGTGGAATTTTTTTTTTTTTTTTTACTAATGGTACATTACTTGGTTTAAAAAAAAAAACTGTTCGGTAACATTCAAAAGATTTTAAGGACTACTTATCCTCTTGCAATACTTTCAAAAGGGAAAGAGTTAAGAGGCAAAATTGTGGTTTTTTTTTAATATCTATTGTCTCTATGAATACAATGGAATGGCCAAAATTCAGATATTAAGGGGAAAGTAGTTGTACTGCAACAAATGTAATCATTGAAATTATGACTAGTGAGCAAAATCAAAACTATCAAATGCTCTGCTTCCCATACCATGCTTCGCAAAGGCATTTAATGGCATCACATAACAGATGAATGAATGAGCTATACAGTGTTTTAACTTTGGAAGTTAGTGTGTGTTAGATAAACCGCTATTAACCCAGCCCAATCAAAGCAAGCTACACTTTCAAGGCAGCAACATCACATTTCTGTGTTCCCTGTCTATTTATGAGCCATACTGTTGCGCCCGTGCAAAAAAACATAAACCTACCCCTCACCATAGCAATTAACGTTGCGGCATCTCCTGCAAAAAGCAATGATGCCCAAGGTCGGAATGGCCCGGCACGTTTTCCACCACCGTCACGTGTTTCCACGTTACATAATGTGGACGTGCCTCCCAAAGGGCATCGCGCTGTACAGAACCCTGACATCAAGGCCAATTAACCCTCACCGGGCACCTCAAATGCTCACGCCAACTACATTTGGTAGTGTGTATTTCCCTCAAACATACACTAATATAAACGCCCATTTATACACGTTAGTCATTTTTAAAAAGGTACCCGAGGGTTCAATGTACGCACAATTTACGCACGCCGTGTGACCCAGCTTATATAAAGTGGATCCATCCGTTCTCCCATTCCTTCGGTGGAGACATCTTGAACCGGTGACGCCGCACTTTGTAGTTATTCCCGTTGTTATTATCCCAAAACTCTTCGCCGTCGACAGTGTATTTTATAGCGAACTGCAGCGTGCCCCCGTTCTCCATATAAGTGGGCAGGACCACCTTGAAGGAGAACCGATCGGTGGCACCGTCGCTGGAGTGGGGCACATAAGAGGCCAAACTGTCCATGAAGGTGATCCAATTGTTGAGGGAGTAGCGCAGATAGACGCTCTTCTCGAAGGCCAGGTTCAAGACGCGCACAAAGCCGGACAGGCTGAAGTCGTCCGTCTCCACGCTCTCCAGCAGCACTTTCACCTCCCGCACTTTCTGCTCGAAGCCGGGTAAGGTGCCCGGGCTGGTGAACTGCAGCTCCATAAACACAGACTGCGCGAGGGGCCGTGGGAATTTTGTAGAGGCCATGTGGTTAAAGTCCGTGGATTTGGGTAACTTGGCCAAAATGCGCTCCGGCACCTCCGGCTCGTCAGAGTCATCGAAGTGTTTCACGGAGATGAGCTCCAGACCCAGAGAGTCTGCGAAGCGCACCTTTTTCTGACTTGTTGGACTTCTGCTGCGGGAGATTTCCAACTTGGCCCTCTCCGTGGGAGTGGGAAGGGACTTGCACCTCCGGCGCAGGCTGGGACTCTGCGGGGGCTTGAGGAAGGTCTCCCGGCCCCGCGGCCTCTCGTCCACTACAGGACTCTCGGCGGGCTCGCAGGTGCCGTTTATGATGTCAAAATCGTCCCCATCGTCGAGGCGAGGGTTCGCCGCGGCCAGGCTGCCGAAGAGTCCGGCGATGCAGCTGTAGTTCCTGGGCAGGCAGGTCTTCGGGGGCAGCATGTCCACGGTAGGGCGCGCGCGCTCTGCTTCCATACAACGCCGCAGCCCCTGCACTGCAGAGCCGAACTCGGTGGTCGTGTGGAGTCCGGCGACTGGGGAAACCAAACCGTCAGATGTCAGTATCCCACTCGCGGATTGGCGCCGCGGCCGCGTCGCTTTGACTTCGAAGTCCGGGACCAATTGACGCGGGCGTTGCTGAGCGCTGTTTGCTTCATCAAATCTGTCAGTTTAAATGTATAAAGAGGCGGTGGATAAGAAAACACTTCAGCCGATATTTCGAAATTCAAAGCACACTTCCATTGAGTAAAGACCGCCCTCTCGCGTGATATTGTTGTATATGACGTCAGAACGTGTCGTGGGTTAACTGAAGTCTACGTGCAGATATGAACGTTGCCTCGCTGAGCTGGAGACAAGATGATTCCCACTTTTAGGACATAATGTCATAGTACACGTGCAGTGTGAGATGTAGTGCTTTTATCGTAGCTCACTTCAAGCTGTCAAGTGTACTGCTCTGCTGCCAGACGATTAACATAAGACAATTTTCATTACGGCATCTGTGCTCCACTGAGCTGCAGCAGGGGAGCCTCCGACCCGCCCATTTTGTTGCGTCACAGACTGCAAAAGAAGTGTTGCCATGGCGACAGCGTTGCTCACCAACAAGCAGTCACTTCGCCGCACAGTGGACTGAAAGTGAAACAACTCGCTCCGCAGAGAAAGACACTTTGACGTGAGTATAAATTATGCTGTCGCGTTGGAAAAACAAACCTCTTTGACAAAGTAACTGCAACTTACATGCCACAGGGATTGTGAACTAGTGTAGAAGTTCATTGTGGTAATGTTAAGTTACAATGGCTCTTGCTTTCGTTTCCTGGTATCTATCTGGTCCACAAAGTTGTAAAAATCTTAAGTCAACCGAGACTGAAGTTTAGTTCACAAATGGTTGACAGTAAAATTAGCAACATGTCATGTTATTTGTTGGCAAACATTATTTCAGAACTTTCATTGTTGGTATTGACAAAACTATATTGAAGCAATGTTTCTTGTTTTCCTTTAAAGCATAAAAGAGGAAATCAACCTAAACATTTTTTTAAAGAATATGTTCCCAGCAGGCCCACTAGTTGAAACATGGCATTCTGATTAATATTGCGTTTGTGGAGTATGAGGCTCAGCTTCAGAAAACAGGTCAGCCGTGATTGGTTGTTACCCGAGGTATGTCATTTTCAGTCGACAGAAGTGACAAAATGGCCGCCCCCTGAGATGGCTAAAAATGGGTGAATTAACTTTTTCCACAAACACAATATTTATCAGAATGCCTTGTTTCAGCTAGTGGGCTTGCATAGAACATATTCTTGAAAAAAATATGCTTGGGTTGACTTTCACATGCTCGGATCATCTTACCTTATAAGGACATTTGCCATGTAATACAGTAATCCCTCAGTTAATTGGGAACAGAACCCCCTCATGAAAGGTGAAAACCAAAGAAGAGGTTGACTTTATTTTTTTAGTTCATATTATTTTTATTTGGGGGGGGGGATTTACACCTCTATTACACCGTTGCGAACCCCCCGACATAGTTTCCACCCTTCTAAATACTTGTTACACAAATTTAACTTTAAAATTCAAAATGAACAGTAAATACCAAACTGCATGCTGTGAGAGGAAAATTCGCTACAAGCCAGGCAGCAGATGATTACAACAGAACACTGGTTAATAACTACGTTAAAAGTTTTTCATTTTTATCCTAAAATTGGCTTACCTTAACTAGAATCCCCCGGTGCATTTTAGCCAAAAGCTACAATCCTGGTGTATTAATGCACTTTTAAATCCTCATTGTTGTTACAAGAATATCATTCTGCTCTTGCTGCTGCTGCTGCTTCTTCGTTGTAGTCATCTTCGTTGCCTCCTTTTCGTTGTCATCGTCGCCTTCTTTTGAGACGACGAAGAAGCAGCTCTGTCATCGGCAGTAATCATGGCAATTTTGGCTTTACATAATAACATCAACAAGGACCTTTGTATAAAATACAACACGGGATTCTAGTTTATGTAAGATCTTTTAAGACAAACACTTGAACATTTTATTTGCCGATGTTTTGTCATCCTTATGCTTGTCCTTGGCTGAGCGCGCTCCCGTCACGCCTTCTGAACACATCTGTTTACTATCCTCTTATCCGGCTTTACGCTGACTAACTAAACAGCACATTTGAATAACATTATTAGTTTTCGAACAGAACGTTGTTCAAAAATGCCATTCGTTTATTAGCGTGGACGAGACTGGTGATACAAGGGAAATCCCGGGTGAGGCTGCGATGATGCACAGCCAACCAGCCCACAGGATAAATCCACCTGTGCTCTCATTGGTCGAGCTCACGCCGGGAACCAATCACGCGCCTTGCACTGCCCATGGGTATGTACAAAGCCTTCGAGTCAACTATCTTTTTGAAAAAACACATCTTTCCGCAATATGGCTACCGATATGGCTGTATCTTTTCATTTGTATTTTTTGAGGAGTACGTTTTGAAAACCCACGATGCACTGAGGCCGCGAAACTTGAACCACGAAGTAGCGAGGGATTACTCTGTCTTGCGTGGCCTTAGCACACATAATAGACTTCTTGCATATACAAGACCATGATGTCATATCTATTGCAGATACGGTCAACCCTTTTCTAGTTTATGCAAAATATGTTGTGTATTCATACATAGCCTCACATAAACATTGACGTATGAGCCTTAAAGATTTTTTTTTCCCCTAGGGGTGGCAAAGATAGGGGCCATGAACATTGCTGAGTTCCAATGTACACACTGTCCTCTTAATTTCAAGCAGTTTTAACCAGAGGCTAGTGAGTATTCATCGTGAGAAGTTCCCTGTCACAATATATTTACTCTGTATTTTTTATTCTAAAAATCCTTCAAGACAACAGAGATGTTCTGTCCCGGTATAGTTGCTGTAGCATAATTAGTCCATCCAATCACCAAGACTGAGTAATCATATACCTCAATGAGACGAGCACAGCATAATGTGTGTGTTATTTTTCTTTAATAAAAACCCTAGTATGTGTCGTTTTTTTTTTTTTAATAAAAACACACTGGAGTATGAAAAGTTTGTCTGATTTACTCATGAACTTTACACAATATGCATGTACATATTATGGGTGGCTGTTTGCCACTTTCCACTTTCATCAGATCCAGCAAATTTTTATAAGCAAAACGAGAGCTAATGTTTAATTCCTTGATTTCCTTCTTTAATGAGTAGTTTTACTTTTAATTTGTTTTCATGCACTATGGTGTCCAGGAAAGCCGATTCTGGGACAGAGCAATAATCATCAGTGAGATCAACATTGCTGGGATATCTACGGTAGATTAAAACACTTGAATTTGTATGACAATATGAACATTGGAACACAATGGTAATGGTGTTATTTAGGGTTTTGTTTTGTAGGGGGAAAAAAAGAAAAGAAACACTTCAGGCTTAAGACATTTTACATCTGTGGTGGTTAAGTTGGGTCAATCTTAGAAACACAGGGTGTAGCCATTCCTTTTCGCGTTTTTTTCTTTTTTTCCTTTTCAAAACCAGAAAATACAGAGCCAGATTTCCGGCAAGGCGGATGATGACGTGATAAGAGCACATTCAGTTGCTATCAAGACAACAAACAGATGTGATTTGACCTTTGGTCTCGTGCAGGATATAAATTCATTGTTCCTCCCAAAGGGGGGCAGCAGTGTGAAGGCGGTAAAACGAAAATAAAAAGCTAACTTTTTTCTTTTCTTCTTTTTTAAACTTTTACACAGGCAAAATGGATCGTTTTTTTGTTTCTTTGGCGAGTGACGCTTAGAGTCTGGAGCAAATAAAAATTGCAGAATGCAGGTAGGACTGTAGTTTTGATTGAAGTGGATTACTCCTGTATCACAATGCTAACTAATGACAGCAGGAGGCAATTTATGGACCTAGCTAACCATGGGGTATTGATAGGAAGCAGAAAGGGTTGCAGAAGAAGGTTATTAAGACACCTGGTAGGTTAATAAGATTTAAAGGTTTGTGTATAGGACAGAAAAGGAAGTTTTGATTTACCTAACATGTTTCTGCAACTATGGAACTGTTTTCTTCATCGGAGGATCGCATGATATTGTGGTGTGTCTTGTTCAGTTGTTTTACGCCTTTAAATGAAGGCAACAGTAGTTACTGAAAGATGCAATGAAAATAAGAACTCTTTCAGTCATATGGAACCTTAAAGAGTAAGTCACCCCAAGCATATTTTTTTCAGGAATATGTTCTATGCAGGCCCACAAGGTGAAACAAGGCATTCTGATAAATATTGCATTTGTGGAATAAGAGTTAATCCAGCAGTTTTTAGCCAACTCTGGGGGTGGCCATTTTGTCACTTCTGTCGACTGAAAATGAAATGAAAATCAGAAATGCTCAGGATTCAAGTAATGACCAACCACAGCTCACCTGTTTTTCTGAAGCTGAACCATGATTGGTTGCTACCTGAGCCCTGAGCATTTGTGATGTCATTTTCAGTCGACAGAAGTGATAAAATGGCTGCCCCCTGCGATGGCTTAAAATGGGTGGATTTTGCTGCTTAACAGATTCCACAAACTCAATATTAATCAGAATGCCGTGTTTCAACTAGTGGGCCTGCATAGAACATATTCTGGAAAAAAATATGTTTGGGTTGACTTCCGCTCTAAACAGTATACTTTTAGTAACAAAATCAATCTTGTTATGCTTGGTGGGTTAAACTTAAATATGAATAAGCATCAAATCGTGACAGTACGAAATCTCCCTGTATTATTCCATGTGAATATGGTTCTTACTCATAAAAGGTGAATGCCCATTCATGATGCACTTGAAGGATGTCAAAAGCCCCCAAAATCACATTTAACATTTAGGGCCCTTCTGTAGGGCCAAGTGCGCCAAAGGGTTGAAAGGGACGTCTCTATGGTGGCAGTGAAGGCAGTGGAAAAAGTTCCACAACATGAAACATTAAAAAGCCGGGCAAAGTGCTGGCCCGGAAGGAAGATTAAAAGCCTCAGAAGGAAAAGAGTCAATAAAACCATTTGGAACAGGGTCAGCTTCTTTGAAAGTGCTAAGGCTTAACCTTGCTCAGTTAGAATAATGCTTTAAATGGGAGAAACGTGGAGTCGGATGTAGAATACTTGCCCTTGACTGTATTATCCTTCAAGAAGCTGTAATCCGCCTATCTCAAATGTTGAGCTTGTACCTAAGCTGCTTGTTCTCACACAATCATTCTGAAATAATAGACATTCCATTCTTTGTCATTTGATGTTACAGCCAACCTCTGCCTGCTGTCGAATGTCCACTTACCTGCTCTTCTGCTTCCAACTCTGCCTGCGTTGAATTTTCCTCAATTTCAGCTGCTTTGATCCGTCTGTCCAACAACTTTATAATCAGAGATTCTGCTTTTGCCTGGTTTGAACATTTTCATCAGCTGTGACACCTGGGTTTGAGAATTAGGGAGAATTGATAGTTAACAAAAAAGGAAGCAGTATTTATGTACACTGACTGGCCACTTGAGCAAAAATAAATACAAGATAAGTAGTGTTTTGTTGTTTCAGGGAGCTCTTACTAACATATTAGCATTCTAAATCACAATCACTTTACAGGCAAGTTGCCATTCTTACAGTGTCATTTAGTTGCACTAACACCGAACTCCCATTCATAACACTTTCCAATGGGATTTATTTCCTCCAATCAGAACAAATAAGAGCTGAAAATGCACACGGTGCACAGGTTTCACAACTGCTATGCATTTCATCACATTTGGAGCAAAACAGAGACCGATCTCAGCATGAGTCAAGTTTATACGAGTGGTCCCGTGGCACACTAGTGGGGTGTGTCAACAGATGATCCAATTTCACCTAATTTGTCCGACAACTATCATTTGTTGATGATGAGACATCTATGTTCATCTATATATACAAATTATGTATAATGACTATAGAACAATGAAATGCTCTTCCATTAACCTGTGTATTCACCTGTTGCACTTGATACAAACAGGCAAGGCCATCATCTTGTTGCTCAATTAAACAGGCCCAGATTTCATACTGAGCAAGTCAATTTGTGAGTAAACTGAGACGAGATGATCATTATTTCAGTATTCACATTTTTTGTGACATTGTTAGGTGGTGTCGTGCCATGAGTCTGTTCCAATGTCAAAAGGGTGCCATGGCTCAGTAAAGGTTAGGGAACACTGTTCTACACTACTACAAACTATAAGGACAATACCACACGTTGGTAAATTAATAGCGTTATTAGTTTCTGTGAAACCCTCAGCAGTATTATCTTTTGAAATACTTATTTATAACATAATACAGCTGTGGAGCTCATAAAATCAATCTAGTATCCCATGGTGTAAGTAGTGCATTTAAAAGCAAGCAATTTAAAGTTCAATTCCTTCAGAAAGTAGTGCGACTGCTGATAATATTTTCTGGTGATCCCAAATGCACTGTAAGATGAAGCGATTGTTTGGAATGCGAAAAGTAACTCAAAGGCACACATTTTGTTTTTCAGTTGAGTTGGAATCCATGCAAATAGATGCATTTTATGAATGTAGAACCTTGTTTCACTCCCATCATTCACATACATTGGTATAAAAACAGATAATTCCTCATTAATCGTCTGAAGCACTAAAGGCGTATTCCTCGAAACTAATGACATTATTCTAGTGAAATGTAAACTTGTGCACTTACCTGAAAGCGAACGAGAGGAATGCACTTTTAAACGATACAGGAATGTTGTAACATAATTATGGTCCTTACAGACATCTAAAACACGTAAGGCCTAAATAAATCTGGCTCGCGATAGGAAACGTTTCGAAAGACAGCCCATTTGGAACTGATATTATCAACAGCTTCTTTGCTCGCATTTAAAGCTATTCACAAAAGTTTTGTCATGCGGCCTTACTTTCCGGTCACGCCATATTTGGCGCCTCGAGCTCGACAAACCCCCGCGCGTTTTAGGCGTGACGTCGCGCCGTTTTTACGTAACGATTAAAGCACAATGTCGTCATCACGGCTGTTGTCACCCACGAATGTTTGCCTGTATGTATGCGTCCGCTGTTTTAACTGCTTCTTGTCAACATGAAGTGGATATGATAACTTAGAACTGCAACTGTTTTAATGTAATGTTCAAGGTGTATGTCTCTATGAATGGTAACTGCACAGACTCGGGCGTGCTTATCATCTGATAATGTTCACGTGAGCTGCAAATATTAAAAATGTTGTGTATTGTAATTATTAGGTTCCCATTAATTTTAATGCATTACGTCCATTGAGTATTTGTCTGAACCGCAGTAGACAACTAGAAAAAATGAGAAATCTACATTCAAGTTAACTTCACGGGTCATTTCAGAATTGGAGCACAATTTAGGCACCGACGTTTCTAAAAAAACAAAACAAAAACGTTTACATTTTTTGTACTGTTTTGAAGAAAATTAGGTAATAAACCCATTTAATTGTATTCGTTCCAGCTCAACCATCAACGGCATGCGTGTATATATTGTTTTAGATTGACGCAACCCTGTAATACTACAGCACTAGAAAAAAATATTTAAATATTTTTGCCGAATAAATACTTTGCAATAATTTCTTTGAAATACCGATTAAATTTTAATACTATTAGAACAGAAACAGGGTTGCAAACCAATGTGAATGTTTTTGTATGCATACTTACGAGCTGCATTAGCTTGCTAACGTCAAGAACAAACTCACCTATATAAAAAAATATCTAAAAATGTTTTAGTAACAGCACCACTCAGGGCATAATTATTATTGTTTAAGATTTTTGATAAAACAACATTTTAACAATTACATAGAAGACATAAAATGATACCCTAAAACCAGAGTTTCCTATGTTAAAAAAATATTTAGAAATCACTTTTACTAAAGCTATGTTACTTCGATAATACACATACTAAAACTGGAACTACCAAATGCTAGTTATTTTGTCTCAGGACATCTATAAATTACACAAGTGCATGTTTCTGTCTTTGTGCATGGATTATTTAAATTTGTGTAGGGTGTACAGAAATTGTTCTCCAATTCTGGAGTGACCCTCGCATGTGAACTTAAATGACCAAAATGTGTTATGGGCATTTATTTATTTATTGACAATATACAAATGATTTTGACAACCACTACATCTTGATAATGTCAGGTGATGTTGGGATTTTAACATGCCATGAAATAATGAAACTATTTACCATTTTTTTGTATTTGTTTAATATAATTGCTGGGTAGAAAACGATCCCAGATGGGCATTTGATTGTCAGATGCCTTACATTACTACAGTTTACTTTTTTCACCCATGGTTGTTAGTTGCATTGTCATTTGATGTTTTGCTGAACATTAGATCTATTTATGTGATAAGTGACCAATGTAATTTTTTTTCTTAGTTTTTATCCCACAAAAAGGACCCCACAGCAATGGAAGGATCAGATGATGAAACTCCTGATCAGGAAGATGCTGTTGAGGAGCAGCTGTACAAAGCACAAAGGATTCATGTCGATGTCCTGCTTGAGATGAGTGAGGAGGCTTTTTTAAAAGAACAGGAGCCACACGAGTATCATTGCTACTGTGGTTGGGAAGAGGCCGTAAGTGCATTTCTATGATTAAATGACTGCTACAGTGTAGTTTTGATGGCGGTCATTAATCAAAACATTGCATTTTGTTTTGCGGTAGGTGCGGGGCTGGGACAGAGTTGCTCCGGTCAGTTGCATTCTTCTTCCTCAAAAGAAAGACAAGAAACCAAAGCTGCGTAAGGAGACAACAGACAATCCACCCTCACATGCAGAGACATTTCATGGAGACACATTAGCCATCAGTGGAGAGCACTGTAGCGAGTCTCAATCAAGCCCTCATTGCTTGAAGAAATCCACACCGTCAAGCCAGAAGGTCACAATAGAGGCAGAATCCCCAGAATGGCATGCGCTGGATTGCGCAGAAGAAGACTCGTCGCATCTGCTACACGAAGACAGGGGGCATGTCAGTGGGATTCCTTTGCACCTACAACATTTACCACCAAACATGTCAAAGGGCAGGTCACCCAAACCCATAAAACGACAAACTAAAAGCAAAGTTGTTCCCATTACAAACTTCACATTTTTACCTCCAATAAAATGATGGGCCAAGCCAAAGCTCAGACCTAAATGCCACGAATAACCCAGGAACATTAAAAGAGAACTGTTGCAGGTTTTTATATGAAATGTGGACCTCCGAATCAAACCAAAGATGTCAGCAACTTTTTTTTTCTTTCAAACGAGGTCTCACGTCAATGTTTCTGTGCTTTTTAATTCCCAAAATGCATGCTAGAAAATGAATGATTTGCAATGTCACTCAGTACCAGTGTTTCCTCTTCTGTTGATTAATGCCCACGCACATTAAAACTATGAAGACCGATTTGGGATTGTAGCTGCTTGCTTTCTCAGTTCAGTTACTAAGCAACATCACAATGGATGGAAGGTCTTGGCAGAAATTTGAGTGCAAAAGTAAACCCGCCACAGCACTTCAGCCTACCTGTCAAAAATTGGCTACATTATGGAGATCTTTTCTTCAAAAGCATTCAGCATGTCTACTGAAAAAATGTAAATGTATACCGGAATATATTTTTTGTTACACAACATGTTGAAGAGCACAGAAGACCCATTCTAAAGTTTATTGTAATGAGAAAATAAGCACACAATAAATATGTTCCAGCAGTTTATTAGGAACTTCTATAGTTAAGCCGCAACATGTAATCAAGGCAACATGTAATTCTACAGTAATACTAAACGGAAAGCATTTTGTGCTGTGAAAATACATGCAATCTCCCAACAAAAGAAATGCGTTGAGAACAAAAAGGCATCTACATGTAGCAAACGACCAATAGAATTATTCTGATGCTTCTGTAGCAAACACAAACTGAGCACTGTACTCAATAAAATGCTGTAATTGAATCTGTCAACAAAGATGAACACAGCACACCTTTGTCAAAATGTTTAGATGTGGAGAAAATAGACCATGTTGTACATTAGTTTCTACGACCATGATGAAAATAGTGACTGCATCAAAGAAATTGTTTTGAATGGAATGCTCCAACATAGCATGATTAAGTGCCACAGCAGCAGTTTTTGACTGGAAACTACGAGGAACAGCATGCAACCATAATTAAAAAAATAAATAAAAAAATAAACATGCAACTACCATGATATTCTTAGGTTTATCTTCCAAAAGAGTTAATTTCACAAAGTGTAACAGAAAAAAAATCCTTCATCTTAAGGCACCAAAAAGTTCAAAATAAATTACACATAATCACTCTCTGCTCCCTACGTAGAGCTTTAGCTGCTTGGTGTACCTCAGCAATTTGAGGTAACTCAATTGGAGGTAACTCTGTGCAACCCAGTAAAACAAAATCAAAAGGCTTTGAAAGACTAAAAAACAAACCTCAGTAATTCAGGATTAAAGGAATGAAATTGATAATTCTCTTAAAACAGAATGACACATGCATTAACTTTGTGCCAAAATAGCCGCTGATGTTAACCAGCTGTGTTTCTGTGCAGTAACCTAATTCAGTAGATCCTAAGTGATGATTTGGGATTACTGTCAATGTATATATTTACAGCAAGCTAATGAATAAATCAAAAGACATAGTCTGCAGAGTTTTCCATAAAAAGGACCACACGTCCTTACAAGCAAAAGGTGTGCTACCACTGACATTTATTTTTTTCTTGTGCAACTGTTGTATTTTTTTTGTTTTTGTTTTCTAAAGAGGTTCCTTGTTTATTTAGGCTTCGAATGGAAGTCATTACACTTGTACAGCTCTGCAAGTGTGTGCGCTAACCATTAGATTGGCGCACCAGCCAGTAAATGCGCAAAATCGGAATTATTATTTACTGATGGAAGGCTCATGCACATTTTAAACACGTAATGCAACTGCACTGTGTTAACTGTACATCTTATTTATTGTTTTTTATTGTGCGTGTTCTTTTTCCATGCAGTCAATGTTTCTCTAAATTCAGCCATTTGTATTAAATGCAGACGCAAAACAGATGTGCTAGATTTTAATCTACGGGATTCAGGACAAACACCAAAAACTACACCGGCTAACACTGAAGTAAGAAAGCATTTCAGACAAGACACGTTGTTACACATATGTGCAAATAAATAGGTCAACCGTCAGTAGCTGAAACATCCTGCCTATCGAGCTAATAAAGTGCACAAAGCAGTCGGATATTGACCTGGAAACACTCTTGACAAGATGACCCTAGTGGAATGATTCAAAGACATTTTCAGACTTCTTCCACCTTCATTTCTGCGCCACTGGAGGCCGTCCTTCACTCATCCCAATGGTAGAGGCGGACGCGGGGAAACATGTCGCAAAGATCAGGCAGCGTCGTTGAGGCTAACTTCAACTGTTTGGTTTCTCAGGCTGTTGAAAGAGAGCGCAAAGCTCCTGGCACGTCTGCGTTTCCACTGAGCTGAAATGGGAATCCATGTTCCACAGCAAGTCGGCCGACAAGAAGTCATCCATGACTGTTTGTGTTTCGTTGCTTGTGAGGAAGAGGTGTCCGAAGCCTTCCGCCTGGCTGGTCTGCGTCTCTGTGCTGTTTAAAAGCCTCGCCTGCTCCCCCTGACCAACGGGGGTTTGAACAGGGAGGCAGGGAGCAAATGAATGCAGGTCAGTCTGTGTTTCTGTGTCGGAGGACTCTGTGCTCATAGAAAAGCTTGAATGGCGCAGAATGCTACTCAGGGGCATGTTGCTTCCAGCGCTCAGAAGGAAGTTGAGGTCGGTCTGTGTCTGAGTATCGAAAAGCTCCAAGTCACTGGCTTGAGTTCGACTTGGTCCCTCGCTTTCGTCCAGTTCATCCATCAGGAAGAAATCGGTCTGGGTCTGGATGTCTAAGGACTCCAAGGGTGTGTCACTGTTCAGGCCCTCCAGATCACTTTCCTCTGTCTGCGTCTGAATGTGTACAGAGCTGAGAAACTCCTCAATGTCAAAGTCAATGGCGCCGTGCTGCTCCTGAACAGGACCCAGGTTCGATCCGCAACCAGCTGCGGCAGCGGTCAGCACCTGATGGCCTGATATGCTGTCGGAGAGGATGTGTTCCAGGTCATTAAACAAGGTCATGGTTTGGGTTTGGTTGTCTGCCACGTTGTTGGAGTTCAGCAAATCCGTCTGAACCCCGAAACACATGCCTCCTGACACCTTTGCAGTCTCGAATAAACTGCCTCCTGTGGTTGCCAGAGGCTCATCTAGGTGCAGGGCAGTCTGGGTGGAAACACTGAGTGCATCACCGCTGAAAAGATCAGAGCACATGATGACCTGATCCTGGGCCTTGTCATTGGATTGCAGGAATGTGAAGTAGGTCTGCGTCTGCCGAGTTTTGCTTGGTGGCGTAGATGAGGACAAGGAGGGGCAAATATTTTGGTTAAAGGATTGGCTGTCGGTCTGAGCGCCTATAGTGGAGGTGGGTCTAACCCGGCTGTTGAACGTCTGGGTTTGAACGCTGACTGGCAGGAGGACTTGGGCACTCACGCTGATGTCTGTCTGGGAACAGGATGACACAGAGGACTCTCCCACAGAACACAATCCGATCCCCTCCGCAACCGCCACAGGCATTTTTGATAGGTAGGACTTGTCTGTCTGAATGTTGGTGGAGGTGCTCCTTCCTCTCTGTGTTCCCTGGATGCTGCCTGAGTCCTGTGTAACCAGACTATCAAGTCCAACCTGCACCCCTGTGCTGATGGGACCCAGGCAAGAGCGAGAAGTAGGCATGCTATCCTGGAAACCTAAGCTCTTAGAATCCAACTGGGGTACCACGGCTCCAGAGGCCTGTGGCAGAAGGTGAAGGGTGCTAACAGAGCCTTGGCTGTTCACCGCCAGCACCACGGACCTAAGAGCGCCGCTTTCTGTGGATGGAAGGAGGACAGGTAGGTGGGCCAGCTGCATTACAGGCACACTGACCAATGCCATGTTGGGTTTGGGCAGAAGCTGCTTCTGGAGGCTCTTGTGGCCACTGGACATCTGACTGGCAGAGTCTGGACTTTGGATGATGTCAGAAGATGAAGAATCCTCTATTAGCTCATGAGTAGAGGGGATAATCACAGAGTCAGTGATCTTAACCTTTTCAGAACTAGTGGAGAGTTTCTCCATCTTGCGCTTTTTTACTGGTGGAACTCTGAAATTAAAACAAATACTTAGATCAGGAAAAACAACACTAGTTTTCTCATTTGAATAGCAATAGTTACTTAGGTAGAGTGAACGCATGCCTGTGCTCAGTAGGAATCTCATGTCCCGTCCTGAAGATGTGCGACAAAAGTGCAGCCCGACTGGCATAGGGGCAGCCACACGTACACTGGTAAGTCTTTCCACAGTCCTCTGTGTGCCTCTTGAGGTCCCATTCGGTGCTGTAGCCATTGTTGCATTTGGAGCATTTGTGTTTCTTCTCTGCATGCATCTTCATAAAGTGCTGGGAAAACATTAGAGACGAACCAATATGTTTATAACAACATTGTCATTTATCAGTGGATGAGTGTTACACTGATGCCTTAAGGTTCTGGGTACAGATGTTACAGTGATTTTCTGTGCTTGTGTGGGCTCTCTATAGGTACTCTCGCTTCCCCACGCAGTTCAATAACATGCATGTTAGGTTCCTTGAAGACTGTAATGCCCTCTCTTGCAATGCATAGTACATACTTGTCTGGACAACTCTGTCTCCTACTGATGTGTTAGCAATGGTAAAAGAAGGTATACCAGGTACATTATATCTAGTCAGTCGACAATCTGTCCTGAATTAGCCTCATTGCTGTTTGACTGTAACACTGTTTTTAAAGGTATATGGCTAGAAATTAAACAGATGCTAACATTACCTTACTGGGTAGCAGGTACAGGAGATCTGCACACTCCATTTTTGCTTAATGTTAGTGAGGAGTTGGGGCATGGTTTTGTCACTTTCCTGCAAGTGCAATTTTAAAAAGTGGAAAACTGACATCTCCAAACTGAGGTGAGGTGAGAAATTAGGTAGAAGTGGAATTCACTGCCCATAGGCATGAATGTGAACTGCAGGTATCAGCCCTAAATCAGCAGTGAAAGCCAATGGATCTGTGGTATGGAAATTAGTTGGACAAATATCACATACAGACCAAATTCCAGAACAACCTCAGACATAGTGGTACATTAAGAATAGCAGGGGCAACTTTGGCCAAACAGTGGTGTCCCAAGACTAAATGGACAGGAAATGTAGTGATGAAGGCTAAGAAATAAGACACAACCTGAAGAGCGTTGAATATCTGGGGCCAGTGTAGGTATGACAATTTATTGATGGAATCTTTTCAAGAGGATTTGAAATATTTGTGTGGGAGGTTTTCCTTTCTAGCGGATCTGTGTAAGATAGCTGTTTTCTTGGCACAGCCAGGCAGACAGTATTCATCATATAAATACATAAAAACAGAAAAAAAATAACACGAGTGTACATTAATACATCCATTTTCTAATTCTGCTAAAGCTGTTGAAAGTTGTGGTGAGCTGGAGCCAAGCGGGCTCTCTGTGGGTGAACTGGTTGCCAGTCAATCACAGGTCACAAACAAACATTATCACTCACACAATTTCACACAGTCATTGAGTGGGAACTATACCCACGCTGCCTGTACACAAGTCAGACAAGTGGGACACACTGCATAATCGGCGACTGCAGACATGAACTATTTACACTGCATTTGATAAAATGCAACTCTTTTAGTGTATTTAATCAAATAAAAATATGCTTTCACAGGCAGCTTTTGACTTTGTGAGGGCTTACTTGTTTCACCAGGGAAAATTGGGAGAAGGGTCTTCCAGGCCCCCTGGGACAGCCTTCAATGGGACAGCAATAAAGCTTTTTTGATGCCTTCATGTCCTTTCTGACTGTGGGGTTGACAATACCATCCTGTGGAGATAGAAGACACACGAGACAACTACTTTTACTTCTGTTACAAGGATAGTGATACCCTCTGTAGCTTGCAGCCAGTGTGACTTGAGACTACTTACTTCTTTCAAGACATTTTACGACCAACCGTATCAAGTTTGCAAAAAAGAACAGATGATAGTTTATCCTGTCTTTACTGAAAGGCAATAATGTAATGATAAGTGATCATCATTGTAATCTTCAAAAACTCTTGTGCGTTGACAACTACTGAGGCTTCACAACATGAGTAATGTTGCAGCCAGAATGTAGTCAAGGTCACCTCCACCACATCCAAAGCCAGAGGGAGCAGAGAAGCTAAAGCTGATAAACAATTAAACACCCTTGGGTTTATCATAAGGAGTTAGCAACATCTGATGTATACAATGAATGCTCTAGCAGTCGCCTTGAACAAAATCCTAAGCTTGGAGGCAAAAGCCAGAGTCATGTTGAATAAGGGTTCGGTTGCAGAGACAAGCAGATACACTGATGTTATGCAATGATCTAGTGGAGCAAAGGCATGAATAATGCAATGCGCACGACGCATACAAACGGAGTAATTCCAGCATCTAAAAGCGCTGTCTCGTGTTGACCAAAGAACAATTACTGCAGCTGACAAAACTGCCACCTCATTGTGGATTTGAAACAACACACTCAATCTGTGTCTCCATTCAGCATACTGATGGGAGTCTTTTTGTGTCTTTATTGGCAGGCATTCTTTGCAGGTACAAATTGGACCTCTGTGCTCATGGAACTGTGTGGTCTCGCTCAATTTGAGTTAATATCCTTTTGGGGAAAAATACTGCACTCATTTACATGACAGAAACAGTATAGACCTAATATGCCACTCAATCGAGCCAGAATCTTCACTTAGCAAACCGAATTTGAACTAGTATCAAAATGGTAAACCTTAAAAACAGTCTTCCTGTGCCTGAATGTTGTCATTAGATAATGCTTCAATTCCAAAACAGTGGATCTCAAACTTAAGACACCACCTCAAAAAACACTTGGTTCTCCAAGTACCACTGTAATGACCAACATGAAAATACATATTAGCATTAGCATATTAGCATATTACGTCCTAGTGTTCATTAAAAAAAAACATCAACAAGGTTCTAATCCTATTGATGTAAGCCAAAATATTACGTGCAGTTTGAAAGTTAACACTGCACTATAAGTATTAACTTTTTTTTAAGTTGTCCATAAATAATTATTCAATTCAAATGTTTTGAAAATTGAAGTTGCATCAAAAATCCGGTATGTTCGGTAAATGCGCAACCAACTTCTGCTTTCTCCCAAACAGGTACAAGCACTTCCTACTATAACAAGGAACCGGGAAAGCAGCCACACAAACTTCAATAAACATCTACAGTGTCTTTTGTTTTGCACAAGACGTCTTCAAGAGCTACCAAAGATGACAATATCCCATGTTTAGGCTTGGTTCATGTTTGCATCATTCGTACAAATAAATGATATACATGACACACACGTATTTAACTTTTGTGTGAAAACACCAGCCATAAAGAAAACAAAATGTTCAGCTTTAAACAATAATGTCATCAACCCGCTGTTATGCTAGTTGCCCCGGGCATACACAGGAAGTTGGCTAACCTGATTTCCGGGTTTGGCCCTGTGATGTTCCGCATACAGTGAATACAGTATATGTTTGAAAACAAACGGCTATTAAAAATTAAATGCAAATGTTTTGGACTTAAAAGTTAAATACAACTGGACTGTACTGAATAAATGTACTACTACTGCAATGGTTTAAACACAAATTAAGCCTCAGTCATGTGTTGCACAGGTTGAAAATGTATTTCAGCGATTCTTTGGCATACAACAAAATAGATTTTTTTTTTTCTAAAAAAGTCCAATTAATCAGAAACGACTCTGATGGCATCAGTTTCACTTTATCACGTATTTCAATTGCCATTATTTCCAATAACGAAAAAGTTTTGGGAAATGGAAATATCGCAGAACAGGTAAAAATTTACCGCAGTGCGGATTTTGTTCTAAGTGTACAGTGTTCATGATAATGTCAAAAAAGGTATGTACATACACCAAGTATTCAAAAGGTTCTTTTTAATCCAACCCTTGCAAATAGTTTAGAAATATCCCTACGTGTTTTACACATGAGCCTGCTGACAAACTGAGATAACTTGCTTGTAGATCTCCTAGAGTTAAGAGGTGACATGCTATTAAGCTATGCAATTCAATTTGAGTTAAAGCAACCAAACGTAACAAAAGCCAATCAATTTAAATGTTTTATTTGTGATATCATTATGTCTTCAACATTTCTGCTCATTTTTCACACCCACCACATTTTCAACAAGCAATGCACTCAACTCAAAAAGGTCATGTTATTGCAGAAACTAGCGCAAACGTAGCAAAATGCATCCTGGCTGGTCCACCAATATTATCGATCAGTCCTAGTGAGAAAAAGGCTGGATGGATGGATGGCTTCACCAAGGTGCCACGAGAGATAATAAGGGGCGACGTGAGAAATGATCGAATTTCACTTAAATTGTCTGAAAAGTTTTATTCACTACAAATATATCTTCATTATTCTATCTATGACAGTGACTTATATTGGCAGGCAGAACAATTAAATGCTGTTCCATTAGTTGGCAGAATGTACAATAAACCGATGCATTAACAAAAGTCATTGTTTCCTGTGAGGAGCTTTGTTCTCAATTAACGCATGAGGCCGGGAGTGCATAACTGCGTACAATGCCACAGCTCCTACGTCACTTCCGCTTATGCCCCGCGAAGAAGCCGCTACCTGTTTAATGAAATGTTTGCGTTTCTCCTGCCGAACTGGCAACGATTTCGTGGTTGACTCAGGCTGCAAGATTCTATGAATATAATGTGAAGTATTACTTAAAAAAACGTGTTTTCCTTCCGAATAACCATGAACCACAATCCGATTCCCAAAGCCACGAATTGACGTGACGTCATTAGTGGGTACGTAGGCCACCGAAGGACGAGCTTGCAAAAGTGGCAGTAATGTACTTTATTTTATTTTATTTTTCTTTTAGTAACCCAGAACATACGAACACAACAAGTAGGAGAGTGACAAACATAGAAGGAAATAAATATATTAAAGAAATACATTATAATCCGTGACATCATCAGCACGCACACAGGCCACCGTAGGACCCCGAGATAATTTGGCAGCCCGAGCACATATGGTACCGACACCGGTGTTCTGAAATTCCTTCCTACCCGTTGAGACGACCTACCAATGCCAAGTGCGCTTGCGCACGCATGCCTGTTCTAAAATAGCTTGGTAGTGATGGGACATTGCGATTTCTTAGGAATATTCAAGGAGTGATTATTTCAAAGTGTAAACACTGATGTTTGTTTTCTACCTGGTTAATTCATTGTTGATGGAAAATTAATCATCATGATCAGCATCTTCACTCAACTGTAATTTTTTAAAAAGTACTTTAAAAATAACCACAGCTACATATCAAGTGGTGTACATAAAGTGCAAAAAAAGTTAGTTAAAACAATAAATTCATAACAAAAACAGTAAATACAATAAAATACAAAAACATTGCCGAGACTCATACTGAGTCAAACACTAAAAGAACAAAAATGTTTGGTAATTTGAGCGATTTTGTTGTTTCACAAGTGTGTCTCAAACCGGTAGCCCTTCAAATTAAATCTCTACCCAAGAAGTAGCTTTTAAGTTTCGAAAAGGTTGGTGGGCTCTCGGGGTCACAAGTGCAGGACTGGAAAATCATTACATATCACAGTGTCACATCCAAAAATAATTATTTCACGTATAATTATGTGATGGAGTGATTTTGAAAGGGGTTCATCTAGCTCTGAAAGTACTTAACAGTTCATAAGAACCTTTAAGAACGACCTTTTAACAAGGGCGTAATTCCCATTCCCATTAAGTGGGTTTGAAACAAAGAGCTTCGGCCTGTTGCAGAACAACAGGCATCCTTAGCATGCTAAAACCTCATTCATGGTGGAGAGAAGGTGAATCATTGCCTCCTACGGGCGAGCATCTCATTGTGGGTCGGCACATTCATCGCCTCCACATTGGTTAACAATGATAACGCCTTTGGAGTGACGAAGAATGGACTCAGAATCAGTTTGGTGGACAACGCACGAACCAAACCCATGTGAACCAAATCATCACTCGATAAGAGAAAGCCACAGTAGCACTGTAGCGAACTTGAGTTTCGCCACTTCCCTCGCGTAAGCATGTCGGAACTTCTTGTTACCCAAACGGCAGCACGTCATCTCTTTAGCATCACTACATTTGAGCTACACGGCTTAGTTCGTATGGATGACTTGCGTTTTTACTGCATCGCTGCCAGGGTTCCAATCTAAGTTAGCTTGATTCGTCGGTTCACATTGAGAACATTTTAGTGGTTTCTAAGCCATTTTACCTTCACTCTGTGCGACTTAACAAGATGCATGTTCAATGCAGGTGTGTTGGGGAGGATCTTGCCACATCCTTCAACGGTGCACAAGATGTTCGTCCTCACTTCTTTGGTCAGCTCCAGTATGGAAGGTTTGATTATCTCTCGAGACTGCGAGACAGGCTCTTCGTGACAAGATGGGTTGTCTTTGGTGGCGTTATCTCCGTTCCTCGCCTTGTGGCTCGCCGAAGAGGCAGCCATGTTTCTGTGTTGACAGTCGCTCCCGTGTCAACGCTACGATTGAATGGGCAGTGACATAACGTCCCCGAGCTCTGACTGACAGTCTAGTCGACCAATGGAGGGACGAGGACGTCACTCACGCCGATACAACTTTAAGGCTACTACCGGTTTAAGAGCCGGATTTCCGGTTTTCACAATAATAGCATTACGTTAGAGAAGTACAGATACTTGCGTTAAAAATAAAAAAAATACAAGTACTGAATCAAGTAAAAAAACAAGTACGAAGGTTTTCTGGACACAAACTGTAGAAATTAAGACACACAGATAATTGTTCAGATGGAAAACAGTTTAGGATTCAATGGGCGGGGGATATGAATACAGTTGGTCACATAGCTCTTGATCGGAACAGCTGAAGTAGTTTTTGATTAATAAGTCTCAAGTTCTGAGATCTTCTCTTGAAAGTACCAAAATATACTGAAATCACTTGTAGAATCTGACATTTTCTGTTACAGTACAAAGAGAATGGATCAAGTTTGATGTTTATTGAGTTTAATCTTGGCGACACAGCAATTTGAACAATATACACACAAAATACAATTATCCATTTGATTTGACCATGATAAAATCAAACAAACCATATAAAAACACTGCGGTGGAACCCCACAAACCATGACACTTTAAAGCTGTGACAGATTTCTAAAACTTCAAGAGTAAAAAAAGAAAAACATACATTTTTAGTGGATGTGGTTTAGGTAAGAAAAAGGTCAATTAACAGTTTGGTTGATTTGTGAGAAAGGTCCTGGGACTTTGTCTGTGATGACAAAATAATTTCTTCTTTTTCGGGGGATGGACGAAAGCAGAGGCGTTATAGGAGTGGAAGCAATTCCTGTAAGATATATTAATACATAATATGCATTACTGGAAATCAAACTACATTGCAAAAAACTACACTGAAATACCAATCAACATTAAATATCTCAAATCAAGGCAAACTATGTGTGTTCTTTGTCTGACAAGACATTCCTTCTTACCAGGCAGTTTTTGTGTACAGCATTTCACTTGCTTCTATTTTTTTCCTCAAGGATCTTAAGGTATCAAAACAGTTCTCATTATAATACAAGCCCAGTTTTTGCAGTCCTTTAAACTTTACCTGTAACACTAACGATGAGCTCCTTGTCACTTTGTTATAATCACAATCAATTACTTCACCACTTTACACATATTGTGTATGTATGGTAAACTCAGGGACAAATATGTAAGTGAATACTGTACGGCAATCTGGTAAACGCCCCCCGGATTCTTTATTTTGTTCGTGCGCGCCCTCTTGTGGATCAACTGAAACAGTGATTTTAATATCTTTACCGGTATATGTTTTATATATATATGTATATATATAGTATATATATATATATGTTATGTTTCAACACGAAAAATAAACGTAAAAGTCTGTTGCATAATATACTGTAATGTGTTACATTATATTTTTGTCATAGACTTTTTGGAATGGTATAAATAAGAACATTGTTTCAGTTACATTCAAGGATAATCTTGCACATTGACTTGGATCATACAGTGGATATAAATTATGAACAGTTCAAAATAACAGTCAGTGTTGGCACAAAACCTTCTGGGTTCTGCTAAAAAGCAAACCCCCCTCCCCCCAAAATAAAAAAATATCAGGAAGTCTACTAGAACATCTCAAATTTATTCAGGCACTCTGAATGGTGGCAGGTGTGTGCCAACTTCCTTTTAACAAGAGTTAGAATGTGATAGGTGAATTTGGAACATACTGTAGCCACACCACCAGTTATTACAGGGCGTTTATTTCAGTTGTTTATTTTTACTTCCCAGCTCAAAAAGTCTTGCTTTTATCTTATAAATTAGAAAAAGGTTGGTTTCATTTCATTATATCACAAAACCCTAGCGTTTGAATGGGGTGTGTAGACATTTTATATCTATTCCTAAATATTTATGTATATGGCCAACAAAGTGCTGTTACCTGAAGAAACGCATTGCCGTAATGACTCCAACAGATTTGTGCTTGCCAACGTGACGACACACTTGAACGGATTCTCTCGTTCTGCGATCGTCTGGTTTGTTGGGTCTTTAAACTTGGTCTCCAGCTGCCGACAAATCAACACATCACAATTAATGTCCATCGAAGGACATATGCGACAGAAATAATTGTACTAAAAGGGTTACTTCACAAACTGATAACAGTGGAAGACAGTGTGACATTTCACGTTTGAAACTCAATCACAATCACAGATACAGTACTGTCGAATGTGAGAATATTTCGTCTGTGGCGGGGGTTCGCTGGAATGGGCGATTACTGTATTTCAAAATACAAGCACAATTGAGGTTACCTTGTAAACTACAGACTGTAACTGTGGTAACTTGCCAGTACCAAACGCTTCGCACGCCATCTGAAGTCGGTTCACTTCAGCCTCGCCTTGTTCTCGCTCTATGTGGGGGTCTGTGGAACAAAAGTTAGATAACCGTGATTTAGAATTGAATTTAAAAAACATGCAACAAACATCGTTATTATGTGTGAAAGCCTACAAAAATGGTGAAGATCACATGATTGTACATACGTGAGGCTATTTGACTCCTTTCTACAAGAGGGCTGGGATACTTAGTAGGGAACACCTGCACAACAAATCAGAGTATTAGAAATGATTACGTTACAGTAAAGTACAGTACAAAAGTTTATTTTCTTATTTGATGTTTATTAACAAAGTTTAAGGGCGAAAAATGGAACATGGTGCTTTAGAGTGCTTGCACTCAATAATGGACTAACCTGTTCATACTGCTGCATCAGCAGATCCCGAATTGCTGAGAGTTTCCGTCCACTGAGGTGAGCATCTTTAATAGCCTGATGTCGGGTGGCTATGATCAGAGCCTAAAAGACAAATGTATATTTTTAGACAAAGTCAGTTGCCATACAATGTCTTTTTTTCAACATTTTCTTCACCTGGGACAACAGAGGCTTTTGTTTGGACGTCAGTCTGGCCACAAACACATACGGACTTTGAAGATAGTGAACGACATAAGTTGGTCTCATGTTGTTTGGCCGAGAGTAGCTGTCCGCCCATGCAATGCGAATCCAAACCGCTTCATCCGTGTTCTTCTTCATCTTGACAAACACCTTGGATGTCAAACATGAAGATTATGTGAAACACTGAAAAAAGGACTTCAGAAAATCAACATCCATCATGTACCTTAGTATGCATTACTTACATGTCTTGCAAGCTCATTGAGGTGAGATTTAAATTGTTTCCTGAACTGCATCAACTCAACAGTTGGAGCATCAGCTGGTTAGAGTGAAGAGACAGATGACAAAATCTGGATCAGCACCAAATCATACGCATGACAACTCTGTCCTATTTACAGTCATATCAAATGAGTGCCATTTAAATATCTGGGCGGAGGATGCAGACAAAACTTTGGAAGGTTATTATTACAGACGTGCAGGGGTTGGGGTTTGCTGACAAGTTTGCTAACTGACAGGGGTGGTGGGGTTCCAAAGCAGGGGCTGATGTGTGTGCTCCACTTTGTTAAGATGAAATGGCTTTATCATTTTGAATATAAAATGTATAATTCTATTTGTTTACGTTTAGTATGAGGGCAAACTTCATCTGAGAGTGGCAGTACACAGCTTGAAGGTGTTAGGGTTACGAACGATGGCTCTCAACAAACATGCAAGTCGGGTCACAAGTATTGCAAGGCACCACTCGATAAAATCAGGTGACCGACGAATATCTCGAGCACTAATGTTTCTATCAGTTTCCAATGGTGAATTGAGAAATCGGGTCTTCATTGATGCTGTCTATTGGTTGTGGCACTGTCCAAGATTAGTTCAAATTGATCGTACTCAGACTTAATGAACTAATTCAGATTCGAACACTCAAAACTGAATAACCAGTTTTTGAGCTCAGGGGATGTCAACATTCATTCAACATACATTCAGGGTCCACCAGTTGGAACGCATGCCAAATCCATTGGTTTGGATTGTCAATGACATCTGAAAGATGAATAAAACAGAACATTCAGGAGTCAGCGAAATTAAAGAACTGAGAAGGTGAATGTGAAAATGACTTACATATCATCTCTAACTCTGCTATATGACGAACAGTCAACCCGTTTTCCTGCAAGAGAGGGAACAAAATAGCACAAAGTGACCCACAATACAATATGATTAGCTGATATAACTGTCCATCCATTTTTCTGCAAGGAAATGATGAAATTGTTATTGGACCAACACAAAAATTTCAATAAAATAGAGCAGGAGTGGGCAAAGTCAGAAAAGTTCCAGTACTGGCGGCACAAGATATTTTCCCAAATCTTTTGTGACAGTAGTCGTGCAACTTCTAATCTAATATTAATTTACTTGAGTAATTAATTGATAGGTAAGTTACAATAAGCGGCGAAATTTAATCACAATGAGGCTTTCCTGATTAAACAATTTAAAATCAAAACAACAACAACAACCATATGCATTTTACAGCAGCGTGTACCTCACTGTAGGTGATCAGTTCGTCGGCCAACACCCATTTCGTTTGAGTAAAATCGATGTTTTGTTGCTGAGCCACCGTTAAACGACCCCACTTTTCCAGCGTTACTTTTAGAACTTGAGCCGGTATCCGTCGAACGACCCGACGCAACAAACATTTCATCTGGTCCTCCATTCTTCCTCAAACAGTACTGGACTTCTAGGGCTGCCAATGAAGAAATAAAAATGATAGTAGATGTAAACGTAGACTCACGCTGGTCCAGCTAATTCGGGCTTGTTTGAAACAAACAGCCCGCCTTAACGAAACCAACAAATGGACCAATCAGATAACGGCAAATAGTGAACGCGCTTGTTATAGTTGAATTGAAATAGTTCAAGGTAAAGCACGGTGATGGTGGTTTTCTTCGAATTCAACAATTTAAAACGTACGCTACTCTACCCTACTCCCACCAATGAAGTAAACATGTTTATAGTAAATTATATATGAAACTTTTTTTTTAATTTAGTTTTTTTGTTTTTGTAAATCGACTTACAGTCGGTTTTCCTAAATTCCGAGAGTCCTTGAAGACACATTGGTTGTGACTCAGTGCGGGTGTGATGTGTGATTGGTGGAAAAGGGGGAAGTCATCGTCTGTTGCATGTGCCAATGTACGACATACAATAGCGGTGCAATTGAAGTTACTTTTCGAAAGCTATGTGTGCAATATTTGGCACAGTTTACAACCGTCGGTAACCTTTTGCGCAGTAACCTCATAAATGCAACAGCATCAAATGGCTCTTTCTCGGTGTCGGTGACTTTTCTTTTTGGGGGGGGGGCGGAATCTAAAATGATAGAATGATAGGACAGAATGCTCTTGCAATCCCTATTCATCTTTGTAACTGAAAGGCCAGTCGTCTGTGAAAAAGAACGAACTCCATTGGTGAATTGATAAGGAAGTGGTCAACGATTGGTTCTTACCAATTGTCAGTCAACAATCCGTCCTTCAGTTACGCAAACCAGTGTCATTTCTCGGCTGTTTGTCGATATACTTCAAAATTTATACAGCATTATCAGTGTTAGCAAGGTAATGTGTTGATTTGTGGTAGACGTGTTGACAATCAAAAAGATCAAGACAAAAGGACGATACAAGCGACACTTTTGGCAATTTTAAATTTTGTTTATTCTGCGTTTGCTAGTTTGTAGCTTACTTTGGCCGACTTGTGCGACGCTGTGACTGCGCCTACTGCTGGTAAAGGGTTAATTGTTCTACTCTAGATTCTTATTATCCTTGCGTGAGTTGGGGTGAATGAATGAATCGAAACATATTTCACTTTAAACTCTTGTCTGTGTGTGCAGGTAAGTGACTGAAGGATTCAGCATCTCAATGACATCACAGGAGGGAGAGGGATGGGGAGGCATTAGTATCCTTCATGTCAAATTAGGCAGAGTATTAGATTTTTATGGCTATATTTGACGTAGCTATATCATCACAATTGCTTTTAATAGCCACATAATTCAACTGAGTGCTCCTGTTGTCTGTTGCTTTTCTGTACAGTATTTACACAGTAGGACCTTAATTCAGCATGCACCCTGACCTGTCGCCTCACCTGCACACAGATGAGTGTAATGAGATCATAAACCGCCTGAAGCAGTGCCACTCTGAGGTATGTTAGAAACTCACCCCCATATTTTTCTCAAACATCAAAAACAAACTTTCTCCGCCCGCAGCATAACTTCTTGAAGTTCTTCGGGACGTGTAACGACATTGACCGCGCCATGCGTCACTGCCTTAAGAATGAGGTCAAGGATACACTTGTGTGTGTAAAATGAGAAGCATTTAGGCACGGCATACATACTCACTAATTCATTACATTGTTGTTATTTGACAGAGACTGGAAAGGCGGGAGCAGAGCAAACTGCATGCACAAGCCATGAAAAAGAGGTTGAAAGAGGGACCCAAGGAGCAACTCTGAAAGACATTTATACTGCAAACTTGCATCCAAGTGTCCAGAGCTGTCGAACTAAGCATGCCTTGCTGTTTTGGGGCGTATACAGTGGATATGAAACGATTACCTAACTATGTTCAAATGCCAAATTTCTTTTTCAATTTCAAAACCTTTTCCACCATTAATGTGACCTATCACTTAAAATCCTTTTAGGGAAAATAAAAAGTAAACAACTGACATACTTTAGGTGACACAAGTGTGCATACCCTCTGCTAACTGGGTAAATCGTGTGCTGACTTCCATTTAAGTGGTTAATTCTGAACACAGTCACATCCCCACTTATAAGAGGGTGCACACTTGCACAACCACATTTCAGTTGTTGATTAGGAATTTTCCTGTTGAAATGCTGATTTTCTTTCAGCAATTGAGTTGTACAGGTTTTACAACACATTAATGATGGACTAAGTTTTGAAATTAATTATCTCGGTCTCTTTTACAAAATCCTGGCATTTAGTCAGGTGAGTGTAGACTTTATATATCCAGTGTAGTTGCTGGACTCATGATGACTTTGATGTGTCGGTTGACATGTGGCAGTGTCTTACCTTTTGCCATTGTATACCAAGCAGTGACAAATCTCATGATTATGGACAGCTTACTCCCACATGGAAAGACCATCAAACATTATTTGTCATCTGTATGCCTTCCAAGGTGCGTCAGAGTGTTAAGCCAAAATCTTTTGATGGGAATTAGCAACTCACAGGACATTTCATTAGGTACACCTGCACAATCAAACAGCCAATATCAGTGCTGTATTCAATGAATTCTGCCTTTACAAAGATTTTTGGGGGGATTGACAACAAAATATGTACTATTCTGTTTGTGGTCGAGAACTACAATGCATCCTACTGAGAACTTTTCTAATTAGATTAAGTGAGAAGGGCATACTAGTAACACCTCTTTGTCGTGCATCTATTTATTTTTGTTGCTGGTTTATTTAGACTGTGAAAGCATTTTAGCAGTTGTTCCACTCTCAACCTATGGATACCGAATCACATTGATTCGTAGCATTTCTTTCAAATAAAGCGTGTGTCCATATTTAAAGGAACCTTGTGACATTTATGGTGAGTGATTGGATGTTGGATGACAACAGGAGGTAGAACGACAATGGGATATGTTTTCTTTACAGTCTTCCAGTACGCCCTGATGAATGCCTTCGTCATGTAGTCATCACACAACGAAAGCAGCCTCACTATACAGCACAATTTTGAACCAGTGTTAATAATACTGATAGTATTTGACAAAGATCACAACTGTAGGCTTGAAAGTACGGTCATGCTTATTCCAGTGAGCGAGACACATTTAGAAAAGGATATCGGACCATATGCTGGAATGTGAGTATGGCAATCCCTGCACCGATGCAGCAATTAACAGTCGATCAGAAAAATATTCCTTATACTGTACACACATTGAAGTGTTAGGCTCATTCACGGAGAAAATGAGCTGGTGACAAATTTCACCAAGCATGCAAGTAGAAAAACATGATTTGTGCGTCCAATGCTAAGCTGAAGTGAATGTATTCATTCACCTGCATGCTTGGTGTGGATAATATTTGACTGATAATGAAACTGTCAGACATCTGATGTTAATATTATGGTATGTACATTTACTATCCACTTGATTAGATACACCTTTCGTGAGAGCCAATACAAGAGCCGTATCAAAACTGGTACCTTGCTACATGACAAGGGTCATAATAGTTTAATGGCTCTCAATATGATGCGGCATATTTCTCACCACGTCGAACTACAACCACAGCAACTTAAATCAAGTCAAAAGATTTTAAGAAACGTCTTAGGAGATAAGAACCTTACCTTTATTTTGTTTAAGTACACTGTTATTTTTTTTTTCTTGAGTGGGGCATATCTTCATATCATTCATCTTTAATGGCTTTATATAAATTTGCTCAAAACCTAAATAAAACACAACATTGATTATGAAGTATTTGACATGCCTTGACAATTTCACAAATGATTGTTCATCTCAACGGTAAACATTACATTATTATATGTACAGTAGCATTTGCTCTCAGAAATTATAGTCAGATCTAAAATGAATATCCTGACTTGTAAATAATCTACAGCCACTTTTCAAATGCCTTCTGTTCAATATGTTTCATTTTAAAGGATTAATAAATGGTTACTTAGAGACAGGGTGTCTCAGAAGCACAGCACACCTTTTCTTGAATAAATACAAAAATAAACATCCATACACACAACCAACAACTTGAAATGCTACTTACAATGCAGGTATAAAATATACCCAGAAAAACAGGCCACACATTCACAGTATTTACAGTATCTCACATGCAACAAGTTACAATTAAGTACAACAATCTACATGTTCTAGAACTATAGTACTGCATTTTATTTATCTTTTAACAAAATAGTTTCCTCACATATTTTTGGTAAACAAAATAAATCCTAAACATGACACGCATAGAACGAAATAGAACCTGTCTTCAGTCATCACGTGCTGATACGGACATTTTTGACAGCGACTCACAACACCGATCACTGACAATTAGTGGAACCACAATTTGATTACTTGACAATAATAAAACAAGACTGTCAATAAATATGATGATTGTACATACGTCATACGTTTCATACCTCCACGTACACCTGGAAGCCAAGTGATGTGGGCATGTTTCTGTCCTAGAAAGTGGAATACAGGGCAAATCCTTCCATTGTTGAACTAACACTTTAGCTTGTGAATTAATTATAACTCTCATTCAATTTAAAGACACTCTGCAACATTGACACAAGCTTTCACTAGACCTCCTGTGCTTTTTATGTCCATTCCATGGACAGAACCGGAATCAAAAACAAAAAAGAGCATGTTCAAGCATAAATGAACATAACTTGTTTTGTTGAGCATGAAAATAGTAGAGCAGATAATTGCAACACAAGCATTAAATTTGGTACATATAATCCTCAAATCTCACTCTTTTCAAAAATACCACTGCCTATGCAAAATTCCAAAATGGCAGCTACAAAATGAAAGGTATCAGCCCCCTTTTTTTTTTTCCTTTCTAACTTGAAATACATTGATTTTCAGGCCCATAAATGTGCTTAAGTTGAATTTCAATTTGGACACTGTGGATATTTTGGCACCAAGTACGGTGCGTTTGTGTCTATTACTGTATACAGACCGGGAGAGCAACAACAAAAGGTGAAAGTGTTTATGAGTTATAACTTAAAAAAATTGTTTTTGGGTGGGTGTTTTTTTTATTTTTATAATTGTATTAAAGACAACTATACTCTCTGCATAATATGCATAATAATAATAATAATATGCACATGCATAATATGCACCCCCCCAAATATCCCAAATCAGGGGGGAGAATTATACATGGGTGTTAATATGACACAAACATTTTTCACCTTGTTAAGATGTTTACCAGTGCCTAGACAGTACTTTGGTACAGCAGCAACAATAGTTCATGCTATGCATCACGCCGCCTACGCAGTAGGAAAGCCAACTTCAAAATAAACCGTACCCAACCAAATAATATATGGACATCAATGCCTAGGTTAACCTTTATTTTGAAGTTGTTCGCGGCAGAGTGTTGTGGCGTAATGGCTGACTTGACTCTTTTTCCAGACCTTGAGGCACTGCCATCACAAACTGTTGCTACTTGCTACCAACTTTAACGACACAACGGCGTCCAGAAATCGCTGGTTACCGGCGCTAAAATTACTTAATTACGCGGACACTGTATTTTACTGTGCCTGCTGTCAGAGTTCAGCGGCAACCGCGCTAGTATGGAGGAGAGATTTGTCTCAAAATTATTCACACAAACGTATACCCGATTTTCACATTTTCACTAGCGGCTAGCAGCGCTAGGGAGAGCTGTCGGGTTACTTTTCAAAGGCAGTTTATTAAACGTAAATGACTCTGCACACTGTAATGCTGACAGCCTGACACCGTTGCCGTTCCTACTGATGACTTTGTAACAAACCAGACTTACTCAAATGTGTTGTTTTAAAAAAGCGGGCAGTGACCGCGCCTTTGTACTAGCGCGCAACCCACACGCGTTGTTTTGAAAATATGTTGCAGTCTCACTCCAAGTCGAGGGGTATCCTTACGACTGATATCGGCTAGGACACCACAGAGTGGAATTTCCTCTGTCTTTTCTGGCCAATTCCGATCGACGTCTTTACTTTGCCGAACAACGAACAAAGCGACAGCAACTACAATGGATATTGTGCCTGCTAGAACAAAGGGACCAAGATGACTAGATAATGCATTTAAATGTATTGCGAAATTGCACAAGAAGACGGTGGCGTATGTGCATGTGTAGGCTTCCTTACACACACACACACACACACACACACACACACCCACACACACACACACGCAACCCCCACACCTCCGCCAAGCTAGTTTGCTTCGCAGCAGCAATGAGCTACATAGTGTGGATCCTCTCCTCCGTGCTGACATATAAATTATTGTGTGTCGAGGAACCTTGTCTAGGTTTGCCACGTACGTCATCGCAGCATGTGACTAAACGGACCAATCAAAAGACAGAATGCGCGCTGCAATTTCTGACGCTAACAGTTTATGTTCAAATGAAGTACATTATTTTTTTCCTGCGACAAAATCAGTTTGACACACTTGGACCTGAAAAGCCGACAACAAGAACATCTACTCTAAGTAGCCTGAGAGGAATGTACACGTTAAAGATAAATAAACAGCGTCCCCATGCAAACTTTGGTTTTGACTCGAAGACACCGGGCAACTAAAATAAAGATCTTATACACAGATTTGAACTTTTGCACTCAAATATGTATATATACACACATTCATATATATATTCATATATATTATCATCACTTTGTCATGTGCAATCAGACATCAATTATTTTTCCCTAAATCCAAATTGTTTCTCACATCGGTAGAGAAACACATTGTACTTCCCTTGAGGACCCTGTTCATATGAAACTAATGCACTTTTGAATGGAGACTCAACATCTGGACGGTCCATTTTCAGAAAGTCTTTTAAAAGCCTGTACGAGAAGGACTTGTTGGAAGCAAACTCAATCCCGGGCTTCTTCTCTGCTGATGGACGTAAACAAAGGCCTACATTTAAACTGCTTCTTTAATTTGAGGTTATTTCTCACAGGCTTTGTTGTGTAGGTAGCTGAAGAGCGCCTCCAGTCCTTTGGTGGAACACCACAGTTGCTTGAGCATCTGACACTCCTTCTCGTTGACTTCCTCCAGAACACGTAGGAGGATGCTCCTCACCAGGCATTTGGATTCTTCTAGAACCTTTTGTGCAAAGACAGGACGTTGGTTAGATTATTTTCAAGAGAAACAAAGACCTTGTGGCTCTCTCTTGGCACACACCACAGCATTGCACGAAGCCATCTCCTTCACACGTAGCATCACTTCCTGATTAAATGTGGTTGGCCAGAATACTTGTGACACCAGACCTCGATTGCATGCTTCTTGTGCGGTCAGCTTTCTACCACAGAACAGCATCTCATTGGCCTACCATTTGGACAAGAAGAAAAGTCATATTTGAGGGAGGATTCAACAGAAACTGCAGTTGGACTATCAAGATTTCCTTGGACTCACCAGAGCCACACCAAGGATTTGAGGGAAAGTGTAAGAGGAGCATCCGGAGGGGGTGAGGTGGAGAGCCGCGCAAGGAGTCTGGAACCAGGCTCTCTCACTGGCCCACACCACATCACACAGAGGCAGGATGGAAGCCCCCAAGCCCAGGGCCGGGCCATTGATTGCCACCACTATGGGCTTTTTGAAGCGTATGAATGCCAACACAAAGTCCCTGCATGAGGTACACAGCAGTTAAACTTGAGGACATGTTTACACAACAATAGAAATCTGGATTTAGCCATCTACATTCCTGCCTTCACCAGTGGTCATAACCTTTGAGCAGTGAGTGAAAGGAAAAGATGGGAAAGTAGCAGAAACTAGTTTCTTCCGCAGCGTGTCTGGGCTCACCCTTAAATAGTGGGTGAAAGAGCACAGTCATCCGGAAGAGACTCACAGCCTGCCTCGCTGAAGGGGGTACACGAGAGATTCACATTGCTGCTGGTCTTCAAAGCAGACAAACTGTAGCTAGCAGGTGAAAAATCAAGCGCACGGCTGCAGTACATTCATTTTAAATTGTGCTCCATATGAAAGCTAAATCTGAAAAATATCTAACTTCAAAACTGGACTAACAGTCGAAACAGCAGACCTGGGCATTCCGCCTATGTTAATCCGCCTACGATGGATGCCCATTTTGTAGGCGACAAATGATAGATGGGAAACTTTTCAAAAAATAGTTGGACCAAGCATAGCCTGAAGCCCGTTTTTTCCGTCTATGTAATCGTCTATCATCTCCTTTCTCTGTGAGGCTTTCATGCCACGGTGAGTATTCGTGAAGGTGGGTGGGTTGTTTGGGGGGAGTGAAAGTTAGTCGAAGTTTGTCGTCAGAAATGCAAACGGCAGCCCGTTTAAAATGGCGGACCAGCCTGTAGGCGATTTGGTCCGGCTGGACAAAAAAGCGGATCGACGGACGGCGGAAGGGTACCTCGGCTGCAGGAGGAAGGCAACAAATGGACCGCGAAATTTCAGTAAAATGCTCAGCTCTGCGAAACGGCATCTAATTAATAAAAGAAGACTAACGCCAGAGATTGAAAACGTGTTTCTCTTTCTGTCTGCTCTTTTCAAACTGAATCAGGCTGCTTAATTTAGTTGAAAATAAGACACCCTGTCTCATAAATGTGTAAATCTGACTCTCAAGGCAGTGCCTGACGAGCCATGATCCTCGCTGCCCGTCAGTGTTTGTAAACAACAATGGTTGGTTTTAAGACCTAAAAAGATTACAAATGTGCCAAATGGCATGACTTTCTCAGCTCATTGAATCAAGAATGAAATGACTTGGATGAATGAGAATATTCACAGGCAAATGGAGTGACATAGCGCTCTTCTTTTCTTGGTCACAAGAATGCAAACAGGAAGAAGCTTTGCTCTTTGGAGTGAGTGAGACATAAATAAACGCAGCAGAAAATCAGACCCAAAATGAAGCAAAACTAATGTTTGTTGATAATTTGAATAATTATCTGGAAAATCTAGCAGGTTACAATAAACTCTACAATAAAATCACAACTCCAGAACATGTTTTTTTTTCTTCATTTTTTCACTTAGGTGCCACTTACAGTCTATCATGAGACACAGATAGGTCTCGGACCACCTTTTTGTTTTTTAGCCCTAGCATAGTCTTTTTGCTGCATTCACACCTTATTTGACTAAAATGAAATAATGTGTGCTTGAGTGAAAGCACCTATAGAACACAACATTTTAAGCGTTAATGTAAAAATGGTTATTTTATGCCCGGTGCGTTCAGTCTGCATCATGTCACCATCCTGTAAACAATTGACCAAAACGACGAACGTCTCCAGCTACGATATGGTGAAAGCCATTGTCAGTAAAAATGGAGTCCTGTAAATAGCCCGGTTCAAACAGCAAGTGAGAAGTCCTGTGGTTCTGGGAGCGCTTTCAACGTACCTTACGGCATCTGCAATGCGACTGCTCTCTTTCCTGCGGTCGGTGGACAGACGGCCTATCAGGTAGGATGGCTCTATCCCACTGCAGAAGATAGTTCCCACAGAGCTGAGCAATAAGAGTTTACTGTCATCGGCCGCTGCGTTACCCAGAGCCCGACACACCTCCTTCATGATCTAAACAGTAGCACAAGGACAGGTGTGAAATCCAATGCTACCTCACAACATATAGGCCTGAAAAAAAAATTATATTAACCTAAGTGTATAGAAATGAAATATTCTATGTTTCCTGGGTGGGGCGGCACAGTGCGCGACTGGTTAGCACGTCTGCCTCACAGTGCAGAAGTCGTGGGTTCGATTCTGACTCCGGCCTCCCTGTGTGGAGTTTGCATGTTCTCCCCGTGCCTGCGTGGGTTTTCTCCGGCTACTCCGGTTTCCTCACACATTCCCGAAACATGGTAGGTTGATTGGGTACTCTAAATTGCCCCTAGGTGTGATTGTGAGTGTGGATGTTTGTCTCTGTGTGCCCTGCGATTGGTTGGCAACCCGTTCAAGGTGTACCCCGCCTACTGCCCGAAGACAGCTGGGATAGGCTCCAGCACGCCCCGCGACCCTTGTGAGGAGAAGCGGTATCGATAATGGATGGATGGATGGATGTTTCCTGTGTGGTTAAGCACGGATAGGGGTGGACAACCTCCTTTGTGTATTCAATAAAAATATTTTAACTAAACTAAAAATGCATCGGATTTTCAAACACATTTCAGTGAATTGAGGTGAAGGACAGTGCATTGGTCGAGAAGTGGCCGACTGAGGAGGTTACAGTCTCATCAACCCTCTCCTCTCTTCAACCCGTTGGAAAAAATAGCATCATTTTTTTTCTGTGTTAAAAAAGGCTATTTAACTGGTGGAATAGCACATGAGTAGAAAATTCCAAGAGGATCAGCTCCCAATTGAAGAACTTTGTCAACCGTGTGGTTTTGAATAATAGGATATTTTAAAGAGTTTCTAAGTCAAAGCCAAGTCTAAAAGCTTGCTCTGTTCTTTTAATTCCAAAAAATCAGCGCTAGAGCAAATGTATTCCTATGCTTTAGTCCAGGGCTCACCAAGTCCGGTCCTCAAGGGCACCTATCTTGGATGTTTTACATCTGATACGCCTGATACCGATACAGATCATTTGAAACAGGTGTGTTGCAGCAGGGAGAGATGGAAAACATGCAGGATAGGTGCCCTTGAGGACCGGACTTGGTGACCCCTGCTTCAGTCAGATATATACAGCGCTGTTCGTTTAGACTTTTAACACAGATGGAGAGCTTTAAGACATAGTCGTTCCTACCTCTGGCGTCAGAGCGTTGTTATCCGTTGTTTGGCTGGAGAGGAGGACATGCGTGAAACCGTCCTCCTTCCGTACTACGATGTCCCGAAATCGACAGTTGCTCTCGTTCTGTCGCACGTTGTACCTGAGCCGCTTGTCAAACACGTAGCACTTCTCCTCCGCCAGCTTGCGTTTCACTGAGCTGTGCAGATGCATCTTGCCATTAGCCAGAGGGGAACCTGACGGATGGAGGATGGCAAAACAGGTCAACTTAGTCTTGTAAACATACAATCATAAATTGGGGGGAAAAAAGTTAAGTATTGCAATTTTATATTTGAAAAGATGGATGAAACATTTTGATGTATTTGATATATTTCCCAAATATACTGGATGTCCAGAAACAAAGTAATGCCCTAGTGTTTCTCAACCTTCGTTGAGCGAAGACACATTTTCACATCAGAAAAATGTTTCACGGCACGCCACTTAGCAAAACGAATCACAAAAAAATGGATATACAGGTTAATTATCTACCTTCAGTCATCTAGTAGAAGAACATTTAATTGTTTTGCCTGTTGCTATACAAACATTAACAAATTAACAAAAAAATGTTCGAAAATATTACTTTTTTTGGTCTAAATTGACACAGAATAATTTTTCACGGTACACCTGATGATAACTCACGGCACACTGGTTGAGAATCACTGCCCTAGATGATATTGGTCTCTAAAAATATACTTTCTAAAACTCTTTCTTTCTTTCCTTCTTTAATTCATTCCAGACATGTCACGAACCACATAACCAAAACAGTATTGTGGAGCGAAGCGGTCAATACGTCTGCCTCATTGTCAAGATGTTCAAGGTTCCAATCTTGACTCGGGCCTCCCTGTTTGCATGGTCGCCATGTGCTTGTGTGCTTTTCTCTGCATTTGGTAATGTAATCAATAAATAAATATATAAATAAGAATATTTTAATTATATTTGAGGAGCTTGTATAAATCCTTGTACTGAATAATTCAAATATTAAACACAGGCAATTGGACTTTACACTCCTTATCAAATGAGCGCTGACACGATTGGCATTAAACATATCGTTAGTTTGATCACCAAAGAGGAAGATTGAGGGCAGCTCAGGTAGATGTGTTTTACTATGGACATATTGTGCATACATGCATGTGATTAATAAGAGAAGAAGAAAAAAAACTACACATGTTAATATGCTGCTTCATAGAGTCTGATGATGCAATAATTCACAACAGACACATTCTGCCGTCTTCTCCCAACAGTCACTCAAATATTCTGTTTTCCAGGAGAGTATAAAAGGTAAACGTGCATCACCTGCGCCGACTCTTTTTGGAACGTTGCAAATGTCAAACAAGTATGTTGATGTTTGCTAATCATTCACAATCCGTTTTTGAATGTACTGCGGAAATGTGTGTGCACAATCAGGGACACTCTTATTACCCTGAACTGTCACAGAAGCGGGATAAATGATGGCACTGAGCGAACTAAGTGAGGTGAGTGGAGGAGTCTTTCGAGGATTAGGGGATTAGCATCAATAATAGCTGCCTGTGTGGTAGCCAGCCACTATCTTGAATTTGTAGCTGGGGATTCTTAAACCTGCCTGACTTCTAATGAGGCTTCACAATCGCTCAGTACAGACACATTCCTTAAATTTTACATTTTTAAACTTTTTTTTTAATGTGGCTGTATGGTGAAATGAAGCCCACTAAAACAAAATCAATGATGATACTGTACCGCATTTACTCATCTAGTGGCTGGTGACATGTAATTCCTTTACTGCAGAGTGTACAATGATTGACTACAATATTAGATACATTTGTCGAGTGAAAATAGAGTGGAATTAATCGCCGCCTCCTCATATCACAAGTCATCAATACTGTTCAGGGAACTTGGTTACAACACCCGAGGCATTGTTCACATTTTGCTAGGTACTGCTATTTTGGTTAGCATAAGAAGTACAAACAACACATTCCCTGTTTAACCTTTCAATGTTTTTGTGTGGACAACAGCATCTATGAACCGTGAACTAATCTACTGTACGATTAAAGTGGTCGGTACGTATGGCACGTACGGGGCACTGTTTTCAGTTTCAGGGTTCGAATCTCGGCTCTGGTTTGTGTGGGTTTTCTCCGAGTGCTTCAACTTTCTTCCACATTCCAAAAACACGCATATTAGGTTAATTGAAGACTCTGAATTGGCCAAAGGTGTGAATGTGAGCATGAATGGTTGTTTGTCAGTATGTGCCCTGCAACTGGCTGGCAACCAGTCCGGTGTGTAAACCACCTCTCACCCGAAGTCAGCTGGAATGGGCTCACCCGCGAACCTAATGAGGATACGCGGTCTACTGTAGAAAATGGGTTAGGTGGGTTAGGTGAATGTAAAAAAGCCATCTCTTTGAGGTGCTTGTTTCACATGGGCACAACATAAGGAAATTATTTGAGACAATGGAGGCCACTATTTTAGCAACCAGTGTGAATGCTGTTGTGAGGTAAAAGCCTCTCTTGTTAACCACACTGTGCTGTGTGGTGAACATGAATGAATGGTCATTTAATGGTTTGCATTCTACTTTAGGCATTTGAATTGTCTGTTTTCAAGTGGAGATGACATTATGAAATGTATATAAATGATTAACCATAGCAGTGTGGGCTCTGGACTGTGACCACATTTGAAGGTGTTATCAGCTTCTGCAAGAACCACGGTAGGAGCTTCATACACTGGATTTAAAAAGTCTACTCACCCTTGTTCGAATGCAATTTTTGTGGAAATGAGACCAAGATGAATTGTCAAAAAATTAATGTGACATTTAACCTGTAAAAAAAAAAGTGTCAAAAAATATTTTCAAGAGAGGAGGTTAAATTAAACGAGATAATGTGTCTACACAAAAGATGCATAATATCGTAGTAAGGGATGTAGCTGCATTGAGAATTAACCAAATCATATTCAAAATCATGTTCAATGGGATTCTGCCCACACCTGCCACCATTTCAAATGCTTCTGATGAACTCAAAACAAATATGCCCTAGTAGATTTTTCCTGACATTCTTTTTGCGTTCTGATGTCTGTCTACACTGACAGCTATTTGGAACATATTTTTTTCTTTTGGGTTATCAAGTTATTCATGCATTCTTACACCAAATCTCTGGAAAAATATCAATTTTTTCAAGTGTTTTGTCACACCGCAAAGCATATTTGTTGAATAAAGCCATGTACAGTAAGACGTTTGGAAGACAAGAGGCAAGAAGAATACAAGATAAAGTGGATAAGGTCGTAGAAAGCCACAATGTTTCACAGCATCCAGTTGTTTGTGACCATATATATATATATATATATATATATATATATATATATATACTATTATTGTTAGAAACTAAATTACACAAAGTTACACAAAAAATGTGACGTGTCTTCCATGCACAGGCCATGAGTCCAATGCTCAAATTATGCTCCCAACTGACTATATTTCATCAAAAATGACACTTAGCTGGCTCAAGATAAAGGAAGCAGAGAACAAACACAATAACATCTCCAGAAATACGACAATGATTAATGCAAACATATTGTTTGTTATCGATCCATTGTTTGTTTCCGTGTTACTATTAGCCTTCAGTCTTGTTAACTTTGTCACTTGGTGCATGGCTGGAGTTGCTTTTAGAAACAGAAACCCATTGTGCCTGAATATGACAATCAGCACGAAGTGAAACAAAGACCTACAGAGGAGATGAAAAGGGCGATAAATTCACGTGGCAACACGCTTGTGTGATTGTATAGACAGTATACACCAGTGGCATGCAGTCAGGGCCTTCAAAGCCTTCTTTGATGGCCCAAGCAATATCAGAAGCGCAGGCCTACGTTTACAACTTACATGAAACGGTAATCATTTATTTTGAACAGTCGATTGTGTTCGTTTCACAGCGTGTGTCTTGGCTGCACAGTTTTCAGTTGTTTGCGTGCTATTTTTTCATCCAGTCAGATTCCAGGTTCAACGTGTTGCCATGCAAATATTATTTGCCCAACACTTTCAGAATCCAGAGTGCTGGCGTTGACCACACACACATACACAGGCACAAACACACGTGCGCACACGCACGTTTGAGCTGCGTTGGTCTCGTTTGAACGTGCTGATGGAACGGATTACGTTCGACAATCAAGGTACCAAATGCGTGCACAACACACTTTTTGCAGTAACGCAGTCAAAATTTTGGCTCTTTGCCATTGGGTGATATCCACCTCTGCTCTAATTGGTGCAGCTAAGTTCATGCCTCTGATTGGTTGAGTTTAGAATGAGCACCAAAGATATATTAACTGTGTAGGATGATGTCAGACATGATTAAAAATGAATATTTAAGGCGTACTATGCAAGAAAAATAAGACTTTATGAGGCTAGTTCAAGCAACGCTGATGCTGGGTGGCTTGTTTCAATCCGGAAATTGATTTTTTTGGGGCACTTTCAGAGCAGTACGTACGAGTGGAACTGTTATCTTGGACAGACAGGCAGGAACAAAGAAAGGAGGTCTGCTGCCTCTGCATCAGTATCTGTCGTGAGTACCAGGCGTTCTATTTAAAGTTTTTATATTGATAAATACTGATTGTGAACTGCTATATTGTACTGTGAGGTTTGGATTTTTGGGGGGGTGATGTTGAAAGATAAAGAGAACTGTCTTTCTTGCATTAGAAATAATCGTATTCATCCGCAAATATGCAAAATGCTTCTGTCTCTTCTTTAATGCCACACGTTATTTTTGACATAGTGGTGTTATTAAGAAGTGGATTAGATCACTTAAATACCCACTGAAGGCCCAGTGTCGAAACTCACCACCCGCCACTGGTATACAATATGCAAGATTATATACCGGTAGGCATTATTTTCATTCAATGGATATGCTTCTATGGCAAATATTTTTCAACAACAATTTTAGATGCTGACGAATTTCTTAAAAACCTTACCCAATTCAGTAGTATCGATTCCATTCAGACCTCCATCCACTCTGTCTGAGGATGCTCTGTGTGACCTTGAAGCTGTCCTGTAAATGTGTGGCTCTACACATTCGTTCATGAGTCCGTTACGAGGTTCCCTCACTTGGGCAACGAAACGAGGGGCTCCTAGCGGAGGAGTTTTAAACGTCATGGCTTTGCCCGTTTTGTCCTGCAGAGCATGCTTACCGGGCGCTATGCCAACATTCCCCGCTTTATGAACATGTCCCGACCCTCTACTTCCAATCCCAAGGACAGTTCCTCCTTGAACCCCGACAGCTGTCTCACTACTGCTTTTCTTCTTTCGTGCTTCAGGCCGAGCTCTGGGGTTTTCTGTGGCTGCCGGGTGGCCGTTGGTCATACTTTTGGGAATTTTGGGATGTTTGTGTGGATGCAGTCGCAGGCTGTTGAAGCGATCAATGAACTCCTCGCAATGCAGTAAGTGGTGCTCCGGCTCCCAAGTGTCCTCTTTACTTCCGTAGCCCTTCCACCTGATTAGATACTCCCACTTTCCCTTCTTATTCCGCCTCTTATCTACAATATGCTCCACCTGAAAATAGGAGACAGAGGGAGAGACCATTAGACTGCATTTCATAAATATACTTGTTCTTGGAACGTTGTTGGTAAGAGGAAGATAAAGATACCAGAGTTGGGCAAAGTCAACTCGCTACCATGAAAAACTTAAAACAATGGCATTTGAAGGCGTATTGAAGTAAATACAACTACTACATAGCCTCTTGTTACTACTACTGTAACACATGATAAACATATCAATGAGTTTTGTCAAGGACTTTCAAAGTCGGACAAAATGTGAAACAGTGAGCTTCCCTCCAGAGAACATAAAACAGCTACTCACTCCTTTTCTGAAAGTACCACAGCAAAATAATGAGTTACTTAGACTGTGTGAACCTTTTGCTGTTTGTATTCTCATCGTATTTGCATGCTTGCAATGTCAGCCCGCATGAGACATTAGCTAAATACTATTTTCTTACGTTTTGTAAAAAAAAAAAAAAAAAAAAAATCTATCAATTTTGACTTGACTTTTTTTAAATACAAAAACTAACAGTGATTCCTGTAGCACAATTTCTAAAACTATTCATATCCATCGCAAAATCACTCAGAGTTTATAAAACTAAAAGCATAAACACTGCTTTTACACTAAATTTTCAAATGATCAACATACTCCTTACAAAAGTACAAACATTTATGGCCATTAGTTAAATTATTCTGCCAACTGTCTGGCCACACCGTCACAGGTTTAAAACTGTTTTAGATAATTAGTTCACAGTTGCAATCAGCCGGAGCACTATAAATAAGCCACAGGTAAGCTGTCGGTGAGGAGTACATTGGAGGGAGCAGAAAAGGGTGAGAATTAGAGGAGGCCGAGGAAGAAGACGTCAGAATATAGATAAAGTTACCAGGTTCGAAAATCGTCTTTTTTTTTTTTTTAGATCTATTTTTCTCATTTGGATCCACATCCCTGAAAGACTTCTGACACCACCGAGGAGAGGTGATCACACAAAAGCTGTCTTAGCCTTTAGTCACACAAAAATGACAAGCAGGAAGTTTGGCAAACGCAGGCAGTGCCGGTGGGTTCTAAAATGAAGGCGGCCTGTGCACAGAGCGGTTAGCCGACCTCTGTCGTCTGCTGTTTGTCACTCCTTCATGCTCCCAGTTCAAAGCTCCTTTAATTGCTGTTCCTGTCAAACCCCAACTGTGGTTTCGTTGCAGGAAACATAATGAATCAATGCCGTCTTTGTCAGGAGAATAAATGATAAAAAAAAATATGATTTGAGAAATTTCTTTGCTTTCTTTTGAGGCTTGTTGTTCTCTCACTGTGATACAAACAAATGTGACAGGTAATCAGAATTTAAAACCAAACGGATGCAAAAATAACGCACGCACATACACACGCACACACACACACACACACACGCACGAGTTGTCAAAAGTATTCGCATTGTTTACTCAAGCAGAAGTATACTGTAGAAATTCGGATTTTAAAAGGCTTCAGTAGAAGTTGAAGTATCAACTCCAGCTTTTTACCTAAAGTGGAGAACAACCCAAACATATTTTTTCCAGAATATGTTTTATGCAGGCCCACTAGTTGAAACGGCATTCTGATTAGTATCGTGTTTGTGGAATATGAGTTAAGCGTCAAAATCCACCCGTTTTCAGCCATCTCCGGGGGCAGCTATTTTGTCACTTCTGTAGACTGAAAATGACATCAGAGATGCTCGGAGCTCAGATAACGACCAATCATGGCTCAGCTTCAGAAAACAGGTGAGCTGTGATTGGTTGTTACCTAAGCAACTGTGATGTCATTTTCAGTCGGAAGTGACAAAATGGCCGCCCTCAGAAATGGAATTATGATATTGATCGATTATGATATTTATTATTTATGAAATTAAACCTTGTTTTAATGCCCATGGACATTATGCTCCTTCTGGTATGCATGCCTTGGCCACCAAAGGGGACACACATAAGAGTTTAACAACTTGGGAACTCAGTGAGGTTCAGGAATATTAGCCATTGATCACAGAGGAGAAAGAACATATGCCTGTTAGTATTGTTATATTGCCTGTCTACATGTGATGTTGCAGCATTTCTCCGTTGCTCCGTTGGTCAAATGGGCTGTCACTTGTATAGCGCTTTTCTACCTGGGTTATAACTTGGGCTAAATAATTCTGTTCATTTTTGAAGAGTTGTTCACCAGCCTGCTGCTTCTTGATAGGTTTGCCGCAACCATCTAGTGCTCGTAAAGAATATTTTTGCTCGCAACTCAAGACAACAAAATTGCCGCAGCGACGGCTCGTATCTCTAAAAACTCATAAGTCAGGTCACTCGCAAGTCAAGGTGTATCTCATTGTGTTTTTTTTAAACAACTTTATTTTGCAATTTATCATTGATACCACTCCACTGTGTCTTAAGTGTTACACCACACTGGATGTTTTTAGTGAGCAGTGTCAGGAGTGCAGGTGAAACATTGATGATGATTGAAGACAGTCCAAAAGTTCAAATTCATGTCACTGATTATGTTGACTAATTTAGCATGTGAAAGTATTGATGAATGGAGTGAAGACAAGGGTTCAGAACAAGACTTGAAGGAAAACAGACGGTATTCAGTTGAGAAGGCGTAATTGTTGTATACTAGGAGTGTGACAATGTCTCGATATGGTGACACATTATCGATTATCGATACACTTCTGCCAAATATCGATGTTTTGAATTAATATACGGCCGCTGTAAAGGCTCCTTTATTGTTCATTGAGCAATTACTTGGCGGTCCACAAGGCAAAGCCAGCATTAGTAACTTTAAGAATCACCGTTAGTTATATTTCCTGATTTTTTTTCTCAAAGCACAGATTCAGCAATTTTGATCCATAGTGGCTGCACAAATTCACTTGGCTCAGACACTTGAAAGAAGGCATTTTCTGTAAAATGAACCAAATAAATTGCCTTGAGCCATGCAGCTGCAAAAATGCTCAAAGCCTGTCCAGACCACAGATATGAAGAGGAGATTATCTGCACTCAAAATTGTAATACAATGCACTCCCGCAATTTGCGGGGTATAGGGACCGTGGCATCCCGTGAAAAGTGAATATCTGCGTATAACTGGAGAGCAAAAAAGAAAAAATAACCAGAAAAAATCTTCAGAAAAAAATGATAAACCTCCAGTATGCCTTTTCCACCAAAAACTGGGGGAAAAACACCCCACCTCCGCAAACCCCGAAAATAAAGCAAGTACGGTATTATTAAATATTGTTTAATGTTAATGAAAATAATTTATAAAACACTTCACAGAAAAAGTGTTTGTTTGAGCCAGTAGGGAGCCCCGCATATGCAGATATTTGAGGGAAAAACATCAAAAGTTGCAAAAAAAAAAAAAAAAAAAACTTAAAATATATGAGTTTTAATCACGGTCATGCCTGACATCACACACACCTTATGAGACTTCAGTTCAGTGAACATCAAATAATAAGCTTATTTTGCTTTTCCTCAGGTTTTGGGGGAATTTTGCAACACTTGGCTAACCCCCAACAAGGGCTGTTAAGTAAAACAAGAAAGGAGGTGACAATAGAAGAATTATACACTGGAAAATACACAAAGGTAAGGACCTCATATTTAAAGACTCCAGCAAAATCTTACAGTCGTTATCAAAGTCAAGGTGTTTTATTTTCCATTTTTAAGTGATTGACTTCATAAGGTGCATCTGTGACGCAACTCATCTTATAACATATTATTATCAAGTGGTTCATTTTTTTTGTTTTTTTTACACTTGGAAGACCACAAGGCATCTTAAAATAGTGCTTAAAATATGAGCTTTACATGAGCTTCACAGTTTGCCATAGGATATATTATTTCTATTTTCCTTTATTATTTATATATCATTTACCACACAGACTTCACTGTATGTATTACTCATAATGCAATTCACTGATAAGAGGCGCTGGGGAGTATATTATGTGTGAATGGCCCTTTTTTGACACCGATAATGTTTGCATTCTATACAACATTCATGCTCAAACAGAAATTCACGTGCTGTTGTAAAAACAAAATGTGAAGCAAACAACTATGACTTCTCAACACCTGCTTCTAATGCTTCGGTGTATGTGTGACTGCTAAAGCCAGATAAACGTTATCTACTTGAACATGCAAACTGGATCTAGAAGTTTGTTTGCGACATGCGTGGCATGTTTAACCAGTGCCATTTTAAAAAATTCCATGACTAACATTTTTTAGTACTATGTGAAGTGCATCTTGCTTAATCACCACCATGATAGGGAACAGAATGACATAATGCACAGAGCATCCACCAATGACACAGACAGTGGCAGGCGTAGAACCAAGTCTACCGAGGGAAACTGAGCAATTTCATCGGAAGTATGAAATGGTTCACAGACAAGTATGGCTGGAGAAGGAGTTTATACCTGTCCCTAGGCACAGTACAATCCAGAATAGAACCTGGTATTAAAAGAGCAGGGCCTTTAAAGTGGAAATCAAGCGTAACATTTTTTTTCAAGAATATGTTCCCAGCAGGACCACTAGGTGAAACACGGCATTCTTATTAATATTGTGTTTGTGGAATATGAGTTAAGCAGCAAAATCCACCCCTTTCTAGCCATCTCAGGGGGCGGCCATTTTGTCACTTCTGTCGACTGAAAATGACCTCACAACTGCTCAGGGCTCAGGTAATGACCAATCACGGCTCAAAATTGTGATTGGTCATTAGCGTTTTTAGCCCCCCGGGACGGCTAAAAACGGGTGGATTAACTCTTATTCCACAAACGCAATATTTATCAGAGAATGCCTTGTTTCAACTAGTGGACTTGCATAGAAAAGATTCTTGAAAAAAAATCTGTTTGGGTTGACCTCCCTTTAAGGGTACCGCTGCAGTGACTTATCACAGCGATTTTCAATCATCATTTGAAATCAGTAGATTTAAGGTTTGGACATCCAGGAAAATCAGTTGAGAACTGTGATAAAAGCAGTTGAGCTATTTGACCAGGATCAGGCACTGATTGGCCCTTCCACTCAAAGAACCAGATTCAGATGAAGGTGTCTAGTAATACATATGGAAGGATTTAATGGCAACGCCTGTAGGAAAATCCATGAGAGCTGCTGAAACTTGGGGTACCTGGAACCTTTACAGTGTGAAACTGCAAATGTTTTCTTCTGCCCTTATCCAATTGTGAGGGGTCAAACTAAGTGTTTCACAAGATTCTGAATCATTTGTTTAAACCAATCCTTTGTAAAATGTCTACATCATCATTGGCACCGTTGTTGCCTGTAACACCTTTACAACTTCCACATGCTGAGATGCACTTGACACCATTCTTCTTCCAGGTGCACTGCAGTCTCCTGTGGATTCACAGCTTGCGAAATGCAGTAGCTGGTTTCTGGTTTGATCAGCACAACCACTGATTTTCGTGAAAACATATCATATCATATCACCCTCAAAGCTGTACCTGGTGCATGATACACACACTGGAAAATTGCAATACTAGCCCTGATTACTGCACCCAATGTAGCCGGCACGTCAGGGAAGACAACCAGATTTTCATCCATGACTCCTGTACGAAATCGATCAAACAGAGTTGATTTCACCATAGCGCCAGATTGCACAAGGAAATCGATCAAACAGAGTTGATTTCACCATAGCGCCAGATTGCACAATCTGTATCAGAACGAGTGAAGGCAGGCTAAAACAGCAGGTAGTACCTCTGTCTTTCTGAGAGAGCTTCTCAGATATTCCTGGTAGCCTAAGAGCCCTTGGATGGGGTCAAGAAGGTGGGATGATTGGTACTTGAATGCGGTCCACAAGCAAGACCAGCACGTTTGCATCTTCTGCCCGCTCCAGAAAATAGAGCAACAATACTTCAATGTAGGGAGGAAACCCATGTCCAAATATGGTCTGTTTGCATTTTGTTTTTTTAAATTGAAGTCAACCCAAACATTTTTTTTTTCCAAAATATGTTCTATGCAAGCCCACTAATTGAAAAAAGGCATTCTGATAAATATTCCGTTTGTGCAATATGAGTTAATACACTCGTTTTTAGCCATCTCTGTTTCTCTACCTTTTAGCCATCAACTTGCAGCAACTCTAACAGACTTTGCCACCGCAGCGGATGTACAATCTTTTAATACATGTAAACTAACTACACATCTTTACAAACACATTGTTCACGAAATTTCTTTCTAAGGAATTCATTCCTAGATTGACGACAAAGACATGGAGGAACGTGCAAACTCCCCAAATGTCAGGTGCTAAAGAGTGCTGTCGTGCAGCAGCGCTAAGCACAACACCTTCAGGGCCGTAATTATGTCTGAAAAGTAAATTAATTAGCCAGTTCTTTATTGAGCACGGTAACTATGTCTGTATTTCCACCACAACTATTTTTAATCAACCTATCCGCTGAAATGTAAATTACAACCCTTGTGGAGCAATTTTTTCACATTCATCTTTTTGACAGACACTTAACACATTCAAACTACACTGATAGAGAAGTACCCTAGAATTGTCATTCAAGGCATTTACCATGTCTTCACTTTCTACAGAAGGGTTTGTTAACTCATGGTGCGGGAGATTTGGACTTTTGCCACCCAGAAGTATGTGTGACGCCATGGTGAAATTTCTTACAGGGCAGTTATGATCGAGACCTGTGAATTATGCCCAGCAACCAGTAGCGGGGCCAACATGACAAAATAGGGAAAAATAATCATTTGCATTTGTACTGATCTGGCAAGATTTAAACTATTTCACTAGGGAAATAATAATATTATATAATTATTATACAATAATAATAATATTGAACCATGAATATTGGAAGCAAAAATAAATAAACAATTGAGATTCTATCGTAGGGCGGATGGTTAGCACGTCCACCTCACAGTGCAGAGGTCGTGGGTTGGAATCCGGCCCCGGCCTTCCCGTGTGGAGTTTGCATGTTCTCCCCGTGCCTGTGTGGTTTTTCTCCGGTTTCCTCCCACATTACAAACACATGCATGGTAGGTTGATTGGACACTCTAAATTGACCCTAGGTGTGATTGTGAGTGCGAATATTTGTTTGTCTCTGCATGTCCTGTGATTGGCTGGCAACCAGTTCAAGGTGTATCCCGCCTACTGCCCACTGACAGCTGGGATAGGCTCCAGCACTACCGCGACCCTTGTGAGGATAAGTGGTGTAGATAATGGATGGATGGATTCTATTGTAGTTTTTCCTGGAATGCAACTTGACTGGTCCCCTAATCATTTTGTGGTCCCCGAATAATGTTGTTGTGCTTTTTTTTCATGTAAAAACAGAAATTGCTCTTTTTAAGAGGCAAAAAGGTACAAGTGTGTTTCCAAGATGTAAAAAGTTAATAGTCGTATATGGATATACATGGAGACTCCTCAGTTAACTACATTATTTTATTGCATCTAGGATAAAGAATAAATGCCTGTGGGTATTGTTATACTGCTCTCTAGATGTGTTCCACTGTTTGTGTTCAACTATCCATTGATTAAAGGGCTATAACATTTATTCTATTTTATTAGCATGTCCACGTCATTTTGAATTGTGTAAAACTATCCATTGATTAAAGGGCTATAACGTTTATGCTATTTTATGAGCCCGTCTATGTCATTTTGAAATGTGTAATATGTGTTCAGATTAATCTAAGCGGACTTTCCCAAGGCTATGTGGTTGTTTAAATAAACAACATGTAATCATCTTTGATTTATGTTTAGTTTGACAGTGAACTTCAACTGGGAGTAACATCAAATAACTTGAAGCTTCTTTTTCTTTTGAAGAATTGTTCACCATCTGCCAAACTGTTTGTTGCTAAATGAGTTTTCACTGCCACCATACTGCTTGGATCTCTAACCATGAGCATTGAAAGTAAAAGAAACATTGGATTCTACTTCAGATTCTACTGTAGATTTCCTGGTCTGCAGCTTTATGGGTCCCCTACCAATTTTGTTCTGCATTTTCATATAAAAACACCTTTCAGGGGCCAAACAGGTGTGTTCTCAAACTGTAAAAAGTCAAGTTTGAAGGGAACAAAAACCGTACCGGTATCCTACATTTGAGCACCCCCCGTGACAAGCCCCGAAAGGTACAATCAAGTACTTCCTTTAAAGTGTCGGACTCATAAACTGAAGGTATTTTTCTACCCCTACCCGATAGCAAATAAACTCATGAGGAGCTCTGCGACCACCAGCCGGCGAATGGCTTGTCACTGCGGTGATGAGCAGCTCATTCCCGGCATGGGTGCGCACCTCCGCGACCATCCCTCCCGTCAGCAGCCGTTCAGCATGTCCACTGTCACTTTACCACCACTTTCAACTCGGCGACACCCCAAACACTTCAGCCGGTCCAATACACCTCCCTTGTTCATAACAACATCCAGAAAATTGGCGAAACAGTGTCAGGAGCGACATAAAGTCGAGCAAAGCATGACTTTCGTCTCTTTAAAGAGCCCAGGACGCCGCTTCTTTTTTTTTTTTTTTTTTTTTTTTTTTTTTATACACACACACTACGCGACGCCCTCCCCTTTACTTCCTAATTCAAATATTCGTTCAAGCGACAGAGAATATAGCGTGGACGTGGCTTCAACCTACCTCGTAAAGGTCTCCCGAAGCCATAGCGGCGTGCTGACACCGCGGCGCGTTGTTCTTGCCTGCCCTTTGGGCTTTTTTTGGAGGCTCTTTGGACGGGGAATTAGCGAGCAGCCTTGTTATTGCGAGCGATGGGCAGTCAGCACGCAGATCAGCAGACAGTGTCAATCGAGCCCGGCGCGTTGCGATGGATCGTTCAAGCGCTAGAAACAAACAAGCACCGGGCGGTGCTGTTTACTCAGCGCAAAAACCGACGCCGAAAATGAGTTTATACAAGGCGAGCATAGCTGATGATCGCGCACCTCCTTCTCGCCTTACTGGAGGCACAGCGAGGTGTCTTGTGACGACGCGGAGCCACGTCGAGAGCCACTCCACCTGTTCACAAGACCTGATTTAGGAACACGTACACGTTTTAAATAACACTTTTAACAAGGCCCTTTTACGATCACAATATTTAAATCAACTTATTGACAAGACGGGTATTAAAACTATCAATAAACTGCTGACATGCTTTGAATCAGCCTCTTGTTGCAAACAACTGGTCATGTGATATTGTGCAAACTGTTTTTTTTTTGTGTGTACAAAAACAAATGGTTAAACACACTTAGTAACTCCACTTACACAATCTAATTGGATTCAGTACAAGAAAACACATACATTCCATAAATAGCCATGCTCAATGTTGTACTTTGCAGTTATGAACAGCATATTTATTTTGTTTAAAGGAACAATTACAAAAATAATATTCTTAGATCTCTCATTAATAGTAGAAAGTAGAATTACTACTAGATACAACTCCTGTAATTGGTTTGTAATGTGAATTGTGCTGGTGCACCAGTGAACCCCAGCCTGTACGTTATTCACAATTTTATTTTATATTTCTGAAGAACTCACCATTTTTTCCCTTTCTATAATATGATGCCACAAGGTGGCAACAAGGCCCTGGCTTATAGGATATTAATAATTGCGGTCAAGGCAGTATGTTGAAGTGGTTCATCTCGACTGAGAGACTGAGATCTTTGTATGTCTGGGAGGAGCTAAGTTTGACCTGTGTTGTTAGCAGAAGTTATGTTGTCAAGTTATCTTGTTACTTGTGCATTTTTTTCTCCATCCAATTATCTGTAAGCCATTTTATATTTCTGGTTAATGTTGTATAGTGAGTTTGAGTTGGTAAAGTGTTTTGGGATCACAGTTTGTGGCATATTTATGATTTCATCTATTAATATAGGCACTTATATTTCGAGGGGGCTATTTACAGCAGGGCTTGGCTCCTACACCCGCATGTGTGTGTACAGAATGTATATATACAACTAGTCCGTCTGCAAAGAGATCCTGTGGCATTTGCAGGCTCAACAAGCAAGAGGATTCAAGATTTGTTGGCAGGACAACTTGTGGCTGCTTCACTTTTTTTGTTTCATTGTTTCATTTGTTTCATCATGACTATGTGCTTGCTCACAATGCACTGAGCATCGTACAGTTCCTAGCCGAGAAGAAAATTGCCCTGCTGGAACACCCTCACTGCTCACTTGGCTTGATTCCGTGTGACATATTTTTTCCCCCTGGGACAGTCTTTTAGACTCCAAGGGGATTACGTCAACAGGAAAAATTTTGCAGTTTGGACTGAAAATGTATCTTTTGTGACACCCTTCCAGGAACTTTTCTGATACACCTGTTGTATTATACACATACATGTGTTTTTATTTGGGCTTCTGCTACGTTTATTTGAAATACTTTGATGTTACCATTCTAGGCCTATTTTACCTCCATACCATCCCTCTCCAAGATGATCAAATATTGAAAAATTTAGTTTCTATCAGTTCTTTGTTACCTTTTTTTTTTCCTTTACACTGTCTCTATGGATATAATACCAGTCATGAGATAATCATGTAGTGTACCATGTGGTGTGCTTATAAAATTCTAACCAGAATTACACAAATTTGATTTGGAGAAAAAAAACATTTTGCATGGCTTATTTGTGAAAAGAGCGGTCCAGTAAAATGAACCATCTTTAAAAGTGGCAATCCGTTAATCCAATCTGTTTTAAAAGATAATGACAATGCATCAATTTGATCTTTGAATGGTTGAACATGGTCTTGAAAGAGAAATGTCCAAATATCTTTGAGCCTTAGTTTAAGTGAATGCAATGTTTGTCCTAACTGTAGGCCGACATTCACTGTTGGTGCTGTTGCTGAAAAAAGGTCAGACTCCCAAAAAGCGCACACTTTATTTATGGGCTCTAAAATAGTCAAGTCAGGTCTATTTTTATACAGCATCAATTTATAAGAAAAGTTAACTCATGGCACTTTGCAGTATTTGCCGTTCTAGATCCACCGTTGCCTCTTGAGTGCCTTGTGTGGGTCTCCTAATGAGGTGGCTTTGGGCAGAGGGCACCACATTTCCTGGCCTTTGATGATGGGGTGTGCCGATTTGCAGCCCCTTATCCTGCTCCCCCTTTCCCGGCTTCTTTCAAAGGTTGTGCTCTTGGCTAGTGTGGGTGGCTCTGTGTCTGTCATATTCCCAGGAGTTGTTGGACCTGGTGGTTTGAGTCTGTATGTGGATTCTCACAGTATTTCCGTAGATACTTTTAATACGTACTGTATTATCACCTCTATTGTTGTCGTATGGGTTGCCTTTTAGGCTATCTCTGTCTCCTGTAAACCACATACTGTCAAGTAATATTCTCCATAAACTTCAATGAAATGGCTAAAAGCTTGCGCTGTGTGTGTGAATGTTTGCTAGTCAAACCTCACTTGCATTTTGCTCAGCAGTCAGCGCATTCAACTTTCAACCCAAAATAATGGTGGTGTATGTTGGAAGACCAGGTGTGGCTGGACAAACTGCTTGTGGCCTTTCTTGTTTATGATCTTCAGGTTCCTTCTGTGACGATAGCCATGGCAGCAATCATGCCTTGTCACACAGATGCACGGCTTTCTAATTGCCCTTCACATGCGCGGCCAACTAAATCATCCGCAAGGAGAGATCTGGCAGTTTACCTGCCAATATCAGGCACGGACGCCAGCGAGTCTATTTGCTTCCACAATGTCATATACGGCATGCACTCTGACCACCTTGATTTTAATGCAAACGAGGGCTTGAGTTGAAGGTGTGTGTGTGCCGCACTATGTGGATTCGGTGGTTTCCCTCAGCCTCACCTGCTGTGTCCTGCCTGTCAGTCAGCTGTGAATCCACTGCCAAATTGCATAGGTGTGTACCAGGATGAGGCGCAGCAACACGTTGACTGTAACATTCGCATCAAGTTCGAATTGTTTCTATAACACGTTGACTGTAACATTCGCATCAAGTTCGAATTGTTTCTATTTTAAATAAGGGTAGGGCTGTGCACAAATCAGTGGTGATTCGAAATGATATGCAAATTTGCTGCAAAAACATCAAACGGACACTCAGAACGTTTGGATTTGCGTCAGAAAGAATCACTGTGTACTGTCACAGAGGAATGCTTGGATGGAAACGACTACGTTTACGTGCAGTCAATAACCCTACTAAAACCAAAATATTGGCAGTTTTCAGATTTTTAAAAGGCATGTAAATGTGCGCAATAACTCGAATATGTTTTTATTTGGGTTCTTAAAAGTCAGAATATCATGCCTGGATTACTCCGTTTCTAAGCCGAATGAGCGCATGTTTACGCATATCGGAATAACCCGATTGCACGTGACACTCTGCGCATGCTCAAAACCGCAAGGAATCTTGGTCTTTGTAGTACAGGTAGTGCTTGTATGCACAGTGTTTGGCGCCAACCCACTCGAAATACACAAGCAGAGGTAAACAAGCTCAGAGACGTAGCACAAAAGCACACTTTTGGATCAAGGAGGAAATCGGCTGCTTCATTCCTGCGGTAAGTGACATGAATATAATGTGTTTTATTGACGTAGCAAGTAACAAGTGCGCATGACATTTATATGCATCACAACGTCTGTGTCGCCGCTTAAATCGGGTTATTCAAATGCTGGAGTAACTCCGTCCTCTCACACAAATGTAAACGGGTTATTCCAAATCTGAATTTTGACCTTAACTCGAATATTGACTGCATGTAAACGTAGTCACTAGTCACTCAAGTCTCAGTATGTGTGACGTATGTATGTGGGGAGCGCACTTGCATTGTGTGAAAAGCGCGCTCCTTCAAGCCACCTAATGAGCATTAATAAACTCTTATAAGGAACTCAGACTGTGATGAAATGTTTGCTAAAATATAATATAAAGCTGGCTTTAATTTGCTGACCTGTGGACCAAATTCTGTTGAGTTTTCCTTTGATCTGATTGGAGACAAACTTGTTTTTGTCCAGTACAGTATGGCAGCCTTCTCCTTGGGAGTCCCTACTATCTTAGTATTCATAAAACATTTTCACATAATTTGCCTTTAATTCTCTCTGGAATGTCAGTGCAAGCTCTCTTACATGCCAAGAAACTGCCATAAGAAGTGGCAGAGGTGTGGCTTTACTCCGCAATGTTGAAGATGAGACTGACACTGGCCATGAGCAGCAGGTGCATAGCCTCGTAGAGTAATTTGGGACAGAAGACGATCCATATGAAGGGATGGTGGCGCATGAAAGTCGCCACAACAATAAAGGCCGCGGCCGACACCGACCTGAGCAGAGCCCAACAGTAACAACCGTGGCTGACTGCAACCGGACTCCTGTGGTAGAAAAACGCATCATCAGAGGGGCGAGCTCTGCCTTTTGACAAAATTAAAGACAAAAAACAAAGTGGTAACCTCATCGAATTGGAAAATAAATGCCCATGTTGCAATCTCAGGTACTATAACAAATGTACACAGTGTCAGTGTGATCAAACTAAAACTTGGACCCGAGTTCTGTGAAATACACACCGAGCATGCACTGAATCACTCCAAACATTCGGAAAATCAAGAACGTTGTTAAAATGTGCATTAAAAAAAGGAGGGCTGGTGCGTGCTCTAGGCGCTCCAACTGGGGACGGTGCACCAGTGCAGATGGAAACCGTTCAAGCATGAGCTGCTGATTGGTTTACAACATAGGCTGCCTTCGGATATTGATGGAATGAGAGCACGCTCCGCTTCTCCGAACACACACACACAGATTAGTGCATGGGCGTCAGAGTGAATTTCCGAACACGTCCAGTATCTGCAGATGACTGTGATCAGTGAATCACTATCCATGTTTTCTTTGTGAAATGATTGTTATCGTCATTGTTCCAAGCTGGATTTGTGAAATACAATATTTTGTGTAGCCAGGACTGGACTAGCAGAAAAATAATCAGCCCGACGCACGCACGCATATATAGGCCTACATGTGTGTACGAGTTCCCCTGCGCATGCACGCAACGCCCTCTATAACTGGGAAGTCATTATCATACCATCCACAGTCAGGGTTCCATTAAATAAAATGCACACATACCCAGACTCTTGCGCAACACATTCATAACACGCGCAGGGTCAAGTAAAAAGCAACACTTTGCTTATAGCGTACTTCTATCTCATGCATTTGCTAGCTAACAGCTAATCAAAACAGAGCCCACACGTTTTGCAGACTGCGATTCATGGCCCATTCATTCAAGTCATATCTAAACAGCACAATGACATAAAATCTCTCATAATTCTTCACAATTCCAATTGCTGCTTTTTACTTAGGTTTCTTTCTGCTTGTAATACAAGTGTGTTGAGCAAGGTTCTGCTTATGTATGCATTTTATTTTATGAAATCATGACAGTGGATGGTATAATAAACAATGACTTTTCAGCCACGTTGTTTTCTCGCTATCAATCAAATGGTCTATTCTGTAGTCATAGTTCAGACACATACTCCTGACCAACCCTAGCAAACACGTAGCTCTGCCACTGATGTTTAATGGGTCAGTTTCTGTCTTTATAGTAAATGGATTAATGGGCTACTCCCTCTACATTGTGAGCCTGTTTCTTGGCATAAACTAGAGGAAAATAATTATTAAATAGTGCCGCATTGGCTCCAAAGACGCTGGCTCACCGGGCATCTGCCCTGTACGTCAGATAGCCAGTGCAGCTTGCTCGATTGAGTGACAAGATACGTTTTAGTTCAAGAAATGTATAAAAAAAAAAAAAAAAAAACATGCATAACATATACTCACCAGAGCGCATTATGTTCTGATCATAAAGTAGCAGAAGGCACCCTCAGATACATCTTTAAGATACTACAGTACACAATCCCAACGGAGCCACCACACAGTATACTGTAAGTAGTTAGCACTCACCTGTTTCTCTCGGAGCTGAGGAAACAGACAAGGTGGCAAGCCCAAAGCATTGGCCCTGCATATGTATTAAGGGCTGTTAAAAAGATGGCAGGAGCTTCTACAAAGTTACCAAAACCAATAGACCAGACTGAGATGTCGATGGTTGAAATGTTGTTGGAATTCCCCTGAAAGAGCACAAAAAAGCACAATTTACCAAATATAAACAAGCAAAAAAAATGTTGTCACTGAGGCTCTCTAGGTGCTTTTCTGTAAGTTCTTCCACCGCTGTGAAAGACCATTCATCTTAAGACTTCATACTCATGACAGTCCTCTCACACAAAGAAATTCTTCATTGCTTACCTGAAAGAAAAAGAAAGCCTGACCAAACCAGTAGTGCATGATGGTGGTTTGGGCTGCACTATAGTGGAGCTTCTTCCAGATGAACTGCGCCATAAGTGTTTGGACTAGCAGGCAACCGCACAGCACTGGCAAGTTGTGGGTACGAAACAGCAGTGAAACCAACAAGACCAGGCCACTGTAAAATTCCCATAATCCCCTGTTTTTCAATTTGGCATCAGCTGAATTGATTTGGGATCGGACCATGTCCTTTATGCCAATGAAGAGGATACTTAAAACGATCACATACACGAAGCGTGCTTCGACAATGCCCCTGAAAGAGAGGATGACAAATGTGGGTCATTTGTTGGACTATAAGACGTCTTTATTTCAGTAAAGTGCAGAAAGTAACCATTTCAAGTTGTTTATTACTGTCAACACGAATACTAAATTGATTAATAGTCATTTACACAATAGCGAACCAGCACCAAGTCAATGTTCTTGTGTGTTAACGTAAACACTATTGCAAACACTATTTGACATAAAATTGTGTATTATTTTAATCAGCTTCTATGACAGCATTGTGAAAAACCGAACATCAGGAAATGGGGCATTGGGTGTTCAAGTGTGATAGCACATGGACTGAAATCCTTTTATCGGCAGCAGATAACAATATCTTTTTACACCATCATGCACAATGGCCATGGTCAGCGAGGTCATACAAACTTACTTGGACATATTCTGACCAGAGTGTTGCCAGGGAAACAAGAGATTGCCGACAGCTGCCCGGTAGCTGTAGATGCCCAAAAGTCCAAGTGCGAGAGCAACCTTGGACACCAATGAGCACTGTCTTTGAAACAGGAAGTAGATGAGAACCAAACAGAAAGTGGACAGCAAGGAGAGGACCACTTTGTGCTCAGCACTAGAAAGAGAAAAAGATACACAGATAAAAACATGCAGTTTTACTATGTCCAAATTAATATGTTTTGTTACTAGATTCATTGATTCAGTGGTGAGGTTACAGGTACTCCTGAAAATTTTGATGTGGCAGTTGAGACTGAGGAGACAGTGTAGTGTAGTTAAAAAGCGTAACAAGATGATGTGGGTGCGGACAAGGAAAGACAGGAGGAGATGACAGTAACCAGCAAATAAGAAATAAAGTGGCGTCACATATGAATATTTCAACCAGTACAGGTATACCCCAAATGTGTGATGGACCAGTCCGCCTATCCGCCTTAACAGACGAACATTTTGTAGGCGATAAACAATTGACGGGAAAATTAAAAAAAATAGTTGGACTAAGCATAGTCGGAAGCCCATTTTTTCCCGTCTATGTAAACGTTTATATCGGCACCAATGCACAACAATGGAGCTATCCCAAAAGCAGGAAAGCAGCTGGAGCTTGGAAGTGGATCTTAGCCAGCAAATCACCAAAGACAACAACAACAAGTTGTTTGACGAATACATTATTACGTACAATCTTTTGGAGCTGTTGGCTGAGAGAAGAATCTTTCGCTATGCCCGGCCTTCTCTATAGTCTGTAAGCCGTTGATGGTAAAGTGGCAATGGTAAAGTGGTATGGCAACATACTGGCCTCCCAGCTTTTTTTGGTGTTGGCAGGATGGATGGCGTTCAACAGTGGGACAAAAAGAAAGCCCAATTCGTGACGGTGCACGTCCATAAGTGGTGGAGCTATACAACAAAGCAATGGGCGGCGTTGACCTGGTAGATCAACTTGTCTGTCTGTACGTTACAGATAGTCGGTCAAAATAACACTGAAAGACATAATATTTACAATTGTGGAATACTGCTCAACCCTACCTGTTAAGCCATTGGCCCAGATCAGGAAGATGAGCCCACTGCACGCCTGTATGGTTGAGGGAGCGCAGCAGTCGACAGCAGAGCAAAACAAAGAGGGGTGTGGCTAAAGATAGCCATTTCTCAGAGCAAATTTCTTCCTTAGGGTGTTCCTTATAGGGGAGGCCATATTCCTTTTCTTCACCTGAGCCGCTCTTTTTTCTAAAGTACTTCCGACACACATCCTGAAACACTGCGAGGCAGAGGGTGGTGAGCAGGAAATACCAGGTTATATGCTCCTCCTCGATGAGGCTGCTGGATGCAAAACTGAGGACGTGACTGGCTGTGCCCGCCAGCAGCAAAACATCCAACTCTGACCATTTTCTTCTACTGATCTTCAACAGTCCCTGTGAAAGAACGAAACATTTAACTTTTAAAGAGGAAGTCAACCCAAACTTTTTTTTCCAGAATATGTTCTATACAGGCCCACTAGTCTAAACGCGGCATTCTAATTAATATGGCGTTTGTGGAATATGAGAAATCCACCCGTTTTTTGCTAACTCAAGGTTTATTTTGTCTCTTCTGTTGACTGAAGATGACATCGAAGTTGCTCAGGGCTCAGATAACGACCAATCATGGCTCAACTTGAGAAAACAGCTACTGTGCCACCCTAAGTTGCTTTTTCTTTCGATTGACTTGAGAAGACGCGACTCACCTTCCCATTTAACTTTGGTCCCAAAGGGAGTCTTCTTGTCATCATAGAGAGCAGCAAACAAGACACAGCTGAAGAAAAGGCGATAGCAGCAAACACAAGAGCCCAGGCGAGGCTGCAGAAGTAGCAGGAGCTCTCATTAGATGTGCATACCAGAACATGTACGGTCGCAAGCAGCATGCACAAGAGGTAAAAAGGCAAGGAGAGCAGGGCCGAGATGACTGGGAGGTCCACAACTGCTGAGCCACTCAGGGCTTCAGGCATGGCCAAAAATAAGACCAACAGGAGCTTGGGGGAAACAGAGTAAAAGCTTATATTAGTACAATAAAATGGTGACAGGTTACAGCAATTACATCCGTATTTGAATAAGTGTCTACTGTATGTAACGTTGTGTTTGTTATGTGTGAATGAACATTCAATTTATGTCTTACTCAAACAAAACTATGTTGTATATTCATTGGCAGTTACTGTGATGGAATGTAAAACTGCTCATCCAGTTTAAAATAAAAAATGGTTTTGTCCTCCCGGCATCATTTGTTAGTTACGTAAGCATCTAATGCAATGTTTTGTGTTTTTATACATGCCAGTGGGTAACTTGAGCTTTCAGTTGTTTGACAATTAAGAATGTCAAGAGACGTTTGAATCACATTTGTAAATAAACTCGTCATCATAGTCTTAACTTTACTTTTCCAGAAGTGTTATTTTTACTTTTAATACTAAAATTGGTGAATCATTTTTTTTTTCGGAAGGTTAAGAAACCTGAAACCAATTATAAATTGTTTGTGCATGTACAATGTTTTACGATGAGAACTGTTTGACCCTGACATATCTGTTTACAGTATTTCCTGTAATAAAAATAGTATAGTATATAGAATACAATAGTAGAATTTATGGTGCCTTTCATGTTTTTTTCAGCTCACATTGAGCAGTCACATGGTAACTGGCTAACCCCAGCTGGAGTCAGAGCTCCTGCCATCACTCACTCGGCCATGTCACAAAGGCACACATCAATAATATACTTTTGGTGACTTTTGGTTTAAAACCACTATTAACCCAGTTTTATTTGTATTATTTTTTTTTTTACAACCAGTTGCATCGTTTTGTTGTTTTGTTATGCTTTTATACTACATTTGATACTATGTCTTACAAAAAGGTGTTGTTTTTCTTAATCAAAAACATGTGGTCAGCAGACTGTGTTCAACTTCCGAGGTTTCAATCTACCATGACTTTCCCTTACATGATGCTCCTTGACAGAAATGCACTGAAAGAAAATTCCTGGGTCCTTACCTGAAGTATGAAGACCAGTCCTGCAGTCATGGAGTACACGTCGTACTTGCCCAGCTGTTTCCTAAGGGCTGAGCTCATAGAGGACAGAGCCTCCGAATACTGTTTCAGGACCTTCTTGCCCATGTAGGCCAAAACCTCTGATGTCTTTCCCTCCAGGTAGTGCTTCATCCATTTGCCGTGTGCCCTCTCTGCCAGGCAGTAGTTTTCAAATCCTGCCTCTGGATAAAAAAAAAAAAAAAAAAAAAAGCAGTATATTTTATACTACTGATTTGGAGCTGTGTTTACTGAAATTGGCATATTTTATGATGGCAATTGGAGTCATTATCTTAAAGTTGCAATATGTGCTGTCGCTGTTGTGTGCAAACAAAATCGGTTGAACCCACCAAAGTCTGGTCCAAAGTCCCGAGACCTCAGAGACCAATTGATGTTAATCCAAGACGGAGAGAAATTGTGAATTTCTTACAACATACATGTAATTTGTTCATATAAAAAATGTGACAGCTACACATTACAAATGGTAATCAAGAAGTGCATTACATAACTACAGTGTTGTGAAAAAGTTGCTGTCTTCCCAAATTCTTACTTTTTACATAGTTTTCCCCATTTTGTTTAAGCTCGTCAAAGAAATTTAACTCATTCACTGCCAGGCGTTTTCAGACCCTCTTCTACCCTAATATTTGAAAATAATTGAAAAACAATATAAATGAGTTCCTGGGATTAAATGGCTGGACTGTGAAACGACAATAAATTTGTTAATGGCAGTGAAGGAGTTAAACATCAGACAAAACAAACTCAAGTAAGCATAAAAGGTAGTTTTTAAATGGTTATTGACTCATTAAGTGGGAAAAAACTACTCAAATCTACATGGCTGTGTGTGAAAATGTACTTGTCCCCCTAATTGTTAAATCATGATTTTACTGTGGCTTATGGCATTTTTCAGTTCAATTTCACTGACCACACCCTGACTGATTACCTCCAGACCTGTTCAATCAAGAAATCACCTCATGGTAATTAAAACCTGTCTGACAAAATGAAGTACGTCAAAAGATCTCAAAAGCTGTACCAACATGCCATGATCCAATTTCATGGACAGTTGTGAAATAAAGTAATTGACATCTATCAGTCTAGAGAGGATTACAAAATCATTCCTAAAACTTTAGGACTCCTGCGAATCGCAGTGAGAGCAATTATCCACAACTTGAGAAAGCATGGAACAGTGGGCAGCCTCCAGAAATAACCCCAAGAGCACAGCAACAACTCATCCAGGAGGTCACAAAAGAATTTAGGACAATGAAGAGAGAAGTGCTGGCCTCTCTTGCCTCAGTTCCAGTCAGTGTTGTTCATCACTCAGCAATGAGGAAACGACTGAGCAAAAATGGCATCCGTGGCAGAGTTCCAAGATCAAAAGTTTAAACCTCTGCTGACCAAAAATAACTTTCGGGCTTGTCCTTTGCAAAACACATCTGAATGATTCCCAAGACTTTTCTGAGAATATCCTATTGACTGACGAGCCAGAAGTTGAACTCGATGGTGTGTGTTCCGTTACGTCTGTTATAACTGTAACACAGTATTTCAGAAAAACAACATAATACCAACAGTCAAACATAAAAATGGTAGTGGTTTGGGCCTGGTTTTCTCTTTCAGAAGCTGGATGACTTGCTGTGATTCATGGAATTCTACTCTTTACCAGAAAATCCTGAAGGAAAATGTTTGTGCCATTATAGAAGAAGGGAGAGGGGTTGAGGGTTATGCCAACCAGAGGCATTGATAGATAGGGTTGTGTATTTCCTTTGCGTGATCCTCCGAGTGTGTACGCGTGAGTCTCTGTCTTTTGTCCCAACACACACCAACACATCTTCCCGTTGTCATGGAGAAGACCCTCAGCTGGTTTACAAACAGGAACACAGGAGACTGAAGATAACGGGGGCTCCGGCATGGAATTAACATCCAGGAGAAGAGTCCCAAATATCAGTTGTTTTGGGAACAGGCCGACAACAATTTAGTCAGGCTTGAGTGCTTTCAGTGCTCTCGATGGGCATCAATTGGCTGAATTAGCGATGAATTCTTCGAGACGAGCTGTCGACTTCTCCACATTGGAATCCGATATGCAAAGTTTCTCGAAATCCTATTGAACATGCGATTGAGTTCACTCATCTCGTCAGTCCAATGCGATTGAGTTCACTCACCTCCTCAGTCCAATGCGATTGAGTTCACTCATCTCCTCTGTCTGATTGTTGATCAGCCATAACAAATCGTCAAACTTGGCTGGCAAATTTCCCATTTCCAATAAAGCTGCCCGCATCTTTTAGTTTAATCAATTGTGTTGAGAGACCAGTAGACCAATTTCATGGGCCCTATTTTTGTAGACTGGTGCCAGTGCGCTCACTGCAAAAATGGGTGTAACTTCATTTTCATGCCAGTGCAAATCTAGTCTAGTGTGTTTGGGGCCGTGTTGTGCTCATCTGGGCGTGCCAGCACGGAAGCAGCCTCGCCCTATGGGACCTGATAATTTGGTGACAGAATGTAGTCTGCGCTTGGCGTAAGCGTAAAAGGGGGCCCATCGTTATTTTTGTGCAGAGGCAATGGTTTAGTTCGGCATGTTTGTGTATTTGCTAAGTGCGCTACGCCTAACTGGGTGTTTCTGAAGACGGATGACAAATAAGAGAAGCTCAATTTCTAGTAAAATGCCCAGCTCTGTGAATGAGTGGTCTTAATTTGTCAAAATAAAGGGACCAAACTAGTGCGGCGTCTTTGTGTTTACCTACCAGGTTTTCTGATAGATTTGTTACTACCCTTACTTTTCAGGAAAATGTGGCAAATTTTTCTAACTTAGAGGTTTCCCTCATTCATGGCCTGATTTTAATAGCTAGTAGCTTTAAATAGCGGGCACTAAATTGTGTTCATTCCAACAGTTACAAGAGACTTGATTTGTATATAGATAATTAAATAGACAATTGGTATATGGATAATTAAATAGACAATTTTGATAATATGCCTTGTAAAATTGGTCTAGTTAAACATGAAAGAAAATATTTATGTTGCCCATCAAATTTAAGCCACTTGACTTCTAATTTACCTTTCCCATAGTCAGGAAAGTTGTCTTTGAGCAGGCTGCTTAGCTGGTGGCCATTGAGCTGTAGAAAGCGCAGCTGGTCTCGAAGTGAGGCTCCTTCAAAAATGGCTGGGATGACATGACCCACGCACTTTTGAGAGATGGGCAGGCCCAGAGAGAGGGCCAATGTTGGAGTCAGGTCAACCTGCTCAACTTCATCAGGCTTCTTCATCCCCACTGAAATGACAGGACAAAATACACAAACATATCATCGGCATCATACATAAAAATGTGAGTCTGTTTTTTCAAAATGTGAAGTGTTTGCAGACATTTTAATAGACTTGCTTGTCTCATGGATGAAAGAACGACACACAATAATATTGTGCGCTGGAACACCGTCAGACTTCCCGAGGTTAACTCCTCAACATAGGCAATCGATCCATTTTGTAGTGACTGTTATGAGCTTGCATGCTTATTACATGACATCCCACCAGAGAATATATATTTAAAGTCACAATGCTAATTACGATGCATGTTTGTTGCTGCCACCTGGATAAAGTCAAATGTGTTTGACTTGAATTCATTAATCAATCGCACCATGTCAGCAGACATTTTCCCAGTGAATAAATCATTCTTGCATTACGCACGGATGTACGGAGTAGCACCATTCTGAAAGAACATTCTCTGCTGAATCCTTCCCTTGACTGTTCCTGCACTTTATAGCTACAGTATATCTTTTTAACCCACAGAGAGAAGTAAATGGTGGATATGAGTTCATATGCATACACTTCCTCACTTACAACAAGTGACACTATGAGCTTGACAAAATGTTTGAAAGTATAGCTTTCTGGAAATTGTTGCAAGACATAAGGATAAAATAAAAAACCAGCCATTCGCGGTGGCAGGTAGTATTAGTGCAAGTCCCTTCACCATGATTAGGCCTGGGGCCAACTTTAAGAATGGTGTGGATACAGTAGCATTGCCTTAACTTTTGCAGGCCCGGGATTTGTTCTTTGTGAGAAAAGGCTGGTACAAAAGCCTTTTTTTGTAAAAAAAACAGCGTTAGAGTGACTAATACGTCTGAATTAAAATATTCAATTATTGTTCTAATCAAATATTGTGTGGACGCTTTGCTCTTGACACACGCCATGTTATCATTATACTCTCCGCTACTCATGAGGGATTACTTTCTTTGGGAGCAAACTTTTGAGGTAAAATATCTACACATTCAGCAATAGCGGATATCAGCACTAAATATGATCTGATCTGTTTACCTTTTCTCTTGAAAGCAGGGCTTATGAGCACCAGGGGCGTATTGACTTCTGCTTCTGAGGAACCTCCGTGGCTACCGGACTCTGACATTCCATGGTCCCCACACAGAACCAGCAGATAGGGCGAAGATCCTCCTGCCTGCTGCAATGATGGAAAACACAAATTTCATAGATAAATAGTTAGATAGATAAAACACAAACAATGACGATCCTTCCCCTGACAACATCCATAATCAATTAAGAACCAATCTGAAATCTGTGTTTTTTTCTCTTTTCATTATGAAGTGTACATATTTGCATTAAGCTAAACTAATCTTCTCACGTACTGTAACCAGCAGTTGAAACTTCCATATTTATTTTGACCGTGGCAGGATGAACATGAGAAATTCTGTTCCCAAAGCTGCCAAGATTTTACCAAACTGACTTCCCACCTCATCTGTCTTTGGACTGGTGATCCGTGGGATAAAGTCACCCTACAAAATGTAGACTATGAACTGGTTGTAGCGAGTGCCCTTGAGAATCTATTCTCCCGAATGAATGACACATTTGTGTGATCAATATTTGATTTACAATGGATTCCGTAAACTCCAATGCCCCTGGAGTCTTACCGAAGCAAGTCTGTTGTTCTACAATGACATTTGAACAATTAAAACAGGTTGCCTTGATGAGAACTGGTGAGAGCAAACAAGGGACAGACCAAACAGGAACTTCACATTTCCACTGACCAATTTCTAGAGCAAAATGTAGAGCATTGCAGTATTTTCAACAATGCTCCCTCAATAAACTTCACTATGCTCAGTTTGCTTTCATTTTCGACTGCCCATCAACACAGGAACATACAACAGTTGGGCTTCAGTTTACCTTGTCCATCATGACTCCCCCTTCAAGCATGAGTACAAACTAACCACTTAGTGGTTCTTCGGCAACAGCCCCTTGTACCTTGGATGAGAAATGTGACCTTTTGCCCAGAGACCATTTTTGTCTTCAATGATATTTTAAAAACATCTGTCATCAATTTCTTGCAAAAGTGTTTTGCTGTCCACATCTCAGAAACCACCGTTATAGCACTTAAAGGGAAGTCAACCCAAACATATTTTTTTCCAGAATATGTTCTATGCAGTCCCATTAGTTGAGACAAGGCATTCTGATTAATATTGCATTTGTGGAATATTTGTTAAGCAGCAAAATGCACCCACTTTTAGCCATTCAGGGGGCGTGTGACAAAATGGCCGCCCCCGCAGATGGCTAAAAAAGGGTGGATTAACTCTTATTCCACAAACGTAATATTTATCAGAATGCCTTGTTTCAAAAAGTGGGCATACATAGAACATATTCTTGAAAAAAATATGTTTGGGTTGACTTCGCCTTTAATTTGAAGTTGACAACTTTCTAATTCCTTCTTTTTAACTTCTGTTGCTAACTGGAGTTAGATAATCCGGCTACGAAACTACAATAGATCTCCTTTGTGAGAGCCGCCCTGTGACATGTGACATCCCTTGGACACGCCTTCTTAGCCACAGTCTCTTATTGGCTAATGTTGTCATACCGTGACAGCTTTTACAATAATTAATTAAACTCGACAATGATGTTTGACAAGAAGGAGGTTTGGTATCACTTACCATTTGGTGTCATTTACCTTTGAATTGAGGGCATTGTGGATCTTCTTCAGAACATCGTCCATCTCCAACAATTTGGCATTCAGTTTAGAACTGTGAGGTCCCCAGATATGACCAATGTGGTCAATGCCAAGGTAGTGGAGGATCATAATGTCCCAGTCATCCCTCTTGAGCGCGCTATCCAAGTGGCGAGTCACATTGTTGTCAGCCTGCATGATATAAAGACAAAAGACAAAACAACAAAGCAGTACATAGTTAACAAAACACGTATAAAAAAATCTTAATACCCCAACTTTATTTTATATAGAGGTTATGTGTTACAATATTATACAATACAATAAAATACAACGTTATCATTCATTTACTGCATTGAATGCATCTTTGTTCAGCCATTTATGCCAGCGATGAACAGTGACAGGCAGAACAATCAAATTTTCTTCCACTAGATTGAAAAAGGCACATATATTTTGGACATTTTTGTATATGTATATTTTTGACATTTGGTGTATTTCGACTGTTATTGGCTGCTATGTACATTTAATGACGTTAGGAGCGAGGGCATAAATGGCTATCAACTAATGACTTATTTTTATACACTTCAAGTACAATTTGAACTTCTGGGCTGCTGGGAAATATAGTTAGATACTTTGAAGCAGGGTATTTTTTGGGAGAAATCTCAAAATCAAAATTTTTGCCCACTCGATCTGTTCTTTTCAATTACGCGAAAATAACTTTTGCGACATTCGGACCCTTTTTCCTGAGAGGGTCGCAAATGTTATGATCACACATCTTTGCCTAATTTAGCTAATTATTAGTGACAATTCTGACAAACTTACCTCAGTGAAGTCAGACAAAAAGGAGGATGCACCATCATACTCCATGAATTGTTCAGGGAAGAGGCGCAACCATGTGTCATCTCCATAAAAGATCATTTTTTTCCCTGCTGTGTTGGCTTGCCAAATAAGATTGTCTTCAAATACGGCTGGGGAATTCAGATTCATCAGCACATCAATGTAGCCCGGGATATTGCCAGTGGTAAGAGCCTGGGGATGGATATGTTTTTTGTCATTCTCTTCAGAAAAATAACAGTGTTTAAAGATGCTGTACAATTAGTTGCATCATGTAAATGCAACTACTTGGGAGGGACTAGTCATTTGGAAAAGTGGAAATGTTTCATTTACATTAATGATGCATGGCGAAACAGACTGCTTTAAAAAAACATCTCATTTCTGTGGTCGACAGTCGGAATTACTCTTGGGGCCCTATTTGTATGCCCAGCGCCAGTCTAGCCCAGAGTGCCGTCTAACTGGGTGGAGTTTTCTTTCTTTTGGTATTTTTGCAGATGCTCACACTAAGAAACTGGCGTTTTTGCTGTGTCAACCCGTCCGCCTTGCTTGGAATGGAAGCGGCTCAATTCATTCCTTTTATATTTGGCTCGGGGGAGGCAAGGGTCTGTATGGCTGGAGTCCATGCAGCAGATTGACAGTACATTTGTAAGGCTGTGACTACATCTCCACTTGCAGATGATGTAAAGTTGTCCGGGGCGATCACAGATCACTGCTGGGAAGTGGGTACTTGGAGGCCAAAGTAGAAGGTTACGGAGTATAATAATAATAATTATAATTAAAAGCTATGAAAACAAATACTGGTATTCAAAAATTGAATTGTGAACTTGATTAATACAAAGGTTTCAATCAAGGTCATAACTGAAATATACCAGTAGGCTAATCTTTTGTATATGTCCGACTCCAGTCATGAACCTCACCACGTCACAGCTAGTAAAAAGTTACATGAATTTGTATTCCAATTTTTTCCGAATAGTACAGAGACATACCAAGGTCCCACATAGAACTTACAATATTGGGTAAGAGTCAGGAAATGTTTACTCACTTGCGTGCTACTCACTAGCTACTCTGTAAACAAATACAGTGCAGCTCATCTCATCGGTTAACATTGGCGTTATGTCAAGCTCTTTTGAAACTGCATTTAAAAATTCAACGTACTCTAGATATATTTTCAAAGGCTATTTTTAAGCAACATTTATTGTTCTTAAAGTGAAAGTCAACTCACACATATTTATTTCAAGAATATGTTCTATGCAGGCCCACTAGTTGAAACAAGACATTCTGATAAACATTACGTTTGTGGAATAAGACTTAATCCAACCGTTTTTAGCCATCTCTTGGGGCGGCCATTTTGTCACTTCTGTCGACTGAAAATGACATCCCAGTTGCTCAGGGCTTAGGAAACGACCAATCACAGCTCACCTGTTTTCTGAAGCTGAGCCATGAGCATCTGCAATGTCATTTTCAGTCGACAGATGTGACAAAATGGCTGCTTAACTCATATTCCACATTAATCAGAATGCCGTGTTTCATCTAGTGGGCCTGCATAGAACATATTCTTGAGAAGAAAATATGTTTGGGTTGACTTCCTCTTTAAATACTAAGAAAAAAAAAAGGGTCACGGCTTAGGAAGAAGAGGAAGATGAAGGTTGACCACAGTTGAGAACCACTGTTATAACTTACCTTGAGCCTGGGCATGGTGACAGTTGGGGCTCTAGCTTTAGCCACAAAGCTAAGTGTTGAGCCTCTCTCCACCAGGTGTCTCGTGTAGGGCATGTTCACGTGACCATTGGCTCCGAATACAAAGTCCGCCCGCATGGCATCGATTAACATGATTATTACCCTTTTGAACAATGGCTGCGGGATGTAAGACGAATTGAACGATCCCCCTGTATTCCAAGCAACATATGAATGAGTTTCAGCAGTTTTTTGATGGGAACAAGCCATGTGAACTTACCTGAGAGAGGCTCTGGAGGTAGATCTGTGAGCTTGCTCTTGGATGACGAAGACTGGACATGTTTAGGGAAAAAACCCCTCAGGAAGAGGACAAGGCCCAAAACTTGAAATACTAAAATTAATGTGGCAAACGCGGATGAACGGACTTTCATTTTTATTTTTATTTTTCTTTATGATGGAACGCTTTAACGCAATTTTAGATTGAGTTCCTCTGTGCTCTCAAATAGTTAAAATGGTTCCTTTTATCCTTTGTTGCTCTATAATAAAATTCTTACTACTTCCACACAGATGAGGCGTGTCGTCATTATAGCAAATATACAAGTATTATCAGTTTGTTGATCCTGGAAATAGTCAGACCCCATCTGCTGTGGATAAATAAAGATTATAAAGCAAGTAGCTAGCACAGAGTCTAAACGGATACAGCTCTGAGCAACAATCTAACACCCTCGTAAGGATGACACACTCACTGAGGCTGTTCACGTCACTTTTTTTTCCCACGAGCGGAAGCAGAATGCACATTTATTCGAGAGCTGCTACCGGCCACAGCTCTCGCCCAGTCATTGCACACACTGACTGCCTCACTTTAGCCAAGTTTAAAGCTTACATCTCTGCTGCAATGTTCCTTTGTTGTATAATCTTTAAAGACATAACAGCCACACTTGTAGGTAAGCAACAGTAGCAAATGCGCATAAAGAGCAATGTTTACTTTGATTCTTTACAACTTATTGTACATAGTTTTTTATGTTAATTTATTGGCTTTATTTATGTTTCATATTATTTATCCATCCATCCATCCATTATCGATACCGCTTCTCCTCACAAGGGTCGCGGGGCGTGCTGGAGCCTATCCCAGCTGTCTTCGGGCAGTAGGCGGGGCACACCCTGAATTGGTTGCCAGCCAATCACTGGGCACACAGAGACAAACATCTGCACTCACAATCACACCTAGGGGCAATTTAGAGAGTCCAATCAACTTACCATGCATGTTTTTTGGAATGTGGGAGGAAACCGTAGTACCCGGAGAAAACCCACGCAGGCACGGGGAGAACATGCAAACTCCACACAGGCAGGCCGGGGCCGGGATCGAACCCACGACCTGTGAACTGTGAGGCGGACGTGCTAACCAGTCGCCCACCGTGCCGCCTCTCATATTATTTATATCTATATTTATTAATACGTGTATCACAGCCTTTTGTTGTTCTTTTATTTATTGTATTGTTTGTAAAGTGCTTTGTTATAGCTGTAGCTGTTATGAAATGCGCAATATAAATAAAATTGTATTGTATTGTATTATTTAAAAAGAGCGCTTCAAAGCATGCTGAGAGGTGTGTGGTGTCATCATCACTAAAATATAACATTCTGGCGAGCACATTTGGACTGCAGCGTTTGCTCTGGCAAAATATTGAGTGGTTCTCTTTTTTTTATTTATTGAATGAGCATTTTTTAGCTCTAAATTGCCCCTAGGTGTGATTGTGAGTGCAGATGTTTGTCTTTGTGTGCCCTGCGATTGGCTGGCCACCAATTCAGGGTGTCCCCCGCCTACAGCCCGAAGACAGCTGGGATAGGCTCCAGAACGCCCCGCGATCCTTGTGAGGATAAGCGGTATCGATAATGGATGGATGGATGAATTGATTTTGTGAATTTGTGAAAATACAATAAAAAAGGAAATAAATTAATCTCTCATTTATGTTGTAGGTTGCACCCCAGCCCACCCCACACAAAGTTATCAATATATTATTTATATACAGCTTCATGCAAACAATCTTCAACAATAAGTAGGCCGCTATAGACCTATATGTGCGGTGCCGGTATCATTTCTGCCCACTTGGAATCTGCGTCCCATCCACAGTTTCTCCACGGCATCTTTTCTCATGATCATGGGTGACTGACTGACTGGCTGAGGAAATTGCAGTTCGTTTCACTAGATGGCAATATTGTCTTACGAACCACTGGAGTCACAGCCTCCCCGCTGGCTTTTCAGTTCAAAGGTGTCCCAGTATTGATATAGTAACGAGGGGACAATTATTTGTCTTAGAAATATTTATTTACATGCACAATAGACACTGACAAGCAGATTTCCCTCCTGACAGTGCAGAGACACCCTGATTTGCTCAAAGGAAATCCACATGTTTGTGTTGTTCAGCCTCATTCAGGGTACACTGGCCATAACCTACTGTAAAATGAAACATGCCAGATCCTTTTAGACGTTCCACATTTACACTTAGTTCCCCTCTATGTAATCTAAATAAATACTCAAAATAGAAAGCAAGTGATTTGTGCGCCGTTAGTAGAGCAGGCCAAGGTAAATTTCCTGTCCAGTAGAGGGCACACAAGTACTGGAAATATTATGAGAATCTTTCAACCTCACATTTCACGTTTCAACCACACGCACACACATTATGCTGGCGAAGTAATAACACTTTCTAAGCTGATCACTTGCGTTTTAGTTGAATTCAAATTGTTATTGTTATTAATCAGTATTCTATAGTCTTGCCAGCCTAATTGCATCAATTGTGTCTCTGAAAATGTGACCCGAATAGGAATAGGTGATTATTGTCCAATAAAAACAAAGGATCCTCACGAGTTTGTCTAGAGTTCAACTTGCCACATTGAGCTCATTTTAAGGTGCAAGTACATATGAATAATTCAGCTATAATTAGTGTGTCAACAGTGACTTCCTCCAGCGCAATGATCCTCTGACATTGAGAAGGCCTGCGGTGAGACTGACACCTCCCTCACGTTTAAATTGGCCTTTCTAAGCAACACACACGTTCTGCTTGTTTGCTCAACTGTTCCGTTATTTGAGTTTATTTCAGTGAGTTCAAAGTCAACTGAAATTTGTACCATTCTGGAAATCATAAACAGACATTGTAGATGGACTCGCAGTTTGCTTCAAACACATCGAAGTAATATACAATACAATACACATTTAGTTGTGTAGCGCATTTCACAACTGCTATAGCTGTAACAAAGCACTTTACATACAACAACAAAATGGCCATAACACATACGTATTTATAATAAGAAAACAAAAGCAACAAACCCCCAGAAAATACTGCAGAATTCTTCATCGTTCTTCATACTTATGGCACAACGTTCTGCTACATTCTCAGGAAAAGTAGTATCAAAACCATTATTTTCCATTGTAATGATCTTCCCACCTGCGCTCAAACACATTGTTGAAGCCTGATAGGCATGGGGAGAGTTGGATTCAAATGATTCAAAGATGAGTTACAATTAACCGTAGCCCAATTGATGGGGGGCGGGGGGGTTAGTACAAGGTTAGCTTTCTACCACTACAGCTATAGTATGTAATGTGTGTTACAAATGTGTGGACAAAGTGGAAGGTGTCTTGATATATCTCTCAGCAGTATTGATGGTTGTGATAAAGACACGCAATAAAGTCACATGTAGCAGGAGATTTGGTCGACCAGTGTATCCAGTGATCAATCAGTTGGTTGACAAATGACAAGTCTTGTGGGGGTGGACAGAAATGTGAAATAAAACAGAGAATGAGAACAGGAAGAGGGTTGGGGATTAGAGGTGACCTGCCCCCCGAGGAGAAGCCGGCCTGTCGCATTTCCTGATTACAACCAATAAGTCTCAATTTCACACAACAACACCAACTACTCATTTGGGGCACTGTCTGTATTATAGCGCTTGCAGGAGAGATTGAGTTGGTAGCCTTTGTGTCCCACTGGGTTGGTAAGACTTCTTGCGCTTATATAGCCTTTCCAGTTTACATCCTCTGCTCAAATTGTATGTACTGTAAGTATAACGGCACATTTTGGAGAAAAGTACACCTCTAAAGTTGAGGGGAAGAAACACAGTTGTGATGCTTGATGTGATGCCACGTGACATATCAATGTATTTCACAACAAGATTACTCTGCATGTTTTGCTTTTTCTTCAACAGAAGGACAACAAGAAGAGAACTATACACAGTAGGTGCATCTGCATCTCTAGTATTGTTTTTACAGGATGTTGTAATTAAAGTAGTTGACTTCTTTCTATATTTGACAGTACCACAGTTGATTATGTTATTTTGCATTGCATGTACAATTGTCTTCCATCTTCGAATCGTTTATTAGTTAATTAATTTTTTTCTGTATTTTTTTTCTATTAATGAGGCAACTTTTTTGCGACATATTTGCAATTACTAAATTAGTACAACAACCATTCTGTCTTAAACATTTACCTCAGCTGGGTACAGGATGAGGACTTGGTTTGTGCTTAGTCCTCTTTTTGAAATACTGTGCACCTCATTTTAATTCATCTCTAGAGGATATTTAACTGCTCCCTCCACCCAATCCCCGCCCCCCTGACTCCCCAAGTTTTATGCAGATAAGAGTGAATGTTTTCCCGTCCCACAATTGGCGGGTGCCCAGTATGCAGGAGTTTATCTGGCACACTTGTCCCTCCCTCCATATTTCACTTCTGGTTGGGCTCTCTCTTACTGATAGCTTTATCACTGCAGAGGGGTCAGATGCTGACACCAGCATAAGGGCCGCTTAAATCGCTCTAAACAACATCTATCATGGACACTATAAAATAAACTTCACAGCATGCACAATGCAGCAGCCTCGTGCAAAGAAGTGCTCGTCTATCATAAGACTGCTTGACTTCAGGAAGCCTATTTTTTGATGATATGTACAGTATTGAGGAGTGGAAGGAACTGTTTTTTTTTTTGTTTTTTTTCCCAAGCAGTCTTTATGAGTATTTTCGGAGTGCAGAGTGCTTGGGAAATGTGTCACTCAACAGAGAAGGTAGTCTTCTTTGGAAGTGACCTATGGCACGATGGCTTATGTCCCACTGATTGATCAGGGGAAGTCCATAAAATCAATACAAAATGGAAAAGCAGAAATTGGAGAGCAGCAAAAGAGAAAATCTGTACATGAATTGAGTACGTAGAGCACAGACCCCGCCAAGTACTGATCACCAACCAATTGTACGCATTCACAGATACCATTCCCCTGCATATGTTGGAATTTCAGAATTAAGATTAATGTATTATTCACTGAGAACCTCCTGGATCCTCACCAAAATGTAAGGTTCTTTCCTTGGCTTCTGCCCCCCCCCCCTCCCAAACAGAGTTTTGTGAAAATCAATTAAGTAGGTTTTGCTCAATCCTGCCAACAAACAATGAAAACATAACCTCCTTGGTTGAGATTGTTTTTACGTTTTAAGTACCATAATATATTATATATACAATAAAGAAACAAAGTTGTTGTTGAAGTTATCAAGTTACAGTGACTGAGTGAATGACTGGTTCAGACACATGTGAGTGTTTCAAAGTGATTAAAGTCTGTAGTGGCTCTGGAAGAGGCAAAAGAAGAAGAGTGGTGGTGTTGGATGGAATAAATGATCCGGAAAAGAGTAATTATTGTCCAAATCCATCCCTTAATTTCTTTAAAAGCCAATTGAGAAGTCAGAGCAGCTCAATGCTCATCCACTAAACTTAACACTCTACTATGCCATACAATTTAATTATTAGGACATGATTCATTCACTGAGTGGTCACTCATTCGATGGGACCATTTATTGGCCGTGCCTATTCTATGCAGCTCAAGAATCCGCCTTGGTCAGTAATCACTGGACTGTACAAATGTAATTTAGATACTTGATTGAGGAAGCACTTGCTAATTAAGAGTTTTTGTAATGTAGTGCATGGTCATTTTGCCTGGCTATTCATCAGAAACGATGTGATGATTAGGCCTATAAAAAAATGAAAGAGAAAGAAAACACTGTCTTATCTAAAAATCAAAATGACATTATTTTGCATATGTATGCATGGATTATATTAATTATGCTTCAACCAAAACAATAGCAACATACTGTGCAATTAGATACAATAAAGGCTGTCAAATACTGTACTTCTCTGACACTGTCAGTCTCTCCTGAGCATTCCCACATTTGTAAAGGCCGAATTCATGACAGAACACAGCATTGCATTAAACAGCACATGCGGAAATACATATTTTGTTAAGATGCTTAAAATTGAGCGAGTGCTACTAAATTAATATCATACAATACAATACAAATCAAGTACATTTTAACTGCAGTACATGCCACCTTTAGTTCTGCCGTTCACTTAATTTCTTTCGCTTTACTTTCAAAAGGGCAATCCCATTGTAGACACAATAAACACAAATCACACGCACGAAAAGGAAACAGAATGAAGACTTTGTGCAGAAGAGTGAGAGAGAATTTGTCTCACCACCACCGCTCTGATTCTATTTACGGCTTTTAACAGAAATCTGATTAAAGGAGGCATTTTAAGCAGACCTGGAGGAGGAGGAGTGAGGAATGGCGGAGAGGAAGGACCGCTTTCATTAAATCAGCAATCGATGCCAGCGCTCCTCTGAGAGTGGCGCGCACGAATAAAGGAATAAAACAAAATGAAATAAAGGAGCCATTTCATGTTTATCTACACTGCTTGAGGGTTAAGTGCACTGTCGATGGAACATCACTTTACACAGTGGGAATTTTGCTGCCTTTTCCCCCTGGTCATGTCTGCCTGAGTAGCTTCCTAATACACTAGTGACAAGCATATATGAATTACAAGATAACTGTCCATTTTTTTCCCTTAGAAGCAGGGGATGATTTTAAGGATCAGAACACACATGATGATCTGAGTTGTCAAATCAGCAGCTAACCGCAATAAAGACATCATCCTGTGGGTCAGCCATGCGAAACAAGTGGAAATTATGCAACACATTCTCAGAAATGAACCTGAGGCAGTGGCCTGAGGGGCCGCGGAGGGGGCTCTCATTTCCCCCAACAGATAGAGCCAATCAAGCCTGCATTATAGCCCCATTAGATAAAGCTATTGCCCTGAATGATTCGCCAACCACCAACATGGTCTCACATCACAGCCATGCAAAAGCAATAAACATAATTAATTTCAGAATTAGGGTTCAATATACGAGGCATCCAAAATAAATACCGATGGTCGAGCTGTGTTTGCAAGGTACATGTATTTTTAGGGGCAATATTGCGGTCCGAGGTGGTCATAAAAGGTTACCGAGGGGTTGTGGATTCAGCCGAGTAGCACAATTGACAGATGCACCAGAGGACCGTGAAGTTCTGCCTAGTAATTCACCTGCTTCAGCACTTTTTGTCTGGAGGGGAGGAGGACTAGTGGTGATGATAATGCTGCTGATTAAACAATACACAAGTGGCTACAAAATTACCAAATCTCAGCGGCTACGGCTCTAAGAAGGCTGTACTGTATGTCGTAATGTGACCGTTTTGTCTTTTGCTTCGAATGTCCCATTACGACACTTTCTAACTTGTCCCCACGTTCTCTTTTAAAGGAGCAGTAAGGAATAACTTTGGTTTTTTTTTTTGGTTTTTTTTTTTTTTTTGCTCCAGGCTCCTCCTACAGTTGGCAAGTTTAATTTAAAGCAATTGCAGTGAACACTGTGTAGCGATCACTGGTGGGGCACAATTGAGATTGTACAAGCACGCAACTCTGAACAGAACATTACTGGCATGTTAGTCAATACCATATTACAGTCCTTGCATACCATCGGAAAGGTTGACATGCTCTAATTTTAGATGACTTATCCTATATTTGATGTAAAACAATGAAAAAGAAGGGTGCACATACTACTCTAAATCATTTACATCAACATAACGTGCATAATTACTATACATTTTTAAATACAGACTATCACAGTTCCTTGCTTGTGAATGAGGATATGCTGTAATAACAGAATTTCCCTCAGGGAGACATTGTATGAAAATGATCTCCCGATTTATATGTATGTTTTGGGAAATTTGCCTCCGGGGACACGGTTCTGCATAGGAATCACTCAATCACCCCTGAGAGAGATTTGGCTGTTGTGACAAAATGACAAAAGGAGCAAAGAATCACCTGAGTAGTGAGAAGCAGACAAAACAGAGAGGCAGCGGCTTGCAACGACATTTTCATGTTCAATTTGTGTATAATTTGTGATCGTTAATGTTCCATTTGATTTTGAATAAAACGAATGGACTTAACAACAGCATGTTTCTTTTTCATCTAGTAGTAGTTAAACTATTATCAATAGTAATTGCCTTCTTCAGACCTTTTTATGTTGTCATATTTAATCAAAAAGGCAATGCCTCATTTTGAAAAACCATCATAACCTTACTTTTAAATAGGACGTTGTTGTAAAACTTTTTACGTTGTGTCTTGTATATAAATATTGTGTGGCTTGATTATCTGGACAGCAAACGTTTCATCCTTCGCCTATTTTTGAAAACTGTTCTGTGACACTCCTAATTGAGCCGTCACCTTATCGTGGTGGAGGGGTATGTGTGGACCAATGATCCTAGGAGCTAAGTTGTCTGGGGATTTATGGCAAACAGGTTCTGCGTGAGGGACCAAACAAAGTATGGTTTATAGACCCCCTGTGATGATTAACATATTTGGACATTGTTCTCCCCTGCTGAGACACAGGTCACAGGGGCCCTCCTCTGGAGCCAGGTGGAGGTGGGTCTCGGAGGCAAGTGGCTAATGGCTGAGCCTGCACTCATGGGCCCCCTCTAGACACAGCTCGAAAGGATAACGTGGGTCCCCCTTCCCATTGGCTCACCACCAGGTGGAGGAGCCATAGGGGTCGGCTGCGATGTGAGCTGGGCAACAACCAGAGCCAGGGACATTGGTGGTCCGATCCCCGGCTATAGACGAGTCCCCCCCGCACTCCTTGATCACAACCCGTTATTGGTCTTGGTAGCTCATCACGGATTATCCATAACATCTTCAAAAATAAGGGTGTCCATACGTGCACTTGGCACCAGGACATCCTAGGCCACAGTTTGATTTTTGACTTTGTGTTCATGTCATCGGATTTGCAGCCGCATGTTTTGGACAATCGGGTGAAAAGAGGGGTAGAGCTGTCAAATGCCCATGGCTCTGATGGTGGGTAAGACGCTAGTCCAACCTGCCAGAACCAATTTACTGTGATCGTCTGCTGGAAATGTCTAGCAGAGTCCACTGTCAGATGGTGTTTCAACTTCACCCACATCCTGGGTGAGATAGGGGACATTGGACCACGTTCCGCGCCTCCATTGCCAAGGCAGTTGATTGGAGCTGTTGCTGTTGTGGTCGGTGCCTGTTGTAGCGGAAATCCCAGTCTTTTTGGCCTGTGGAACACCACTGGTAGCCAATGGGTACCGACTGGGCAAGCGTAATGTAACTTAGGCGGTCGCTGAGGCAAAAACCCGGGTGTTGGAGGAGTTCAGTGAGGCCATGGAAAATTACTTCCGGATGACTTTGAGGAATTTCTGGTCTACCATCCGGTGTCTAAGGAGGGGAGTAGTGCACCATTAACACTGTGCATATTGGGGCTATCCAGCACCCTCTTCCAAAAGATGACAAGTATCTTGGGGTCTTATTCACGAGTGAGGGGAGGCTGGAATAGAGGATCGAGAGGCGGATCGGTGCAGCGTTTGCAGTGATGCAACACACTCTATATCGATCTGTCATGGTGAAAAGGTGCTGAGCCAAAAAGCGAAGCTCTGGATTTACCGGTCAATCTATGCTCCTACCCTCACCTACACTACGGTATGTGGTTGCGAGACAATAGAGGGAACCATTGCTGACGGGAACGCGCCAGAGACAGAGCTGAAGAAAAATAAGATATTTTCTCCATGACCAAAAATATCTCTGGAATTCTTGATTGTCACTGTATTTTGGCGATGAGCCGTCATGTTAATAATAAGACACATGGGAAGGGTTTTAAAGTGTTCGAAAAATGCATAATAGGTATCCTTTCAACTTAGTGCTGTTCAATAATATGCAAAGTGCACTGAAAGGCGAACACCACCCCTCAAATCGAGAGTTTCCATAATAATTTGTCGCCGGCCAGCTGGGGCAGTAAATGTTTCTTCGTTTCTGCTGTACTTAGGTCCCTGATTGATGCATCTGATCTCTTTGTGTAGGCTGACAGTGTTCTTGGGCTTGAATGATGTAATGGAGAGGTGTCTAGATAAATTTGATAAGTTGAGTGGCTGCAACACTAATAGATTGTCTTGGTTGTCTTTAGATTCAGCTGCATATAAGAGGCTAAGCACCTTCATCTTAATTTAACCTAAAGAGCAAAGGAGGTTTTTATCCAGGCAAGGGTTTGGCCTGCAGCGCACTCACTTGGCTTTGGGCACTCACATCAAGCTTCATCCTTATTGAACCTGCCTCTCTCGAGACAGGTGTGGCTTCAGTAGCCCCTTATAGTCTGCGGAAACCGGGGTTTTATTCCCCACCTTTTCCCCTGCCGCTGTTACAGTTCATACAGTACATGGCTTGCACATGGAAGATAATGGGGGATGGACCCACTGTTACTGCACCTTGGAGACAGTATCAGTGCCATAACACCTAGGACAGGGCCTGTGTAAGATGGGAGGTGTGTTGTTTCATTCTTAACACTCACTTATTCAGCATTTTCTCTGTCAAAAGCAATAGAATGTAAATAATTAAATGTTTTTGACACAATTTTTGTTGCAATTAAGTGGGTATTGTACTGTTCCTTCTGGTGTGTGCACCTTAGCCAACTTGGGGATAAGTATGGTGCATATATACGCAGAGCTTGGCATTTTACTACAAATTCACCGTCCGTCATTCACTATTTTTTCGAGGGGGAAAATATAGTACCCGCCCTATAGGCTGGTCTGATTTTAAACGGGCTTCCGCCAGCGATTGCGACTGCTAAGTTCAAAAGTGGTACCTCACTTAATCATCAGATTGAAAATAGTAAAATGTATGACATGTCTGTACATCTAATGTATTAGCATTGTGGTTGATCACGAAATGTCATAATTAATTGAGTGGAAAATTGACTTCTGTACCATTTCTTTTTAGATTAAAATTCATAATTGAAACATTACGATTTTTTTATGTGAAAAAGAAGAAAATGTGATTTAAAGTTGAACATATTGAGCAAATTGCATTGCATTTTGCGTCTTAGAGCATCCATCCCTTTTAGAATAAAAAAAATGATAGGCTTTTCATCAAACTATCATACTATAAAATCAAACTTGTTAATGTTATGAAATCTCATATCTTTTTGGGTGGATTCATATATTTGTTTTGAATTTTATATGTAATATTTGGTTTTCCAGCAACCCTAATTTTGAAAACAAACATTGTGAACATTTATTCACTATGTCATGACACATATGAAACAGTCAAAATTGACAAAAGTGAAAATCTTAAACTATAACATTTGCCGAATTAAGCCCAACAACCAACTCTTGTTACTGTAATTGTGTATCTGAGTTTGTTTTCATTTATGACCATAATTCCCCCAACACTGTCCAATTTAACCACTATCTCTCCTTGTTGAATATTCTCAAAGAATGCAAATTAACCACTTAGTAACTACATCAATTGCCTACCCGGCCTCTCATCAACCCCTTTATTTTGTTTGCAAAATACTTGTTTAAGAGTCCTGTAAAAAAAAAAAAAAAATCACGGCGGGCAGACTTTGGTGGGGTGTGTGTTATGGTTCGCTGTGGAACCAATTAGTACTCAATGCCCATCGTCCTTTGGGACAAGTAAAGAGAGCAGGAGGCTGAATCTTAATACAATAACCAGACACCATTTACATGCCTGTGTTAGTATAATATTAATCAGGGATCATGGTCAGCCCTGCTCGAACTCATTGTAAAGACAACACTAACCTCAACCTATGATTGAGGTCTTTTAAAACAATTTTAAAATCAATTTTCCAAAATCTTTTTCTAGTACTGCATGTTTTTTTTTTTTAGTAATTTTAGTGAGATACCTTTTTGTTTCTAACCTTATTCAATTTTTTTAGGTTTCTTTAATTTTTGTTTGTAATTAAAATGACAAATATTACCCTGTGTATGAAACACACTCTATAAATAAAGCTGCCCTGCCGAGAGAAATCTGACAATGTGGCCTTTGCTAGTTTTAATCAGCAGGGAGGGGGTGCTCACTTTAGGCCCAATTATCAGTATATCGGTCTAAATAAATCTGTCACCTCAAATGGACACAGGATTGATAGCAGTTCTACAAAATGTAGAAGTTATGTGACTGTAAAAATGTGTCTCCCTACAAATGAGCTGATGACAAAACACCTTTACATTCCTTTCAAAAGACTGAGCAGAAGTAAAATGGTTTTATTAAAAATGAATACTTTAAAATTGACTTCATAGTCAAATTACTTAGCTCCAAACCAATAAAAAGTCCTAGTAAAAGTAAAACATACAATCTTCACCTATATTTATTTTAGTATACGATCACACATGAAACCAATAGATGTAATGCCAAGAAAAAAGAAAAGGAAATATGGGTAAGAGCAAGCAAGTGAATGCCCATGCAGCCACTATTTCACGGTGGCTCATAACTGCTTTGGCAAGTAAACTGTTTTTTCCCTCTCTATACGCTCTTGGCTTGTTAAAAAAGAAAAAAAGAAAACAAACAGTTGACCCGCTACCGTACATTTCCTTTTCTACAACTTCGTTAGCTGCACCTGAACATTGCAAGTCACTTGCCATTCATGATATCCTTTTCTTCTTTTCTGCTTCTGCTTCAAATGCTCTGGAGTTTCAAAGACGGCGCCATATGTGTATTTTCCGCACTTTGGAATATGTCATATATTTATTTCGGTGGTAATCACTCGCACGCCAAGGCGACAAAGTACTAACTGAGAGAACGGAGCGAGGAGATCTTTTAAAACGTATGGATGATTAATTACCTGCAGCTACTGGAAGAAAATAACGAACACATAGACAACCAAAACGACTGTTTCCTCTCCACCGTAGGAATAATTGAAATTTGATTAAAAGGGAAACAGAACAGTTTTTTTTTTTTTTGCCTTGTCAGCAGTTACATCTCAGAGTGAAATGCAAAAATATCCTGCCCCTCCTTGGATATTGTAAAATGTCCATCAGAGCTTGTAAAGGGCCGTTTTGCCAGGGTCATTTGCCAAAGGACACGAAGGAAAGTCATTACTGCTGTTCCTTTTACCTGTAACCTCCAATAAATGCATATTACACCAAGTGAGGGCCAGTCAATCAATTGCCATCGCACAATTACAATCTATCAACAAGGCTGTCAAGTAGAGCAGATCCCCAGGCTGGAGTTGGTAATGATGAGTTCAAACACCTGAAACAGGTCTTTCAAGTCCCCTTTTACTTTCTGTGTGTGTGTGCGTGTGGACTGGAGGGATGGGGGAGGAGGGGGAAAAGATGACTCAAGTGAGTGGGAAACATTGAGGTTGGGAGGTGAATATGAATACAAAAGAGAGGCAGTCTTGGCAGCCCTTTACCTCACCTCTAACACATCTGTGTTAAGTGCTTAGAAAAACTTCATATTTTTATAATTGTTTTCCTCACTATTTCTGCAGTCGAACAAACCAGTAAATAAAGCCCAACTTGATAGTAACCCATGTTGGATGCCAGAAACATGGCTGTGTCATTTTCATAATATACATTCATACTCTCCACTTAGAATAAGTGACTGAAAAAAAAGCATACATTCTTGCACAATTTTCACGATCAGACACGCTGCCAATTAAAGACAAATATCAAATAAAAACAACAGCCACATGCACACGTACAGCGTGGTGATCGGTAAAATAAAAACAAAATGGGGCACATGTCATTGCGTCTGTGGGACCGAAAGGTATACAACACTGTTTTTTTTTAAATAATTTGGCCGCATGTCATTTGTCCAGCACCTGTGTGACGTGGTGCCGATTAAGTCCGTTATCGACGCCGTTTGGCTGACTCGGACCGACTTCAACCACGTGGGTTGGCTAAATATACAGACGGGAACTTCCTGACGGTTAGGCGATGCCCAGCTCTGTTAATTTGTTGAAAGGATATCGTGTGGCTACAAAAAGCACAAAAGGAGGTGACAGTACGGTGGTGATTTAGAGTATTTAATGAAAAATATTTTATGGTTATGGGCCGTTCTTCAAAATCAGTGCCATTTTCATCGCTGGGAAATAAAATACTGAAATGCAGGATAACATGAACTCTAAAATATATATTTTTTTATCATGCAAAGTGTCCCCCACATTGATCTGATTGCATATATAATAATAAATACAATACTATAAATGACCCTGAACACAAATAAAAATAGCATTTGTTGCCTGTTGACTCTTCCTAAAATTAGATTTTGCCATGAAGTATAAAAATCTAAATTCCTTAGAATTACATTATTTTGTTAAACTTATTTGGTACTCCTTATGCCAACTAACCTCTAAAGAAGCGGTTAAACACATGAATGAAGACGTATACTATTTGGCTCAACAACTCCTAATGACATTTTCTGTGAGAATGCAGCTGAATGGACTGTTATGAACACACCCCTATTTTGTACCTGGAGGATGTAAAGATCTTGAGGCCAACTTTTGTCCAGAGAGTTTTCCGTCATTATGTGTAGTGAATATGGCCGTACAGGATATGCGTCTGTAGGGTGGTGGAGGAATTTCTCTTCCTTTGTAATAACAGCAGCCCACCAAACATTGGCAAGTCTTCAAGAAAACTCCAGTCCATTTGTAAATCTTTACTTCCTGTCCCAAACCCACAAGAACATATCAGATGGCCCTGCTTTGAAAGCCGGCCTTGTAAATTCCCTAGTTAGTTTTTGCAATGACCCAAACTACGCAGGATAGCAACGCTAAACAAATAAATGTCTGGCTCGGTCCATGGGTGGAGGTATAGGACTTCAGGAAATTGTTTACTTTGGGGTCTGAGTGCTTCCAGGTTGTCTTTGCCTGTGATGGATCAGTGAGCGTTGGAATGTGCAAATGGTGATGTGAAGTGTGGCTCTGATTTCTGATGGATTAATGGGCCGGACCACCACATTCACATGGCTTCAATCACCGCTGATGCAATCTACAGTATATCAGTTCACCGGACTCCACCCGTGAATTAAAGGTGGGAGGTTGACCATAATGTGGTTGATGTTGTCCACCTTTTCACCTTAGACCAGAAAATTGGTGATTAATTCAATTATGTAATATGTACATCCCCTTGGAATTTTCACTGTAATATAATCTTAAAATTCGACCTGGTCAGGTAAGGGTCAACAGTGGGAAGTTGGTATTCAAGACCTGATTCATACAAATAAAGAAACCCACCTTGGCAAGCATTGTGTAGCCCCGACTACTCAAAGATAGTGTTATTTTGATATCAAGTAAGTTGGACCAGATTCTAGATTCTCGAAGGCTACAATAGTGGTAAGGGCAGGTGTGCAAATGAAATAGCTGGAGACAGAATTGAGCAACAAAAATAAATGTATTAAATGTAAACAACAAAACTATTTACAACTTAACAGCCAGCATCTATGTACATGTGGTACCATAGTTCACAATTGTAAAAAAATAATACCAGAGTCCTACTGAGCTCAGTAATATTCAGTCTTTAAGTCAGTCAGTCAGTGTCCTCTTTTGTAGTCCTTGAAGAAGTGGTGTAATAGTGGTAGTTGGGTTTGTTACCACGTGATGTTTCTCAAAGGGTAGTGAAGAAGGTTTTCTTATCTCAGTTGGGGTTCTGGGCACAGGCTCGCCATCTCCATCGAATGATAATGAATCTTCTCAAATCTTCTTGTACAATGTCTGTACCAAGGTAAAAAACCTAGCCTGCATAACAATAATTGTATTATTGTATGTAGCTTATAAAAGTATTATCAATTGGCAGTCTTATCAGTCGCTATAGCTTCACAGTAGTTCTCAATTTCTCAAACACTGCATTCAAATATCACATTTGAAAACAGTTATTCATATACATACATGCATGTTTTCCAAAATATCATTGTTACACATGAAATTAACCAATGCAATAACAATAACATATTTCTCCATTTATCTTGAATTCCTTATCAACCCTATGTTTTATGATTAACATATATCAATCATTTGAATCAAGAAATAATTGTATTACCAACGGGAAGTTGAGTAATTCAATATTCCACTTTAAACTCACATTACATCAAAATGAGCATTTAACATCCAAATGTCATATAATTCACCAAAAACATATTTACACATTCATTTGTCAACCTAAAACTTGCTTTAGAAATACCTTTAAACAAGTACAATCAAGTTTCTTACAGCAAATAAGCAGTATATTAACACTCGCGATTAGCATTCGCTTAACGTTAGCTTCGCGTTAGCCTAGCATTATCATTTTTACGTCGTAGCACATGGCGACTCACCAAGAAGACGTTCTAGTATGAACACGGTCGGACTGTCATGGACCCTCAGTCCCCGCTGGGATTCACACTTTTAAAATAAAACATTTCCCAATTAGCATTTGAATATTGGTCACATTTACTTCGACTCCAATATGTTTCTCACTCACCGAGACGGTATATTAGCAGTGGCACTCATAAGAAATTGTAACGCAACCTTTCAGTTGGGCATCCAAGCGGAAAAGAACGAAGAAACAAGGTGAACTCGAGAGGGCGTCTCAAGTAGGCGGGACAACTTGACTTTGTCCAATTAGAAAGTCATTATCACCTAAGTGACATTACACAAGGGAAATTAAGTAAGGTAGAAGATGCACACTTTCTCTTACCAAAATAAATGTTTTTCAAAGTAAAATGTTACATTGAAATAAAATATAACGTTTTCTCTACTGGGTTACAATTGCGTGATGAATTCTGGATGCCTTTTATTTGACTTTTTGTGCCTTTTTTGTCACGCTTTTTCCCAGCCTCAAGAAGAAGAATCTCTAGGGTAGATTCGTCTGCTAGTTATGTAAGGGTTGGCCCAGTAGACACACAAAGATAATCGGGCTGTTTTTGTCCTTCCCGACCATGGAAGACAAACACCAGACTATTTTATGTCTTATAAGCAATCTTAAATATGAAACATGTTCAACATTGACTACCAAAAAGCTTCATGTATGTGGGGAAAGCGAACAGTCTTGTTGTGTTTTAAGAGTTGTACATACATTTTTTTTCTCTCGATCATTTGATCATTTGTTTGTTTTCTGAACGTAAATACTGTACATAAACACAGACTGTAAGGTATGTGTTGCGATTTGTATGGTCTCTTAGCATAAAGTGATACTTATGCTTGAATGAATGCAATTAATTTACAAAGGGTAATTATATTATTTTTTGAATGGGGATAAGGTGAACAGACCAAATTCTGTATACAAATTTATAATTTGAAAAAACAGCCTGGATTTATTATACATGACAAATTTGTAAACTGCCTGAGGTGTGCACTGTATGTGAATGTCTATGGATGCATTTATGAGTTTGTTGGCTATTTTGCATGTGTAATATCATGGGTGTGTTTTTTTTTTTTTTAATACTTCATGAGGGTGTGAATTAGCATACATATTTATTGTTGTCAACGGTGAGCCATGATCTGCCGCAAGATTCAAGTGAAAAAAATATCATCCAGTTTACAAATTAATCCACATTTTATTATGACTGCTCAGCCGGTGAGGGGTAGATTAAAAACAACATGTTTTGAGCAGGTTCATGAATCAATTATATTAAAGGAGAGATTAGTTTGCCTCTGAGATTAATTGTGGACTATCTTATGCTGATTCAAACACATGTAGGATGAGGGTGGGAGTACATGGCACCCGGGTCGCTCACATATCATACTTTCTTGATGAAGACAATATCATACATGCAGACAGCAGTAATCTGGTCCACACTTTATTGCTGTCACTTTATGTCCTTGCATGCAAAAATGCAATCAGTCATATATGAACAAATCTATTCCTTCAATCATTAATCCCTCCTTCACTGAGCAAACTCTCTGTTGGAATCAAAATCTAGCTGTTTGTTCACTTCTTTCAGTTAGAAGTAACTCTAGAACCTTACCATTCAAACCTCGGCGAGCCCCAAACAAGTGTTCACTGGGAACTTTTAGATCTGCTGTCGTGTAAAGTGTGGACATAACAAATTGTCATATTGGTGGGTGCCACGTCATTGTGTGACAGCACAAAAAGTTGCGTCGTTTTCCCCGCCATCAATGGGCTGGATGGATCCTGTGTTGCAGTTCTCATGCAGCTATTTTGTGGTCCCTTGTTTGTTTAAAAAGAGCTACAGTGAGTACGACCAATCAGCACCCAATGATTCACTCTTTTGCACAGAGCTGAACTGTGTAAAAAATAAAATAAAAAAATACATTGACGGTTTCAATCCATTCAAATCTGATCCCATACATCGAAGTGCTGGGCGTTACCAGACAATTTTTATTCGATTTGACAAAATTTCCCACCCCTGTTTTAAGAACTACCGTACATGGCTGTGCTCAGTCTCAATATTACTTTGCTTTTAAATTAAGAGTTTAGTCTCAAATTGTATTCAACATTTTTTGATGGTCCTGAGTGGGTTTTAAATATACAACCTTTCAGTTTCCGTACTTATAGCACCATCAGTAATCTAAAATGTATTCTGGCGAGCTATGCTACTGTGATGATCACTGGCATTGACCACATACGATGAGTGCTATTTTGAAAACATTTACTTATTGCTTTTGTGGGGAGCACTGAAGCCTTAGTTTAGTTTTGATTTTTCACATTGAGGCACCTGATCTCCCTTTGAGATGCTGTTTGCGTTGAGTCATTGTTTGCTATTTCAAAAATGACTGCAGCACTGGTGCAATCAGAGCTCATATTTTAATGTTATGACAGCTGCTTTGGGAGATGAGCCAACGTAATCATCCAAAGCAAGCCAATCCACTGGACCTGCCTTTTTGAAAATACAAGCAATTTAACTCCAGAAACTCTACCAAACTCCAACCCTTAGAAAGATCCAGTCAGCTTCGCTTGAAATAAACCACACACATTGAATCATGCACATATCCATCGCGCTCTCTTCCAAACCCACCCAAAATAAAACTGCTCTAACACCTCTCTGGGGGACTTGTCGGTTGGCAGCATACGGACCACACACAGACACGCACTCACACAAATACACACGGGCTCACACCTACAAGCTCCAACAAACACAAGCATCCTCGTACACAGACCCACTCTAATTTAATATCTATAACAACATAACCTTGAAGGATAAAATGCAGGAGTCATTTAAATGCTAATTTGTTTGTTAACATAACATCAAGATTCTGTGTGGGACAGGTGACGGAACTAGGCTGTTACTTGATATGTATATTTTATTCTGCTTTGCTATTTTTATTGGGACTTTGATTATGATAATATAAAACACTAAATAAAACATTAATATAGACAGGAAAGACTTGAACAACATCTCTTATGCATTCAGGTGCTTATTACCAGGCAGGAAATAAGAATGACGGGACAACCGTAGATGTGAGACTTATTGGCCAAATCATATTTATTTGTTTTCTACCTAATACACTTTTAACCTCAAATTCATAACACAGACTTCTAACAAATTTGCCAATGTCTGTGCTTCATTTTGTGCTTAGAATTTCTGTAAGTTTGATGATAAATAAAAATAGCTCAATCTCAGAAATGCGGATTTAAAAAAAAAAGTCATTTTTAAACATGCTTTCAAAATATCAACATGGATGCTAAAATGTGTTTTACTTTCTGTCTGTGTAGATTTTAATATATGTATATATATATATATATATATATATATATATATATATATATATATATATATATATATATATATATATATTCTATAATATGTATAGAATGATATATATATATATATAATGAATATGTGCAATATGTGGCAGCCCAACATCATTGCACATTAGGAGGCTCCTTATGCATCATGGCGTATATATATATATATATATATATATATATATATATATATATATATATATATATATATATATATATATATATATATATATATATATATATATAAAACCTGATATCTGTGTTTTGGGGGTGATGATATCAGATATTGTTTTCAGTAGGTAGGCCTATGTCTAGCTATAAAATAGTAGATATGGAACAAAACTCTAATGAAAAAACACAGGTTGTAGGTTTTTCCTGCTTCAAAGTGACATCTAGTTTATTGTCTCAAAATGAAGCCAGTGTATCATGGTCTCATGATGAGTTACTAGCTTTTTAATCTCTTGTGGCACAAATGATCAATTACTGCCTGTGCTTTTGCTATTAAGTATTAGTTGAACCCCTACTCTTTCTCACCATTTGTCTCTTGATGTAAAAAGCTCAAGGGACATACAGCCATTCAGCATGCTCTCGTCAATGCCTGTGACCAGCTATGAGGTTTCCCCTTCTAGACTGACGAGATAGTGTAATATATTTTCTCAACAGACATTTTTCAAATGATGCTTTGTAATTTGAATGGGACAGAATGTCAGAAAAATAGATATGAGTCTTTTCAGAACTGCAGCACATTTTCCATCCTTTCAATGAAACTTTAAATAATCCATGCACAAAATACAGAAACATATATACATGTAGCCTATTTTAAATCATAGTTGTCCTGAGACAAAATGTAAATTTAAGCTGCAGTAAAAGTGATACCTTAATATCATGGAAAGTACCGTATAGCTCTAGAGCACTCCCTAAATGTAACCCAGTTACTAAAATCTCTTTAGACATCTACAGAAAGTGGGGAAAAAAGTGAGCTACATGACTCAGCAGAAAACACATAAAGCTAACATTTCGATCTCTTCTATTTTTCATATTTTCGTGAATTTATTTTTCAATATTTTGTATTCAACCATAGTGGATTGTATCACTCCAACAAAGTCAGTCCTGTTACTCATATTATCAGAAAAATACATTAATTATTTTTTGCACATATACACACATTACACACATTTGTAGTATCTGTGACAGGTTTGCGTCAAACACAGCAAAATATATGATGCGACAAATAAAATAAAATAAAATAGAATGTGACAAGGTGGTCCGCCTCACTTTTTCCATGCACGGCATTATATAGTTTTTTTTTTTTTTAAATACATAGTAAATTGGGACACATTTATTTGCCTCCAGTAGTACAGTAATAATAATTTTTAAAATCTCAGTACATGCATAGGTAAACATGTATTCCTTAAAAGTGCACAACTGCCACTGAGTTGAAGTACAATTACACTGAAGCATAATTCAAGATGTAATGCCCAGTGGTAAAAAGAAAAATAATTCAGTGAAACCTCATTGTTGCCAGCAGGCTTAATGCACACAACGCAAAGGAAGAAAAGGTTTAGAACAATTTTGAACATTTAAAAAAAAAAAAAATCCTCTGACTTTGAGCCAAATGTGAATACTTTCTGATTTCCTTAGTCGTCCATGAAAGCAACCCAATGATCTTTATAATGGAGACTGGAATTGAAAAAAATACTGATCAACATTCAACTCAGACCATGAAACATGGGCTCTGTACAGTATGTCCCTGATGATGTGAGGGATATTGGTTACGGGACAAACACTTTAGAGGGAGAGAGAGTGGTAGTGGTTGTGCCTGGCAGGGCATTGCTCCTCATTACCGATGCCTGCCTTCAGAAATCGGATACTTTTTATTTGGCAGAGGTTCCCCCTGTGGGCATTGAGCTGGCAGGGCAATATGGGCAAGTGTTCTGGCAAACATGAGGCAGCATGATTATTATATCACTTACCACAGCTCATCAAAGAGACATAAATTCTGAGAACGGGTCCATCCAGCCATGGAAACACTGAGGCCTCGTCACTGGAGGGTCCATCCAGCAACAGAGTGGGCCTGTGTTTCTTGGCCTGTGGTAGTCATTTTGCGTTATTTGGATGTTTAAGTGGGCAAATGTGTGTTTATGCATGTGTGAATGTTAGTGTAGATTAAGACACATACGTATGGTTATTTTCATGTGCATGTGTGTGGTCCAACTGGTACGTACCTACCCTCACGCTTGCGTGTTTGTATGACTTTCAATAACACACGCGATAACGCTCTTGTACCCAAAACAGGTTATACGCTGGTTTCCTTTCTGAATGAATGGGCCCTCTTCACGAGCCGTGAAAGCCTTAGCAAGTGGTGTGGCCGAGCCTCCTCTTGAGCTAAGCCATGCGTCAATGTCGCCTGCGATACGCTCAACCATATGTCGGCTCGTGGGTCTCTTAAACTGAAGACTTTGCCTCGTCACAGTGGCAGAACATTTTCATCATTGCACATTAGGAGGCTCCTTGTGCATCATAGCGTACAATGGGAGTAAAGGAAGGGGCGGAGTGGTCCACACAAGCTGTTGCCGTTTATCATGGCTGAAGTGTTAAGTTGGGTGGTAGGATGAAGGGTCTTGACTGAGAGAACAGTGATCTATTGACGTCATTTTTTCCCCTGGCTCAAGCTTAGTTCATGGTGTGAGTACAGAGACAATAGTTACACTAGCAGTGGTATTCAAAATAAGCCAAGCATGAGAAAGTTTTATTTCGTTTCTTTTTTGTCAACTTCATTTTCAAGAGTACCTCCACTACACTACCTGTATGCGAGTCACATTTTTGAAAGTATGAAAAGCACAAGGTGAAACGTTTATGTTAGCATTAGCAACAGCATTGTTAATAAGAAACGGTTCTCTATTGCCTTAAATTGTTAAAGAATCAAAAAATACATATTTGAAACACTATTATAGAAATTAGTTATTATCATTAAAACATGACCTGTGATTGATTGGCAACCAGCTCAGGGTGACCCTCGTGAGGATAAAGCGGTTCAGATAATGGATGGATGGAACACATAACCAATCCTGGACCGGTCCCCAGCCAATCTCAGGGCACATATATACGAACAATTATTCACACCTAACGTGTTTTTTGAATGTGGCAGCAAGCCGGAGTACCAATATAAAACCCACAAAAACGTAGGTAAAACATACAAACTCCACATGGGAAAGCCAGAGAAGTGAATTTGAACCCCAAACCTCAAATTTTGAGGCAGATGTGTTATCTTGATATTATTCAAATTATTTTATATATATACTCCATTTGTTGTTGAAGTCCACATCCATTGCGGGCAATGATGCACCAGACCCACAGAGGGGTGGTGACAAAAGCTTTTTGAGTATGGCAATAGGCATCCACATGTTAATGTACATTACCGCCTCGTACTGGAGTGGAGTGGAACAATAATATGACTAACTTTTTCAACTAAATGTAAGACAGGTATGGTTAAGGTACAGGATCTCTGTACTCTACTGGATTCTTTTCCAGTCTGCATTATACCTATTTCAGGAATTACTTTTTCAAACATTTATTGGTTAATAGGCGTTAAAGATTGTAACACCATCTGCTGCTTTGACGTAACAATGACAGCCTACAGATTTTAGTAAACCACCATTGGATCAATGCAGATTTTTCTTTTTTTTTTTTAACCTCAAAAGCTTTTATTTTTTCTAGTTTAGTATGTATTCTGGTGTAATCTAATATTTGAGTGGCTGGCAAAGATCAAGGCAGGGATTGAGGGGATGACAGTTTATCGCGGTGACATTGTTGACTTTGTGTGCACAGTCACACCCAGCGGTACAGTGGGAATAGCTTGGCAGCCCCACATGTTCATGCATGAATGCATTGAGCATGGGAGCACACACGTGTTTCCAATGGAGCAGACAGGCAGGACTATAATGGTAAGTGGCAGGAATGGAGTTAGGTTCCCCAAAGATCCTGCTGTGCCGTGCTGTGTGATGGGTTTAGAAGTAGGTCCGAGAATGTGTACGGGACTATTTACACATGGCTAAACCAGCGCGAGTGTGTGTTGAGATTTGGTTGTTTTCACAGGGATGTGGATGGAAGGAGCTGGACCCACCCGAAGTTGTGAACAGAGAACCGATTGTGAAGTGAACACAGAGGACTGGATGGCCTAGAGTCTGCGCCGTTGAGTATTTGCCTTTGAGCCACAGCGTGACAGGTGGCACACTGCTGTCATGTTGGAGAATTGTGTGCTTCAATGCAAGACACACACACGTACACCCCCCCCCCCACACACACACAAATCCTAATAAATTTAGTGAATTCAGGGATTTGTTTTGAAATATTCAGAATATTATACTGTACTGTACATTCTTGAAGATAATTGCTAAAAACACATGAAAGACAGACAACTACAGTATGTAGTTCTCAACTGTGGAGATAGTAGATCTTTAAACTGTTTTTCATCATTTCAGTTTTCCTGTTTTCTTGATTTGGTGTGGCTAAAATAGCACAATATGACGCACTTACGCATCCGGCAGGAGTCACCCCTCCCCCACTATAAAAGTACTTTAGCGCCAATATGTATTTTAGCTATGCCTACACACCAAAAATGCATCCTCCCTTTGAATAGTAGGCTGGTGTGGCTGCTTTTGAGTGCCTCGTTGTCAGGCATGAGTGCACATCCTTTTTTTTTTCTTTTTTTTTTTTAAGTTTGACTTGGCAGCAAATGTGGCTGTCAAGCACACTTTTGAGTGCCTCGTCGAGGCTTGGAAAAGCCTGACGTTGCCCTAATAGGACATATTCCAGCCATCAGAGGCTTTAAGCTTTAACTTCGTAGCTCAAACATGTAGTTATGAGTAGGAATAAGGAAGATGCTCAACAAAACAGCATCAATTTTTCATCTTGTAGTAGTCTGACTGACAGGTGAGTGGCGTGGCTTCAGCGCATGTCCAGAGTTTGAGAGTAAAAAGAAAGTCTTAAATTCTCATGATTTAAAAGCTTCGTTTCATGTACTTAATCATTCAAATTTGGCGGGGTTGTTAATAACACTCTTCCGCAGTGTGTCAAATAAAGAAGACATTATGTTTTAACTTTACAAGGACTTTAAGTAAAAATATACCGATTGTGCTAAAACTGTAGCAACATCTAAATCATTTTGGCAAAGTAATATCTTTACCGTCATAGCCACACTGTAAATGATAACCACAGTGAACTGTACAGTATATCTGAATCGAAACAATCACCTCTGTCCCTTCTCACTGCTCATGCTCGGAGTGCAATTTCCCAGTTCTAAATCCAGAAGTGCCACCAGGGGACACGTTGGGTAGGTGATGAGGTTAAAGCTTCATTCTGTCCCTGAACTGACGAGGGTAGGAAAAGCAACAAACTTGAGAGTGACCTGTGCTAGTGTGCGGATCCCGGCAAGCCCCAAAGTCCCCGAGGTGTCAGAACCAACTGCTCTCACTTCTGTCAAAACCTCAAAGTGTTATTGAGCTTGTGGGCCTGTGAGGCCCAGCTGGAAATATTGTTGAATGTTAAATGCAAGATGCAATACCACTGCGTTGAGCCAAAAACCACATCCCTGATTGTACAAGGTCAAAGATGCAACCGGCAAATATATGGGAATGAATTGGGTAAACTGAAAAATTAAACAACTGTTTCCATTTCTTGCACTGGAGAAGTAGGTTTGGTTAAATTGTTAGCATAACTTTGTCCTCATAAAGCTTTTAGACAGATTACTCCATTATGAGATGATCTCCATAGAATGCTGCTATAATGTTGAGTTTTTATTCCACAGAAGACTCTATTTAATTAAAAGTTATGATTTCTGGTGGTAGTGTTATTAAATTGTTGTCTTGTACAATTTTGATTTGCTGGTGTTTGTGGCTGTACAATAGTAATTGGATGCTGTCAATTGTTTGTTCATTTGCTTATTAGTCGTTTTGAGGCAAAAAAAAGTGCACTATTTGTCTGCAACAAGCAAAAGCACTAGTAGAGTCAATTCATAACAGCCTATAGCTGTAACAAATCTCTTTACATTAACAAAACAGCAATAATACAACAACAAAGACAGTAAAAGCAATAAATTAAAACACAAATTATTATATACAGTAGACACCGGAAAACAGCAGAACAGTCTCACAGTCGGGTCAAAAGCCAAACAATAGAAATGGGCAGGTGCGTAGGGGTGGAGGGCAGGTGCGTAGTGGTGGAGGAGCTCAGAGAGGTACGCTGGAGCGAGTACTTTTAAAGATTTGTAGACAAATTGAAGCATCTTAAAATGAACCCTAAAATACACTGGGAGCCAGTGAAGGGAGGCCAGAATTGGAGTTATGTGCTCCCTCTGCCGAGCTCCATTAGGAGGTGAGCAGCAGCATTTTGGACCAACTGGAGGCACTTGAGGGAGGACTGGCCGACTCCAAAATAAAGTGCATTACAGTGATCTAGCAGAGATGTAACAAAGGTATGGATGACTGTTTCAAAGTGCTGATCAGAAAGGAGGGGCTTTACCTTAGCCAGCTGTCTAAGATGAAAGAAGCTTGATCAAACAACAGCACTGCTTTGCCAGTCCAATTTAAAATCACTGTCCAATTTAAAACCCAAGTTCGAGACTGTTGGCTTTAGATATGAAGCCAGGGGGCCCAGGTCAACATGGTGGAATGTAGAACAGCCACTGGGACTGAACTTCATAACTACCGTTTTCTTTTCATTGAAATTCAAGAAATTCTGTGACATGCAGGCTTTGATGTCCTCTAGGCAGGAGAAAAATGGTCTTGAGGAGAAAGCATGTTTTCTGCTCAGCAGGACATAGATTTGACAGTCATCTGCATAGCAGTGGAAGGAAATATAATGTTTTCGAAGGATCGAACACAGTCGCAGCATATACAATGAGAACAGCAGGGGCCCCAAAATAGAACCCAGTGGAACACCAAATGACAGAGGGGCAGAGTGGGACTCAGAGCAACCTAGGCTTACAGAAAAAGTCCTGCCAGCCAAATAGGATGCAAACAACTCCAGAGTGCTTCCACTAATGCCCACTTGGTACTGCAGATGAGCCAGAACAATACTGTGGTCAATCGTATCAAACGCTGCAGTTAAATCCAGCTAAACAAGACATACATAGTCTCCAGTGTCATTTGCCAGGAGGATATCGTTAAAAACATGTAACTGGGCTGACTCATCTTGAAAGCTGATTGGAAACCCTCCATGCCATTTTGTTCATCCAAGAAAGATTTTAACTGCGAGCGCACCACTTTTTCCAGAATTTTAGAAATAAAAGGCAGCTTGGAAATGGGTCTAAAATCTGACAGCACACTTTGATCAAAGCCAGGTTTCGTAAGCAGGGGTTGCACCACAGCATGGTTAAAATGTTGGGGGACTACACCAAAAGACAGGCTGCTGTTGGTAATGGCCAAAACCGGTTCACCAATACTCAGAAGAACCTCCTTAAAGAAGTGAGGAGGAACAGAGTCATAAGGGGAGCCAGATGGCTTAATATGGCAAACCATATACAGTATATACATATATATATATATATATATATATATATATATATATATATATATATATATATATATATATATATATATATATATTTTTTTTTAAATATTTTTTATGAAGTCCTTATTCCCTGTCCATCAAAGACGTCCAATGCACAACCTGAGTTAAAAGAGAAAAAGTAGCACTGTTTATTGAAGGTCAAGGGCACAATGAGGTTTGATGCTTCAGTAGTAATACTTACAGTGTCTTCTACAGCGTTACCTCATTTGTGAAATCAAATGTGAGTCATCATTGCTTTATTTTCCAAACTTAATCACTGCAACAATTTGCTGCAGCGTTGAACACGTCGCTAAAGACAAATGAACCAAAGTATTTAGGAAGCCATACTGTTCAGTGCAGAGTTAAAGAGAAAGTGTTACTGACAGCAGGACATTACACACCAATTCCCCTGGTCCCCCCCCTGCATTCATAAATATCCCCCTGCCTGCTTCCCCTAATTACCAAGCATGAGCGTGGCTCTTTCCACTTCCCTCTCACACATAATAGAAACTGCTTTTTAATATCCAGGCATCATAAAATGTCATGCTGACTTAACAGACATGAGGAGCAGAAGGAGCAATAACAGAATGGGAGGTGGGGCAGGTGGAAGGAGGGGTTGAGCGGGGTGTTGCGAATAAGGAGGGATGGGTAGGTAATGTTTAGATTCGGGCTTTTGTTAGTCCTTCTGTTTTATCCAATAGTTCCACATTTCTATCCATGTACCTTCAGTTTAGAGATACAAACAGATGGATGTAAGCAGCAATGTTTTCTCCAGGGCATTTTAGTAGTTGTGGTAAAACATGTGCAGACTCCATTTGCAAGAACTTTTATGGATTCTAATAGTATATCCTTGCCAAATGTTAGCCATTAGGAGGCAATTATTCAAATAAAAGGAAATTCAAAATATATATAGAATAAGAATTACAATTTGTAATTGTACTACAAATTCAAGGTTGTAGGTGACCACAATATGTGTATGAGCTCAGGCATCGTTCAATTGTTTAGGATTAATTGTTATGTTTGGGCTTTTTTTGTTTTGTTTTCTCAGTACTTCTGTGTCTTTCTCGTCGATGATTGTGTCCACCTGTCTGCATTCCACCCCCTTGTGTTAGGCAATCAGCTCCCTCCTACCTTGTGTGTCTCGTCCAGGTGTTTCTCGTTGTCTTGTCAGTATGCTTGTATTTAAATTCCTAGTTTTTGTTCTATCATTGTCGCTGTCAGGTTGTTTTGTTTCTCCCAGTGTTATGTTTTGTTTCTTAGTGTTTCTTTGCTACTTTGAGTTTTGGACTTTTCAAGATTTATTAGTCCTTGTTTTTGTTAATGAATGTTTTCTTCAGTACCCCCTGCTTCTCCTGCCTCCCTGCATTTTTTACATTAATGACATCATAAAAGTTTTTCAACAAACGCAGTCAAGTTCCAATAGTAAGGTCAGCACATGGTTAACAATCTTTTGAATGCGGAAATTTTATTTTGAAAAAAGCATATATATATATATATATATATATATCTCTTTTTCAACACTGAAAAAAGATGTTTGGCCCATGTTTAGATCTCAAGAGCGGTAAAAACAAACACTAAATTTGAATCCAATCCACTTAAAACTGTGATGACCTCCTGTACTAAGCACACACAACAAGCAGCAGTTTGACAGTGAACAAAAAAAAATGGGCTGTTCAGTGCCACTCCCAATTAATGTTTACTATCAAACTAAAGATAAAACAAAGTGAACAACCACATAAGTTCAGGAGGGGATTATTATTATTATTATTATTATCATTATTATTAATATGAGCGCCATGGTGGTCTAGCCCTGCAGCGGATCTTTATAACGTTTTCATTTCAATTATCATTACTTTGTTGTTTCCCTCTGAGAAAATGAATGATTTTGAGGCATATGGCATCAATGTCTTCCTTATATTAATATATATCAACATTTGTCATCACCGGGAACCACTGGGCACATTTGTTGACTTTATCATTATGTAAGCAGCAATAGCTTGTTATCAGTCACCACTGCACACCATTACTCAACCTGAAGCCATCATAGCTCAACAGGAGCCAAAAAGAGACAAATGATCGTAGCAGATCTTGTGGAGTGTTGACACACATACAGAGCAAAAACCTATTTTGCTGCAAATCCAGATTTAAAAGTGGACCATTTAACGGACTGATTCACTGACCGAGCCTTGTCCCATGCACAATCTAATCCATTTTACGTCATTTGTCATACATCACTGTCGCAACTGGCATAGGCTACTAATAAATGGACCGAAGTAGCTACTAACAACTACGATGCTCTGACATTTTGTTGTCACATTTATTTTCTCTTCTCGCCATTTGAGTCATGATGGAAGCTTCCCCCGTTCTCAAGAAAGAAAAATGGTGCAGTCATTTCACCTTTTACTCCAAGTACCATATTATGATTTGTATACCTTGAGTTAGGCTTGTAGTTAATGTTGATTTTTATCTTGCACCAGGAGCTAACTGGCTCTTAGCATGGCCGAGATCCCTATCTTCATTGCCGTTTAATGACGGAGCACATGCTGCAAATTACAGAAATGGCTGTTATCCACAATATGGTTGGACTTTTGTTTGTAGTTAAACCTTTGTCTGCACTCTATGAGCTATTGCAAATTCCACTTTTTTCTACACCTTATTGTTGGCCAACAGCCTCCAACCTGTCTTCATAGACACGCATTAATGTTTCACTGGCCAGTGTTTGATGGATATGTTGTGTTTATTCACCACGGGACATCATGCAGTGTGAATATGACTTATTTTGGGGCATTACGTATTCATGGCCTGGGATGGGATGCATCCGGATGTTAGAATTAACGTGTCACAGTGGGTGGTGTTAGTGGACGACAGGTTTGTAGAAGGACGTTGTGTTTTTGATTTATAGTACATATCACCAAGAAGATAATTTCAACAAAATTAAAAGAATGGCTTTCTTTTCTTTATTTCTTTTTCCATCAGGTCCAATTAAGGCTCCTACCAAAATCTTGCATGTGGAACACAACATGATCTTACAGAAATCCGGCTCAATGTAAAAAAAAAAATTATTCAACAAAGATCTCAGAGGCATGCTTTTCAACCAAGTTTTTGCACAAATGCCAAACAAATTTCACAATTCTATTTGTAACAAGAGAAAATAATACAAATACACCCCAAAAAATAAAGGCGAAAAATGAAATGAAATGCAGAGAAGGTATTCATTCATAGAAAAACAAGGGATGTGGAATTATCAAAACACTAAATTTGAAACGCCCCCCAACTAAAAATAAGCAAGATTCAAAGATACTTAAAGAATTAATTCAAACTTGCAGGAAACATAACATGACTTGGTTAACGTGCCTAAGAACAACACATGACAGCAACAATGAGCCAAACCAGGACTGAAAGAAACCAGGGAACTAAATACAAGCAAACTGACGAGCCAACGAGGCTCGAGAGGAGCCGATGAGAACCGGTGGGAATGAAAAACGAACGAGTATGTACGTAATGTTAAGGCCTAGATACACCAATCCGATGTCGGACGTCGGTAAGCGTTGCGCCGTTGGATTACGCCGTCCGATTGATGTAGCGAACACCATCGCAACATCGGAACCGCTCAAGAAGTCTGGTGGGCGTTTCAACATGTTGAATCGCAGAGCTGGGCATTTTATTAAAAATTGAGTCCGTCGTCCGTCCCTCGGCTTTTTATATAAAATACTTTATAGGCTGGTCCGCCTCTAATTTCAAACGGCCGTCTGACTAAACTTTCACTAGTTTTTATAGTTTTTATGATGCTCTATTACATCTCAGGCATGCGCAGAAGGTACTTTAATGGTCAGCGTCACTGTCTGTCGTTGCGGTGTATTTATCCAGGGTAACATGCCGACAGTCGTCCCGACGATGTCCATAGTGAAGTGTTGACTGTTCATGTCTTTAAATCAAATCTGCACACACTGCATTGTGATCGATATTTAGAATCAGACCTGCTCTGCTCAAGCGCAGACTCTTGTCATACTAAAAACATGATGTAAACAATGCAGATTTATAGCTGAAGCAGATCCTGAACAGTGAAAAAAAAAACAATCGAGCTGCTGCACCAGAACTTGGAGTAAATGAATCGATAATACAACATTGGAGAACTGTGTGAAACTCAGGCCTTCCCCTAGTAAGTTTTTGTACTATTTGCATCTTATGTATGAAAAAAAACATCACTTTTTTTTTCCAAATGTAATCACAGCAGTTGTGACTTGTAAATATCAACTTGTTCAATGGACCGAGTTTTATATAGGTCAACCATAAAAAGCTCAACATGAAAGGATAAAAGGCAATATCGTGCAACCCATTGACATACTTCGGTCAGTAATTTAATTTCCCCTTCAATGCAAAGCAATAATATTTAATTTCCAGTTGAGGTATATTGAACAGATACAATTGAAAACCAAAGATGGAGGTCATTTGTTCACCAGACCCTTTGTTTGTGTATGCCCCAAAACTTGGAATGTTCCACAGACTGAGTGAATAAACTTCCCGAGGTTTGATTCCACAGCCCAGCACTCAGACATGAGCCAGGAGAGTTTAACTCTGATCCACAGTTGAGGAAACATCACAGACCTTCACAGGTTTCACTTTTTTTTTTTTTTTTAATGCTTTCTTGGGAGTGGGTTCCTCCCTGTATGTCCCACCCTACCCCCATGTCTGTTCTAGCGTACAGTATTTTGACTGGCAGTAATGTTATTAGAGGAATTTATATTGTTTATTGTGTGACAGGATTAGCTATGGGGAGCTAGAAGAAGAAAAGTTGGAGATCCTGAATAGAGTCTTTGTGCCCTCTGTTAGCTCTGAGCAGATTTGTTATTGTATAATGTTGTACAATCATATCTATTTCCATTCCGTGCAGTTTGAGCCGCTAACAAGACATTGGCTTGACAGTAAATCAACTCTTGTGCAGATGGTGCTTGTGTGATGTAGATTTGGAGGCTTAGTGACGGTTTGCTTTGAGGATTTTGGCAAAGGTCACACCAAATGCAGCTCGCTGTCGGAGGTAACATGTTCAACTGTCCTGTGATACAATCAGGTAGTCAAAAGATTAGGTCCAGCACTGACAAAATGTCCTTTGAGACCACAGAACTACTATGGTTTTATTTACATTTCTTCTGTGATTTAGCGATTTGCTACCTTCAAGCTTTTAACACAGACGCGGAGTAGTAAAGTCGAGTTGTCGACGGATCATTTCAACTCCTATCACGTAACTGTATAATATCACCTAATATCTGTATTTATGGTTGTACTTGATATTGCCATTTAACACATGAGTGCACGAACACTTGCACACAAACAAACTAAACAAGCCTGCAGGTGACAAATGAAACAAAACAAAACAAAAAAACATCCAGTGAACACATTTTTCTGTCAACATTGTATCATATACATTACATTTTTGAGATACTATTGAAGATTTCCTACTTTGGGGTTTCCACTCCTCTGACTCCTTTCCATATGCAATTTTGATGGTCAGTTTCCTGTAATTTTGTTTTACTAAACTGCCCAATGCAGGTTGTAGTTAATCCATCTCATAGTGGACAAGGGTATAGAATCAGTGAAGTGTCCTCATGCCATAGAGTGCATATTGGGTTAAACTTTAAGTAGAAAGTCTTTGTATTAGGCACATTTTAATACATTCTGCTGTCTTTTAAATGCAAAGGAGCTTGTTATTTCTGGGGAATGTTTAAGTTCACAGTCGTAGAAAAATGCAAAAGCCTTGGCAGTACATTTTAAGGTACACGTTTAAAGATTTTTTTTTTTTTTAGGCTTCATGGTGTGTGAAATGCATTCTTGGAAAATGTCCAATTTGCACAGGCAGAGGGCAGGGTTTTCATTCACTTCCAGCACTTTTCCTCAAAAGTCAGCCTCAAATGTAATGTGAAAGCCAGATGCTGTTGGTTTGACTTACACACAAATGCAGATCGACTTCGGTCCAACAGGCTCGCTTATTGCTCAAGTCAAACACAATCAAAGTGACTTTAAACTAAATCCAGGCTGGACTGTAATGAAGTGTTGAGTTGGGCATAGTCAGTGTGATAATTATCTCCACTTTTATGGCTCACTGGCTTGTTTGATGCTGTCAGACATCGTCAAGTGGCCTTTTTTGCCCCACTCTGAATAAGTTTCTCTGCCTGAATTGTACATTCCTTATCTTTATATGTGGTTCAGTGTGCATGGATATACAATATTTGATTCTTGATAAACGATATACCCTGCAGAAATGTGTTGTTGGAATAGATAAAAATAGATAAATAAAAAATAAACAAGACAAACAGGCAGGATACCATTTTCTATCCCAATGTCATTGTGAAAAGAAATATTTCCAAACTTCCAATGGGCCAGAAAGTGTTACTGCACTCACATCTCTTCACCTTGAGCCCAGTGATCACTGATTAGCAGCCATGGATCCCACCTGAAGCACTAATTGATTGTTTTTGCATGAGAAAGTGGCTTTTGCCTTCTCACATAGGTCAGTCAGTCAATCAATCAATCGGGTTTATAGGTAGGCCTCTCCCTTCATAATATAACTTGATTAGCCAGTAGTTACCGCACTTGGATAAAGGTTGCATATTCAGAGTTTAGCTCCAAGAGATTCTCTCTTGTTTATGTCTATACTTTGAAATGTGAATGTCAATGAAATGATTGATTAAATGTGTGCAAATAACTAAGAAAATTGAGATCCTTCATATTCATCGTACCTTTTTTCTTGACCCTCCAAAACCCATTTATTGATTGACAATGAAATATGGCCATATTTTTATTTTTATTTGAGTGTTAAAGTGAGTTGCTTGTAAAATTGGCTGAGGCTATCTGAAAATGCTAGTCATGATGAGTGTGTTAATGTATAAACAAAACAAAACAAAAAAAATAATGTTTAAGTAAGTCATGAAATATTGTTTTATTGTGATTTATAATTCAGAATATTGTATTCACAATAATGGCTGAACCGATTAGTCGACTCATCGATGAGTTGATTTTACTACTCAATTTTTAAAGCCTTAAGTCGACTAACAGCCAAAATAATCAGCCTGATGTTTTTGGGATCTGGTCTTCCAATTGTCTACTTAACAGAGGACTTACAACAGTAATGCTTTGTGGAGCCGTGAAATGTCCAGCCAACAAGGCGACACAGTCTTCAAGTCTGTGCAGGTGCGAGAGCCTGGATGAGAATAGCGCTCAGCTTTGCAAGCTTCGGCTAATCCAATTGCCGCTAGTACTTTGGAAATTTTACAAGCGGGACCACGGGACTGGAGACAAAGAATTGTATGATGCGAAGCTTCATTTTTGCCACCAAAGAAGAACTGTATGGCCAGTAATGCAGGAGGAGCACCTGTGTGAAAATAAGAAAGTATTCATAAATTCACAATTTACAGTTCTTGTTCCAGTACCGCTTATGGTGAAACTATGCTAAGAAATATATAATATAGTCTATCTTCAAATACAATAAAAGCAGGAATGAGATAGAAACAGTGAAATGGAGAAAAATGATCTTGTAACAACCTGAGACACACACACACACTCACAAACACAACAGTTAAAAATACACTTCCTTACTTCACTTTCCCCAAACTCCCTTATGGTCGTTGAAAGTTTGATCATTAATCACAGATGTGTTGTGAATGGACATGACTGTCGGGAGTAGTGTTGAAGTTGTATTTCTCAGAGGCCAGAGAGGAGCACAGCCCGTCCAGACCTGATGAGGCTGATTAATTGGGCGCGGTTACCAAGAATCAGCAAGTCCGGCTCTCTTCATATGCTGCTCAGCCATATGGAAGCTTACTATGATTAATAGTTCAGGTCAAATGTATCTGAATATGTAACTAAAAATGTCTTTGAAATTACAGACCTGTTCCATCACAAGTTCATTTTTGGACGCCTCAGACAAATGCAAATCCAAACACTGGATACATCGGACAAACTGTTTTTATGGTGATTTTATCGGTTAAGCAAATATGCTAAACATTCATTTACAAGTAGAACGTTGAAACTACTTTGCAAAATAATCAAGGCCAATTCCATCAAAGTTGCTTCAACAATAAAGAAGGCCTTGACGGAAAGTTAACGCCTTTATCTTTCCTTCTGAAAATTAAATTCGGCCTCATTAGCTTTGGTATTTATCATACTTGTATTTTACATGACTCGGTCCAAAAGTGTGTTTCCTTGCAAAAGGTGCTGCAAATTGCCCCAGGTCTTATTTGCCTCTGTGGGCAAATGTGTTAGTGTTGTGGTCAGCACTCCTCGAGCTCTTTGAATTGCAAATCCTCTCAGTAACTCAAAAGTAATGCAGCTGGGAACAACGCCTCCTGTCATTTTTCTGCATTTAGGCGCACGGGGCACCATTGTGGAGGAAGTGCAGTTATTGTTTCTGTCTCTGGTGTAACTCTTCCTTATTGTGGGAATGACTGGGGCCTGCACTCTCAACCTCCACATCGCTAATGTGCCAGAAGGCTCCCTCAGCTGTAATATTGCCCTTCTGAAGGCATTAAGACGTTGTGCAGCAAAAACGCTCTCCCTGATTAAAGCCAACGGAACACTGGAACACATGCGCACCAACAACAAAGAAACTTGGCGACAATGGAACTAACTTTGAGGAGGAGGTGGGCCATGTGCATGAGAGTGAAACCTCTGTAGACAGATTTTATTTTTTATTTATTAAATATATGTTATCTTGTGTCGTGGCACCACAAAAAATGCTACAGTAAATACCATTTTGCTTGTGTTAGTCCTCGCTCTGACTCGTGATCTGTCCAATTCCATCTTTTGTTTTTTCATTGCTATGCTTCTCTTTGTTTGCTGGTTTTATACACAGTTGTTGGCAAACGAAGGATGGGAATATTTCTATGACTGCATAACTGATGTGCAGTATCACATCTTTTGACATGAAAGATGGACTTTCAGAACAATATCTAGAGGGCATTATTTATTTTTTTTCCAAATAAAAGCTATTTATCACACACATATAGAGAGAGTACACACAGCAAATTTGCCATCAACACATTTTGAGATCAAGCTTATCGTGTCACTTGAACTGTATATGGATGTGTAAGCAGCAAATGGATTACCCGCTTACCGAACTTTTTTTACGCTGTGGAAATAAATCTGTGCTGGTGTCGACCAAAAATTAAAAAAAAAAAACTGAGCTATGTGACTCTTGAAAATAGGCAAATATTTCATAAAATATAATCTGTGATTTGAACTCCAACAGTGTTTCCTTTAGCGCTCAACCAAATCCAGGTAATGCAAGCATTTTATTTAGTTATTTTATTTTATTTTTTCAGCTTTGTCTGATACAGAAAGCCCACATTTGAGCTAGTGTATCTCAATTAGTGATCCTGCTGATTATGTGCTTGGCAGACTAGTAGAAGGAGAAAACCACTGGGCCAATCCGAGGCCCCTCTCTCTTTGCCAACGTAATTAATTCACTGTGTCTTCCCTCTCATTGCCTGCAGCCCATTATGACTTTAACATTGTGGAGCTCCATAAATTTGTAATAGATATTCTTATTTCTTTCACTTTCAAAAGTCATAAGCACCTTGTTGGTTTGTTTTCCCACTTTCAAATAAAATACCATGAGATAAGACAAGGGCGCGTATTCATATACATGATATTATTTGGAACAGGATATGATTCCAAAGAAGGGGCGTCTTTGCATTTTGAACGCAGCCTAATCCGTTTATAATTACACAGCAAGGAAGTGAAATAGTGGTTGGACTGTTTGAACGTGTAATCCCCCTTCATGTGCATAAACATGCGCGCATTTCATCAACGACCCACACTAAGACGTCTGGATAATTACCTGGGGCAAGGAGTCTTCTGATAGACCAACCACACCCCCCATGCAGTCGTGTCTGTGTAAATAATGCATACCAAGTTGAAATCAGAGCGGACGCAGGCGATGTGAAATTGCCTTCAAAGCCTGGCGTAAAATTAGGCGGCTCAGCCGTGTAGATGGCAAATGAAACAATGTTTCTATTGTGGGGGAAGAAAGACTAGGGATTCTGGATCTGTGAATGACAACCTCAATGAAAAGTGTTGGATTTGATTGCTTTCTTTTAAATCCAATGCCCATTTAACTATTTCTAGCCAATGCAAAGTTGATTCAAAGCAGCATCACACAGAAGCTTGATTCTGATTCACAATCACTTCTATTATGTTTGGAGATTGCAACATACAACATTTTGAAGTCATAAACAGCTTGCAATAAACTAGTTTGCATTGAGACATAGCACAAAGGGTGGCTTTTCATTTAATTGTTTTATATTTATGATGTAGAAGTCGTTTTCATACAAATATTGACTGTAATTATTACTCTACTACTGAGCAAATAATAGACTGTGGCATATTGCGACTTGCATACTAATTCGGCTTACATCACCACCGAAGGAACAGAACTCTACCTCTACCAAATGAGAGTCTCAAAATATCTTAATCTATTATCTTCACACACGATTGTAAACTGTCATCTGTGAGGTGGGAGCAACGTTTGTTTTTACAGGTTTTTTTTAATGCTTAAACTCTAACGCTTACTTGAAGCGCAATTTGTAAAACCATTATTATCTATCGCAAAGATGTTGGGATGGAGTACAATGGTTTGTGTTGATTATTTGATACAAAAATATTTTTTTTACAAAGGTTCGAAGAGTTAAGCAAAACCTATTTGCTATTGCAAGAGAACAATGCCGTTTTGCCGTTTTTATGAAAGGTTTTATTGCGTGAAAAGTTTTGCAAAAATAGTCAATAGACCAATAGTCAATAGTCAATAGGCCATCAGAAAAAAAGTGTAATATACAGTAGTTTCTTCAGAATCTCATTTTACTGTTTCTTGGATTTATCCAACGTTTACCTACCTAATGTGGAACATGACTCAATAAATCATACATCGTGTCACTCATTGGCAGCTGTGACACATTTTGAGCGACAAAGAATTTTCACTTTTGGTACAGTTAATGAAATATTGTCATTACTGAGATCAAGTCACGGAGGCAGTAGATGCAAGACAACATACAGTAATGTACATTACTTGTTTTTAATCTTCTCATTTTCAAAATTTAAGTCCAAATCCCTTGGGCATGGTAGCAAAATAAATTTGTCATTTGACTTTTTATTAGTGGACAATTGGAGAGGAAATAGTCCTATGGATGAGGTTCATTAATACTAATGAGATGCAAGTTACTTTAGATTGATGGCAGCCACGATGAGATCTGACGTCACTGGGGATATTTGCCACACGTCCAATTCTTCTTCATGTAATCAACACACAAATGACCGCTGTAACAGAGCAGAAAAGTCACAGTCTTAACCCATGTGTAATAAGCTCCATAAAGTCTCCCATAAATCACTCTAATTGAATGTATTCCTCCCTGGCCACTCCTTATACAGACACCTCACAGCCGTAGACGGCTTGAACAATGCCTGATGCTACATTTGAACTCCACGTGAACCTCACATCAAACCATCAGCAGCCGAGTCAAAGCAAAATGACACAAAGTAAACAATTTTGAGCACAAGCAGAAACATTTGTTACCACTTAATCTCATGGACGTATACAGACATGCAAGTGGTCATTAGTGCACGGGGTCCAGTCTTTACGCATATAACATTTGTTTCATTGAAGCAGGACTTCACAAATTTAGGGTTAGATGTTCCACATAGACAAATCCACGCACTAATTGACAAGTGGAGTTCGGCAGCTTGTTAATGAAGTGTTGAGTCCATGAGTGAAAATACAATCCAGTCTAAAGCTCTGGGCCTGGTTGTCATGGTACAGAGTCATACGCGGCATTGGTGCTGCAGTACAGGGGGCAGGATGAGCAGTGGCTCATTTTTAAGGGGCAATACCACCCTGTCAAGACATGTTTATTTCAGCGAGGCAAAAAAATGGAAAGCGAAGTAAAGTGTATTTTGACAAACCCATGCCAAATCCGTGTTATTAATACACCCCAGAGCTGTTGAAATACTGGAAATGATAAGGCAGAATCTCTCAGATAAACTGCCTTTCATATGTCCGTTTGTAAATTATAACTCTCACTCTCATTGTGTACTGTAGAGTAGAAAGTCACTTAGTGATATCTGTTGCATTAAAGTGGAAACCACCCCAAACATATTTTTTTCAAGAATATGTTCCCAGCAGGCCCACTAGTTGAAAAAAGGCATTCTGATTTGTATTGCGTTTGTGGAATATGAGTTAAGCAGCAAAATCCACTCCTTTTTAGCCATCTCAGGAGGCGGCCATTTTGTCACTTGAATGAATGAAAATTACATCACAACCGCTCATGGCTCAGGTAATGACCAATCACGGCTCAGCTTCAGAAAACAGGTCAGCCGTGATTGGTCTTTACCTGAGCCCTGAGCAGTTGTGAGGTCATTTTCAGTCGACAGAAGTGACGAAATGGTGCGATGGCTAAAACCAGGGGGATTAACTCTTATTCCACAAACGCAATGTTTATCAGAATGCCTTGTTTCAAGTAGTGGGTTTGCCTAGAAGATATTCTTGAAAAAAATATGTTTGGGTTGACTTGGTGTTTAATTGAAGGAAAATGGAACTCTGAAAAAAAATCTGGAACAGTTATTGTGAAAAAAACCCAACATATTCAGTCACCATACTATTTGGATGTTTGCTCAGTGGACATCGCAAAGGTGCAATGACATCCACGATATATATTCCACACACACAAAAAAAACATGGCTGATGTGGCTCACTCCTCCATTCATCAAGCCGTCTGAGTGAGCCTTCTGGGCTATTTCAGCCTGGGAAAGTCTATTTGTCACCTGCTAAATGCTGCCAAGGGATACGCCACACTACCTGTGTCCTTTAGACTGAGAAAACCTGGATGATTTATGCATTATTTTGGGGATGAGAAACAAAATAAGTTTGCTTGCTTTGCTGCTGTCCAATAAAATGTATATGTGTTACATCCAAAGTCAAACAGTTGGCTCCCAATTGAAATTATTTTACAAATAAAATTCTTAGTCCTCAGTCCTAAAGGCTTTATATTTACACTAGTTCCCAGTCAGCGCTTCTATGTGCTAATCATATGCCCACTTGTTGGCCACCCAGGGACAGGCAGTTGTAAAATTTTCCTGAGGTAAATATTCCACCATAGTTTCTGCAAAGCTCCTGAAGCCCAAAATCAATCATGAAGCTGGGCCCACTATTTGTGTGCTGACAAGTGCATAGCAATTGCTGGACACCTCGTCAACTCACGCCTTCTGTCTCAGACTGGTTGTTTTTCTTTGGGCATGATGTTTGCTTAAAAATCCACAGGGTAGATTTTTTTTTCCAGATCAGATCATTTTACTCAAGCATGGTTACCTCTGTCAGGTCATACTAAGTATTACAAAAAATATGATAGAAAGTATATATTTTTCATCCATCCATCCATCATCGATACCGCTTATCCTCACAAGGGTCGCGGGGAGTGCTGAAGCCTATCCCAGCTGTCTTTGGGCAGTAGGCGGGTGACACCCTGAATTGGTTGGCAGCCAATCGCAGGGCACACAGAGACAAACATCCACACTCACAATCACACCTAGGGGCAATTTAGAGAGTCCAATCAACTTACCATGCATGTTTTTTGGAATGTGGGAGGAAACCGGAGTACCCGGAGAAAACCCACGCAGGCACGGGGAGAAGATGCAAACTCCACACAGGGAGGCCAGAGCCGAGATCGAACCCACGACCTCCGAACTGTGAGGCGGACGCGCCAACCAGTCGACCACCGTGCCGCCATATATTTTTCAAATGAATTTATTTTCAAAAAACTGCCTACTCAAAATGTGATATTGCCACTTTTTCTCAAACAGCGGAGAATCTGATTGGATGTTGCATATGTCCATTGCGAGCAGTATAAAGGGTTTAATAATGAGAGGCCAAGGGTCTGCCCTCATGATGATCATGTAGGGATGAAGGGTCAGAGTGGAGCTGAGCTGCAGCGGCAAAATGAGCACATCAAACTGGTGTCGAGAGGCTAATTGAGTCTTCCATAAACCTGCACTCACGCCAATTAAAACACAACCTTGATTAAGATTTGTTGTGTCTCTTTTAACGACGCAGACATTTTTTTTCTTTTCACCTTAACTTTATGCTTCTTCATTAACATCCATACAGAGAAGAGTACATAAATCATAAGCAGTAACTTAACGCCTGTGTTAATTAAGTCTCATTAAGTACCTGATATGCTCTTTCCACCTATAATTTAGATGTTTTGTGTCTTTAAGATACACTACATATTAGCCTACCGCTTCTCATCTATAGAGGCTCTATACCATCAAAGGGCCTGCTATTACAGTATGTGTTTATGCTTGATGGTGTTTGACCAGAAACTCGAGCCGTCTGTCATGCATAGCTTGTTCGGTTGAAGCATGTTTGCTCAGCTGGAAGTAATGTTTGCCCACAGGACGGCCGGCGAAGAGTGGCTCTCATCTGCATACGTCTTTGACAGCCACTTTGAAGGGACCGTTTTGACACAAATGTGTGCGACATTTTAATGGAGGAAGAAGGAGCAATTTTTGTACAAACACCAGAGCTGTAGAAGAAAGCCTCTGCTTCACACTTTCTTTCCCCTTTACCACAATATTCTGCCTTGACCTTTCACCCTCATTTTTGGCAGTCTTTGACAGATGGATGAGATGATAGAAGGGTTGCATGCACTTTTTGAAAGAGTATTAGGCGCAAAGAAATAAGTGTATAAAGTACCAATACTAAAAATTCGTACCAATTCAAAGAGTATAATCTCATCTATAGGCTTTTCGTCCCAACACGATCCAAGTGGTCGTCGTGACTTTCCTTCAATAAATCTACATTGAAATTTTCAGGATTAATTGTGATTCAGATACTCTGGACGCGAGTGCATCTAACGAAAAGTAAATGAGAGAACTTCTAATGAACTCTTCTGGACAATCTGGTCATTGTCACATTCCCTGGCTGACGCTGTTAAATGGACAGAAGAACCAGTGGGTAAAGCTTGTGGTCGAGCTAATGATACATGTTGGTTTCTCTGACGTCACACGGCCACACGTTTAGAATTCCATCTGGCTCAGCTTTTGCCGCCACTTCCTGGTGGTTTTTTGCTGGCTAGTCGACACTGTGAGGAGATCCAGACGCTCCTGGCCCAGGCTACACAGGCCCCTATTTGGATCTTTATGGAAGCAACAGGAGTGCCTTGAATGTTTCAGCCCAAAGTTATCCAAAAGGATTCCAAATAACTGTAATAAATAAATCACCTGAGTTTCACTTAATCTCAGCAACTCTTGGCTTTACTTTCTTCAATTTTTTACCCTGCTTTAGTTTCCCCTCTGTGAGTATAAACTCAACATGTTTGCAAACCGGGGACCACTTTAAATTGTCAATGTGTCTCTTATTTGCCTGTTTGTTGAGCGGCAAATACAGACAAATAATGCAGGAAAAGTGATCTTATGAGAGCACTTAAACATGAGAGAATTTAATACAGTTGAATACACTTCAGTTGGCGTGTCAAACAAATACAGTGGCATTATATAAAGTATGTGCTGCTAGTTTAGTCAACTGGTGCTCAAAGAGAAGCATTTACACATGTTTGTTGCATGATGGATCAACTGGGACCCAAATGGATTTTACATAATGGCTTGAATGAATCCAGTTTTTATAAATGTGACCTCTTTCAGGACAGGGATGATACAAAGAGGTTAATCCTCTAACCTTTACGACCTTCTCATCATGGGCTTTTCTTCAGGTCAGAAAAGGTAACCTTCTGGTAATTTGGCTAATTCTCTGGAGTCCTGTAAAATATGATGGATTATTTGTATTTAATGAGCAAATTAAAATTTCTGCATGTTAAATTACAACAGCCTTGAAGACAGAACAACAGTGGACCTACTAAAGTCAAATGATTCTAAAATTTACATTTGGTCCGAACCAAAAATGCTCTGGGAAACTATGCCTTCTCTCATCAAGGCATATATTGCCATCGCGACGCGCGATGTCAGCATGAGATATCTTGTGAAACTTAAGCTACGAAAAATGAAAGATGAACTGCGTAAATGTGCTTTTCTTGGCAAAACCATCACAAAACGATACGAGTGACAGCAAAGAGTGTGGTGACCAAAAATGTAAATAATCAGTCCATAGGTGTACAAAAGCAGTCAACATTAACTGTCAATACTGAGTCTAAATGCTGTAAATTACGTAAATACTAAAACAGTCCTGACCCTTCTGTTTTAACCCCTGCGTATCCTTGCTCCAAGCCTCCTGTGCCATCGACTGCCCTCTCAAGATACCCTCCCCTGGGGCCAAAGGGCATCTTGTGATGTGCCCCCCCTTTCTCTTGGCAAGGTTGTACTTCTTCATTAGGCCCTCTGGAGGCTGCCGACGTCCCGCAGGACGTCAGAGTACATTAATTCTCATCAGGACATGGCTCCTCTCAGGTGTGAATGGCAGGCAGCAGCTGGTGACGAGGCTCTCTCGATCCCACCTGAAACTCATTTTTCACCGAGTACAAGTGCACACATAATGTACACCTATAGGTATCTGATTATTCAAAATGAAATGCCAAACATACAAGCAAATGTGCTGTTGAGAGTCTTACAGTGGAAGGTTTAGGCTGAAATCACTGGTATATGAACGTCTCAATTTAGGAACTGACCCGCGATAATTACAAAAGCAGCCATATATCTTAAAGTCTTTAGGGGGACTGAATGCTGGCTTCATTTTCCATGTGAGTAAATCTACTAGATGATTTTGAGGAGTCTTTGGTATTGCCTCAAAAGCTCTCCACAAAATGCTGGAACTACCACTAGGAATAGATCACATCATCTCTTGCCTCTGTTTTCCCTTTCATTGTACGACATATCCCCGTGTGTTTTACTAGGATATTTTCTCAAGTAATTACATAAAGTAATTTCTCCCATTGTGGCCGTTATGGCTCCCAGCAGACCTGTATACAAATTACTCATATTTGCTCTGTGGTCAAAGCTGCGAGGTGTCCCGCTAGACATTCGGTTAACGGAGATCTGCCTATTAAAGCCATTTGTTAAGTCTTCACTCCTGGAGAAGAGACAGCCCAGTAGGACACAAAGTGAGAGAGGTTAGCCTTCAAAATGAGTTGTTCATGACTTCAGTTTGTTGCAGAAGGCTGCATGTTTGAGTCTGACACGACGGCCAAAGCTCATAAACACCTAGACAGTGTTTAAACCCAATGGAAACTGCTTGTTTCTTATGGCAGGGGTCCGCATGTTTAAGACACGGTGAACTAAATCCAATGGACTCGGCGTTCTGCCCAGGATTATTATTGCTTCATGTTATTATTTGTTAACCAGTGATTATTTTGTCATCACAAGGTCATATTTCCCAAGGTCTATAATTGTTTCAAAGAATTACAGCAGTTATCTTTGCTGAACTCAGTGTCACTGGATGCTTTATGCCATTCGTTCACATCCAAACCATTTCCTCTGGTCTTTTAGCACCACTGCTCCAGTAAGTGTCTCTAATTGGGTAATGGATGGGTAGGAACGGGCTTTTAGAGATTTATCCCATCAAGGCCGAAGGATTTGGAAGTCAAAGTGAAACCAAGACCCTAGTTTAAAATCAATTGTACAAACACATTAGCAGTTCATACACAAAGAGAGGAGTTTGATTCTCAGTGTTCAAGGGACCGCTGATTGGGTTGGAAATTGGCACTTATGTAATAGGTCTGTATGTAAAAATATTGTCAGCACTAAAATTCACGCTTCTGAGAACGTATTGTATGACGACTTTTAGCAAAAGTTGTTACGCCCATTATTTATGGGAGTGGACTCCTTTGTTCACATCTCAGCCAGACGACGTAATTGAGGGAAGGAGGCAAGCGTTGTAATATTGTTTCCTGGTTTGGTTTGTCATGTTCTGTTGTCACCTATCAGAGGAATCGTGGCCATAAGGAATGTCAGGAAAATATTCGATTTTTCCCGAACAGCTGGTGTATTTCAGGACCATCGCGTCCCCCAAACCCTGTCAACGATTACGTTTCAGGGCATGGCGAGCACACCCCATCACGACTACATTTTGGCGCATGATGGCCCGTCAACGACAATTTTTAAAGGATGACGAGTTCATGCAAAAACACGTGTGAATAATCTTTAAAATGTTGACGATTTGTTGAAATTTCCTGCTGGCTGAGTACTGACAATGAGCATTTATTTGTTGTTCTTTGACAAGAACTATGTTGTGCACACTGAAAAAAACTCAGGAAGACAAAACACAAGAAATAGAGGACAGGAGTGTCTCTTGAAGCAATGTTTTGGTAGATTGGCATCCAGAGCATCCAGTCACACCCGCAAGTCAAAAACTCAGCAGCACCCACAAGGGCTACCAGGTTCTGCTTTTCCAATGAGCCATGACAAGAGTTTGGATTTTCTTTCATCTCAGTTTAGGCTGAGAGTTAACTAGCATTCTCCTTCGGTTAAAATGGACATACACAACATTAAACTAATATCACTGTCAATTTAGAAACTCTGAACTTGGATGTGAAAACATTTTTTTTTTCGTACACTTATTTGATTTTGGAAAATACACCCTGGCCTTCGTCATTCCTAGCTGTCAGTGAACCTGCAATGCCATGATGCATGAAGATTAGAGAAAGCTTGTGAGCTTGGAATCATGAAAAGGAAAATCAAAGTTCAACATCAGTATGCCTCTGCTGTAAATAGTTACTTGGCGTCTTAGTTACATGGCACTTGGCGTCTCATAGCTTTTTTCAAAAAGATCTTCAATAATTTACATGTCTCTTACTCTTGATAATTGTAGTGTCAGCAATTTTTTGGGAGTTGACTGAGCTTCTTCTTCTGGTCTTGCCCTCTTCTTTTGCTTTCTGGGGACCGAGTGTTTTTCCAGAGAACTCGGTGTTATAGATTCAAGACAATGTTTGTGTTGGCTTTGGGCCGAGCACATTTTTTGTCTGCCTTAGAAAATGTAGCTTAATGCAATCACAATTAAACAGCTTCTAATAATTTCCTCTGGCTTTCCATCACTTCATTAAAAAGAACATTTACCCAGTTTCTTTCCTTGAAGACCTCAATTCTTTTCATGTTTATTTCACTTAAAAATGTGTAAACTGGAGTGTAGTGGCTGCTCGACCTATAATACAATAGATTGCAAGGGTGAGGATTTGAAGGTGATGGATGACCAGAAGAAAATATTCACTTTAATGACAAGGGGCGCAGTCAGGTCATTGTTTACAAATGAGGAGCCAACTGATCTTTGTGACATCTATGCCTGGAATGAATGAACATTTTAATGATGACCTTATTTGGAAAGGGGAAAGGACACTTTTTGTCTGTACAGAATGCATAAAACCAGCGTAGGCCTACATATATTCGGTTAATACTGTATATTCAAATGTGCAGAGTTAGAAGCCTGATTGATTTCAGTAATGACTATGAGTCAGTGAAGACCATATTCAGCAGTGTCTTTTCCATGAAAGCCTTGCTCTGCATTGAATGTGCATTAAAAGCTTAGACAACGCTTTAAAAATAAGCATGTTAACATGATTAGGGATGTAAAATTAAGAAGAGGGTTCACACATGAACCAACTAAGCAGCCTTATTTAACTACTGTCAAAAAGTCATGCGCCACATAATGGATCATGTTATGTCACAGCATTGGAGACATCCAGAAACATTCATCTACATCATGTTTATTTTCAAACAGTGAACAAAAAAAAATTGAGTAATTTTATCACTCCTCTAGGACCAGCATGAGGCACGAAGACATTTTACATTAACATATTATTCATTCACTAAAGTTCTTCATACAGTACGAATAATACTACTACAGCAGCGATTCTGAAAGTGTGACAACTAGTGCTTTGTGAAAGAATCACTGCACAAGTACAGTTCAATTCAATTGTGATTAACTTTTGAGTACAACCATTTAGTAGCTTTCAATTTTTGAGAACTGTAAGTAAATGTCAACAAGCTTTGTTGTCACCGAAGAAGCACGTCACACTATAACATGGTGGATGAACAACCGTTTTTCAAAAATGCTGTAATTTTTCACACAAAATGAAAGTTTATTTGATGATACCTTTGCCTTAAAGATGAAGCCAACCCAAACATATTTTTTTCAAGAATATGTTCTATGCAGGCTCACTAGTTGAAACAAGGCATTCCGATAAACATTGCATTTGTGGAATAAGAGTTAATCCCCCTGGTTTTAGTCATTGCTGGGGTGGCCATTTTGTCACTTCTGTCAACTGAAAATGACATCACAAACACTCAGGGTTCAGATAATGGCCAATCATAGCGCAGCTTCAGAAAACATGTGAGCTTTGATTAGTCGATATCTGAGCCCTGAGTGTTTGTGATGTCATTTTCAGTCGACAGAAGTGACAAAATGGCCACCCCACATAAGGCTTAAAACGGGTGGATCACAAATGCTGAGGGGTTAGATATCGACCAATCACAACTCAACTGTTTTCTGAAGCTGAGCTATGATTGGTCGTTATCTGAACCCTGAGTGTTTGTGATGTCATTTTCAGTGGACAGAGGTGACAAAATGGCCGCCTCCAGAGATGGCTAAAAAACGGTGTATTTTCCTGCTTAACTCTTATTCCATAAACGCAATATTAATCAGAATGCCGTATTTCAACTAGTGGGCCTACATAGACCATATTCTTAAAAAAATATGTTTGCGTTGACTTCCACTTTAAGAAAGACACTAGTGCCTAAGTGTTGTAATCGCTGGACTTTCCACATTCGTGTAAAACTCGAGACCGGTGGGCCAGATCAGGCTAGCCCTATTTTTTTGTGGCCCATTAAAGCAAATAAATTGTGTCCACCAGTACTTCACATTTCTTGTTTAATTTCCGGTCCGTTGGTCATACGCAATGCCCACCTCTGATGTTTTGACACCCTAAAATAAGACAATATTTTACACAACATGAACATGCAATTAATTCAGCGAGTTTGTTTGGACACATGAGCAAAAAATGAACGATTGTTTCTTACGTTGCCTTGAGAGGCCAATACAGTGGCTGTAAATGAATGCAGTTAATAGAAAACTGTACAAACAGTGCACAGTTTGCCTTCATAAACTTTATGTGAACATCATCAGGGAGGTTCCTGTCATCTGTTTGCCAAGTGCACAATGAGTGTGTGTTTATAGCGTTCCTACCAAGGGATACGGTCAAACGCTTGTCAGGAGACAACAGTTGACGTGCGGCATGTTTGATGTGTACTCAAGAATAATGTGTTAGGAAAACATCCCGGTGCAATCCTAATGCTCTCATTCTCAGTCTTTCTGGCACTGCTACTGGCTCCTTTGATCGTTTGTGTCTTCCAGGGGCCGGTTTGTAAGGCTTGCAAATTGAAACAATACGGGCAAAATAAAGTGATGAACAAGCCCAAATCTACTGGACACATCCATCTGTTGCACTGTGACTCCTTGATTTTATGATTGTGACTTAAAGAAGGAATGGCTGTCCTATTTAATCTGTTAGAAATAACTTGAAAGATGCTCAGCAGATCTTATGCTGCTCCATCCATGTTGGATCCGGTTGGTCACTGACACACTTGGCCCCAATGCAAGTGGATTATAATAGCAAAACAAAAATATCACTTCTGGACCTCCACATTGATCCAAGAGTTGCTTCAGAGCATAATTAGAATGATATACATTCAATGGCCACATAATTAGGTACATTTGCACCATCTCACATGATCATAGCCAAGCGTGATATCGCACGTCTGCCTTTCCAAAGATAAAAATGCATAATTAAGATTGACAGTAACATACATCCAGTATCACTTTGCCATTTGGAAATATCATAATGCATTTTTATATACTTAAGATGTCAAGGTTTGGCTTTCAAATGACTCCTAGGAAGTCTTATATTTGTTAGGCACTCCACTTTTGCATTTTTTTGGCAATTAAATACTCATCTGATTCTGTCTCCTAACCTACTAGTGTGTATAACCAGAAATGCAATTCGAGTGTAAATCAGAAAACATAACATTATCACCAAGGAGACACATTTCATCTTGCAAATATGCATCACAGCCTGCAGTCTTCCAGTCTGCTTATGTGGACAGGAAACATGAGCATTCTTTCAGTTTGTTTCATTTTCATTTGAGGAGTATTAATAAGTATTTTGGTCACAATACTTTTGTCTAAATTTCTCTTTTGTATTATTTCAATTTAGGTTTTCCTTTATACGCACATTGACCTTCTCATTCTGACCATTTACCTTAAAATGACATAAAATATCCTTCAATAATGTTGGGCTCTATTCTACATTCTCCCAAATACTTACTTTTCTCCCTCCCTCCATCTTTCTCTCGACTGTTACCATATTTTACACTGACCCTGGCATGGGTTTGGGGTTTATATTTGCCCAGCTGCATGGCTCATTTAGAAGAAAGTCCCATTAGACTTTTTCTATAACACAGAATAAAATGAGGACCGAATTCTGCATAGTGTGTGTAAAAGTAAAAGGTGTACTGGATGGGTAATGATTGGAAGCAGAGACAAAAAGGTCCAAAATGTTTTTCTCCCCACATAGATTTCCTTACGCATGTCTGCCTGTACCTTTCTCCTCTTACAGCAGAAAAATGTACACCGTCATGTAAAGGCCTTGCACAGCTTGAGTGAACCTTGCTTTTTGGTTTGTGGTGCACTTCAGCAAAATAGAATTCTCAGGTTTTGTCCCAGATGGCACCTGGGCTGTCTGGGACTCACTTTGTGCGGACTGGACTGGAGTTTCTGCTGTGACAGCACCGGTACCACAAAACAGATAATTTCTGGTTATGTTATGAGCCTGAGCTGTTTCAAAATTAAGCACTTCGATGTTGTGCATGAAGATGGGCATGTACTCTCACAGGGGCCCAAAACGGCTGGCTGGATTTATGTACGCATACAATCTCAAGAGGTTGTGCTTCTTTCTAAATATGCATGGCTAATTAAGCAATAGGCGTCACTACATTTAAAATTCTGTTAAAAAAAAAAAACATTACTTTTCAGCCCCAAGACACTAGCAATGTGGAATGGTTGTTGATAAATAATACTGTCTGCATTTACACCCCAACTTCAGTGTGTTGTCTTGGTTATGTATTTGATATTATTTCCTTAGAGTCTCTTTAATAAAGTGCATGCATTTCTTTAAACCTTCTTTATGGCTGGGTATTAAAAGCACAGAGCTGTGTTCTAATCCAGCTGGGGTATTGCCCCAGACGCTCAGTGTCTTTATAGAGCGGTGACATTAGCTTGTTTATTGGTTGCAGGGGCGTAAAGATGCTATTGTTTTAATTGCTTGTACACGCTCTTGGGATCCATGGAGATTGCAGAGACTGCAGATGCCAGCATATTGGAAATGGGATAACAAAATAAAACTAAAGACAAAGCCAAAATATACATTAGCTATATTTGATTGGCCCCTTTGAGTTGAAAGCGATTGTTGCTGTCGCCACGTATCTATCGCATTGTGACTGTGACGATTTTGTTCAAGTGTGCATACTTCGGACCCTGCAATGTCCCATGTCCAGCTTCGATGAGGTTTTGGATACGGCAATTTACTGGATAGACAGTGTGAAAGTGTCTTTTGATTCCCACATCTCACAAGAATAAAACGCAACACACTGACACTAGCCAATATCCCGCAACACAAACATTGTAGTGTATCATATAATGTGGAAAACAACAGTTCCATGGATTATGTAGGGTTGGCCTGATTTAAATACAAGTGGATTGTTTAGCACTGTCTTAGAATCGGTAATTGCACAAACCTCAGTTCAAGAATAAATGGACTAAAATGTATTAATAGTGGTGGTTAATTTATTTTTGGATTATTTCAGAACGTTATAAAAATACTGTCCAGTTAATTCATGTTTTATGATTATGTTTAATAAGGTTTCATGATATATTGTTGTGGAATGCAATACTGTACAGTGGTGCCTGGAGATACACGTTAATTTCATTGTGTGACCACGTTTACAACTTAAAACACTCATTTCAAATCATCTTGCGCTATTGAGATGGATGGAAATGCCATTAATCCATTCCAGGACACCCGCCCCCCAAAAAAACAACAATTTGTAATGTGTTTTTAGGAAAGAAAATCACACTTTATAAAATTATCCTTTTAAAAACAGTAATGCCATAAATAGAAAGTAACGAATAAAACAATTTTCAGCTCGATGGACAGCCCCATCTGTTGCATGTCCCTTGGTGGGTGCACTTTGGCCACCTAGGGGGAGTATAAAACAGAAATACACAATGAAGATTTTTACAGGTGGCTCAATGAGCTGCACTCCTATTTGTCATAAGCAATATATGAATGTAAGTATTGTTACACTTTATCTATTTGTTGCTCCACCATTTGTGTTCAAATGTCTGCTGCTTAAAGTGTTACACCACCAATGCCATTTGCTATTTGCTTGAAGCCTCTTTTTGAAGATTTGTTCACTGTCTACCAAACTGCTGCTTGTTATCAAGTGAGTTGAGTTGACTTCCTCCATACACATAACTTGTACGAGTATCTCAAGATTTTACACAGACGTCAAAGCAAAAAAGTCATCAGAACGACAACTTGTATCTCGAAAAATAGTTTTCGGGTCTGAATAAAGATTGTATTGAACCTTTTTGGTTTCCATATACAGTACATTCGAGTGCGGATCAAAAATAAAATGAGCAAATACAATGTTCCACTCACAGCCCTCTGCTCTACTCATCCCCTTTATGTTACATATGGCACTATTATTTCTTGTTACATATGCACAAGCTGAATTTTTAACCAAGGTTCTCTGGTATGACATTAGCCCGAAAATGGGGCAGAGGGAGCTGTTTGCTTTAACAAGTTCCTGAGAGCTTTCGTTCTCAGCTCTGATGCCGGTGGAGCCATTTCGCAGCGTTACTGAGGGACTGTTTAGTGCATTGAATCTCTTACAGCAAGAGGCATCTTGACTAATTCCTCTGAGCTTGGTTAGCGGGAATCCCAAATCATATCCTCACCAAGGGAATGGATATTTAATGAAGTGGCAGACAGGAGGCTTGACAGAATTGTGGTGAATGTCCGACAGTAGAACAACCCTTTGCTTCCCAGTTGCAGAAAAGGGAATTTGTTTTGGACATGTGGTTGTGGTACCTCCCTGGAACTGAGCACAATGAGCTGAGGTCCCACATTCTCCTCAGCTGCCTCCAGAGCAAATGAGCTGCCAGGCCAAACTAATAGAGTCCTAATTGGTGATTAGGCGAGAGGGAAAGGTGAGGGAGTATGCACAAGCTGACTGCAGTTAGCAGGACAGCAGCAACTGGAAAGACACTTGCAAATCTCTGCCAAGTCCAATGGCCCACTCAGTTACCACAAGCATGTGTGTTTAAATCCAGTTATATGTTGTCATAGTTGACAATGACGTGGAGTGCGACAGGGTCAAGATTTAATGTGTGACTTAGGCTTTATTCAAATTTAAAAATATGTGATGTAAATATTGAAGGCAAACTAAAATCTTTGACTCTGTGATCCAATGCTCTCTTTAGTCCCTAAAAGGTGAAAATAAGTCATCCAAATGTAACACATTACAGAGAAGAGTGTTGTTAGCTACCCTGCTAAATTTGAATGATAAACAAAATCGTCAAGTATATGAAATGAGGCTTCAAAAGTGTGAAAAATCATGGTCTTAAAAAGATGGCTGCTACTTCGTCTGGATTCTTTTCATGCCTACACATGTTTGAGCCATGAAAACATGTCTGCCATGCCCCTACTCTTCCGCTTTCTCTTAGTGACGTGTGCGCACTTACGGTCGACAACAAGGCTCTCTTGAACTAAGCAGCCACGTCAGAGTGAAGCTCCTCTACACGTGCAGGCTGTCACATCTGAGTTTTTCCCCTTCTCACTCTTCCGCCTTTTCTCTGTGACGTGGGCGCACTCCATAGAGGCTACACCAGTGGACTATCCAAAGGGAAGATGCATTTTCACGGTGTAGGCATAGCTAGCTAGCTAACTAATGAAGGTGCAGAAGTCTTTAAATAGTGGTGGAAGGGGAACTCATGCTCTAGCCAAAGTGCGTCACACGGTGCCATTCAGTTATTAGCAATTATTTTCAAAAATGTACAACATAATTAGAAACACATCTCTGGATTGTCTTTACCAGTATGAAAATAGTGGTCTTTGCCTGTGTAAAATTGCACACATTCTTTACATGTAGCCTACATCTTAATAAATTGGAATATTATCGAAAAGTTAATTTATTTTAGTAGTTCAATCCAAAAAGTGAAATTCACAGACATGTTCAATAAACACAACAAATTATTTTTTAGGCGGACAATTCAACAATCATTTCTTTATTAAAAATCTTCTAACTAGTTTTTATGTTTTATTCTCATAACTTGAGATCTTGAATTTGGGATTTTCATTGGGATTGTGAATAAATTTGAATATGTTGGAAAACTATATTAGTAGCTAAAAAAAGTGAAACTCATATATTACATACTTTACATTGACTCCACACAAAGTGAATTAATTTCTGTTTTTATTTTGATTACGTTTGTATAGCTTACAGCCATATGGAGAAATAAAAAGAAAAGAGGGGAGTTGCATCCTGAATATCAACATCAAATGAAACCAGACACTTTGTCTACTTTGTGACACTGTCACACTTGCAACTGTTTAATGCCGTTGTTGTTGTTGTTGTTGTTGTTGTTTTGTGTGTGTGAATGTATGAGTCCCCCAGCTGATAGTGATTTGCGAGATAGGGTGACGCCTGTTGGGATTCGGGTCTCAGTGGCCACGGAGGACAAGAGCTGTGATGACTGCCTGTCTGCTTCCTGCTTCTAATCCGCCACATTAGCTGTGTGTGTTAGCCTATTTTGAGCAAGGACAGGAAGTGAATAGTCTTTCTCGGTTCACTTTTAATACAAAAGGTTATTTTAGTCAACTTTTTCGACACATCACAAGTGGGATGTATGATAGAGCTCTCTTTCATGATGTTTGTGTGATTGATGACTAGGAATCTGTTGGTGGAGGAGGTCCAGCGTTGTATTCTCTCTTGTCTACGTGTGTAAAGTTGTTCATCAATGAGAGAAATGAATTTTGTGCTCACTTTCAAGCACAATCAAAGCTATGTTCCCAGTGAACATATACATATGATTGGATTAAATAGGCGGGGACTATACCACTGTGTAAATGGCACTTGGTAGTTTCTGCAATTCAACTTTTATTTTCAAAAAATTTTAAGTAGAAGTTGTTTGATTTTGTAGGATTTGGAAATGCTCCATAAAAGGATGCCGTCATAGGCAATCTGCTAGTAGGCGTGGCCTTTTTACCTCCTGGTTACAAGGCAGACTGCGGGTCAATGATTTTTATTAAGTTGTTCTATGTTAGACAACCACTGTGGGCATGCTGTATTATGGTATTTAATATCTGTAGGTCATTCATAAGGCTTTTTAGATTATGCATTTATTTTGCCAACACAGCAACAATTTTTTTTTACACCTCTGTCTTAGAGCAACCCTTTTTGGCACATCTGCGACAGATTAATAAAAAAACAACTTTGGAGCAACTTTGGGGGAGGGGGCTTAAATATCTACTTGAGGAGGTGTGGGACAAAGTTAAGGGGTCCCCACCCAGAGCCTTGAGGTGTAGCCAAGACACTTAAAGCCTGGGTGGAGGCACAAATGGACATGCAGGTATGAGAGCATACATACAGCTTGTGCGTCTGTGCATGTGCGTGCGTGTGTTTGTGTGCGTGTATGCATGCATCAAAAGCCAGCAATCCTATTTACTAATATTGACATGGGTGTCCCCGTTCAATCTTGTTACAAGGATTATTGTCTATTGAGATCCCATTTCATTAGGCTAAAACACACACCTCAGGGTGCACACTGGGGCTACACCGGGGGCCCCAGCCTTTTAGCCTCTTTGCCAGGCAGATGGGGGAGTCCTGTAAGTGGTTTTACTGAGGATCACTCCACAGTACGGTACGTTGCAGGGAATACATGCTATCCACCTGATGTGCGGATAGCGCTTATGAAGTGTAAGGAGACACGATGTGACTCATGAGCTGAAAGAAAGTGTCCAGAAATCAAACTCTGCCTTGGGATCCCCGCAAAAATATATGTTTTAACAATTTTCCCCAAATGCATAACAACAATATCCTACACCCACCCTCCCCATGACCTCACTCCAGATTAGGTATTGATTCCTGATATGGAAAGCTCATTACATAAACAGAAACTGCAAAAGAAAAAAAGGGCCAGTGAACCTTTGCATTAATCCTTTAATTTAATTCCCACTGCCAGTCACTGGAAGTTCTCTTTCTAATTAAATCCACTGCTGTTTTGTTTGTGATGTGCATGCACGGCCCGAGTCCTGTCCCAGATAAAGTGCCATTGATCCCTATTAAAGCTCACCTCTGGCCGCGCTGTGGACTAACAGGGAGAATTAAATGTCTTCATGGTGAATATATTTACTGGTCGCCAGGCAGGACTGTGAGAACCAAACAAGTTATATTTATAGTAAACAAACTAATCTATTAAGATAGAGTGTTATATTATATTGCTTTTACTATTAAACAAGGTTACCTGCTTTTTCAGGCAAAAATATTAATCAGTTTTCTAAGATGATTAATTGCTACCAGTGAAGCCACATGTGTAAATTTAGGATTAATTAGATTAAGAAGACTTCTTTTAAAGAAAGTAAAATGACACTTAAAAAAATATGAAAACAAAAATCAATGAAAAGTAAAATTATTTAAAACATAGCTGACCCAAAACAATATATTGAAAAAAAATCAGCTTTAAGATAAGTAAGTAAATAGTAACCATAATACATATTAGTGATAGCTGTGTCCCTTTCTTTGATGCACAACATGTGTCAAAAGTGACCTGAGTTTTAATTTTCTATATCTTTGCAATTAACTAATTTCAGCATTCAGTATTCAAAGTTTTCCTCAATTAACTTGCTTTGATCATTAGGTGTAACCAAGTTAAAAACTACTTAATTGTTGACTTAAAGTGGCTTAAAAGTGAATATAGATTAATAAATTCATAGTTGAATAAATGGGTATTGTGTTTAACGTCAAAATATGTTTGCCAGCAATAAGGTTATGAGGTTTCTCAATATTGGAAGGTTGTATATTGGATAATGTTATAAAAAAGCAAATAAGTTGTTATTGTTTAATATTTTCTGCTGAAATGTATTTTATATAATAATAGCACATGAAAAAAACAAAAATGATATACAGTTTGTATTGTAAATTATTTTATTTCTTTTCTTATGTAAATGAGCGAATCATATCCGGGGTCAGGCAACAGGAAGTGAGTTTAGGACTGAGATCGCAAAGGCGGGAGAAATCGAGAAACGAAAGAGAGAGACCATGGCGGCGGCGCCCGATGAGTGTAGGGGTGGGCGATACTGGGAATTTTGGTATCGATCCGATACCAAGTAAATACAGGGTAGTATCGGCCGATACCGATACGTTTTGCTTGGAAATGTTAACGATCCCCTATATACAGGTGTATATGTATATATGTATATAGAATGTTTTATTTTTATTAATATATGTATATAAAATTGTTTATTTTCAATTAAATAAATAATTTAATAACTACAATGCAAACTTTAACAGTATAAAAAAATAAAATACTTCTACAAAAACCGTTTCGTAAAAGTGTACCCGAGTCACTCACTCAGGCAGAGAGTAGCAGGAGGCGCAGGGCGAGAGAGAGAGTGTGGGGGAGAAGCGGCGCTTTGAGCGAGGTATGATATCAGGACAATAGTATCGAACCAATCCAAGCACTTGTTTAGTCTCGATAATATTTATATTTGGATCGATCCGCCCACCACTAATGAGTGGAGGAACGTGTACAGAAAGGTGGACTTTTATCACTGTTGGCGAAAGTGTTCGACCAGGACTATTTTGAAAATGTTAGCAGTGATAGAGTTGGTCAGTTTGAGTGGACTACTCAGCAGAAGACTTCCGTTCGTGGAATTAGCCGCTAACACAGAGGCTAATCGGTGCGCATGGATTTGCTACACCGCTATCGACATGCTAACGCAACAAGTGAGGCCTGCGTGGATTAATACGTTGCCGAGGACGACAAGGACCTGGCCGGAGCAGCACAGCGTTGTAGACTGGGAGGACTTGACTGAATTCGTGTGTTGGATGTGGAATCTCATCTCTTGCTTTCCTCGTTCCTGCCGTTTGGACCACAGGAGTGAACCTGCTTAATTGAAAGGTACCTGTGTTTATTTTTGCCTTCGGGTGAAGGAGACATTTTTATTTTTTTATTTTTAGGCTATGTACACAAGCATCGATCTGGCTAGCAACGTGACGTAACACTGGGGTATGTGACTATACATTTATTTGTGAAGCAAAGCAACTTGAGAGAACCATTTATTTTCTATATTTTTCTATTTTTATAATTTAATGTTCAATGTTTTTATATAAGTAAGTGCGTTTATTGCCTACTTGGAAATGTGTGTTATATGTACTACAGTGGTACCTCTACTTAAATTAATTGGTGCTGAAAGAAATTTCTTAAATAGAAAATTTTTGTTAGTAGAGACATGTAAATGCCCTAACCCGTTCCAAGCCCAAAAAAACAAAGAATAGAGTAAGGAACAAAAATGATGGTCGTTTACCTTTTAATTGCTGCCCTCATCGATTTTTGCCTTCTTTGGTTCATGTTCTCTCTCAGAAGTGGTTTTTGCCTGGCATTTTGTAAACAACTGATTTAATAACGTGGCGACTGTCGATACATTACGGTCATATTCTTTGGTGAGATCAAACAAACGCATCCCTTTTATACTTTTCCATTATCTCTTGCTTTGTGTGTATGGCAATAAAACAATTTTCTCCTTTTTTCTTTTCCTCGTTTCTAATTCACGTAAAACTATCGGAAGACCTCATGGCTCGATGGGCGAATGACGAGGACGCTGCATCTATCTATCTATCTATCTATCTATCTATCTATCTATCTATCTATCTATCTATCTATCTATCTATCTATCTATCTATCTATCTATCTACACACATAGAGACATACGGAAGAGGTCCCTCTTAGCCAATGGGATGCCAGGAAGATGTTAGGCTAGCCAATGGCAGAGCAGCTATGAGTATGTTGCGTTCACAAAACTCCGGAGCTGCGAGTAGCAGCCCATACTGCGAGTATCACCCCATACCTTTACCTTTTGTATCCTGAAATTTATTTCGTAACTAGAGGCAATATTTTCCTGTTGAGGCATTTCGTAACTTGAAAATTTCGTATGAAGAGACGTTCGATATTAGTGTCCTCGAAGAGTAAGAGTAGCTTTAGAGGCATTATTAGGGTTATACTTAGTGAGAAGTAAATTACACAGAAAATCAATGGTTGAATAATTAAATTGCAATTCAGTATGTTTTGACAAACCTTAAATAGATGCACATACTATAATCACAGGGACTTTGTTTGGTAAAAATTGGCATATTCTTTATTCAAGTAAAGAACTCAGGTTAGCCATCTCTTATTATAGTTACACATGCTAGAGAGGCGCTACATATGGAACGCAGTGTTTTTGAGTGATTTAAATAGTGAATGCATTGCATTTTCATTATACTTCATTTATCATTGCGTGTCTAAAGTGCTTTACAATATTGCTGATCATTCAGTGGCTCACTCTGGTGTTAATACACTGATGGCAGTTCTCATGAAAGGTGCCAAGCAGCTCATCAGAAGCAATTAGGGATTCAGTGTCTTGCTTGACAATTAATCAAATATGAAAATTATTCTGGTGCTGTGGTCTCATGAGATAAATCATTACTGTATATGCATTATATGTTATGAATTTGGGTAAATATGTAAATTAACTTATGTCTGTGTATTCTTTGAAAAATTAAAACGCATATAGCAGAGAGTAAAGCACATTTTAAACATAAACACTTTTACTGAAAAAGAAATATAATGTATCCCACATGAAAGGAGTAGCGAAGAATGAGAATTTGCCACATTTTACAGAACAGCTCAGTGTCATCCTTTTAAATTTCCAAGCTGGGAGGCGACCTGTACACTGGCCGAGAGGAGCCCTGAACGCCTGTTTGCTGGCAAGCTAGCTGGCGTCTAGTGCCTCTTGTTGTGGCATGGAAAGCCCCGCGATGACCTGGGGCTGAAAATGGACAGACATACAGTAGTTGAAGCTCATCTAACGCATCTTCTTGCCTGTACGATGACAGAAGGGTCACGTGACAGCAAATGTGGAATACGTGTGTTCCTAATAGTACTTAGCCATGTAAAAAATGTCAACAAAAAAGTCAGTTTTCTCCTATTAACAACCCTTGAAACACCTTTTGTGCAAATGATAAAAAAAAAATTATATCAAGATCAGGCGCCTCTATGACCATGTCTGCTGTGTTATTCTCTTTTGTTTTCATTGCTAATCTGAAAATCACTTGAAGTGTCTGGCCCAAGTGTAAAAGTAAAGTGCAAACAAAATGTTGTAATCACCAAAATTCCGCTCAACGGCATGTTCATCATCCCACGAGCTCCACCTGGCACCAAGTGGCAGCAGCAGTTGGCTGATGGAGAAGGAGAAAGAAGGCATCCTTAATGGAGGCAAATAGTGGAAACATGTTCCATCAGAAGTGATTACTGGCAATTAAGATGTTTTCACAGCTGGCTGCCTTGCTTTAATATGCATGCTCACATACGAAACGCTGGCAGAAACAATGAGACAAAAGAGCCACAGAACACTGATTATTTTGACAGATATTACTTACAGACAAAATAATTATTGGAATGCTGTAAGACACACATTTTACAATAATGTAGTAATTGTTTCACCCTTAAATTGTTATAAAATGTCTAAAATTCCACTATGTACCTATTTGGACTTCAGTCATATATCGTTGTTGTCCTGTAAAAAACAGCAAATCTCCAATTTTGGAAACGTTTTAAATTTTCACTTTAATGCGATTTCTGTAACGCGGAAACATGATTCAGGGAAAAATAAGAAAATGAAAAAAAATGGAGATAAGTGTTTTGCATTTGACAGCGACGCTATGACAGTGTATTAAGGTAGTGGAAAGGGAGAGCTACAATGTCGTCCATTGATTGGTCAAGAATGAATCATCACTTTTGTGCAACTCTTGGGAGAGAATGGGATGAACTGGAACGACGTGACAGTTTTTTGGGGTTGATTTTGTCTGTATCTTTAACGATGGAAAATATGTCTTACAGCATACAAGTTTAACTTCTGTGTGTGCTACTGTGGCTACCTGTCACTGCCCTCTCTGAACCTAAAAAGCAAACCAAAAAAAAAAAAAAACAGATCAAAGCAAATAAATAGAACACTTTTGCTTCTTCTTTTTGAGACTAAAATCATTCACTTGAACAATGGGCAATGATAGACCTTATGTGGAGCAAGCCAAGACTAAGAAAGACAGGCAGAAGCACAAAAACATACATTTGAGCATTAGGTTTACTGCAGTACAGCGTACATGCCTTATAGGCAAGCCCCTAGAACAGGACAGCTCATCAGCAAGCTTTGCAGAAGCCTGACAATGATCCTGATCATTTGAATCTGGTGTGCTGGAGGAGGGAGACATCTAAAACAGGCTGGATAGGTGCTCTTGAGGATCAGACTTGGGCATCCTTGCTTTCGAATAAATAATCCAACAAAATACCAGGACCCCACCATATAAAACCCACAGGGAGCCGAGGAACTCGCCCCAACCGGAGCCACTAAAGTGCACAGGTCAGGTGCAAGGCAGGCCCCATGCCGCCAGAAAACACCTAACCCACCCAGCAACCCTGTTTTAGCCACATAGTAGCCGCGAGTCCGTTAGACCCAGGAGTAGGCAACTACCCACAACCCCAAGGATCCAAGGGCTGCTGATACACACAATGAGCACCTGGAGTCAGGGGGACCAGAGTAGCCTCAGAGTATACAACAACCATGTCACAAAGCAGGGGCAGGCATCACAGACACGCCAGCCCTGAGTTAGTGAGATGACCCCCCACCCTTGAAATTAGTGTACTTTCCATCCGGTTAATAAAGTATGAGACTGCCAAACATGACCTTCAACTTGAATATTATATGATAAAGAGCTCAAAGTGTTTAACCAGATTGCTTGGATTTCATCTCTATATAGTATACGGCGCTCATACGGAGAGACTATATTTGAATGGTTTGTCTGAAATAGCATTGAAGTCCTCAATCAAGTTCTTTCTAACTGCATCTGTGGCCGGTGTGGAGTCAGGCCTTCTTGTCTGTTTCCAACAGATGCCTGATTGTGTTTCGCGCTTCCCCGTGTGGCCTCGAGCTGCTCACCAGCATCAAAGCACACCCAGGCATCCGGGAAGCCACTGCTGTTTGCGCGCTAATGTTTTTCTTTCATACAAAAGCACTTAGTAGCTCGTAATCCTTCAGTAGGAGAGGGAGAAAATACCCACAATCCCTCATGCTGACACTGCTTTGTGGTTCTGCTCCTGTGGCCAATAGAGAGAATCAGAAGGCATCTGGTGGCAGGTCATAGATGGAGGTTTAATAATCTGTCATATCACCATCAGTGTAACATACAGTAGAATCTCAGAGGTCAACCTGTCTTCGCCAGATCCAATTTGTTGTGACTTATAAGCAATTTTTCATGTGGAAATAATGAAAATAGAAATTAGAGAGATCAGTATTGAATATGTAAGCTGCCTGCTTCACAATTCTGATTTTGATGGATTGTGATAGTACAGACAGTCTATTGTTCCCCACACCAAGTTTCTCGCCTCTTCGAGCGATGGCCGGACTATTAGGAAGCACTATCATGTCAATGCCGGAGCCTAAGGAGATCTGTAAAGTAAAGAGCATAGTTCCAGCATACTCGATTGCTTGAGTTGTTGATACGGGAGTGGGGTATTTTTGTTTGGTTTGTCTGCTGCATATGCCACTGATATGATATGGTATATGATATGATATGGTACGATATGATATGATGATACGATATGATATGATATATATGATGTAGAATATGATTTCTTATAAGATAGGATAAGATGTGTTAAGATGACATCTTATGATAGGATAAGCGGTTTGGATAATGAATGGATGAATATATAATAATATGATATACGATATGATTTGGTATATCTGATATGATAAATGGTGTGGTATGATATAATATAAAATATGATATAATGTGATATATGATACATCGATCGATCGGGCACCGATTATGATCGGCCGATTTTCGTGAAAAATTACGTGATCGGAATATTCGATCAAAGCCTTTTATTACCGATCAAAACATCCGATCACCCGCACCTCATACTTGGCTGCCGCGAGACGAAATGGCAAAAAAGTTGATTTGTTTAATATGGGACGACGCCCCTCCGTCTAAAATCATCATTCGCGCCGCCCTGCACCCAACCGCGCGAAACACGCCGCCAGAAAGGCTCCCTAACGCAGCCGCGCCTCCGCTGCGAGCGGAGGGGAGGGATGCAACACAAGGCTGCGAAGCATGAGCTGCGGGTGATCGGATGTTTTGATCGGCAATAAAAGGCTTTGATCAAATATTCCGATCACGAACATAGCATTGTCTGCTGTGTGTGTGGAGTTTGTGTCTTGTAATACTGTTTATGCCATGAAAAGGTACCTCGCGCGGGGAGCATGGCCAATTGTTTCAACACAACCAACTTAATCCGACATTTGATGAACAAGCAATTGGGAGACTATGGTGAGTTTACGAGGCTCACTGCATTGAATAAAGTCAAGGCGGACACAGCGCGGTATAAGTGGCATTATTGCCACATGCAGGGAGACACATTGGAGGTCACTTGTGGGCACCATACCCTATATCATTTTGTAATTCACAAAAAGATTAACAGTGACTTTTTTCTCATTGACAAATGCACAAGACAGTTTGTCTATGCACAAGACAATAAAGTTCCTGAGTCGTTTCAATTCAGGAACTCATTGAATAGTTTATTCAAGTGAAGCCTGCATGTGACTATTTTTTCTACTTTGAATATGTTCTGAACCATGCATGTTTAGGTGGCATGTTATTTATTTGACTTTTTGCATAATTACATCTTTTGAGATTGCTGATTATTTTGATCTGTTGAAAACTGCGTTACTAAAAGCTGGTAAATTTAAGTTTTTCAGTTATCTTTGTGACTGAATAATTCATTGTATTATGCCAGCAACGGTTTTGTATTTCTTCATGCTTTTGAAAATAGATATCGATTTTTGTCAAAATTACTGCAATAATATGGCTGGTTTTTTTTCAGATAATATGGCAGAAGAGCAGTCACCATAAATAAATGGAAAAATATACAGATATTCCATGTGATCGGAATCTGTATCGGTATCACTCATGCATGATTGGTATCGGTATCGGTGTCATAAAACCTGATCGGAACGTCCCTATTTGTGACCTCTCTACCAGTAAAAAATTTACAGTTAGTCAGTCAGTCAATGTATATGTATATGATGTGCCAGTGCTCTTACCACTTATTACCATCTGTCCTTCCTGTCTGTGTTTTCCTCTCGCTGTATGCGCATATTCAGACGTTTGATTAATCGCTTTAGGCGGGTAGAGATTCCGAATGACAGAAAGCCTGTCATCTCCTTACAGGCTGTGTGTTTTCCCCCCCTTTTCATTGTGGATGGTTTTATTCACAAATGACCAACCAGGCATGAGTTCTTCCAAATACTTAAACGCAGCGGGGAGAGAAGCTGTCCCTTGCTGCAGGATTCCTCCTCCCCTCAACAACAGAGTCTTATTTTCCTCTTCAAGATCAAACGCACTTTAGCTTTGGATGTGTTTTAATCAAAGCGAGAGCTCTGATTGAAATCCAAAAGGGGGATGGGCTCATGTTATTGCTCGGTGCAGGTATGCTGTATATCATAATGGATGCATTGCTCAGCTTCCCTCTTAAGACTTTAAAGTGCAATTGAAAGATACCTAAAATTTTCCTCATGGCATTTGAAAATGAAGCATAACCAAATTATTCATGAATATGTAAAAAGCGGGCCTTCTCTGGCTTATTTCAACGTTATTCTCCAGGACTTGAGATATTGGAAAAACATTTTTGCTGTTTTGTAGTGAATGTTATGTTGCACTTCCATGCCTTGTCTGCTTGATTATGTCAGCAAAGAGCTTTATGGCCTACTGCACATTGACAGAGAGCTTGCAATCCAAGATGATGTAAGCATACTAACACATATTGATCAGAATAACTAAATGCAATTCCAAAACTTCTAGGGAAACAAAATTAAATGCTGAAAGTGGGATAGAGTGGACAAACATAATTTGGTATTACTCCCTGCGGACCTTCTGCTATGAAGAACTGCACAAGGAAATGTTTTGTAGTCAGAATATTCAGTATGGTCTTGACAGAATTTTAAATAAATTCTATGAACAGTTAAGACTGGACTGTTTTCCAGCCACATGGGTGTCAAACCCTGAGGTGAAGTTCTCTCCGCAAAAATGGGGAGTCCTTCCACAAATATAGGGCAGTTATATTGCAGCAACGCAATACAACCATTGTGTTGGCAAACATACACCATATGGCATATAAGTATAGATATGTTATACAATAATAATGCAACAAATCAACTATAATCATGAAAATTGATACAGTAGATTGGAAGAAAAATATCCACAACACATCGTAATATCAATGGAAATAAAGAAGGAAAAAAGTCCTGTAGATTAGAGAAAGAGAGGAAATGTTTTTAAAAAAACATAAACAAAACATTTCTGATTTGATCGCAGTCCATCAAATATTTGTATTCACCATCGTGATCATTATCCAAGCTTGTCAGCACTTATTTATTAAAACAAAGTGATGACAATCAGTTCCATTCTTGATGGTGTCATCATCATAAAATGCTCTGATGTAGGATAGCCTCAGCATTGATATTTGGTGTCGCTGTATTGCGAGATATTGATGCGCTATATCAATGGCTCATATCAGATCATAGCTTATTGAATGCAATCATGCTATGTTCTTGTGAAAACAGGCTAAAAAAGAATTTACACTATTCATTCCTTTCTCCTTGCAACAAAGGTTTGGAAATGCCATTTTTCTGCCGCAAATAATAGATTCAGACAACAACAAACCCAACATTAAAGTCAGTGGTGCAAGTCATTCGCTTCTTTCTCTTTTTCTGATTGCATTCTGTAGTAACGAGGTCTTTTTACAAAAGATTATGTTCTATGCGTACTTTTTACATGTCTTGTCATTTTCTTTGTTGGTTCTGCATCTGTGTATGATCACATGAGAGTCATTGTTTCAGTTTTGGTCCTTTATATACACATATTTTTCTGTAACATATTGAACTGATTAAAACTACCACAATTTAGAAATGTGTTTTCTTTATGACCATGACAAATTTTTCCTCAACCGTTCAATACTATATGTCATAAGTCATAAATTAAAATTTACATAGCTAACAACGAAACTGATTTTATGATTTGTAATTGATAAATTATCATTTTTCCAATTGTTGTATTTTCATGTATCTATAATGAATGCATAAATTGTTCTTCACTTTGATTTCATGCAACAATAGAAAACATTTTTACTATTATTATTATTTTTATTTATTTTTAATTTTCCCTTTATGGGGTAAGTTATACCACTGACACTTCATTTGGTGCACCGTCTAACAATGTGGGAGTGATATATAAATTATTTACAGGTACTTAAAAAAAAAAAAAAGATGGACAATGCAGTTCTGTACAGATGAAAAATGCAAGTACAATAATATAAACAAAATTAGTATGTCTCTTATAGAGCCACTTAATACTTTGAATTTTGTTTGTCCATTATAACTTCACTTGATTGACAAAAAAAAAAAAATCTCCATTCCATTCCAACCAAGAGCCCATGTTCAAACAGCCCTCAAAGTCCTTCTTACTGCATGTAATGCACACGCTTTATACAGTACCATTCACATGCATTCGATAGAAGATGTCAACCTCAGTAAATCAGGCACAATTTAAAACGCCTTCACGTCTTGTTATCCATTCGTTTCTCTCTTGGTGGCATGTATATGATTTAGCATCATAGTGTTAGTGTATCGGATGTACATTGCGGGCCCTTTCCTCACCCTGAAACAGCAGCTGAGGGGTGTAAGCTGTCATATTAAACCTCTGTGCTCACTCACTTAGCTCGCCCCTCTCTCCGGGGCGCCCCTGTTTGTCTACACCACTGTTCCGGTTCAGTAGAGAGCGCAACAGGGAGACGAAAGACTCCATGTGCCTTCCTGTCAAGAACTCCTTCACTGGGCCTGTAAACAGACACACGCGGGCACACACCACACATACAATGTCCTTAACACAGATACGCTGACTGTGAGTCTGCAGATCCCAAAGGCTGGAGGCGTGATGGCTCCACTTGCACTCACCTACTGTGGTTTCATTCATTATTGCTCTAATTAAAAGCTTTAAAGCCTTAATACGGCTCCCCTGATTATGGCGGCAACCAATGTTATAGTTGAATAACATTTGTAAATTAATGTTACACCATTCTGTGGTAGTTAGCGGGTTAATAAGGTTAGTCTTTGAGGTTCGAGGTGATTGTACTTCAATGGGATTTCTGCTGAGTGTGCTGGAAGAAAGCACCAGTGTGGTGGGAGAACAGAGGCCTTTGTTAGAGGAACAGGTGCAGTGTGCCACCAATAGAGGGCATTGTTGTGTAACCGCAGGCACCCGAGGCTTCGTCCATGTTTGTGCAGGTAGTCATGGATGCTGGGTTTTTGTTTCCCTTGACCTCCACTCAGGCTGATGGTTTTGCAATATGTTCAAATTTGCGCATCAAACCATCGTTTTAAAAAAAATAAACCTACCATATTAATTCCATCTGCTCTCAAAGGAAACAATTATGTTTGACTCACATAGAACAGAGGTGGTCAGAGTACTCACACTTAAGTAGAACAAAATTGTACTAGTGTAAAAAGTACACGTAGCCACCGATTCAACTCCTTTACTTAAAAGTAAGGATGTACAGACTCCAAAATGTTATTAGGGAAACAGTTCAAGTGATTTTTTCCCCCCGTCAGTTATTTACAATTTCCCTTTTGATAACTGGACCCAATGAAAAAAAAATCTGCACACACAATAGTTGATTTGCACAGAGCTCATACTGAAAAGAAAAACCAATAAACACGCTGCCAAAGCAACGTGTTCCCATAGCTTTGGTAACGTTGTGACTTTTCAAACAAAAATGCTAAAACAAGTTATGATGAATACACCGTACCTGTCTGTATGTGTATTTTCAGATAATATAAATAGGCCTATGTTTTTGAATACCACAAGCTTTTGGGTTTTAGGCACAATGCAGCAGGCTTACATCAAACGCTTCTTAATTAAGGTCATGCATCGAGAATGTCTTGCGTCTCCGGGTACGTAAACGTCACCATTGTTGCTTCTTAGGTCGTTTCTCCGTGCCGCTGCTGTCCCTGATTTTCCGCACATTATAAGACTCCAAGATCTCAAGCAAATAAGATCCCAACAACATTTGACATCACCTCTCTCTGTCTTTAAGTTGTGTCTGGAGAGACTGAAAGTACAGTAACAAGCCTATTTTCACAAAGTAGGGAGTTCAATTAAAAAAGGTTAAAAAGGTTCATAAGATGATCGTATGTTTAGTGACAAATGAGAAGAAGAATCCCTGTGAAGCTTCATTATGCACTGATAAACAAAGCCATTGGTCAAAAGGACAAAACGCATCCACCCTCATTTTAACACAATAGATGAGCGTTCAGTCTAATGGATGCCAATTTCTTGATTTAGAGGAATACACTATAGAAATGATTTAAACCAGTTAATCTGAGGATAGACAGGCAATTGGTCATAGGTCACGAATGGAAGGAGATGCATCTGCAAATTCATTTACCCCCCCCTTTTTTTTTAAGGGTATCTTTAAAAATTAAACAGTTGAAACTTAGGCTGGGCCTGTTTTCGACCATCTGACTTTTTTCATTGGCACACAAAAACTGTCAATAAAGTTTATTGTGTGAGCCTAAGTGGCAATTCATATGGATTTTCTGTCTTTTGAGAGGAAGGTTGTTTGACTATTGGGGTGGAGGCCTAATTCACATGTTGCTTTGATGGCAAACATGAATAATTGATTGTGAATTGATTTTCAATTCATCGTTAAATCTATCAAAAAGCCTCCAAAATTTGGGACAATTTTGCAGAAAATGTGATGAAACTTAGTGTATGTATTGCATCATACCCCATAGGGTCCATCATACACTGTATTAACATAAATCATTTAAGCAGGCTCATACAACCACGAGAGCAAGTTGCAGGGGATGCTGACAAGATGTGCATACGAGGTCATTCATTCATTGGGTACACACATTTTATCCTGACCCTGAGCTCAGCATGCAATTGATATGTGATCTGGGAGGGGGGCTTTTATTGATTACTGTGGGGACTTAAGCTGGAGTACGGTGGTGTGTGGACAGATTGTTCCATGGTCCTGCACACTTAAGCCCCCCGTCTTACCCATACTGAGCCTCATACAGTATCCACTATTTGACATGTTGATAGCAGCGCCCACTGGAAGAGGGCAACATCAAGCATGCATGTACGAAAGACAAGATAAATATACAGTACTACATTATTATGTTACACCACAATTAGCCTCAACTGTGTTTTAAAAAATTTTGATTGACAAAGCAACAGTGTTGGACAGTGTAATGTATATTACTACAATGGAAACTCTACGGCTGCATGGTCAGCCTCTAATATATATGAAATTGAAGCAATTTTTCCAAAGGAAAATAATTGAAATTGAAGTGTAAGGTTATCATACATTGAATGTGAGGCCAAGGGGACTGTGCCTCGTTTGACTATGTGACATATGCTGTTGCATTCCTCCTCCGTTGGTTTGTGCTAAGCTTCATGTCAATTTGTCACTTTTAAAAGTGTCATGATTGGGAGTTTTTTTTGTACAGGAGTCTGAAAACGTATTTATTTAAATTCAAATTATTCAATAAAGGAAAACAAGGTGCGTGTAGGAATCGAAATAATAATTTATCATAGCCCAATAAAATGTCAATAATAAGTAGCAAACCTAAACTGGAAATAAACTCACCAGAAAAGGAAACAAGACGTGACTTGGGGAAATGTGTTCGACGACAGCAACAACAACAACAAAAATGAACCGACAATGACAAGAAAAAAACCCCAGGGATTTAAATACAAGTAAACTGTTGAGGTACACCAACACGAGTGGTTGGTCGAGCTGATTGGTAGACACAAGGAACCGGCTGACGAGAACCGGTAGAAACAAAAACCTAAAGGCAAGATGTGGAAAAAAGGAAAACATGACAAAACAAAATGTGATCAAAAGAAAATCAACAAAACTGATCATGACAAATGATTTCCTTAATTGGTCAAATGGAATCAAACGTCACTAGTGATTATATTGGATTTGCCAAAGACATCTGACGCAACCAAAAATAGACTGCACGAGCAGTTATAAATACTTGTAAATTAAGATACAAGTTGCGAACGCATATTATAGAGTAAAAGTAGTTATCTCCTCTTAATAGAAATACTCAAGTAAAAATAAAGTACCCATCCATTGTCTGTATCACTCATCCCCAGCAGCGACATGCGTGTTCTGGAACCTATCCTAGTTCACGTTGGACAAGGGGCGAGGTACACCCTGAACTGGTCGCTAGCCAGTTTCAGGGCACATATAGACCACCAACTATTCACATTCACTCATTTATTGCGTTGTAGTCCACTTGTCGCCCGGACTCAGCTGGGATAGGCCGCAGCTCCCCTTAACCCTGAACAGCAAAAGCGGTATAGGAAGTGGATAGCCGTATGAATGGTGCGCAGGGGTCCAAAGTGACATTTTTATCACCGGGACCCCAAATTGCTGGCAGCACCGCCGCATTCAAGTTAGTACATGCACTGTACAGGTCACCGTAAAAAGGACAGTCCGGGTGTCCGGAGGGGCTGCAATGTGAGCTTGGCTGCGGTCTGTGTTCTCAGGTGATGGATAGACTCGGGGAGTAGGTGCTGGTGTGGGCAAGCTTTGACCTTGAACGTGGAAGAGTAAGCGTTAGCTCAGATATCTCACACGATACCCATACACAGCGGTTCATTACGGAAGAGCCCCCTTATGCAAAGTGCCGAGCTCAACACCGGGCGGCTCGCAAGCGTCTGGCCGAGCACTGCTGACCGAACAATAAGACAACAGCGGGACGTTCTCTCCTCTGCCTTTTGAAAACAATGCCTAGTCAGGGCTGCTTCAGCTGCACAGTTCAGCAGAAGCTTACACTTTGCAGTGCATTTCACAAATAGTCCACATTTCTATTCTAGTTGGTTCAACAAATTTAAGAAAACTAAGAGGTATGCCTACTTGCATTATTATTCCGCGTTTTGATGTCTGTAAATCTTCAATACTATAAAAAAATTGAATGGCATTCCCCAATGTGCAGAGGTAATCGTAAGGCATAGTGCTTTATTGATAGCTTTGATTGGCTCACTCTGTCTCTAGTACTGGCCAAGCTGTAAATATTTTTATCTTCAGGCTTCACAGTGGTGAACAACCACCCCGCAGGCTTGAAAGCATTTTTGTTGTTGTTGTGGATGGAAACACAACTGTAAGGGTCTAAGGATTTTAGGTTGCTGGGTGATTGTTTATCGTAATTTTACTCATAGGAAATATTAAAATTTTAAACATTCTGCTCTAGGGTCAAACTGTACCATTTAAAAACATTTATTAACTGTACAGGCAACTTTTAGCCTCTCTAAAACGTTAACATGAAATGTGTTCTGTACCTATGCCAAATGGGAAAAATGTCACCTTGAAATTGTTCACATTTCAGTTATGACATTCATATGACCGTCACATGACTGGCAGATGACCTCATTAATGTGACATCATTAATCAGCCACAAGATGGAAATGAATCCGTAGAATTGTTTTGGTTGACAATGTACATATTATATTATATTATATTATATTATATTATATTATATTATATTATATTATATTATGTTCACACATTGTAGTTTATAATGTATTGTTTGCATTATTTGTTCTTTTGTAATTGTAATATGTTATACCTTTATATTTACTCCATCCTCTGTCTGGCTCACTTTGTTTAAATGATTGTTATTTTGTTATTTGTCAAATCTTATATAATGAAAAATAAGAGTTGAATTGAATTTCATTTTAGATTTTAATGTTAAATAAATTAATATTACCGCAAATAACAGAAAACAAGTACAGAAAATTGGTACCATTAACTTCCGGTATCGAGAATCAGAAGAAGACCGGTTAAAATGTAAAAGGTACCCATACCTAAATGTGATTTGCTATAAATTCAACTGATTCTGATATTTTGGAAGAGAGGGAACATGTAAAATAAGGACTTGTTGACCAATTTTGTCTGATATTTCACAGGACGTTGTGTTTAGTGTACCATGACAAAATGTGAAGAAAGCAACCACTTGGCAACAGCTGTTGTTTGAACAATCATGTAATGTTCAGTTAAAAGAAAGCTATGCTGCTGCCTTGACGGTATTGGGGCAAAACGTGTGTGTGTGCGTGTGAAAAGACAACGACTGACGGAGAAGGACCCATATTGTGGATGTCGCCTAGTGGACAGGCCTTTCTGCTCCAGGGTAACCTCTTTTCAGAGCCATTGGCATATCCTGAGCAGGATGACATAATCAATAATCAGAACTGTTAATCAATGGTATTCTAAATAAGCATTGATTGGGCCCACAAGGTTAGCCAGCTTTATCGGTTTATATTAAGCAAAGCAACACAATAGACAAAGGCTTGTGACTTGGACGTGCTGGTTTAACCCCTACACATCACTCTTCATAACACACAGGGATATTGTCAACATATTCTTTCCCGTCTTTACCTTCACACATTTAGGGTTGCATTTATTAGTCTTAGAAAGTTTTCCTTCACTTACATCACTTCAACATGATGGTCACGCACAGGCTCATTTGAATACAATGAAGCTCCAGTTGTATCTCATTATCGACATGGTCAGGTAGACAGAGGTCACTGATGTGTGTCACCTTTCACAAAATGACCACCTCTCTCTCTCTGGGGGACTCCTGTTGGATTCTGGGGAAGGGTGGCAATACGCTAGGAGCGTCCACCCCAATGAGGGAGGGTGCGGGCTTACGTCTCCCTAATTACCAGCTAGCGGAACACTGTCACAGCTGTCTGCAGGGTGGCTTTCGATGACCCTTGAGAATACTTAGTTTAGAATCCCGTCCGTAAAAACAATGTATTTTGAACAAAGTATGCATTCCTTCTCTTACTACTGTCTACAAGTGCCATCTTCATGCCTCATATAGTATGGGAACACTGTGATTTCACAGTTTTCGGTAATCTCACATGCTTTACGCGTTACAATAAATAATACATGATGCCTGTCATAGTGTTTATTGCAAAAGGAATGGCAAACATGAGTGGGAAATGAGCAGAAATAAGCCTTTTAGTCTTCCACGGCGGCAGCAAAGCTCAGTTGCATTATGACAATATGACAACATGGATGCTGCAGTCAGCCCCCCGGCCACTCGGAGCGGCTCACAGACATGCTTTCATTTGGCCATCACTGCTTATACAGGCCACCAGGCTTGTCATATTCTTTGGCCCACCACGCACCGAGTGATGTGGCTGTACGTGCGTGGATTGCAGGACCATTGCAAAAAAAGTTAAGTTACAATTGTCAACTCTTCATCGCACCGCAAGCCAAGAGAATGAGCTGCAGCATGCTGCAATGGGAAAAATTACGACCCTGTATACTGCATCACTTTTTACCAAACCACAGAAATATGGCGTGATAGGGAAGGAAAAAGCAGATAGTAACAAAGAGAGGAAACTGAATAAGGCAAGTGTGGCTACTTTGAGGCTTACAAAGAATAAAAAAAATAAAAAAACAAATACATATATATATGTATATATGTATATATGTGTATATATGTATGTGTGTATATATGTGTATATATGTATGTGTGTATATATGTGTATATATGTATATGTATATATGTATATATATGTATATGTATATATGTATATATATGTGTATATATGTATATGTATATGCATATATGTATATGTATGTGTGTTTTGTGTGTATTTATTAGAGGTGCAACGAAAACCAATTTGAATCGGAAAATCTGTTTGAGTTGAGTTTACCAAACTAAATTGAATCATTACAGTTTGAAATGTACCATCCTTGAACCGTATCACACTCCACATATGGAGATACGTAATGAACCGTCTTTTATAGTAGAGATGCACACCAGGTATGAATTGATATAAATCGATCTAGAGCCGTAACATATATCAAGTCAGTAATCCCGCTGCATTGAACCAAATCGTTCCACTTGAATAGGTAACGTTCGCTGAATCGTATCGTACCTCATGTATTGAGATACAAATCGAAATGTGTTTTTTGGGAGGGATGCACACCCCTAATCTACATAACAGTTTGAATAACTGCTACATATAAATTGTTCCTGACTGCTATTTCAAAGCAGGAGTAAATGACAATAGGTTCAAAATGGACTATGGTCGTGTTAAATTATTTGAACACACTGATAAACAAAGAAAATGTATTTGTTTAAATGGACTATTAGTATAAATTGTTATGTATTATTCATACTGAATTATTTCACTGTGTTTTGGAGCTTGCTAAGTGCGATACATGGGTGGTGAGCATCAGTGATACTTGTCTGATCTCCAAAGAGCTCTGTATCAGCGCGCCATCTTTGTCGATTTTTCCGCTCACCTCATGTCTTCGCCTGCTGCCTGTCGAGCGCTAGCTCCCGCTCCCTTTGTCCCTCGTGAAAGCCCCTGTCACCTCTGGCCCTCCTCCTCTCCTCCCCCTCTGTGAGGCTATTACAAGAAGCGCTGCCCCCTCCCTGCCTTGCCCATGTATTGCCATTAGAAGACATGCATCCTGGGAACTGCTGCTCACTCCTCTGTGTTTTGATTAATATTTTAGCAGCCTCGGGGAGGAAATGGGTCTTCCTCTGAGCTAATCCGTTATGCGGTGGATGGTCGGACCAGAGGAAAGGAAAGATGATAGACGAGGAAGGTCGAGCTTTGCTGTTTTTATTTTCCATGTCAGAAAGTTGTTGTGACAATCGATACAAGCCAACACAGCAGCTATTGTGCATAATCAAGTGGTCCTTCTTAATTTGTGTTCTTAAACTAAAGATTTTCCAATCTACTCTGCGTATGACATTTGCTTTTTTGGGCGCTGCTATTTATATTGTATTCATTTGTATTGATGGTCCAATGCAAGATATTGTGTATCCGTTCTTACTTTTTTTTTATGCTTTCACTGTCATTGATTCCCACTCTCTTGTATTTATATTTGTTTACAGAGCAGCTTGACTCAATAACTGCCTTTTGCTTTCATTGTCCAATGAAATGAATGAGGGGTAATTTTATCACCATTTTCCTGCAGGTCAAAGGTGAGAATGGAGACAAATGATGTACAATATTAACCTGGGTGTTCCGAGCCTGGAATCATCCACAACTAAAACTTACACATTGAAAACATTCGCAGAAAAAAAAACATTTTATATTTTATCCATATCCGGTGCTGTAAAAAAAGTGTTTGCCCACATTCAGATGTTTTTTTTTTCAGTATTTCATATTGAGCATACATGAATGTTTCTGTTCATCAAGCCAATTTTATTATCTTACCAAGATCACCCATGTAATTACAAAATGCAATTTCAAAATCTTGATTGTGTTTCTTAAGGGTGGGTGGGATCAAATCCTATGTGACACCATGTGAAAAAGTAACTGCCCCCCCCCCTTTTAATTAATAAGTCACCTGTGATTAACCACTTTTAGAATTAATGATTAAGTTTCACTTGCCCCACCCAGGCCTGATTACCATCATTTGTTGAATCAAAAATCACTTGAATTTACACAAAAAAAATGAAGTAGGCTACGATATCTCAAAAAGAAACATCAGACCAAGATCCAAAGACATCCAAGAGCAAATGAGAAACCAAGAGATTGAAATCTAGAAGTCTGGAAAAGGTTACATTTCCAAAGTGATGGGACTCCAGCAAAACAATGCTCGAGTTATAAATCGAGAAAACCTAACCACACTGGGAAAAAAACGGCATGCATTGGAGAGTTATAGTTAATATACACAGAACACAAAAGCTTGTCCCACCTTTGCCAAGAAACATTTTGTTAATCCTCATGATGTTTGAGGGATATTTTGTAAACTCAAGAAACAAACGTTGAACATTTTGCAAGGTGTGTGACTTGCTGTGATTAATAGAACAACAAATGATGCTGTGTACCAGGAAATACTGCAGTTCGATGTTCAGCCAACAATTTTCCCCATCAAGCTCAAAACGCCCTTTGCTTGTGCGGCAGGGCGGCAACCTGAAAAACATCAGCAAATCCGCTTCTGAATGGCTAATTAAAACAAAATCAAGCCTTTGGAGAGGCCAAGTCAAAGTTCCGATTCAAGACCAATTGAGATGATGTGGAAGACCTTAACTGGGGAGTTCATGTAAACAAAAGAAAATAAAGAAAACAACATGACTAGGTTGAAGTAATTCTGCAAAGAAAATTGAACCAAAATTCCTCCATCCATCCATCCATCCATCCATGCATTTTCTGCGCCACCTTATCCTGACTTGGGTCGCGAATGTGGTGCAGCCAATCTCAACTGACTTCTAGCGAGAGGCGGGTTGCACCCTAGACTGGTTACCGTAACAGACAAAATTCCTCACAGCGATACAAAAGCCTAATCACCAGTTATCACAAATGCTTGATTTTAGTTATTGAAGAAACCAGTTTTTATGGCCAGGAAACATTTTTTTCCCACTTAGGGACAGATAGGTTTGGATTTTTTCCCCCTGAGGTATAAAGTCATCATTTTGAAACTGTATTTCATATTTACTTAGGTTGCCTTTGTGAGATTTCAAAACTGGCTTAATGATCTGAAACTGTGATGAAGGTAAAAGGTAAAATCAGCAATCAGGGAAGGGTGTAAGCACTTTTTCACAACACTGTTTATACTGTACAGTATATCAAATTCTGAACTCCAGCTTCCAGTGTCTTCTGCAGTTATGAATTATTCCGGCAGTATTGTTTAGGAATTTATCCCTACGGTGTTCCTGTGTTGATGAAGAGGATTGAGGTCAAGTGTTAACAATTACTCACCATGTGTTTGTAGCAGCAGGACATGTTGAGTAAGTGAGGTTGCCACATTAAGAACATACAAATGAAGGCTTGTTTTTGTGGTATGGGCGCCTGTGTTTAACTCTGCAAGTCCCTTTGGCACAGTGTCCTTGGGGCAGGTGGTATTTTCTATAATAGGCCTTGACTTGCTATGGTGGTGTTTAATTTGGTTAAAGTTAGCAAGGGTCATGTGTTTGATGTGTGCATGGGTGGTGATTCTTTAAAAAAGGGACCTTTGCTTTTAGACCATGTTTATATGGCTTTATGTGCTTTATGGGACATCTTAAATTTGGAGGAAATGCTTGCCCCACGGTGTCGTCTTTGAATTGTGATTATATTTTCCACAAATGGCGTCTGTAATGTTTGCTGAGGGGATGATACTGCCTGCACGATAACAAAAATTAGAAGTGGTCTAACAAGGTGGTAAAACAAACATAAACAGGGTTTTAGTGTATTTGACCTTGCTATTTAAGGCAAACGATTTGGGGCTGTTTTAAGAGTGCAGTTCCTTTTATTTTATTTTAGTCTAGGTTCGTCGACCGAAAGAGCCCACTGACAGTCACTGCAGCAAATTTGTGAATTATCGAGCCTTGTGTCTCTTGGTCTTGCAATGTTTCTTCATTAAAAATGACAGTGAAGCCAGAGGCAGGGGAAGTGTTGGAGCTCTACAGACCTGTCACCACCTTCTCCACAAACCATAATTTAATGCCTGTACCATAATTGAAATAATTCTCTCACTTACTGACAAGGCTGCCAAATGGTGAACCAGAAAAGTGCAGACATAGGAAATAATGTCACCCCTCATGGCATTTCCCGCAAAAAAAAATCATCTTGTATTTTAATGCATTAAATGCATAAATTGTCCAACTAATGGTTAGTGGGAGGTTGAGAAGTGGTCCATTCAATGTTGCTGTATAAGGGAGTTTTATGCTTAAAACAAGACCATAATAAATGCCAATAAAACGGTGGACCCATCCATATTTTCATAGTCCTAAATGTCTGCTTAGTTAATCCCTTTCTCTTCACTTGGCCTTTGCAAGAAGGTATGGCAGGTCTTCAGGTGCAATCGAGAGAGATCTTAAAATATATACACAAAGAAAAAACTTGCTTTTCAATATTTTTACTTGCTCAAAAAATTCAGCACAAAATCAAACACATTTCTTAGGACAACTTCATGGTTTCCACTAAGAGGAGGCATAATGGAATGCCGTCAAATTAATCAAAATGTGAAAAAATTATACAAATCGAAAGTCATATTACCGTTGTTCAAAATGGAGTGAATGTATGTTCAACAGAGACCATTCACCATGAAATCTTATAATCTTTAGACCATGTTCTGAAATAATTTATTTTATCAGAGAGATTATTCTTACAGGAGATAGTCAGGCTATAATTCAAGTTATTTTCCGTGTCAAAGCCAAGGGATACAATCCAGGAGCACTGGGCTTCAGAGTGTGATTTTGCAGCTCCAGAATCCAGAATCTGGGATTATGTCCTCACAAGCCCTTTGTTGAAGTCAATTGTTAATGAGTCAGACTTTATTGCAGACGGCACTGATAATGTTATATATATTTTAATAAATATTTTTGTGTCAGACACATTCATGAGATAATTAAGATCGGCAGTGTTGGGAATTTCAAAGCTTTGAAGGATGAAAGATGTCGTGGCTCCGTTTCCTCCTCAGTGTCTTTTATTTTTGGCAGGTCATCCTTCAGCAGAGCCACTTGTGCCAGTGTTTGCTTGGTCAACATTACCATTGAAGCGTTTGTAACTTGCACTATTTTGATACATGTTCTTTCCCATCCCTTTCTTCTCATTAGACTGTCATTCACATGATCATTCCAATTTTGCCAAGTCCTTATCATAAATAATCCATATATAATATGGAAAACATATTTTAAATTGAATTGATTGCACTTTTAATCACATCTCCACTATTCAGTACAGTTCAGTTCACAACAGTGCTCAATTTGTGGGGTCTTTCTATTGTCACCAAAATAATTGACAAATCATTTCGCTTTTTAGTAGCATTCCATTGTGGTATCAACCACAGTGGTAGGTTGACACACTACAGTCAATTGATTGGTTGACAATATAGATACTTCATTTCACAATTCAAATGGAAAAAAAAGACTTTAATGTTCAGCAATGAATTTGAGGGAAAAAAGCCTCTTCTTTTAAAAGACACAACACAAAAGTTTTGATTAAAACAACATGTTTTGAAGTAAGCCTACAAGCACTGCGTGAATATGTTTAAAAAAAATTTTTTTTAGTGGCAATCTTCTGTTTGGTTCGTGAAGAACAACATTAAAACTGGACAGGCTGAGATTGCATTCATGTTAAAAAACATCTGAACATGGACACAAATCGGCTGCACTTCATCACTGCCATCAATAAGAAGAAATGTATGATTGATTAATAAAGCTTTTGTCAATACCAGGATAGGAAAACAACCCCCCTCACATGCCACCAAATCCACTTTTAAATCAGCCAGGCACTTGTATCCATCCTTCCGTGAGCATGATTTATATAGGCAGTCGATGAAAAACACTGGCCTGCACATGGCTACATAATGGAATCGTGAGCTAAGTTGGAGTGCATAAGGGCCCCTTACTCAAGGAGCATTTACTTACAGTAAGTGTACAGATTAGCATAAGAAAAGCAGTCCCATAACATGCGCACACCTCTCTAATTGAGCTATTGTTCATGTAAGCGGTGTGATTTTCTCGCTCGGATGTGTATGTGCGAGCGTGCGTGTGCGTGTGTGTGTGTGTGTGTGTGTGTGCGTGCCTGCTTGCAAGTTCTGTGCGAGTGCATATGAAAGGGAACTTATTTTTTCAAATTGATCCCTGCAAATCAACAGGAAAGGACATAGGGGGCGTTGGCAAACAGACGCTAACTCAGCCAATAATGAACAGGGTGGTTATAATGTGAAATCCATGGCCTCTCAATCGGGGCCATTGATCAAAAGTGCTTCCTGTCTGTTTGATTCCCTGCCCGACTCATGTAGTTTCAAGCAGTTGTTGATGTCGAATGGGGTCTGCTCTTGCTGATGTCGGTATAGCGCAAGGACAAGGGAGGCTCCCTGGGGTGCGTCTGAAACAATTGTGACTAGAACAGGCCAGGATGAGTTTTAGTCACCTTGGTACAAGCTCCCCACTGCGCCCTGACTTTGACTGGATGCCTCTCAAAGCTTTTAACAGGCAGATGTAATAGCTCTGTGGTTTCGAAGAAGCCGCGAATGAAGCATCAAGCCGGCGTCTCTCGTGGCTTCAGATGTGGTCTAAGTTGTACTTAATGCACTGACATGGTAATCCATCTGAAACTGTGATGCTTTATGCTGATTTAGACAGGAAATCAGAAACCTCGTGAGTAATTAACCCAAATATCTCCTTCTGTTATCCCCAACCCATTAAGCAAAGGTGATCTTATGTTGGTTCCCGTTTGGAGGATACAGATTTTGTTTTCATTAGTGCTGATATTGTAGAGCAGTTTGTGGAAAACCGCCAGCAATTCACTTCCATTCACTTAAAAATATTTAGAATTGCCTCTAATAATAGCTTAGACCATAAAAATACCACAAGCTATCATCTGAAAACAGTTTAATATCATTTAAAATTCATTTTATACCTCTAAAAGTAAATATCTTGCAGGTCATTTGCCACTGCTGCATGCAGATGCAGCAGCCAATCATATTGCAGCAGGAGATGTCCTGCCAAGAATTTAAGTGGGATAGGTGACTAGGGCCCCTCGGTGGGCCGTCCTCACTTTAAGGGGTTTAAAGGGTTAACACAGGGATGTCAATTTCAACCGTCACGTGTATATTCTGATGCATTAAGTTGGCTAAGAGACTGAGAATTGGATTAAAAAAGGACGGTGACATATCCGCTCCCCCGGTTTGAAAGGTAGGAAGACGCAACAGCGCTCCCGGCTCTAGTGGTAGAAACGCGGTTATGCGCTCCCGGGCTTAATGGGTTAAGCTAAAATAAATGTGAGAGGCATGACCATCGCTGCTTTTCTCTGATTTAGCTGCTCTGTTTGTGTTCAGTGACACGGATCCACACATAAATAAAAATAAATAAAAAAAACTGGAAAATTAATTAATGTGCCGTATCCAATATACACAGATTATAGAAACACACAGTCCCAGGCTGTCCTCTGCTGTGATATTTTAAAGCCGTCTTTCCCACCGCAGACGTGATCTCCCGAGACCACCGAGAGCAACTTCCGGAGGCTTCTCGCTCCCTGAAACACAAGATGCCCATTACATCTTTTCATTTTTCAACTCCTCCCAACACATTTGATTTGCTCTCTCTCTCTCTCTCTCTCTCTCTCTCTCTCTCTCTCTCTCTCTCCATTTTCTTCTTCTTTTCTGAGGCTTTATCCATTTCATGTTTGGCGAAACTCCCCAGGCGAACCAACACGAGGAAACATGATGCCGCAAATCTTTGATATCTTAAACAGAGGGCATAGTGCCAGCGCTCTTGCCAGATAGGAAACGGGTTATCCAGGAGAGGAACATCATCCTGAATCAAACAAAATGAATAAATAATCGAGGTTGCAGACACACTTTCGTACTTGCGGTGCATGTCTGCCGAGGATTGCTTTACCAGCCCAAGTGATTAGTCTGTTGGCAGAACTGTTTGGTTTCAATCATTCACAGTATGAAACAGCAGCACATCCAATCCTCTACTTTTCACTGTGTTAAGGGCACAACAGAGTGTGGGAAAAGGCCTCTGTTCACTGCTAGCACAATTGTCACTTGGGATGTTCAGCAATGTGCGTACTCATGTTATTAGTCGTGCCATCCGCTCAGTTTGTGTTCAAATGTGTTTTTATACATTTACTGCTCTAATTTTCAACTAACAGATTCAAATTTAACATTTAACTCCACAAACACTAGGAATAAAATGGCTCTTTTCCTCAATAACGTATGGCTACTTCCCTGACATCGCATGAATAAACATGCAGTCAGAGATAATATTTTAAATGCAATTTCGATTTTCATGAGGTTACATTCCTAATGTTTATAAGTCAGCGACCTCTTTCCTGTTTATAGAATAGTGGGTATTAAACGGGAGATTAAATTTTAGCCGGCTGAATATAATACAAACACAAAATTATGCCTCTATTTTCAGGGCAAGCTGTGCATTGTCATTTATTTATGAGCTATTTTTGCCCTACCCTCCCTTTCCTTTGCAAGCCTGACAGTGAATATGGAAATGGTGTTTGCCAGTCTGCGCGCGGACACACATGCATGAATACGTGCGTATCTATATGTGTTCCTTTGTGTGGGGATGTTTTAATGTCTGTCTTTTATAGTGGATTCAATGCAAACATGTATAACTGCGGTGATGCAGGTGGCTTCAACATACCTTTTTTGTGGTCCTTCAATAAACTTACATCCATCTTCCCAAAGCAGTTGAGGCAGTCAATCAACTGTCTTCACACACCTTCTCTTCTCATATCCTTGCACAGACAGACTTTTATTGCCATTTTTACAGTTAGCCGCCATTATACTTAAACGGGTGGGTCCATCGCTCAGGTTATTCCCTCAGAAGCGCACTTAAGGAGACTGGAAATAGTTTCTCTCGCGTCTGGGCTTTTCTTAGTGTTCTAATGTTCATATAATACATCACACACAAGTTCTACTCATCTCCAGTGGGTATAAAAAGTCTACATACCCCTGTTCAAATGCCAGGGATAAATGATTTCAAAACGACACCTTTAATTAATTTAACTTCCACCTTTAGTGTGTGTGTGTGTGTGTGTGTGTGTATATATATATATATATATATATATATATATATATATATATACACTGCAGAAAGAAAGGAAAAAAACCAAAAACTCAACGAAACCTGACTATGACCAACACTGAAAATACCAAAATCCAAGAAAAATCCAGACCGAAACACATCTAGAGGACAACTTGTTGAGGTCAGAATTCACTGAAGTTCAGCCTGAGAGGCATTTGATGGGATTATTGCCAGGGCTCTCAAGTTCTTATTCATCAGACTCATGCAAACATGGCTCAATGGACTTTGCGTTGTGCACTGGAAAATGGAAAAGGGCCTTCCACAAACTGTTCTTACAAAGTTCGACGTGGATTGAGTGGTCTAGCCTAACCCTGATTGATTCATTAATTGATTAAAAGTTGTGTCCTAAGACTTCTGCCCATATAGCGTTACTTATGCTATAGTGCATACCTACTGTAATGTAAAGCTTTCACTTTTTCCGTCTTAGGCCCAGGCACCCACTTACAGTATGTGAGCTGGCTCTGTGATGTGTCCTGATAACATGGGTCAGAGATGGAGAATCCATCCAGCACCTTTTGCAGGATATGAAAATAAAATCTTTGTCCGGTCAGTTGCTGTGCTCGCTTCCTATAGATGCCCGAGCATGAATAAAGCATAAGGGCTGCAGTCCACCCGACACCGGGACTAAATCACCCTTATTTACAACCACTTGAAGGCTTTAGTTGGCACGCAGAAAGCAGAAATATCTCATTAAGAAGCTTTTAGATCTTCTGCAGAATTGCTGCCTTATTGGAAAAGATGTTTTTATGTCCACTAAAGGTTTCAGGGGGTTCAGGAAGTTACCACCAACTTTATAGTCGTAATGTAAGCTTCCTGATATTACTTTTATCTTTAACCCTGAACAATGAATTAAAACACGGCACATTCTCACCCTTTTGTATTGTTTTGAGAGCGCATTGAGGAACCGAAGCCGATAATTGGACTGTATTTACTGTTTTCTTTCTGCACCTAAATCTGTGGTGAGTAAAGCAAAAATAGTGCTACGCTTGTTCGTCAGTTTTTCTAAGTGACACTCCTGATTTAGACAATGTATACCATATACCAGACCAGATCAATTTATTTTATCACAATCCTCTGTGACACCAATAAACTTTAAAATGTTTCCCATGCACTTTCCTCTCACTCTCATTCTAGCTGTAAAATCCTACATTTCCGCTGGGCCAGATCACTTTAAACCACAATGCCAGTCCCCAGTAACTTTAGAGCCCCTATAGGCCCCTTTCAATAGACCCCCAGCCCTCACTTTGATCTTTATTCAGCTATGAATACAGTCTGGTGACTGTGCAAACAGCAGTATTAAAGTACTACTAATGCTGCCGATGTATTCTGTACATGATGTCCTTGTAAAAGTGGCATATTTCTAGAAATTTTCTCTTTTTCTTTCAAATGTCAAATAAGATGCACAAGACCACTTATAATGTATGACCTATCATACATGAATGTCCATGGAAGAGACATTAAGGACAATAAGAATCTTCATTCGGCTCTGAGACAAACACTGTAGCAGGCATCATCATTAGGCAGCAGTAATGTGGTCCTTAAGCCTGTTTGGGAACATTTTGGCTTTCCTGTTAAAATCGCTGATGGGGAAAGGTACGTGGATAAGTCCCAAAGTTGTGTACCGACATTGCTAGATGATATCGGCGGCTACGTTGCAGGTAGCACGTCTAACATGCACGACATCATGCGACCGTGAATGTTTCTTCGACGAGGAAGCAAGCAGTCGTTTTAGCCAAAAACATCAAACTTAAATGGCGAGATTGGTCAGATTGTAGCTTCTTCCAGGAACACGCCGTCAGACGTAGTTTAATTATCACGTTTTTATTCATCCAAGTACAACTACACGCGCTCTTCTTCATTCTCCGCTCCTCCTCTCGTTTGCCTCACGATGCATTCATGAACCTCGGAAACATCACAACTCAGCAAAACACAAATCCGACCACAACACAGATAACCCAATTCGTTACAATATGCTGTTGAAGATTCAAAGATTTCAATGCCTAAATATTGTATACAATTTTATAAAGTTACTGTATTTTTTTCATTATAAAAATATTTTTAATATAGTTGGCAATAATTGTAACTGTTATTGTATGTATTTTTTTCATCGCAAAAACTGTATATATATGTACTGTAATGACAACTTGACTTTAACTTGAATACTTTGATGTGTCATAGGCTGTTTCTGCTGAGTGCTTAAAGATTTCAGTGTCTTAATAATTTGCAAAATTAAGAGAACTTTATTGTTCGTGTATTTTTTATTCTGGTGTAATTTCTTACAATATCACACAAATGGTTTGCTTTTATTTATTTATTTCTAAAAAATGTACCATTTACTTGTCATCTTTTCAAAATAAACATATTTAAAAAAAAAAAAAATAAAATCTGTTTTTTGGACCGAAAATATACCAAACCGAAGTTTCCAAAAAACCAACCGAACCGAAATGTGATTTAGCGTACCGTTACATCCCTAATATATAATATACTGTATATGGGTTCACAGTAATAATGGCCCCCCGAGGGAAATCATAACTACTATGTGGCCTGCGACAAAAGTGAGTCTGACACCCCTGGTTTACGCACTTTTACTTAACTTTTACCAAGTAGAGATTCTTCTTTCAATAGCCTCATATTTCTGTCTGATCGTAACTCATACAAGTAGGTCTAGGCAAATATGAACATGACTTTTACAATGACTAGAATTCATTTTCCCTCCCATACAAGTGTTGGGGTGATTTTGAAATGACCTTTATTTGGTAGGTAATTTGTACAAACTCCTGATTGTGATCTCTCCCTCCACAATGTGCTGCTTCAGCAAGGTTCCCTCCTGTTCCTCAGCATGGTCCTCTCTTCCCTCCCAAGGTGTCCTCTGGCTGTGCGAGCCTCTTTGAAGGCCCCCCCGCTTCCTTCTATAATGGAATCACTCCGCACTCTTTCTGGTTGCAATACGAAGAGGCGATATTTCCCCACTGATAAAGATCCCTCTTCCTCTCATTTCATGCGTCTTCCACTGGATACAAAGCTGTGCAAGATTAGATGTGTCACTCCTCCCTCAATTCCACTTTACACAAAAGTTCCCATAAGCTTTGACCAGAAAAGAAAGAGAGAATTAATTTAATTGCTATTCGAGTGCTGGTGAATAAGACAGTAGAACTGTACATATTAGGATGGAAATTGTTCCTTTTTTTTTTTTTTTTTCACTTTGTGACTACAAAAGAAAATGTTACTCTATAAAATTAGAGCGAAGAGGATTGGCGAGGTCATCTCCAATATCTGTTGAATTCAGTGCAGCTGACAGATGTGTCAGGGATTCTCTCCTTCTTGTCTAAACGAACTCAGGAGGAGTTAGGATAATGAACCCCCCCGTGAGTGTATGCCCACGTGCACACTGGTGGGAACACGCTCACTTGTTCATACAGTATGTGCTCAAATGGCTGTCAGCGTTAGGCTGAATAACGTGTGTAAAAAATAGGGACATTCCAAAAAAAATATTTTGTTAGGACTTATTGACTTATTCAAAGCTCTAATTATGCCATATGAAATATTCCAATTTGAATTTATTTGGGGGGATATATACAGCATAGTTAGTTTTTGCTCTTAGCATACCACAGCTGTTATTTTCCATAGAGGGCATCAAGAAAAAAAACAACAGCCAAAAAACTATATATGTATGCGTAGCTCTAATCACCCTGAACATTTTGAGTGGCTGGAAGTGAAAAAACAATCAGAAATGACAAAGTTATAACACCTCAAAAGCAGAGCCATTTTTTGGACAAATAACTGTTTGTGTGACAGTTCTCCGGCCCAAGGGTTAAGCATAGCAGGCTAGCTAAATGCATACCATAGTGTGAGAAATGGGTTAAGTGTAATATAACATGATCATGTGATAAAATATTTAACCACAGTATAAACAGGCATAAGTGGTTTTAACTTTTATGTACAGTACAGATGAATGAATTTCTCTAGGGTCGGCGATGTATCTAGAGCACATTTTATCATTTCACAAAAATCCTTGTCAATTGAAAGTCTTTGAGGTAATGACCCCATTATTTGACAACACTGTCCCCATATATCCAATTTGTGATGACTTATAAACATTTTTTCAGACAAAAGAAGAACCTTTGGTCTCTTTTAATCCAACTGTCCTGTTTTTACGGAAATGTCAAGTTTGTGCCATTTTGATTGACATGTTGTGTCATTTGTGTGTGGGCTCTCTTGTGTTGTTCCTTTGCTCTTTCCTGTTTCTGAAGTAGCGTAAAAAGGGGACTTCCTTCCAGATGTGTAGGCTGCCTTTTCATCTGTCATTTGGTACTGTGATCAAAGATTAGAATTGAGGACAATGAACCTGTGTGTGTCCGTGGCCTTCCCAACTTTCTAGTAAATATTTGTGGCACATTTTCCAGACTATTAGGTGTCATTTTGACAGAATAAGTGCTCTCAACTTTATGATTTTGTAATAATTTCACTTATAAAACCTTATATTGTATCTATCCATCTATCCATCTATCCATCTATCCATCCATCCATCCATCCACCCATCCATCCATCCACCCATCCATCCAAAGTTTTTAAAATTGTCCTTTTGTAAAATCATATACAATGCCCCACTTTCCCCCCCACACAATTTTGAAGGAATCGGCAAGAAAGTGTAAGCTTGTTAACAATTGCTGCCATCGTAGCATTTTTTTTTTCCAGCACTCGACAACATGTTTTCATTCAAAGATCAAAGAGCAACACTGAAGGCTTTTCCTCCTAGAAAAGATGTTTCCATTCTTCCTATACTCCAACATCAGTGCAAGTTCATCAAATCAGCTTCTAAGTGCCTGCTTCTTTTCTAAACAGTTTCTGTTTTCTCTTTCCTGATACCAGAAGCACACCAAGTGGCATGGCAGGAACTATTTAGGAACCACCATTTCAAACACAAAACCATGCTTACAACAAGATTTACATGAGTAAACGACTGCAATGAATAATTTCAGTGAGGGTCAGGCGCTGCCTTACCTTGAAGTACCCCGCTGACCGCAGACTGATCGATAACGTCTACAAGGTGTCGAATTGTGCTTTGATAGGAGAGGTTTTATAATTATTTATTTTGTATTTTGCTTTATCGCCAGTAATTGTGAATCCTCAGCTAGTTTTTCCTGTGCAGGGCTGTGTGCAAATGTCAGGCATCATGTTTCCATGTGATTTCAAATGCGCTTTATGAGAGATGCAGGATTGCAGTGGGGCAATTAAGGTGAGACCGTAAGAACAGTCATTGTTGCTGCAATTTAGTACGTATACCAAATCCAAGCACTCCAGTGTTAAAGAAGAGGAATTATTTAGAGTTACATTTCCTTAAAGTCTCTCAAGGCCCACTGACCAGGACACAGTTTTAAATGTTTGATCAGTTGTTGGGCATAAATATTACTTGACCTAAAATCTGTGATGATAAAAACAAAAAAAGTCTTCTTCATATTATTTTTTCACAGATATGTTCAAAATGTAACCCAGTTTTATGAATACATTGTTTTATGTAACCCAGATAATTAAGCCAGCCATATCTTCTGTAGTACAGATAAGGAAGGCAAAACCAGGACATTCCTATACGGAGCACAAAAGTATTCACGACAAAATGCAGCACCAAACAAACAAACAAAGCAACAGGAAATTTCTGGTCTGCCTTTTGTTTGTTTGTTGTATTTTCAGTTTGCACGCAGATTAAACATTGTAAATGAATGTGGTAATTAACGCGTGTGTGTAGGTGCTGGTTTATCTACTTGTTTTCCTCAGATGAAAGGAGCATCATTTTTTTTTTATAAAACAAAAAGTGGGATTGTATTCAGTGCATCATATCCACTTGTTTACAATAGGCTCCCAAGGGGCCTCCCTCTTTCTTTTCGAACTACAGTAGACTTAAAATAGTACACAAATCTTAGACCGAGCACCAGCTATAGGCAAACTGCATCAGGAATGTGTTCGCCGCCACTCGCTTCAGATTTTATATCTGACATCAGATTTAACTTTATTTACATCATCATCATCTTCCCGCTACTCTTAGGTTTGATTAAGAATTAAAGAACGACAAAACAATGCAACATTCTCCGTACCTAGTCCTGTACATTCTCTTGTTGGAACATAAATACTGAAAGCCAAGATGTTACTTAAGCACCATTTCTGTTTATGTGCCTACATTAATGAGATTCCTTGCCTTTCCTATTGTCACTCACATAAATAAGTGACTCAAAATGATCAATATAAATGGATAATAGTTGCTCAATGTAAATGATGTTTCTTTTGTGGCTACAATCTACACAGAAACATGGATTTCTAAAGCAGAGCACCACTGTTCCTTCTTCTGATGTCAGGAGCTCATTGACATGACCAAATTGTGAGTTTTAATTTGCGGAGATGCTTTGCCAGGCCTTTACTGCAGCTGTATGTTCATTTTCATTCACTTTTCCGTGAAAATCGCCATCTCTTGAGATAAGGCCACTTACTTGACAATTGAAGAATATTCAAAAATTCTCTCTGTTTAGAGAATTTTGATTACACAGTTAAATGTCTTTATTTGTGTTTTGCCTGGCATATAACTGTGAGTGAATGTAACATTTGCATTAACGGTCACTGGTATAATCCATATATTGTAACATTAGTAATGGCCACTGCACGGGGCTTGCAGAAGCAAAGCAGTTTCAAGAATCTGAACCTAATACTATATAAACAAAAAAACATGTAAGCAGCCATGATAATGCCAAGGAATTTGCACAAAGGAGCACAGTTTAATCTGCAATTTTGACAATTTAAAAAGAAAGCAGCATTCATTTTTTCCCCTCTATCTCCCGGTAATCTTTTTGTATACCTGTTCATGGTGTGTGACACGTGGTTAAATAAATGGTCCGTGCAAAAGCACTGGCGTACAATACTGTTTGCACATTGTAACTATAATGAGTGTAAAAGAGGCACTAAACACTGCTCACATAGATAAAAGGCATGCCGCATGTGTGCAGAACCATAACATGCTGTAGGTCAGCTGCAAAAGGTTCAACACAAATCCACTTGCTCTCTGCTCCAGTGTGGCTTTACAAGTCTAGCAAATTTCCACATACACCACTTGCCATGGAGTAAAAGGTGGAAAGAATCTTGTCATCCAACCTCTCCCCTGAGATTATAGTACACCCATTGACTCGTGACATGTTAACCAGCACAATGCATATCAAAAGCGGTGGAAACACATTGTTAAAACGATTCCCCTGCTACACCCATATTATCTTCTGTTTATCCGGAGTAGAGTGACGTGTATAATCACAGCATTTGCAAATTAGTCCTGTGCGTCTAGCACAAATCAGAACAGTCATCTAGACGATGGGCCAATACTCGTGACTTATCATATTTGCTCATGCAGTGGCCACATGGGTATAATTATTCAACTGCAGGGAGTAGCAGCCAGGTCTTTTTAAATAGTGTTTAGATATGTTCCCGGTGCACCATGACAGCCCCAATTCAGGCCACTATGGACAAAATTGGGAGACAACAACAGGATGGGCAAATGTGACAGGAAGTGATTGCCATTGATCTTTAAATTGTCAAAACATATGCCACTGCAGTCAATGTCCTGATAACAAAACTAGTCTGCCATTGTCTGCCATGAGCGGTCACTTCGGCCAAGGCGTCGGCCTCACTGGTGATGGATCATTCAGCAGCTGTTTGTCTGTGATTGTCATTCCTCAAACGACTGCCTGGTGAACCTTGGCCAAAAGTGGATTGGCCAGGGGATTAAACCTTAAAACTGGCGCAATTGCCACAAACAAACCTGCTAAAAGGCCAACGCTTTTCGTAAAGCAAACCGCTAGCTATATGATGACATCATAATAACATTAACTCTTTAACCCAGGGGTGCCCACACTTTTTCAGCCTGAGAGCTACTTATGCCATGACCGAGTCAACATGGTCTACCACCTACTAAAAATGCAAAACACATTATTTATAAATATATTGAGAATTATTTTTTATATGTACCGTATATGCTGGTGTACCTTGCGTGACTGCATCAACCTATATAGCACAATACAACCCAAAAAATGTTTTGTAATTACCTTACTCTGATGACTTGCACCGAATGGAATCAGCCAGGGACGCATAGTCTGGACAGTAGCTGCTGATAGCCAGCCTGAAGCAGATTTGCAGCAACAACAATCCGCCCATTCGCTCCATTCGGCGCGTATAAAACAAGCCAACTTTTTTGCACACTATGCTAATGCTATCAATATTGCTGTCTTGGTAAAGTTCAAGAACTGTTAAAAAAAAAAAAGCCGCCGAGTGAACAGGACGCTGTGTGTGACGTAGTAGTAGCATGCCTGAAGCCGACTGGCTGCCGCGAGGCGGAATGGCAAAAAAGTTGACTTGTTTATACGCAGCTAGTGGAGCGAATGGGCGGATTTCCTTAGCTTTGTTGTCAAGCGTGATATGACAGGTGTATTTTCTTATAAAAAATAAACTTACATTACCATGTGCATGGAGGAATAGTAAATCAACGCTGTATAGAAGATTGGCACTTAACTTTGGACTATTTACTGTTTCGTGGCCGTTGCGTGCAGCAGCCGGTTTTAGGACGACGTCATGAGAGGGGCGCGGCAGCCACCCGGGGAGAGGTGGGATTTTAGTGAGCCAGGCGTCTTACTTGTGGGTTAGAAAAATAGCCACCAAAATACCTCATATTTCATAAGAAATTAGATCGCCATTGCCAAGCTTTTGTCATTGCTGCTCCCTCTGCTGGATGTGTTGGGTCATTGATTCATGTGACTCCAGCGCAAAGAAAATTGTAATGGAGAAAGGTGGAAATAAATTAATTGATCTGAACTAATCAGCCAACCAAAAAACCAACCAACTAGGCAGTTATGAAGACCTAATCTCTTGCACAAACTCCTAACATGCTATACACAATAGTAGTAGATGGTGTAACATTAATTCAGATTTTTCATCAAGCTGTTGCTTTTTTCCCCCCTGTTTTCTAAAGCAAATCAATCGTACTCACACACACACCCCTACAAGCGCGTATGCACTTGCGCACAGACACAGGCACACGTGCGCACAGACACAGGCACACGTACGCAAACACACGTGCACACCCATGCACACACACACACGCCCACCCACACACACACAGATACACACACATCTTAATTGAAGACAGCAGCATGGAGTAGGCCAATTACATCACTGCCCCAATTAAAATAAAACAACGGGACTCTCTCAATCTGTCCTCCAGGGGAGAGAAAATGAGAGGAGTAAAGTGAAAAGAATAGCAATAACAAATCCCAATCTGGTATGATTGTCACAATGTTCAGTCTATCTAAAATAAATAAATAAAGATGGACTGCAATTAACTCCAAACTATTCCCATGTGGCTCAATGAATTGGAACACAGCTTCCTGTGATAATCCCTTTGAACGAATGATTCTTATTGCAATTTGGAGCTTTGTCAAGATTGGAATGGCTCTTGATTAGGTTCCTGTTGACTGATGCACACCTGTTAATAACAATTGGATGAGGTTCATGTGTGTGGGTACTGCAGCTCAAGAGATGACAACCTAGAACAGACCAGACTGTCGTCAGTCTGACACGGAAACTCATTGTGATTGATATCTTCACTGACCAACATTCACTTATACTCTTAGCTGTCAGCCTTTATTGACATTGTTGTAAATCAAATGTCACTTTCTCCTGAGTGATCCCCTGAGTATGACGTGCATACAGCATGCATTTATGTTCTGCATCCTGAACAGTACCCTATGCTGATATAGCGGTAGAGGGGCACTGACTCCAGATTATTATAATATGCAAAGATGATGCTCGCTTGTTTCCTTTACTTATGATGACAACAAGCACAATCGAGCGGTGACACTGTTCTAAACAAATCTAGCATGGTGACCACCACATTCTGAATTGTCTCAGGTAATGCCTAATGTTCACTTGCTTCTTGTTTGTGGGTCTTGCTGCCACTTTGCTCTGTTGAGAACACATAGAAAACATATTCAATTCCCCATTTGTTCAAGGAATTGTGGATATATATTTTAGACTTTAAGGTTTACATTATACAGACATAATGCTGAGTGAATTTAACATTTAACAGATGGACAATTATTTATGGTGGCAAAAACAATAATCTAGAGGTGAATAAATCAGATACATATATAATGGTATCCTTTTATTGGTCGAATGCTTAATTTATTCACTGCCATTCACAAATTTACTTGTCTTTTCACAGTCCAGCCATTCAGTCCCAGGAACGTATTTATATTTTTTTCAAATGTTTTCAAACGTTAGGGTAAAAGAGAGTCTGAACATGTCTGGCAGTGAATCAGTTATCTAAATAAACAAAATTACTTTCTGGCCACAGTTATTATTGAAAGCAAGGCTATAAAACAAATTACCAAAACATCCTTGTAAATACGTAGTTTAAATCTTTTTTTAAAGGTTCGGGTTGATGAAAAACCATACAATGATGGTATAGCAAAATATATTTGATTTGTGTCTGGATGAAATATTTTCCTCCTTTTAGGTGTTAAGATCTTAGATCATAGCCATTCAAATTGTTATTGATTCAGCAGGTGACAAATGTTTAAGTCTTGGCACAGATCTGCACTTTCTGAGTGCTCTTGTTCATTAGTGGTCCATGCTTCTTCATCTCAGGTCGGTTAATTATTAAGTGGACCAAGGAATTTGTGCGCTCTGGTCTCCTAAAATCGAGGCCTTCTTCATACACCTCACTACGGCCATTGAATTTATTTCTTTAAAGCATATTTAATCTTACACACTGTCCTGCACGCAAAGCTCACGTTTTGCATGATGTCACACACAGTGAGTTCTTTATTTGAATTTGAAGCTTAATAGTCATGAAAATGTGTGACCGTTTCCAAACTGTATGGCTTTTTTGTAAGTGTGTGACCAAGACCAGGGCCTTGACATGTATAGAGGAACAGCAGATGAACTGGATTTTAAAAATAAAACTTCTTCCAGACTCACATGGTCAATAAAATATTTTTATTTTCCCTCAGTGTGGCACAAAATGTCCCATATACCGCTACCAGTCCGCGGCTTGCTTATTGGTGACTGCTGCTGCCGGGCTTTCAAATTTGGGGGTTCCACTGGATTTGTGTCCTGCTTTTTATTGCCTGCTTTTTTCTCCTTTTGAAGCAAACTAAGATAAATATCCATTTTTTTTTAAAGTAGTGGTGACTATGTCATGCATCAGGCTAATAGCTGAAAGCCATGGTTCAATAAGGCAGAGTTGGGTACCGTACATGATTCTTTAATGTTATTCAGACTGCACACTTTCCTTTAGGGCTTACAAAGCCCTTCTATCTCGTATGGGACATCGCATCTATCTAACTTGGCTATAGCACCTGCCAGGTTATGCAAATAACAGATTCAGGAAAATAGGACAGTGAAAGGCCATCCTCGTGCAAAATACTGGTGTCAGAAGAGCTTTTTAAGTGTGCTTAACGGCGTGGGATTTGGCTGTTTTTATCATTGCTTGTACTGTATATCTCGGTGCCTGAAGATGTTGCATCGGGGAGAACCTACGTCAGGCAGTTTGGCTCCTGTTAGAAATTTCTGCCCACCACTAATAGGGGACACTACCCATGGGCTCCATGTTTGGCATTACCTTATGAAGTCCGTTCACAAAGATCCAAGAAGAGGTTTAATGTCTTATTCATGGGCATGTAGAGTGCAGTATTTCTGACAGCAGACCAAAAGAAAATGACAGGAGAAGGACTGCCAGAGTGGAGGTGGGTGGCAAGCATTAGCCTCTGGCTAATAAAATGATTTTCAAAGATTAACACACATTATATTCTTTAGAGCCACCGTGGATTTACCGCAGAATCAGACTACAGAAGGCCCTTCAGGGTTTAGTGTGATTGAGCACAAGGCACACAAAATGATGGAGGTGGCTATGATTTGTCAGCTTGAGAATTTGCCGAAAGCGTATATGTGCGATCATTGCATTGGGCAAGTGTCTGCTGGTGAAATGTGATATGTCAACCATTAACCATTAAAAAAAAAAAAAAGTGAATATAGCCAGGGCGAAACTGCTATGAAACTAAATGAAAATGATCCGGCCAAAAAACACAAAAAGAAAAGAAAATAGAAACCTAAATTAATGACAACTTAAGCAAAAAATTGGATGTAATGGTTAGTGGCGCTTGGTGGTCCTGGGGGTGACTAGGGGTTGGGTGTGCAGGACCGTGCACTTTTTGCTTCACCAGCCAGGGTCCTCCTGGCCTCCTCGAAATGGTGTGGGCGCCTCAACCACTCATCCGAACCCTAACCCTATCGCTTACTCTAACTCTTACCACTTTCACTGTGGATGGGTTTTCATCTTAAGCACTTAATATCCACTCACCCAAACCCTAATACTAACCACAACCTTCCAGGGCTTGTGCCTCCTTCCGGATATATGTGGTAATGCGCCCATTTTGGTTGACCGGCTCTTCCATATCTTTGGAACCCGCTGGCCTAGACACTCAGAACCAATGTATATACTGTATTACCATTTCTGATTACCGTGAACACGCAACATAAAGTTAATTATTTGAACAGTGATCAAACGTCCTGCATGATGCACCTCATGAGGATGGTTTGAGTTTCAAGTTTTGTTTGACTTTTGGGGGAAATTTTGGTTCAACCCCTGATGACTTTTGGGCCATTTAACATTGGAGGTTCAGTTGTACTACACTGCGTTTGAAGTGTCTCATTTGCATGCGGTTTCCACTTCATTCAATCCTAATCATTGAACGTGGGGAATGTTTCTCCCAAATGATCTCATAATGGAAGAATGTCATGGCAGAGTGTCCAGACCCCCGGACAATAGGTGGTGACATGTTAGGATGATCCAGGACGCGTGTGCAGGGTGCTGTGGCTGTGCACACAAAAAGCCACTGAGCCTCTCCTAGATCCTGCACTGCCCCAGGGGATGATTTGATGTCACGTGCACACACCTCGCAACAAAGATTGTGCTTCATCCGCAGTTTGTGTTGTGTCCAGGCCTGCTCCTCGGCCCACAGAGGACTAGAAAGCTCTCTGTGGACATCCAGGTCTCTTGCTGGACAACAGGTGGCTTTGTGACAAGATGGCTGCATTTCAATTGAACACTTTTATCATGTTTTAAACCATCCATGACTCATGGATTTATTTTTCTCCAATCAGGGTGCTTGCCTTGAGTATTTTAAAATCACCTTCAAAAATAAATTGGTATAATGAACCACGTTTTAAGATAAGAGAGTGAGCACCCAGGTTGCCCAAAATTGAGATGGATTTTTAGTACCCTATTAAATAAATTGCTCCCTTTCTGGCAAAAATGTTGTAGTCCAACCCCCCTTCGAAATTCTAATTGCTCCAAGATGTTTGGCTTGAAGACACAGGCGCCATTCAACAGTAGTGTAAAACATTGTGACAGGAGCCCCAGTAAAAGTGTTGACAGGCAGCCACCTGCATATAGATGAGAGGGATTTTAAGGCGCAAGATTTGGTTTGTTGATGCTGGATTTCCAGTATAGATGAAACATTATAGACAGCAGGGGACACTGTCTCACCAGCTGCCGAGGTCACCAGAAGAGTTTCTACCACCACACAACATGAGGCTTTTGCCTGCCAAATTCTGTGACCTACCTTGAAAAAAAGACTGTTTTGAATTTACGTGTGACATTGAAGAAAAATAAATCAAGCCCTTTTTCACTTCGCTAATCACTTACACTATGTTAAATGTCTATCAGTGTTCATGTCAACATCTTGTTGAGCTAGAGCCATGACACAATTCTTCATCCAGTTTGACTTTCTTAAACAGCTTAGCTTTTGAGCTAATTCAAAGTGGGAACAAATCTGCAAAAAGTCATTTTAATGGCATAAATTAATTAGGTTTTTATGACGGTTACTGCGCAAGCTGAGCATGGCCTTTTAAACAAAACAAAACTGAATATCACAACATGACAGTGGAATCTCTAGATGGGCAATAGGGCCTTAAGATAAAATCTTCAGTAACTCTTTTTTTCATGATAGTGACATGATACAAAACAAGTTTAGCTTTAAATATTACAACCGAGCACCTCGTCTTTGGTTTTGTTAACAAGATTGACTCCATGTGATTGCCTTCCACCAGGCTCATTTCTTTTACTCAGAACAATATGAAAATGATTCTAATGATGGTGTCTGGTTTCTTTTGTGGGAATTAAGCTTGCAAGTAAATTTTTTGGGATGGAAAAAAAACATAGCGACCAAATCACAAAGTTGGCAACAGTGACTGCTTTTGTAAACTAGCCCCTCTCTTTACACAGTCATATTGTTTGTCTTTTAGCGGAGAGGTGCTTTGAAATATGGAAGTCACAAAAAAAAGACGATTTAGAAAAAGAAAAAAAATTGCATCCTTGTCTTTTAGCGGGGAGGTGTGCTGAAATACGGAAGTCACTTAAAAAGATGATTTAGAAAAAATAGCGGCCTGGCAAATTGGCTCGAATTAATCAATAAAGTCGGTTAATTGCGTAAAGTTTTGGTCTTTGTTTTGCTTTAGTTTTCTGTTGTGAATTTGTACTCTTTTGACCTGTGCGGCAGTTTAGAATGGTAAAATGTCACATTCCCTCTTCTGTAAAGGCGTTCTGATGCCCTCAGATAGCCTTTACATTATTTTATGTGGGTAAAAATATTTTGAAATAAGAACAAGTTGGATGTCAACCAGCTGATTGTGTTCGACTTTGGAGACTCCACTGTACTCTTCAGTTGTACCGATGTATCAGATATACTCCCTTTTTTTTATGCTAAGGAAAATGCGTAGATATCTCGTCATCACTCTCGCAGTAACGGCGTGGAATTGTCTCGCGCAGCCAAGCCTGGATTGCAAATGGCTGTGCGAATCACTCGCTGCTCATTGCCTGGATGCTCCCATGTTGGCACGCTTGTGGCAGGGTTATTAGATAAGGAGACAGACTCTCTGGCCCCTCTTTAACATCCCTCTCAGCAGGAGAAAATGAAATGATTTTACTCCCTCCCTCTCCTCCCCTCATGAGTGGAAATGGAACAAGACAAAGGAAATGATGCACAGACAAGTTTAGTAGCAGACCTGTGGCCTCTGATCCAAGATTAAGCTTCATGGAGGTTTCATTTTGCGGTATCATAAGAGTCATTCACACACTTATGATACTGTCTAAGTCTTTGTAGTCACTAAGCTTCACCATCTGAAGTTCTGTGATCTCATGAAATGTTGCTCTAAATTTGAGTGCATGTCATGTTTTCTGTACAACTAACAGAAAAAACACGTTAAGAAAGTATGTTAACCTACTTACCGGTTACGGAAGCCAGTGTTGCTTGTGTGCTTTGATCTCTTTCTTTAATAGAAAACATCCTTTTCTTTCCTCAATTCAGTATACATGCAATGAAATTAAATTAAACCTGATTCTCAATCAGTGTTTTCAGCTGTAATATTCCAGACTCCTTTTTAATTAATTGGAACGGCAGCTGTAGGCCTCCTGCTAATACAAAGCCTCAACAAACAGGCTTCCTTCTGACCCAGCTAGCCCTGGGACTAATTATCATCTTATGGAAATGTGGCTATTTCTGCAACTTCCATATCCCTAATTATTTCTGTTATTCCAATATCAGCCCGGCTTTGATGTCCCAAATCCTGTATTTAAATAGTGTAAGATTCCTATTCTTTGTGCCCTGTGAGGATTGTTCATGTAAAATACATGGACTAAGAGTGGTTATTACGAGAGCCTCCAGGGTTGGACATATCAGGTCCACTGCCTCCTTGTGTTTCCTTATTTTTTATTTTATTATTTTTTTTTAATTTTATTTTTATTTTTTTTGGGGGGGGTGCTTTTTCTTGGACTCCTCTTTTTCTGTTTTCGTTTGACCTGCAGGATCAAAGCGGACAAAATGTAAATACCAAAATTCCAGAAAACACTTAAAATGAACTTCCTGTAAACACATAATTTCTGTTTCTAAATAAATGAATAAATAAATAAATGTTTGACCTTTTAGATCCATTCTGGCACTGCTATCATGTTTGACTGATGGCATAAATGTTTGGGCCATTTAGGGTGGAACACTTTCAAACAAAGGCATCCATTATTGGTGCATAAAGAGAAGAGTTTCATCAGTTAGAAGGGTTAAAGGGCACTACACCATATGGTCCGCCACCATCTTGGGCACTTGGAAACTGATGTTCAGCCATCTGAGAGAATCTCATCTCACTCACACAAGTCGCACTGTGATCCGATTTAGCTGCACTGCAGCTTAGGAAGAGTCGAGAGAGGAAATGAAGTACACATGTAGAATTATGACTGTGGTTGCTTCACAGCATTATCCCTGCGCCGGCACATGAACTTCATCCTAAAAGATGACTCTGTGTAAAACCATCATCATGTATTTTCATATAGATGAGCTATGGCTACTTGCGCTTCCAGCCATGCCTTTATTAATGGGGAACTGTCAGAGCAGGGGCTGCTCTGCATTTTCGCATATTAAACAGGCATGGGTTGGGGTGGGGGCGCTCAGTTTATTACCTTTTGATATAAATCAGCTTAAAGCATCTCTCCACCTCCTGCTCCACCTCTTTTTCTTCTAAAGACCATCTCCCTTTCAGGTCTCCTCATTTCTGTGCTCCTCATCAGGCATATTATAGCTTGACTTCTACATGAGAAAATCTTTGTGGTTAAATACAATCATCCCTTTGTCACAAAATAGGTTCTCTGTGGACTCAAACCACTTCCAAGCTGTCTTGGCGATATGGCCTTGAAATAAAATCTCTGGCGTTTCAAGTTTCATTGCCAGCATCTACTTGCATCAATTTCCACAAAAATAATAGCATTTTTTTTCTTTTGGCTCACCCTTGGAAAAATAACCCTTTTGTCAAAACATGTGTAAAAACAATCCATGAAAATAATTCAGTTGTACAGGTGAAGAAGACCTCTGCAAAATATTTGAAGCAATGAAGCACAAACCTCTGGTCAAAAGTTTTCAACACATTTGTAAATCACTGCTTTTGCAACGTGTAGTATAAATGGGCAACATGTCTTTGGCAGTGTTCAGCACGACTGACCCTGCGACGGCCATGTCGTTACTGTACGCGGTGTACTAACTAAAAAACAAAACAAACAAACAAAAAAATTGAAACTGATGAAATAAAAATCGAATCGATGTGATTGAGTAAACGCTAAGTCCTTGATCATTGGTTGTCCGATAACAACTGATTATAACTGTAAAATCGTTGTTGTCAGAAATGTAAAATCATTGTTTTATTAATTCCTGTGTTTAATATCACACCTCACTTCAGTTTTTGGGCTTCCTGGTGAATGAAAAAGTGGAGAAAAGATGAGTGGATGGAAGTGGTTATTTTTGCACAATCGAATCTTCAAATGTATGTAAATTTGTACTGCGGTTTCTTCCCACATTCCAAAAAAATGTATAGTAAGTTAATTAAACACTGTAAAATGTCCATAGGTATGACTGAGAGTGTGAATGGTTGTTCATCTATGTGTGCCCTGCAATCGGCTGGCGACCAGTTCAGGGTGTACCCCGCCTACTGCCCGAAGACAGCTGGGATAGGTTCCAGCATTCCTGTGACCCTAGTGAGGATAAGCATTTCATAAAATGGATGGATGGATGGATGGATGGAAATTACCATCTGCCCAGTCTGTACAAAGTCCATAACCTGGTGCTAGACGCCTTCTGCGTAAGGATCTGAAATTTAAGGGATTTATGCAATCCAAATAATACAAAAGAAAAGTTTCTTGTCTCCGTACTGTTGTGTTCACCTCGCGTTCATCCTTAACAAAGGTGAAACTCTTCAGAGGCCAAGAGAGATGATGTACATTAATTTTTGCTCGCGCTCTCTTGCAGTTTTTAGCATTTTCAATCGGTCCGTTTGGACTGGTATATAGAAAACAGCTAACTTGTAAATTCATTTCATCCAATAGAGAGATTAATGTGTGGGAACAGCCTACTTAATTACCCATATTGTGGCCAAGCGAACTTTCAAAATACCCATTCTTCAAAAACGTCTAAGAACAGCATCTCTGCTGCAGCTAAAGTACACAGATCTTGCATGGCTGCTGTGGTAAATGGAGCATTGTGCTAGCACCTGTCCCTAGGCAGGGCCTGGGCGTTCTCGCTCAGGCATGGCTGTGACACTAAACACTTTATATCCTGGCACCCCTCCAGACAACCAAATTATAATCGCCACTTAAAAGACAGAGAAAACAAGAGGAGTGGAGCAGAATATTCCTCCTGAGAGAGGAGTGCAGGGCACGGCATGATGTGGCTCTAATCATATCTTTAGCCTGATAATGATCCTGACATGTTTTGTTATGGCCTACCATACTGTGATGCCTCCTTCTTCTTCTTTTTCACATTTTCTTTTTTTTTTGGGGGGGGGGGGTTATAAAGTATTATAATATGCCATTTTATTAATTATTTATTCATAATGTCTGTACAGTTGATGTAGATTTTATGATGGCAAAATGATTAACCCTGGATCAAATTAATACAAGTATAATTCATCTAATCTCTTTTCCACAATAATCCATGTAGAGATGTCTACTAAAGAAAACAGATAAACGCCTGTTGTCTGTTAAAGTAAAAGTATTTAGGATTTGAAAGGTTAGGAATCACTGGTGATGACCAAACCTGACATGCTGGATAAGCACAGAAATGCTTACCAAACACGCTCCAAAAAAACACAACAATGGTCTATAAATCATTGGCTGTGTCCCTTGTACCCTCTTTTCCTCCTGCCCCTCCCTCTGGGGGATTTTCTTCTGTACTCCAGGAACAAGTTGAGCTTCCAATTTTTGGGTGAACTTCCCAGAGGTACTATTAATTATCCACCTTCCTGTTGAGTGCAACAGCCATGCCTCCCCCGACCTTGTTTAGGCAGGCACATAGGAAAGCGGAGCAGTATCTTCAGTAAGACTAAGATTGGTTGTTTTCCTAGCCTTTCTGTCTCACAAGCGCTCAACTAGCCTCACATCATTCTGGATTATGATTTATATTTGTAAGAGCTCCATATTTTGCTGGGCCACTTGTTAAGGCTTTTAACCAATTGCTGTGATTTCTATCATTGTTGTCTTCATAATGTTATGCAATTTGGTGGTCTTGTATGCATGAACATTAATATCAGTGGCTGTTGTTTGCATTTTTTTAATGTTCAAAATTAAACAGTTGGTTAAGTGCATGTATCTGTCACTGTTTTATTTGCATTCTTTTAACAGTATCTTAATACTAATAACCATGATAATATTGGTCATTATACATGTGATATGAAATGTTCAATCAATGGTGTCATAGCAGGTTGCGGGTGTGAGTCCTGAAAATGGGCTCAATAGGTCCCTCCTGGAATTAAAAAAAAACAACTACTTTGGAAGGCATAACAAAATAACAAAAAAAGTCTTAAAACCCCATGCCTAAAAAGACACAGGAAGTATGCTAGTTTTGTTCAAAGGGTCCATTTTATGGTCATTTCCTGGGGCCCTTCAAAGACAAACTTGTGCAGGAAATTTGTCCACTTCGTAACACTTCCCCCGAAGGCATCTTCCTGCAGCGCTTCATCTCATTAGATGGACTCTCGCATTGTCCTAGTTAACATTGTATAGTGCCATAATATGTGTTAAATGTTGTCCACTCGGCATCCATTGCAGTCGAGTCCTCTGTGGGCTTTTCTCAAGATTCAGTCCTCTGTCTCCAAAACTGGTTTTGAGTTTTTCCTTGTATGGTTGGGGGATTCAAATCAAGGGATCGTGTCACCAATATTTGTCAATATTGTCAATATTTGTCTTGTGATTAAGGGCTTTAAAAATAAACTTGATTGGTGTGGCCAGAGAATCGTAGCAAAGTTTTAATGACTCATCATAAAACACAATCTCTAACAACTCAGCTCCACCACGTCAGAGCTTGACCAAGCATCTCATCTGTGTGAGGATGTCCACGCCCTCATGGGATTCATAGGCGCCCCCTACTGGCAGAGATTTGGTTGACCAGCTGTAAATATACAATAAGTATGCATATGACTCAGATTTTGTTCAAACTCTGCATACTCGCATTAAGTCTTGCGTATGATACATCTTCTAATTTTCATGTGAGCGGCTTGGTGTTGGGGAGTTAAAATCCACCTTCCTCTGACGAGTTAGTTCCTCTGGGCTTTTTAACGGAGAGAATTCTTGGACCAGGACCACAGCCTACCTTATGCCTGTTTAATGTGGTTGAACATGAATACAGCAGTCAGCCTATGATAAACCTGGCAGCTATGACACATATGATCATATACGTCAGTGAAATTAGCAAGTAGTGCTGAACGATTTTAGGAAAATATTTTTTTGACAGATATTGAGATTTTGATTCTATTCACCGTTTTCTTCAAATCAAGCTTTAATGCAATATTCTCAATGTGACTGTAACATTTACAAACATTACAGAAAATTACACCACACTCACAAAACCTTAAAAGCTATTCAATAAAGCAAGACCTACAGCTTGCCATTATACGCAATTACAGTATGTGTAATAGTGTGTTTGTAAAAAATATTTTTTAACCAAAAATATTTAATGTTTTGTACTACAGTACATGTTCTTTGTACAAAAATGTAAGATTAGATATTTTTAACTTAACAGTTTAAAACGGAGACGGAGGGCTTGGAGATGTGGCTTGAAATTCATATCATGGTATAATTTGAATTCCTGAACTGTAATTTGGCAATGACGGAAGCGCATTTAAAATAACGCTGAGGAAATGACGGACTGACAGTGACAGATTTGGTCGTTTTGAAATAATGACCGACTGACGATGACGAACGGGTGGTCTGGCCACTGACGACGAATGACGGTGACGCGCCCACCTCTGGTTATAAGTATTATACACTAACAATAACGGATTCATTTCCGGTTTTCGAGCGTGCGCTTACTTTGTAGCTGTTGTCTTATTTTATCTGTTATCAATTGTAATACAAATTTTCTTTTCATGGCTGCTTGCTCTCCACGCTAATGTGGTTATTGCCAGACTTTCTGTGAAAAATGTACTGTACACCCAAGCACTTATTCTGGTCTTTCCCGACCCTGCAATTCACATTAACGATTAGCATTAGCTTCTCCATCTTCTAATATTCTCTCTTCTTGATCAGTGTTACATGCTTAGTGATTCCTCATCCGCCATTAGCGGTAGCGCTACTTGTAGGATCCGCATTACGCAGCTTGTTTATCTGCCCCATATGCATTGTGCAGAACAAGTTAGCCTAGCGTCTAGCATCGGCAATCCGCTCTGAAAGCACAGATTTTGGCCAGGGTGGATGTGTCACAGTGTTATGTGGACGCGAGGCTTTTTTTTTTTTAACCAGCTCGGAGCTGATTGGTTTACATGAAATGTCCACAAGTAGCTAAAAAAAAAAACACACACAAAAAAGATTGATTTGGGTGTGAGTATTAGAGGTTCCACTATTTCTTAAAATTTTGGAATGACTGACATACTGCAGTGTAGCTAAGTGATTAGCAATCTCCTAAAATGAAACCGGTAATACCAGGCATAGCACTGAAACTCAGTCATGCTGGACAAATGTACAAAGACACTACACATTCTTGCTGTTTTAAATTCTAGTCTGCTAACTAAAGAGTTCTTGTTCAGGAATTTTGTCTGTTTAGTACTGTCACATGGCAAAATGATTTCTATTTCAATCTGTAACAAAGTAGATTAATTGTACTGACAAGGCCTTCTTATCGCTCAACATGTGTGGGAAGACTTCAGAGAGTGCTCTCAAGTGTGATCTTCACTTTTTAGGTTAACTATGTTCGCTACCAGCTGCCAAGGGGTAAAAATACCACTTTTCTTCTGCACCATTATTCATTCAACTCCATTAATCATTAGAGCATTATCTGGCATGTGAAAATGCACTTGCTGATAAGGGATGCATGACCCCAATATGAGATTTCCGGCTATTGTAGAGCTCGACTAATTGATCGAGGTCTGTGTCTGAGACTGGCTGCGGGTATCTCTCAATTTTCCATTTAAAAATACATGTGTAAATAGCTCTGGTTGTCATATCACTTGTTATATTGCTGGGTGATCCACAGTATGATTCTGAACAACATATTGACAGAGGTGGGAATTCATTCATCTATGCTTTAGTCCTTCTATGAGTTCTCGTCTATATTCCAGGCCCGCCCGGTTGGTCAGAGTCAGCCAGACGGCGCAGAGAACGGACCTACCGGTATCACGTCACACGCAGGTGCCACACTCCTGACATGCAGCCAAATAAATAAAAAATAAAACAGTGATGTACACCAAACATCAATGATGTAACATTTTTGTATTTACTATTAATTGAGGAGGTTTGTTTTAATTGGCGGTGATGGTGTGTTGATTTATTCCTCTTTGTTGTGCATTGTTCTGTCAGCAGGCGTATTTGATGTTCTCTACTGGTGATAAAGTTGTCAAAGGCATCTGGCAGGAGAAGTGCTTACTCTTCAGTTATGGCTATTTCTGTATATGTCTATAGTCTGCAAAAGTTGAATCGAGGCACTCAATTCATCTTTTGCAGATTACAATGACCTGGGTGACTGTACATCTATACACACATATATTCTTAAGATCATTTCATAGTGCTTCTATAACATAACACCACCACAAAAGGCAAATGTTTTTCCCTTACATGATCTCCTCGCTTGAGAAAAGTAGTTTTGTGTTAAGGTACTGCTGATTTGATTATACATCTGATATCTGTACTGACCAGCCTTAGTCTCTCCCTGGCCGTGGCTACAGACCAGCCAATTTGATGTGGTTTGTGGTCAACAAACAGCCTTTGACCTCACAGAATGGCTGGCGAATCTATTGCATGAATACCGGGGCCAAGGGTGGAAACGTCAGTTGGTCAGTTCTGATTGAGTTACTTGAGCCACAGCTATATCACCTCCTCACTGCTTGTTTTGTTGAATTATTTAATAGGTGTCCAAAGAGAAATGATCAGTGAACTGAGTTTTTTTTTTTTTTTTGAAAGATGGAGCCCTCACCAAGAGTTTGCTTTATTTTGATACACTGTAAACGTACATTAGACCCCAAGCTATTGGACTATTATGAAAGCCTAAAACATGTTTCATTGGTTGAATATTATCATCAGACCTTATCTTAACTAGTTTTCCAAAGTAACCCAGGCAACATTTCAGACATTATTTTTGTCAGTAGTCATTATCAACTGTAACTATTCCAAAACATCTTCACAGCGTTCCAATCACGTGATGGCTGATCCCACAATGTAATCTGTGCATTAACAGAACTTTGTAGAATACATTTTCAGTAAGACACCGCTATTCTGTGGTGGAGTTGGGTGATCTATGATGAGAGGCACTTTTCCAAGCGGGCCTCTGAGCATCCAAGATGACTTTTCAACACATGCTCAATTTCTCGAATCTTAAATGACAGTGGAATAGACAGGCTGTTACTTTTCTGAGCAGAGCCAGATGTTGGGTGTGCGACTGAGGACTCAAGTTTCACAGATGCATAGCGAAGCATTGCATGCAGGGCTGCACGATGTGGTGCGTGTGTGTGCATGTTTGTTTTATATAGAATTGCAAAGGAAATTTACTGTAGATGACGTTCGAATTTATGCTATTTAAATTAAAAGTCCAGAAAGTATGGATACACATCTCGCTTTGTCCCACAGCCTATTGACACATACCGTACGGCCATTCTTTCTTCTCCAAGCCGTCATCCATATTTTCTCGCAAAGTGAAGTAATGCATGTCTTGGTCTGCAAAGCCTCCGATATGCTGTCCATTTGCTAGTAAGGGCAATGGATTACTTTATTGTATTTTGTTTATGATCTGCATTGATCGCTTTTCCTCTGCATCATCACAGTGTAATGTATCATTTGTTCCTTAAGCAACAGGCATCCATTTTCCAAAGCTCCAAAAGTATGTCTAATCTACTTATTTGCTTTCAGTCATGTGTTATGGCGTGACTTTTTGATGTTTGTGCAAGGACATCTACGTATGAAAGGTACGATATGTCACTCACCCACACTCTCCGACAGGTGCTGCTTTTTGACGTTCCACTTTTTGCTTTCCTCCACCACTACTTTATTTAATAATTGATTTATTGAAATGAATAGATTCAGAATTATTTACATCAGCATCGTGACGCATCCAAGAAATTATTTCACCCACGCCTAGCTGTGAGTGTATACGTAATTACTGTACATGTTGGTTGCTTGGATCCTTTTCATTATATTATCTTGAGGCGTACAATATAAAGTGTATAATATTTTTACTATGATCCCTATTACCACTCAAGTCCAATTCACTTTCACGGTGAGCTACGGTACTCCCTACAGGCTCTGTATCATCCTCAACATCCCTCTCACTGGGTTTCCTGTTTGTTTTTCCAGCAGCTCTTCGGTCTGTCTCTCCCGCTGAGACTATAAGGAAACAATTCTGAGAGAAGACCAGGCTCCGCTTCTTGATAAGGAGAGGGAAGTGGCTGGGCTTGTCTTAATCAATACAGGAGCCCTTCAATCTGCTGTAAAGTAGCTGAGTGATCAAGAGATTGTTGCATATATGGTTGTTCTGAAGTTAAGTGAATGCATAGTACATATTGACAACGGGCATATAACTCCAGACTTATGTACTCACCTCAGCTGAACCTATTTTAGATTGGAAATTGATGTAACATACTGCATTGACTTCCATGGAATCCTCCCAGCTTCCTGTAATACAAAATGGAGGAGGAGGTACGGGCGGCGTAAAGTCGAAACATCGTAGGTCGCCTACGTCGTAATACGAGGACTGCCTGTATTTGCAATACAGGCACCCGATTGGGTATTTAACCCATGTGATAATTTGACACATCTGAAGAAATGCACTGATGATTGGCTGACTGGCGCACATGACGTTTCTCCCGCGAGTGGTGTGAGCTTTCACACAATATTGCAATAAAAATCATACCGTGACACCAATACCGTGATTCCGGCAGCAATATTCAAAGCAACAGGCTACAGATGTAGTTGCTAGACTACGCAAAGACACTTGGGTTTCACACCCAAGATTTTAAAAAATGTTTAAAAAAAAGAAACTCATTTAAAAAAAAATGGTATGAAAGTTTTTATTACAAGTGGATATTCAATGAGTCCCAGAAATATGTTCAAAGCAAAAAGAAAGGTGTGGTTCCACACAAACAAATAAAACTATAAACACCTTTCCATTATTTATTAGAGAATGGGCAATTCCTAAATCAATGAAAAACATTATCAGTGATCCTTCACAAAAACAACAATTAGTATTTGTATCTTTTACATTTGATTATTAATCAAATATTTTGTCCACGAGCAAGAGACTTACATCAGCATTATTCGCCGTTGCGCGATGAGGTTGATTCGGGAAAAGTGGAGTCGAATACATTTGAACCAGTACTGTCCTTTACTGTGTTCGAAAGGAAACACTTTTTCCATCCCTCCTTGACCTCTAATCCAACATATAAATGAAGGATAGGTGTCATTTTCCAAAGACCGAAAAAAAAAGTCAACACAATTCAGATTTGGGATTATTTGGTGCCAGTCCGAGCTCTAATTTTACAAGCCGTATCTGAGGAGTGCCAGTCGGAGCAATAATTTTAATACGCACAAGTCGCAGGACCAGCCAAAGCATGAAAAAAAAGTATGACTTTTAATCAGATAAATACAATTTACTATACTATTAAGTTGACAAGCAAAATAAAGAGATCCTTTTGTGAGGTGGAACGTAGTTCTCTGCCGAACCGTGGCGTAAACACCTCAGTACAGACTTGTACCATGGGTTGCCTTTACTGCCCCAACCCGAGTATATACTGTACTGTATAGAGTACATGCTGTATATCAGTGCCCTTTTATGTCTCTGTAAGGATGGCAATGTGCTGTCTTCATGCAGACATCCCTGCCAGTGCTGTCTAAAGGCCACTAATAAAGCAGAGTTTAAGAGGCTCAGAAGTATCTTGCTATAATACCATTAATAATTATTGGCATTTAAGAGGATGAGCAGGGCTGGTAAGTGTACGCAGGGACATGCTTTTTACTGTACTATGCACTCAGTTTTACAAAGAGGCTCTCCTTCCGCCCTGCAGCGGCTCACAGTGACAAATTTAGATGAGTTAAACAGAAGAAAAGAAATAACCCCTTGGGATAGATACTTTTGTGATACATAGCCAATACATTGGCTATGCGTAAGCTTCTGCTTTCTAATTTTCATCCCTATTTTACAGTGTGTAAGCATGACAACATTGGATGTTAATAAAAGTACAGTCATTAGGTTGGATTCAATTAAAAAGTGACTACTCTCTGTTCATTTTACTCCTTCACTGTCATTTCCCGGGAAATGATAAAGACTTAATCCAATTAGTCCGACTCTGTTTCACCACAATGCTGAAGCAATATACGCTAATTGGACTTGAGACAATTAGCTGAATTAATTCCATGACAAGTGGGAGAATATTGTCAGATTTAAACAATTTTCCCTTTGCCAGAGCTGTCTGTCAGATGTTACCTTTTTAATTCAACTAAGATGGCACATTAGGCAGAAACCTGAAGATGATTCATCATTTGTTGCTCTACTACATACACTGATTTGTATTTAGAGCCTAGTTGAATAATTATCTTTTCAATTGATTGATGAATTATTATTATTATTTTATCTTAATTTCTATTCTTTTACTCAAAAACAGGACATTTCAAACTGACAGTGCAGAAAATGCACATAGAAAAACGAATGATGAATTGGTATAGCCCGTTACATCCATCATAAATTCGGCTCATTGTTTTCCAAAGTAAAAGTAGATATTTGCAAATGTCATATTTGGATTAAACACAAAGATAAGCAATAATCTGCTTTCATGGAAGACTATGGAAATAGAGAATATTTACTGTTGAGAAGCTGAAATTCCAAAGGTTTGTAAATGTCTCTAAGCATGAATTGATGATTAAAATAACTTTCGATTAACTTGATAATTGATTAGTTGTCGCTTAATCAACTAAATGTTGCACTTTTATTTGTAGTCATGGTAAGCATTGACATATTCATGACAGGTTTGTTGGAGGTCCATTCAAATTGACTGGGACATCTTTTTTGTATTGTAATCACAAATGCCATGAATCTTTGTTGTAATTGATTTTCAACTAAAACTGCTTACACATGTCAGGTTTAATTCAGTTTTAAAGAGCTGGTGTGATTGCTCTGCAAAAACCCAAATATGCATCGACCTGGACGACCGGGACAGTTTGTAGAGAAAAGGTGGTTTGCTTGCAAGTGAACTCTTGTGCAGTTCAGATCACTTAAAAGGAAGGAAAAAGCATTTAAAGTATACACAACCGCACTGTAAAAATCTGCACATGCACCAACTGCCTACTCTCTGTCTTGTTTGTATGTGTGTATCTGCTCAACAGCTTCAAAATTACATTTTGAAGCCTTTTGAGACAGCTGATACAAATACCGTTGCGCATTTAACGAATATAGAACATATAACAGTGGTTTGTTTCAGTCTGTCACATATACTGTCCAATCAGGTGGGGAAATTAGGCATGTACCAGGCAAAGTATGTACATCATGTGTCTTTTTAATTAACTTTGATCTCGACCAGGGCACATATAGTGACATCCCAGGACTAAGACAAATTTACCCTGGCTGCAGAAAACAGTACTGTAGTAGCCATTTTGGGGAATTACTACAGTGCTTTTATCTTTGCAGAGTGGACGGAGAATAGACAGTGAGAAGAATCCAGGTTGGCTCAAAGTTCAAACGGGAGGGAAAAACGGATGGGTTCCCCCAAGCAGTTAGGTTTGCCCCTGCATTTTCTCTTCTAAACAAATGGATTTCAAACCAGCTCAGGGAGCACCCCGCTAACAATGACAAATGACAGCACATGGAGTTTTCTCTCTCTCTATTAACATAAAGTAGTATAAACTGAAGGACACTAGTGTATAGAGAGAGTTGGGGGCTAATGTTCCATATCAGATATGGACAATGTCAGGACTGAATACAGATTAGGCTGTGTCCTTCTCTCCCCAGGGGAATTAAGGGGTTGACACTATCCTAGCTGCCAAGTGTATTATTATAACATGCTGGTGCCAGGTCTGTCCTCCGTGGACTATTAACCCCACTGTCCCCAAGGCACTTCCTTACTGGTCCCCAAAACCATAACACCAGATCGCCTTCCAGCTCCAACTCACTGTACTCTACATCTAAGCCTCTCTGTAGTCTGCCATAAAGTTATTGAGAAAACTCTCTGCGGGTCATTCATTTTATTGTACTGGGCCGAGTGAACTGTGTTTATTTAATGTCACTCTCACAAAGATGAAATGCCACTATGCCATCAATAGTGCCAAGCGATTGAAGTTAACACATCGAGATAACAGTAGGTGTGTAGTGCTCTCAACTTAATATGTTTGCTGATGATAGATTGTTCTTCATTTTCAGTATTGTTAAGGCTCATTGTTCATGAGGTGGCAAGTGGGCGCTCGGTTATCGGAATGGCAACACTTTGAAGGAAGAGACGGTTGAATGTGCTCTGTTGCAGATTCGTGGGAGGTTGCTTTTTGAAAGCTTGACAGACTTGTTGTTGATATTAGGAATGACAACAGCACATGTTTATTTTGATGAATATTCATGGAATTTTCTTAAGTTACTCAAGTACTTTTACTTGACTGTGATAAGAAGAAATGATCATTTTGCTCTGTTACATTGAGCTACATTCTGCTTACAATTTGTTTTTATTATTACTTGCACAATCTATTTTTGGTTTGTCAGACAGACCTATGTAATCTGACTCAGTTTCACCAAACCAATGGTAGCATTTGACTCCATTCCCCCATTAAAACTGAGGCAGTCATATAGCAGAGTCATATGACAGCACACAGCCTCCTTGATTTCACACCATCACCTGCGATGCCGGACCTCCTCCATGTCGGTTGGCATTTCGTTCTCCCAAATGAGTCCCTCAAAACTGTAAGAGGGGACTGAGGACACAACCCTGAGGTATCCCTCTATTGGCTGTTGTTGAGGAAGTTCAGTATCCAGGTGCACTGTGAGCTGTCAATGACCATGTTGCTTACATTAAAAATTGAAAATCAGAAATTGATTTTCAATTGTGGTTTTACAGAATTATTTAAAAAAACACATTCATGAAACAGGCCTGAACAAAAATGATGGTACCCCGAGAATAGATTGGAAATAATTTGACCATAGGGACATGTTCAACCTAGTTGTGTCCTCTAATTAGCATCACAGATGACTTTGAACATGTAATCAGTCAATTGGCCTGTTGGAAAAGAACGTTTCAGAAGTCAAATAAAACCTCTGGTTCATACCATCATCGACCAGCAAATCTCATGAGACTTCAGCTCACTGAGCACTTGAAGTATTGAATCCACAAATGTGTGTTTTGCTTTCTGTGAAAAGTGTAGGCTACCAATAATGGTAAATGGGGAAAAGACAAATTTTAACTAAAGAGAGTGTCTGGCTGCAATTTCAGTAGTAGGCTACAATTAATTTAATCATTACGTGATATAATTAATTCTAACAATACCACTTGGTACTAGTATCACTCTGAAAACACCTTCCTGTTCCTAGTCCATTAGCTGTCTGTAAGGCATCTTCAAAGGGTGATTATTTTTACTTATTTTAATTTGTGTCTTATTATAAAGTTACAAACTTGTATTTTTGTGTGCAACAGTCATGTCAAATGATTCCTCAAAACATTATTTGTACAGTGACAATTTTCTGATGACAGCACTTTGACTCTGGAACAAATTAATTAATTTGTCACGACATTATTTATTTTTGAAAATGGTTTTGTTTTGACTTGGATGTGAACCAGTGACTCAGAACAGATTGTGTTCGACTTTGGGGGTTTTCATGCCACATTTTTCCTCTAACGCTACTTGCATGGCTTGTGTAGCTCCTCATGTAGAGACACATGGTGGCCTCTGCACACAGGAGCAAGTGTGGCTTCTATTTCTTGGGTTTGGGTGCTTTAATTGCCACCACACATGGAAACACGCAGTATTATGATGGGTGATGAGATGCTGGTGCTGGAAAATTCCATGCAATAATGCCTGCGGGTGTCTGTGCCATGTAAGCGATAATGTGTGGGCAGAGGCTTATTTTCACTTTAATATGGGCATGCCTACACTGGCACACACGGAGCCCCCCGTTTGAGCTCTGTAATGAAAGGAACACGCCGTCATGGAGGCTGGGGTTTGAGGTGTTGTTAAAGTCTTTGAGGTTTTCTCCCCGTGGGCCTCTGTCTGCTGTCCTGAATAAGAGGGGCTTTGTTCGAGAGGCGACAGAGGCTTTGGTGAGGCATGTTGGCCAGATCTTTCTCTGTTGGATTCTACATAGATCTCAATCCAGCCTTTAACAAGCCCACTTCACCTCTTGACTGACACTGACAGAAACAGACAGTGAGGACATGCAGTCTCTGAGTTGTTATCATGTTAATGTTACTGTGATTAACAGCGGTGATGTCACAGGTCAAGGGCTTGACCCACAAAACAAAGGGGTTATCTGTCACTTGCTTGGTGAGTGTTGAACATTTAACAGTTCTTAAAGTCTTTACATGTTTATTCAGATATGAAAGTTAAAATGTTGCTTAACATTTGGCTGGTAATAAAGATTTCTTTTGGCAACAGTTTGATTCAAATGATCTGTATTTCAGTCATTTCACAAGAGGGAAAACAATTGTAATTCAAATGCAAACGAATTGAAGGTTGAGAATTTGGATACCATGTAACCTCTGTGTGTTGACAACAAAAAAAGTGTATAAGAAGACATACAAGACTGCTTTTTGAAAATACCTCAAGTTGTAAAATAAAACCAACAGGCCAACTGAAGTGATACTTTATCACACCATCACTTCTCTTTACTCGACGTACCACGCTGTAGTAGCTTTGTGACAGGAGTGCGGCTGGCTCAGCAGGAGCGGAGCAGTGCGGGCGGAACAGATGTTTATGATGGTCTAGAAACTTGGTGTTTGATCGGACGCCCCGCCACCACACTGACAGGGCGATGATCATCCATTTTACAGTGATTTGCAGTTAGCTAACAAAGTGTTGTCATCTGTTTTTACCTCAAAGCATCTTTTCATGGCTCCAACTCCACCTGTCCGGAAAGTTATGTCAGACTGATAAAGTGGTATGTCGATTGTGAAAGAGTTGTTTGTCTATATTTCCCTGTAATTGAATGTCAACCAGTGCAGGGTGTACCCTGTATCTCGCCCAAACTGGGATGGGATAGAAATCCAGTTACCCCCGACCGTGAAAGCAGTTTTGAAAATGAATGGATTGATGGAACTATAGAAATGGTCCTGGGTATGTTTTCTTTCCAATTAAAAAAAAAAAAACAACATTGCCCACTGATTTCTATATTCCCTCTCCACCAATCAAATGTGCCAGTGAGCAGCAAACAGGAAGACATCAGCATTCCTTTCCTCTCCAGGCAGGGAGTCTCCTTAATGGCTTGCTGGGAAACGTTTTCCTTCTTTCCATCTTTTTCTGTCTTCTCTCAGACAAATGATCATAATAAACTGTCATTAATATGGCCGCCGTTCTGCCAAATAAAACTGTCTTTGTCAACCGAGTCCCCTGTGGACGCGAGCTCATCCAGGACATGTCATTCTTCACATCCCCCCCTGTCTGAAGCTTTCCACCCTGACCTCTCAGTGGAGAAGCCCATTCAGCCATATGCCTCATTCTGTATTTTCACCCGCTCTCTGGTGGCTGCTATCGGATCGTTGAGTTAATGCCAATTTTCTTAAATGGGTAAAATCATTCCTGCTCGAGTGAATAAAAAATAACCAAGAATTTTTCAGTTGGGAATCAACAGTTTGAATAGATGAAGCTAAGCTAATAAAGGATCTTTTTAGCATTGCCCGCGTAGCTAAAATTTCCTAAACATAATGCAACGTCATTTGTGATTGGTTAAAGTCAACCGAAGCATTAAAGTGACTGCAACCTTAAAGAGTAAAATTACAGTGTTGCTCAGCAGTTCTGGACACTGAATGGTGCTGGGTGAAAGACGATGCTTTATGAGAAGCAGTGGGGATCGCAAAGCATTGAATTTGATGGTCAGCTATAAATGTTGATTGGGTGCCCGTGGAGGTGTTTAAGTCTGAGTGTGTGTGATTGCTTAGTGGGCAATAGAGGGGCTTGGGGGCAGTGCCATGCCCCCTGCAGTAGTTTATCTTGGGCTTGTACATGCCCCCCCTTGGCAGGGTCAATTCTCAGGGTGCCCTGCCCCAGCACGGCTCCATTAACGCGTGTGCTAACCTTGCAACAATGCTGTGACACCCTCGTTTTTCAACTGGCCTTGCCTTCAGCCCTTTTACTCCACTCAGCCTAACCTCAGGGCTCTCACTTGAGACAGAGGTGAGATGGACTTGCTATTCTCGCCGCGAGAGACTTTCCGTTGTCTTGCCAATCAAAAAAATTATCAGCTAGGAGTACTGGCATGGATCTTTTGAACACTTTTATCAAGAGGGTGAGAGAAATAGATTTACAAATATTTAGAATACAACATCAATAGTAATTCAGTTGTCTTGGACATTTTTGAGAATGTGTGTTGCCTTGAAAGAAAATGAAAAGTCAAGTTTGAAAGCTATAATCCAAACCCTGGTCTACATCACACAAACAGACAGGACAACTTCAAGAACTACGGTAGGTCTAGGTCTGGTTTACTTGTGTGAATCCTGCACGGACCAGTGTTAAAATAACAACAAAAACGTAAAGAAAAAAAGAAAACAAAAAAGCTTATCTGTCAGACCTTTCCATTTGTCAACCTCATTTTGTGTCAGTGTGGAGTGTGGACATGTGCACTGTCTGCCAGAATCCTGTGCAAGTATACGGAGGAACACAATTTGATTGCGTAAGGTCTGGCAGCTGTTATTTACAATTTTTTTGCTGCGGAATCCAAAATTGATCTCAGTATTACTCTATCTTGTCAAGTGTTTGAGCTGTAGGCAGAGCTGGGCATACCGCCTATGCGGCGGACCGGTTCGCCTATCCGCCTATGACGCACGCCCAATTTGTAGGCGATAAACGATAGATGGGAAAAATAGTTGGACTAAGCATACAACCGCGACCCGTATGCCCATGGTTACAAGGTTATGGGAAAAGCCAGCACTAATGTGTAGTACTGAGCTATAGGGTGCATTTTTTATTTTAATTTTTTTAACCATTTTTAAAAGCTTTGTGTGACTTTGTAACTAGCAGTCATCACCTTTGGTTTGAACATTTTTATTTTTTATCACAAATCCAATCATGTTGTGATTTTATACAAATGTTTTTTGTTCTACTTGTGTTTTTTTTTTTTTTTTTTTTTTACCTCAACACCTTTGCTGTAAAATGTATGAACATAAAGCGAATAAGACCAAATAAATTGTCATTTACCAAACTACAAGTGTGACCGCAGCGTTTGAATCATTTAGCATGTTAGTCTATAGAGAGTGTAGCACCTCGCTCTGTAATTGAAGCGCAGATGTCCTGTAAAATTGATTTAAGATCTCTAATCGTCATCAATCACAACATGTGACATCTATGGCAACGTTGTCATGATGCTTGTTTTTTCTGGTCATGCAGATCACAATTCATGAATATATTGAAACAGGATGACCTTAAAGGCAGTGTTTCACTTCACATGGATGTAAAACGCTGTTGAATTTTTAAACTTGGTGATTAAATTAGACCTAAGGCAACGACAGAGACATGATTGAACCAAATAATGAGATGTGAAAGCCAGTGAAAACCTTATCAGTTTCCCATGTTTTGGCATGCCTTCCTGATGACCTCCTTCCTAACTCAGCTGTGAAAACTGTGATATCCTGTGACACATCACCTTAATTCTCTGACAGACCTTTGCTTCCAGTGTTCCCTTAAAAAGGATCAATTGTCAAGGTTGCACTTATTTTTATCGACCCAATGTCAACAAGTGGCAGGTACACAAATGCGACTTTTGTGCCGCCGTGCTCGGAAGTTAAATTTACATCTGCATACTCCGAGCTATTCATCTCCTACTTTAACCGCGCTCATCCATTCTGCCTTTTTTCATTGTCTCCTTGCGTGCTTTTTGTGTATGAGTGAAAAAGCTTTGGGTCTCCTCTTCTTGGCAGGTGCTTTACAGCTATGCTCAGTGTGTCTTTGTACATAATCAATCCGCGCAAAGCTTTTGAAGGCAGCAGGAATATAGAAAAGCTTGGCCTGCCCGCCCCCCTATCACGTGCGGATGATTAAATGGCTGTAATGTATATTCCTGCCTGATTTGGTCACTGTATTTTGTGTTGCGTGTCTATTCATGCCCAACACCACCGTGATCCATCATATGCACTGCTGATGGATATCTGTGCCCTTCCGAAGCTGCTCTGGACACATACTTATTGTATCCTTTTACTGAGGTGGAGCAATGAACCCGGACGGCCCTGCGACGACAGAGGCAGATACTCAATAGTTGAATGAGCATAAGGCATAATACCCACCACACTGTGAAGCCAACAGCCAGAAGAGAGAGGGATGAAAGGCATGAATAACATGACAAATCAAAGTGCTCTGAAACGGCGTATTCCCAGAGGAATGACATGGTTGTTACTGTTCTTTACTTGAGCAGGAGAAATGAATTAGTTTCTTTTTTTACACCACTCAGGATTGTCTGTGATAAAACATTCAATCAGAGGTAGCCCTGGGTGATACTATTTTAGTGTCCTCCTACATTCTTCTTTCTAGGGAATTTAGTGTGATTTATGGTGAAGTCCGAGCAGCTAGATGAGGCTTTTCCTGCTGATATGATACATGCATGTGCGGCTATAAACAAATTTGTTGGCACACCATTCAGAATTGGTCATTGACATGATAAAGGGAGTAATTAGAGTTAGGCACATATGGAGTTTTGTGATTTGTAAAAAATTATCTCTGTCCATTAGTCTCTATCATGTTATAATATATGAAACACTTTTACAGAAGAAATACAAAAGTGTTTAGTTGCGCTTCATGCTTAAGACAAATGGTAAAACTTGAAATGACCCATGCTGCGGTGAGGGATTTCCATGAGGCGGATGAATCACAGCTTAGCCCCTTATCTGATAGACCTGCCACCAATAAAATAATCAGATGGAGATGAAACACTCTGATCCCTGTACATTTCACATGTAGACCATTTAAATCTTTTAGGAGTTGGATTAAGTGTGAGAATCTATTTTTCTCAACTATTATGAATAGTTGAAATCTGCTGGTCGAATTTAATATTTGTGTGTCGTCCTCTCTATCTGGTATGCACTGTTTGAGTATAAGAGTGGAGAAGCTTCCTCATCAGCTGAAAATGTAGATGTAAGCCCGCCTAATAAGGGGGCTTAGCAAGCAATGAAAGAGAGCCACACAACGAATTAGCTCCTGATTATATGCTATCATGGTAGCCTAATCTTTTGTAAGCCGCCTTTTTGCCTCACCAGTTGCCGAACCTTTGCTTTACTAGCGCTGATGGGATGACCTGAGGCTCTCTTTCTCGGGGGTATCGGCTGATCTGATAAGGACAATACTGTGTAAAGAACGAGAATAATGTACATGAGGGCAGTTCAAAGTGGAAAAAAAAAAAATCATTCTCTCCTGATGACTTTGTGTGAGGATTGTAATTATTTGAATCAGTTGCCCTTGACAGACCAACTATTCACAGCGGACATACTGGGTGATGCTCCATCTGGGGGCTATGCACAAGGACTTGAGGAGGAGGAGGGACAGGTTTGCCCGCCGAGGTTCTCAGGTGACCTCGGCGTGCCCTGGAGAGTGCGAAACCCATGCGGGCACAGGTGTGGTTGGCACAGCGTTGCTGTGTAACAGCGTGTCTCATGCAGTCTTACCAGCCGGTGTGCCCTGGCATGGAGCCGCGTCCTTCCCCTCTCCTGCTTGCCTTTGTGGCCACATAAAGTGTGATGACTTAATTCTTGCCGTCTGTGTGTAATTAAATATGATCTCATAATGTTATTGATCCGGGTGGGAAAAAATAGTCTTCCACGGTCTTGAAAAGTGTGCCACATATTGATAAGTGGTGTGTGCGTGTGCGTGAGTGTCAGTGTGTGAGTGTCAAGCCACACAACGAGGTTAAAGGAGTTAATAGTTCAATTCAAGGTGGCGCATACTGTACTTTGTATCACATTACAATTCAACAGTGTTGAGTTAGCACTAGTGATGGGGCAGAGTAATCGATTAAGTGATTTTAAAGGTTTTCGGCAATTATTTGACAGCGGGTGCGCTAATTGGCTACAACCAGCTGAGGCACTGTTAATTCAGCGAGTGACTGGGCAAAAAACGGCAAACTAAACCCTACTGTCAGTAAGACGGATGATTGTGAATGGGGCACTGAATGGGAATTGATCCCACACCACTTGCATGAAACTCAAATATTTTAACCACTGTGTGCCAACAGTCATTTTTTTGCTGGTTACTTTAGTTTTCTCCCTTGTGAATGACTGTATCCCGGTAGAAAGCCATATAACGGCCGTTGACGTGTTGTACGTCACCCATATAAAAAGCCAGCAAGGGATTGTATCTTCCTAAAAAGATGCCTTACATCGAAAACTTCAAGGGTGCCCTTTAAAGATCTAATATAAATAATTAATTTACCAATGATGAATATTTAACATTTGGTAATGAATTATCACATATGTGAGCACTACAGGTCTCTGCATATGTGTTATCTTTCACACACATGCGTCTCCCATTTGGGTGTGTGTGTGTGGACTCCTTATGTTGTGTGTGGGTGTGCTTTTGCACCATGGGAATTGTCTTGCTCCACTTGTATTTTGACATTTGATTTATGTTTGTGTGAAACCATTTTCATGCAAGCCGTTATGCAATCTATAAAAGCGAGCATGTGGTTTTCAGTGAGCGTGGGGACCGGCTGCCGCATCGCTAGCATACCAAGTGGCCCGTCTTTGTAAATTTCATTACTCTGTAGACACTACTGTAGCTCTGACCACAAGGTAAAGGTGCCATTGGCTAATGAAGGAGTCTACTTGCAGATGGATGCTGGCATCAGCAATGCTGCGTGCTATAAGCATGTGAGCATATTTTGAAAAGATATGAGAGAAGACTGACACTGTTACTTTTTTTGCAAGACGGGTAGCACTTTATTGATTTGTACATAAAACAGTTTATTTCTGAATGAATAAAATAGGAAGAGAAGTATTCACTTTCAAGTCCTTTTAAAAACGGCTAACCATAACTTTTATTAGGAGGTACAGAATGCTGTAGTGCAGTACAGTGCAGTAGTAGTCTCTACTCTAGTTGACACTTTAATGCAATGAATCTCTGGGTGTGCCATCCACTCCATTTAAAAATAATTGCCACACCTGAAATATATAAATGTTTGGAAGTTACCATAACCCACGGCCTGCAGAGCAGACCTGGCATCTGTAAAGCTGAAGTGTATTGTGCGTGTAAAGAGAAAAGTGCTGCTGTGTAACTAATTCATACTATTATAAAATCATACGTTTGACAAAATAAAGACATACTCCGCTGCAAATACCATAGCCCTACCTAGTACTGTCTGCTGTTGAGTAAATCAACGCCTCTAACAATTACATGTGCATTTAAATTAAACTGCCAGTAAAGTTTAAAAAGACTCTGTCAGGTCTTAGTTATGCGCGTTCAAAACCGGACAATTGGTAACATTCTAAAGATGGAAGTAAAAGCGGACCTGTCTTTCCCTCGAAATGTCATTGAATAATGACCTAGTGTTCCGAATTGTATTTCTTTGAGCATATCCTGTTTTGGTCCTTTTCCTTCCATATCCTCAAAGGTTTTTACATGAACTCATTCTATCCCAATGACGTATTTACGTCATTTCACAGTGGGTCTGAGAAAGTCTGGTACTGAATGGGTCAATTGCCCTCTTCTTCCCCCTTCTTTAACAGTGACTACTTTTTCTTTAGTTTTATTGTTTTATTTCAAAATGGTGTATTTCTACTTCTTAGCATATTCTTAGCACACCCTATTAGCGTGATTCCATTGAATTGGAATTAGATGATGCTCGACTTTGATCACTGTGATGCGTCATACCAACAGCATTCTATTGTGAAGCCTGAATAACGCCACTACTCCAAAGTGCGTCTTAATACTATACAAGACTGCTTTAAATCAGTTAGAGTTGCCTACACAAGCCCCAGACCTATTCATCTACACTCCACTCCTTTCACAATACTGAAAAGAGATGCCTTTTACATTGGAAGGCAATACAATGACAATTAGATTACGCTGGCTGCACTTTGGTCATCCATGCGACTCTTGTGACCCAAATGATTGGTTAAGATCTGGCAGCGTGGCTCAGCTGGGAGACAGAGGTGGTGCTCATGGCAGCCTCATTGTTCAGCGGAGAACTTGATGTGCAGCTGGTGTTGCCTCTGATGTGATTTGGCCTTTCTCCCATCCTCACTTTGGCTGATAAAAAGGTTTCTGTGTGGGGCGGCCGCAAGAGGCTCATAAGTCCGTTGAGAGATTTAGGGCAAAGATTGCGGTCGGAAGACTTGGGGTGGTTGCTCAAGTCGATGCGCATTGTGGAGTCTCATGCAACGTTGTTTGCAGCAATTGCGATTTGGACTTAGGCAGAACTTATTTAGTCATGTTGGTTTATGCTGTCAGAAGTTGACAGAACAGACATGATAGTTGACTTTGGTTTTGTTTTGTCGCCACTGGCTGTGTTATAATTTAGTGTTGTTCCTGCTGTCACTGTCCGTGTGGCGTACAATTTATTTGATGAAGAGGCATATCAGGCCTCATACACACATAAAGTCGTACTTACATTCTAACATGATATTTAGTGTCTAATGTTACAAATGATAAGTTGTCTGCCGCTGTAGTGGACATTTCACTTCCTGTCGCAGCAGTATAGCTAACTAAGAACTTCGTTTCCTTATAACTCCTCATTACTTTCCTCATTGATGTTCTTCTCAGCACTGGTTTCACGATGAAAAGTAAGTACATGTTCTGTGCTTGTATCATTTTGAAATGGTATTGTTTGGTTAGAAATCAAGTTGAGTTAAATTACGATTGAAATGTAACTTCAAAACAATTCAATGCAGTGAATTCAATCAATCTCGGTTGTTGTTTACCTTTGTAAGGTGTAAATATACTGTTTAGTGTTAGGATTAGTGAACTTTTTTTTTATCGCTCCAATATTTGTTGTGACCGAGCAAGATTGTATGACTTAACTTAGAACTTGCTTGAACCAGATAATGTCTTGACTGGATTTGCTTGAAATTTGGCGGCGACTTGATTTGAAATTTGAAGATTACGACCACTGCTACATTCACATGCTCCTTCCTACATACGGTATAATACAAAATAGTATGCAATAGAGCAGACTTTCAATTACTCCCTTGAGTTTGTTTAACATTTCTCAGGAACTTACATACTATGTCACTGTGGGAAGCCAGAAAAAGACTTGTAACCACACCACATATAACCGACTGTCCCTCATCAGTTACAGAATTCAGTTTCTTGCTCAACTCATGAGGCTTTGGCTCAGCATCTGCCTGTAGTGCTGTTTTTGTATCCGCCGCAGTCTGTTCTTCCTCTCCTGTCAAACACACAGCAGAACACATCGGCCTGCTGTCAGACAGCATTTTCCCCCAGCCTGAAGGTTTTAAGGAAGAGAGACAGAAGCCTCCCAGCGTTCAGCCCGTTCATTCCACACCTCTCAGAGTGCCGCGGTTATGTGGGAGAAGAGCTGTCTGACGAGACCACCTCTCCTGCCAGACTTGGAGTAGAAGGTGGGAGAGGATGAAAGCATCACAGACAGAGAGAGCGAGAGGGAGAGGAGCCTGGAGACTATTTCCCTAATCTTTATGTATTAACAAAAACAACATATTCTCTCAAGCTTGCCAAAGCTTTCACAACCTTCTGAAGGAGGAGAGTTTTGGACAGGATTTGTTTATCTATCCACTTGTGCGTGCCTGTTGTGAGTGTGTGCGGGGTTTTGGGTGTAGGTTGGAGAATGTACCACAGCCTTTATTAGTGTGTCTGGAGTTGATATTGATCTGAATACGTGTTTTGTCCGCACAGTTGCTCTAAACGTTGACTAACAGTAATTGGTTCGTGTTTTTGAACAATCTGAATGCTATGTACAGTAGGTAACAGTGAATAAAGTTTTAATTGCACGGAGCAGCTCCGGCTTCGCTCTACTTTCCGGGCAGATCTGTGTTTGTCTAAACTTAACTTGAGATGACATGGCATCTGCCTCTGTGTGTCAACATAGGTGTGAATGTTTGGCGGTTCATTACCACTCAAACTCTCATCCTGACTGCGTCAACTTTGGGTACTTGATGCAGGCCAAGCTTGTATAAACAAAAGCATAGACTTTGCTGTTACTCTAAATAACTGGTGTTCTTTCCCCAATAAGTATAATTTACTAATCCGAAACAAGTACTGTCCACTGATACCTCTAAAGTTTATTGCCCCTGAGCTTGTATAATTTGGAGGGATAGGCTTTAAAGGTCACTCAAAACTTTGGGGTTTGAACTGTCATTATGTATGGTGGTAGTGAATACCCCTAGACCACAGTTCTGTTAGCATCAAATGATTACAATGGGCCAACCCTAGAGCTACCTAGAAGTATTCATTTTATTTTGGCATCTTCTCCATAGCTTCAGTTTGATTATCTTCAAATCTCCAAATACAAGTACATCACTCATTTGTCTTGCTCAGCCTTTGAAGATTGTCTGGGCCTCCTCATATTATTCAGCTCAGAATGTTTATCTGCGTGCACAAATCTTAAGATGTGATTGAAACATCACACAAAGAGGAAGGGGCCCCAGAGATGGCCCCTGCCCGATACCAGCTCAGAGCACCAGGTTTTGTCATACACTGCACCTGCAACTCCCACACGCATCACATATGCTTCACACCACCGATGGATATTAATCAATGACAATATGATTACCTCTTGAATGGCTGCATGAATTATTTAAAGCAGTGTCCCCTGGCTTACTTTGTGTCAGCCTTTAATTCAAACTCTGAGTCAATAATTAATGTTGGTATTAACTGCGCACACCTTTTGAGGGCAGTTCAGAGCACATGTATGTGATGCTTGGAGAGTTTCTGACACGCCCTTGTGAATATATTACTGATATGGAAGCAGTCATGTTGAGTGGAGTGATCTTAATCTTGGCAATGCTTCCCAAGTGATTGTCTTGGAGCCACTGGCTGAAATTGTAAACTTCTCCCACTTGAGTACCTCGATGTTTAGAGAGGCACTCTTCCCCCCCCCCCTTTCTCTCTCCCAGACTTTTGGATGATACCAGCAGAAGCTGCAAAGATGGTGAGCTTTTGTTTTTCTCACGGTGACGTGGTCTGAAGAGTTATTTCCTTCTCTCCGAGGCGAAGGGGTCATACAGTCTAAGCGAGAGCCTGTGCTTTCTCACACGTGGTTGGACTCTCTGCATCATTCAAGGCCCCCTGAAATCTGTCTGGGTGATAAGCTGCCAGCGCAGATGGGAACAACAGCAGATAGGGCTTTTAAAGCAGTTCAGCTTGACTGGAGGGCTTCTGTCAGCCTGCCAACAGTCTGATTACTCAATCCAGCTTTTCGGCTGCTCACAATCTGCCCTAACAGCTCCCAGGACTGGGCCTCATGGCTACCTGTCAATACCTGATACTCAGGCATTAGTACTGCTACTCCACAAAGAAGGTGAATGGCATGTTCCTGTGAGCACACATTTGTAGAATTTCAAGCTCAATACCTTATTAGAAATGGTGAGCTTTTTTTCCTCAGTCAAACCATCTGTTCCAGCATTAGAACTTTCATCTCTTACACTGCTCGCTAAACACAAAATATGGTGGGCGGGGGGGATTTCAGGGCGGTTGTAGTCAACCTGACTTCAGAGGTAGTACTAAAGTTGTAACAGAGACAATAGGTATGTTGCTGTCTGACGGATATTTCTAATGTCACACCAGACACTCATGCTAACACTGTCATGCATCTTATTTAATTACGCAGATAATTAGACTGCTGTGTGCAATTGTTGACTGTTGTGGCAATATTCCTCCATCGCTGGGCTTTGTGTAAAAGGTAAAAGATAGCTTTGCACTAGGACTGGGTGATTGATTGGTTGGTTTAAAAGCAAACAAACAAACAAACAAACAACACACTTCCACTAACAATTGGCTGCAAATAGAGATGAGCTATTTAGCAAAAGCACAATCAGTGACAGTGTTGCCAAGTTAGCAACTTTTCTGACCATTGTAGTGACTATTAAAAAAAAGTGACAAGGTAGTCCTGCTAAGAAACAGACAACATGAGCAAATCATCTTCACATTGTTTTTTATATAACAAAGAAACCCAGAGGAAGGCAATCACAGATTCACTTGCACTAAACATTTCCAAAGACGTGGTGCCCATTTATACTTTGCAAAAGCAGTGATTTATCAACATGTTGGAAACTTTTGAACTGAAGGTTGTGCTTCCAAGCTGCAAATATTTTGCCACAAGGTCACTTTCCCCCACCAGTACAACACCAAAGACCATGAGAGAGCATAAAATATTATTTTGAGGCCACATTGACAAGCCCTACATTGCACTGTATTTTCTACCTCGCCATGCCTTTCTTTTGTGCGATGTCCATGTAAAAGGGGCTACACATATATTTCTATATCTCCTGTGATTGTAGGCAGACATGAAGACACCATTGGCTATGTCCATAACATGTTTAGACTTTGCCTTTGCCTTGTGATATCATAGAAAACTAACCTCTGAGGAATGTTTTTTTGTTTTTATCGCTAACTTTTCTCAAATCGTTTGTCTTACCTTCATGCTCATTTGCAGGAGCAGCTCAATATACAAAGCAGGATTACATGAAATTGATTGTCTGTCAACCTTGAAATGTGAGGTTTCACATATGAGAAGAGAAATGAAAGAGACAACCAAAATAGAAGCTCTTTCTCAATAGCCAGATTAATCATGTCCAACAACTGCATTGCATATCATCCTAAGCAACTACAGACATTTTTTGGAACATAGGCAGGTAATGTATGAACATACGAACAAAAAGTAAAACACAACAGCAGTGGACATTTGGCATTTGGAGCTGGTGTGTGACTGTTTGACTATTGTCTTTGAGTTTCACACAAATGACAACTCTCGCTCTTAGTCATAGTGGTTTCATATAGGACTACTTCAATCTTTACAGGTTGTGTCTCAATCACCTCTTCGTGTTACTTAAGATAATGGTGATAGTCTCAATGTAAAAAGACAATACATAATCAAAAATGCTCTCTCTCTCTCACTCACTCACTCACTCACTCACTCACTCACTCACTCACTCACTCACTCACTCACTCACATGCCTTAAAGAGGCCACAAAACCACACATTAAATACAGGAGCAACAGTATTTAAACAATAACCACGTTTAACATTTGAAATGGTAATACTAACTGTTTGAAATGTTATCACAGTCCGTGTGCCGAAAACATTAATTCGTACTTCTACCAAGTATTGTTCATGTATCACCATGTCCCACACACGACTCACTTCAAAGTTCTAATGCATTCAAAGTAGGCTGTATACGCTCAGAAAATTGTTTATCATGTTTTTTCAAGGTGCCTCCGCAATTCGTCAATTTCACAGCTTGCCTAAAATTATACAAGAGAGGTTTCCCTTAATTAATGTTTTGATAAAATGTTTTCCTTAAGCTTTGTAATCACTTCAAAAGCAGAAAATGTACCCTTAATAGCTAAATTGCATTAATCATAGGAGAACAAGAAAGCAGTAGGACATATAAAATCGTGAAAAGACATTTACCAAAGCCCCCCCCCCAAAAAAAAAAAAATCATACACATCAATAGATGCCTACCAGCATTTTGCCAGTAAAATTACAGCAGCAAAACTTCATAGTAATAGTGATGAACTATGTAACTAATCAATGGATGAAAGAGCGGACAGACAAATGATTACTTCTTCATTTTCTCATCTATGTCATCAGTAACATTATAAGTCTTTCATGGAAGTGTTGTAGATGAATGGAAATAATTTATCTAGTGCTTGCATACTTGCAGTGGTGATAAGATCTAGCGGAAATCCTTAGTGGTTTACAATAGTGTACAGAAGCACTGTACACAATATGCACATTCCAGCATTTGTCCTGTTAACCTATTTCGCAGATCGCAGGTACACTTGTGGTTTTCCGACAGACAAACTGCACGTCAACTCTTGACTAATACGGTAACAACCGGCCCATTTATTAGTGGTCGTGGAACATGTTTCACCTGCGAAACGATATGAGGCACCAAGTGTTTAACAATACTCGAATGCTTTTTTTGCTATCTGCTGTAATTCCAGCGTTTGCACTATGTACTCTCTGACTGCAATCAATGTAATTAAGAGGCTCTGTTGAGATATAAACAACTTAAAACTCACTTATTAAGTCATCTCTATGCCATCGTGACATGGTTTTATTGCCATGCATCAACATTGAGACGGGGCTGATCCCAGGGCAGTGCAGACCCTTCCCCTGTAATTACCCTCCCCTCACATTGTTCTGGAGGAGTTGAGATGAACCTCCTCTTGCTCTTCCTGCACACTTTGGGGCATTATCATAAATACAGCACATTAACACTTGTTCCTGCCTTGTCAGGATATAAATTAAGTCTGCAGGTGTCCCAGCGAGGTTTACCCCTGATGCTAATTAAAGCATGATAATTAGGTTTGTTAAATTCGGTCCTTTCAGCCCCAGTGCCCCCCTCGGAATACAACAATCGCAGATTGCAGACAAGAGAAAGGCTTAGAGGAGGCTTCTCTCGCTAACACATAAGAGCGACCATCGGGTGCCTGATAAAGTAATTCCACGGTACTGGGGGGAATATTTGTGCTTGTAATTATGATTTTACGTGAGACAATTCTCATTCTTCTGACTTGGACTCGTTTTGTGAAGAGAAGAGACAACATTTTGATGAGCTTCTTCCTCATCATCAGAGAGCGTTCTATTCATTTACACCAGAGAAATACCCCAACCCCCCTTTCTTCTCCTCTCCCCATGTCTCTATGACCTTGGCGTCTGGCATGCCTTATCAAGCAGGAGACAAGAACAAAGAACGAGGAGAATAACAGAAGGTTATGGCAGCTCTTTAAAGCATTTCACAGGCTCAAGCATAAGTTCTGTCTTCTTATAAGAGTGAATACAAAGTCAGTGTATGCAGTGATGCTGAGCTCATTAGGTGATGCCAAGATGTAGGCTGAGGATTGTGCACCTTTATAGAGAGGTCACTAAAGGACACAGATCTGAATATCATTAATCACTACCGTGCTCCCTCAGAAGGTCTCCACACTTTAATGTAGCTCTCGGGTTCAGCCGGGGGAGTGTGCTCATTTTCATATGGAGACGGGACTGCTGGCAGCACAAGAGGCGAATGAAAACACTATTTTTGAAGGGAGTGGCTGATGCTTTCTATTATATCATCCAGCTATCCATTCTCTATACCACTTAACTTCGCAGAAGGGGCTGGAATGTATCCCAGCTGACTTGAGGAAAAAGGAAAACTACACCCCGTCAGTCGCACTGCGATTTTGAAGTGGGCATTGAAAGCGAATCTCTACCAAGCCAGCTGCACAGAAAGTCAGCTATGAACCAATGACCTGCTTTTATGACATCTGATAAAAATTCTAACCTACAAGTGGTTCACACTAGGCTATGATGATGTGTCACTCTACCTCATTCGGTGGCCCTGCCAGTCCAAAAAGGTTGAAAAATGAAGTGTGGAGGAAAACATAGATAAGGAGGAAAAAGAAGTGGATTGGAGGGAGCATGGGGACAGTCCTACTGCTAAAGAGTCAGCTGGCCTATAGTAGTCAAGCAGTTCATCATCCTCTCCCATGCGACTGCAATGTGTGGACCCTTCAGCGGAGTGAAAAAGAGAGGGAAACCTAGACAGAGATGAAGTGAGAAAGAATTTTAAAAAATCATAATAGAACCGATCCCTCTCGCCCGTGTAGTCCAGATGTCAGACTGTGTGCAGGCCTCCCGGTCCAGGCCTCTGGGACCAGCCTAGCCTGGTGAAGCCTACTGACAGCACAGGGACAACAGCTGTGCACAGGTCCTCTGCTCTCCTGCCCACAGTTCGAATTCGGGACAAACACGTACCGCTCTTTGTTTACACATTGTTTTTGTGTATGTGCTGCGCTTGTTTACATCCCTTTTGTTGTCACTTTTTTTGTGTGCCATTGTTCTGCAGTGTCATCAGTTTTTGAAGTTTTAGTGTCGAGCAGCTGATGGCTCTCCAGAGGTGTCACGGATGTACGCCACAATGAGCATTTTTGGGGAGAAAGTCCCATTTTAGGTCTCCTGTTGAGCAGGAGCACACCTGATGTCTGGGCAATCTCTCATTTTATTTCATACTGTAGAACTACATATGAGATGATGATGATGATGATGATGGGTCACTGAGTTGCTTGAATTTCTTTGTCAGCATTTTACTGGTTCTTCAAATGTTCAAAGTGTATTGTATATGGTCAAAACAAAGAACATAAAATGTCACACTTTTTTCCCAACTGTGAACACATTTTAACTTTTGTGTTTCCACCTTTCATGGAGTGTAGTTGAGACTATGAAGTTGTCTTTTGATTTGTTTAAAGATCCATGCTTGCCTGATTGCTTGCCCGTTGCCAGTCTCTCTCCTGAGAGTTGACACGAGTTTAGCGTAGCTAAATGTTCGAAATATAACAATTCGTGGTTCGTGTGCGCATTCATGCTCTTGTGCCAATGTTTAGCTCATCCAAGTGCTCTTTAATATTTCGTCTGTGGAATAGAGTTAAGCAGCAAAATCAACACATTTATAGCCATTTTGTCACTTCTGTCGACTGAAAATGACATCACAGTTGCTCAGAGCTCAGGTAACGACCAATCATAGCTCACCTGTTTTCTGAAGCTGAGCCATGATTGGTCGTTACCTGAGCCCCGAGCAACTGTGATGTCATTTTCAGTCGACAGCAACTGGCAAAATGGCCGCCCCCAGAGATAGACAAAAATGAGTGGGTTTTACTGCTTAACTCAGAATCCATAACATGGCCGTGGTTGTGTTGGCTGCTAAATGTTATCTTGGTTAAACAGGTTGTAAACAATTCAATCCACTTACGATACTCCCAGCCGGTAAGCGGATGTGCATAGGAAATTAGCCAGCTAATGAGCATCAAATAATGTTTATGAGTACACAGATGCTTTTTTTTTTTTTTACTTTATTTGTCGGGGGAGGGGTGGGGGCGGCTTGACGGAATGTAAGGACGGAAGCGCTTTAAAAGGGCAGGGACGGACGGGGTCAGATGACGATTATTATTATTTAAAGACGGAGGGACAATGACGGAGGGGTACCCTGGTCACGGACAGATGATAGAGGACAAAAAAGGGTAAAGTGCCCATTTCTGGTTTTAACAATGCATCACTTTAATCAAAGTGAAAACGGTATTCTGTCACTTTTACTTTCATTAACATGCTGTATTTTCATACTTGTTTGACACGTAGGAATGAGATGTCCCACATTGGATATACACCACATAAGATAAGCTCCGTACTAACATTGCTGTATTAGTTTGAGTCATTCTGTTTCCAAACTGATCAAACTGACCACTATCCTGTAATGGATTATGTTTGATGTCAGAGGTTTGTGCCCTATTGGTGGATTTGTAGTGACTGATCTTTTGTGACAACAGACTAGCAAATGGCCATCTATTATGAATGTCGGAGTGACTGAAGCGGGTGAAATTGAAGAAGGCCTAGCAGAGGGTCGCTCATCCCTGCGCACTTGACTCGAACCAGAAACACGATTGCATCAATAATCTTGTACAAAGAATACCGACAGCCTACTGAAGGGGTCAGTGATACTTCCTTAGACTGATGAAATAACTATCCATCCATCCATTATCTATACCGCTTCTCCTCACAAGGGTCGCGGGCGTGCTGGAGCCTATCCCAGCTGTCTTCGGGCAGGAGGCGGGGGACACCCTGAATTGGTTGCCAGCCAATCGCAGGGCACAGAGAGACAAACAAACATCCACACTCACACTCACACCTAGGGGCAATTTCGAGTGTCCCATCAACTTACCATACATGTTTTTGGAATGTGGGAGGAAACCGGAGCACCCGGAGAAAACCCACGCAGGCACGGGGAGAACATGCAAACTCCACACAGGGAGGCCGGAGCCGGAATCGAACCCACGACCTCTGAACTGTGAAGCGGACGTGCCAACCAGTCGCCCACCGTGCCGCCCTATGAAATGACTACTTCATGTAAAACAAAATGTGTGAAATTTTTGCCCAACTCTGCTGTCCCCAAATTATCCAATTATTTAACTGATACTTGTAACAATGTGGCATGTTGCTGCTGCATCCACTCCAGACCTACAGGCGGGTATCTCCAGCAGGTTTCAGTTTTAAAGTAATAGAGTTTTACATTGTTTTTCAGACATTGTTGAAGGCCTCATTCAGGTCTTCTATCACTCTCTCTCTCTCTCTCTCTCTCACTCTCTCACTCTCTCACTCTCTCTCTCTTTCCTCTCTCTCATTCTTGTTCTCTCTCTCTCTCTCTCTCTCTCTCTCTCTCTCTCTCTCTCTCTTTCTCTCTCTCTCATGTCCACTGTCCTTTTCAGCAGCTGATTTATGGCCCATACAAGTGTAGCGATGCCAGAGGAAGTCATAAATAGAACAAAACCTAGGAAGACAGGAGGGAAGAGGAAACAGACTGAAAGGCTGGTGGGGAAATGTAGAGTGAGAGTGTGAGAGAGGCAGAGAGAGAGTTATTTTGACTGATTTTTTAAAAGTCATTTTTTTTCTATAGAGGGAAGGCCTTCTGCTGCACTTCGAATGTACTTGCTTCCCCTTTATCTTCCTTCCTGTCAGCTGACCTTTGAACTGCTGATAGTGGGCAAGCCTCCCTGTGGTTTGTTCTCCTAATTTGTGTTGGTGTGCAGATGCTACTGCATCTTGAGGGTCCATATATTGTATACACACTTTGTTGTTGCACTAGCACCAACACAGTTATGGACTAAGGGAGGTCAGTTGAAGTGAAAGAAAAAGACAAAGGCAAATAGAGTGCAATAATTAACTCAGTGATGAGGTGGCTATTGCTCATATGTCTAATCCATTGATGCCAAACTCATTAGTTCGGGGTGCACAATCACCCAAATTTGAACCTAAGTGGCCCAGATCAGTATATTTCTACGGCCTAATAAGCTATAAATAATGATAATTCCCCCATTTTTTGGGGTGCAAATAATCAGAGATGGGCATTTTGTCCCAGGAATGGCCCATTTTGTGGACGGACGGACGGACAGAGGACGACAAGTCTTTTAAAAAGGACAGACAAAGCAAGGACGGAAGTGGGGTTTTGTCCTGCCCTCTGTTCACCCCTAACCTGGTCAAGTACTGACTTACGTGTGGTGTTGGGTTCTTTTAAAATGCAAGACCACTGTTCTCTTCTGCGATACCACGGAGCTGCCTTAATTAAATGCCTGCACAACACTTTGTTTAGACTGTAGAAATCTCTGCCGGCGCTGACATACTCTTAAACGACCCGGCAGTGGAAGTCTTTCTCGTTTCCTCCTAAAATAACCTTGCGTTATTTTGCAATAAACATTTTATTCTGAAATAAGACAATGAAAACTGAAAACCTATTACGTTATAAGGAGTTCAACATTTGCCATCATTAAACCATTTTTTCTGGGGTCGAATTATGATTTCTCTGACTACAGGAGCAATCAACTTGAGGTTCTTTCCACTGAATTATTTAAGTTGAGCAGAAGAATGCAGAGGTCAAAATTCTCTGCATTCATTTGTACGCACCCCTTCCAAAGGCCTGAAATATTTCACCAGATTTATGTTATTATGTTTGTATTATATTTATCTATCATGTTAAGATTAAAAGAAGGTTAAAATAACTTCCTGGGTCTGCACCAAAATATAATGGGTTCTTGTGTAACTCCTCCACCTTTTTTTCATAATCTTTCCCACCAACAGTCCTAAGGGAATAGGTAATTTTGTATCTTACAAAAAATGTCAACCGTTACTTTTTGCTGTTTAAAGGCCCTGATAGACCAAAGCGACGTCAGAGGTTGTGAAGCATCGTGGCGTCAGAATATTTAGTGTAGTGGCCACCGTCGTAGTGCCGTAACCCGTCTGTAAGCGTCTTGGGGGCGTTTACGTATGTTGACTCGGCGTCGCCAGTCGTGACATTTGGTCACTCTGATTGGCTGTTAGCTAGCAAATCAGTGCTTGCAGCACCAAGGGGAAGTGACAAATGCGGAAAAACAGTGAGCACGCCTCCGCTGCCTTAATCTTACAAGTACAAGAGCGAGGATTGACAATGTATTTCACAATACCGTGTCAAGAACGTGATGGTTTACTTCGCGTGGGAGTTCATCGTGAGCGAAGAATATAGCTGAATGCATTGTTTACGTTTTTATAATCCGCCACCGGCCAACAGCTCTCCGGTTGAATTTTTCTAACAATGAGAGATAGTGCTCGCCGCCGATGGTATGGGAGGATATTCCATCTCACACATGCGCAGAAGGTACTTTAATGGTCAGCGTCGCTGTCTGTCGTTGCTGTGTATTCCTCCAGCGCGACGTGCTGACAGCCGGCCGGACGCCACGGGGGGTAAACGTCTGACACTGTTGGCCAGCGTCTTTTTGGTCTATCTAGGGCTAAAAATGAGTGCGCAATGGTAGAGGTGTAAAAAAAATAAAATAAAATAGTTGCACGAGATACACATTCTTTTGTTTATCACTGTTTTGGTGTGTGTGCGCGCGCGAGTGTTTTTAGTGCACAGACGGTCTATCCATCACGTCCTCTTTACAGTGTTTCCATGAGTCATTTGCATGTCATTACAGCTTTGTTTTATAAGTGAGTGGCTATTAAGGAAGCTGCTCCATAAAATGCTTGTTAAAATGGAGGAAGGCAGCAATACGGATCTTAAAAATCCAAGAGCACCTAGCGTGGTGATGAAAAAGTATGTGTAACCCAGATGTCTTTCCTCTGGGATTCACACATCTGTTGAGTTTTTAATAGCAGCAAAATTCATGCAATCCCTCCCTTTCTCTACGCTCCCTCTGTTCTTTGGAACATCACACATCTGGAAGTGACTGGGGGAGCCCTGGTGTTGTCCCCATCTGTGAGGGACACTAATGTTGGCACAATTCATTCAAGCCCTGTGAAAGCCCATATGCACTGTGCTCCTTCTTGACTGTTGTGTGTCAATACAGCATGTAACTGTATATGAACAGAACTCCACCTAAATGCAATTGCGTAATAACACAATTGCTTCGTTTTTATTCCCGGTGAAAATTGAAACCACTTCAGTAATGATGCACCACTACCTCGAGTGTATGACCTGATTCCACCAGTTAAGAACGGGGTGTTTTGCGGCGTTGTATGCAGAAACACAACATGAGATTAGCAGCATGTAGCTCACATCTGGTTCTGCTTACAATGTCAAGTTCGTGACAGCCAGGCACGTGGTAACAACATGAAATCTGTAGAGAAATGTCTTTGTAACTCAGTCGTGAAAGAAATGTAAATCTGCAGAGTAATTTTGACAAGCATATAATTGTATACCAAACATAAAAACGAAGGAGAGGTTGTGCAAGGTTCAACCACGGAACATGCTCTCTGGTGCTAATATAAAAATGTTTCAAATTACCTGACAACAGTAAAACTCAATTTTCACCATAGGTCTCATCAGTTAAGCTTGAGTTACTGTAATCATGTTTTACTATTACCATTACAATAACATTTATAAGTTCTTTTGACACCTGTGACAAGAATCCTACTTTTTATGATTTCATTATGAACAGTGTTTAACTTATTTCGACATGTTTATGACCCGTCGGAATGTTATAAATGTTACTTGAAACATTTCACCTTCAGTTAATATTTCTTTAGGGCTATATTCTGCCATGTGCTTCAGTCAAAAAAGTCACACAGCTACGCACTTTCCTGGCTGCATGTATTTTTCTGTCCATTTGTGTCAACCCAAACATATGTTTTTCAAGAATATGTTCAATGGAGGCCCACGAGTTGAAACACGGCATTCTGATAAATATTCTGTTTGTGGAACAAGAGTTAATCCACCCCTTTTTTAGCCATCTTTGGGGGGGCGGCCATTTTACCACTTCTGTTGACTGAAAATGACATCACAAATGCTCAGGGCTCGGGTAACGACCGATCACGGTTCAGCTTCAAAAAACGGGCTACCAGTCGACAGAAGTGACAAAATGGCCAAATTTTACCATGTCTATCACAAAACTACACAAACGCTATTACTTTGTGATTAGCTGCTTGAGGATGCGGAGGCGGAACTTCAGCCTGCCAGCGCAAAAAACGCTTTCTGTTCACACGACACGCGAAAAGGATAAAAATAGCTTTGCTTTCGAGCTCACCCGTACACAATGGCAGCACGAAACACCCCCGTGGTGACCGGGGATTGTGTTTTCTGTATTTTCTTATTTCATGCACCCGATTCATGACGTTATTGATCAATCGGCAAATTATGACATTACAGTTGATCACAGATTTTGCATGTAATGCAAAATATCGACCGATCCGATCCAGCCGATCAGATCGGTGTCAAGTCTACTTTCCTACAAATTATAGGAAGCTGGAGCGGTTCACTGGCCAGCAACACTGCATCTGCTACTAAAGTTTTTTTCAAATTTAAAATGTGCCGTATTGTTTTCCGGAATTGAAATTACATTCTCAAGTCTCAGGGAAACATTCCTCGCTTCATGATTTACAGCCAGTCTCAGAATTCAATGAATTACATCTCTTTTGTTTTTGTGCGGTCAAGCCCAGTTTACGCTCAGCAGGTTTTTCAAGAGTCTGGACTGGAGAAGATGAAAAGTGTGTAAGCGCAGGCGTGTAAAAAAAGAGACATGCACTAACGGTTGAAAATAGTCCTTAATGATTGTTTTACATTCGAAGAGATTATTTAGATGATTTTCTATGATTTTTTTTCAGGGGGGAAATTGAGGTTGACCAACATTGTCTAAGAATGTAATCATGAAGCTCTGGAAAGTCATTTTTAAAAGTGATGTGTGCAACCAACTATTTTGTTTGTGCACTCAATGCTAAGTATTTCACTATTACAAACAGTTGTTTTTGCCGGACTGGACCGGATAACTTTTACTTTCTCCACCCCGTAATTCCTGTCTTGTCAAACATTAAGTGGGTGCACTGTGGTCAGAAACAACTGGTTCTCATTTGTAGCACAATGACTGCTCTGTTTTCAAGGGATATATTTTGTGAGATTACATTCCTTTCCATCTTTACATACAGTGAATTGAATTACTGAATTTGGCGTTTTGTTCCACCACCCTTTTTTTTTTTTTCAAATAACCAAATAAAGAAACAATGGCCATCATTTGTTCATTCTCCTACTCTGGTACATGGCTGTATGTAGTAGATGCTATTCATGTCTACTTTGGACTGTATCCACTCACAACCATTCTCCAGCAGCATTTTCTGTTTCTACATGACCTCCCACAAAGTCCTCTTGCCTTCTCACCATCCAGTCTCTCCAAACACTGTTTCTCACAGCTATTTCTTTCCCTCCCCCTCTAGTCCGCTCGCTCTCATGGACATGACAGTGCGGGGGGATAAGGGAAGAGTAATTATGGTTCAGTGAGGCTGCCAGGTGTGATAAATGACTAATAAGGGGAGCAGAGCCCTGGGTCCTCTAAGGATGACTATTACGGTCTTATCAGCACAAGGCTGCAGCTCACAGCCTGGCCCGGGACAGAGGCCCTTGTTGCTGTGCTCGTTCCCCTCCTAACCCTTTCACCTCAACCAGCATCGCTCCAGCCCACCCCAGCGACGAGCTCTACCTTTTAACATCTTAGCGGCTGGCTCTGAAAATGCTTCTTAAATTGGATGTTAATGTGTTGGCGCCATGGGCTTTAAATTCATGACATTTAAAATAACTACGGGGATATTTGTACCGCTGTTGAACATATAGTACGTCCCATAACATTTACTGGCAAGGTCAGAAAAAATTTCGCAATGAATTGTAAAGCACATATTCCAAATATAAACTGTTTGACCTTTGGTTTGTTTTTATTTTATTTTTTCCCCCATAGGAAAAAATGTGAATTGAGGGTCCAAGGTCAAATTGTGATTATTGTTTGTTTTATGCACAGGAGATTCTTTAAGTAATATGACCTTTGAGCTACTGCAAGTTATTTGGCTACTTTGTTGAAGCCTAGGCCTCATGTGTGTACTGAACGAGTGAGTGCATGTATGATTTTTATATGAGGCCAGGTCAACTCTTTGCCATATTACAGCAGGGGGATTGTTGAGAGTTGACGTGGGGTCAGATTATGTCAAAAACAGGCAGTAGCATTATTATTAATGTCACAGTATGACTGATGTAGACATATTGTACTGAAATGCCAGGGCACAGGTGCTCAAACCACTTTAGTTGTTGAATTGTTGTGACATTGCAATAGGTGCAGGTAATTTTTTATCAATGTTTTAAACGCTTAGTTTTCTTTAATTCATGCAATAAATATCAAATGACTTTTGCTAATAAATGACCTAGATTTTCTACTGGCTAGTTATTGTGCAATTATTACATGGATCCCTGATTTTTAGTCATTACTGTATAGCTGAGCTCTCAGTGCTTTAAAGGGAAATTATATCAACAGTAACATTCAAACAGATGATAGCTTAAACATTGGAGTTCTTCCAGCCAATACATCGTGGTGAGTCAAATTTTAATGTCATTTTATGGAACACCAGCAGGACAAATTGTTTTCTGTAAGTCTCCAATGCAAGGTGTTCATAAAGCGACTGCTGCTTAGGACACACAATGTGTTCATTCTTAAACAGCTGAATGATATCACGTCTGGTCCAAATTGCCTCGCAGCCAGTTTTATCTGATGGTGGGATGATTTTTCTCAATGCACGACTACATAAAAATGGTATGGCAACATAGAAATCCTGCTGTACAGTATGCTGTCCGTGAAGCTTTGTCATTTCACTTCAGTCTTCATTTAGGACTGAGTTTTCAATATAGTCACGAAAGCGTATTTGTTAAAATGTAATGTTGCTGAAGAGAGATGGAAACACGACCCAGACTGCATTGACTCTATATGTACAGCAGGTGGCATAGGTGGGCACTTTACCCTTTTTTGCCGGCCCGTCCTCTGTCCGCGATCTGGGTACCCTTCCGTGCTCGTCCCTTCTGTCCTTAAAATTCCCTTCCCCCATAAAATTATCATCCTCCGTTCCCGTCCTTCCTTGTTCTTTTAAAGCGCTTCCATCCTTACATTTCGTCGGTCCGCCCCCACACCCCCACCGCAGAAGACAGAAGAAGATGGAAAAGACAAATTTGAAGAAAAGAGAACATTCATTTATTGTAATTTCTGCTTTATTTCGGTTTGCAAAGGCTTGGACTGGATGGGGAACCCACCACCATCCCACCCGTACTCATCTTTCAACTAAAAAATAGAACCCACAGTATGATCCAGTCAACCTTGTACTGTTAAAGAACAAGTAAAATCCCATTCTCTGAACTATCCTAAATTATGTGCTCCCACCCTTCCCGACGCTGAGGAGCCATGCCAACCACAACGGTCAGACTACGTCCATGGCCTACGTCCATGGTTGTGTCTTCAGATGAATATAAAGATGGTCTTCTTTTTTTGAACCTCCTCAGTGACCAAAAGGGGGGCTGAGCAAGTGTTTTAGTTCACGACACAACTACATTGCCAGACAGGAAAAGACAGAAATTGAAAGCTGAGAACCACTTTTAACAAATTTTATAGTGTCCATCAAACAGATCTATCCACCGTCTGTTTGCCCACTTTTTTTGTAATTGAACTTAGCTAAACTTCAAACGTCCGAAGTCAGTTTCAGTCACACTGTACAGCTACTCTGTTAGTGCTGTCTCTTAAGGGTAGATTTAGTTAGAAAGCAGTTATCCAGAGATGCCAACCCCCCTCACATTTTCTGTAATGCCCAAAAGAAGGAAATCTGTATAACTTCCAATATTAACGAAGTCTAATAGTAGATGTGTTGGATTTTCATGTAGCGATCCTTCCTACTCTGTGCACATCTGGTACATCTGGCTGCTGCTGTAAATTAATGTACATACACATTGCCTCTCACACACTACAGTACACGCACACACACACACACAAAACCTGCAATATGCTTGCTAATAAATGAGCATGTAACATAGACATGCCATATGATGAAGGCATAAAGTAATTTTCATAATCTGAGTTGTTTTGGAATCGGAAGTCTATTAAATCCATATTGTGATGTTTCGTGCTGATTTTCACATCCTTATTCATCTGGGAAATTGAAAGGTTGGCATCCCTGGTTGGACTGTGGTTTGGCAAACTGACCAAAGGACAAGGAGTTCGAGTACCTGAACATTTATAATTAATTTATCTAGGGCATCCACGACATAATAGATTGGCTTTAAGGGCAATTTGGTGCTTACTGTATATGAGCTTGTTCTGAGCGTCTTATCTGGACTGATTGGACTGACTGAAAAAAAAAAAAAGAACCACAAATGTGTTAAACATGCATGCCGTCCTTTAAACTGTACCTTCTCCCCCCGTCTTAAACTCAGGGCTAATTCATAGCCCCGTTGATTACCCAGGGGAATTCTTTTATCTCCCCCATTTCATTCCTGAAGCGCTCTGGACGTTTTAATGGCTGCACTTTCATCGTCTGTCAGATATTTAAATGGGGAAGTGCATGTGTGTGGTAAGGACTGAGGCAGGAGAGGAGCCCTTCTCAGATTCGCCATGTCAATCTTTAATGCCTGGAGATATGGACGGGAGCTGACCTCTCACTCTGTCATGCTGCCTCTCTCTCTCGCATAAATTGACCCCCTGATAATCATTTCCTGCTCCTGTATTCCATAACGAGTGTTCCAGAGTACTTGGCAGTCACATGACCCAAAGAGAGCACTTAGGGTTGAGAGACTGCCCCTTTCCCGACGGCCGGGCAATAGATTCGACATATGGAATGCGGTTGGACGGTCATGACAAGTGAATATCACTCCGCATGCTATGGCCATGAATGTTACAGATTGACATGTAATAGAAAGGAAAGTCATTGGTCTAATGGTGCCACAAGAACAAGCCATTTGCCATCATTGCTATCTGTTGCTAGTTTGCACTAGAGTAATGTGTAGCTGTAAATATTTTGCACTCACACTCTAAACATTTTCCTGCTTTTTGTATATTAGAACAGCCATCTTCAAATGTTCGGCTGCCACAAGGGCAGTAAATGTGAAAACAGTTCAATGAGAAACAATTTTCCCGTCCTGCCTCTTCCCAGGCCACACTGCTGCTACCGTGTGCATATGGTGTCACACCTGCTCCACAGCAGTGGTTGTTCACAGGTGAGCAGATACTTTAATGGTGGACAAGGCCAACAGAACCACTTTCAAGAAAACTTTCCTTCCCTGACACAAGATATTCAATTTCACCCTTGGTAGATTAATGATTAATGATATGTAGTCAAATGTTGTCAGTTAAATGATGTCTTTATAACTGTATAAGGCACGCTTGGTCTATGTAAGATAAGCATTATTACTTAGTATGAGATGCAAATTCTCTTGAATTCTTTTATAATAGCTGGTCCGCCAATGAACATTTAATCCCGTTCGGGGAACCTCTAATCTTTTCGTATTAAAATGGGAAAATGTGGGTATTGATCTAATTACACATGGATTGCTCTCGAGAGCCCTCAAATTAAATGTGTTCTCACTGTTCTGCATGCAGCACCCAGTTGATGTTGTCGTTATGCATAGGCATCAGCGTAAGAGCCCATATACATATTTTTATTCGGTACTATGTTCTGTGTTTGTGGAAGATAAAATAATTGTTGGTTGACGGAAGCGCAAATGGAAGCGCGTTACTAACGATAAGACGGATCGGCCGATAGGTGATTTCGATTTTATCCGACTTGACAAAAAGGCGGATAGACAGATGGCAGGAGAGCAACAAAGCTGCAGAAATTTGCTGATAAACCCACGGCAAATTTTAGTAAAATGCCCACCTCTACCAATGTCTGTGATTGGCTGGCAACCAGTTCAGGGTGTATACCGCCTACTGGCCAAAGACAGCTGGGATATGCTCCAGCATGACCGTCGTAACGATAAGCAGTTTGGATAATGAGAGACTGTTTTTGCCCTCTTTGCCGTCCAAATGAGCTGTCAGACGACATAGAAATGACACTTAATGTCTTGCTGATGTGAAGCATGTCATACATTGCGCAATTGTGGGACATGTTTTCTACCCTTGGTAGTAGACTGTGCATTGGACTGAAAATGACATTGGCTTTGTTTTGTGAGGAGGTTTTATGCTTATGCATGGGAATCATGTCTTGACTTTATGTACTCCAACATGCCTGGCTCATACAAAAAAAGCACAGCTGCCCTGTGAAAAACAAGCTAAGAACACTGCACTCAATGTAAGAAAATTACTGTATGGTAATATGCTGAAGTTTTTTTTTTTTAGTTTGGAATTGCCATTAACATATGTTTTTGGTAGCATACCTAACTTCCTGACCCTTTTCCATTCAACACTATTATAGACATTGCTGTCTTCACTTGTGGGTTATGTGACAAGTGCCTCGTAATTCAAATGAATGCACATGGCAGTAGAAATTGTACTCTTTGTGAGTTCAGGCCTCTTTTGCTTATAACACCGGCCACTATCAGGGTGAAAATGTTTTGACACAAATTTGCACTGGATAATTAATGCTCTATGCAGTGTTCATCACCCTCTTAAAATAATGGCCTAAGTCGTATTTTATGCCAATGACCTGGTGGTGCTAGTAACGTGCAAACACATCCTAGTTATATGGAGGGCCAAAACTGCCTGCTTAAATAAATAAATAGACAAATTAATTACAAAAATATTAAAATGGGAATAAAAACAACCAAAAATCTACATATAAATACATACATGGCAAATACAAAAATAAGAGCAAATTCAAAAAGAAAAATAAATGTGGAAATAAATATGTAAATAGAATTAAATATGTTTCAATCAATAAAAACGCTCTGCTCTCATATTTCTTCATTTCATGCTGCAAACAATGTCAGCATGGAATGCAGAAAGACATGTTTTTCAAATGTGGGGGTGGTCCTATTGAAGAGCTATTTGCAAAAATTGATTGCTGAAGGAAACAGACATTCATAAAGTTATAGAAAAAAGAAAGTGGACAGTATATGTAATGGCAGGGATAGGATGCTGCAAACAAATGAGGTATAGTTGCTTGGTGAGATGGAGTTAGAGACAGGCAGTGTTCTAATGACTTCACACCCCATTAGCCACTTAGTCTGATGCGTCACACCCCATTATGCTGCTAGAGCAGCAGTGCATGAACGCGTGAAACTGTACGCTCAGCCAGACCTGTCCACCCGCTCCTAACGCTCGCTCACTTACAGCAATTAGTGTGTGTACACGTTTATGTTTCACTGTTGCTTGCATTCGTATGTAAAGTCCAATAAGCTTGCCTGCTTCGAAGAACGACAATAGCCACAATCATCTGTCCAAGGAGACATGTCTACACTCCCACTATGTGGCATTTCAGCACATGCTTGCCATGGCTACCCCACAGCGCTAGCTGCAAATGCTGAGAATAGGCCAAAGCATGGTTTTCTTTGCCAGCCTACATAAGGGAGGTGGACGGGCATGCTCCAGAGGACTTCCCTTAATCGCCCTCAAACATCCAAACACAGACATATAAGGAGATTGAAAGAACGCCCAGCACCCACACCGCACCCCCGCCACTACTCAATGCCGTTCCCTGCATGGGCAGCCCCAGTTGGCAGACTGTGAAGTGTTCCTCGCCAGGACCGAGGCCCGCTAACTCAAATCCTTGGCTTGAAGCCACACTCCTCTCCGTTACAAACACTGGGCCCATTTATCCAGCGCGCCCCCCTTTAGTTGCACAGCTCCCCCGAGGGGGAAAGCCACAAAATAGGTCTGTAGCAAACTGTATGGATGTATCTGTTCCCCAAAAGATTGGTTGATGACTTATTATTCTTGGTTTGTTAATAAAAAATACCAAACCTTAATAAATACTCCAAAAATATTCCTCATCTTGTGCCGGACACATTTTTCTTGTGTATTTACGGTAATCTTAGCAATCTTTCCACTGGGAGATAATGTAGATATGTGTTATGCAATTTACCTCTTACTTATTTAAGCATTGTTTAACTGCTCGGCTTTATTAATTTTAATTTCCACCTCCATTAATAAAATATATTTACAAAACGTACACAGATCACATGATGGTGATGGTGTGACATGTCACACACAATCATGTGACACTCTGAAGAAGGCAAACGTTTCCGCCGAAGCATGTCAGGTAAATGATAACCTAGAAAATCGTTTGTCTGATATAAAAGAACCAACATTTTCAATTACACTTAAGGGACAGAATGCACTATTGTTATCAGTCAAAATATGAAGGAAACTATTTAACTGCTGTTAATATCAAAAGACTATTTAAACGTCTTATTTTTTTTAAAAACAAATGAGAGAGCAATGCTCAACTAATTTATGTCATGAGGTATACCTCACACACTAGTAATTTACTAAGTACCTAACCACTTGAATTAATCATCGATATAATTTTTCATCAGTGGTTTTGTACATCCCTGTCTCTCAATTGTTTGGTTTGTCTCGACAACAGGGAGTGACCTTCAAAAGCAGATAATGTAATCATGGTTGGGGAGTTGCTGCTGTCAAGCAAGCCTCCTCCCAGCGATGAGCGCACATTGTGTGAGCATGTCAAACATCACACACCTGAACACCTGTCTGGTTACCTTGCCCCATCTTACAGGGCACTGTCGGGGGAGGGCCTTATTGCAATTTGCAACGGGGAAGAAAATTCCTCCTGTGCCTGCGTAGCACATAGAAGCCACATTTGGATCTTAGCATGCCGTAGATTATACCTCACAGTAATTGCATTGTTAATTTGCCAGAATTGAAGTTTAATTAAAATGTCTTTATCAGCGAGGGGTTCACATGGAAGGCTACATTAGTAACATTTGACAGTTTGAGTATCAATCAGATGTGGCTGACTGGCAGCTGTGACAAAGGGCACAGCTTGCAGCGTGTTGGCTGCATGCAGTCAAGTGTTTGTGCTTCACACTGCTGCTGCCCTCTGTGTACCCCGAGCCTCCTTTGCCTAGCGTCCTGGGATCAGCCTCTGTTATAATACCTTCCCGCTGCCTAAATGGGAGAAACTTTCTGTCTTTTGGAGGGTTTGCTAAATATATTGCAGTTAACTTTTGTTTATACAACGGATAGGATTAGCTGATCTTTTGACGTCTATGCATCCATTGTCAGCAGATAAAGTATGATGGATGTGTCTTCCTCTGGCTCATACAAAATGTAGGACATAATTTTGAAGACATGAGAGGAAGGGTGATGATATGATGATGCACAATGGTCAAATATCCTCATTATCCCTCTTACTTGTTTCTTGCTTTCGGTGGCTTCATTCATCAGCCCCTCTTCTCTCAGTCCTCATGCTCTGGCTTGCTGTTACTCCCTACTCTGTTTTGGACGGAGGCATGGCTGAGATCATAATTATGTTTTGACACATGGCGTTAGCCCCTAGAGCACTCAGATTTTAACTCAAAGTGGGAATTGTCACAGCAACAGAGCTTGCTTCTCTTAATTGGAGGGGAGGGCCAGGAGGCCCGCCCACTAACCAGCGGTGGCAGTTTTAATGAGGTTATGTTTGTGCAGGAAGTCAAAGTTGTGACAGGAGGAAGCAGTCATTGGCCTGTTAAAGAGAACAGATGACATCTCAAAGCCTGCTGCGCTTGCCGGCGAGAGGGGGACCTCCCTGCTCCGCTTTCTACAGGTGGAAGCAGGCAATTAAAACGTGACTGAGTAACTAAAAACACCCAGGGCAACCATGCCAAGTAGAGTACATTGCAAATAAACACCACGCATTCAAAGAAAAGCTGCTGATTGAATAATAATTGCTAAATGAAATGCATATTAACCCCTTGGCGTCACTTCAACAAAAGCAATTATTACCGCTGGCTAAATGGTAGTAATTAACAGAGGTTGTGTAGCTCTTTAAGTGAGTCCATCTTTGCATGCACATCTTTTCTCCGTACTTTTCAGTGACTTTCAGCTTTTTGTGTAGTCCTGAGTGGGGACAAAGGTGTTGAAAGGGAAAGTACAGACTTCTTCAGTCTAAACACTGGCCCCAATGTTGTCCGGGAGCACCCTGTTGAGGCAAGCTGCTGCTGTCAGAGTTTTGTGGCTGTTGGTTCCCTGCCTTCGCAAACAGCCAGTGCACAAACCTCGAGCCGCACCACCCTCAAAGTGACATTCCTTCGAGTCCTCTCCTCTCTGAAAAACTCATTTAGTAGATGTATTCCATTCCTTTTTCTCAGGAATAACCAGAACTGTAATATTGGTTTGACATTTCAATTCAAACAGATATGTCTTTGGAACGAGGACAAGTTTATTTTCCTAAGTAGCTTTTGGACAGGTTTGAATTTCATCAATGCCTTAAAGCAGTCAGGCGTCCAAGCCAAATGCTCATCAGTCATTTGACATCACTTATTTGCCCTGCTCTGCGTTTCGGCAGACTTCAACTTGTTTCAAGAACATTAGCTTGTTTAGGGCTGCGTTCCTCAGTGCATCAAGCAGGAACGTGACTAAGTTGCTTACCAAGATCATTACTCCATTGTGACCTAAGCCGTCACCCAGTGAGCACCTTAGCAGTGAATGAAAATGGCTATTTTACATGTGTTTGAATTATTCTACAATATTCTATACGATACTTGGACCTGCTTTAGATCAACCAGAGGTTAGGGGGTGGCAAATTTTACTCTCCATTTGTGAAGACGAATAAGATGGCGTAAGGGAGTGAGGGGAGATATACTTGATCTGCACCAGATTTTCCCTTGGCACATGCCACACTCGTCCGTTAAATTTTGTTGCAATTAAGTCACGCATTAATTGGCTAGGCTCAAAAAAGGAAAACAGAAAAGGACAATTTGGTTCATTGCGTTGCCCACGCACTCGCAAACCACACGTGGTCACGGAGGTGGAAAATTGTGAAGATTTCTTCTTTGGCAAATACGTGGTGCACACACTCAGTTGATGCCAGCTACTCTTTGGCTTACGTGTCGTCACCTCTCTCATAGCACAAACTTAATAGAGCCTCTTTGTCCTCCGTAACAATACGTGGCTTCACACAATTAGAGAGGACTCCTTCCTGCCATAGCACAGATAAGCATCAGCTGCTGGCTGTATAGATTGGAAAAGGCCCTCGAAGGTTGTCTAGAGGTCTTTCTGTGTTTAGCTTTGCTTTCAAACAAACACCACAGAGCATGCTTGGAAACCAATGTGCTCGGATCTGTTGTGACCTTGTGTGACATGGGGTCACAAGGCGTGGGCCCTGGACAGAAAGCAACAAGGTCACTGTGTGTTTTAGATGTTCTGAAGACGGTTGCCAGGTCAGGTCAGATCGCGTAAACAACATACCTGTATAATAAGGAAATCGCGGGGGCGCATTTAAGTCCATGCTATGATCGAATTTCTGATTTCTCTTCTTTTTCTCCCCATCTTAAACATTAATTGTTGCCAAATGATTTGAGAAATGAGAGTGCCTTCTACATAGCAAGACATAGCAAGTATACACTATTTTTGTTACTGTCTAGTGTTGTCCTATCTGTCCAGTTAGGTAAAAGCCCGTAACCATAAGTTGAACATCGTTCATATGGTGAAAGAGCTTTTGTTGCCACTCAAATGATTCTATAACCATAAATACTAGCATACCACTCATATTCTCTCTATCTACTTATTATCTGCAGTAATATTGTTGATGAGTCATTGATGTTTCATTTCTGAGGATCCCTGTAATTCCATGAGTGAGACGTCTGTGGAAATGTGTTGTACTGTTCAACGCAGACTTTGAGGCTCTACACAGATCACCTCTGGTTAAACCAAGAATCCTTAATGTGCCAAGGTCCCTTCAGCCCAGCTTTTCTAACATTAATAATGCAGAACATTTTCCTAATGAAGGAACATATTTTTTCTTTTCCATTTCTCTTTCAACATGTTGGATCACTGTGTTAATCAAGGCTTTTACTTCCACATCCCCCACTTCTAATGGCATATGCAATGGAGAGAAAAGGTCATGGTGGTAATAGACTGATCTGTAGTCCTCAGGGAGATTCTCTCTCTCTCCTTCCATTCCTTTCTTTTCGACACCCCTCTCCTTCTGACATATCCTAGTCAGTCGGTCTTCATCCTCATCTGCCTCCCGCTGTGCTCTGCCCAGCGCACCAGGATTTCAATCACTGGGCTAAATGAAATTATTAAGAGGTGTAAAACTTATTAATCATTAAATTAACTAAATGATCCTCCAAGTGCTTGCTCAGATGAATGACATGTCATCCTCTAATGCAATTTGTCTCTACAACAGGTGAAGGTCAGGAGGATGTGAGGGCTTTGCCTTCATCGCTTCATCAAATTCTGTGCATGTCACCTCTCTGAAGTTTTTCCATGAGTGACTAGAATGACACTAGGCCAAACAAACTAAACAACCCTCAGTTGTTTGTGCATATTTATATACAGTATAGTATATAAGACCAACGGTTAGAAGGAAGATTCAGCATCAAGTAGTGCTTTAATAAAGGGTATTTCAATTGCCGTGAGCTGTAATATTTTACCATTTTGAACACGACTGAGGAATTTCAAACCAAATTCACATTCATATATCCAAATTGAAGCTGCCTCACTGTACTGAGAAGAAGAAATTAATCAAGCGTAACTTTCAACCATAAAACACTTTTGTCCTGGTCAGGAACACAAGTAAATTATTATAATTTCACATCTGCTTTACCATTTTTCTGTAAAACCCATAAAAAAATCATTTCAGTGAAAGAGCTTCCACATACTATATTATGAACTTTTATGGAGGCATATCAAATTATTGTGGTTGCCGTTAATTAAGCAGAGACATTAACCTTACAATGTGTTGTGGCCAGATACATTTGTAAAGCACTAAACCCACTTCCTGTAGATCTTCAATTTGTGGATCTGATTGATAACATTAATACATTTGAATTGATGTTAACAAAATATTAAAATTGCTTGTTTGCTCTCATTACTTTACTCCTTCATATGTCTAACCTACACAGCCAATTGGAAGGCCAAACCATTTAGTTCATGATTGAGGGATAGCTATCTTAAGCAAAGTAACAATGTCTTGCAAATGTAGTTGCTTTATTGGACATCACTGGTAGCCAGTGGGGATATAGTGAAACCTCTAAGGGTGAATCCAGTTTGTTCTAGTAGGTGACCACACCTATGATTGACACTTGATTTTTGCTGCATTGAATATGAGGCTGCTTAACTTAAAATGTATCATTTCGTCTCCCTTTCATTTTTTCTTGACACCCCTTTTTGAGTCCGGTGAAGGAAATGATAAAAACACTGAGTAGCATTTATCGTTTCATGCTAGGTCGAATTTGTTGCTTTCAAATGTCATTAAAGTGCAAGGAAGGACAATCTGTACTTGTTCATTCAAATAGTTTGGAGTGCAAGTATCTGTACTCTGAAATCAATTGTATACGGTATGAATAAAAATATGATTATATAATTAGTTTGTGATCAATATGGTATTGATTACTATACAAACAAGAGATTAGAGCTTTGTCTGCCCTCTGGACAGTTCAACATTCATGATCTGGACATGTTCGACAAGCGGGCCAACTGACCTGTGCAACCTTGACCAAGTTTACATCAATATGTGATTGTCAAGAACTAAAAGGCTGTGGGAAAATAAAGAGCTAGAGGTTTAAAATACAGAGAAATGATGACTTTTTCTCACTGCCAACTCACATTTGTTTTTAATAATTCACAATTATATAAAAATAAATAATCTAAAGCAGGGGTCTCAAACTCAATTTATGAAGAGCCACTGAAGAGTCTGAGTGTGTCCGTCCACAAAAGCAAGGGATTCAAGTATTTTTAAAAAAAAAAGAAAAAAAAAGTACAACAAATCCAATGTTCTCAATCTTTATTAGTCACATTTCAGAATGGTTCTTTGAAACGTGAACAAGATTCATCTCAAGGAGAGCTTGTCGGAAGTGTAATTTGCATACAATTCAGCATGTCTAGCTGAGTGTTGACATCTGATATCTTGAGTACCGCAACTTGCTCTGTGCATTCAAGACATGTTTCGGTGCCCCTGTACTCAAAAACAACAAAAAAATTCCATTTTCAGTATTTCTTGGAATTGGCCGTTCTCATTGCCAACCTTTCACTTCACGGTAGCTTTTGAAAAAGACCTGACTGGATGACAAAATAGCTTTTCCTTCCATTTGATCACTTCAGAGTTATGTTTCACTGAAAGCTGTCATGACCCTGAGCTGTGGTAGCCCATAAGTGATTAATACAAACAAAAACGAAAACACACACAAAACGACAGACATTTAACAGATTCCAAGTAAGGGGTGGCCACATTTCATCATGCAGGCTGCAAATGGCCCTCGAGCCGCAAGTTTGAGACCATTTCTTTGAAATAATAATAGTTTTAAAAGAGGACGCACAGCGAACCCGTTAACATTATGATGATGTCGCACAATTCTGAATTCAACCAAAATTCTAATTCAGTTTTAGTTAGGACCCTCACCATTTTTGTGAGCATGCAACTGATCAACTCTGCGCGTAGGCATTTTTGCAAATGCCATTGACTAGGTTACTCAGAACTATGTGGCGAAGTTGACAATGATAATACTGTAGAAGGAGAGTGGGATGTAACAAAAAGTGATGTGTTTTGCCTTTACATTATGTAGAGCAACTTGCAGTTCCCCGACAGGTTATCCATCACTTAATTGCAAACATGGCAAAAAAAAACTTGGGTGTAACCTGCATCCTTACATGGATTGTGTTCAAATGTTGGCCTTCAACTGTCATTAAATACACATTCAAGTCAATGATCATCATTTGCTCTCTTATGCAAACATTCCAAATCATTGGGAATGGATTCTTTTTGTTGAAAGGAAATGCTATTGTCTTTAAGTTAAGGTGACACTTGATATTTATTCAACATTTGGGTAAAGCTTGACATTTCATCTGATTTGCCTGCCAATTGTGTCCCTACAATATGAACCACACCGTAGTCACTCATACATCCTCTTATTTACCTTGATGTTACCGAGTGTAGAACCCTAGAGAGTGATTGTTTTATCCATGAACAGTGACTCCTTCATGCTCCGCTGACTCTCGATTGCCAAGTAAAGAACTCTGGAGAGACATCAACGATCAGAGTCGATGTTTGCACAACAGTGACTCAGTGTCGTGTCCACGACGAGCGCAAATATAAACATCTGCATGATTTCTGCTATAGAGTAACTGTAGCATATTTGAAATACAATAATGACTTCAAATCCTTTTTTAGAAGTCATGGTATTTAGTTAATATTCTGTCCTGTCAATGTTATATCCCAGTTGTGTTTACAATTTGTGACAAATAATCACTGATACGATGCAATTGATATTCAATTGTTTGTCAGAGTGCCCCACAAAGCTACATACAGTATAAGAATATGTACACAAATACTATACATACAGGATATTTTGCTCTATTTTTTTCTTACTCTTGAATGAGTCAAAGAAACAGCAAACATGCAAGCCTATTGCCAGGTTTAACACAATAGGCACCCATAAAACCTCCACCTATTACAATTGCATGTTTTTCCCTGTTGTGCCTTTGTTTTGTGAGGGCTCATTTGCGATGGTATTCATCTCGCTAAAGGATGCAAATACCATGCTCTTGTCTGAAAGAAGAGTCATTTACAATCATCTACATTAACAAAACTGTATTTTACCATTACAATAACCGTACACAATAGCATGTTTTCCTTGTTCAGTTTTGTGCAGCAAATGAATGGAATGCGCATGCTTCCGATGTTCTGAGAAAAATGTGCCACATGCATCAACATCTCCCCTTGCTCTTTATGTAATAGATAATGAGAGGATGCTGATAAATTTCACAATAAACTATTCTCTTCATTGCCAATCCTTTATATTCAGTATTGTAATGATTACAATTGTAGGATATTATTTCTCATTCAGTGCATAACAATGTTTGAACCACTGACAATTCAGAAGAGAAAGGGCCTCAGATTACTTAGGATCGGCATTAAGGAGGATGATAGCTCTGCTCGGTGGCTGCTGAAAGAAGGGCTCAGAGACTACTGGATTTTTTTTTTTTCAGAAATTGCACGTAAAGGACAGTTCTGCAAGCAACCCAGCACACACAGCCCGTAACACAGCTGCAGCATATACAGTACATACAGCATATGGTTCCACAGACTGCTTAGATTAGATGAACTTTTCTTGCTTGCCATTAAAATGCACCTTTGTTTGTCGTATGTTTCTTTTTAAAGACAGACATTAGGTTAGCCCATAAATTGGTGTTCAATAGGATTCTTTCAGTAACAGCTGCATTATCGTATTGTCTTGAGCTTCTCAAATCAAGCTCTTGTCAACAATAATACAAACAAATATGAAAACATATATACTAGTTAAAAACAACCCTTTGAGTAATTCATTGTAAAGTTCACAAACAGTAAAAAGTTCATGCGATTTGTCCAAAAGTAATTCCTTTTTTTTTTTTTTTGTTAAGAATCGGAATCGAGAATCGTTAGAAACCATAATCGAATCAAAGGACCGGAACCGGAATCATCCAAATCCAAGCAGAAAGAACAACACGATGCATTGCAGACAGTGGTAACGGTAAATGTGGAGGTGGAAGTAAAGCCACAACAATTGCCAAAGAAAATGTTTTGGTTCTCGGCTTATTTCGGAGTAATGTGCATTGATTCCACTGTTACCACGTTATCTATGTGTAATGCATAATCCTTAGTGGATCCGAAAGTCTTTGTTATTGGGTGGAAACGTATGTCTGTTTTTAATTCAAATTGACTAAAACTAGACTAAAATCTTTTTGGAGTATTTATGGGCTAAAACTAGACTAAAAACGTTTTTGAGTTTTCGTCAACTAAAACGAGACTAAAACTATCACGAATAGCAGTGACTAAAATGTGACTAACTAATAAGCATTTTTGTCCATAGGACTAAGACTGAATCTAAAATGCCTGCCAAAAACAACACCACTTGACAAGAACGTTTATCACCACCTTTTGAGTTTTGATTGTGCGTTTCAAATAATAAAACTTCAAACCAATAACATTGGCGTTATATTAACACAATATTATGAATAAGTCATCCTAACCAGTATAGCAGTCGTGGCTAACGTGGGCTTGTTCTTCCAAGTCCAAGAGGGGCTTTAGGCAGAGACTCAAGGTGGGGAGGGAATAATGAAATGAAGCTACATTCAAATCTTTCTAGAAGTTTTAAAACTGCAGACTTCACCTTCAAGGGACTAATTACACTATGTACTCAGTACAAGTACAAAAAAAAAAAGAATTGGCATATAAAATTCAGATTCACTCATCTGTCTTTACCGTGAGTATTGGAGTTCTCTGACACTATGGCTCTTAATGAGAGGAAGAAACGACAACTTAAAATGATCTTCCCTACCTCTCTCTTTTTATATGACTTTCTTTAATAAATTACTGTCTAATAAGAACTTTTATGATCCCGGCATATGTTGCCTTTTATAGGTGAAAATAATTGTGTTCTTAGATCCCCTACCTATTCTTAGCATGCGAATGAGACTAGCGGAGCTTACAAAATGGCATAGTTTCACAGTGTCTGCACAAGTACTTCTCATTTGCTTCGTTACGCCTCCCGCTTTCTTTCTCTGTTTCATGATACACCTTCATAAGCACCATCCCCCGTTCACCACTCTCCACTCCACTCTTGCCTGGAGAGGCCTGCACTTGCATGCCAAGAGGCACCCGTAAACCCACAACAGCCCCCACCCCCATCATCCACACACACACACACACACACACACCCACACATTCTTGTTTTTGAGTTCCCGTTGAACTGTGACACACTCCACTTGACAGGTGACACAGTACACTTGATGTTATCGGGTCCAGCCCAGAGATTTATCCTCCTGAGTGATGAGAGACTGTCACTGCATTGTTTATCTGCGCTACCGGATGAAAGTGAGGAAAACGTCGTAGTGAGAGGGATAGTTCCTTTGTTGCTCTTTGGGGCAAGATAGTGATCAAAACATCAAATTGGACTAAATGAACGGATGGGATAAATGGCCACAATTTTACATCCGATTCAATAAACCAATTCTCTCTTTTTAACACAACACAAAAGATTAGTCTTTTGTTGTTTCTGTTGGAGCTCTATCAATTGAAAAGCAAAAATCAAGGAATTATGGCCTTCTCAGTCTACACGACTTTTTTGTCCTTCGTGACGGTCGTGCTGCGAAGACTACCAGATAATATCGTTATGTGTCTTGGACCGGGCGAGACCTCACACTACAAGTCCGTCGCCGACTAGACCCCGCTCAGTTGCCTGCTTCCGTCAAGATTCTATCCATTGCCGTGGGTCCGTCGAAACGCGGGACAAGCAGCTGTGCACTCATGTCAACGTAGGCATTATGTGCATGTGGGTTTGTTCTCTGCTCCAAAAAAAAAGACTATTATACTATGGACCTGCTTCCTGGATGGTGGGGGAGAGGGCAGTATGGTCTATTCTCCAAAAAGAACTTAACGTAACAAATTTGTTTCATGATACACACCATATTTGCTAATCAGCTACTGTCTTTGCATTTAGCAATGTAGCATGAGTTGAAACGCTACGTATACTTTCCAATATTTCCCCCCCTACTGCCTATCCCTTTTTTCACCATTTTGATTGTATGCGCGCGCTACATTCAGTCTCTCAACATAAGTACGACCAATCACAGCTCACCTGTTTTCCCAAACTGAGCCATGATTGGTCGTTATCTGAGCCTTGAGCAACTGTGATGTCATTTTCAGTCGACAGAAGTGACAAAATGCCCGCCCCTTGAGCTAGCAAAAAACAGGTGGAATCCTCATACTCCACAAATGCCATATTAATTAGAATGCCGTGTTTAGACTAGTTGACCTGCATAGAACATATCCTTGAAAAATATATGTTTGGGTTGACTTCCACTTTAATATTAATCAGAATACCACGTTCAGACTAGTGCGAGCATATCGTTACTGCAAAGAAAAATATAGCGTTTTGTTCTCTTTAATCCACCTTTAGCATATACTATGTTACTTCTGACCAGTCTTTACGAGAGGATGTTACCCATAATCCTTCAAAGACCACCGATTAAGTTTACCGACTCTACACAAAGACACTCGAGAGTTCAGACGCTAAATAAAAGTAATCTTGAGCGTGATTATTTCCCCATAATGTATGCTGAAAATTTGTAATGATGACACTGGACAATTATATTCAAGGCCGATAACCTACACCGTGAGAAACAAAAATACCAAATTCAATTTGACTGAACAAAATGTGACAAGCACCCATCGATCCAAGGAGCGCTTTTGTAGTCCATCTTAGTAAAGTTCATGCTAGATGATGTCGGTTAGGAAAAGTGGAGTTGACTGAATTTGAAACAGTGCGGTCTTTCCCTGTGTTCAAAAAGAAGCACCTTTTTAATTTCGCCTTGACTCAATGACATTTTCCACCATGGTGAAGCAAAGGTGGTACAAAGATGAAGAGATTTAACTTTCCGAAGACTGGCCCTGTGTATGAAGAGGCTTTAAGAATGTCATTAGCTTTTCATTGTCTCTTTGGCTTTTTACTGTTCACATCTGCATTGCACACTCAAGTGACATTTGTGCTACCTGAAATTATAAAGCAGAACCACAAGTCTTATTGTTACAATAATTATTTATTAAAGTTAAAATATCTTTAGCACTGGTTAAAAATTAGACACTTCCTTCCACGATGAGCGCCTTGGGATTTAATGTTTTAACATGGTTGAAAATAAACACTCTTTGAAATCAGACATTTTCACCCAACATCCCTCATTGCAATCATAATAAAATGTTACATCCAAGTTACTAGGGCGGAGGCAAATTTGACCTAGACAGAAAAAAGTTTTTGAATAGAAATTGAAGTCGTGAAATTTCTTGAAGACATTTTGTGAAATTGCCTTTACCCGTGGCTTCAATTTTGTTTTGTAGTATTGCATTCTTGTTTCAGAATTTGCTTTTTTAAAAATAGCAGCACACTAAACAGCTGGTGATCATTTTTGCCAGACCAAAGTATTCAGCTTTAGAGCTAAACTGTATTCCATGGCATTTTATCATTTGTAAGACTCTAAGGACCCACAATTAAACATCAATTGTAAGCATGTGGAGATAAATGTGGCTTTTTTTCCCTCCACACAAATTTCCAACCCCAAAATGATGAACGGTCCTTTCTTGCCTCAGTCCTACCTTTACGAAACATACAAACATGGATTAATAATACAAGCAGAGGACTGTAAATGTCAGACCGATGCATCAGTAAGAAAACATTAACAGTAAATAGTACATATCTTTTTGTTTTAATCATTTACAAACCATAGGCTTTTTCATATTTTTTTTTCTTTTTTTCCCCTTCCATGCCATATGAGAATTGTGGATTACAAAAGTACCTGAACAAATTGCTTGTATATTAGCATGCATAGGTATTTGATATCTACACCCTATTTACATATGTGAACTATGAAGAGAGTGATCTGCTGTTAGTTTACCTTTCTATGTTTCAGTTATGGTTTTAAAATGGAGAACAAATGTGGTTTGTAGCGTACACTGTACAGTACATGCACATTCATCAAAATAGAATGCTTTGATGACCTATAAACTTGTTCTTAATCCTCCATTGTGACAAAGGAATATCTTAATTTTGTTACAAGCTATGGATTTGACCAGTGCCACAACATTGCATAACACAGATTTCCCCCCCCCCCCCCCTTTTTTTTTTTTATTTGTCTCTATTACACGCCGGTCTCTGTGCACAGGCTACTTGGAAAAGTTAATTTATGATGTTAACTGTGCCGTGAAGGGAAAAGCAAATAGGAAAGAGCATGCACAGCACCAGGGAAGGACATTAAGCTGAGGCCATATCTTTCTCCCTCTTTCTGTCCAGTGAAAACATCATGTAAGAAGACACATCACCATCCATCATCACGGACAAACGGAGAGGGTCTTTCAGCGGTAATCCGGCTGTTGGCAGGTACACACCTATGACACCGTATTTCTTCGTAAAGCAAGAAAAAAAGGCATCCTTTGGAAAAGTTTTCTTTACAAAAGAAATGGAGGAAAAAAGGTTCGTCATTTAATCAACAATAACAGGAAACTATTATACAGTGCGTTATATTGATATGTACATTTAAGCATAGGTTACCATCTTGATAAGAAAAGGAAGACATGGATATAGTTAGTCTGCAGACAGTGTTTATGATTCATGGCTAGGTAACCTCCTCATGGGGTATTGCAGTCACAAAAGGTATTGCTCAGTTAGTAAGGAAAACATCAGCATCCTATTCTCAGGTCCCCCCACAAGTACAGGTCCATTGTCCACGCTCAGCCTCTCGTATAGGCAGTACTGTGTCCTCACTTGGGGTCCATAAACACTCGATTTCACATAACCGCCTTTGATAAAGGAGGCAAGTGACTCAAGGAGCATGTTAATGTGCTTTCCCATGAAGCTTATTTCAGACTGGGGTCACAGAGGCCAAGTGGCAAGGGGCTGATCGCCATTGCAATAAGACCCAAGAAGCTGTTAGTGCAGCTTACGACCCCTCTGACGATAACGGAGTCAGCCCAGGGCCTACTTTTTTGAATAATCAAAGTCTTCATTCAAGCCCATGTGGGAAATAATATCCACCTTTACAACAGTATGGGGCGTACTCAAATTAACCTCTGCTAACTGAGATGGGGGGCCATTGTGATGTGATATGAGGAGACGTAATTGTCGACCAGCAGCAGTTTTTACATTAAATAAAGTTCGCGATCTCACTGACCCTCTTTACTTTTCAGTGAGATTGTAGTGTTTTAATGAAATTTAAAATAGAGTGGAACACAAAACAGTGTTTTTAAAAAAACAACAACATCCTGGATATACAACAAAATGTAATATAGCCCCACCCCTCCACATTTCCGTGTAAATTGTTTCAGTCATGTTTGCGTAATTCTGCTGGCAAACTATCATTATTGATATTGAAACCAACTCTCTGGCTGTGAGAACAAAGCAACGCCAAAGTGGTATTCATATTACTGTGTGAATGTATATTCCTTTATACACTTTGAAACACTTTTTTGTCAGGTCCATTGATGATATGGTAATTAAGTGGACCGCTTTTTTTAGCATATGGTCATCCCCTGCTGACCCACACTTTCTGCTGTATCACAGAGGATGAAGGGATACAGTATATGCACAACTAACCGTCTTGAATAATACAAACGTTTTCTACTCTTAAACTGAAGGATTACAACTTGTTCACAGCAGGAAGAACAGCATGCATCCTACCCTATCCTCTTATACCACTTGACTCTACATTGTGAACCCTGATGTCCAGCCAGCAGTTCGAACAGCCTCTGATACATCAGTCTGAATAGACGGAAACTGTCTTTGCATGGCCTTAAATAAGCCTGTCTCAGCCACCAGGAAGTCCATTTGAGTTTTTTTTTTAAATACATTAGCTTCATCAATTGTGCTTTAAAGCATGCAAATAGCATAGTAAATCAAACCTGTCAGAAAGAAGACTGTATAGCTAAACTTTGCAGGATGGAACACCACCTGTCTACACCTTCTGGCCATTTATTTATACCAACAGCAGGATTGTACATATTCATAAATCCGTCTCTTTCTTGTTTTGAACAAAGTCAATATGTTTTTGCCTTGATACTGTCGGATTCCTTTATAGGGGTTTAAAGGATGTTTAAAGCATCTGTTTTCCCCCCCATTATCAGAGGCTAAAGATTTGGTTTAGAGCATGTATTAATGGCATTACTCACAGGTCCGCCTGGAGCTTTTTTTTTTTTTTTTTTTTTTTTTTTTTTTTTAGATAATCCGATTCTCTATATTCCTCCTTAAATCTTCTTGTGGGCGATCACATCCCAGTGAATGGCTTGATGGTTAACTGTTCATACAAAGCTCAAGCGTATGTGCTGTCCAGAATAAGGAGGGGGGATGGGCTCTAATATTCATCCTTGTCATTAGCTGTACAGTATGGCATAAGGAAGTATGCTCAGTCTTAGCTACTTCGTAGAGCTCATCTACTGTCGCTCTAGCGCTTGCTTGTTTATATCATGACAAAGTGAATACTAATAAAAGCAATGAATATATAGTGAATTGTATTCCAACACATGTATATAGCCTCCGAAGAGTACATTTTTTTTGCCCAAGGGTGGGGGTTAGGAGCAGAGCAATTACCACGAATTGTCTCACTGTAATCCTTCAACCTTTGACCCCACTACCCCAAACATGTCTGGCTTGAGGTCACAGTTATTTGTGAGACACCACCAGCCATCAGACACTTTGTGTCAACGAGACAGCAAGCACATTTTCATTACGATGCGAGTTTGGTTTTACAATTATTCTTAATTGCTGGTGAAACAAAAATAATGTTGTTATAAATCAACCAAAGGCTTCCTTGTGTCCCTGTGAATCAGCTTCAGTGGTCCTCAGAGGCAGTGATGACATTGATCGAGTGTTTAGTCAGATAGACACATACTTTTCAACTAGTTGAAAAAAATGAGTAAGGTAATCAATCCAATAAAGGCCACATAAGTTAATTAGCTGAAAGTGCACTGCATGGGGTAGACAATATCCTACATCCTGACTGACACGTATGTGCTCTGAGCACAGAAAAGTACAGATACATTTATCAGTATATTCATCTACAGTAAATATGATTACACTTGGGCTGGGCTGATGGGAAGATAAATCGATGAGTTGATTTACTGATAGTCAAGAATTATGTAAATTGCATTGAAAATGAAAGAGTAGAAGTGGTAAACAATAGGAGAAACATCTCAAAAACAGATGGATGAAGAAGCTGATTCAGTGGCGAACAGAGAGAAATGTAGACTAGTGGGTGACTCGACATCCATAGAGTTCCCTGTCATTTACATCCCGACAGCACCCCCTCCCACCCACATATCCATCATGTTAATATAACTACAACATGGCCAACTGGGTAATATATCTTTGACCTGCGATTACGCTAACAGCTTATTGTTTGCACAATGAACAATCCCATTATGTCGACGATCTGTTTACATACTGCCTTGCTCTTTAGATTAGTGCGTGTGTGTGTGTGTGTGAGAACAAAAATGACAGATTTTGCTGCGTTGGTGTGTATATTTTATCTATTGTCCACTCGCCCCCTTTGCATGTTTACATACATCTTGATCCTGGGCAGGCCAGGGCCTTGGTTAGGGAGTCCTGCCCAATGGTCACATAAGAAACCCTCTGCAAATACTGAATTTTAAAAAGCATTGTCTTTAATTAAATAGTAGTAGGAAAAACAGAGCACTGTAGATAGGTAATTATATATGTAGCCTCAATTCTGAGCTCCTGGTTGAGCTGATGGCAGTGCTCATTAGCACAAAGCAAGCATTAGGCAGGACATGGTCATGACAGCCTGGAGGGTTAGCAGCATAACATACTAACAATTTAAGGTCAATGGGAGGAGTTTAGCTCTTCAATGTTGTTGTTGATCATAAACAATTACTTTTAAGGGTGAACAGACCAAGAGTGCACTTGACCAAAAGTTGGCTGCTGTTTACTTTGAGAACTCTACTTTGGTTTTGGACTTCTCTGGCAGCGTGTCGACTCGCTGAGATGTACAAATCTCTTTGACATTGGATGAATGGACAGCTGCTGGCAGGATGCCCTGTACCACTTTGTAAGCTGCCATTTAATTGCCGCGCCCCAGTTTGCCTGCCTTCTTCTCTTCCCCCACCCACGCTCACTCTGGCCAGGTTCTGTGGGACATCAAAAGTGAGGTTACGTGTCCTTTAAAAAAAAGTTAAAAGACCTATCGACTCTGCTGCTGCCTATTTGGCTGCGCAGCAATGTTCACTATTGGAATAGGTGAGCTAAAACTACATGAGTTGTGTTACCTGTGAGGAGAAGTGATGAGACCTATTTAGTGTTCAAGTTCCAACTCAACATGCAGCATCTCTGGCTATACATTGTGGAAATACTGTACATATATACAGTGGTATATTTGAGCAGTGCTGTGTTTTGGTTGTGAACCTCTTAGCATGTGCCATCTTATTTCACTGAGCGTCAAAGTGAACAATTGTTTTATTTCCTCGGGTGAAATGTTCACCTGTAGCATTCAACAACCAGCATGGTTCTCCTCGTGTCATGCAGCAGAGAAGCAGATTGAAGGAGTCGGAAATAAGTGACAGAAGCCTCTGTGCAGAGCACTCACTGAGAGGTAGGGGGTGTTATATGATGGACGTGCGGTGTTCAGTTCCCTGTTGACCACGTAAAGGCCGTCTTTCGTTCCCGCTGAGGTTGTCTGTTCACCGGGTTGCCGTCTTATCTGTCAGTCCATTTCGTTATCGTAGTGATCCACAGAAGTCAGAGGTGTCCTCGTTTGGATTGCAATCGATGAGGTGTTCTTTGCCCCGTTTATTCGATCAGGATACGAGTACCAACAACCATGCAAAGAAAGAAGTTGCCACTCAAATGAGGAGGTGGGCAGCACCTACAGGAACAGTTACATAGGTCAAGAATGAAGGACACATCTGACTAACACCAGTATGTAGAAACTTTTTCCAAGCCATGTTGAACACTTCAGAGATGTTTCCCTCTCATTTTTATAGGTAGAAATAGTTTGTGATTTTACCTTTTTAATGTCACAAGCTTATCTACAAATAGTTTTATCCGTCTACGATCTTAATGCAGTCTAGCAAAAACACACAATTGTGTTTTAGAATGTTCATTTTAGAAAACAAGTTGAAGTTTTGTTGGAAACAATTTCTAAAATATCCACGTATGAATGTTGGGATCTACAATATAGCACTGAAGAGCTGCAGTGATACACTACGTAGTGTATAGTGTTTCATGCTTTTGTCTTCGCCCGTTTCTATTTACATGTATTAAAGCGGATGCTGGAGGGGGAAGACCAGGCCGGTGATAATTGGAAGCAACTTTTTCTTTTTTACAGTCGCAATAAGCTGACGAGAAATGATACTGGAAATGATAATTACATGGTGTCTGGAACAAGAAGGATAGTGGCTTCATGTGGAAAATGGTGGGCCATGAGGACTATACACAGTCGTGAAGGTTTATGGGATGGTGAGAACGACTTGGTATGTGGCCTGCATTAGGAGTGTGGCTACAGTTTTATTATGATCTATTTACAGAAGCATGCATTAGTGAAGTTCCTGCTGAAGGGAAAATAGTCCTCCTGATGTCACTGTCTCTTGAGCTCAGTCTTTTTTTTTTCCCCTTTTTGTGTTTTGTAGAAAAAAAAGCTGGAGGTAAAATATCAGGGAAGAGTCAAAAGTAGCAATTTTGAGGGATTTCAGCAGGTCTGTCTTGCGTCCCCCGCTGAAGACATTTTTGAATGTTGTGCTTTGTTGGTGTCTTCATGCGATTGGCCAGCCGCTCTGATGTCCTAACTGCTCAGTTGTGGAGTTGTCTGAGAAAAGAAAGAATGGAGAGGGAGGGAACAGACAGGAAAAAAAAAAGTGTAGTTATTCAAGTGTGATTCAGACAACCACAATCTCACACATGCGTGTAGTGCTTCCAACCAAGTGCTATAATGTCGAGCATGAGAAACTGGGGACCACATTACGAGCTGTATGGTACATTTGTCTCAGCATGCAGGGTTTATGGTGACACACACTGAGTCACGGTCACATTATATAAGGGGTGGGGAGGGCTCTGCTGTCACTGATGCCAGTGTAAAAACAAAGGCAGAGTGACCACCCTGTGAGTGTACACGGCAAGCCCACTTGGCAGAGATTCAGAGTGACAGTGTCGTCTGCATGGGGGCTGACTCTTCAATCAGCTTCAATTAAGGCCAAAGGTAGACGAGCGATCTTAACATTGGCGCTACTCCAAGGTGTCTGTCTGTCATGTTAACTTTTTTTGAAAACTTGGTCTTGTTACACATATACGTTACGTACATGTTTATTAAAAACACAAAATAGATATTCAACATTTACTGTGTATTTGCCTCACACCAATGTTTGTTTCAGTTATTGTAACATTTGACACCGTTCCTTGCTATGAATCCTCTGCATTCATATTCAGATGGTCTATCCACCTTGGCGGAGGTTTGCACTTTATCGAGGGACATTCTAATACTGGGGCCTCCAAGTCCGGTCATCGGGAGACCCTATCCAGCCTGTTTTGGATGTTTCCCTATCTCTAACACAGCTGATTCAAATGAGGGATCGCTAAGAGGCTGGTGAAAAAAAAGCTTGCTGATGAGATGATCATTTGAATCAGGTGTGTTGGATCAGGGAAACATATGAAACAGGCTGGGGCTCCCGAGGATCGGACGTGGAGACCCCCGTACTTATAGTTGTCGTTGTGTCATAGATGCAGTCATATCAATTGCCTCTCACCATGTGACAATACCACTTCAACCACAAATTGCTACAAGCACTACATCGTTGCATTGTCCACCGTTTGCACAGCAGAGAGCCAAGTGAGCCAATAACCTCCCCACAGAGATCACAGCCATTGCCCCGGGCATGCTACAGCCACTCTGAGAGAAACAGCAGCAGTCAGGGCTCCGCAGCTCTTCACGAGTCAATGTGGTCCCAGGGTGTGTGATAACAGAGTATGTGATGGGAATGCAGGGCCATTTGGACCTGCAAAGCCAGGTGTTAGCACTTCAGCTCACCGCCTCATCAATAATTGACAGAGGCAAACCAATCAGAACAATTTGCTCCCCACAGCGAAGTGCTAGAGCAGCCTAACACTGGTGAATCATTAATGAGGCAATTAGCAGAAATGGTTAGACAGTTCGCCCTCACCGGCAACGCTCTTGTGACGCAACTGCGATAAGTCTCCTCGTATTGGCGCTGCGGATGATGGAGTGATGTGCAAGCCAACGCAAGCTGAAGCAAATAAAGACACACAGGATTGCTTCAAGACTGAATCAAGCCACGTTAGACTGCAGCATAACTTGCGGTGGTGCCAGTTCTCCATCTGTTGACCACAGCTCCGAGCGCCAATAATGGGAACAAACCCAATTGGCTATTACCATGGGAGATTGACCTTTATTGGCGGTTGTTACCATCGCGCAGACCAACAGATGCCGTCTCCTGGGTGATTCAAGTGTGGGAGAGCCATGGACATGGATAAAATCGACCTCAGTGACATCACTCAAACATGGGGGAAGAAACAACAACCACAATAACAGCAAAGATGACAATTGCCTTTGAAGAGCAGAGAGCCCCGATTGTTGTTTGAGTGGAAAATCAAAGCCCCAAGGGAGCTCCTCACAAAGCTTCATCGATCGGCCATATTGGAACCATTTTATAGTTTATCAATGCTCCTCTGCCTGCTTCCTCAGCCATGGGGCTAGTACAGGCTCAATTAAACCAGCAACCTTGATCTCAGGAACAAACCCTAAAAATGCAAATTGCTGCAAGGATATTAGCGAATCATAGGCTCTTAGTTTTAACGTCCCTGTCAAAAACAAGAACATATATATATATATATATATATATATATATATATATATGGATTCTAAATTTGACACCCCACATCAGGACAGTATATACCACACCTCTCACCCAAAAGTCACCTGGAATAGGCTCAAGTTCACATTCCTAATAAGTACACGCAGTACGGAAAAAATGGACGGTAGATGGCTATCTTTTGAGGATTTGTTGATTGGTTATTTCTTAATAATTTAGATGGTTATGTGAAGTTGGTTGTTGAATCATGCCTTCCAACAATGTGACAGTAAATATAGAATGTACTACTTAGCTGCTATAGTATTGGAAAACTATTTACCGTATTTACTCTCAACTACAATGAAAAAGAAAAAATGGTACCTTGAATTTACTCAATTTTATTTCATCAAGTGGTTAGACGAAATATAATCATCTGGATCTGATAAAAAAAAAAAAAAAAAAAAGTAAATATATGTAGTCTACTCAACAGAATGTGTCTGGATCCAGATGATTTTATTTTGTGCAACCACTGGATGAAATAAAATTGAGCAAAAACTGTTTCCAGCGTAGTTTGCTGTCAAAAGAAGACTAACATATCAGCTCTAAGGAGTTGGATAACATCCACAAAGACCTCCACTGGGATAAAAAGTAGCTACTGTCTATATGCCAATGCTGGTATTAGAACAGGAGTTCAGAAAGAGATTATCCTCTCATATTGCATAAACAAATAGAAAAATAAAAAAATTACATTTCTGTTGTCTTTGCATTTTGAATGACTTTAAAAGTCTGCTGCACATCATTGATAAGAAGCTAGGTCAGTCTGTATTGCTGATATTGACACTTGTCTTTTTAATAGTTGCTATCCACTTTTATCGCCCTTGCCGGATGCCGTTGGGGAAAACAGGAAATTTGGAGGATGACTTGAGAGAGTCATAACCCTGGCACCTTTGTGTTTTGAGATTAACATGTAATTAAAATAGTAAATTCATATTTATTAAACAGTGGTGTAAAAAAAAAAAAGGAGAATAAAAGTCTGTTATAATGCGTTTCGGTCTTTTGCTATAGGTGATGATTTTGTTTAACTGTCAAGAGAAATCATTTATCAGCCGCACCTGAAGTGTACACGGTTACACACACACACACCCATGCCCCCTTACACACACACATTTAACAAATAAAATGAAATCGGATACTGTATAAAGCCCTCCCTGATTCCTTTTATGTTTTTGCTAGAATATTTACTTTTTTTCCTAAATCTAATCTGTCCACCACACATCCCAAATTTAAACTGTTCTATAATGCTCTGAAGAGAAAACAGACACCAACAACCTCTCACACAAAAAAGCTCCACCCTCCATATTTTCCAGCATATATATTGCAGCATAGAGATTGAAAAGGAAAGAATATAAACCTTTAGTAGCCTTTTTATTGTTTACATTTTACTCAACAAATACATAGCTGAATCAAACATTGGTTGACCTCAACCATGCATTGAAAATACAGTTCTGAGCCAGTGGCTTAATAATTGATGCTGGGCACAAGAGAATGTTGGCAGTGGGTTTTTACTCTTTTGCTGATGCGTTATCTTGTATTGATAATTTTTCATCTAACAAGCCTGCAAAGTCTTGATCTGTGAAAGATGGAAAAACACGTCAGGGATATTGGAAATCTAATACAATATTACAGGAAGTGGAAGCTCCATGGTTTCATTGACAGCCATAATGGGAAGACGAAAACAAAGGAAACATGTTTAGCGCGGTGATTTATACACTCCTTTGTGTTTAAACAAAGTGAATAGCTGTGATAGCATAAAGTAGTAATATTTCTAAAATAAAATTTTCCAATGTACATTCCAAAAACTCTACTTTTCCCCAATAAATTCAGGGCAGTGTCCTGCTCGTAAAAATAATCTTGGATTTCGCACAAAATTTGAATCATATGTATTCCCCCCCCCAAAAAAAAACAGGAAATACACATCACATATCATTAGATACAAATATTTATTGCTCTGCAACTAGTTAATCTCTGTCCTTTGTCACATTTTGTAGTCTGCTCGCAGAATAGTAAAAAATCAACAACAAAAAACGGGTAAAAGAATTGACAATAGCTTTTGATCTAATATGACAAATACATTGATAGACAAGGAAAACTTTTGTTGCTTCATGTTTGTGCAGCTGAGTTTGAATGGGAATCTTACAAATGGTGTTGGTTCATGGAATTATGAAAGCGGATAAGCAAAAATTTACATTTTTATGAGATCTTAAAAGAAAATAGAGGAAAGTGGAAAAAAGGAAAGTGTATACCACAGTTCCGAGACCACCACCTAATGTAAAGTTTATGCCACAGCTGCCTAACAACACTGGTAGTACTTGTCTGTAATGTTTAATGCTAAAATATTATCATCATCCATTAATTTAAAGTGTTTTAACTGATAACGCAAAGTCCATTATTATATTTTAATGATGTCCATGTGTGCTTAACCAAATTATATGAAGTACAGATCTTCCTTAGACTACCACAATTGTGCCATTCTTAATATTCAATAAAATAAAAAAAAATTAAACACAAATTCAAAAATCATTTGATAATCATTTACTAAAAAATTTAAAAGTATGTATTCGTTCATGAATCCCACCGAGTGAGAAGTCTGTCAATCTGGGTGGGCCTGTGCACACCCAGGCCCACCCATGGCTCCGCCCCTGTGCAATACTGAAAAAAAGTTTAAGTGGTTAAATGTTATTTCTAACGTATGAATTCTCATAGATGCAGTTTGAATGCCTGATGGTGTATAATTTGTTTATTTATTCCACATCATATACACACTTTACTCTTTTTATTCTTCAGAGACCTCAAAAATCATTGTGATCATTACATCAGATAAGCACAGTTTTACAGGCCACTAGGTCAAGTGGATTGTGACTCAGTGCAGCGCTGCGGAAAGTAGTCATCATCATTTCTTTCATCTATGAGTAAAAAGCACTGTGGTGGAAACTCTAATCAGATACACCACGCACACATCGTAATTTATCAATTATAGATAATAAAATGTGTACATTATGATGGACTGCGGAAGAAATTCCCTATCAAGGGGTTTTACTAGTTAGAGTATATGCTTGAGAGTTAGACTGTAGAGAGACCCAGAATGGAGGCACCATTCACATCCTGTGTTTCTAGATTATCTCATGAAGCAATCAGCAATTTCCTCATTTCGTGTCTCACAACTCTGACCTTGAAGAACTTTTATTGTGAGTAAAATAGGAACAGCAAAGTATCAAAAAAAAGTCTGCTAATGATGACTCAGCTGTGTATTTTGAAGAATTACATTTAATTACTGTACAGTTGTTAAGCTATATTACATCCATCCACTATAATGTTCGTCATATTCATTAGATTTACGCATACACTTTAAGCGTAGTTTTCCTACAAGTGCATATACATATACATTATTTAAAACATTGTGGTATCTGTCAGGGAGAAAAGTGACAAATGGGACTGAAAGTGGAGAGGTGACATTTTGAGCAGGCATTTCAAAAGCTCAATGGATCATCTGTCGGCTTTAAACAAGAGCAGGTTGAGCGAGACGGACAAAGACGACGTGTTCAAAGGAAAAATAGAAAGGTGAAACTAGGGCTGAAACGAGCGTGTCTGTGATATACTGTATTACATGAAGCATTGTGACTGCTCTGAGCCTGCGGCCGGACAAAATCAAGTATTGAGAATAGCTTTGTGACCACTGGACAGTACACACAATTTTATACTGCAGCGATTCAAGAAGAAAAAATAAGAGGTACTTTCTATTGAATTTTTGGCTCAAATAACCACATTTCATTTCGTCCATTTATTCTCTAATTGGCATGTTCCATCTCCCTTCTAAGGTAGTGTCACTTTTTCGCCCACAATAAACAAGTGGCGGTCACAGACCACTGCTAACCTTCCCACTCCTCCACAGCGAGTGCTGTCACGTGTGGGGTATATGCTGGCGGCCTGTCCTCTCATCTTCCAGGGTCCCATAATGTTCGCCTCTGGAGATCAATACCCATCAGCCTGCTAAAACAAATACATTTATCAAAGCCTGATAGGTGTGTACTACACCTCGCTGCTACAGCATGTTACATCTGATTGCAGGCCCAGATACCGAGCAGCATCTAGCAGCTGGAGACGCTCCTGCCAGACTGTGCTCAAGCGTTTCTCTTCAACTGGTCACATAACACGCAGCGTTGTTTTTGAGCAAGATGATGACAGGCATTATGGCTCCGGCTGGCAAAAAAAAAGGGCTGATTTTTCTCTGTGTTCTCAATCAAGTAAGCTCTGTGGCATTTAAAATTTCATCAGAGGGAAATGTTCCTTATGTCCACCCTCTGCTGCAGATAAAGAACAGGCGTTTGAGTAATTATGGTGCATTATCGCCAAGGAACATTTCATTGCCGCGTTTTAAACTGTGTAGTGAGCGGTGACAAACGAACGACCATTTTAATTCCTATCAGGAGGGAAAACACATTGCCGGAGTCAATGAAGTCAACTCTCGCATTCTGCCTCTGACTGAGACCATCTGGACCAAATAAAGTTTTTCCCCTTTGAATCAACATCTGTTGGAAATTACACAGCAACACTTAATCTCTATATAGTCCTCCTTTTATTTTTGCACTTGCTCTAAAATCAACTGTGTGTGTTGTGCAGTTTAATTTTTACACCAGATTTGATCACAGAAAAAATAAGGGCATTCAGTATACAGTGGTACCTCTACTTACGAAATGAATTGGTTCTGGAAGAAATTTCTTAAGTAGAACATTTTGTAAGTAGAGACGCGTTTTCCATGTAAATGCCCTAATCCGTTCCAACCCCCCAAATATTCAGACATAAATGTTTTATAACGCATAAAAATGCACGAAAACATGTAACAAATACATGTTACAATTAAATTATTGCACACTAAATTAGAGTTGTGCATAATGTAAAAAAAAAAACAAAGAATAGAGTAAGGAATAAAAATGATGGTGGTTTACCATTTAATTGCTGTCCTCATCGCTTTTTGCCCTCTTTGGTTCATGTTCTCTCTCAGAAGTGGTTTTTGCCTGGCGTTTTGTAAACAACTGATTTAATAATGTGGCGACTGTCGATACATTCCGGTCATATTCTTTGGCGAGATCAAACAAACGCATCCCCCTTTCATACTTTTCTATTATCTCTTGCTTTGTTTGTATGGACAAAAAAAAGATATTCTCCTTTTTACTTTTACTCGTTTCTAATTCACGTAAAGCTATCGGAAGACCTCATGGCCCGAGGAGCGAATGACGAGGACGCTGCATCCATCTATCTATCTATCTATTTATCTATCTATCCACACACATAGAGACAGACGGAAGAGGTCCCTCTTAGCCAATGGGATGCCAAGAAGATGCTAGGCTAACCAATGGCAGAGCAGCTATGAGTATGTTGCGTTCAGGAAACTCCGGAGCTGCGACTATCAGCCCATACTGCGAGTATCACCCCATACTTTTACCTTTCGTATCCTGAAATTTCTTTCGTAACTAGAGGCAATATTTTCCTGTTGAGGCGTTTCGTAACTTGAACATTTTGTATGAAGAGACGTTCGTAAGTAGAGGTACGACTGTAGTGTATAGCCCTCTGCCACGGAAAGAGAAAATGAACACCAAATGGTACACTTTCATTGACAATAGAAACCCAATTCTCCAACACTTTGAATCTTAAATTATTTCAAAACCTTTTCCACCATTAATGTGACCTCTAACCTGTCCAACTCGACAGAAAAAATCTAACTTTTGAGAGGGGAAGTAAAAATACAGAGATCAGGTCACAGGAATTATACACTTAAACACTTCAAAATAGCAATGAGTCAGGCCAAAACCTTCAGGCTTCTGCTTCCGTAGATAACAAAAAAAAATAAAGCAAATGTCAGGAAATGCCTCCGAGAAGATCTGGAATTAATTTGGGGTTAATCAACACTTTAATTGATGGCAGGTGTTTGTTGGCTACCAAAGGTGGGAATTCCATAAGATTGAAGGACCGGTCTGTCAGCCTGTCACTGACGGACGCCCATTTTGCTGATGATTGACAAATGACGGGACACCTTTTAAAAATGACAGACTAAGCACTGACGGAAGTGAATTTTCGCCCGTAGTGTAATAATCACTAACCGTGTCCGTAAGTGACGGTCCGTCAGTCCGTCACTCACGGACGCCCGTTTTGTTGACGATTGACGAATGATGGGACACTTTTTAAAAATGACGGGCTAAGCACTGACCGATATTCGTCCGTCAGAGTAATTGTCACTAACCGTGTCCGTCAGTCGCTGTCATTGGTTAATTCTGAACACAGCCATGTCCTTGTTTTAAGAGGGTCTGCACACTTTTATGCAACCACATTATTTCACTTTACAAATTATGCTAAAAAAAACAATCTTTCTGGCACTGATAACAATCCAACATTAGTATTTTGTAGTACCCTCCTGCATCTTGTCCTTTCTCTCTCTCTCTCTCTCTCTCTCTCCCTCTAATGATCGACGGCTTGACCGTCCGTGTCTGTCAATCTGTCAGAAGCTGACAGTTTTACAACATATGCACTATACTGATGGTACCATCACTCAGTAACGATTGAGCTCTGCACTGAAATCTAAATACGACAGAGCAAAGGAGAAGGAAATAAACGAAAAGCAAAATACAGTTTGTGTCCAAAAAACACACACACAGGCAAGACTGAAAAGTTCAGGAAGTGCATCTCAATTTTGTGTGAATGTATCATGTCAGTTTTTCAACATTGTCAGAAAGTTTTGAGCTAACATTTCCGCGTGAGGAGGTGGAATCATTGGTCTTGTGTCTTTTCACTGGCCGGTGAATAATTTGTTCCATTGCATTGGTGACATTAAACATAATAGCGGACTACAATTACGGAACAACAGAAGTATTAGACCAAATCCAACTAAATGGAGCAAAAGATCTGGTTATATCTTGCTAATTTATCGTGATGTTTTCTGCAGTTATGCTGTTATTTATTACATGGGGGAACGTAGAGTGGAAGGAATATTCGATTATTGACTACTTTTTTTTTTTTCCACTTGCAAGTTTGAGCATGCACCAATCGTGATGTCACTATGTTCTTATTAAAATTACTATAAGTGATATACAGTATGTAACAAGAAATAACACAGTTTTGTAATTCTGGGATTACCGGTACTGTAATTTACTGTACATTTCATTTTATTTACTAGGATACCGCTCCCTTTACTGCTATGTAACATGGCCTGAATGTTTTCAGTGCCGTTTTTAGCCAGGTTAGGGACTGCTTTTCAAAATATTTTGAAACCATTTGAATAGGAAATTAACATAGGTTAATGAATATCTGTAATATGTAAAATAAATCATAAACTGAAAGCTCCCGGAGCCTCCCCTTGAAAGCAGGAGGAAAAAGCTGTGCCGAGGAGAGCGGAAAAGGAGTCAATCTGCTGCTCTGTTTGCAGTGAACAGAAACAGAAGCATCCTGTCACCCCGCACTGTCATATGGAAGGCAGGCTCCCGCAAACACATGCTTAATGACTCGATTTATTCACTCTGCCGCCATCTCTTCATTTTTTCTGCTCTCCTTTCGCCAATTGATTAACCCCACTTTCAAGCTCTTGTTTTCTCTTCTCAACAAAACATGGAAACTCTTTTTGAATCTGCAAATATGTCCCGACTTAGACTTGGAAGTGATGGCCTAAAGAAGTTCTCCACGATTAGGAGAAAAAAGGGTTTTCTTTCTTGTGTTCTTTTTTTTTTGTGCCATTCATGAGGCACCGTTGCATGTTGTTCAAGCTTCGATCGCACAGTTGCACTGGAAGGTCTCTCAAACCTTATATTCTTAAATCCAAGCTGACAGGTGATGACATGACGGTGCCAGGACTGCACAATTGATTGCGTCTACTTCCCTTTCTCTTCTCCCTCCTCTCTTTGTCCAATCACTCTCTGCCTTATACGTTTTGCTCCCCCATCTCTTTCTCCACTCGTCGCTGCGATGCGTTGAGCGCAAGTTGTCAGATTATTTCCCAGCAGACACTGCGCAGTGTGACAGAGGACTGGAGCATTATATCACTAGATGACACCTCCTCTGCCTGTAAAACCCCCTGCCTTCCACCACCACCACCCTCCATCGCCCCGCAGACAACATCAAATATCGCCGGGCCCTTTTGATCACTTAAAAGGCTTGTATTAGGAGAAGAGCCGGTGCTTAAACAAAAGCAAACACAGTCTTTCATCTGTCACGTTTGTCAGTGGCCCATATGTGCGGTGTAAGAGCTTTTCTGTCAGAAAATGCCATAAACTACACGATATCATGTGTGGGACTCCAAAGGCTCCCTATCAGAACTGGCAACATGTATTCTCGGCTAATATGTTATTTGACTTTTAAATGTTTACCAAGACATGACATTAGATACAGCTGCACAATCAAACGAGAGCCAACACAACAGCGGCATTAACATTTCAGGCTTATTGAATATAAAAATTATATTTTTGTAGTTTTATATTCAACAGTCCATCAGGCCAGCCTTTGTACTAGTACAAAATACATGCATTTAGTCTTTTGGATTGCGAAGCATCAAGTCCAGTGTAGAGTTCACAGTCCCCCCGACAAATAACTGCAAGGTCTCTGCTTCCTAAGTGTACGTGGCCACATAGCACAAAATACAATATTGAGTCTACACCAGAGATTTATACTGCAGCCTCTCGCGGGTTTGATGGCATATTAAGAAAGAAAGAACGGGCGGAGAGAAAGAGGAAGGCAAACAAATAATGCTCACCAAAGTGATTAGCTCAATAAAAGAAATCGTGCATCAGTAGTCCGGCAATTATTATTGTGTTTCTCATCACATAATGACTTGGAACAATGCCGTTAATGGTATTATTGGCTGGCCCCCAGAAGAGGGTGTATGGCTTGATGAAGCTTTGTTTTTTTTAAAAGCCATAAATCATTTCAATGCATAGTTATTTTGATCTATGTGTTGTAACAACCCAATATGTTTCTTGATGCTTTTTTTTTTTTACAATTGATTACTGTCATATGTGAAGGACAGCAAATATCTGGATTTAATCCTTTATGATTTTTTCAGGACTTTGTTTTTTTCCCGTAAAGCGGAATTCATTTTGCGCTTGTGGAATATAAGTCAAGCAGCAAAATGCACTCGTTTTTAGCCATCTCTCGAGGCGGCCATTTTCACAGCTGACCTGTTTTCTGAATCAGAGCCGTGATTGGTCGTTGTGAGCAGTTGTGATGTCATTTTCAGTCGACAGAAGACAAAATGGCCTTTAAATATATTCTGACCTTTAGTTGTTGATGACTTGTAGATATTTTTTAATATATATAATATGTGACTAAATGCTGTATCTTTAACCATTGGATGTGCTTATGCTTTATGATCCGCTTGTATTTGTGTACAGCTTCAATATCGGCTCAAATGTATATTATACTGTAGAAAGAAAGAACCCTTTACATCAGTCAAAAACAGACTCCAAAAGAAAACAGTACATAAGTGAATAACCAAGAAAATAACATGATTCTATGAATTTCAATAATACAACTTACAAGTCACTGTGATGTTTCTTAAGTGACCGCAGTTCAGGCACACGCACTGCTCTGTTTCTAAAGTAGCCTGCGGTGAATCCAATTATAATCAGGTGGTTTATTCAGATGCTGGATGAATGATCACATTACAACATTCTGAAACTTAACAGGACTGATCACTCTCGACATGTGGAGTTTGTACAGGAGAGGGTGCAGCCGCAGTTTTACTGGCCTCTTAGAAAGCCGGAGAATTTAAAAGTTAGCTTCACTTTGTTTTGGACGTCCGCACCGACCTCCCCTAATGTTCTTCCTCCTCCTCCAAAGCCTCTTCCTCTTCCTCCTCCTCCTCCTCTCTCTCTCTGACGGCTCAATAACAGGTGCCATGCTAAGAGAGCTGTTACAGCCGTCCCTGAGTGGTTGTGTCAGCAGCAATGTTAGGCTTGAGCTTTCCAACCTGCTAACCATGCAGGAAAAAGGAAAGGGAGAAGGAGGGGAAAAAACTCTCCCTGGTCCCCAAATGATGCCCGCTGGGAGCCATCGTGTGCTAAATTTCGCCGGGTGGTTCTCCGCTGTTCTCTGTCTTTTGGCTTCCGGACTCTGATTAACAGACAGAGCCATATTGGGCCTTTCTGCATGGCAGAACCCCAGCAGCTGCGTTCAGCAGAAAAAAAAAAAAACGACAGCACATAATAAAGAAACATAAACATCCCAACTCAAAGCTTATGGAGTTTTTCATGGGACCAAACTGTACAGACTTAAGTGTTTCGACTTAATTATTCCCCAAAATTGCTCCCGATGATCTGGCAAAATGACTGATAGCTTCAAAAGTAACTTAAAGAACTGTTCTAGTGCAAGCTGATAGGCATATCGTCGACCTTTATCACAAACAAAAAGATCCGTCGTCGTGATTGCTTTTTTTAAAACTCTCCTTCAAGCACACTCCTGGAGATTTGAGAGGTACGTCGCCAAATCTATGCAAATGAAGCTGCTTTGTGAAAAGACACATCAGCACGCATGAAGCCAGGAGCGGGAAATAATCACCAATGGATTGTGTGCAAACAAGAGCTACTAAGCACCTCTGAAAGCAACAAAAAGGCACTTGCAGATGCTTGGAAAGTAATTCAGGCAGGTGATTTTTGATTTTTTTTTTTTTTTGCTGATTAGACACTAAACACTTTGCTCATCCCAACTTCTTAAAAGCTTTAGCATTTTGTATTTACGACACACATTAAATTTTCAGAATTATGCTTGCATTGTGAAATAGCACACTTACTATCAAAAACAGAAACACAAATATGAAGCGCCGTTTGTGATTTGAATCATTTTTGTTTACAGTTGGCATTGGCATATATCGGCACTACTGACTGACATTTTAGTTATTTGGGGCCATTATAGCGTTGCTAAAAATAATAATAATAAAAAAAAAAAAAATCTAAATACCCATAAACCTGCGTCTTCAGGACTGCGTGTCTCAGCAGCTTTTAGGAGTTTTGTTTTTTTAGAAGGCAGGAAGGGGAGAGGATGTTGGCATATAGGTAATCTAAATTTAGCGGCCATACCATCACGGGGGCGTTTCATTTTACACGCACACAAAAAATGATAAATTTCAAAGGTGACCTGATGGCTTCACTTACAGCTGATTGATCGGCTTGTGTTTGTGAGGGTGGCACAAAATGGACAGGGCAGACACAGAACACCTTTGAGATCCTTGGAAGGACGTACAGTATAGGCCGTCTGACCACAGCATATATACCGGACGTCTAAGATTTAAGATACCTGGGACTGCCATGCGTGTAGTCGTTTTGTTTTATAAAATAAAAAAAAAAATCTTTTGGGAAATACATGTAAAATAATGGCGCCTTTTTGGTAAGATTTTATCAACGGATTTACAATAACTATTTAATTTGAGGTGTAGTAATGGTGGAATGTATTGATGTGCAACGATGTGTTACTGTATTAGAAGAAAACCCTTCTAGAATATATCTTGATAGCTCTGAAACGGAAGAAAAGAAAATGTATAGGAACACATTTGTATAAAACTATGTAAATTGATTGCACTTATTACAATATAATTTGTCAACTATTATTAGTGCTTAAAGTTGATTTACAAGTCACAAAAAACAAATACGTTTGTAATACACACAAATCTTTTACATGCAACTAAATCATTCAACACAGTGGTTATTTTTATGGCTGTCGTGTATTATATTTGAGTGTTTGGGAACAAAGCAGGGATATATGAATCTCTCCTGAAAACGTAAATAACGCAGGTAATTCATCTTAAGAACGCAAAGAAAATGTCAAGGGCACAGGAGTTCCTTTTTTTTTTCCCCTCCCTCTCATGTCGAGGTCACACACAAAATATAAACAACACACGTGCACAAACATACACAACATTTGCATGCTGCATTGTGTCTTGCAGCGCTACAAATAAGTTGAGGCATTGACAAATCACTGAGACCTGGAAGTGGGGCCGAGGTGGGACTAATTGAAATGAACTTTAGTGAAGAGTGTGTGTCTGTGTGTGGGGGTGTGTGGGTGTGTGTGTGGGTGTGTGGGGGTGTGTGTGTGTGTGTGGGGGTGTGTGTGTGTGCGTGTGTTGGATGGGGTGGTGGGGCGTACTTAATTAAACATGAACTTTCTATGCTGTGTTTGTGTTGACATCTCGCAGCCTAAATTTAAGCTCATCTTGTTTCGCCAAATGTGGTGATGTAGGCAAAATGCTGCTTTACATGAACATGAAGAAGGAATAAGGTCACCGCGTCTCCTAAGTGGAAAGTATTTTTTGCCTGCTCTCAAGTCACTTGCGACACTTTTTCGGAAAACATGAGCGGAACGCCGGAACGTTTCTTATTATACTGAAGCTGTTTTTATGAGAAATACAGTCACATGTTTGATAACTTTTGCTTTTGTTTACATGGCAGACATATGTTCTTACTAGCATACAAGCAGCCACATATGCATGTATACACACACGCAGGGGATATGGATGTCTAGTTTGGAAGAGATGAAGTTTCCCAGTAAGAGCCCAATTCCTCAGTGGCTGTTTAGAGTGTCTCTAGCAGTGCTAAGTGTTCTCCCTGCACCCGATCAGTTTGTTTAAGGTCCCCTGAGACGACTCTCACATCTTACCTCCACTCGCTCCTTTTGTTTTCCCGCTCACTCGTACTCACCGCGCCATGTACAACTCACTGGACATTGCAAATAGAGTCAACTTGATGTGATCACTCACGGTTCTTTCTATCAGCGTTTTGCGTCAGACGATGTAATAACTTTTTGTATTCACTATAAATCTTTCGTATCATTATCATCTTACTATACTTTCCAGCTCTTTGTCATTTGGTGCCGAGCCAAACAATAAGTCAATTTGTCCATCTCCAGTTTTCAAAGAGACTGTTGTTGTAATGTACGCCGAGAGTAATTGTGTTTGTGGCATACTGTCTATTGAATATATATTAGACCCATAAAACAATACATTAATCAATCTTTTACAAAGTAAATTATGTCCGGTGCGTTCCTTAGCTCTTAACTGACTGGAGGTGGTACATTTTGTTCTCACGAGGCGTTTGCAGCATGTCGGATGGTAACTTAATACTGCTGTGTTCCTGGTTTCTGTTGCTGTTTATTTTCTGTCTGGCAGTTTCCTTGGTGATCACTGGTGGGCGGAGTCGGCTGAGGGGCACCTGCAGGCATTTTGCCATCGAGAGTGGTTTTAAGGACACCAGTAATGGAAAGAAGTTGTTGGATTATTGCACTTGCTTGCTGCCATTGCTTTCCAGCCTGTAAATGTATTGTTATTTTAGAATCCCCAAGTTCTCTGTCCCCATAGTACTGTGCTGGTTCCTTGGATTGCCTAGTTACTCCACTTAGTGCAGCTTCATCTTCCGGCGCATCCTTGGTTTTGTACTCTTACTGTTCCTACCTTGCGACGTGCATGTTTACATCTCGCACACTTGGAACAAATACATTCCAACTAGCAGAATATCAACATAGTTTTTTGCTTTAATTTTTGTTTGGTAGTTTTAATTGTTATTCCAATAATTTAGTTTCCATTAAAAAGACAAAAAACAAAAAAAAAGAGCAACATGTATTTTTGTAGTGTGTGACCATTAAGACAATTTATGTAGCCTATTATTAAGTGTTTTCCCAGTGAGAATGTTAATGCTCTTGCATATTTCACATGCTATCAACTTGAAAAAAGTAGTGTTGAACTTTTAATATATTTTTAATTGATTATTAATTAATCAAATCCCCATAAGCACATGTGTACTGTGGCGGTGGTGCACTCACAGCTAAATCCCTCAGTTGCTTTCGTATTGATCCACTATGATTGCAACAATTCAATTTTCCGTTTACAGAGACGTGTGTGACATCACAATTCAATGTCCTTTCACTGCTGCCATTTCACTTTTTTAAATGATATATATATATATATATATATATATATATATATATATATATATATACATACATACATGAAATATACACATTAAATGTGTGAAAACCTCCCCATGCCCGTGCTTAATCTATGTTATCTGTAAACATAGTGTCATTTTGTACCCCAAATAAGTTGCACCTTCTGTACAAAAACAAAACTTGTCAGTTTTACATCCTCCTCTCAGGATGCGGGACTTGTGTGAAGGTTATCCTGCTGACTCTGTGGCTAAAGGAACTGAGATGTTGTGCGATCATAGTCTTTGTCTTCGAAGGCCGCACGCTGCGTCCATATCGCTGTTGCAGCGTAATTGATACAGTCTCATGCTGTTGAGCTTAACGGAGCCTCGCTGCGGCCTAACGCTCAGATCTCGCACAGCTGTAGGGCTCGGAGCTCTCGTAAAAAATCGCACAAGCGTGTGCAGACGCGCACGCACGTCCACCCAGCCGGCTTGTGGCGAGATCACAGCCAAGGAGATCCAGAGTGGGGCTGGTTAGGCGGACATTAATGGAGATGAGCTGCCTGGTTAGCTCAATGGAAAATTGAGCAGAGTTGATGCTCATTTCATCCCAGCAGCAGTCCGATCCCCTGGGAATACAACTGACTTTAAAGCTCTTGAAAGGAAGAGGAAAGTGGAAAAAAATGCAGTGAGGGTGGAGGCTAGATGGCACTACAGAGAAAGCTTTATCATGTAAGGTTTTATATGAAACTGGGTGTGATAGATGAGCGTCTCATAAGAAACATGCTCAAAGCACACATTTGTAAGGCCATGCTGTGTTCAATCAGTGCTCCTTCACTGACAAGAAGCTCTTATCGTTCGCCTGCTTAGTAGCAAGTGCATTAAATCATGTCACTCGTGAGAAAATGTGTGCCACACCTGAGTGCATGTGTCCTGGCCAGCAGCGCTGTAGCGCAGTAAAAACTACAGAGGTTCAGCGGCAAGCAAGAGGTGCTCCTCTACTTTTATCCCGCCGCCTGACATTCTGTGACATTTAAGAAGTCGTTAAAGGTGTCAGCATGTAGAGGAGAGTTCCTCAGGCAGAGAAAGACCCTCTGAGCACTCGCCAAATAAAACCTTGTTGAATGAACTGATTATGGCGTCAGAAAAAAACCCCCAGATCTATTACACCATTGTCATAGTCTGTGTTTACCGTGTTTACACATCATGTTTGCTCTTATGATGGCTAGACGATTGGCAAATCAGCCAAGTGGCACACAAAATAAGAGGCTGTACTGCTGTTAGTAGTATGTGGCCTGCAGTCCATCTCTGCTCTGGGCTGGTCCATGACGCTTCACCGTGGTCAGAATGGACTGTGGCACAAACACGCGGGGTCTACAAAAGATAAGAGTCTCCGCTTTTATGAGCCTCTTCCTCTGCACCAACAAACAGCTATTAAACTGCGTCCAAATCTGGCTCCTGCTGATGCTGCTGACCGCTAATGTCCTGCTATTTGTCCATCTCTGGCCTCCTTCTTCATAAAGGGCCTTGCTGTAAAAAGCCCCGCTGACCTACATCGTTAGGGCCCGACCCTGTCTTTACTGCAGTAAATGTTTGTTTAGGGGAAGCCCCCCTGATCTGAAGTGGTGCTTAGCCTCTGGTGGAGAGAGTCGCCCTCAGGTTCAAAGCTCTTCCTCTACTGAGAGGCCGTCACCTCCAATGCCAACAGACGTCACTGATGCAGAAGGAGCCAGAGGCATAGCTTTATAAATCTGCTCAAGGTCTCGTATGTACCCTCTGAACCCAAACAACTGCGACAGCAGAAAGACTACTGGCATTAAATATGGTTGTCTATATGAACAACTATATTGTAAAAAAAAAACAAAAACAAAAAAAAACTCCACTTTTTTTTTTTTTTTGTTTTAGGGTGAGGGTCTTTTGGAATAATTGTTCGTTCAAACTGAAGGAATGAGGTTGTGAGGTCAGAGGTCACTGATATTGGACCTGTGTCAATATAATAATTTTTCCCAAGGAACCAATGCCAATACCGGAGCATGTGATGTTAATATGGATTGAGGATGCATCAATGTAAAATACACAAATTCAGTTGAATTTATAATTATTCACCCGGGATGCATTTTATCCAGTTCATTCGTCACAGATCATTAACAATTCAAACTGAACTGAAAACAATTGTCTATGGCAAAATATAAAGTATGTATCATGCGTGAATATAGATTATATCTACAATCTAATAAAATAAAATAAAGGGGTACAATACCCCTAAGATTGTAGAATTTGGAATTCTGCCGACATTTTGGGGTACAATTATGCCCTTAAATTCCCATTAGACTTTCGATTCTTTTGTGCAATTTAATCCTGAACTCTACTGTTTCCATTAATAATGTCCGGATGTGTGTCAATTGAAATTCCTAGTTCATATTTACAGTTTACAATGCTGTTCATTTATAAAGCTTATTTTTGTAAATCAGTTACCTTCACCTCCTTCTGTTACAACTTGCACTCAGGCAGACGTGACTCAATGTAATGTATGTCCCCTATTTAAATATGTCTATGTGACAAGAGTGAAAGTCAGCCAGGTCGCGCTCAGACCTTTATCCATCAATCTGATGTGACGGCTGAAGTTCCGCTCTCCACTTGGGGAGGCCCTGACATTCCCAGCATACACGCAGAAGTAATGGAGTCCCACATGTGCGCGAGGACACAGACGGAGACAGTGAAAAGAGATGGTGACTGAGTGGGAATAGTGTACAACAGCCGTTTGACTCATGCCCTGGGTACATGTGTTACTGCCTCAAATCCTTGCTCATATCCAGCCCCTCGCCACATCACATGGTGGTGGTGGGGGGGGACCAGGTGGCTTTTTGATGGATGTTAAAAAGCTGATGTCTTGAGGTTTGGGAGTTCTCTCTGGGACCACTTCTGCGCTGTCTCTTTGTGGTACCCCAGCTGCCATTGCGCTCATAAGAAATGCTTCACCCAATCATTTGTGACTCGAGAGGATGACAACCACTGGCTTGCATGCTTTGTGAGTGTAGCTACAGATTAAACTATAAAAAGCATTACTAATGGTAGACGATGTTCTTCCAGAGCGTCATCAGCTCAGAGTTTTTGTATACTGGACACCGATTTGGAAATATTATAACAAACCAGTACAAAAGTGTCTTTTTCGAGAAACACGAGTATAGTGGATCAAAAAAAAATAAGAGGGAGTTGACACAGGTTCATAGCTATTTACAGTGAGATCCACTACTTCACATTTTAATTAGCAGTCGTGTTTTAAGAAATGTTTTTTATGAAATTCAACACAGTTTTTCTCCGAGTAAACACTGTGAATTCAGTGTGCTTTTTTTCACAGCATAAACATACAGTTTTTAAAGGCACGGACCTGAACCTGTCTGAGCTAAAGCCCAAACTAAACACTCAGACATCTGGTCGAGGTAATCCTCTTACAATTGCCCACACACATTGTTGTTGATGGTAAGTCGTTGGTGACTCTGACATTGTGCCAAATTAACTTTAACTTATGTCCATTGACTACCCAAAAGCAGCTTACACCAGCAAGGGTCAAGGAACAGATTTAAGTTTAAGCATTCAACAAGACTGGGGAAGATAGGTCAAGGGGCAATCACATCCATTTGACTATGTGGTGCAAAATATTACTGTCTCTGACAAATTGTGTGATAGTGTGTGGACACATACTATAATAATTCAAAAGTCCTGTGACACTCACAGTTGGCAAGGCCAGCTACAGTATATTTTGACTTTCAACAGCACGGTCATTGTCTTCAGATGTGTAGGTTAATTAGTCTTACTCCTTGCATGTTAATTTAAACGTGTGACCTTCGCCTCTACAGCACGGTCTTCAAGCTTTGCATTTTGACTTAGGTTGCACACTTAACACACACATGCACACACACACACAAAGAAAAATAACACATGTATGCAACACAATTAATTAAAAAAAACTGGTGGAAATACAGGTTTCCCATTGATTTTTTTGGCCCCAAAATGTGCCGTCTGCAAAATTATTTCCGAGACCAATGTTTCCTCAACATTTTCAGGAAATATCAATTTGTGTACATTTAATTTATTGTACAAATTGAAATCCCTCAAGGCAAAATTCAGTGTATACTCTGCTATACAGTATATATATATTAGATCACACACTGAGGCCACATGCAGGGATGTCAGAATGATGGAGCCAGTAAAATTAAGACAAAAAATATATTGCAGTTTGTTCTCTTACATTGTTGGTGTCATTGAGACATTTATGGGCAGTGACCAATGAGTTGCAGTGTATTAAGTGGCAGAATGTGCCCCCAAAACCACTTCGCTGACCTAATTCCCCCCAGGTCGATGTGCTCTGACGCCGACACTGCTCCCTCACCTCCGACACCTGTAAGCTCTAATCACATTTGGTCTGGCCTTCAGTGTCTGTAACCTTTCACAAATACATTCACTGTAAAAAAAAAAAAAAAAACTACAACTGATAGAATCGACCCAATAAATGTAGGGTAACAATTTGCACCCATTTTAAATGGGCAAATGTAAATCATATATGTTGAGTCAAGAGTGCATTTTGAATTCAAAAGCTATGAAATACTTACATAAATTGAGTAAAGTTTACCTCACCTTTATAACATCCAACAAGTAAATTACATATTAAAAATGTAGTAAAGGTACTCATGATTTTTTGTTCAAATACTACTTTCAATTAATAATTATTAGTCAAAATTAATATGAGGAAAATGGTGAATGGGCTTTTACTCATGTAGTGCTTTTCAACCTTTGAGGTATTGAAAGCTCTTCAACAGTCTTCAACATTGTTACCCTACATTTAGATTCTGTAGGTAGTTGTTTACGATGTATATTTATTGAGTATCTTATATAGTTGTTGTTTTTATAAAGTGTAAGTATATTTTACAAAATTGTTCAACGTAGTGCTTGTTACTGATATAAAATAGGTAATGTACACTGAAAAAAGTATCTGTTGAATTTACTCAATTTTATTTTTTACTCAATTGCACATAATATAATCAGCTGCATCCAGATATATATTTTAAGTAGACTATACGTTTGAGTAAACTATACGTCTTTTAAACGCTAGATGATTTTATTTTGTGCAACCACTTTATTTTTTAATTGCTTTACTGCATAAAATAAGGTACTGTATATTGTACAGTATATTCTCTATGATTTTTATTTTTACAATGGATCAGTGGTGATATGCCATTAAGGACATTGGTCATGATCACAACAAAACAAAAAAAATAGATTTTGCATCAAATGCGGTACTGATCAAAGTTAAGGTTTGCCAAGCTTACTGTTTTAAATTTTTGCTCTTGACGTTTACTTATGTAATTTGTTTTTGCACTCATGTGATAAGTACATATCCCAGACCATTGATTACCTCTACAGTTAGCCACTAAATTCAACCACCAATTTACCTGTGGACCACTCTGTGATCACTACAATGTCTGAGACAATTTGAGGGATACATGTTGACTCTAGCAAGGATGCAAATATAGCAGAGTTAGTTTCAAACATTTTGTGAACATAGACGGTTGTTTTTAGAACCAGAAAAGGTGAGCGTGGATATGCATAGGAATGACAGCAAAAGGTCAAGTGAATTTTCAGAGAAAACAAAAAAGGGAGCTGCGGTGTCCCCAAAGTTACCTGTCCTGGCTAGACTATATGAACCTGTTGTCATCACTCACTGATGTCCTCTGTCACACTTGTTTGCCCCACTTAGTTCGTAAATTATTCCATGTGCCATGTGTTAAGTGTGTGAACCTCGTGTGTAATTTTAACTGAACCAAATGATCAACAAATCTTTGTTTCTCCCTTGGCAGAACGCTTTGGACTCGCCATAAATGCTTTTTGAAAGAAACAGACTGGAACAATGGTGGGGCCTGCGTGCTAAATGGCTTCCTGTTGTGCTAAGAGTAAGACCAAGTTCAAACAAACCTAATGTGGGAAGTGAACTTCAAACCATGGGGAAATAACCCTTGACACAGGCAATGTACACATAAATGAAAGGGAGGCATACACTTTAAGCCTTTCATATTTGTAGAGACAGTAATGAAATAATACTATTTTAATGATCCAAGACATCCGTGAAGATTTCTGAGAATCCAAATTAGCTTTAAAGATGTATTAAGATACTGATTTCAGAGATCTTCCCTTGTCTCTTAGACATTTGCAAACTTTCTTCACTTTAGTATTGGCGTGTTGTTGTAAACAAATGGAAATGTCTACAGAATACTGCAAGGATTGTTTGCCAGAGACATGATCCAGGCAGAACGTATGTTCCATATTTTTGCCACATATGGTACCAAGATTCAAGGTTAGCTGTGACTGCTTTCAGCAATCCCTACTCATGTCGCCCACGACCCTATTTTAGGTGCCAACGCTGACTGAAGGAGCAATATATTCAAACTTCTCCATCTGTCATCTCAAAGGTAGAATGTCCCCGGTTAAGCACACATAGTTTTTGGACCATTTTTTGACAGTGCCTCTACGAGTTTAAATAAGCAGTGCTCCTCATTACCACTATCCCCAAGAAACAAAACTTGGATTGTGTTGACTCAGACATAAAGGGACTTTGCAGCATTTTGTCATTCTTGAGAACTGAGACATTGGGCGAAAAAAAAAACCATAGACCTATAGGGAGGCAATGCACCTCACATCTGGTTAAGGGTGTTTAAGTATGAGTACTAGGACATAAAAATAAGACAGATGTTGACATTTAAATCATAGCCATGCCTTTAAAAAAATGAAATACATCAATGCTAATCTGAACCAGTGTCGACCCACCAGGACCCGTTTCACTAGCTACTTTTCATCAAAATGCTGGCCACCCCTTCTCCCATCTTTGTGCACAGCTAAACAGTTAACGGTCCAGCCGTCCACTGAGCTACTACATGTTAAACGGCGAGTGAGTCAGGCTGGACCACTTCAAAAAGTTTCTGCCATAGATCAGAAAGAGTAACCTTTCAGTTTGTAATATGCATAGTGTTTTTTGGAACTGTAAACCCTTCCCTGGTTTTGAAGTTCAAGTAATATCAGATTTATCTGTCTCTCAAAACTCCTCAGCCCATTGATGGTAACTGGACACTGGGGTTTTTCCACGTAAGTCTTCATATACACGTGGAAATGTGATGTGTTAATGTCAAACAGCTTGGCTCAGTCTGCTGAGCCAAGCCTGATGTTTTGATTCTCAGTGTGGTCATTATGCACATTCAACTATGGCTCCCCACACACCGAGCGCTGCGGCCAAACACGACTTCAGCGGACCATTGTGAAAAAATCACATTTGGTGACTCTTCAGCACACACCAAGAGATTGAGCAATGAGCACCGTACAGCTGCTGGATCGCTGCAACAGAAAAACTGCGAACCCTTAATGGGTTTTAAGGCTCCACGTACAATATACTATAATGTATTACTTTCATAGAAGCACAAAAACATGGCATAATTGTGAAGGAAGAAGCAAATTTCCATTGAGCCAATGGCCGGCAATAAGGGCGAGAGTGTGGTTTGAGAGGCTGTTAGCAGTGATCATTTGCTCCGTTCAATGACTGTACCCATGCCTTTCAGTAACATATACTCTACGCTTAAAATCCTGGAATGTTTTTTGGGGGGTTTGTTGTTGTTGTTCCAGTTCATGTACATTTTGATTGACATTTACAGCTGCGATGTTGCACTGCATTGTAGCAAAATCAGTGGCCGACGGTTGGTCGGTTTCGGCCACATCAAGGAAGAGCTCACCATTTAAGAAACTACTGTATCTTTCATAAATGAAAACTTGCACAGCTATGATTTGCAGATGTTTCATGCATATTATGTCATTCATTACTGATTTTACCATGGCACAAAGAAATCCCAATTGACCAGTTAAGAGTAGCAGCACTGGACATTAACATGATATGAGCTCCAATTGAGATACTTACAGAAAACCGTATTTTGTAATCATCTAAATGAATCACATCATATACTTTGTTTGACAGAATATTAATGCCTGCAGGTGTGATGGTTATTTTGTAGTTCACCCTTTTACTTTAATGCTAAATCCAGCTGTTGCCAAGTATAATTTACAGTATATAGTCTGACAGAGATCAGTTGAAAATAGACTGTTGTCAACCTGTAGCGGGGAAAAAAAAGAAAATTAATTCAATAAGCTACAATCTTCTAACCAAGCTAAACATATGTCTGAGAGTTTGATACTCCCCCTTGCCTTATGTGTCCTGGTTCATTGTGTAGGCACTGTTCCGAGGAGACAAACTGTGTTAGGAAGTAGATCAGTGAAGCATACCACTGGACATGTCCAAGATACCAGTTAGGAAGTCAAAATCTTAAACTCACACTGAGATTTGAGTATGTGCAGCAAGACATCTTTGAAGAAAACTATAAAATATTAATGGCAGGTGCAACCTCATCTGGCTCAACGTCGACATGAGTCAAGCCACACACAGAGCTCCTAAAATAAACCCTCTGTTTCGCTTGTTATCGCTCCCTGCATCAGATTTGTTTCCCATTGCTTTCTTTCAAGAATAAGTGTGAAGTAGAGCTCAGACTCACACCCAAAATCCCAATTCACTAGTCGTGTTGACATTTAAACATTGGCACTTTTATAATAGGTTTGCATGTAAAAATGACATCAGTACTAAAATGCCCACCCCAAAAGACTCGTGATTTAAGGGCTTTTTTGTGATTAGGTTTACGACAAATTGCCCCGCTCTTTTTGGGCCGTGGCTTATGTTATGTTTTCGGTCTCAGAGGTCTACGTCACGGGAGGAAGGCAAGCGTGGTAATATTGCTCTCTTTGACAGTTTTGTTGTCTAAAACGGCGACCGATCGCCACCAAAATGCAAATACACATTACTACTCTTGTCCACTTCAACCTGTGAAAGTCTAAAAGTGTTCTGCACAATAGTTTGGATTTATTGACATAAAACGTGATCTCATCATGATCACCTCCACAAAATTAAAAATACTCTGGCGATTGCTCCTCCACTTTCACAAGCTGAAGTAGACAAGAGCATCAATGCGCACACGAACCCAGACTGGTTTATATTTCGGACATTTAGCGACGCTAAACTCGTGTCAACTCTTTGGAGGCAGACGGCGACTGGCAGTGGGCAAACAATCAGGCAAGCATGGATCTTTGCATGGAAACACTGCCTTGATGGGCTTGATTGACTGACTGCCGAACATTTGAATGAAATGATCATTAGGCAGTTAAATATTGCCATACAAAAACACTTTGGGTACGTCGCTTGAAGGAACCCCTCTTGCTTCCTCATGACCCATGTGCTCTCCGCACTTAATATGTACTTGTCACACATACTGAGAAGTTGTGTTGCCATTCAAACATTCCTCTGTGACAATACAGGCAACAATATGCTATGATAATTCATATCAGAAGATTTTGACTCGGCGTTCATTTTTTACAACCAATTTGCTTCACTCTTCGAGTAACCACCGATTTGTGTAAAGCCTTAGTATGAAGAATGAGTATAATTGTTTTTTTCACTGCATTAAAGCCTAACATTCTTCGCCAGTCTCTGCTGGTCCATCTACTTACAGGACAACTCAAAGTCAATATTTCAAATTAACGAGGTAGTCAGCTTGACAGTTGAAGCATATACCATTTAGGACTGACCAAATCCCTATTATTAAACTTAACTGTCAACCCAAAACAACGGGTGGACTATTTTAATGGTTGGGTTGTTTCAGCCAAGTAAAATGTTCACATGACATGAAAAAAAGTTGTTCTCAAGTCTCCAGCAGCTATGTTGCCGATGAAGGGTGACACAGTTGAAACAAAAGACGGTGTTTGAAGAATTTGAATTGATAAATGATCAGGAAAATTCATCATCAATCGTTTAGTCTAGGCTCCAGCTCACCAGCTCACCAAAATGGATGGATGGACTATTTTGTCACATTGTATTTTAAAGATCATATGAAATTGATAACACTTATCATGATATCCAAGTTAAAACTACCTCAGGTAGTTGGCTGTAACAAGGACGCCACAGAAGTCAGAGCTGTCAAGTCCCTGTGACGACATGAGTCACTCCCTGGCTCCACCTGAGCACTGGGGTGTGGCTGGAATGATCGCTCTGTGTAAATGATCCACCCCGAATCGATCCAGACTGTCAGTATAGACCAGACATTCACCTCTGCCTGTTATCTGTAATGAAGCCTGCCTCGGTCACGGCGGCGACCGCAGCTTTCCCGAGCTCGTCATCTCCAGTCACAACCTACTGTTGCCGAGATGAATCAGCGTTGACTCCCAGCCAAGTTCGTCTTTAAAGTCAGGTGTAACTTTGGTGAAAATTAAGAGCAAAGGGATGTCGGTTGGCTTATATTGTATTAATAGGTTAAATCTATGGTGACCTTAGTTTTGGTGAAGCAGTGTGATAATTGGAAGTCCTGCACAGCATTGGGGATTACCGTGTTTATCCTCCTATAATCCCCATAAACATTAAGACACAGCGAGCTACATGCTGATTAGCTTCAGGCAAAAGCAGTCAATCAGAGAGTGATAAATAGCCCCCCGGCTTTCCATCCTCATGAATGAATACCCACCTTTTACCTTGGATTTTTCATTACCACCTTTGGCACCTTGTGAAATACATTACAATCTCTTTTAATGAGCGCCGAATCACATGTGTGGTGTTAACTCCAAATGCACGTTGAAAATGTTGCATTTTCATCCATATTTGGGATGAAGTTTGGAACTTTAAATTGAAGTGTATGTCCTATGAAAGTCATTCAAATAAGCATCCAGCTCTTTCCGTAACTCCCAAGTTGACAATCAGAAGTGTAAACATTTATCACAGGCCTCAGGCCTGTAGTTGGGATTGCTCCTTTGGCACACAGGAGTCTATTCTGCCATGTTGCATATTCGCCCATTCAGACAGGGGAATGGCCCAAATTCCTCAAGCAGAACACATTTAGGGAGGCCCGTTGTCAGGACTTCATGTTTGCAAATGACTTGCAACTACACACATAAAACCTGCTACATGCTCCTGATAAAGCGACTTGTTGAAACCCAGGCAAGCACGACTGCTCGGACTCCTCCTGCCAGAAGCAGGATGGAGAGACGAGCTTTGCGCGAAACGAAAGATGGAGGGGCGCGGGGGTGGGCGGTTGAGGACACGTGCATTTTCCACATCCATGCGACGCCACGATAAGGAGACACTAGAGCTTGTTTACATGCAGCAATGGGAAAACAAATTGAAAATTCCTGCCGGGCCGCAGATGCATATCAAAGCAGGATTATTTTAGAAATAATCATCCATGCCACAAACTGTCACCCGCTAATCTCCACTTTGTTAGAATTCAAATTACTTTCCCATGTTTACATTGCCATTACTGCAAGGGCAGGGGCTAGACGCTCCATTGGGGCCTTATTTGCACAAGAGTAGCAATAAAATACTGATAAAAATAAACTTCCCATAAATATTCCAGAACATAAAGAATGCTAAGGTTCTCTTGGCCTAACAGGAATTTTGAATAGTGGTAGCTTTGGGAATAATAGAGACCGAAAGCAGCTATCAAGGAGAGGCGGCAAACAGATTGCAGATTTGATTTATGATGGAAGTGTGATCGACAGTAGAACTCAGTCATTAACTCATCGGAAGCTACACTTGGAGCAAGCGTATCAGTTTGTCTCAATTAGACTGCAGTATTGAACTTTAGCATCCACAAGCATACCAAACTGACCACTACAACCTGGAGCCCGGCCAGATCAAGACTTTTCAAAGAAGAATAGAAGAACATTGAGTTTGAACTCCATCAGAGTCAAGAGGTGTTGCTGGTCTCTGGATCAGGTTGCTGGTGTTCATCACTTCTAGCTGTGCTTGCACTGTGGGGGGATACACTATCCCTTATCCAGCACCGAATAATGCTCTAAATCATAGATGCATACTTAAGCGTGGGAGGAGCCATTGTAAAACAGTACTATTACTACAAACCTAACCAATCTTAGGTGTACCTGTATTTAGCTGTGTACCAAAGTGAAATAGTATTCTAAAACAGTGATGTGCAGTAATGCGGCCTGTGACCACCCTCTGAGTGGCATCTTGATTAATTCCCCTTGAAAGTTTTTTTTTGGGTGACAATTGTGACCCCTAAATGCAATGAAATGGAAACCACTATAGGTCCTTGCTAGACCAACTTGCATTCACACTAGCCGGGTTTACATGGAGTTTTTTTTGTCATTCGTAATGAAGCTCTCTGATCACCTGTTTACATGATGTGATATATTCCGATCGGCCGTTTACTTGCTCCGCCCTCTTAATCAGATCAGCCGTGTTACAGCCGTGTGACACGTGGAGATCGATGTAAACATCGCGTGATCTATCAAGATGGAGTTCATTCATCTAGTTAGCACGGTATACATATATTTAGCATACAGCATGTGCAGACCGGATGCAGCCAGGCTATTCCGACTGAACTGTTTCCATGACGCTTGTTCGGATTGTCAAAAGGAATATACAGCCCCTGTGAATCCAAATATAGTTCGGATTCTATCTTTTTATTCTGATTGGGGTGTTTATATGGAGCACTTTCATTCCATTTGGTCATCCCGAGTCTTTCTAATCGGAACACATGGCCCTAATGTAAACCTGGCTACTCACAGTCAAACTTCTGAGTATAGATAGAGCATGTTATAACTGCCATAGTTTCATGAAAGACGACTTCCATCAGTGTGTAGGTTTTTACTCAAACTCCTTAGTCGCGGTCAGAGTCTATTTGTTGCTTTGCCGTACAGCCAGAGAGGCTGTCCTTATAGTTCCCTGAAGAATAGAGGATGTGTCTTGTGGTGAAAACCACACTGTGGACAGACACAGAGGAGACACAAAGAAGGTCGCTGTTATCCATGTTCATTCCAGCATTGCTCACCTCAAACTGCTTTCTTTTCAGAGTTGTTACTGTTGTCTTTTTTTGCTAATTTACAAGAAAAAAGGTACAACTGATGGGTGACAATACGCTAACGGAAGAAGTTATTTGGGTCACATTGAATGACCCTGCGTGTGATACAAATAGTGGAGTCTGCATGGAAACAACGGTGGTGTCTCCGGCTCCGCTGTGACTTTGCTCTTATGTTCCCCAGCCCTTGCCTGAGGCTGCAAACGGCTTTGCTCATTTGGGGAGGGAGGAGTGGGGCCCATGGTGGCATGGGAGGGAGCAGACAGAGGTAGGTTAGATTAGCTTTGACAAGGTAAGGCTTTGAACAGGAGGAGGTTAGATGATTTATTCCCCAAATGCCTCACCTTAATGGACTTAGCAATGCTTCTGTTAATTCAGATGACAATGGTGCATAGACATGATGGTCTGCTTTTCGTACCTCATTCACATGCTTAAACTTGATTTCTTTTATATAAACCTTTGACAAATGTCCATACATGCAAGTTATCACTGTCCTGTCCTCTTTCTTTTTTTTAAAAAAAAAAAACATTTTTAGGTAGGTATTTTCCCCATTATTTAGGATTAGAATTTTGTCTGATTGCCTAGTATCACACTTTGGACTGACTTGCTGTGTCTCACTGAAACTAGACCAAAGGAGATCACTTAAGCAGTGGCAGCGGTCACGCAAACTAAACAACAAGTTTAGTTTCACATGTGTGAGTCTGGCAGATATATGAGTCTTGAGAACTACCGTGGTGTTATAGTGAGAAAGAGATGCCACTGCAGGAAGGAGCAGAAATAGATACCATCCTTTTTGCAAGGATGGGAAGGTGCAGCTCATATTGTACAATCACTTTAAAAAGAAAACAAATACAACTGTAAGACGTATCCCAAGTGGAGGGCACATGCCATGCTCTCACTTAGTCATCCAAATAATTCTTAAGAAAAAAAAAACAAATTAATGAGCATATACTTTTTCTTTTGATCTGATTTTCTTCTCGTCTTCTGCCTAGTATATAACAAGCTACAAGCTAAGACTGCACACATTATGGACCATCCGTGTTGTAATGTGAAACACTGTAACATAAGGAGAGGAAAGTTCTGAGTCAGATTTATTTTGGTCATAACTTTTCTCAGACTTTTATTTTGCCTCTACTTTGTCTGCACAGACACTTTTCTTTTGGTGGACCTCACTGCACTTGTTTAAGTATTATTTTCTTCTTTGCAGGGCGAAACGACTTGCTCTTTCTCTTAAGTATAGCATGACAGCGTTGGTGTGGATGCTTCACATCCGTCCACATTTCTTTATAGGTCTAACAACAGCACATTCAGAGCAATTCAATACACCCTCTTTTATTGACAGGTTTATCCATTCATCCATTATCTATACTGCTTGTCCTCACAAGGGGCATGCTGGAGCCTATCCCAGCTGTCATCGGGCATCAGGCAGGGGACACCCCGAACTGGTTGCCAGCCAATCGCAGGACACACAGAGACAAGCAAACACGCACACTCACAATCACACCTAGGGGCAATTTAGAGCGTCCAATCAACTTACCATGCATGTTTTTGGAATGTGGGGGGAAACCGGAGTACCCGGAGAAAACCCACGCAGGCACGGAGAGAACATGCAAACTCCACACAGGAAGGCCGGGGCCGGATCGAACCCATGACCTCTGAACTGTGAGGTGGACGTGCTAACCAGTCAACCACGTGCCGCCCTTGATAGGTTAAATCTAACAAAATCATTATTCACACAGGTATACAGGTAGTACATGTATTAAGAGCAGCCTTGTAAATTAATACTACAATAAAACCCCCTCAATTAATTTTCTAGACAGTTTTCTTAGTTGCTTTTCAGTTTCCCCCAGTTTCACTTTGTCACTTTGTGGTGATAGAACGACCAACCGTGTTATCTTATGTCCTCGCTAAAGGTTGCACAAGGTGTGACCAAACGCGCTCAACACATTCTAGCACACACTCATAACTGTGAAACGTCAGTGTGACCACCTAAACCACAGATTTTTCGTTGGAACGCAGTGGTTAGTGCTTTTTCCTTTCCCTAATTGCACTTTTGACACAGATGCAAAATCCTATTACTTAGATGTAACTAAGAAGAAAATTACTCAAAACGTATTTTACTTATCAATGTATTTTTACTGAGCAGTGTTTAGCAGCTGCAAAGAGGGTGGTGGTTTGCGATAACGAGGCGAAATAACGAATTGCTCACGCATTACTAGAACCAGAGCCGTAGCGGTCACAGCCCTCATGCTGTGTTCTTGAGGGAGGTAGAGTGTGATGATGATGAAATGCCGGATGATTCACATTTTACTGTCAAAGGTTGTAAAGGGAACACTTGCTCACGCCTCGAAGAAAACAGCGCGCAGCTCGAACACTCAGGCTTCTATTGACTCACGTCTCCTCCTCTGTGTCGCTTTGGCAGTTGGCTTTTAGTCATGACAGCAGGGAAACACACCGTGTTATTATTCCTATGGCCATCAGTTTCAGACTCTGACAATGTTGTTTCATTAGTTGTGTTTAACTGGTGTACATTACGTCTATGTGGATTATTACATCCATGTTTCCATCAAACAGCGTAGAGTGGTTCCGTATGGTACAGTCAATTGTCAAAAGTTGAGCACCTTTACAGAATCCATACCATACCATTTTTGGGCATCCCATCATTGGTACTATTATGGGAGAGCACATTTTATTCTATTTCTATGCAGGTTGGGAAGGGAAAAATGGGGATACAGTATGTGCAAAACATCAACAAACAAACACAGTGTACACTCATATTCTGTTACACTTTATATATAGCTAGCGCAGCTATTCTGCCGACATACCCCACAGTCAAGACATACGGTATCACTGTTTACTGAGGAAAATGATGACTTCAACTATGCTATTTGCTGGAGACTGGGGTATAAAATTCAATTACCGGTAGTTGGTTAATTGATCTGGATTCTGAAGTGGTTGTTGTGCCTGTTGTTGAACGTCAAAATTGAGTAGTGGATCTGTCAATTCAGCCCCAAACCATTTGTGGCCTGAAGGAGAAATCACCTATAGGCTATAGGCTCCATTATGGCACAAGATTGCCATATGTATTTTATGCTCATAATTCTAAACAATAACGATTAAGATGTAAATCAGTGATATGTAAATTAATTTTAACGATTGCCGATTAAGCAATTTTGTCATATGCTGATTTCTATTGGAGACTTGAACTTGAGAGCATACTTTATGTATGAGTTTATCGATGCCACCATCACAGATGGTGAAGTCCGCATCCCTGATCTTCACCAGTGTCATCTCAGTCCAAACACGTTTGCAAGTGTTCCCATTGTGTCCAAACCTGTCCGTGCTGCTCACCTTGTCTCGGTCTCGAAGCCTCGTATAAAACATTTATCAATAAAGTAATACAGAAAAAATAACCTTTTATTCATATTCTTAGAAAGTATCTTTGGCCTTTTCTTTGCATCTGCCGCGGGGAATATCTGTGTCCTTTTGACTTGGCAAAAAGCATGTGTATCTTTTAGGCCAAACAGTATCTGTCTAAACACTGATACAGTGATTCCGGAGTTTCCTTCTGCAAAGACCTCACTGCTAAAACAAACACTGACCCATCCATCTGTCAGTGACACAGGTACATGCAGAGCAGGAAGTAATCCATTCTTCACGTGTGCCGCTACTTCTACCTAGCTGTTTTCTTTTCAAACAAAATGTGTCTTTGCACACGTACTGTTTAGGCATCACATTACCTATTGCTGTATATCATTATACAGTGGTTACATTTCCATCATACATTTAGTAGTTGGATAACCCACATTTTGTTGCACGGGAAGACACATCTTAGATAAGAATGACGTAGGAACAAACAGGCATCCTGTCACTGTCCCCCATGCTTTTCTAACCCCAACTCTGGGAGCAGCCGAGGGCCTGGAAGCCAGTATCTTAATGGTCCCCCAGGGCACATAAAGCTGCCTGGCTCATGATGCAGGACACACTTACTCCACTGACCATGTCACCGGGGGCTCTTGCCCACCCTCCTTTTGAGGGTTCTCATGTGAAGTAAGGATGCTGAATGTTTGATGCTTGTCTCGCGCGGCTGTGTGTTAAGATAACAAAAAAAAAGGGTAATGCCCTACCTTCTTACTTTGGCAAGTGATTTACTCTAAGTTTTCACTACAACGGGGAATGAATGAAGCGGAACGAATGTGAGTAAACAGGACAATAAAATGTCGTAATAGTAGGCAGACAACAGAGAGAAAGTGTTTTGGAATGCTTGCTCTAAGACTTGCAGTGACTTATTTCTTATTAACATGTATGGAAACCAGCAGATGTCAGCCAGCAGATGAAGACATCATAATAGCAAGTGTTGTTGTGAGTCGTTTGCTATGCCCTCTTATTTTGAAGTACTTGCAGTTCTTTTTCCTCTGCTGGTTGTAGTTTTTGTTTTCAGGGCTGGGTGTGCTCAGGTGTGCTGAGCTTCTCTGACAGCTGTTCCCCATCACTCATCACATCCGGTATCTAGGTTGCGGTCAGATTTCCATTCCTTGTCAGAACGTCTTGTCACTTCTCAAGAACAGGTTGTTTTCATTTTCTGGCAAACCACTATCTCGACTCGTTTCCTTGTTCCACGATTTGGGGTATTTTCCTCAGTTGTACTATGATATTATCTAGTGTGTACTAATGGTTTTTTAAATTACTTTGAGAGCTCTTTCCTGGGTTTTCTCAGCGCTTTGTTTGGACTCATTTCTTTGTTCTTTCACAGCCCCAAGTGTTGAGAGCTCAGCCGTTGCCACGCCCAGCCCTCAGTTTGTTTGTTGCTTATTTCTTTATTTGATAAAGTTTGTTTGCTTCTGGGTCCGACCACTACCAGCCTCACACACAGCAAGTATACCATATAGACTTGCTGTGATCCCCTACATCCTGCTCAATTAGTCTGTGACTTACCAATCTTAACCTACCATTAGAATGTAAACTGTGCCCTGCAATGCATGTATACAGTTCACAATGGCCATCGCAGACTTGTTTGAGCAAAACATTAGGGTATTCGTCCGTTATTCATCAGTCCGTCATTTTTTTTTTTTTTATAATCTCCAGTCCTTCAGTCAGTACGTCAGTTAAATCTGGCAGTCAGTCCATCAGAAATCCGTTGGTCCGTCAGTTTTGTCCTCCTGAAGAAATGTCAGAAAACTGGCGTCCGTCAGTGAAGGACTAACAGTCCCTCAATGATAGATGACAATTATCAGCATTTTACTACAAATTTGCGGTCTTTTTATCGCTTTCCGCCTACAGCCAGGGTACCCTTCTGCCATCCATTGAGTCACCATTTTGTCCGGATAGACCATATAGTAATCGCCTATAGGAAGCTTTGACTATCATTTTAAACGGGCTTCCAATAGCGTTTCCGACTACCAACTTTGACATAAACATGACATGAAACCCACCTTCCGTCATTCATCAGTCCGTCATTTTTAAAAAGGTGTCCTGTCATTCGTTAATCCTCAGCAAAACGGGCATCCATTAGTGACGGACTGATGGACGGACTGATCAGTGACGGACTGATGGACCAGTGCGTCAGTCTGATGGAATGCCCACCACTGCAATCAGGTATGCCACGGTGGGCATTGCAAGGCCAATTAAGCACATGGCCTAATTTTAGAAAAGTTGTACGCAATGAGTGGTGGGCACTTTCTGTATGGATCCTCAGACTGCACGTGGTGTATGAGACCGAACAAAACACACCACACCATATCGGGCCCATAAATACATGCTGGGACACACTGCGATTGAACCAGACAAAATTGTTACCATACACCATAGCTTTCGCGAGAGCCGTGACCAAACAGGACAAAATATACACCAAGCGTGGCAAAACGTGGCCAATTTTGAAAGGATTTGTGAGATGTCAGGGAATAGCCAACAGCTTACCATCCCCTTATGGACCGGCTCCAAGTTTTGATAAGCAGGGTACACATATAAAGACAATCAGACTGCTTTTGTCCCGATTTTACCCCTTCCCGACCAAGGATGGCAAACGTCAACTGCTACCCCCCACCCTTTCACAGTATATCCCATAAGTAGGTGGATGCCATGTGAATCAGATCCAACTTAAAATGATTCAAATCAAACACAACAGGAGATCTAAATGGGTGTAAGCCCAGCAGCAGCAGTATGAGGGGCCGTTAGGGACATAATTCAGGAATACCTCTCACGCTTACTACTGAAATGCTTTCATACACACTAGTGGAATTTATGTTGCTCATAAACACTAGTGTGATATGCTTTCATACACACAAGTGAAGCGCTCTCATACAAACTACTGAAAATTGTGTTGCTCATAAACACAGGTGAAATGCACTCATACACTATAGTGAAATGCTTTCATACACAGAAGTGAAATGCTCTCATACACACTACTGAAAATTTTGTTGCTCATAAACACAGGAGAAATGCACTCATACACTCGAGTGAAACGCTTTCATACACGCTAGTGAAACGCTTTCATACACGCTAGTGAAACGCTTTCATACACGCTAGTGAAATGCTTTCATACACGCTAGTGAAATGCTTTCATACACACTAGTGAAATGCTTGCATACACACAATTGAAACGCTTTCATACACGCTAGTGAAATGCTTTCATACACACAAGTGAAACACTTTCATACACACAAGTGAAACATTTTCGTACATGCTAGTGAAATATACTCACACACACTAGTGAAATACTCTCATACACAAAAGTGAAACGCTTTCATAAATACTACTGACATTTTTGTTGCTCATAAACACTGGTGAAATGCACTCATACATTATAGTGAAATGCTTTCATACACAGAAGTGAAACGCTCTCACACACTACTGAAAATGTGTTGCTCATAAACACTAGTGAAATGCTTTCAAACACGCTAATGAAACACTTTCATACACGCTAGTGAAACGCTTTCATACACACAACTGAAACACTTTCATACACGCTAGTGAAACGCTTTCATACACACAACTGAAATGTTTTCATGCACACAAGTAAAACGCTCTCATCAACACTACTGACATTTTTGTTGCTCATAAACACAGGTGAAACGCTCTCATACACACATCTGAAATGCTTTCGTACATACTGTTGAAAACACTGTCATAAACACTAGGACAATAAGAATAAATCCAACACTTTTTAGAAAAAAATAATTAATTTCACATATAATGGATGGGCGGAAAGGCGACACAGTGATTGACTGGCAAGCACATCCACCTCACAGTGCAGAGGTCCAAGATTCGATTCCGGGCTCCGGCCTTTCCGAGTCACGTTCTCCCCGTGCCTGCGGGGGTTCTCTCCGAGGCCTCCGGTTTTCGGCCAGGATAGACTCCAGCACGACCGCGGCCCTCACAGGGGGATAGGCAGCTCGGATATTGGTTGGATGGATGTAATATACAAGAAAAGGGCAAATCACATTTAACAGATACAAATGACAATAACGCTAGGGGAGATAGAATGAAAATTGTACACATTCAATATACAATGTATTTATGCAAATGAAAAAAAGGATTCAATGCAAGCAGATGCAGTTTCAATTGCTTTTAGTTTCAAAGAATGTATGATTAGTAACATATAGTGTTTGACCTCATTTGGGTTCGCCATGTATGATGCATCTTTTCATTTGTTATTCAACAAGCAAAATAGTGGTGATCACAAATGCCTTCTAGTATTAACCTCAATTCCGTTTGAAGGAATACTTAAAAATGGCCTGGCGAGTCGTGACATTAGCATAGCATATAGCATAGCAGCATAGCTTAGCTCGTCTGCATGAAGTGAGTTACTCGCTTACCGAGGCCAATAAAGCTGGAAATACAGGTATCCCGGTCACCTCTCCGGACCCCAACAGCCGTCCCCATCGCCATGATACGTATATACGATTGTTTTTATTCACTTTTTTAAAATCGTGTCTAAACGCTCCCTTTCGCTGGACCCCGTCCTGGCAATCAAGATCCAGTGTAGGAGGGACATCCGGTTCCATCTCGATCTCTTTGGCAGATTTTTTTCTCAAGATAACGATTGAAGAGAAAATACTGAAAATGTTCAAAGCAATAAGATGATGTTTTCATTCAATATATTTTCCAATTTTATCTTTTTAACCCTTATTTTGTCGCAGGTTATCCAGATTGTCATCTCCCACGCAGTAAATGCAACTTTCAAATTAAAAGCATTCATATTAACTCAATGAGTAAAATCGTTACTTTAGGATGATAATCAACAAGCATATAACAACTATATGGATTATTATCATGTGTATGCTATGTAGTATGTCACCAAGTTACGCCGTTGCTTGAGTTCGGCCATTTCAAGAAAGCATTTCAGTAGTAAGCGTGAGAGGTATTCCTGAATTATGTCCCTAACGGCCCCTCATAGTATACCATGATCATGCGTGTCGGTGGGTTGGATGGAGCGGCTCTCTCACTTTCTCTCCCTGGCTGATGTTTCTTTGACAATGACTTGTCTGACATGATTTTTACAAGCACGTTCAGATGCCGTTGCAGCTCGAAGTGAGTGCGGACGTCATCAATTAATGCCCATCCGATTTAGATATAAGTTACACGCATGAGTTGGGGGTGTACACAGCTGTGTCCAAACTGATCTGCTTGCCATACTTGCCTCCTTTCATATTTCTTTTCATCCAGTGAAACTACAATACCACACACATTTGCTAAGACTCTGTGTTAATGCACGAAGGCACTTTTATGTTACAAGAGCTAATGGCAGTAAATTTGTCTTTTTGCACAGCACAAGAAAACCTCTATATCGATGCATGTAGTTCTGAGGAAAGAAGGAGCTCATTCAATGCGGACATTTGAGATTTAAGTGAACTAATGAAACAATTATGCTCTTGTAATGGATATGCATATAATTTATAATCACTGAACTTTCAGTTTGGAAATTGACCAACATTTTGTGGGGACATTTTAAGTCACATAACACTTTGGATTCTTCACTGTTGTCCTGCATGGCATCACTCAAGATGGCAGCAAATCTTAAAATTTACTGAACACCAGAATATTGATTGTATAATTTGCTTTTTTTATTTGGCTTTGTGTAGCTCAGCAAGAAATCTTATAACTGCCAGAGTAAGATCGTTACCATTAAGATAATATACATCTTATAATGGTGACATTATGACCTGACCAACATCCCAAATCTAATTGTTTTTAATCTCACTCTGATTTTATGAATGTGTATAAGAAGCCAAGTGTTGGATAAACCACAAAGAATAGGTGGTCTTCTTTGAAAGAGAACATAAAAGGGGAAAAAAATCCATGTTGCAGCAGCTTGTGTGATCGATACAAACAAAGAGAATTGATCTAATGATCCTACAACATAAATCTGCAAAATATTGGCTTCGAAATTTTATGCAAAAGCCCAGCAAGAAGTGAAATAAATGTGGTGTAAATCTTATGTGTCTCATACACACTGCTAATAGCTGATTGCCAGGAAATTCTGAAATATCGACACTAACACAAACGTAAAAAACAATTGTCTTTTTTTTACCTTTTTTATTTTTAGAGAATACTGTAAATTCTTGCACATGCACGAACGCGCACACACACACTGCTGTTTAGCTGCCCTTAGACAATAGTTTTAGTAATGCAAACAAACATATTGCTTTGTTTGGGAGATGGCAGGATTTATTAGAAATCTGCACATCAGCAGTATTTCAGGTGCCCCCAACATGGGGACAGAGAGCGGGCTCACTGGAGGAGGGATACAACAGAGCGCCTGCGTACGCTGCCCCTAGTGGCCAAAGGCAGCACATTTACCCAGAAAAACTATAAAACAATGTTGGCATTTCTTTTGCCCTCATTTAGTTTTCATTTTAATTGTCTTTTCTTCTCCACCTGTTTAAGCCCCTTCATTCATCCCAAGTAAGTCAAAAGACAGAGATCCAGTGATTATGAAGACTTACTGTATCAACCCCGGCAAAGATTAAAGGGGGGAAAAAAATAAGAGGTACTAAATGTGGGAAAAGAAAAGTGCTGTGCTTGTAGTTTGTAAACACAAAGCCATGCACCACACACCATCCAACTGGTGCACCTTGAGCGAATATTCCTAAATATCTCTCCAATTTTTAAGTAAAAAAAAAACTAACGGATGAGTGGGGCTAGTGAGAAAAGAGCACTGAATATGTATCCATAACATTGATACATGTACGTGAAATATCACACGGACTGGCTAATGAGCATTAACATTATAGCTAAGAGATGCTCAGGTGAAAAGACAGACGAAGGAACCTCCTGAGGATATTTTTCCCAAATGCCTCCCTTTTTTCTTGCTCTCCTTTATTTCCTCCCCTACGGACTATTAACCAGTAGATACCTCCCACCTCTCCTCCTTTCTTTCTGTCTGTGAGGTACAATTAGTGCTCTCAATGAATATTGAAGGTATGGAGAAGAATGAGGCTTTTTAGCTGTTTCTCTTCCGCTAAGACCACGGCCTCACTGAGGGATGGCTGAGGGCTTCGACTAAATCAGGATGCTGCGCTACAGCTACGCCACTTAGACCCGAACAATCACTGATCATTTATTTAAACAGACTTATTTATTCATCGCCGTTTGCTGTTGCTTAGAGCTGCGATTTTCTCACCAAGGATTATTCTCAAGTGATTTTACTACCTTGAGGAGAAAAACTGCTCTGAGCTCCTCAAATTAATACAAATCCTTAAGCTTAGTTTGCCAATATAGATGATTTTGTCAATTGGACTCTTCCAGGTTGGGGAAAAAAAAAAATCAATTTAGATTACCCCTAAATTAAAATGCTCCTAAAGTTGTACAATGTAGAATTTTAATCACATATTTCTGTAAAAATAGACAGAACCTCTTGTGTTTTTGTAATATCTGTGAAGAATAAGTGACAATGACCTTAGAATTGAAACTGGAATGTATCTCAGTTTCATTGTAGTTTAGCAACAAAATAGGAACATGCATCTCTGTCCTGTGTGCAAGGTGCAGCATGCTTACATCAATAATAAAAGAACTGAATAAACAGCCAATTCAGCTGTGTTTTGTCTTTCAGTTTCCCCTTCTAGCCACTGACATTCAGAGATCCCTTCACTCCCTTTCTGTACACCCGATGCATCACCAACGGGTAATTTAGTTTAATTTTAATGTATACAGCACTTAAATTGTTTTGTTTAGTCATCAACAACAATCACTCCACTTCCATGGTCCCTCATCAAACGAGCTTTGCAGTTGTGCTTCGGGTTCACCTATTTTTACATCCATATTATATCTTAATTAAATATCTATTTATTATATTTAAAAAAAACATCCTAAACAGAGATGACTAGAGATCCAGAACTGATTAACCCGAGAGCTTTCAAGTCAGGTTTCACGTGAGTTAGGCCTTGTTTATCTTGCTCAATTTCTGAGCACAAATTTAACCGACAGCACATAAATAAACACACACATGCATACTAAATAACAATGTGATGTTTTAAGTTTAAACACACGCACACATTCACACCCCCCACACACACACACACACATTATTCAATATATGACCCTTGATTCGCACACGTTCCTGATCCCACACAGCTCATATTTCCTTCTATAAATACCCACACATTGCTCTGATATGTACAGCCGTAACAGGACGCTGTACATCCAGTCTGGTATGCTGCTAAGCCTCAACCTAATAACAAAATTTGATGTTGTTTAAAAAAAAAAAAAAAAAAAAAGGACCACAAAAATATCTCTCAACGTTTTCAGGTGAAATAATTTAGTAGCAACTTGAATCACTCCACAAATATGTTCAAAATATTATACTTAATCCTGATTTTGATTTGGCATATTTTTAAAAAATGCAGTAAAATACACAACAAATATAACAAATAATTTCTTTTGATCCTTAACAGGCTCATGGTTATTGGACGCTTGCCACTTTTCGAAAAACCAAACTGAAAGAAAACATTCTTACGAGGAAAATACCTCTTATCCGTTCTCCATTGTGACTGACTCACACAATGATGCATATTTCAGTGTTTTGAGATTTTGAAGCAATAGAGCCACCATGGGTTTATGATCACGCTCGGATGTTATGCAGCAATACTGGAACATACACGCACACACTTACACAGGCATATACACACTGATAAAGGAAGGAAAGTAGTGGTGTCTCCTACCACTTCCTTTCATGCAGCCGAGCCGTGTGGTAAGAGTCATAATGCAGAGCATAAATGCACCTCAAATCGACAGTGATGCAAATACAGGAATCGAACACATAGTCGTTTCCAGGAAGCCACGTCTAACTGCTGTGAAACGGGCCGCAGGCAGCAACAGCGGGCTCTTATCGCTCCCGTTTTTGCAGAATTGTTATTTCAATGAACACTGAAAACACAGGCAGCTTCTTACTGGCCACGTGCAAATAACTGCTACAGTAGGACATGGACAAATCATTTCAACAAGGGAATTCCGTTTTTAAAAAAGAGATCACTTGCCACCAGAGAAAAGACTTGGCTACTGCAGGCTATAGCCAGACCACAGTGCGAGACAGGCTCCAGCCTTCGCTTTAAGCTCCATCAATGTTTAATGTAGTGGGGCAGCCAGGGGGCCAAGCCTGAGCTGTCATCCTCATAGAGGAGGTCAGCAGTGGAGTCGTCAGGTTGGAGTGTGAGCACAGGTCTTGTCAAGGATCGGCAGCAGACACATGAAGCTCCCCGTGCAAACGCATTAGAGTCTACAATCTTTTGTAGGGTTTGACTTGGTCCAGTAGCCTGGTCTCTTTTAACAACACTCATCTATACAGGATAACGCAATCCCTTCCAAGATGGTGGTCGACCTCCAATTTGTCAAACCTTAATGAACAAAATGTAAGATTCTTAGTGGTCGTACCAGGTTAAACCCTGTTAATGGTAAAACCTAAAAACGATAAAGCAGTCTTTAATGGCAGCTGTATAATGCAAATGTAATTTACGTTACGGATGGATTTGATATTCTCACTGTTTAACATGTTTAGCGTCACGGGATGTGTAAAAACAGTTGATGACAGGAAATGATTGAGTAATCTAATTTAATAACTAATGATGTAGGTCCCTGCAGAGCCTTAAGTCACTTAAAATAACTTATGGTATAGAATATATTTTCTTGTCACTAGTGATGTGTTGGCCACGAACGATCCGGTTATTATTCGTCGGCTCTTTGAAGTGAACGACGTCGGCCGGTTTCTGATCGGAGCTGATCTGTTGCTTTTTTTTCGTCTTTTTGTTTGTTAAAGCCACTTGTGATTTCACGTGTGTGTGCATTTTCTGAGTGTCCACACTAAACAGAAGGGGAAAAGTGGACGTTACAGATATGCAGCAGTGAGAGTTTGGAAGCAGCTAAGGTGAAAACATAAGTGTCGAGAAAAAAAACCCAGTAACATTTGGCCATATTTTAAACTTAATATATAGTTCGAGGACAGAGTTCAGACTTCAAAATTAAAATGATATATTGAACAGGCTCGCAAACCTACACTTAGCATATGTATACCGTTTACCCATTAGTTCAATGAGAGGAGAGAAGAAAAGCAAGGGAACCTGCTGTTAATGATCTTTTGAGTGAGTCGACTCCAACTGTTGCCACTCCTAAAATAAAAATAAACATTAATGTTATACCCTCTTGATGGTCCCTTTGTGTTTGTATTTCACAGTTTATTTTGCATAACTCCGAGTGTGTTCCAGCCAGGCTACGCATTTTGGGTGTGTCAGAAGTCTGGACGGGAGAATAGCCTCACCTTGAAAGTACCAAGCATATGAAGAAATGACTTAAGGGGAGAATATGGCCCTTAGATATGTTTTTTTGTTAAGATAGAATTCAACAACCGATGGAGCGTTATCATTTGCTTTCCTGAGCATGCGTTGTCCACAACACAAAAAATTAGAAACAAGCAAGAGTTTGCTTACTGTCCCAAAGTCACCTCACTGAATTAAAAAAAACAACACCAAATGCAGAAATATAGCAATGGCCACTCTGACCTTACTTCAAGGCTCTTTAAACATCGCATGAGGCAAAGTCAAGTAGTGAAGCGCCAGTGATCCTTGACCACAATAAACTGTGCTGAATCAAATGTTCATTCAGATTGTTCACAAATCACCCCAGCATCCTAAACTGTCAAGAAAATACAGCCCAGCCATGTGTCTTCTGTCAAAGCCAAGAGAGTGTTGATAAAGTTTATGAGGGAGCTCAAGCCTCATAAATTTGAGGCTGTTTGTGAAAGGACATCCTGCCATGATAAACACGCAACAGCAGCCTGCGGTCTGACAGACGTCTGCTTTGCGATCAGGGCAGGAAAAGTCTGCTCTCTTTGGGTCCACTCTCGTCACAGTGGGGAACACTTCACATTCTCCTAGTTCATAGTTGGAAAAGACAAAAGCTAACAGGAACAGTAGAGTAGAGTACAGTCAGTTGCGCCCCCACAGCCTGTGATTACCAGCAACGGTCTACCTTCACTGTCATTGTGGTCATCAGGTGGTGTGTATTTGAAGGGGGAGGGTCAATCTAAACACAATTTTATAGTGACCTTCAGCTGAAGCGCCGGTGCTGTAGGCTTTTGTTGGAGGGCTCGGATAGTACAAAGGGCCGAGTGCTGCTGTGATAGTGGTAGTGTGGGGGAAAGAAGTACAGTGTAACCTCTAAAGTTGAATCCCCCCGAGGTCGTATGATTCAGACTTTGTGAAATATCTTTAAAAAAAAAAAAAAGTGTTTCTAAAGTCGTACAACAATTTGAACCGCCGTTTCCAAATCTGCCCCAAACTTCCCGGGAATGTACTGCTTTTTACCTTCGAGGTAATACTGCTCTTTGTCAACGTGTACAGTTGCAGCTATGAACATATGAGCTTGGGCCGTGCGTCATTAAGGCTTGTCAGACCTAAAGCATCTGTGGTTGGCAAAGGAGGTGGGAAGACTGAGAGGGAAGAGGAAAGAGAGGGAAAGTGCTGACTCTGACACCATCCCTGTGTTGCTAACACAGGAACCAATTAGCTGGAAGCCAGCTTCCGTTGCCTGTGCTGTTACAAGACCTCATCTGGGAGTCCCCAGGCCTTGACTGCAACTTTGGTGGCACATATAGCAAAGGCACTCTGCAAGTGTGCTATGAAATTAGGAGGGCATGCCAAATTGATTCAGCAAGTGATACATTCTTGATATCTTGATCAATATAACATTGATATCAGTATAGTCGTACACTTGAAGCAATGGAGGCATACAAAGTAAATTGCATCAACCAGCAGAGTGTGTAATCAATTCAATGTTTTCCCTGCCTGAATAAAAAAAAGGATATAATTGTTTTGGCTCTTTTGAAACTAAAGTTTGAGCTATGTACTGTTCACGGACAGGTAGAACGTTGTTGGTCCCTGAGGCTGAATAAATTAGCACATAGTATAGTTTCTAGGGGATTTTGTTCATGTTTAATTGACTATCATTACCTAAATTGACTGAAGACCATGTAAAGTGAATTCAAATATTTGTTTCTCAATATATTATAAATATTTGAAGATGACTGCTAAAAATTTGTAAAGGACAATGTAGTACTCAATGTTGGAGATATAGGACTAAACTGTGTTTCACAATTTCAGTTTTCCCATTTCAGTTTTTTCCCAATCGCCCACCCCACCCATTGCTGTGCTGTGACCAAAGGGGTGCTTTTAAAAAAATGTAATTATATCATAATCAAATATGATGATGTTGTATTCATGACTGAAATACAATGACATCCAGCACCCATCAGCAGAGCTCATAATCTGTCTACCTGCTCTTCTATCAAATTCACCAAAATCGCATTACACCACCTGTGCCACAACTTAGACCTGCTCTGAGCTGGTCTAAAGTCTCGACTACTTTCTGTCAGCAAATGGTCAGGTGCGCCGATGTTGTCTGATAGAAAATGCCCTCGGTCTGTCGGGATGCCCGGCATGGCGTAGAGCGGTCTGCCAAATTCCCAATCACGGTAAACTAGACTTGCACGAAAATGAAGACGTGTCTTTTTTTACACCATTCACACGTGGGCCTGGGTCTGCTGCCCTAAATGTTTTAACACGTCTCAAATCACCTCAAATATCACACTCTGTGACTCATTTCCTTTCATGTCAAAGATCTTACTTAGATTCCATAAATTAAACCCATGTATAAGCACACACAGCCTATCTGTAAATGCACTGTCAGTACTTACACAAAGGTCCCTGCTCTCCCATGCCTGTGTGCACTTATTTATGCATGCAAGCAGTCAGAAATGTACACATACGCACACCTCCTTAACCTACACACACACACACCCTTGTTGTCCTGATTAAGGAGGACTATGGGTGACGCAGTCTTTTTATGACACATATTGATCCTCTGGAGCACAGTAAAAACTATCCCCAGACATACAACAGAAATAACTGTAACCATATAACAGCTTCCTGCCAGGGGAACAGATCCCACTGAGCAGCCACGTGACTCAACTATTTCTGGACCTGCAGCACCATAGCTGGTCCAAGACACGCACCATCCTATATGGGATGAGTGAAAAGAGGGTTATTGAGCCGTTTAGACGTGGGCCTGATTTCAATTATCCAAAGCGTACTATGCAGTGAAATGTAAATGGTGCATAAAATTGGCGCAGAGGTATTTTTTTTGGGGGGGTGGGGGTGAGGTGGGGTGTCAGTCATCTCACTCATCTCCTATAAAGCAATGTTCCATAGGATCAATGTTTAAATCTTGCCCCCCCCCAGTGTGTCTCCACTGTCCTTTTCAAAGTTGAATAGCAGAGCATAAGGTACCATTAGATCGCAATCAATCCCGTCAGTGTGTTGGGAAATTAAAATAAACAATGGAGTTGACAGCTTTTGGACTGACGATTCAAACCGGAATGCATGCAGTCGGACATCTATAAGAGAAGAGAGGCTTTTTGAGGTGACAGACACGGTGAGTCAAATAATAATCCTTAACATTGGTTAACGGCGTACCATCACAATTAATTCCAAGCTGCTATTTTAATGTAGCTGATAGCAGAGCGTATTTCGGTTCTGACCATCAAGCTCCGGGAGCAGCAGTAAAGCATCTCACCACATCTTTTAATACGAATACGCCCATGGGCGCTAGTGCATTTGCTACCCAAACAAACGACCACCCTGCAAAGACACCTGTGCTGTGCTTACTCAAGGCATATGATCACAGTCTCACACTTGTCGTGGTTGAAAAATGAGCGTTTCATGTACTTGTGTTCACTGAGAGGCTTTCAGTTTGATTGTTTATGAGCGCTTCCTCTCCCTCGCCATATGGTGCGGCTCACTTTTAATTATGATAATATCAACGTCTTTGTCTTGTATAGTCCATTTATGTAATAACATTTTCTCAGTGCAACAATCAACCACGCTCACTCCCTCAAGCGCACACACATTCAGTCAAAGCAGAGCTTATCAAACTCCCTAGCTTTGGAAGATCATATTTAACATGTTGCATGTGGACTTTTTTTTTTTAGGTTCAAATATATGCTGTTACATTAATTGCAACAGCAAGTTCCTATTTCTCTTTGAGAACGATTCGGATGCCTGTAAGAAAAGATTGCTGCTGTAAAGCTGTCTGTCATTCAAATGGTCAGCTAAAATACAGCTTCATGAGGCAGAGTACCTGAGATGGATTAGACAATGACATAGCGAAACACGTGGGAATAGCTCCGATATGGGGTGGATATAAGGGAGCAGGAATTTTAAAAGTCAAATAAGTCAACCTAACTCAGATTTTGACCTCTGGTTGACAATTCTTAAGTTCTCCAGTGAACCCACATAACTATGATCTGAACTCGTAATGTGTCTTTACATAACATATTTTTACTTTAAATCTGTAATCCGATGATGTGAGATTACCAATAACAGATGATACTTCCTGGATTCACAAGTCAGGTGCTTTAGTACTCCTGCCCCTTCTGAATGAACTGTCTTTGGCTTTTTCGATTGCAACACTCATCTGCTCATTGTGTGTTTTTTTGTGGTGCTGTACAACCATCGCTCTGGTTTTGTGGCTGGGGTTAAGTCAAGCCCACCAGCTATTTAACACACACGAGAATCTGTTACATCAAATCCGTTGTCAAAATTGGTTAGGATTTTGTAAGAAAAGTAAAGCACTGTATTTAGAACGTATCAACAGAGCTGGGCATTTTACAAAAAATTGAGTGTCCGTTATTCGTCATCCGTCTGCAGCGTGGGCACCCTTCCGTCGTCCATTATTCACCTATTTTTCAGGGGGGAAAAACATATTACCCGCCTTTAGGCCGGTCCGCCTCTGATTTTATACGGGATTCCGTCAACGATTCCGACTGCAAACTTCTATAGTACCCCCCCTACCCCCCCCCCCCCACACCTATTTTCGCGGTGAGGCTTCAATGGCCGTGGCGAGGCTTCCGTTTCCCGTAACCCTAACCCTAACCTTTCTGGGTCTTACAAGAAGATGCATTTAGTCCGGCCAAGGTGAGGCTTCCATGCCACGGTGAGTCTTTCATTTCAAATATCGCTCAGCGGGAGGAGGGTGCGAGTGGAACATGGTCGAAATTTGTAGACGGAAACGCAAAAGGAAGCCCGTTGAAAATGTATTTTCATTTGTTCTATAACAACATAAAAATATAACAACATAAAAAAAATAAATAAAAAAAAAAAAAAATATATATATATATATATATATATATATATATATATATATATATATATAATGACGAAGCAGTCAAACAAATACAATTAGACTGCGCAGAAGTGTGGTAACCTGCAAAATTGACAGAGTGAAATTGAAAACACATCAGTTCCTTGTTCTACATCCTATTTCTGTACGCCAAGCCTTGTGCATCTGTATGTGAAATAGATTCCTTTGCCATTCACAGTCCTTCACGCTGTTTGGTAGCAACGTCCCCAAATATCAGCATGAAGCACAGAATAATTCATGCAGATTAGGTCGAGCACGCAAAGGATGCACCTCCTCCTCTGGAGTTGTTTTACTGGAGGAAAGTATTTTAAGCTAGTTGGAAGTGAACCACTGCAGGGTAATCCTATTCTGCATTGTCTGCACAAAATAGTGATAATTTCTGGAGGAGTTTCCTTTCCCTTTTTTTTTTTTTTTTCCATTTTGTTGTTTTTGAAAGAAGGAGGCAAAGACTGGGAGGCAAGATGAGGTACCACTTTGGGGGATGCTAGGGGCCTCTAGTAGCTGATTATCTGTTTAAATAAAGCCCTGCAAAGCTGTGTGATTGTTGAAGGAAAACAAACAAGCAATTGAAATTGAGGAGAAGTTGTATTTTAAAGGGGTTAAAACGGAGAATTGCAGAACGGACCTACAAATGCTAAATGGACTTTCACTTGAAAAGCACTTTTCCATCTTTAAGCTGCTCGGAGCGCTTTAAGTCTTATTTATTTTCGGATGATGGAGCAACATCCCTGGATTGAAGTATTAATTAATTAGTCTGATGTTATTGTCATAATAAATAAGTACATAAATAGTACTTAATAGATAACCATTTTCCAAAAACACAAATTGTCAGTGCTTGATTCTTGGCACAAATAGCCATTTAAGGAGATCGCTTCTATTAGAAAATCGAAAAATATAATGCATGAATGGACTCTGTCTGGACAATAGATTTTGCCTTCATAGATTCTGCCATAATGCCCTGTCCTCGCAAAACAAAAGGTGCTATTCTGCAAAAGTGCCAGCTCATCAAAATGTGTGCAACAAAAGGTATCAGCCGTGGCATGGCACAGTATGGCGCTGACCCTAAAAGACCCAAAGGTCTCTTTTTGTTTCCTTTTATAGACTTCCCTATTTCAAAACAAAAAATACTCCAAAACATTTTACGTGTCTGTTATTTTAAAGCAATTGCGCACTAATCTGTGCACTTTTACTTTCACATTTTACTCCTTTTGCAGGGATAGATGATAGGATAGGTGGCTAAAAGTTAGAGCTCCTCAGTCACGATGTAACCTGTTATATTAAAAAAGTTTTGTCTGTGTCTGGTCAGTGTGACATTTCTGCCATCTGTCGAGCCCCTGCATTACATTTACTTTTTTTTTTTTTTTTTTTTTTGCGAGGCTCCGTGTTACAGGATTAAGCTGTCAGAATCATACAAGGTACAGTAGTTCGAACTCACAATCGCGTTTATTAAATATTTTAACTGGAGCCAATTTCCCGTTAAGTGTCATTACAGTGTTTCTGCACACTCGTGTGCCTGCAAAGTGTCACAATTAATTGGAGTTCATTTCCAGGAGATCATTTCCGACTGTTAGGCAGGCTGTAAAAGCACATCACCACGCGCATAATTACACAGGGAAGCAGAAGAAGTCTGCAACATTTATCTTCCAGCTCAAATATGAGAGGCTGCTGAGGAGGTGTTTGAAGCAGTGCTTATGTCTTTATGCTTAAATGAGCCTGCTCGTGCAGCTTCGCTTAATTTGACCAAAATGTTAATGAATAATCGACTCACGGCAAAAATACAGTCCAGTAAAGAAACAATAATTCAATTAGATCCAAATTAACTGTCCATTCAGCACGAGCCCTCCAGCTGTCCAAAGCAGCTAAAAGCAGAAATCAGTGTTGTGAGTAATTGAGCTCTCTGCTCAAGTAAACCTTTGCTTACCTTTTGCTTACAATGCAGATGCTGTAGACACAAATAGTGTGGTTCTTTTTAGCTTTATCGGATGTGAAATCACCCTGGCACAGCATGTTTTTTTTTGTTGTTTTTTTTAGTTTTGATGAAGACAAGATGGGGGGGATGTGTGGTGGACACGGAGTGGCACCGCGGGGTGCTTGTCTTTCCAGTGAATGTTTGTGGAATAACGAAGTGAACGGTGGAACAAGAAAAGATGCACTAAAATAAAAAATCCCTGGATGTTTGCTAGTCGAATGATGCGATGGAAAGTTAATAAATGGCATGCTCTATGAAAAAATAGCAGCCGTTTGTTTGAATTCGTGTACGTATGCACGCGTGACAGAAGGTTCCGGGGCTGCTGTGTGCAGTACCGGTTGGCAGGGTGACTGTCAGGATGGCCGTGTTTCCTGTGTCAGCTCTAAAATAGGTCCAAACACAGCAGAGATGCTCCGCGCACTCTGGCTATTTACAGCACACGCAGTGCAAGTGCAAGATGCTGCCAAGGTGTGTCATCTCAGAGAGGCATTGTGATTGGTATAGCATAAACTGACTTGAAGAACTGGAATTGGAAAACGAAAGGACAGTTTGGATTTTTTTCGGACATTTTTTTCTTTAAAATACAGGCAATAGTGTCTTATAATGTATTTTCTGCTAATTTAATACAGTATGTGTGCGTGTGTGCGTGTGTGCGTGTACGACCTTGACCACTCCATATGTGACAGTGTTGACTATGGTAAAGGCACTGTGTCCTTCTCGTGTCATGACGTAGGCCTTCTGTTTACTGGAAAGTTGCCCTCACTCTCTGGTGTCGGTTGCAAGTAGCAAACCTCACAATTGATGCATGCGATATAAGATGCCATAATTGCTTGTTTGCGCCGGACATGACCATCAGACTTTGCCTCACAGGCGAAGCAAACCATTGTGACATATACTGGCTAATACTCTCACAAGACTTGAGTGGAGTTTTGCAAAGGAAATTAATGTGCATGCAGAAGATTCCTTTTTCATTCAATATACAAATTATTTTGCATCAACGTTGGGCTCAAAAAATCATGTGCACACGGACAACTCTTGTTATATACAATTGTAATATAGAATACACATACTTTGTAATATATAGATACCTAGATAATTATGTATATAGCATACCAATAGTAAGCAACGTCCCTTCATTAAAAATAAATGAATAAATAAATAAATCCTCCTGTGGGGTTTCATAACCTTACTGATTACAGTAATGCCTTGAGATGCAAGTGATCCAACTTATGAGTTTTTCAAGAAGAGGTGACTCAAAATATTGAGATACCAGTGTTAGACAATACAATGGCAGTGAACTCAACTCACGCCAACAAGTAGCAGTTTGGTAGTTGATGAACAATTCTTCACAATGCCATAGATGGGCTAGCAAACAGCATTGGTGTCAGTTTTTTTTAACCCTTTACACAATGGATATTTTAACACAAACAGTGGAGCAACGCAAGTAGACAGATAATATTCATTCTTAAAGCTTTAAATTAGGAGTATTACTATTGCTTACTGACTCAGCTTTGAAACTCTTCTTTGTGTGTCGGTATCTTTGTATTATTTGTATTGACACCAGGAGCAGCACAATGTCTACTCAGCTGAATTAAAAAAAAAAAAAAAAACGTGTCAAAATGGTTAAATTCATTACATTGTATTTAATTGGCTGTTGTTTTTATAAAGTACAATACTATTCAGAGCTTTCTTTCCTATTAAATAACTTACACAATTTTTTAATTAGGCTGGAACAGCTTTATGGCATTTTCATATATCAATAGAACATAACATACAATACATAGTAATAATCCTGAGGTCCCCACACACACACATGTGCATGTCCTTCATTTTGACACTCCCCTTTCCGTTGTTTAGAAAGAAGTGATGATGGCGTCTACTTCTTTTTGAAATCACATTTTCTGTTTCTACCTATGTTGTGTAAACAGCACATCAGTGTTAAACAACAAAGCTTTACTGTAAATGACGAGGCAGAGAACCTCGGTATCTTTTCTACGTTATTGTGTGTGTGTGTTTGTGTGTGCGCACTTGCTTCATGAACCGTAGCGCTCGGGTCAGTTACATCTAATGTTGGGCTTAAAGCTGCTTTGAATGAGCCAGGATGTGCTCATCTTGTATGTAATCTTTCTTCTCGGTGAGTGTAGAGAGAAGAAGGGGTAAAAAAAAAAAAGGAAAAAAAAAAAATCCATAGTCTTTTCATCCTCCTGTGGCCACTGTGCCTGTGAGACGGCAGCCGTGGGAATGGAGAAGGATCCAGGCAGCCCTGCCTCTGACCTCCCTCTACTCCAACACAAGGGTGGAGATAAACAGGGCCATGAGGATCACTAACATCTTTCTCAAGCAGGCAAACAGTGACACCCGCACACACACACACGCGCACGCACCAACTGCACAGACATCTCATTAAAGCCATCGAAGGTGAGTGTTTGCAACTGCAGCGTGCCACAGGGAAGGAACTCTATTATGGTTACTATCAAGAGACATGGAAGGGAAATGAGAGTTTGTATATGTGCATCAAATCTTGGAATTGCATTTGTGTTTGATATCTATCTCATCATCACTCAAGGGATCAAGTCATGGCACCAGTATGAGTACTTATTGGCTAACACATTATGAAAGCATAGAGACCAAGTCATTTGTTAATTCCCTAGTTTACATCTGCCATGGACGTAATGTTTTTTAAAAAAATGTTCCACTTTTTTGGACATTTTTTGTATGATGTCTTTGCTATTGTTGTAAGGATATAATGTGGCAATCCACACAGTAAGACAACTCATCATACATACAATCTGCTGTATGCATGCAAGGGTCAGAAGCTTTGAAGTCAAGCAAAAGTTGCATCCAGAGCTCATCCCTATTACACACATCAGAGCAATTTGTATGCAGAATTGACCGCTTATAAATGCTCAGAACCTAGTTTGATGTATGTTTGTTTGGTAATAATTAGTGATGTCAAAATGAATGCAATTTTGTTGGATTAGTTTAGATGCAACTTTTGGATATCCTATGTTTGCTTGTCTTCATACAATTTTTACATTTTGCATTCGGAAGAAATTTGGGATATGAATGAGACTGTATCTACTTTTAAAAAACAATTCTGCCTTGATTTCTTTTGTAATTAAATATAATGCAAATCATGGCTAAAAAAATAACAGTTTTTGCTTCAGTTCAATGGACATTGTGCTGTTCATTTGAGTCTGTGTGGGACAATATAACACGTGTAGAGATACACACGAAGAAGAGTTTCACACTTAACTCAGTAAGCTGCAGTAATACTCATCCTTTTTTGGGCACATGATAAGAAAGAATATCATAGCTGTCCTGTGAAAAATACATGTCCATTTTTTTTTATTTTTACTTTAATGGGGTTTCCGCGCTACAGACATCCCATGAAAAAATAGACAAAATTGGACATACTGCACGTGTTTTTCACAGAACAGCGACAATATATGCCTTTGAGTATTGTTTTAAATGTCTACATGTGTTGTTCCACCATATGTATTCAAAAATCCCTTGCTTAATGGCTTTTAGTGCTCCAACACTGATAATATTCATTTGCTCATCTTTGGTGTTTTGCGTTGTTTGTTAGCATTAGGCTGAATGGACTACTGTCAGGCAATGCTATATGTGGTTGTTTTAAATGTAAAACATGTAATCATTTTACGTTTAGTTTGACAGTATACTTCAACTGGGAGTGACAATAATCAGGTCGGAGCCTCTTTTTGAAGAATTTTACACAATCTGCCAAACTGCTGCTTGTGATCAAGTGAGTTGAGTTGCATTCACTACCACCATACATCACTTGTATCACAACGTTTTGCTCACAAAACAAAGCAAAAAAAAGAAAAATGTCAGAAAGATGGTTTGCATCTCGAAAAACCTGTAAATCAGTCAGGTTACTTGAATCTCAAGGTCAACATTTGACCATGTTTCAAAAATATTGGTTCCACACCAGATAATGTAAATAGCAATGCACTGAATAAAGTGAGCCAGGTTTTTTTTCTTGCTTAAATTGTGCACTGTACCACTTCAGAGTCATTCAAACGAAAAACATGTTCTCAAGCCTTGACCTTTCTATTAGTAAAAAAACAAAACAAAAAAGTGTTTTACTATGTTTTGTCCAATGTCATTGATGTAATGCATGCAGCTGGGAGTTCATATTGAATGATGTACACTGTTTGTGTCTTTTTTTTTTCCTATTTGGTATCAATATGCAGTTGCTTCCGATAATGTCATCCTACACTGCTGTCCGCTACTCGCAACCAGAGACCATCAGCTGGGAACTCATTGCTCCCACCACCTTCCTTTTATCATGACCACATATGCACTGAGAAGAAGTTAAGACTGTTGCAGGGATGTTTGTTTGAACATACACATTTGTAACATACAAATGAAAGTGAGCAAAACAAGACAAGTCGATTTTTGTAAACACAATATTGTCCCCAAGTAAATATCAATGCCGCCCAAGAGAGGTCAAGGTGTAGATCGGTGTAGTGACGCTTCACAGAATAAACCTCATATTATACGGCAGTACATACATCCTCCTAACTTGTACGCCTCCTCGTTAGGCTTGTGAAGGCATATTCTCTTCACGCTGACACTGTCCAGACTGTACTGGTAAAACCTCAACGTGAACATTCCCTGTCTGGTTAACCAGAAGTATGAGAGAAATTGAGCGATACAAATATTTACTAGCCCCAGCCCTCCCTTGATTTCTACTCCTCCGACACAGCCCCGGCATTACGAGTTAACAATAAGAGCAACTCGGCCTTGTAAATACAATAGTTGTGTTGACACACGCAGAGCCTTGCAGCAGACTTGCAGGCTCCGCTGCACTACAAGCTCGCCTCTACTCCCTTTTTTCATTTCCTCATTCCCGGCCATCTACTCCACTTTTTGCTCCTCACTGCTCCTTTTCTTTTCTTTCCACACTTCTGCTTCTTCCACTTTTTTTTTTAGTCCTTTCCACGCCTCCCTCCTCTCCTCCCCTCTTCCCATTTTATTTTCTCTCCATTCCGTCTTCCTTGTCAGCCTCCGCTCATTTAATATTTATGTTATGTTCCTCTCTTCCAAAGAATTCTCTGTTTATTATTATGATTGTTTCATCTTGCCTAGGGAATAATAAACCATGATGATATGTATTAATATGTGTTCAAGACTCTGTATATTAACTGGGCACTCAACAGACCGCTTTTTCGTTTTTCTTTTCTAATATTTGAGGTTTGAGTACGTGGGCCAACTCTGCTTATTGAAATAAGCTTCAATGTTTTAATTAAATACATACAAAAAGTGCATCATTTTTTTCCCCCCATCAGAAAGAAAGATAACGCAATGTCTCTGAGGGAATTATTGTTTATTTGTAGCTCTATGACTAATACCTTACAACTGCACGGGTGACAATGTAGTTAAACATGCGTTTTATGTCATTTTTGGCTGCTGTTGCCATGTTTCCTTGCATCCCCTCACCCAATTTCCATCGTACATGTATACACTTATTAACTCACACCCCTCTGAATTGTTTCTTTCATTTGGTTTCAGTCTGATTCATTTGGTGGTTGATTTCATTTCTATTTAGTTTTGTTTTTTTTACTCCAGAAACAAGTGTAGTATGCAACAGCAGCAGCAAAATACTTTTTCATGTTGGATTTTTAGAAATAAAAAAAATATTGAAGCCTGTAGTGATTCAAGCGTGGCTCTGAACCCTCTAAATGCAGGCCTGGCATCTGCAGAGGGTGACTGACTGCGAATGCTGTTGCATGGCAGGATGAAGTGTGTTCATTTCCTTATTTATCGACTCGCTTGCTTTTCTCTGAGTGTTTGAAATTAATAACAGCCAGCAGAAATCAGACAGAGGGATGAAAATCAGCACTTTCCCTGCAGTGAAGCCATTCATCAAGCTAACGAGGGGGAGAATGGAAGTGGCGAAGGTGTGTGCGCGGGTGTGTGTCTGTGTGTGGCTGTGAGAGCGTGTTAGTGTGTGTGTAATGGAAGAGGAAGCATAGGCAAGCAGGTGCAATGTGGCGAGCACGGGTCAGAAGTGAGGTACACTTGATTTTGGGCTGAAAGGATTAAGTAGGAAGTTTGTTTTGGGGGAGGAACAGGGCATGTGGGCTGTATTGAGATGTTTGTCGTAGTTAAATGAATTTAGAAGGCGGGTTGAGAGGCATTGCTTTCAGTTCAGTTCAGTGCAGTTTGGGGAACAAATGTGTACATTTTTATGATCAAATCATTTATTTGGTTAGTCTAATGCTTTGCAAATGTATTTACCGGAGAGTGAACTGTGTTCACATTTTTTGCATTGCTTTGGTTCGTTACTCCTTTACAGTAAAGTTTACAGCCTTAAGATTGTTTCCAATTCCGTGACCACGCTATTAAACACATCATTGAATTGAATGGAAATGTCATTTGTCCATTCAAACCTCCCTAACAACCCCCCCAAAAAATGGTAATTTATTTGTAATAAGGAAAGTAGTCATAGTGCCAAAATTACTTGTGTGACTCTGTAAGATGAGTTATATTAATTTTAGTTTTCACAGAGGATAAAGTATTATGCATTGAAGTATCGTTATAGTGTCTGACTATATGTGTTGCTGTACCGTTTGTGTTCAAATAATTAAGTCGTTAATTACTGTATCCAAACATACTATATATTCCCATAAATGTGAGCATTAACCTAAAAGACTTTAAGGAAAAGCTATTTTTATTTTTTAAATACACAACATACATCATCATCATCCTTTTAATATTTAGTTTGACAGTAAACTCTAACTGTGAGTAAAATTAAACTTTGAAGCCTCTTTTTCGAGGGATGACTCACTATTTGCCAAACTGCTGCTTGTTGTGAAGTGAGTTGAGATGGGTGCTCATATATCACCTTTCAATCAAGTTAAGGCAAAAAATATATATCTGCCAAAGGCTCATACCTCTGGCTTAATTTTAGCAAATAGAACCATCCATCCATCCATCACAAGGGTCGCGGGCGTGCTGGAGCCTATCCCAGCTGTCTTCGGGCAGTAGGCAGGGGACACCCTTAATTGGTTGCCAGCCAATCGCAGGGCACACACAGACAAACATCCGCACTCACAATCACACCTAGGGGCGATTTAGAGAGTCCAATCAACTTACCATGCATGCTTTTGGAATGTGGGAGGAAACCGGAGTTCCCAGAGAAATCCCACGCAGGCACAGGGAGAATATGCAAAGGTTAAAGGGATCGAACCCACAACCACTGAACTGTGTGGCGGACGTGCTAACCAGTCGTCCACCGTGCCGCCCAAATAGAACCACTGTTTTCTAATTAAAACTTTTTCAAAAGTGGTGGTGCTTCTTTTTTAATGCTATGAAAACAAGATCTTGGGATCTTCTCCAGTAGGAACCAACCAAATCAGGCCAATGCAGACACAATGTCCCCAACTGCACCATTTTACTCCCCTCCCCTTCACTGATGGGTGATGATGCCCTCTCCCCAAAGTCCCTGGCTGCTCCGCCTCCCTGACAGTCCACCAGAGACCCAACAGTATCTCAAACCCAGAGTCGGCTGACTAAGCACATACTGCCGAGCCTCTCCCGTCTGAGCGAGCGAGGCGCTCGTCGCTGAGAACTCAGGGAAATAATTAGCAGAGTGGAGCGCTGCCCAAGCACGCTACACTAAATCTAGCACCACTTCACATACAAATGAAGCCCCGCGTCACCCCTTTTGGCTCCTTTCAAACTCAAACTGATACGTGTGCCTGATACGTGGTAGTGACGCAAACTGTTCACGTCTCACTGTACACGGTTGTCTTTATTTTTAACTTTCAAGTGTCTTCTGGTCATCAGCCCTAAACATAGTGAACTCCTCCTGAGAAGTGTCCAGTTTCTCCCTCCCACCTAGAGAAGGAGGTGGAGAGGCAAGGGATCACACCCAGTCCTGGATTAATCATCCAGAAGGTTGTTTATTTATTTTTGCGTGCCCCCTTTCTGTCTCTCTCAGGCCTCTGCACCTTCGTCTGTCTCATTAATTTTCCCCTCCACACGAGAGGTCAATCTGGATCGATGTCACCTGCCCTCCATTGCGGAGAGCAACATCCTGGGACCCAGAAATAGACCTTGCTGTGATAGAAGAGCCTGTCTGTAACTACATGCAGCCCTTAGCATGTGTGACTGACATGAACCAACTGTTATGGTGGGCAAAACACTCACGTAAGGACACGAATGATAGTTTTGAAAAGGGAAACCGGATCATTTTGTCGTAATGTGACACCCAGGAACCAGCAGGCAGGTGCATTTGATTGAAACCTGGGCCAGCCATCCACACAAAGGGCCGAGGGTTGGCCATTTTTCATCGACCAGTGGTCTGAGTGGTGTGCTTTTCCAGCCGATTGGGCCTGATGATTTGGCAACTGAGGTCTAATTGGCTGGTCAGCTTCGGTAAACCAGTTTGTGAGAAAGCAAAAACGGCAGCAAATACATTTTGGTCAGAGAAAAAGATTGATATAGAGCCATTTGCTCTGTAAGAATGTCTGCCAATCTTGTGAGTCATCAGCATACCTGGCAAGTCTTCATCAAAATATGTAAAAGTAAAAAGAAGAAAAATGGAATGTCCACCACATCGTCAACCTTAGTCCAAAGACTTAGGGCCCCATTTTCATGCCCAGAGCAGGTCTAGCACTAAGTGCAGTCTAATTGTGTCCATGAGTTCTTTCTTTTGGTACTTTTGTAGACAGGTGCAGTTAGAAATGTTTGCGCCGTTGTGGGAGTGAACACAGCCGACTTGATTCCCGGCTAATCGAAGTGGCTCATCTCATTCCCTTTAAATTCAGCGCGGCAGCATGAAATAGCGCGGTCTGCCAAATTCCCAAACACAGTAACCTAGAATTACCCCTGCACGGAAATTAAAAGGTGCCAGTTTTTACGCCAAGCGCACACGCTCCTTTCTATGAAAATAGGGCCCATAGTCTAAAGGTGACTCACTTCTCTTTACATTATTCGTTACTTTACAACTTAAGTTATCAGTAAATCCAGAAATGATTGTTTTTAAGTTTCATCTTACAGCATTTTTCTTCCACTTTTTAATTTACACTTGTATGACAGTAAAGAATGCTAAAACGCATGATGCATGAATTCAACTCGCCTTCCTCTTCCTAAGCATTTGTCATGTCATCTAATGTTAAGTATTTTACGTATTTTTTTTGTAAGTTTGATTTTATTTAGTTTGATAATACAGCGATTTACTTCACTTTACACTTGTTTGTCTGTTAAAAAAGTTAAAGGTTAAAATGTTATTGTCAAAATCCTAAACAGCTCAACAGTTTTTTAATTGTAACAGTTTGACCCAGGACAATTATATTGTTTTGGATGGCATTTTTTTTTTCTGTGGTTAGTTTTATGGAACTGATTCAGTGTTCCATCTGTAGCTTAATTAGACCAAACAACATTTGGACTGTGTGATTTTATTTTGTCAGGACATGAGACGGGGCCCGGTTTACAATCTTTTCTCTCATTTGTTCAAACATAGTTTTGATGGGCACCTCAGCCTTTTCCATACCAAATTCATAAAGTATGTCAAAGAATGCTTCTTTGTACACTAGGAAAGGCCTTCACATGGAGGTTGGAAGCACACACTTGTCCAAAAGCTTCTGAAGGAGGCAAGAGTTTGTATATCGATTGATTTAATATTTGCAAAGAGTAAGTGGTGCGTCTCGGTCATGTATTTACCAGTTGATGTCTGCTGGCTTTTGTGGTGTGTTGAAGTGCAACACAGATGATGTGAGGTGAAGCAGCAATTGGACCCCTGCAGCTATTTCGTTAACGTCCATTCGGCTTGAGCTTGCCCCTTACAAAATGCTTATGTGATCACACTCCAGCCTGCTGGAATCTATATTTGCACACATTCATCTCACCTTTTTTTTCACCCACTGATACATATACATATATATATATATATATATATACATGCACACACCTGGTGTTTTATCTGTGTCAGCATATCCTGGGTCCCTAGCTCTCCTGGGACTCTGAACTCTAGCATTTCTTTGTCTACTGTGTCTACTTGCATAACAAATATTGGCCAGTTGGTGAGGTTATCTGAGGTGATCGCCTCAAAATCGAACTGACTCACAGTCCTGCGTGGCTTAGAGTTGCGGTGATTTTGGTGACATATATGCGATCCTGGCCAGAGTCAGACACACGTTGCGCGGGCACCAAGGACACCAAGACCTGCCTCTCCATCTCCATCACTCTGCTTGTCCCCCTGGAGCTACGTGGTCAGACTGCTCATAGGCCCTCCCCTATCCTCATATACTTGGATTTCCATAAAACATAGATGCACCTCCTGAATGGTTTAGAGCACGAAGAACAGACCACACCGTACGCTGCGCTCCGCTGTAAGAGCGCCGCATCGGCAATGAGCGCCGCCAGAGCCAGGGAGCAGAGATTTACGAGGCCGCCTTAGATAGACATCCTCATAGTTTTCCACTTTAATTTGTTTAACATCCGTTCCTTTGGCATTGTTTATACTCCCTACCACTCATCTGCGAGCACAGGGCGCCTAATTCACAGTGATGACGTGCGGAAGGGGGGGCATCACTTAAAACACTTCATCTGTGCAAGATGTGTCCTTGTCTCTTTTGATGGCTTTTGTCCTACCTCCCTTTCGAAGTCAAGTAGAGCTGGAGAAAGGCCAGCTACCCATCATACAACACACGGCCCACTTAGACACAATCAAGTAAATAACCCTGCATATAACATACAACACATCCATATGTAAAGCCAGTACCGCAAAGCTTCTTCCACCCTTTATGTGGTATGAGCAGGCGCGTCCTGAAGGTTTGATTTTAAACAAGCCTATAACTTTATTTCGGTGAGATAAATTTGGGTTTTGAATTCTTATGCCTGTGTGAATTGATCTCAGGAAGTCACACCAACCCAGTAGTTGCTATTTTGCGGTGACATTTTAATCAGTGACATTTTAATGACTGAATGTTGCATCATACCAGTGCTTATTTGTATACGTACGAATGGCAGTGAAGCATAAATCTTTAGTTTAAGATAGGTATTTTACTTTAACCACCAGGATCCCCTACCGAAACCAAGTGTGTTCTTCCAAGCATCCATCCATTTCCTTGTCCTCTCAGACCTGCAAGCGGCCAAACTCTCTTCATCTGCCATTGTAATGGCATGAGGCAAGCAATGAAGTAATTAATACATAGGCCTTGCTAAACTGTGTAGCTGGGCTTCATTGACTGCTTAAAGCGGAAGTCAACCCAAACATATTTTTTCCAGAATATGTTCTATGCAGGACCAGTTGGAATACGGCATTCTGATTAATATTTTGTTTGCGGAATATGAGTTGAGCAGCAAAATGCGCCCATTTTTAGCCATCTCAGGGGGCGGCCATTTTGTCACTCTGTCGACTGAAAATGACATCGAAGTTGCTCAGGGCTCAGATAACGACCAATCACGACTCACCTGTTTCCTGAAGCTGAGCCATGATTTGTCGTTGTCTAAGCCCTGAGCAACTTCAATGTCATCTTCAGTCCACAGAAGTGACAAAATGGCTACCTGCTGAGCTAGCTAAACACGGGTGGATTTCTCATATTCCACAAACGCAATATTAAACAGAATGCTGTGTTTAGACTATAGTGGACCTGCATAGAACATATTCTAGAATTAAAACAAATATTTGGGTTGACTTCATCTTTGACAGTTGATTTTTAATGCTCAATAGCCTGCTAAATATTCCCATACACATGCAAACATTTCCATATTTTGTTCTCAAATGTAGCAGGGTATCACACGGCGCATTTACTTCTTCCAAATACATATAGCCGTGAGACGCGTATGTGTGTGTGGGACGTGACGCAAATCTGGAAATACTCATTTGCTACTCAAACACCACTGGTACAAGTACAGCCCTCGTGCTTATTCTTTTTTTTTTTTGTCTTTTTAATTATTGAGATAGCCATACTTTTTGCATTCCGCCATAATAGCCACATCATAGACCAGAATCCTGTGCGGGCAGTTACTGCCAGCGGCAGCCAATATTGATCCAGATTCGCCTTTCAATGACACTACGTCATGCCTCCGCTTCCTGCAGACTAAGAAGGAACAACTCTGCATGTGTTAGCTGCCAAGGCGTCTCGGAGAGATTGGTCCCACAAGCTTATTAAAAGCTTGCTAGATCAAATACAACCAGTGTTACCAAAACGTGTTTCGATGCAATTTTTTCTTCAAATACCATATTTATTGGTTGATCTGATAAACCAAGGTCCCCTTTTAAGTGTGAATCACGAGGACAATCCACCCGTGGCGGCTTTGCACAAGCACAATTGTGTTCACAGGGATGAAGGTCTCCAGCTCTGGCTGCAGCTAGGAGGCAGTCTCAGGAATCTCCAAAAGTCTCCACTGAATTGAGATTCGATTTTAATTTTCAAAAAACAATATGGGTAATGGCAATTGACCAATTCATTCATTTAACCTTTAGGAGCCTCAGTAGGTTGTGGAAGATCCATACACAGCCACAACAGCCTGACACTTCCCCCTCACACTGGTCACACACTGCTGTGGAATGGCAATCTCATTATTCAGCCACCATTTCTCGTCAAGTCAACGTCATCGTTAAGTCAACCAAAATTTAAATTCACATTTAAAGTCTCCACTCAATACAATTCAAATGTGATCAATTGGTTTTGTCCGTCCTTGACTTAGTGTCCATGTATAAACCAAAACAAGCTCATTACAACAAAAAAAAACTAGAGGAGTACTGCAAGGGCACACACCACATACGGTTCTGAAGACATTTTTTAGACCACCTGACAAAAATGAGAACAGACCAACCAGCATCACAATGTGCATTCATGTTAACACTCTCAATTTAACTTCAACACTCTTACCATTTGGAGCAGAAGTGGTGAGTTTCGACGTGAATTCAACTCTTTCCTACAAAATTCTTTTAAAAAAACTTGAATAATGTCTTTTAATTTTTTTGTATGACAATATATTTTAAATGTATGGATGACAATAATATTTTAGTATTTAAAATATTTTGGTTCCTAAAAATATTCTGGGTCCTAAAAATTTTACCTCTTCCTACAAAATATATTGTTTGTTTCCTTCCACCTAGAGTGCATTCATGTGCTTATTAAATCTTCCTAAATTCTCATGGAACGGACTCAATAATATTCTCAACATGGATGGAATTTAAGTACGCACAGACACTCTGTGCGTTAGGTTAAAAATACTCAAGCAACAGTTTTGCAAGGGTTGAATATTACTGAGCATGGCAAAGATATCCCGGATTGTCAGGAAACTTTTGTTGACTTTTTAAGGACTCTACACTCTGTTTGTATAGAAGAAAAAGAACCAAAAAAGCTGACTGAAAGACGTTTTTTTTTTTTTTTTTTTTTACCTCAGGGAACCAAGGGCGCAGAGGAATGGGGCTTGAAATCACAGATGGAGGAATTTTCTGGATGACCTAGAGAGGCAGATAAGATTGGAGAAAAACACAGGAGAGGATAAATGACTATCAAGGTAAATACACACTGTGCCATTTGCTCTCATTCTTCTGTTTCCTCCAGCATGTGTCATTCTTTGCCACCTTGTCAAAAACACACAAATAAATGCACCACACAATCACAAAGAAACAAATAGTTCCACTCCGAGCAAGATTCTCTCTCGCCTTGTCTGTCTGCTTGAATACAGTACATGGATCACGGTAAGTGTTTGATGCAGAGGGAAATGTAAAAATTTGCATGCAAATAGACTTTATAGGCAGAGCCTCATGCATCAAAACACTGTAACCACCAGAGACAAAATATCTGAGCTTGCAGTGTGTCGCTGCACAGAGAAGACAAAATACTTTTTTCACCTGCTCAGCTCATTACATTACACAATTAATTGTTCAAAAAGGAGCTCAATTCATCACACAGAGAAATGAACTGTGGTGCTTGGCATTTCTGGCCTTTGCCGTTGACACTTCGTTAGAGACACTTTCATTTTCAAGTAGTAGAGAAGGTGTGGTGCAGTTACTCCGTGGCTCAATAAATGTGGTGTGGAAATGTTAGCTTAGATCGCCGCTCCTTGTGCTGGGATGCCAAACAGGCGAGGTGAGGAAGATAGAATACTCTAAAAGACAAATAAATTCATTGCATTTTCAAATAAGTGTAAATCACTTTTACAAAGTGTGTACAAACAAATTAACCATCTTAATTTTGTCTTTGCTTTGAAAATATTTATTAATAGACATTTTCATTAGAATCTGAATATTTGTTCTGGAACAAATATGGGATTGCTACAAGTGTGATTTTCTTTTTTTTTTTCTCGCCACATTTTTAGTATGTGCAAAGGGGTTGCTGAGGGATGATGTTGCATTTATTTAAAAGTCACTGTCTCTTGGTCTGTGTCCATTTACAGACATATAGAATTACCACAGCAGGTCCAGAGCACCTCATTACCAACATAACCTGCAGCCAGTCTCTTTCAAGGACAACTCTCTAATGACACCACACATATCCGCTTAATGTCTATTTGAAGCACACAGTCACTTCCCTCTTCAAAAAAACAAAAAAGGAGCAGGGATTTATAGAAATAGCAAAAGCATTCTCGGATTGAATAAGCACCTTAATGGCTCCCTGATGTCAGTTTAATTCTGAAGGAGTTTAGTGTTTCCACACTATCTCACTCATATAGAATGACAGGAGACCGGATTTTCATTATCTTCATCTGCTGGAAATCTGTAAATACCATCCTCAGATGTAAAAGGCATTTGAGACACTGTGAAAAATCTAAAATGGTATCAAACAGGTTTACCTCATGTTACAATCTGTATTTATTATATATATGTAATAACAATTCAAGTGGTTATATGAAGTCTACACACCCTTGTTCAAATGACTTGGTTTTTTGTGGTACAAAAAATGAGACCAAGATAAATCATTTGAAAACTTTTTCTGTCATTAATGTGACCTATGACCTGTACAACATATACAAGTATTTTTGAGAGGTGACGTAAAAGAAAAAAAAACCAAAAAACACTGAGATAATAAACTCATGTTAAATGTGAGTCCGCACACACCTGCCACTACAGTACCTCTGATTAACCTCCAGGAAGGCTGAGATGTTCTAGTATGCTTTTCCTGGCATTTTGTGTAGCCACATCTTACACAAAAGTCATCGTTCGCAGAGAGCATCCACAGCATCATAGGGATCTCATTGTTCAATGAATATTGTCGGGAGTAGGGTACAAAAGAATTTCTAAGGCATTAAGTATAGCATGGACCACAGTGAAAACAATCATCATCAAGTGTATAAAATATGGCACACGTGACATGACCCACAACTGGACAGTCCTCTGAAATTGATGAAAAGATGAGAAGAAAACTGCTCAGAGAGGCTGCCAAGAGCACATCAGCAACATTGAAGGAGCTACAGCAATTTCTGGCAAGCACTGGTCGTTTAGGACACATGACAGCATTCGTCCGCCGTCTTTATACATCTGAGGGTGGCAGGACGGAAGTTTTATCTTATAAAGAAAAACATCCCAGCTACAATTTGCAAAAACACAATCGAAATATCTCAAACACGTTTTGTAAAATGTGTTATGGTCCGATAAAGGTCCGAAACCAAAGTTGAACTTTTTAGTTATAGTTCCAAAAGGTAGGTTCGGTGCCAACACAACACTGCTCATCATTAAACGAACACCACACCAACATGGAAGCATGGGGGAGCATCAGCTTTGAATCTGTTTTCTTCAGCTGGAACTGGGGATGTAAACGACATGGATGGATTCATGAAGAGTGCAAAATAAAAGTCAGCATTAGCACAAAACCTTCAGGCTTCTTCAACAAAGCAAAAACTGCCAGGAAAAAAAGCCTACTAGAACATCTTTACTTTATTTGCGGTTAGTCAGAGGCACTCTAAATATTTGCAGGTGTATATCGACTCACATTTAACTTAGAATGTGATTGGTGAGTTCAAATGTGATCCACATTCCTCGTGATACTCTAAGCGGGTGTGCAAACTTGTGCAACCACATTCCCTCAGTAATTTTTTACTCCTCCCTTAAAAATACTGTGCACATTTTTAATTGAGTTGTACAGGTTATAGGTCACATTAACGGTTCAAGTTTTTTAAAATGAATTATCTTCAGTTTTCAGTCACTTTTCACAAAATGCTGGCATTTGAGCAAGGGTGCGTAGACTTTTGATATCCACTGTATATGTAATGATGTCATTTTATTCATAAACAATTTGTTTTTAGTTTCAAGAAGACAATGGCAAAACCGAAAATGGGTTAAATTATTTGGAATTGACTGAGTTGTGTTGTATGTCGGATGTGCTCGTCCATCTCATTTGGTGCGTTGTGGGCAGAGGAAATGAGTGCGGACTCCCCGGGGTAGAGATTACTCTAATGACTTTGAAAGCAGCCTTGTGCGCTGTCCCTTTTGACCTCTACTCATCCTCGACTCTAGAAGATGACAAGGTGATAGTGTGCATGCACACGGGAATGGGTAGACAAATGTTCATGTGTTAACACCTACTGTACAATCATGTACATGCACGTTTAACAAAAAAAACATGAACACACACACACACAAGCAGCAACATATAAGATCCGTCCCCAGCTACTCTCGTTTCTTCTGAAGCTTTTAAAGACTTTATACCCGCGAGTTGACTGCAAGCCACAATATCATGCCACAGATTTAACTCTTTATGGGTATGAATGGTGCTTATGTGAAGATCAGTCTTTAAAACTCGTTCACTTCCAAAAACGTTTTTATGTCTTATCACAGTCCAGACATTCAATCCCGGGAACTTAATTATATATTTTTTTCTTTCTTTTTTTTTTTTTTTTTTTTAAACATTGGGGTAAAAGAGGTTCTGAAAATGTCTGGCAGTGAATGAGTTAAAAACCTAAATGCCACAACGACACGAGGAACATTGGGCAGAACAACACATGTCTACTTAATGTTTGAGAGTGTGTTTTCTGTTCCAAAAAAGCATGCAAGTACTGTATGTTGTTAGTTTAGCTCAAATCGATGTGTGCCAACAAGGAAACAATCAAAATGAGCATTCAAAAAGAGTTGAAAGAGGACATCTTAACCAGAAACCATATGCTAATTTTTTACATGCCACTAAAAACCCACAACACTTGGCTGTAAAATAGCCCAACTATTTGAAAGATTCCCTTTGAGTTTGCGACTACAATCTCTGAATGGGAACAAAAGCAAACAAGTACCCATGCATTCTCAAGCTTTTCAATAACCGAATATGAAAACAGCAGTATTCCGTCTCTGATCAAATAGATGTAATTAGATACAGTGAGGAAGAAGGAGAGCGGCTTGGCCGTGACTTGCCTAGCATGTGCACGCATGCAAAAACCCGACAGCGGCACAGCTGCACGGAGCTACGCTCTCGATTTATCATCCCTACATCGCAGGAGCTAGTGGGCCACATGACTATTAATCATCAGCAAAACCATTTAATTCAGCACAAGCCCAACTATTGTCTCAGTCTCTCCCCTCTGTCGGCTGCGCAAAACAGCATACACCTCTGAGGAAATCACTGGAATAAAAGCAGACAGGCGAGTGTTGGTTAGCAACAAAAAAATGACCCAATGTGTTGCACATTACAACGTGTGATGGGTTTGTATTATAAAATGGGGACTAACGGTGCCTCATTGGCAGCTTTGTACAGGCACATATGCTGGTTTTCATGAAAAAGTGCATGACCCAAAGTGGTCACAAAGTTTGCACAATTATGTTAAAAATTAAGGCTCACTGTCTGTTGGATTGTCCAACTAATTGTCCCGAAACAATGGAGAAAAAAACATTGCCCATGAAACATTCTTTTTTTCCACACTTGCAAAAGTTTCTTGCTTTTGAGAAGAAGTCCTTGCTGGGAAAAAAAAAAGTTGTGACTTTTATGGGACAAAATATTTTTCCCAAAAATCTAAAAGAGATGTCCAAAAGCGACCACATTACAGGAATGAGTTTCTTCTGCTGGCTGGTATTGGCGCCTCTTGCAGCTCCCCCTCACATGACAAGACCGTCCCCTCCCTGCAGCCTACCCTCCCCGAGCTCGGACTCTGCCCCGAGCCAACATTCAAGCCCTCTGACAAACAGGATGAAGTGGGGTGGAATTGAAAGATCCTCAAATAACAAAGTGTGAGCACACACACATTGTCCCAAAAATCTGACAACAGATCAAGCAGCACGCAATATGACATGAGAGGGAATAAGGGACATGCACATATCACATGTTTCGCTTAAACACATTACATGTACACACACACACACACACACACCCTCATTGACGGGAACATGCAATTAAAAGAATGTACACACCCGATTTGAGAAAAATAAATATTTCCAAATATAAAAAATATACTTACAAGTACAATTATATTTTTCCTCAGTTTCATTTTGATTGATGGACCCTTCACATTGTTATGATTCTAATTCCAAATGGTTGAAAGCGTTTTTCCGAGTTAATGTAGAATAGGAAACGTCCGTATCAAACTGTCGAGACTGTATCGTTAAACAAACATAAAAGCCACACCGCATGAATTAATCAATGTGGTATGTGATTCTGTTGTAGGTGTATTGAAATGTTTAAATGCAGGAAATCCCTGCTTCTAATAATTTCAACATGCTGTCTGTTCCCTATTATTTTTGCTTAATCATTAGGGGTAAATACCAGCTGGTAAAGCCATATTCTTGGGTGGTCTATAGGAAAACAATACATGAAGAAAATAATTGTCTTTTTCGTGTTGCAAAACTTTTCATGATGGATTTCTCAGCTTTTTTTATTTTTTGGGGGATCACAGTGAAAATTCCGAGGACCAGTTAAAAAAAAAAAGTGAGAAACGTATTGAAGGCAATTATACATTTATTGCATATCATTTAATTGTATGAAATGACAAAACGAGCACATATGAACATCACATATGGTTAGTGAGTGAAATCATTTTGCACAGCAAAATATATATATATTTATATGTATGGATGTATGCATGATGTAAGATTAATTAACATATTTTCAAAAGGAGCGCCCTTTTATTCTTTGTTTTATTTATACTTGCAGGGTATGAATCCCTGACTATCTAACAATGTCCAGACATTATCAATTATAATAATTATTTCTTTGCAAATATTGAGTTTGTTGAATTCAACACATGTTCTTTCATGAAGTGATACTGAAACTGTTGCATGTCACAAATACCTAATATGGGCCAAATAACTGTGGAAAACAGTTGTTCTTATCTCCCTACATCGTGATGACAGGCCAGAGTGTTTAGTGCACTGCACTCACAATACTTCAGCTTCTTCACAAAACTCCTTTAAAAGCTCAAAATCTGAACAGTTTAGCTTTTTGAAAGTAGTGCCAAAGGGAGACCTCACGTATATGCTGAAAATGTATTGTACAATCCTGCTCACTAACTCCACCAGAGTCCAAATGCTTTTGCTTGTGAGCTGTATTAGTCATCTATGTGATTCAAACAGTGGCATTTGTTTTTGTGTCTATTCAACTTAAATTTATAAAACTTTGTACTTATATTACACTTTCATCTTTATGTCAAATGCAGAGGAATAATATTAAATAACAGTTTAAAAAAAACGATTTCCGACACCCCTGAACCATGAACCATGCAGGATCCACTTCCGTCATATTCATTGCACCCTAAAGACCTTGGGTGGTGGTGCACTTCAACACAGCTGAAACGCCATCGCACTGTACACAGGTGGGAAGTCCTGTCACTTTTTTGTACAGCTGTCCCAAAAAAGTGAGGAGGCATAAATGAAAAATATGAATGCCATGCTGGAGTCACCTCCTAAAATAATACAAATTTGAAAAAAAAAAGGACATAGCACAGAGAAATAAAACAGCATTTAAAAAAAGAAAATACATGTCCAGCATGCTGAATAGTTCAATAACTCTTTGAAAAAACAATGAATACATAAAGTCTCTTAAGAAGCAAATGCATGAAATGGCTGGCAATCCTCCAAGTTTGGAAAACAAAACAAAACAAAAGAAATACATGAATGCACTTTAACAAGTATCTGCACACTGTTTCGAACTTAAAAAAACAAACAAAAAAAACCATGTCAAAGGGCGAGTTAAAGTACATGCATGCACTTGCTGAACTAAGTTGGATCCAAATCAGACACTGCAAATCTAATGAGGGTTGAGAACTAGTGACAAAATTGGTCATTTATAATAGAAAAGTAGACTAGGTGAGAGTTCTGTCAACTCAAACACATCGCTCCACGTATAAACCAACAACCTGTTTAAAATTTGGAAGATGGGGGGGGGGACAAAATAGTTCTTTTCAGGCATATGCGCCAAATGGGGAAAGGTGTAAAAAAGTTCAAACAGAAACGTTTAAAGCCGGGCTGAGTAACTCGTCAAATCTTTTTTTTTTTTTTTTCGCGCGAATATGTGCAGACTCACATGAAAAACTCCGGAGATGAAGGGTTGTTGTCGCTGCTCGAGCCACTTTCTCTGAAGCCGTTGCCGATGAGCTTCTCATACTTTTCTTTGTACGCGTCCCTCTCCCGGACCAGCCTGGAGATCTCCTGCTTGAGGTGCTCCACTTGCTGCACCAGTTGCGTCTTCTCGCCCTCCAGGACGTGCCGCTGCTGGACGCGCTTGAAGCGACACGACTGCGCGTAGCCTCGGTTCTTGAGGGTCCTCCTCTTCTGCTTGAGCCGGATCACTTCTTCCTTGCTGACCCCCCGCAACTGCCGGTTGAGCTCCCGCACGGACATGGTGACCAGCTGCTCGTCTGAGAAGCGGTCGTCCAGGCGCATGTGCGGGTGGTGATTTGTCCCGGAGACGCCGTTGGACTGGACGCCCGGCGCCTGGTGGTGGTGGTGACCGCCACCTCCGCCTCCGCCGCCCCCTCCTCCTCCTCCCCCGGCCCCGCTGTGGTTGTGGTGGTGATGGTGGTGGTGGTGCTGAGCCCCGTTCTGAGCGGCGGCCGCAGCGATGACCGCCGACACTACCGCCGCGGCGGAGCCCATCTCCTCCCCGGCCATGGCGCCTCCCGGGCCGGCTGCGCCTGCGAACTGTTGGCCTCTGGCGTAGCCATCGAACGACTGGAGCTGGTGGCTGCTGTTGATGAGCGCCTCGACTGCGTCCTCGGGGCTGAAGCCCAGCGCCTCTGGATTGAGCTGCTGTTGGTAACCGGACATCCAGTAGAAGTCCTCTATGTGTGTCTTCTGCTCGCTCCCCGAGCCCGGACTGGGCGCCGAGAAGCTCGGGGAAGGGGGCACAGAGCTGCAGGGCGTGCTCATCGGCGTGGAAGACAAGGATCCCCCGGCGATGAGGCGGCTGCACTGGCTGATGGTGCGATCGGGCTCGACCGGCTCCTTTTTCACTTCAAACTTCATCAGATCGAAGTCATTAACATATTCCATGGCCAGGGGACTGGTGGGCAGGTCGGAGTTGCTCATTGCCAGCTCTGATGCCATCCTCTTGCTGCTGCTGCTGCTGCTCACAGTCCTCCAGACGGGCTGAAGAGCAGCCGTCGCGCCGGGCTGGTTGACGAGAACGTGAGCCACTTTGAGAGAGTTTGTAGAAAGCGTTACAAACAAGAGTTTCTTTGCGTCCTGGTTCGGACTACTTTGGCCGTCGCTCGGAGGAGGCTGTCGCGCACACACACCGGCCGGGTGTCGCGCACACGAGGAGCGGAGTCCCTTCTCGGCGCGCGCGTTGTATTTCAAACATTTAACACAACTTTTCACGCTCCTTTTCTCACGGAGACATCGCCACCCGAAGCAGCCGGCTGCAAGCGAGCGAGCGAGGGCTGGACACGGGAGCGATTTTTTGAGGCAGGCATCACACAGCAGTTGAGTTTAAGAGCTTTGGAGCTCACATGACGTCAGGCTGCAAGTGGGAAATTGTCTCGGACGAGGAGCCAATGGGGTCGCACACTCCGATACCTAATTAGCATATTAGTCGACTGCAGAAACCAAACTTTTTTTCTCCTCCCGTGTCAACTGTCAAATGCCGTCAGCTGACACTCAGCTGCAAGCCGAATCTCCCAACTCTTTTCTCCACTCATGTTTGCATGAATGACAGTTGTCTCACTTATCTCAGTGGAAATACATGCTGTTGATTCATTTCCATTTCTTAGTCTTATTTCTGAACCGATGGATCACTTTTAATTAACTTCCATATGCATATAAGGCTACTGTGTATTATTTGATTGTTGTCAATTAGTAACTTGTAAGCTACAGTAAATGCATACATTTCTGAATATATTTTACAATGTTGGCATTAATGACATCTTTGAACATAATAGCCTACATGACCTAGAAGCACCGGTTGTATTGTTCACGTTGAAGAAAATGAGTGAAAAAAGCAAAAACGGTTAACTCAAGAGCAGCTTCATGCGCTTGTGTACCAGTATAAAACTCAACACTGCCACCTTTTGGACATACCGGGGATTAAAATCTTCCAATCAAAGTCTCTCAGATAATCATCAAATAAAAAAAAGTATAGTAAAAGGTTTATCTTACAACGTTTGTCGTTTCTCAATGCAAAATCCATATTTAGTTATATACTATGCATACACTTTTGTATTATTGGACAGTCTAAGATGAATATGTTGTTGTGCATGAACATGAACCCAGTGTTCCATCCAAACTGATATCATGTCCCACTGCCATAAACTGGCTTTATCTAAGCACTGGCTCGTCGTGTTGCAGAGCGGTCGTATAATCTGCTCACTTTCATTGCACTTTATCTCAGTTCAGAGGTCTCCTACTTTGACTTGACTTGTGTACAACACAGCCATACGACTTCTTTACAATATGTGACACTGGTTACCTTCTCACCCCTATGTCCTTTGCCTTTAATTGATCATTATACACACGTGGACAAAGTTGTCAAGGGAAGTGAAATGTGTAGGTCATGCGGGTCTTCCAACACAATAGCGACACAAACACAGCTAAATAAGTAACAAGAATGGCTAAGAACAAAACCTTGAACTATTTCCAGAGAGTCCTGTAAATACATAAGTCCAATAAATACTATTATGTGAAAGAAGCTGAAACATTTAGTTTGGAGAAGGTACTCAATTATCACACCTGAGAAGGTTACAGCACTTAATGATTAGTGTGCCAAAATACCTGTCAAGACATGCTAAAAGCCTCACTGAGACTTACAGAAATGATTTGATCGCAGTGATTACCTCAAAAGATTGTGGAGTGAAATATTGAGTTCAGGGTATTCTTTTTTTTTTTCCAGGCCTGCTTCATGAGTTTAAGACAGACCACTGGACCACAAAAAATAAAACAATTCCTGATTTACATTGGTTTAGTTTCAATAATTTATACTTATTACTTTGGCCAGTTTCAAGTTGCTTTAGTTATGTTTTTCTTTCATTCAAAGACAGGTACTGCACCAACAATTTTGCCCAGACGTTATAAAACAAGCTTTTTATGTCTTTTTTTGTTGTTGTTGTTGAAGTTATTCTATCAGTTGGGAGGTACGGCAACCCTTAACTGGCTTTGTCTTATTAATATCGTACGCTTATTTCAGTGGAGCTAAGTCTTAACTTGGTTGGTATTAAATACACTGGCGTGGTGCTCTATCTTGTGCAAGGAATTTAAGTATAACGTCCGATAAAGTTCCTCCTCCATAATGTTCATTCTCACGCAGTAACAGGACCAGGAAGGCACCGCATTCATGTGGAATTTAGTGCCGTTTGCATGAGTTCCCCATTGTGTGCGCCATAATGGCAAAAATGCAATAAACGGCGGGCACAAGGTGCATTCAGTAAAAATGCTATAAGAGAGGGGAACTGACTGACAGAGCTTTCAAATTGCTATTTCTTTACGATGGAAGAGACGCCTTATTTGTCACCCCCTCACTATTGTAGCCATTTGTATTTTAGAATATTTCACTGACTTTTGTTTCTTTAAGTAGTTAAGCAAGCTACCTACTGCTCTTTCGACATTAGGAAACGTTTTCACTACTTTTACTTACATTGTATGAACACATTTGTCTCTGTCTTTGTTTGTTTTTCAGTGCATAATGCATGTTTCTAAATGTCAAAATCCAGTCATTAACATGAGGTTGGTATTTATTTAAATACTGTATACAATTTGATGTTCATCCAAAGTAGTAGTAGTTATTGTTTGGCCTTTACTGGCCAAAGTTTGAAGTCTATTAATTTGGCTGAACCTGTTAAATCCGTGCAAGCCAATAGCTTTCCAAGACAATTCAAGTTTATTTCTTAGTCCTTAAACATTATACATTCTTCCTCCCTTGTTTGTGACATATGACTACATTTTGATTACTGTATACGGTATACTGTTTCAATGTTTTTCACCAAATGTCCATGAATTCATAATTTTAGCTTCCATACCTAATATATAAGTAAAATAACTGTCATTTTTCTATGGACCAAAAATAAATGTTCTAGTTACAACATCCACAATAGAAGAGAAAGAGATGAATACCATTCATACCATTATACCCATTCAGTAAATGTACAAATTAGACCACACAATGCACAATACTCAGTTAGTTTATGGTCAATACAAGTTCAATTTTAAGGTGTCGTTTATACTGTATATTGCATTAAATCAACAGATGCTATGCATCATCTCAACAATGTCATATTGATCATGATGAAGAAAACTTGGAAATATGGCATTGTTATTGAAGGGAAAACCTGTGCGCGTAACAATTTTTTTTATTCTAACATTTCCCATTTTTGCCCTCTTGAGTTTATCTTTATTAATGCATTTATTTTGTAAATAGGATTCCTTCACTTGTAAAGTTTGGCACCTTGCTTTTCATTAGCAGGTCAGCACTGAAGTTAATCAAGAATGGGTGCAGACATAACTGCTGTTTGTTTGTTTGCTCGTCAATACAGCACTCTGAGTTTTGGATTAGAACGCGATCTCCAATAGAAGCCTATTGTTTCTATTTCCACTCAGTTGCCCTGTCATCTGTTTGGGCTTACCTGCACAGCAGTGGACCGTTCCCTGGGGTACGACCACAGTAGAGCGAGACTAATATACAAACGAAGGGAGAGCTCATTAGTCATGACAGAAGAAAGTGGCGGACCTAAATTAGCTGCTTTTGTGTGGCTGAAGTTATTGATGATGCCGGGCGAGTGAGATGTGCATGGAGAGGAGAGGAATGGTATCATACCACTAAATCCGTACAATGTGAAAGAAAAATAGATTTAACATTGTAATAGTATGTACAGTAGTAACGTCTCATGCTGTTTCCATCTGTGATATTCAAGTACCTCTGAAACCATAGCAACCACATTAAATAGGAGAACATTACTAAAGCACTTCACAATTTACCCCTCCAATGGCCTCATTAATGTACTCTGTCATTGTTTTCACAAGCATTTTTTGTCACTTATTCCAGAAAAAAAACATGCAAAATATTAAAAGCATCTACAAAGTGAAATTAGGAAAAAAAAACTCAAAACAAAAGGAATTAAAGCCTGTTTAATGGTACACACTTTTGTCTAAAGAATGGTGTTTTCACAAATGTGCTGTGTTGTGACTTCTAAATCACATGAACTCTTTAAGCATTGTTTTTTAGTGATGAAAAAAATGAAAAGAGGTAAAGCTCGTTGCTTAAAAGTTTTGAATAGAAGTATTCTGCTTTGTTTTCTTTCTGACAGTAGCCACGTATGATTACAATTCCTGTCTTCTCAATTTCAGAGGAATGGGCAAAAAATGGACTACTGAATCATTAAGAATGTACCTTGTGTAGATTTGAAGAAAATGGAATGTACTTCATGGTGCACTGTGTTGCTTCAATCCCAACCAGTGTGCTGCCTAAGGAAGTCCAACATGATGTCAACTGTGGGCTGGTGAGCTACAGTCCATTTGCAGACTTCTGCTATCTCTGCCAGGGAATATTGCTGTATTAGCTCAGCCCAGCACTGGCATGGAAATAGGAGTTCATAACATTTGGAGAGCCTACCCCTTTAAAAATAATTTTAAAAACAATAAAACAAGTTAAGGGAATAAAGTTTACATTTGCGATCTGGCAAACATTCAAATGCCCATCGCACAATGCTAATTATGTAATACAGTTTTTATCCATTATGTGCGGATAATGTTTGCAGTGAATATAAAACTAATTTAATCACTATAACTGTGAAGGCTGTCACTGAAATGTGATTTTGAGCCCTGCACTCCTCCACAGTGTTCGATGCCAGACGTGAGTGAGTGGAGAGAGCATAGGTCACTGAGTTGTTTGTTGTATGACTCCTACTTTAGATGCGTGTATGTGTGTGTATGTCCAGACAGCTATCTAATCAGCTCCTTTGCATTCCCTCACTTTTGCATTCAGGCCTTAACATGAGCCCATTACAGTATCAGTTCTGAAGACAACCTGCGAGCTGATAATACCACAGCAAATATAAGATTGAACGTCACACAACTTTTGAAAAGTACACAAACGCTGTTGTGTTGTTGTGTATCTCTCAAGAAAGACACAACTTGCATGTCTGCCTGTACCAAGGATTGCTCCCTGCCCGTACAATTTCATCAGCAGTCGAGTGAGAACAACAAAGCTGCAATATTAATTTTCACCCGAGCAACAGAATGTGGGCACAGCCATGTCATAATGACCCTGATCCATTAGTTTGAGGCAGGGTGAGACTGTGGGGGGTTCAACAAAGGATAGAGCAGACAGAAAAGGCTCCAAGGAAAACAGATGCTGGACTCTGAAGTGAATTTTTGGATGGCCTCTCAGACACTGGTGGCAAGTATTTGGTCAGTGTTTGGCCTCTGTGTGACAGGAGGACTTTGTCTTTTGTCTTAAGATCTTCATGTCAAGGGAGCAGATCTGCAGTAACAAACTGTTTTGATGTTTAATGCTACACATGTATCCCCCTTACCCACGAGCAACTATGTAGTTGTTAATTTATTTGGTTGACGACAAATGTGGGCTGACCAGTCCAATCACGTGTTGAATAATCAAAGACGAGGAGTCAATACTGCACAAATTAGCCATAATTAGATTCAAATAAACACAAAGCATTGGTTTACTGTCATGTATAAGTTAATGTGTATGGAACATAATGATATATGAACTGTTGGATAGATTTCCAAGGTTATCACCTCAGGTGCTACGTGCTTTCACATGACCTACACTTACCAATAAGGCATTTGTGTGTGTGTGTGTGTGTTTTTTGTCACGTTTACCCACGTGTATCTGTCTTGTCTTTGTGCATTATTTTTTCCGTATTCATGTGTGTGTGCTAATGTTAAATCAAACCCATAGTGTGCATGTCATTCAATGATCACTCAATTGTAATAGGAGACATTTAAATTGATTTGGATTCCATTGTACTTGCAGGAAGCAACCAGCTGGAATATTTTTGTAGACAGAACAGGGGTGAGGAAATTGTTTATGTGCAACAATACAGAATTCGCACCCCGGAATTTGGCAGATTCAGATTCAGAATACATTATTATAAGGGCAATTCTGATTTACAGTCAACTCGGTACGATGGGAACAACAACCAAGGGAAATATATATGTGCAGTGGTACCTCTACTTACGAACGTCTCTAAATACGAAATTTTCAAGTTACGAAACGCCTCAACAGGAAAATATTGCCTCTAGTTACGAGAGAAATTTCAGGATACGGAAGGTAAAGGTATGGGCTGATACTCGCAGTATGGGCTGCTACTAGCAGTATGGGCTGAATTTTTGCTGATGAGCTTCAAGCCGCCAATATATATACCCATAGTCTCGTCACATCTAACCAATGAAATATCAGAACACGTCATAGTCGACCAATGAAACTGTCCAAGTCCACCCTTATACTAAATATTTATCAAGTATTTGCTGTTAGAGTGCTCATGCGTGAGGTAGGGGCCGGCAGCCTGAGAGAGAAATGCGTGTTTGTGTGAAGCGGTATGCGGCTGTGTAAGGAGCACTTGATAGCAAACAGAAGAATCTTGAGTCTAATGAGTATAGGGAACGATTGCCATAAATACAGCGCTCTTGCAGTGCGATCCCCGTCTTTCTTTTGTTTGTTTGGTGACTAACTCCACCCATCGACAGGCTCTATCCCCGGGGGACAGCAACTCCGGCCATGGAGCAACGTCCAAACATGTAACAAACGGGTTTCCAAAGGCTACACTGTGGTGTGATGAAGATGACTGTACAAACTGATTGATGGATTTGCCTCGTGTGACAACAAGAGAGACTTTTGGGACACTAAGGTGTAGAAGTTCTGGGACACTACTGTGTAACTAGCTGCATTCAATATTGTTTGGGGGAAAAGAATGTCTAGCGGTGTTTAAGGTAAATAACCATTTTTAAAAATCCATCTGTTTGACCTCTTTCTTTGTAAATATCCTGTGTTAAAATGTGAAGATTCGCGACTAATAATACAAAGCGGCCAAAGTGTGGTAAAATAGGCTGCTAGATGTGATAATGATGACGTTGTGGGTAGTATATGCCAGAGAGTGGAAATAAATAAAATAATGAGCTTTTGTGGTGCTTGTTGACATAATTCCCCCATGGAAAAAAAGAGTTCTGTGGACAGTGTTGTTTATGGGTGCCGTACTTCCGATTTATTTCCTTTTCTTTAAAGTGAATTGCAGTAAAGTCTTTTGCAACATTTGCCTCCTTTCCTGGCACCAAAGTAATATATTTTACAATGGCTGATCCGCACGGCATGGGACAATGTTGATGTTCCATCAACCTTTTCTTATTCATTTATATTTCATAATTTACATTAAAATATACTAAGCTAATAAACAAAATAGCATTATTAGACACTCAAGCAACAAGTAATAATTATTTTAGTCAATGACATCTTTGTCAGAACGCAACAGAGCGGAATCCGTCAAAAATGATGGCTCTCGTAGGTCTGATAATTTCAAAATTTTGGTTGTCCTACTGATAATCAGGTGTGCTTTGTCGTCCAGTAATCACGGTACATACACACATACAGTTAAGACTTTTTAACTTGTAAATAATGCCTTATGGTAATAAACCAACCACAAAAAACAGACATAGAGGCCTGGCGACTTATTCACTTGCACAATATGATGAAAACAGACACAAGAACTGTGACAAATATTCAGAGACAATAATGTTCAGTTTTGATTAGGGATTGATGCAATGGCGATTATAGCTTGAGGTCCATTAAGTGCCAATAAAGTGTTTTGAAAACGATTCGGATGCCTCTCTAAAATCAACAAGTGGCGGGTTCGTGTAGCAAGTTTAGCAATGGTACCTCCAGCGTGTGACAACATTTTAGTAAAATTGAGACTGACACTACGAACACTTGCAAAATATGAAAATCCATCCTCAAATATAACAAAAGCACAACAGCTATGAGCGCCCATCTGAAAATGCATTGCCGTATACCAGAGATGGGCATGCCGTCCCAAGGACGGAACGGTTCACCCGTCCTGGACGGACGCCCATTTTGGCGATAGGGAGAATGGAGAATGAGAAGGTTTTTTAAACAGGACAGACCAGGCAAGTGTTAAAGTGTCGGTCTGTATGATAAAAAAACATTCCGAGGTCCTTTGCTCTGGCCCAACTCGGTTGGCATTTATTTGAACATGCAGCTACTCACCGAAAATAACTTGTCACACATTTGGCTTCAACTGCCCATGACAGTGCAACATTGCCCCCTATTGGCATAACTGATAACGACATCATATCGTATTGTTAAAGCAAGGACACAAGTGGGTTCTCATCCGTTCCTGTAATCATCCCTAACCGGGTCAAGTACTGACTGACGTGCTGTGTTGGGTTCTTTTAAAAAGAAAGACCATTGTTCTCTTCTGCGATACCACGGAGCTGCCATTAACTGCCTACACAACACTTTAGAGTCCTTTTTTAAAATGTTTTATGTGCATTTCCTACAGTAACATTGTACTCACGGACATAGTCTGCCCTTTAGTGGTTCAAAACATCTAATGACATGAAAATGGCTTATCCGCTCTCCCAGCTTTAAAGGTAGAAAGAGGCAACAGCTCTCCCAGCTGTAGTGGTAGAAACGCGGATATGCGCTCCCGCCCCTTGATGGGTTAAGTAGCACAAGCAGTACTCCCTTTTATAGGTCTCTATATATGAAAGTGAAAAAGGTATTTATTTAAACTTTTTTTTGTTTGTCATAAGGAAAACTTATCAATTTGGAGGTTGTTCATTGCCTCATTGTGGCTAACCTTAGAGTCCATTGTACTAATGTCTGCTGAACAATTAACTCACAGACATGATATCTTTGGCTTTCATTCCCTAAATGCATTAATCACCGCTCACAGTCATTACACTGAATGGGACCACCTCTTCATTGTATTCAAAACAGTGTTTGTAGACCAATACAATACAATACCAATACAGGTGATTAACTTGGGAAAGATATACAGCATTTTTGGCGCCTTTTGACAGGAGTTACTGCCAAGAATCTTTTGCAGATTAGCTCGAAAAATTCACCTCTAAAGTCTGCTAGAGGTGGATATCTATGATGTGGTTCTGAACTCAATTAAGATTGTGCAGCTTTGGTGGACATCTGCGCCATAATTGGCAACATCACAATTTTGTTCACTGTGGTTTGATGCATTTGTTACATTATGTGGTATGAGATGGATTCCCCTTTGTGAACTGGTAACCTGCATGGCACCTATACTTGTGTGCATCCGCCTTACATTTGCACAAAGAAACGACAATCCCCACGCAAATGACGCAAGTGCGCTGAATCCAAGCCGGCGTAAATGCTCATTCGGAAATGCACATGCGCATGCCTGTATCTTAATGAGAGATTTTCTGACCTTTCTCTGAGCACCCCTGGAGAATATTGATGAATCCCCTTTTAAAAATAACTCTCGCCATGTAGGGTCATTAAATGATTTACAGTTATTTCACAAATGCATAATTATTGCATTTATTATGCTGGGAGTGTCCAGGGTTAGGACTGGACCAAGTAGTGCACAAACGCGTGAATAAAAGTTGATTTTCCCAATCAGAGCACAGTTTCACATGGCCACTATGAACCCTGAAACGTATAGTATATTATACAGTTACTGTTGCCTTAAACACAGAGAGGATTTAGCATTCAGCTCTAATCAACCCCCATAATATTTTGCAACTATAAAAATGTTATCCAATGTTATCCTTATTGCAGTTCTCGCAATGACATTTGAGACTTACATTGTTGTAGATGTTTTAATTTTATGAGGTGAACCTTTGCCCTGATGAAACGTGAGTAGATTGTCCTTTCTCAGATTACCTTCATCTAATCACCCTTAATCTACGAAGTAAAATTGTGATTTAAGTAATTACAATTAATGTCATATTTGGTCCAGTGGCATAAAGAGTAACAACCATGACGAAACAGCAGGGTTATGGAATTATCTTATTCAGAGACATCTGACCCGCAAATGTGCATCACCTCCATCTCTGTGCTGCCACTATAATTAGCATTATAAAGGCCCTTGTCGGTTTCAGTCCCACAGTCTGTATCTATCCCTGTTAATGATATCTTCTCCATTGTTACATTGGCTAAGATGGTAAAGTGTCATCCGATTGTGAGTGTGTACATGGCCCTTTAAAACCCTCCCGTGGGTAAAACACTGAGCGCCACATTGAGCATTAAAACCAGACTCAATTTACGAAGATGATTTTAATTAACTTGTTTGGAAATCATTTAATTACACTCTGAGCATAATTCAAGACATCTCTGAAGTGTTGAGTGAGTCCTAATGGAATGTGAAGAGGTAGGGAGAGAATTCAACAACAAACACATCGCCAAACCCAACGGCCCCCCAGCCTCAGTGCATCGACTTCATTGAGCAATCAAGTATGTTGCCACTCATCACAAGCTAACACTATTAGCTAATCTTTGCATTCATCCCATCTCAATGCACCTCTGCTTACTTTTTGACTTTGACATGAAAGTGTTTCAGACAGTATAATCAGGACATTGTTTGAAGTGGCAAGATTTTTGCCTGGCCTTGTTGCAGATTCATGGGCAGAGAAACCCGGTGTCGCCGCGTTATAATCTAACCCACGTGGTGACATCGCACCTTGGCAAATTTCATTGTGTCTTGTCTACGGACACATTTTTGGACAAACATTACTATGGATGTTTCAGGTTAGAAATTGTATATGAGCAATTATTCAGAATGTTTCAGAAACCAGAATTTTGACCTTAACCCGAATAGTGTCATCATGCAAACGTAGTCATTGATGACATTGGCTGGTCAATCAGCATTGTCGTCCACTTTAATAGGTGCTTAAATATCTTTAAAACCCGCACAATATTCAGTTGGCATCGCAGAGTTGTTTATTTTCCATATAGTACAACCAATTCATTAAGTGGTGATGACATGGATTATCAATCGGAAAACTACTGAATTGAGGCAATAGTTACAAGCAATTGTTCCTGCCAGGGCAGTGAAAAACATCTTAATTTGGAAACTTGTTTTTTTAAGGTGGGCCAAATATCCCTACCATCTCACACCTGCGGTACTGGCTATAATGGGAATCTTGCATTCACCCCTTTGCACCCCAGCTGTGTGTTGGAGACAAAGTAGGGTAAACCCATGTCAGTCTATGAGTACAAGAGGGAGCAGCTGTATCCCTTTAGTCAGATCACTTCCTGGAAAACTATTGGCCTTGAGGTAGAAGAGGATAGAATTGTACATTTTAGCATGTTAGCTTGAGGCAAAAGTGTCAAAACAAAGATACACAATGTTTCTTTAAAACTCTCCAAATGTTACATTTGCTTGGAGTGTCTGGCGAGTCTAATCCCCGACAAACCTTTACCCATTCTATTTTGTGTTGGTAACGGCTTCAATGTAAAGCAAACAGATGTTATATGGTTCAATTCTGTGACGCCATTGGTTAAATCTAGAGTATACAAACCTACAGTTTGTATGGTGAGGGCAGAACAATGAGTCTCCAAGCTTCTCTGACACAGCCGGGCATACTGTGTGTGCGTGCGCGTGTTTTGTGTGTGTGTTGACAGATTGCGACATATTATGTATATTTGGAGACATATTGTAAAATACTTTTGCACTTTAAAATTGTATGTGTTATGTGTCTCCTGTAAATGTTGTATGACATGTGCTGCTGACCTCTTAGCCAGGTCACCCTTGTGAAAGAGATCTTGATCTCAATAGGTTTTTATCTGGTTAAATGAATGTTATAATAACAATAATAATATTACATTTTTTAAAGTCACTGTGTCCAAATTTCAAATACTGTTTGATAATATTGTGTTATGATAAATTCTATAGGATTTCATGTTTTCAAAGTGGTTAGTTAGTGAGATTAAACAAACATGTATGTAAATTACTGAAGCGTGTAGTACGGATGGAAATAATAAACAATTAGTCGATTAGATTGATAATCATAATTGAGAAGGCTGACGATTGAGTGGAGTCTATTGTTGATTACAAAATGTAAATTAAATGTAGCCCGCATGGCTTCATCTCGTGTCCTTGATATTTTAGTTTGTGATCAAAAATGGAAAAATAAAGTGAAAATGCTATGTTCAAGCATCTAGGCAATTAGCACACAAGCTAGCTACTTTAGCCTAACTTCAAATTTGTTCACATTTGTTGAACTTAGGGTTTATGGCCTGCTTTGATTGACATGCTCGTTTTTAGAAGTTAATCAACAAGAACCACTAAGATGTAGTTAAATCTTTGGTATAGCTTGACTGTCTTTACATATGCTGTTCTATGCGATTTTGAATGAAGAATGGTCACCAATATGGGCGTAAGCCTTGTAAAGATAACGCTTATTGGCACTGTGACAAAAATATCCGTAATACCATATTTTCAGGCATGCAAAACTGGCCCTTTGCTAAGATGCCAAACAACTAAATAACAAATGGATGTCACCTGCCTTGAGAATCACATTCTTTCTCCACACATCACATGTTTTGCAATGCGTTTACAATTCAATTGGCTAATAAATGCTCATCGTCCGTATTATGATCTGTGACTCCAGAGCTGTGGCATCAGAGTTCACATGGACAATGACACCCAGTAGTCGGAGCACATCCTTGGACCCGTCTGACATTCCAGCCAGCAATTACAGCACTAGGCTGACCAATCCAGTCCAATACACCTCCTCATCACGACAAAAGCCACCATTGTTTGCATACAAGAGAAACGCTCTACATTGTTGTTCTGCTCCAGTCTTGATAACAAACTTAACTGGATCATTACAGCAATCGTCAGTCATTGCTCTCACGTTAATGTAAAAGTATTGACAATAGGTCAAGCAGTATGTTTGTTGTCTGGAACAAATACATATTTGACAATTAATACAATGTTACTTTGTCTTAAAATTATCAGTCATTTCTGGAGTCAATCTGCACAATACTACTACAGAGTGTGTGTTTGTGAGTATATGTGCATGTGTAGATGTCTATGTCACATTTCCCTTGTAATACGCTTGGCCACTGCCCACCTTTCTTGACCAGATAACTTCCCAACATAGTCCCTTATTATTCTGTTTCTTTAAGTCCCATTTGAAAAGAAAAAAAAAAAAAGTCCAACACGTCCAGCACTGTGTATCATACAGCTATTATCCATACTACATATGTGTTAATGGCCCGAGAAGGAATTTGGGGAGCGAAATGGGGTTTGTAATTTGGTGTGAAATGAAATATTCAGTATGTAAAGGAAGTAGCATCAATCCTCCTAAAGTATGCTTACACTTATACAGTATTTATTCTTTGAAAATCTTCCATCCAGAAAATGATGTATATTGACTTAATGTTTTCTGATCCAGCCACAATAACATGGGGTATGTACACTCACAGCAGTTATGAGTTATTTATTCATGTCTGAACAATTCGGATGTTACCCAGACAGTGTTGTCCCTGAATGAGTTTAATGAACAAAACTTCATGAACTTCTTCATGTTTTGGGTGAACATGAACTTCACAAAGTGCCGTTTTGCTTGGTGAACGTTTTTGTGAATGAAAATCTGTTAATATCTAGTTATATACTGAAAACAAATGGTGTGTTGAATTTACTCAATTAACTTTGTCAAGTGGGCACAAAATACAATTATCTGGATCGAGATATATTTTTGGAGGTTTTTGTATAGTCCACTTAAACATTTAGATGTAGATTTACAATCTACTTAAAAAATGCACCTGGAGCCAGATGATTCTATTTTATGCAACTGCTTGAAACTGACTCCTCCTCCTTCGGACCTCCAGTGAAGAATGAAAAACATAATGCTGAATTACTGAGGCTGAATGTTTTAAACCAAGTGTGTCCAACTCCGGTCCTCGAGGGCCCCTGCGCAACACATTTTAAATGTCTCCCCCCTCCAACACACTTGATTGAAATGATCAGAATTGTTATCAGGTTTCTCAGAGCTTGCTGATGAGCTGATCATTTGAATCAGGTGTGTTGGAGGAGGGAGACATCTCAAACACTGTGGATATGGGCGCTCGCGGCCCGGAGTTGGACACTCTTGTTTTAAACCAATGTTTAGGTGAACAGTTTTTGGCCATAAATGTTAAAAAATACAATCAACCAAATGTCCCTTTTCAGTTGCATGACATTGGAAATTGTACTATACAGATGGAAGATCCCCCCCACACAATTTGTGCTGCTATTTGAGCCGTCTGCGGCAACGCTTGCTCACCACTACTGCTGCTGTTCAGCCACCATGTCTTTTCACAATTTTCCCTCAAAAGAATATTTGTCCACCATCTGTCTTCTACTCCCACTCCATACCGAACTAAAGCCAAGACACAGGGCAACTCACTTTCTTATAATGCAGAATAGGTTGCTGCGAGATTATTATTATTATTATTATTATTTTTTAAACAGACACCCTCTCCCAAACCAATATGAAATAAAAACTATAAATCAAAAAATAATTATAGCATACATTGAACTCTTTTGTCATCACCAAGAACTCTGGCTGGTAGAGTTTGGATGACAGCTGTATGTTTCCTGTTGTGTTCCTTTCAGGCTGCAACTGGCTGTTAGAGGCATTATCCCAGACTGGAAATATTACAAAGATGCCAAATAGTCACACAACTTAGTGCATAAACCAATGCATCTTATTTAATCGGGTTTCCTGATTTCAGATTCTATATTACACCAGGCAGAAGGCGCAGTGCAGGTGCCTTTGCTAGTTTCTGATGAGCAACTTATTATTTTCACCACTAACGTGTACAATGTTTAAGTAGCAAATGTTCATTCGATATGATAAACAGAACAACACAAAATGAGGAAAGCTGCCTTAATGCAGGGTGGTATCATGTAATGGCTGTGTAAATGCGCTGAAGTAGGGGTCAGCGGGGACATGGGAGGCCAAAGCAAGACATGATAGAACCGTCACAGTGTGAATACGCCCTTAGTCTACAGTTTAAAAGGGTCCATTATTGATATAAAAAAAAACAAACACACACACATTTATTTATCCAGGCTATTCACTTTTGGATGCTTGAATAGAGCCCTAAAAGTTGATTTATTTGTGATATTATCTTAACTTATAACAGCAATAAATACAGAAGACATGGGAGCTTTTACCTCAATATGCATTTTATTCTCCAGTATACAACCTCATGTAAAAGGTTGCAGCAAACTCTAGCAATACAAATCAACGTGCAGACTGCAGTACAGTGTTGCAGTCAGAGCAAGACATAAGTAAAGGAAAGTTGTTTTATTTTACGACTGTGATTAGTGATGTTATTGTAGCATGAATACAAAGAGCTAACATGCTGCCTCGTTCTTTCAGCAGGCTCACACATGTCCAGTTGATGCTATGTCATTGTCCCGTGCTGTGGGAGCTCTCAGTTGGTTTGTGGCTTTCCACTTTTGTTTGCTCAAGCAGGGGCCCGTGTTTGGCTTTGTTTGTGCGGTTGTCGTTTTTTTTTTTTTTTTTTTTTTTGGGGGGGGGGGGATTTCTGACCAGTTTTACCAAAGGACTGCTTACAGTCACCCAATCAGAAGCTATAACTTGTCAAGGGCCTGGATTTGCATGTGAGCAAGCCAGCTATGATACTGGATAAATCACCTAATGAGAAAATAGAGAGAGGAATCTATTTGTCTGGATTGTACAATGTTTGATGTTTTTATTTTTAAAAGTCGTATCAGTGAGGTATGCTGATATGTGAATAAGCTAAGCAAACAACCAAAGGTCAGTTATCCTCCAGTATATTGATTATTTGATTAAGTTGGTGAATTGTTATTGTTTATTTAGTTTCATGAAAAAAGGTTTAAACTGCATTGTCACATTTCTTCGTCCGTCTTTTCGTTCATGGAAGAATGGAAGCTACCATTGAGATTCTGTGTTGTGGGTGGTTTCTCTGATGCCTTGGTGACTTAAAATGATAATAAATCCTTGTATTAGTACTTTTTTCCTGATCCTCACCAATGTTTGAGGGATTCTAACTTGGCCTGTGCATCAATTCTGCACAACATTCAGTGGATATTGCGTTTACAGTTTTTGTACAATCCTGCTAACTTGATCTGTCCCATTTTCTTTTCCGTTACTTTGACATAAAAAAAAGAAGTAAAACAACTAATCAGTGGTGGGCCAAGTCTTTTGCACAGTACTTTACAAATCACTCTCAAATAGGATTGCCAAAATGGCATATCCACATCAGTTTAACCTTATGACACTGGTACCATACCTGCACCAGTTAGCCTGGGCTATAAAGTTTGCCCAACAGTAAGATGAATCACAGTTAGGCGTGGGCCGGTTACAAGGTTTACGGCAGTTTTATAAAGTTGGGATTCAAAAGCACTAAAGGTTTCCATCAGCGGTATGAGCTGTGTTGGTTTTTGTTTTTGGTTTTGAGTTGTCAATGCAGGCAAAGTTACATGACCCCTTTATCCCCAGTTGTTGGTAGGCGCAAGCAGTGTCAGTGAGCCCTGCAACTATTCCCCGTGTCATAAAAAAGCTTTGGTTCAGGAAGAATATGCTAAATGTGTTTACAAAGAGGAGCTTCTAGAGGAGGCAATACCTCCAACACAGTATCACACTTACAAGAGCGCCATCCATCACGCTTTGACACATTCAAGTTAACGAGTATATTAATACAATGCTGTCATTGAAATGAACGTTTGCAACCAGCTACTAGACTTAGCGAAAATAAGTAGTTCCACATTTTCTTTTACTTTTACAGCTGTACTAAATGTTGATGTTATTTCCCAAAAATCTTTATTAATATTTCCAATTAATTACAAACAATTCAACACGTTTAAAACATATAGATGGCATTCAGTAGAAAAACAGTATATACCCAAGCATTTAAAAATACTAATTTTAGAACTGCCCATGCCTAGATACAGTCAAATGGAGCAAACTAATAATTTGTCTGATGGCGCAGCGTGGGCAGGAAAGGTACCTTAATGAGGGGTCAAAGGTCACATTGGGTCAAGGACCCACCCTGCGGATGACATGCTAAACACGCTGCCCGGGGGGAAAAGGGGACATTATGGTGTTTGACAAGATCAACAACAATGGCCTAATTAGAACAAAGCAAGCCACAATAGACCAACTAAACCTCTCTCAAAGGTGGATTTCTCCTGTGAAGCTACTTCTTCGACAATAACTTATTTTCAGTAATCATTCCCCGCTTTATTCCAGTCTGTGCAGTTGTCTTAACAGCCAACAAGGATTTACCGTCTGCAGTGTAATTTGGAGGAAACAGCCTCATCAGGGGGAAAGACAATTAGTCCTTCAGCAAACAGCATGGATCAGTTGCTTTAATTAAACACCCTCCCCCATCGTTGCCTCTTCCCTGCCGATCCTTGCGCTCTCTTTCATCTGTGTTTCCGTGACGTTTCTTTATCATGGATAGGTGTGTTTTTTTTTTTTTTGTTCGATGGACAGATGACACCTTAATAATTTGTTGTGGGGCTTGGTGAGCCTCTAACCAGTGGATTAGATGGATATCAGTCAGTGGGATAGTTTGTAGAGTTAGCGCTAACAGGATTTACCATCTACTGAGTATATCAAAGGCAGAGTCCTGTGCTAAGCACTAAGCACTTAACCAAATTAAAAAGTGACCCACAGGTGGGCTCGCTGCACTTTTTGTGCCGATGGGCCATGACGCTAATTGCTTTCTAACTCTGTTACCAGTGCCATCAAATTACACTTGTCAATTAGAGTGAAGAGGAGTGTATGGAGGGTCTGAGAGTTTATCCCGCTGCTGTGCGTTTTACCTTTGTCTTTATTGCACACTGCACACTGAGTCAGAGACTTGCAAAACCATACTCTCTCTGAGGTTACCGTTACCTTAAATTCCTTACTTAATTCAGCAATATTAAATTAAGGCATGCCATTAGAGACCAAACCAGAACAGCTCCATACTACGCATAATTCTATCAGATGAATTCTTATACAGGTCAGAGTTGAGCTGCAAATAGATGGCAAAATAAACCATGTTTTAAATGCGCGGCAACTTTATCAGTGTCAAACTAAATCTATGTAGAAAAAAATCAAAATCTTCGTTAAAGCTTCATTAAATAGAGAAAATGCTGGAAAGAAGAATATCGTATGTGTGTGTGTGTGTGTGTGAGAGAGAGAGAGAGTGAGTGGAAGTATATGTTTAATCAGTGATATATTGGGACATACAGTAAGGGATATGATGCAGTGAGCTCATTTGTTGAGGCTGGTCCTTGTTTTGGAAGTGTCACAAATAAGCCATAAAGAGCCAAAGAAAAAGCAAAACAAATGCCAACTTAACTCACTCGATGCTCTCTGAGGTCTTGCATCTCTACCCGCAAAAAAAAAAAAAAAAAAGGCAGGAATAGGTTCCATTATACTGACAGAAACTTACACATTGGCTGTGGGCCTGTGCAAATAAAATAAAAAAAATCCAGCTTTTGTATTGTTTTTATCTTTCTCGCTGTGCACTGTAAAATGTTTACGTAAACATTTTTTTATTTTTCATTTTGCTCAGTGTATGCATAACCTCGTTTAGAAGAGTGTCATAACCTGTGTAGATGGATGGCAGCGCAACACCCCTTCATGGTTCTTTACTGGAATCATAGGGCGTACCTTTCCAGCAAGAGAGACCACATAATGGGGGATGAGAAGAAAGAATAAACCTGACAGACAACACAGCTGTAGAATATGAGCGAGGCAAGTGGCACTGTCAGGGTAGTAATTCCACCTGTAAACTGTAAACTACCGCCTGCAGGTAGTATCAGGGAGAGGCGATGTGTCAGACATCAAATATATCATAGAAGGAGGAAGATATCACATTGGCACTCAATCAATCTTTTCTGGTGTTTTCAAATGTGTTGTTGGACAAGCAGGAGCCTCTGTCATGTTTTGCTTCAGGGTACTGTACTTTTTGCTCTCTGGTGTACCACACATCTGACATAGCAGGCCTCACAAAAACAAAATGATCCTCTCATATGGTTTACCATCCACCTCACATAGAGGAGCCAAAACATTTTGCGCAACAGAGTGGCTAACATGTATTATGCTGTGCTTTCTACAAAGTTCCACTAGACCTGGCAGCAGTTTTATATTCTTTGGGGAAATCTTATGTATTACAATTTTAAATGCGCGTATTACACTATAGTTAATACACTCTTGATAATTTAGTATGATAATGCTTTTCAAACTGTACAGTGCAGTACAAATATGCAAGTATGAGATAGTATATAGTATCTAAGTTAGGCTACAGCTAATTTAAAAGGGGGGGTAGCAGTTGTATTAACAATGACGGATGAACTTGTTCTTATGTTCTTATACTTAGACTTGAACCTACTTGTTGTCTCCTGAAGACGGCATTTAGCCTCTTTTGACTTGAAAGGTCAGACAAGTTAAAATGAGAGCGAAGTCAAAAACAATGAGGATTTATGGTGATGTTTTTGCTCATGATCTATTGTCACAGTGCATGTACATGTACAGGTATGTGCATGCACTCACTGTCTGCAGAGGCATGTCCTAGTCTGGGACTGCTGCCAAGATGGGACGTTGTCACTTTAACCCTTTGTGTTGTGGAGTGCAGAGTACAGTCAATATCTTTTGTATTGCACATGATCAGGAGAAACTGGGTAAGAGGAAGATTCGAGTTAAATCTGCATTAAATTGTTCCTTCACTTTGAGCATTCAAAATACAACATTTTGTATAGCTAAAATACACAAATCTACAGTAATTGTTTGTGGAGTGTAGAGTCATGCTAGTTTGCTCAGGCTATAAAATCGTTCATCCTACAAATACTTTTCCCCAAATAGATTCAATATCAAATGTGTTATTCCTTGCCTGATAATATTGCAATATCAATAAAGACTAAACTTGCTTCTGAATCTATGCACCACTGAAGGTAGATTTTTGAACAACGTTCTTGTCACATAATGCTGACAGTCACTGAGCCATTGCCAATATTTCCTCAAAATTCCTAAGCAAAAAAGTTCCAGTTACAACAAAACAAATAGGTGCGAGTAGATTATTGATATGACAGCTGTAATTATTTCGGCATGTGGAACTGTTTTATGTAAACATTTATTTTACTGTCTATGAATGATAAACATTATACAGAGAGAACAGATAATTTGGACTGCAGACAAAGGCTACGTTCACACTGCAGGGCATGATGCCCAATTTGGATTTTTTTCTTCAATACAATTTTGTGTACTTGTTCACATTACAAAATACTGCAACTTGTGATGTCAATACAACACACCCATTATGTGACACGCATGCGAACAAAGTCAAGTGACATACACTAAAAAAAGATGTCACATGGCGCTAGGGCTGCTCGATTAAGTTATTTTGAACCGTAACCGAATTTTCTGGATTAAACAATGTTAAAAACGTTCACATCGGCACGTTCGAGTTTGTTATTTTTGGTGTATCTAAGCCACCGTAGTTACCTCTGCACTTCTGCTTCCTCCCACGAGCGCGCAGTCCGAAACAACGACAACATCCATGGCTACCGGCGATTCTGCTATTTGCTCAGGCAAGTGAGCATTTAGTTAATAAATCGGGCAAAAATAGATCTGTAGTGTAGTTTGTGTCCCGCATGTACAATACAACCCGTGAGAAAGTAACTCAACATCTGAAAGTCGTCCCTTTTTTTTACAACGGACCTCTGGTCAAGCAGGACTATGCATCCGTTCTTAAGCTTGACAGTGAATTGTATTATTGATTGACAGTTTTGCACTAATCATTGATTTATGTTTAAGTAAGACCAGGGAGAAAGGTGAAAGGCTGGTCACTAGCTGGTTGGCAAAATGACTTGCTGACAGACTGTTTGGTTTCCAGACTTGACTGTCTACCTTCTCTCATGTTGATGATTTGGTTTCAGATGGTATATGCACTTTCTTCTTTCATTATTGGTTTAATTAAGAACATATGTGAAATCTATTGTGTGAGTAAAATGATGGTTAATCCCATTGGATTGTTCTGTGTGTATTAAGTTAAATTGACTGGCATTTTGAGTTTAAAGAAAGAAAAATTAAGTTTAAATAAAATACATTCAAAATACTTCATTTTTCATTATTTTTTATTTTACAAAGAAATCGTAATTATAAAATTGGGTTTGAGAGAAAATAATGAGGATTTTCTCATTAGGCAAACTCGAACAGCCCCACATGGCGCGGTGTTTACGGAAGAAAATACAGTTATGAAACGGCGTATATGGCGTTAGATTGATGCCACAATTATGTCAGCGTAATGTCAAATACTGAGTACAAAAATGTGTTTCGCGTGTATGTAATGTGAAATACCGCGTATAAAAGCATGTTTTGTCTTCCCTCCTCATTGTGTGCGTTGTTTATTAGTGTCTCAAATGGTGTGAACCTGACCGTACTGCAGTGTGAACATAGCCAAAATGTCATTTTTTCAACATGGAAATACTGTTCTAAGATGAAATATGAAAGAACAAACTGAACTATTAAACATGATTGTGACTTAGCGTAGGAGTGTGATTCACAACCCATAGCTACTCTAATTCAACTACGCCTTGTAAAAGCTATCAGCCTTTAGACAATGACATGTCGATGAACGTTTGCAAAACACATATATAATCCTCATCAAGATATGAGTTTGCACGTTGTAGGCCTTCTGCTCGGTCGAGCATCATGTGTAACCCACCAAGAGAGACGTGTGTCTAATTAAAGAAGACACAAGGTTTGTCTTCGCAATTTGGGCCCAAGCCAAATGCTTACCATCAGGGGGCAAGATCCCTCCAGGCCATGGAGGCTGTAAGATTACCTCCCCGTGCTAGCTAGCATCGTCCCTCACTTTTCAGCCTCCCCCCTACCTCCTCTCGTTTCTCTTTCTCCGCATGAGGCCAATTTGTTGTGGCAGGCATGCGTCTCAAGGTCCAGATCTTGTTACACAAATTTGGCTTTGCTTGAGCATTTTGAGCCCAGTCCAGACCTGATAGACGAGGCTGTTGGCGTCTCCATGGAGTGCCAGACTGAGATGACATGATCTGGGCTGTTATATTTGATGGGATTTCATATGGTACAGTGTACACGCAGCCTAATTTGTGGTCTAGAATGCAACAAATTACTCTTTGGATACTTTGTAAAGAACACTAGATCCTTCTTTATGACACACACACACACACATGTATGTGTGTGTGTGTGTATATATATATATATATATATATATATATATATATATATATATATATATATATATATATATATATATATATATATATATATATATATATATATATATATATATATATATAAAACAACAGATTGATAGTTGTGCATATGATTCCATTTAACTTAAAACCCAAATTACTAGTGATCCAAGATGTCAGTGTATCTTCCATTAATATTATCTCTTTGTATGACGGTCTCATAGTGGTCTTAGCCACACAGTCTCTCTAATCCCACCAAGACCGCAGAAGTAGGATTAGCTAAGCGAATACTCATCCTTTCCTGGATGAAATCCTGTTGCCATCTCTGCAACGGGAAGCGGTGGCCAATGGTTTTTGTGCTTCGGAGGAAGAAGGGCTGTTGCGGTTTACACAGTTCTCTTTTATCCTCCCTTCTGTTGTTTTAGGGATTGGTCGGCTGATGAGGCTGAGCTATAGGGTCAGAGTGATGAGCAGAGATGCCCGGTAGTGATAAGATAACCATATAAAGTCTGAGGCCATTGCAGAAGGCCTCTGTCATCATTCAGTAGCTGTTCTTTTTAACATTTCTTTGGTTTGATTTGATCTAGCAATGGTGTATGCTACGTGTTATGTGCTACATGTTATCTGAGCTTGATATACAGTACATGAAACTTGTCATTGGAAATCACCTAAAAGTCAATGATTGTGAAATATACATACCTAGAAGCTTGTCACAACGCATTCTACTGTTTGCTTCTGTTTTTTGTTGTTATATTATTGATACATTGTTCTGATGATTAATGACTAAGACAATCAGTTTAATGGGCTGGTCCTGCTGAGTTCTGCTATCTTGAATGAGCGTGCAGTTCAACTCACGCACTTTGAAAACAAAATTCTGGTAGTTCTATTTTTATTTTAGCATACCTTTGGAGGATTCCCATTGCAGTTATTCAGGTTGAGTACAAGGGGTCTGCGGTAGTGTTGGTCAACTTGATTCATTTCATGGATTTGCGATATTCTTGGTCACTCACTAACGTGTTTACTTGACTCACATCAGCCTGTGAAGTTGCCCCCACTAATCTTACATGTGACGCCTGACAGGAGAAAGTGTATTTTTGAGCAGCAGCTAACGTGTGTGTAGTCTAATTTGACAGACATGACATAAGGATGATAATTTGACCCTGGATCAGATTAATTAAATATTGATCATCAATTAAATATCCATCACCGTGATGTCTCTATAACTCGGCTAGGGGGTTCTATAGCCCCGTCAGAAATCTGTGTAGCCCAAGTTAAGTACCTCCACCATTTATTTGATTTATAAAATATAATAAATAATTTTCTCAGCCTCCATATGTGTCAATCCAGCTCCCATTTCGCCCCAGGAGAGAAAAAAATAATAATTGTAGATGCACAAAAAGAGCCCACTGTTCTGTATCCATTGACGAAATACACAAATGTCAGGGTTAACAGCATCATGCATCCTACATGCCACCACCTGAAATGCCACGGTCAATCTGGACATTCACATATTTGTGAAGCTATTACAGTCTCAATTCCTCTCCTACAGAGCAGTGGGCAGCGAGGCTGAGAACAGAGGGCAGAAAAAAAAAATCTCTTTGGAAAGTAAACAGTCACAGAATTGAAGAAACAAGGAAGAGGGAGGCATCTGAAACATGTGGGAATGATGTCGACGTCACATTGGATGGACAAAGGGCAACTGTGATGGCTGCAAACTGAAATGGTCCCTCCTTGTTTGAGAACACTTACATGACTGAACCGAGCTATTTTCTCACAGATTTTAGGTAAAGCATTGTGAGGCCATTTCCATAACAGCTGTCTCTGTGTACATGCTTAGTGGAAAGAGAATGCTGAAAAATGGCTGTGCACTGTTTATAATGTCTGTCTGAATAGTTAGGAATTCTCAGTCATAAAAGTTTTATTTGATGAGCCTTGTGTCCTCCATTTTTTTTCAGTAAGTATACCCATTTTCCCAATCTCATTTTATGCACAGCTCCGTGTATTAAAGTTGTGAAAGTCTCATGAAAATGTTACATACTGTATTGTATGCAGTATGCTCTTAATTTTATCACAGTAGACTGTAATGCTATTAAAACACTGTCTGCCAAGCAGAGGATTTAAAGAGAGCTGTATATATCTGCCAGATTCTTATACATCTCATTTTCCATTAACATGAGACTGAGAGCAGCATGCGTCACAGAAGGCCATAAATCTCCCGTTTCTCTTCCCCCTTCCTGGCCCCCACACAGTAGCCTCTGAGGGAAGAGAATGCACTGCAGCACAAGCCTTTACTTAACACCGCAGTATACGAAGACTTTATCCACAATCTACATGTTTGAATTTAGCCACATTCAATTTAGTACACAAAATCATACATGGGAAAAAAATCTGTGGCTCAAGAGAAAGTTGTTCTTCACCTCAGCGCTCTATCACTGAACGGAGCAAAACAGTCATTAGCCTCTCATCCCCTTGCAGAAGGGTTTAAAAAAAACTGTGATGGATGACTTGGTTGTTTCTCCTGTGGCATTTGGCCGCTCCATGGATCCAATGCATGTTGTCTAATACACACCACAGATGACATAGGGAAAATTCTATTCAAAGGACAGTTCTGTACTCTTAAACAAGCAAGGGAGACTGACAAATGGTCGTCCAGAGCAAGTTCAATGGCCATCTCGCTCTATGCTACCTTGGGTGCACAAAGAGCAAGGAAAGGAGACTCTGCAGCATCCACTTAAGGTTGAGCCAAACACTGAATCCCATATTTCCATTTTAAACAGATAATAAGAGATCCTCTGAGAATGGGGAAGCAATTGTGAGAGATACCCCTCAACCCTGTACCCCCACCACATAGCGGTCATATATCACTCATTTTATTTATTTATTTTTTTTCCCAGGGCAACTGTGTGATATAAAATGTGACAGAAGAATGTTGTTCAACGAAGAATGTTACGTTGTCATGTTAAGATAAGAACACTATCTGACTTCGAATCATAACCTGCATTTTCTAAAAACTCATAGTCACTGACTATCAGTCTAATAAACACATGGCATTTTTAAACATGCCTGTTTGAGGTTACAATTTTGATTAAGGTATGACTTCCATATAGCATACAATGTGCGGCCAAGTGTTTTAGTTAAGGGAATGTTTGAGTTGTATAGACTTTACCCCAAGAAATTGAACAAGCCATTATGAGAAACATGGTTACGAAATGTACAATACATTTTTTATGATAACAGAAGGCCTATAAATGTAAAACATAACCACCCATGAAATTCTGCTGCTTTGAAGAATCTGATGGCTGGATTGTCAGACTGCAATAGATAGATGTATCCATCTTTTAAATGAAAGTTGTTTTACAATGTTTTTTTATTTATTTATTTATTTATTTTAAATTTGGATTAGTTTATGAATGTCCTCTGTTTTATATTGATGACCTACAAATCCAAACACACGCATACACAGTACCTTACTATTAAGCGTATTCTCATTAGTGGTAAATAGGTCTTGATTAGGGGCAAGTTCACACAATCCATCTGATGGCTATCTACAGGGACTGGAGGTGGACGGAAGCAGGAGAGCACCAGCCAGTTAATTAGATAGCATTTAGAGAGGGTTCTGCTGAGGGGTTCACATTTGGACACTTCTGTCTCCCATTGCAGATTTGTTCCTTCCCACAGGCACAGATCCTTCACTCACTAGCACCTACACGTCAACAGTAATCTGTTCAGTGGCAGAAAACACTCAGTGTATGAGGTCAGAGAAGTAGCAGTCATTAGAAAATTTACACAACTTTGTAGATTTATGACAATGTGTAACATTTTAGAAGCAGCGCAGCATGTATTTCGCCAGTGAATTTAACAAAGTTGCAAAACACGAAACAGTGGAGGGTCCTAACTGTTGCGGAACCGTAAACAAAATCTACGGTTTTGTTGTATCTTGGTTTTGTGCTCATGGTTTTCGGTTCAGTTTGGTATGTATTGACTCAAAACATGTATGTCTTAGAGTATATATTTAGGTTAAAAGCAGAGATGGCTGAACGGGGACGAACTAAGCAAGGACAGAAGTGGGTTTTCGTCCGTCCCTGTAATGATGATAATCATACATGAATGAGCTGAGCTCATACATAAAATAAGTTCTTCATCTCTTCATTCCCATTGATATGGACGTACACAATTCTCTATGTTTGGTTCGAAACACCATCATAATGGATATGAAATGAAATGAACAAGATGTGCTGACTTTCAGCTTTAATTTGAGGGTATTTACATCCAAATCAGGTAAGCGGTCTAGGTTTGTGTATATGCCTCCCAGTTCTGGGGGCCAGCTAGCTGAATGCTAGCATCATATATCCTCGGGTTAAGCCAAGTTTCCGTGATAATCAAAACACTTCTGTCATGAACATAACGATTTCCAGCGAGTTGTAATTCTAAGTCTTTCGTTTTACTGCATGTACTCTTCCGTTCATATATAAAGACTCTGCTGCGGTGGTTTACGATGTTGACACTAGCGTCAATTATGACTCCAACTGGAGAGGCCTATTGTGGCAAGACACGCCCTCTGCAATATGACTGGCTCCAGCATCGCTTAGCGAAGATTTTTACGAACGGACCGAACGCGACATAGATGAACCGAACTGAAACTGACAAACTGCACGTTTTTAAAAAAAAACGTTCCACTCCTAGTCCTGACAGTACCTGTGAAGAAGCAACACAAACTGCTTTGAATCCTTTCTAGTTTTCTGTATTTCAAATGACACTGTTTTCTTCCATTAAGCACTGGAAAAGCTCCTTCAATTACCATTTTGAACCTTTACAACTAAAAGGTACCATTTTAATGGGAGCAATCTTGCACAGCTATGTCCTGTTTAGCAAAAACATGTTTTCTTTGCAGACTGTACCAACCAGTCAGCTCCCTTGGAGAGTTTTGCCATTAAAAGACCATCAAATGATAATAGCAAAATCTATTTTGATGTAACTGGCTTCAGCCAGACACTTCAGTTCTAAGAAGTGTTCTTGTGAAAGATGCTGAAACCTAAGTTGATCATCAAGAATTGATTGTGAGTGGGTGAAACGGGGAGGATTTTAGGGGTCCTTTGAGTACACCTAAAGAAAAAATCTTGTCCGTTTTAATGTCTGCTAGTGTTATGTAATTTTACATTTCTACTAGCTGACTGGATTGACCCTTAAATTGTCCAATACTTTTTTCTATTCTAATTGTGTCACGGATTTGAAAGGACATTTGGCCAACTAATGTTTCCAAGCCATTTCTACAGTCTCATTATCTGCAGAGCTGGGCATTTTACTAAAACTTGAGCGTCCGTTATTCGACATCCGTCTGCAGCATGGGTACCCTTCTGTCGTCCTTCATTCACCTTTTTTTCCAGGGGAAAAAATAGTACACATCTATAGGCCGGTCTGCCTCTAATGTTTAACCCAACAACTCACTATTTTCTTCCCCACGCTCGCCATGGCCATCAAAGGCTCGCCGTGAAAAAATAAACCACTGATGGACTGCAGATGAATGGCAGACTAAATAAATGGGTTTCCATATATGATTAATCTGTCTGTTTTAAAATGTTTCCCGTCATTCGTCAACCGTCAGCAAAACGGGCGTCCGTCAGACAGACCAGTCCGTCACATAGATGGAATGCCCAGCTCTGGTTATCTGACTCCTTAGTAGTATGCTGCTCCATTTAAACCTGAATAAGGTTATGTGTTGTTTGTACTCTTTGGAGGCTGATCAATTTCAAGCTTGTGATTTGGTCCATTTCCTACCTGGCCTCAGTCACATAAAAATATTCAATATACTGCATATTATAAAACAATATCCAAGACTTGTAGGTGGTAAAAAACGACCATGGTCTTGGAAATACAGACAGTAAAATCAATTGTGCATAGAAGCCAGGTCCCAACTTATATGAGGTGTGAACGGAAACAAGACAGCCCCATAGTAATGCAGTTAAAAAGGTGAAAAAAATAAAAGTTCGGAAAATGTGCAGCCGACTCTAGCTTAGCCCGACGCAACACCAGACTTACACAGTATTCTAAAATGTCTGGATTGTACAGTGCACGAGTCTTGGGGCACAGCCAGTATCCATCATCAAACACTTAAACGCTCGTCTGAATTAAGAACCACCGCACATATGGCAGTAACCAGACTAGTGGTTGTGAGTTTCTGCCAACTACCATGTAAAAGGAATGGAATTGAACGAATGAATGAATTATAATGGAGCAGAAAGGTATGTACTCTCAGGTGGGTGTAAGGACCAACGCAATGTAATGTAGAAGTCACACTCAGGCTGACGGTTGAAAAGTATTGTAACTAAAATATAAAAATGTTATAAAATGCATTAAGTGGCATGACAAGCATCAGGGTAGATGCACTGGAGAGTGGCAACATGTTGAATAATTGACTTTGTGGATATCAAGAGACAGAGAATATCACTGCAAAGCTTGGGTCAAGAAACCTCCAAACCACTATGTCTCTTGAGGAAAATATGTTCACCATCCTCTGAGTGGCCATTAACAGTCTAGCCACACATTGCGCCATGCTCGCACAGTGTGGTAAGTGTGGCCAGAACCGAAATGTTTTATATTGCATTTCCTTCCATTTCTGTTATATTTTGTAACCTTTCTTTGAGAGAACCATCTTACACTCCAGTCAGGGTTTGGTAACTAATAAATGCTACCTTTTCTTCAGGTATGAAGTCAACATTCAGACCCTTGAGAAAATGTAACCAATTGCTGTAGTCTTATGATAGGTTAAATGAATGGAACAGAACTACAGAAAAGGAATTAAGATGTTATACCGTGCAAAGATCCTTTGCTGAAGCTGATACAGTTTTCTCTCTTTTTTTCACCCATCTATATATTTTCTATACCGCTGATCCTGCACAAGCCCGCGGGTGAGCTGCAGCATGTTTTAGCTGGCTTTCGGCGGCAGGCAGACTGCACCCTGGACTTGGTCAATTGCAAAAACACAACCATTCACAGTACATTCATACTGAGTGGGAACTGAACTGAACTTGATTTTGTATTTATTTTAATACTGTATAACAAAGCATTTGCTTTTCTGTTTGCACAGTAAAACACTTGCATATTTATGACTTCTATCAACTCCCCATGATAGATACGATCGAGAAATGCAAATGCTGCTCGAGTGGAGAACATGAGTAAGGACTTGTTGCTTTATTAATGGAGAATACGCGGAACACTGGTTCTAAGAATAATCCGCAGAGAGGACACCACAAGTGGAAACAGGAAAAGCCACGGCAAATTATCCAATCCCATGCATTCATTTATGTATTCACTGTGCCATCATAAAGCCACAAATATGAAGGAAAATATGAAAATGTCGGTATCATTCTATTTATGAGGACAATCTCAACCCATTAAAGATATGGGCAAGATCATGGCAAGGATTATTGTATTTGACATCACATATGCCATAATATCTTAAAGTGCTGGTTTTCTGATATTTTTATAGTATTTCTTCCCCTCGTGTTGTCCAATATACTTATTATTTTAATCTATAGTTAACACATTCATTCAAAGTTCTTCAGCATTCCTTGTCAATTATAGACATTTAGACAAATGGCCAACCTTAATTTGCCCCAGCAGCCTGTTCAGAATGGTTTTTTTTGTTAAGAATTATACTTTAGTACAATCTTATTATATACACCTTTAGCATCTTTGTGATGATTTCTGTGTGGTATTAGGAAAAATGGCCCTGCTACAGCAGATGTAGCATTAAAAAAAAAAAAAAAACATTTACACTGCCCAACGAAGGCACTAGTTTCATCCAATTATATCTTTACAAATGTAATTCCCATTGATATGAGTGACAAATAATTATCACACTATAGATAGCAGCACAGAGTAGAGTAGTTTGGCTGTTATGCTCTTTTTGAAGTGCAATATATCTTTGTGCTGTGAGCGTGCGTGCACGTGTATGCTGAGTCCTGCCTCTTACTATATATCTAATGGGTAGTTTGTATGACGCCCCAAGTGGAACTCAGTGAAAAGGAGCATTGTGTTGTGGGAGAGTGTGCCTGGTGGGCAAAGCTTGTAAGCCGTTCTTCTCCACATGGGGCTGCTTTGGAGGCTTATAACTGTGGTCAGGCTGTAAACTTCTGCTTCTGAAACAAGAACGCTAGTAAAAGAATAGGAGAAAATATGACAAATATGTTTGAAACAGCGAGCTTCAGTTGATTACATGCCCTGAGATGATTCTGAAATTAAAAAGACATTTGTGTCAGTGACAGACAGTGTGAAAGTTTGATATGTGGTTTGATATCCGTTTTTGAACCCAGTCTTACCTTGATATATATCATCCTCATATCACAAATCTAAATTATATCCTATTGGATGTCGAGATTGTGTTGGTGAAGGTAAACCACTGGCTTGATCTTAGCTGAGGTCATAATTATGTTGTATGAATAGAGGAAAATGCATTTGTGTAAAAGTTTATTTTACACACTGCTGGCTAGGCTTTGCTGCATCTGTGGCTTGTATGATGATAAATTCAGTGCAGGTGACACCCCGGTTACGGTAGGTGAGGATTGATGGTCTCCAGAGACTGGCAATCTATCACCATTGCATCGGGATTTCACGAATCTGTTCCTGATCACAGCCCACAGTGGGGGCCACGTGGTAACGACCCCTCTCAGTGTGACACCACAGGAAATCGATAACATGCACTCAAGGTCAATGTACTGTTGGAAAACTACTTAAGCCTTGACGGATGGAGGGCTTGTCGGTAGATGAGACAAGCCACTGACTTTGTCTCATACAGGAAAACAAAAAGACAATCCAACTTAAACACCAATGTTTAACTTGAAAATATGAATCAAGCCACGTATACATAATGGTTACCAAGAATGAGTGAAGTATGACAAGTTTTCAGACTTCTCTGTTACGTGTGCTTAAGTGGAAGTAACGAGCACTGTTATAGGCCAGAGTACATAACCCTTCAGAAGACAATTGTTGAAATATTTTGAAAATTCAAGCGCCACAAAATGAATGTATCATACTGCTTTATAGCGAATTGTGTGCCATTCTCTTCAAGTTTAAATTAATAATGTTCCTTGTCTTTCTTCTGTATAATTCACATAACGTACGCTTGAAAAAAATTGATGCACAATATATATGACCATTAAATAAACTATAACTAATACTTAGTCATTTTTACTTTAAAATAGGTAGACTTTGGGATAATCTGGCCTTAAAATGGTGGCCCTTAAATTACATTTTACAGCTTGCAATTATGTTTCTTTTTGCCTTGGGTGTTTTTTTTTCTCATACAAATGAAAGCAATTCCATACCAAATACACACTAGTAAAGATTTATTGAGTGTGTTCCTATTGAGGTTTGCACAGCCATAAAACATTCATGCAGGGCATTTAATAAATTAATCGTGAACTAGCCTGTTTCTTGGTTGATCATTCCGTACACTATGTTTTTCCCTCTTTTCAATCTCTTGCAGTAAATGCCTGTGTGAGTTTCTTTCAGCCCACTTATGTGTGTTACAACAATCTGTTACAGATACCGTGAATTAACAGACTAAAATGTGGGTGAATTACTGTGTTTGTCTCTGGGTTGGCAGCTACCAAGAAGCCACAAACCCAGAAGTACAGTTACTAACCTTTCTTTTTCCAACCCCCTCTTTAAGTTGCCCTCTTTTGCGTCACATTTGCATTAGATTTCCAGCCACTGGCATAAACACGACTCTATTACTGGGTCTCTATGCACAAGCATTGCCAACGAAAAACCTGTTCTTCCCATAGTCCGGCCACATATGTCCGTCTGCACTTCCAGCGTTCTGAATAGATTTTCTGAAAACTGAATAGCAGACCGATTACATCCATCCATCCAACCTACTATTTATTCATTATGAATCAACCTGGTTGCCTTATTTGGTGCTTTACATTTGCGCTTCTGATATTTATACTTCCATTTGGCCTGAGAGGAAGACCACAAAAGAAAATACCATCAATGAATGCAAATTATATAATTATTGCAAATCAAATGACAAGCACGTGCACTGGAATCTCTAAGTGGTTCCAGCAAGATGGTTTACGTTCAGTTTGTTCAGGTTTTGAAAGGCGGTTGATTTCCTTATCAAACATCATGTACGTGTATAGAAATGTGTAATAGCAACAAAACGTGCGCGTATAACTTAAATAATGTCAACTATCACAATTTTAAAGCCTTGTATCATTGTCGTTTTAAGTAACATTTGTGCGGAAACCTCATAACCAGGCCCTTACTTAGAAATATATATTTTTATATCACATTTTAACACAGTGTAAGCAACGTAAAAGGGGAACAGCTGTTAACATTAGGAGTACAAGAGCAGTCATTTTGACTGTTTTCAAACTTTTATGTATTATTACTCTGCGTATATAGATATAAAATGCTCCTGGCCTCTTGACTTTTCCTAGTTCTGTGTATATTTAATTCCCATGGTGCTATTTTATGGTACTAAACAACATAAAAATAGTTACGATCCATTACTCCTTTAAATACGGTGTCCCAGTCAATTTGACGGCTCTACTTAATCTTATGCACGTTGCGCTGGGACGGCGCCACCAGGTTTCTATAGGTTGCATTGAGAAACGCTGGTAGTCACCATGATCTAAATCTAAAAAAAAATCTTATACAGTGGAAGAGGTGTAACATCTGATTTAATATATTGACGAGTCTGAGGATGACTTGCTTGACTGACACGCAGCGAGTCTGTGTAAAAAAATCCCCCTGGCGTGGAGGAGGAGGAGCCGTGTTGTGTGTGGTAAAATAGGATGCTAGATGCGATAGTCATGACGTTGTGAGTAGCACATGCCAGGCAGTCAAAATAAATACAATAATGATCTTATGTGGTGCTTGTTGACATAATTTCCCCATGGAAAAAAACTGTTCTGAGATGCGCTCGGGACGGAGTTGTTTTGTGTGCCGTACTTCCCATTTAATTCTATTCTTCGAAGTGAAGTGCAGTAAAGCCGTTTGCGACACATCCAACCAAACCAGCTGTATTTTCTAATAGCTGACCCGCACGCAGCGCGAGAGCCGCACGGGACAATAGGCCCTTCACCAAATGTTTCTCATTCATTTACATGATATATTTTACATTAAAAGATACACACAACAGAATTGTGATAAACAAAATACCTGTATTAGACACTCAAGCAGCGAGTAATAATAATTGAGTCAATGATGTAATTGTCAGAGCGCAACAAAGCGCAATCCGTCAAAATGACAACACTTAAAGTTCTAATAGTTTCAGAATCCTGCCTGGTAGTCTTAGTGTTAAATAACAGTTAAGAAAAGCTACATTCATGCAAAAGTCATTCAACAGTTAATAAAAAAAAGATGGTTGGCTCATCTTTACTCTGATTAGTGGAAATCGTCTGCAGCTCTTACATGTTTCCAAAATGATGTGAGCACCTGGCTTGGTCATGCGCAAGACAGGCTGTGATGGGAAACAGGCTGAGATCCAGAAGCTTTTTAGTAATTTGCTCGTAAATAACAAAGTTACTTAGTCTTCTTTGTATTTGCCTGTCAACTTAGGCGCCACATGTTCCCAAATCTTATGTCTGCAGTTAGACATTTTGTTGGCACCTACATGTAAATTATGCTTGTTATTCACCCTCAGACATCTGTATTCTTCCACTTCCATTCCCGTTGCATGATAGAAACGTCATCAACACATTTACTCAGTGATATTCAAATGCCATCGATCTTTAAAACATAATCGCAGTCATGTAAAGTTTTTGCTATAAGACATGTTGAAACGTGTTTTTACATTCAGTCCAACGGAAAGTTTTTTTTTTTTTTTTTTTCCAATGGGAGCTTAACATCACATAGCAGTACCTGTACCACACGGTCCAGCACACACAGGCAGATGTAGACAGTCATATTGCTTTCATCTGCATAATGGATTATGTGGGTCAGCAAATAGGTGGTCTATTTTTCTTACTCTTCCTCATATGTGTGTCTTATTCTTTATGTACCACCAAATAATTAGTGCATCTAGACAGCACCAACACATCTGTGCGAGCAACTCTTTTCCTGCTAACCTACTTTATCCTTGATGTTCCAAAGACTTTCTGTAGCCAACTTTTTTTTTTTTTTTTAAATTGTGATGCACTGCCTCCCCAAACCAATGTTTCCCTTTTCTTTGATACCACCCATCACTTAAACTGAAGCTAGTTTATTCCATACTCAGACTATTTGGAGTGGTGTTGTAGAAATGCAGCGCAGAATGAAGTCATGATGCTGGAAGAAGAAATGGGAAACGATAAAGACCTCAACAGGCAGAACGTCAGTGCGATCTGTGGGTTTCTGGTTGCCTCTGGTCACAGGAAAATCTAAATAGCTTGTGTTTTACTGAAGGGGGCATGGGATGATCTAAAGCAAAACACTGGAACAACTATCCTATGGGGAGGTCATATTATCCGGATTACAGTGAAGAAACCAACCGCACTCCAATGACAGAATAACTCATTTCATTGTCAGCATTTTGATGACAATTGTTTACGCTTTGTTTTAGTAGTCAAGTGTGTATGGACTAAGTTTTCAAATTTGTCAGTCACACACATCTTGGTATGATCTGTGTTAAGAGATCAGCTGCGCTGTGCCATGTTTTATAAGACCTTTAGGGCACTGCAAACCATATATTAGCCTCTGTCTGGGCCAAGGAGTCAGTCGCCTGTTTGAACATGAAAAATTAGCCAGGCCCTCAGACACCAGTCATTATGTGGTTGCCACTCGGCTTTTCCGCCATAGCCAGGCCAAATGGGACATGGTGACAGCCCAGGGAACTGACCTTGGAGGCAGACTATTCATGGTAGATTCTCCCTCAGGAATGGCAACGGCACATTGACAACCATGCAATTAATGGAAGACTTGGAAGAGTGGTGAAAACAAGATTACCGAGAAAGGAGTGTAATGGAGAAAGGCATAAAAAGAGATAACTTCATTCAAGAGAAGTAGAACATTCGGGGCCTAATTTACTAAGAACCGAAAATTCTGAATTCCGTGTTCATTTTCACTGATTGCACGTGCTTGGCAACAGGTTTAAAAGTGGCTCAGTCTGCTCTATTTAAAGGTGGGTTTTACACTTTAGGTAGCTCTGACGGTTTTAACCATGAAACATTCCGGACAACACCACAAGCACAAAACTTGAAGTGTGGAATTGGAAATTTTAGTGGAAGAGAAACAAACACACAGAAAATAAATCAATCACTGTGATAATTTTGGGGAAGCCAGCAACTGCATAAAAGCCACATTTTATTTGATTTAAGTCAACCTGAATGTGTGGGAAAGGGATGTTTGTCCCCATCCTGCGTAACATTGTGTTTCAAACTTGGGACAGCATGCCCAGAAAAATAATCTTGGCAAGACCAGGACCAGCTATCACTGTGTGCCGAGATGACCCAGACATAAGGAAATTGGGATTTGGAAGCAGTTTTGGCATAAATTATATGGATGACACCTTCTTGCGACTTGCTCCAAGTCAGCCCTTAGATCATTTAGAAGCTCCTAAATTGAATTTGCATTGTTGAATAGACATTATGTTGCAATAACTTTTGTTTGTGATATTTTAACATTTTTTTACATGAGCAGAAAAGCTCTCACCACTTCCTCTCAATTTCCCTGGCACCACATACTGGTTTGCGTGTGCCTTTTACATACGTTAATGTAAAATCAGCCATCATAATTCACTTCAGGATTGATAAATTACATTGAGTGCTAAACAGTGGTGGAGCCTGACTTTTACCCTTTTATCCTTATATTGAATATAATATTTTATATTGCCCCCCCCCCCCCCCCCCCACACACACACACCTCTAGCTTCCCCTTTAGCGCCACCAATGGTGCTAAATTCCTCTATTTGTATATTCTAAAATGCACAAAACGAACTGCGCATCAATTTTGCGCATTTGGGAGACGCACTCCTGTGTGCGCCTGATTGGTAGATCAGGTTCCACAAACAGTATGTTTGCGTGAGAAATCAAGTTAGTGCGCGGTTTGCATGTTCAAACATTTAGGCGGTCAGACCCTAACTACCCAACCCTGCAATTCAAGGAGATCCAATATATGAGCTCTGTCTATAATTCCCGACATCATTGACGCCATCACAAAGGTTTTAATTTTAACAGTTTTTATTCCTGTCATTGGAGTCTCCCATATGATTCAAAGTCATCCATCCATCTGCCACATGGATTTCGTTGTCCACAGAAAATCACATTTTCTTATTAGCATGAGATCTCAACAGGTAGGAAACGCGGTTGTGTACATCCATGGAGTTCGTGTTATTGTGGTAGTAGTTTTCTGTAGTATACACTGGCCACAAATGCCACTTGGCACCTGTGAAAGAGGTTGTGGAAGAAGACAGTAGTCTCAAGTTTACCAACAAGTGTTGGGATAGGCGGTGGCTACTTCGTATGGTACTTAGTGAGGAATTTCTATAATGTTTATTATAAAACAATAGGAAATGTGCTGCATTCTGTGTGATGTATGTACTGTTTGCATGCGCATTTATGCAAGTTCAGCAACACTGTTCCCTCGATACATGCACACAAAAAAACAAACTCGTAAACCCAAGACTTGTAATAACCCACTTTAACATACTTTTGCTTCAGTCTGATGGAATCAGTGCATACACTGAGGTTACCTAGGGGGAGCTGACCTGCTTTTAAACGCAGAAGTAAAGAAATGTATAGTTCTCTGTAGAGTTCATTTCAAAATGAATGTCAGTGCAACAACGGAGACGTGTGTGAGATTTCACATGCAATACTAACCACAATAAATACGTTTTAACCGTTTAATATATAACAGTTGTTCACGTCGTAATTCTATTTCAAACACATCATGCAAATGCAAAGTTAAGAATGGGGTGTAAAGTAGTTAAAGTGGTTTAAAAACCAACATGATCAAGCACCTTGCCAATTATGCTTCCCTGTCACGAGGCCATAGAGGAACCCTCACTCTACTGTGTCCATGCCAGACTAGGCCCACACACTGAGAACAACAAAACCCACACACAAACCCCATGAATGAGTAAATTAAAATAATCACACCAGGGCATTGACTGGAATAAGCATTTACCTCTCTTGTATTCATCAAACAGTATGTTAAAAGTATTGTATGTAAACCTTAAAAAACATGTTTTACAAGAATCGGCGGGTTCATATTTGTAATATTTAATGATGGTTAATACACTGTAAATAGTTCTGTACCCAAAGCTTCTCAAATCCCACCTACACACACATACAGCGTGTGGCTTGAGGCATTGAGGACTGCTTGTTGACCACAACATAGAATCAACTACCTACCCCACAGTTTCACACACGAGGGCAAATTTTCTATCATTAACTCTAGCCTTTTAAAGTATTCTTTACAATACCCTGTGACCCCACTGCATGAAGGCTCTCCTTTGTGTCTGTGTGTAATAACAGTCTCTTAAAATGTTTTATAGACGACAGTTAACTATCGATAACTGATAACACCTGGAGGTTGGGCTGAGTTGTTGGCAGATAATAAGAGTCCCCCTTTCAGGCTGCATCTGCCCTAACTGGCATATGTCTATGAGCAAGCAGATGTTTCTAGGGTCCAGGTATTTTGCACCAAAATGAAACAAGCAGAAACCACAGATAATGATTTGACAAGAAAGTCAAAATTCGGATGCAGGAAAATCATGTTGTGACCTTGATGGTGTTTTTTTACGTCATTCAATTTAGAAGTGCACAGGAAGAGAATATGTGTCGGTGTAATAGCCATTCCCAATCTCCATCCTCCTCCATATAGTTTTTTGGACAATAGTAGTATTTAAACCCTTCTGGTGCAAGCAAAGACCTAAAAAACAAATCTACAGGATGAGATGATCCATCATTTTTTAACAGTCAGCATGTGTCATAGTATTTTGTTCCCATAAAAGTCCACCAGCTCATTGAAGTACAGTATCTATTCTTTCAACCATTCAGAACTGCATTTAGCTCCACTCTACAGGAGTGTATCTAAGCAAACCACTTGGACTGGCACCCCAACCAAGAGTGGTGGGACTGTTGCGGTTCAACGTTTTGGGACCATCCATCCATTATTGGAACGGTTTACCCTCATAAGGGTCACGCTCGCATTTACATTAAAAAATGGCAATACATTCGTGGCGTCGGCTGGTTGATTAACGCTTTTGCGCCATTCGGGAATCCTGAGTTCTAAATTTTCCATGGGTGTGAATGAATGTTTTTTTTTTCTTTAATTGTAAATGAGTGTATCATGGCTCAGGTAGTAGAGTGCTCGTCCCCCAACCGAAAGTTTGATTCTGAGCCATGTCTTCTTCTGATGCTTAAAGCGCCTTTAAGGTAGAAAGGTGCTTCAGAAGTGCAAGCCCATGTAGCCTACTGTAGATATGCCCACCAAAGATCTGGTAACCAACCCATGAGGAGGTACCCTGATGCCTCTCAGCCAAAGTCATTTGGGATAGGCTATAGCATACCCATGTGATATATAAAATGGATGTATGGGTAACGAGATAAGTACTCAACCAAACTGACCTGCCCAATGGAAACAGTGATATGATACATTGGCCAGACTGACGCAAAAGTATGTAAAAGTGGGTTATTATAAGGTTGACGATATTTGTTTTTAAAACATTCGTCAGACATTTTTCAACGTTTTCTGCATATTCTCACTATCTGAAACCTTGGCAACATTCAGGCACATGTCAGATGGTACAGTATATCGTACTTATCTAAATTAGGATCCATTGACCTTGGTACTATACGCCATATGAGTTTTTCAAATTCTTTCTGGTTTTCTGTTCTGGTTTTCCTCAGTGACAGGTGAGGTAAACAGTCCATATCAGTAGTTGACTTCTTGCCAAGCAAGGTCACTCACCTTGACTCAGTAACTCAGAAACTCTGCTGATTGTTGCAGCCCTGCGGCGGACTCCATCTCCAGACAATGTTATACTTTGGCATGACAAGCACACACAGCACTTCATTCTTAGCCCAACGGCACACAAACACAGGTCACTTGTCATTTAGCATCAGAGTCATAAAGCCATGATTGAATAATTTAAAACGTAGCAATGACAATACATGAGTACAAACTGTTGAGTCAATATTGAACTCTAACTTGTTGCCGTGTGCAAGAAAAACTGGTCACAGAAAATAGGAATAAAGAAGTTAACAATCCCGACGACTTCAGCAACATGTTGGGATGGGAAAATGGTTGCTTGTTGAACTATTTGAAACTGAAGACAGCATGAACGGTGAAAAGATAAAAAGACTATGTTTACGCTCTTTGTAGATTCCAGGGAGATCTCTCATTTATCTCTCTCCTTAAACAGTGGTTCACCCTGCTGCTAAAAGCCAACCTCAGCAGTTTCTCTCCCTCTCCTTACCCTTTAATATTGATGATTCTCACAGGATAAAATAAGTTAAGTGGAGATATGGTAATCCCTCCTCTGCTTGCTGAACTCATTTGTTTACTCTGGGGTGACTCCGGTGATGTAGCTACGCCTTTCTAGTTGCATATAATTTCACGTTTAACAAATGCTCCCCTCTTTAATGTGCCCACTATCAAGGTCATGAATAGCTAAATTTTCTTAGCTTCTAGAATTAATTATTCACAGATAAAAAGAAGTGATAACACCTCACCCCACCCTCCTCTCTGGAATGAGCCCACTTATGTCTTTGTCCAGAATATATTTGACCACTTACACATGCAAAAGTATGGAATTAAATCTACTTTAATTATTAATTTGGTTGTTTATAGTGACTATTTCATTACCATTTTTTATCAGCAGAAAAGTATGGCCACTAAACTAACAGGGCGTATAAGTTGGGAATCCAATCTTCTTCAGCCAGCTGTTAAAGAAAAGGTCTGAGTGAAGAACAAACTAATTCAACATAGCGGAGTTAGGAAATGTCTTCATGTGATTATGAAATAAGTACAGAGTGGACTTCTTTTTCACTAATATGAGCGACTAGCGTATAAGGAAGAGCCACGTTCCGTATTCAAGGTTATAACAGCGATAGAGTTGGAGACCCCTGTGGATCTTCTCTGACCAAACATTAGAAATGGCCAGTGAATTTTCATTGTGCAGTCTGTTTGATAAAGGATTAAACTCATCCGTCACTTCATATGGGTCTTTGAGTTATCTTTGCATTTTACTGTTAATTTCCTGCTAAAACTTCCTCAATGTTACCGTTTTTAAAGCATGGTGAATATTGTATATATTGTTTAATTACACATAATATTCAGACTATATCAATCAAAATACGTTATAAATCATATTCTATCCTAAAAAATCATGAAATAACATGCTCATACATATAACTAGCTATTAAGTCCTTTACCTGGTGCCATATGTTGCAAAATCCCAGAGCTGGGCTTTCCGTCAATGTGACGGACATCAAACTTGCTCAAAGTGTGATGTCATCAGCATGCTGGACCACAGTTCAACGCGCATCAAATTGACTTTTTTTCAATGGCGGGACATGGATATTTGGTACCTGGGCATTCAGTAGGGACTTATCCAACTCAACCCACCTATTAATACCACCAATATCACATTGAATTTATCGAAAGCATCAATACTATTTAAAAAAAAAATAAATAAAAAAAAATAAATTAAAAAAAAAAAGCTATATACAGCTATATATAACAGCCACAAGTGCCACACACCTCATGTGGAGCAGTTCATCACTTCGATTATGTAATACCATGCCAAACAAACATAAAACATTTAAACAAAATACATCATATTCAGCAGATAATATATCTATATATATAATATATCCAGATTTCTGCAGACCTGTTATGCTATTAATATATCCAGATCGCTGCAGACCTGTTTCGCTAGTCAGATGAAGCGATTAAAGAACAATTGGTGACATCATCAAGGGCCAGGCCTCTGGCCCAGTGAGGAAACATTTGAAATCTGCTCGTTCAAAGAAACAGTCCCATTGCTAATGCTTAAGGCCCTGGGTGAATATAATTGACAGTCTGACATCTGATTAGACAAGAAAATCAAATATTCCACATGCACAATGTAGCCAAGAGAAAAAGCAAGAAAAAAAGAAGATACACATGCTTGGCAGCTGCAGATTTTCACAGATATTTTTTTCCAATATTAGTTGGTTTTAAAAAAATATTTCCGAATGTATTTTTTTGTTTTGTTTTACTTTTGTTTGATTTTTTTTCATGGAAAACACGCTCTGGCGGTTTATACAGTAGGTGTTTTTGCAAGACTTTATTTTTCATTTATTCTTCATATTCTTCATTTATAGTTGCTGTTAATTTTGCATTGATTTTGCTGTTTGCGGTCCCGCCTGGTCCCTTACTCTACAGACAGTGGGGGTCCACTTTAAAGTACAACATATTATTTTTCTCTATTTTTTTCATTTGGGAATTATTATTTCAAAATTATTTAGAAGTCTGAGCAAATTTCTGGCTGTCCGGCATAAAGGTTGTGTTCCCTACATAGACGGTCCACTGTAAATGACATTTCACAACTAAAGGGACAACCTAGAAGCCGAAAACACCAATTGTAGTTTTAGTGACTGCAAATTAAATCAGTATGCATATCAAGTTCCAGTAGTCACATGTATTTATTTACTGTATTTGGTCAAGCAAATACACAAACACTTTGGGTCCCACAGATTACACCTTGGCATGACATATTTCAACGAGCATTCTTAATGAAATCTCATCTTTTCTGCTATGTTGTCATTCTATTTTTTTTTGCTACCCTATATTCAAACGAATCACCTGCACAGAATTAATTACCACGTCTTTTCCCCAAGCCAGCTCAGCACTAACCGGCCTGCCTACAGTACCTCTTGCAGGCTTCATCATCTAGCTAAGGAAGTCGAACCCCATCGCAAATGCATGCGAGCTTTAAGCAAGACCGATGATGGCTGATGAAAGTGTTTGGGTGAAATGCTATAAATGATGTGGAACTATTTGGAAAATGTAAACGATGGAGCACGGATGAACCTATGATGACTTAAAGAGATTGACTTGTGTTGGATTAAACTCTGGATGCTGAATCAGCCTGAACCTAGAGTTGGATCTCTGCTCTGCTTTTGGAGGCGGAGATACATTAGACATGTCGCAGCATTACTAAATAGTCCATATACTTGTTGGCTGGCCTTATCTTTGAAAATGTGTCTTTTTTTATCTGGAAATATGTGACCGGTTTGGACATGCAACGTGTTTCATTCTGACTGATGCGTTCAATGCAGTGGGGCTTTGGCAGTTTCACTGCAGCATTAACTAGAGATAAGCAGAGATGAGCCGAGCTTGAAGTGTCCCGTAGCAAAATTACAGAGTCTGAGCGGGTTTAATTTCCTGTATTTAAAAATACAGCTAAACAATGACAAGATATGGAAATCAATCTTGATGTATTGTATGCTACAACTCCATCTGAAGGGTTTTGTGGAATTTTATTGCAATGGGAGCATTTGAAATGGTAACATTATCTAACAATAAACTCAAATTCCTAAACAGTTCTTGTCCATGCTACTTGGGCGTGTTCCTCGGAACTGCGGTCATGGACTGAAGAGGAACATCTCTGCCCCGTAGGTCTGTGCTCACCGCACTGCCGTTGCAGTCGTGAGCTGTGCCCATTGGCAAGGTTTGGCCATGCTCAATCTGGATTCTAAAGAAGAAATCTATAGATCACATCCCACCAGTACCTATGCCGTACGTTGTCTCACTTACCTCATGTGGTGTCTGTGAGGATACATCTCACTTTTAAGTCTGGAGGCCAAATTTATGGTGGGTAGCCATAAGTCACGTCTGGGTTTAGCACATTGCTGAGGCTGGCTGAGGTTTGCTGCCGAACCACAGTTTAATTCAGCCGGCACAGTGAGGAGACGGCCCGTCTGCAGCCCAGAGCCAAGACCAAGCAGTGGCTTTACTGTGGAGAGTTGCATGCCAGAGATATTATCCCCCTTTCCCTCTTTTTTGTATTTGTCTCTAAACTGTTGTGTTTTTGAGTATTCTTCTAACACATGTTCGGGTATAGGTGTTTTTGTATATATGTTGTGTATATACTGTATGCACATTTTTTTTTTTTTTCCAGAACCTCACTTGCTACGCGTATACTTGCAGTTATGCGCTTTACCTCCCGCAAAAATAAACAAGGTCCCACAAGCAAATGTCAAGAGACATAAATGTGTGTGGGATATTTTACTCAAGTGCTTTACTATAATTGAAATGATAATCCTTGTTCAATTAGAGAAGAGCCGCAGTGTCGGAGAGTTTACATTTTAAGCATCATAATCTCTTCATACCTTCTCCCCGACATGGGCACACTCCCTCCTCACCACTTATTGGAGATATGTGGGTGTGATAACGGTGAGTAAATATACCCAGGCAGCATGTTCCGCACACATACACGTGCCCCTTTCAAATCATTCCCTGATGCCACCGCAGCTACTTTACAAATAATAGCCCCCATGTGTGTTCCGGGCTCCAAGGCTGTGTGAGGTAGGGCGACTGGGCGCTGTGCCCAGTCTGAGACCCTGTCAGAATCACTATAAATTTCTCCTCGTTTTCAGCAGCTGTAATTTAACGGCCAGATGTACAGGAGACTTGAGGACTTAGTCAGATATACAGCTTACTACATTCTTGTTTTTCTCTATATATACTGTTTTACGTGGAAACCCATTTTCCTCATTTTGGTCTCAGCAAATTATTTAGAATGGGCATATGATGCTAAGAATACAGAGCATAATATTGAATATCAGGTTATGTTATAATGATCACTGCGTAATTTTACGGGTTTGGTTATAATTGTCAGCATTCGTGTTGCTGCAGGCTGTGTTTGTGCTGTAAGTAAAATATATTGTGGTTGAATGGTTGAAACTGATTTGGTAGTTCAGATATCCCAACTCTGTCCCTCGATTTTCTATACCATTATCTCATTCGGGTTGTAGGTACAAATGGGTTATTATTGATGGGCATAAAAAATATGAATAATTATGTAATAATGTGTTGATTTGTGGAATTGATTGTAGATAATAACTGTTAAAATTGAGTTTACTTCTTTGCTGCAACCAACTGAAGCATTGTTGTTCAGTCTAATCCCAAAATAAGAACATCATGTTAACTTTAATGTTAACGTTAATGTGAAGTTCAGTTTACGCCATACAAATTACTAATATACGCCATTGCAATTTCTCAGTATAAAACTGGCATCAAAACAGGCCTCCAAAATATACAAATATTAAAAAATACATCGTTTATCAAGTAAGTCTAGGTTCCACAAAAATGTATTAGGATTTTTTGAAAAAATGATTAAACAGTTAAGAGATTGCCCAAACGGCAAATAATTCTTGGGGGTAAGTTCAGAAATGTTCATAGAAAAACAGCATGAGTGATGAAACAGAACATTGTTGGTCCTGTGAGTTTGTTTTTTTGTATGTAGCATGGCTGCTAAACGGATTACCATGGAATAAATTACTGGTTGTCATTAAAATGTGGCCTATTTCGCTGCTTTGTGGCATTCTCATTGCTAGAAAACATTTCAGTTTGAATATGCTCCAAACTGCTTTTTGTGACCATACGGCTTGCATTATCATACCATCCATTGTAGTTTCGTTTCGTGTACATTTCAAAATGAATGTCGTAACCAATAATACAACTTTTAGAGACTTGAAACAATCACAGTGGTAGACTAAATATAATGCAATACAAGAGAAAATGATTTTAATTCGGAAGACCACACTAATTGGGAATATAATGTAAGGTGAAGGCATGCTGTTGTACTTAGTGGGAGGCCTGATGAATGTGTGTGGACTGGAAATGTAGAGGAGTTTCATTGCACATTCGCACAGACAGGCAGCATCGCACTCAGGTCTTCTGAGAAAGGTCACTTTATATCAGATGTGTTTGAACACTCTGCGACGTTCAGTTTACAAGCCATGGTGTGAGTGCATTTAGGGCATGTCAAAATCTCATTCACCTCAATTTCACTTTAATTAAATTGCTATTAAAGTGGAAGAATCAGCACATTAGAAAGCCACAAGGCTGTTTGTTGAACACCTATCATCAAAAGTCAGTTTCAATGAGCTGGTTGGAATTGAAAACAATGTTTGCCAAAGAAAATCATGTAAAAACGGTATCACTAATCTGTTCAATGGCCAAATGGACACATGTAGAGAATTTGAGTCCTGTATATAAGAGTAGAGTTGTATAAGAACATTACTCAACTTCCCACGTTTTGTAGTTTTGTGACAGTGTCAGGTAGAATCTCTAGTATCTCAGATGAAAACTATTGTACTCCATATGCTAGAACACTCTTTCCATATGATCATGCGCTGCATAGTATATTGGGCATTAGTAATTGTGTGGGTGTGTGTGTGTGCGTGTGCATCCCATGAAAATGCTTACTGTGTTGGCCACACATGGAGTAGCAGTAGGAGGTGGACACCCTCTGTTTTTACGACCCTTTGAGGAAGTACAATCATTTTGTCCCTCCTCTTCATTTTCTTGCTTATATACAAGCACTAATATTAGATCAGCCACGGCCACCACTCAATAGAAAGTGTTTTATTCTAGATAGAATAATTGCTCTCGGTTTTCTTACTCATATAACTGTCCTTGTAATTGGACGGGATATGTATCTTCTGAGACACTCAGGCCAAAGCGACGACGGCAGTTTTAATTAGACGCATCGAACTTCCATGGAAGTGAATTCTGGCTCCTGCAAAGAGCTGTAATTGTACTAGTGATGTTCCAATTATGAATTGAGCTCCAACACTACACCCTCTCCGCGGGCATTTTTAACATTCCAGTTCAGTGGAGTTAATTCACTTAATATATGGATAATCATTTTTGTACGCTTGCAGGTGAGCCAATATGAACACATACTCTTAGAAGCTCACCTGCTGTGTTGCTTACAAAGGCCATAGCTATATTAGCCCCTGTAAGAATTCCGCACAGGATTCTGCTTTGCCACGGGGATGCTATAGCTGTATGCTGGGTGCTAGCGAGGGCTTTCACAGGCAGGACCCTACTGGTATAATCCCATAATCCCCTCGCACAGGGGTCCCACAACTGGGTTGGAAAGTAGGCTTGGGTAGTGTGCTTTAATTAAGGTCTGAAAAGGGGGCAAAAATGTTGTCGAACAGATGAATGAAAGAGGTTGTTTGTCAGAGAATGCACTGTAGACTTGGTGTAGTGCTAACAACCAAGTGAAATTGTGTTATCAAAGGATACTTTTAATCATACTATACAGCTAATAACCAAAGTCAATTGTAATCTTCACAAAAGATTGCAGAGCAAAACTCACAATCTTAGTTAAGAGCTAACTCTTCTATACCAAATGTCTGTCTGATTTAATTTCTGTTAATGCCTCTAAACTCTTAGTATTGATTTTAGTGTTTATGGTTATTGGGGCATAAAAAGCAGTGAGACTCCTATCATTTGAATTTAGAGAAAGACATTTGGAAAAACAAACTCCAGTGAGAAGGACATTTTTGTAGGTAAGATCAATATCATAAAAGAGAAAATGGAATTCTATTAATTCAGTCATTTTCCTTTCCAGATTTATATTATGATACTTTAGGTTTGTGGTGCCCAAAAGAGGACTTATTGTTATATTTTTAATGCATTGTAGTGCCATGAATCATATTGTCATTATGAAAGAATCGTTCTTTAAAAGGTATGTGTGTGTCACTCTTAAACCCATCTGAAAAGTTTGGAACTTTGGAAAACTGTCAAAGGTCCTCCAAGCAACAGGAGGCGACCAGATTTCTCTTGCTTGGTTGTTAGTGCTCAAATCCAATTCTTTGGCCAGCAGGGTAGCTTTAGCTGCTCTTGATGAATTCACTCTTGTTTTGACTGGTTCATGGTTCTGTAGTCTACAGTTTGGCCTTTCTCTACATTATCTCTCAATTAGCATTCAAGCTCCAAAAATACTAAATAAAAATCATATATACCCAGATTGATTCCAAGAACGTCTCTAGAGATATTTTTTTTTTTCCCAAAAGGAATGAGAAAATTCTTTTGATGTAGGATCTTAAAAGTTGAAAGTAAATAGAACCAGGTTCACAATGTCTTCTTGATTGAAGCGAGCACAAAATCCAACATATCACTACACAAGTACAAGTTACAAAGTGATGAAGAAAGATAAAGGAGCCTTAACATGTTAAATGCAATATTCCATATTAAATTTGAACTGCGGGCATTTTAGTCAATTTTGCTGGTCCATCATTCGTCATCCGTCAGCGGCCAGGGTACCCGTCCGTCATTCGTCAGTCTGTCATTTTTCGTGACAAACTAAATATCGTCAGTTCATCATTTAAGTCTGTCAGTTAGTCTGTCAGAAGTCCATTGGTCCGTAAGTCGTTCCCCCCATAAAAGTCCGAAAAATTGACGTCCGCCAGTGACGGACTAATGGTCGGTAGCACTGTTAGTGACAATTACATTTGTCATTCAGTCTATTTTAAAAGGCGTCCCGTCATCCGTCAATCATCTGCAAAATGGACAGCCTACAGTGACGGACTGATGAACCGGTCAGTCAGTCTGACGGAATGCCCACCTCTGGTGAAATGTATGAACCATAGCTGGATCTTACTGTACATAGTCATTCTTTAAGTGTGAATTCACCACAGCAGCCACAGCATCCTTAAAAAAATAAAAACAAATGTTTATTGTTGCTAGGATGTTCCATGGATGCACAACCACACAAAAGCTATCGGTTCCAAAATGGTGAAGCCAGAACATTCTATATTGTTCAAGGATATTTTTCCAGAGAAGCAACAAGATGAAATAGTGTACAGCAATGTTTGCCTCATAATCAGATCTGGGTCTTGGATTGGGTTTCTCCGGTTTCCCCTGACATCCTAAACACATGTTTGTTAGGTTAATTAAAGACTTAAAAGTGGCCATGCATGTGAATGTGTGTGTGAAAATATGTGTATCTATATCTGCTCTGTGATTAACTGGCGACCAGGGTGAAGCCTGGCTTTTTCCCAAATACAGCTGGGATAGGCTGAAGTTATACACACGACCCTAATGAGGACAAGTGGTACAGAAAACGCATGGTTAGACGGCTTGTATTTTATGACTGGCAGTCCACTGATTCATTTGATAGCCAGAAGTTAAATTTGAATTTGTAATGCAGGCATTACATTTTCTCTGACTATGCCATCTTACTATAAATTAGGAACGCACCAACACCATTTTTTTTTCCCACAAGCACCTACATTTGCAAATGTTTCACTCAACTATCACACTCTTTGGAGTTACAACTTGTCATTTGAACACCCAACAGCGTGTGTTCCTAAATGTCTTGCTGCACCTTCACTGAAATGCAGCCTGTGACACAAGGTACTTCAGTTACGGCTACTCACGTTGATGTTTGAGAGGCTCCTGCAGCCTTTCTGTTTGACATTCTAAGCCACTGACCCAACGTCACTATTTTTACAAGCTGGAAGTTAGGGTGTATTAAAGAGCACAGAAGGCCAAAGGCCACATGTTCATTCATACTGAAATACCTCCCTTATCAGAATATAATGCCGTAATCACATGACATATACAGTTGACCCCGACACAAGGCTTTTTTTACTGACTGATAAAATCTAATTACATTTCAAAGGTTCCTAAAGCAGGCCCAACAAAGGGAAACACCCTTGCTACCATCATGATAGTGTAACACGTGTTTCTGTCTTCCTCTATTGATGGTGTAAGGATTAGAGAGCCCTCTGTTGAAGTGATCTCCTGCATTTGCTGACTCCTGCATTTTATACTGACTATTTGCTTTTCACATTTTGCAAATATACATAAAAGAGCCATTATAGAATTATTTATTTTACTATTAAGGATCTTAAAAGGAGATCCTTTCTCCAGCTTCCACCCATAAAATGGAGTGATAGCCAATTGGAAGCTCTTTTCATTTTGATTGCACTCTGAGACATGATGTATGAAGTCAAAGGTCAAGACTAGATTTTCAAGGATATACAACAAAAGTTGCCCCCTGAAATGGTCAGACGTGATGTTATAACAGACAAACTTTCTTCGTCAGCACACACATTTATTTGTGCCACTGACATAGTCTTTTATTTGAACGCATACTACGTCATAACAACAGGGGGAGACCTAGAGGAAAAAAAAATACCACATGATTTTTCCTTTTTCTGCTTTAAATGGTGCCGTTTTCAGGCTTTTAAACCCACAGTTAAATGTGAACCTTTTCATTTTCCAACCCAGGGGTCACCAACTGCGGTCCACGAGGGCACCTGTCCTGCAGGTTTTCCATCTCTCCCTGCTGTAACACACCTGTTAAAATGATCAGGATCGTTATCAGGCTTGCTGGTGAGCTGATCATTTGAATCAGGTGTGTTACAGCAGGGAGAGATGGAAAACCTGCAGGACAGGTGCCTTCGAGGACCGCAGTTGGTGACCCCTGTTCCAACCTATATGTATCCCTCTTTGTGGGTTGGAGGCCAAAAGAAATAAAAAATGATGTGAACATAACCTTATATTTGCCAAATAAGAATATAATAGAACTAATTTGACCCGTGATTCTCTAAAGCCGCTTGTGGTTGAAAAAAAAAAAAAAAAAAAAGAAAAGAAAAACCCTTTGACTTTGCCAGGAACCCTTGTAATGAGGTGTACCGCTGCAGAGGCCTATTGTAATACAAAACTACAAGACTACTTCTCCTAAAGTCTTTGCAAACCCACAGCTAAACGGATAATAGCTCTGCCTAAGACTGAAACATAGCTGAGCCACGGAATAAAAGATATTTAGTCCGATTGCTCTGCTGAATACAGAAACTAAGTCACATAGCTGTAAATTAAGAGACTGCTTAATTACACCGACTGCAAGCGCAAACCGGTTAATAAGAGCAATTTGAAGAGTAGATGATTCCCCGATAAGCAGGCTGGATTACCTCTGTAAGCTCTTCTGTCACATATAGTGATGCCCCAAATCTCCCTTTGCTCTGAGCATTCAAGCCGTCAAATGAAATGAAAGAGACCGTAATGAACACCTCGCTCCCACTCGTGGGCTCGCTGTTTAAGATGGGCTGCAGTCTCTCGCGATGGCTGTATGCTAAAGCTGGGAGATCAGAGCTCGCTGAAGTGCAGCCTGGCCCCGATTCCCATATTCCTTTGGAGGGAAGGGAACTTGAACTATTTTGGCTCTCGTACATGGCTCTCTTTCCACTTGCAAGCTAAGTCACATCAACGGCATCACATTCTGTATGTAAAATGGTCATTATAACAAATGTATTAGGGCTAATACAATTATATAGATGTGCATTACATTTAAGTCAAGTTTACTAAGAACTACAAAAATATAATAGTAGTGATATGTTAATATTCCAATTCCCCGTTGGAGTTATGGGCCCTGTTCTCTTTTGCATTATCATAAATCATAGCAGGCCTATTTAGACATTCAATACCACACTGTCCCCCAGGACCATAATCTGTTTACAGGAGCACTGCAGCTTTGCATAGTAGTCTCAAATCCATACCAAATGCATTTTTAATTGGTAAATAAATGCAAAACGCATGCTAACAGGCAATCGCGGCAATGCTCCTGAATACTTAAATATGGTTCCGAGCATGATGTTCGCATTATGGATTTTGCATCAGCGTGTGTTTCCAAGGTGATTTATAATCAGCCAAGCGTCCAGTCTCTGTTGTGGCATAATGGAAGGTCCCGAACTTAGCTCGTCCTGAACTTAGCTATGACTTCATCACATTTCAACATGAATATTGAAGATTCCACAGGAAGCCTTCACAGGGAGAGGGGCTTGGCTCATTCTTATTTCCATCAGCAATCACCATAGGTCAACACCATTCTTTAGCACACCAGATGGCTAGAACCAAAAACACAGGTAGCCAGTTCACCTGTTGTAACTAATCAGTGTGTTTTGTATGTAAAAGGCAATGTTGTCATTGTAAACTGGCATATTCAGGGTTCTGTGACAGAACCCGTGAGGTCAAACAAGTGTAAAAAATGAGTTGACGCCTCTTCAATGAAACTAAATTGCAAGAAAAATGCTTGCCCATAGCATATAGTTAATCTATGAAATTCTCACTCAATTTAAATCTCATGAGAATTGGTGACCTCTCATGAATTCATGCATGGCAGATGTTTGAGGCTTAGAAGCATATTGTTATCATAAAGTTGGTGAAATGAATAGAAATGTCATTAATCCCCAAAAGCCCCCCCCCCAAAAAAAAACAAAACAAGAACACGTTTTGTAATGTTTTTTTTTTAAATAAGGAACATTACATTCTCTAATATTGTACTTAAAAACACATATAGTGATGGCATACTGTAACTAAGACCGTAAATAATTCAACAGTTTGTGAACTAGAATGAATCAATTGCAGCTGCTTATGTTCTGTGCACATTGGCCACCGGGCGGCAGTATAATTCGTTCCTGCAGAAAAACAAAGAAGAGTTTCACTTCTCTACTGTAAGTGACTCAATAATCTACAGTGGTATTTGTTATTTTTTGCAGAGGATAAAACATATATGCCTGTGAGTACTGTTGTATTTTATGTCTAGATGTGTTGCTGGACTGTGTGTTCAAGCATCCATTACTTAAAGCATTATTATAACACTGCCACATAGATAGCGTTAGCCTGCCAATGGCATTTCTCATTACGCCTCGGCATTAAACAAGTGGACTTGCAGTTCTGTTTTTTTTTTAAATAATATACCGTAAACCAAACACATTTCAAGTTATGGAAACATATACTTTTGTGAAGGCAAAACAATTGTTTCAGTGAGAGTTTTGTAGATTTCTAACATTACTGTAGTAGGTTAAGTCTAAGTGAGTCGGTTAATTGTTTTTTGCACGTCCATGAGCATGCTGTGAAATGTGACTGCTGTTACTGAGTCACCCAGCGATCAAAGGCCAAGGCACAGCAGCATGTGTGGAAACACATGATTCTGTCGGCTAAGGGCGTCAAGAACATCTGTTTGATTGCACAACACTTGTTATCACAACCACTGCAATGCTCCGAGATGTTTTTGGGAGAAGGAAAACAAAGCAGACACCACACCTGCTCAAGTTTCATTTTGGAGGCATTAACCTCATGCATTTCTATATTCTAAAGACATGCATTCATCATATTTCAAGTTAAAAAAAAATATGAATGTACCTCATTAGAAATGAGCAACTACAATAATTGGCACCGTGCAGCCATCCGGTCACAAAAATCCTGACAGGGAAAGGATGTTGATTGGGTCCAAAGTTAAAGTGTTGCCTTTATGAGTTTAATAAGGTGGAAATGATGATAGACATTTGTTGTAATATATACTCCAAAGATAACAGTAGGAGAGCAATGAAATCAATTTTAAAGTTGCCATTTTGTCACTTCTCTCGACTGAAAATGACATCACAACTGCTCAGCGCTCAGGTAACGACCAATGACGGCTGACCTGTTTTCTAAAGCTGAGCCGTGATTGGTCGTTACCTGAGCCCTGAGCAGTTGTGATGTCATTTTTAGTCGACAGAAGTGACAAAACGGCCGCCCTCCAGAGATGGCTACGGGTGATTTTGCTGATGAACTCATATTCAACAAATGCAATATTAATCAGAATACCGTGTTTCAACTAGTGGGCCTGCTCTGAACATATTCATGAAAAAAATATGTTTGGATTGATTTCTTTTAAAAATCATTCGTGATGTTGTAACTTATAGGTTACAAAAGAAATAGGCTGATGTACCAGAAATACAGTAGCGTTATGTTCACACCCTATGTCAGCTCATTTCATTTTGTGCAGTACCTAGCAGACAAGTATTTGCAAATATAAATCTAAAATGTATCTTGCACTGTGTTGAGGAACGAAAGTCTCAGAATACACAATCATTGTTGCTTATCTAGGCTTCTGATTGGCTAAATGACACTTCCCAACCCAAATGCATTTTTATGTACATGCAATATTTATTTTCTAAAATTGTGTGTTGGCATACGTCTTTCAAACCTAGAAGTGGAGAAGATATGTCATTCTCAAAAATACCTCCAAATGTGTTAGCCAAGAATGAAAGGTGGCGGTGGTCATGGTGGTGCTCGCCAATTTTTACTAACAGCAGTAAATCAATACATGCAAAGATTTAAGATAGTGGCCTTATCATGTTTTATTGCATCCTTATCAAAATGCGAGCTCCTACACCCCCCATGGATGAGCGGACATTTCTACTGCTACTGAACCAAACACAAGGACATCCTGTGTTTGAGGCATCTTTATCGAAACAAACTATCACATGGCCATAATCCATTAGTTCATCAGTGGTCACAATCTTCTTCACATGTCTTTCAATAAGAAGCCATTCCATCTTGAAAAGCTTGCCAAAAAAATCAGAGGAAAGTGTCAGTGACACTATTTAAAAAAAAAAAAAAAAAATCAAGCCTTTGGTTTTCATTGTAGGTTTGTAAAATGCCAGGGTCACTCCTCGAGCGTGAAACATGAACATACTTGATGACATTCTTATCTGCTGTTGTTATCTATGGCAGTGTAAAGCTGGTGTCAAACATCAGGTGCAGGTAAATTATTAACGTCAAGGATGTGGCAGTATAATTATAATTGTAAAAACCCATACAAAAGTGTGCTTTTATTACTGTGTATAGAATTTTCACTGAGAGAAATGTCTTGGCAAAGGACATGCCACTAATCGCAAAAGGTGCTTTGACTCAGTGGACTTTCACTGGTATATTTACGCTTCCATTCCACTTTAAAACACACCAATTCAAACGAGGTGTTATTGTTGTCACACCAATCTACTCTAAGTATTCCTAGACAACTCATTCAAAAGATTAGCCATTGTTGCCATTCCATCCTGACATGTCTGCGCTTGTGTTTATGTCCAACCCCATATTTTAAGTTCTAGGTTTTAAGTTAAAAACGTCCTCTTTACTACTTTCTCTTATTTTACCTCCATACAATCGTGTATCAGTTTTGTAGAGTCTATTTTTGTGGGCCGATACTGATACTGGGGGAAAAAAATAAAGCCAATACTAAGTCCACCGATATCCGATACACTGGCCAATAACCAATATATTAAATAAGATGTATAAAGATTCTATACTACACTCTAATTCAAGTAAGGTTTTTGCAAATTGTAAACACCCCCATTAAGAAAGGGTTCATGATCATGACAGTTTGACTCTGGAATTGCTTATTTGCTATAACTTTGAATTATTTCCATATGGTAATAATTGATTCAAAATATTACCAAATTGCAGTTGACCTGTGTCTCACAATGGATTGTTGAGAAGTGGTGTTGACTTGACCATTTTTTTTACATCAGTTGTTGCAGTATGTGCAATAAACTTTGCAAGCACAATGACATTGATATTCCTGAATGACTGTTCAATTTGAGCTTAATATACGATTTGCCACTAACAAATTCAGTAGCCGCAATGTATGCATCCGCTCTCTCTTACACATGCACGTGTGTCTGTGTCTGAAAGGGTGTGAGACCCCACAGCATATCACCACATCTGTCAATCAAACAACAGGGAAGGTGAAGGGTAAGGAGGAGACAGGCACGCTGGCTAATCATTTTGTAATCAGGCGTCAAAACAAAACAAAAACTGTTTATCTGATCAGAACGGGCGGCTGCCAGAGCTGACATGGATGTTACTTTCCTCCTGTGTCATTGTGTCAGGGCTAATGGACAGTGGTAAGAAGGAGAGGTAATTACTTTTGACCACCTTTCCCACTAATTTCCTATTTATATGGAGTCCCTTTTCTCCTCTGACACCCACAAAGTATACCTTACAATGCCATCTTTGTGCATAACAATACATACAGTATATACTGTATATCTTCTTCTCAAAGTTTCCCTATTTGGGGTCGCTGTTTTGTATTAGTTTTCTCGAAATGTTAGAGCAGTTCTTGTGTTTATACAAACTTTGACATAGGTTTATTATTCTAATATGTGATTGCTATGCAGACCTTTCTCGCCTCTAATCATATGCAACCACAGCAATCCCCCCCTTTGCCTAAGTATAGGCTAGCAGTTTTTTTATTTGTCAGAATACAATGCAAGAAATGGTGGGAAATTGCATAATCACGCTCTCCCATTAGTGTGAATATCAAATTGCAAAACAGTTTAATTTGGAATAACTGGAACTACCAAGGTTGAACTTTTTTTCTTTCTGGGATGATATTTAAACTCTCACTTTTATTTTCACATAAGAATTCATGGAATGGAATTTTAAATAAACTCTTCCAGAGTCAGACTGTCACCATTCTATCAAAAATCATTTTATGATGTCAAATGTACTTAAAGAGGATGTGAACGCAAACATATTTTTTTCAAGAATATGTTCTATGCAGGCCCACTAGTTGAAATAACTCATTCTGATAAATATTGCGTTTGTGGAATAAGAGTTAATCTACCCGTTTTTAGCCATCTCTGGGGGCAGCCATTTTGTCACTTCTGTCGACTGAAAATGACATCACAACTGCTCGGGGTACAGTTAACAACCAATCACAGCTCAGCATTTTTCTGAAGCTGAGCCATGATTGGTCGTTATCCGAACCCTGAGACACTGTGATGTCATTTTCATTCGACAGAAGTGACAAAATGGCCACCCCCTTAGATGGCTATAAAGGGGTGGATTTTGACACTGAACTCATATTCCACAAACACAATATTAATCAGAATGCCTTGTCTCAACTAGTGAGCCTGCACAGAGCATATTCTGGAAAAAAAATATGTTTGGATTGACTTCCAGTTTAAGTATTGGAAGACAAAGACATTTATTTAAATGCACTTTATTTTAGTTCACTCTAGTGGTGTGTGACAGATCTGCTTGTTGGCTAAAAAACAAGTTAGCCACGCCATCTCTTGACTTTGAGATTACCTGCATCTCATTTTCATGACCTCCACCTAGTGGTATCCTACCACATTAGTACAGGCAGGAGTATTTTTTTCTTGCTTTGGGCTCCATGGTCCACGAACAATTTCTTCAGGTTGTAAGTACAGATACGCCAACATCTGACTATAGTGAAATAACAAAGCAGTTGTACTCTGTTACATTCCAACAGTGACAAGACCATTGAATCAATACTATGTAGTGTTAAACGGTAATTCTGTTTTTATCCCCTCTACTTCCCCTAACTAAGCCTAATTCCACGTCTCTAACTCCATGAACATCTACTAAACTATTTTACGTTATTATAAAACACGTTATCCTCGAGGTAGCAATCAACATAACATACTCAATACAAGAATTGGGCCTGTTAGACAGTGGCTTTTCTGGCGACTGATATATGTGGAAGGAGCAAAAGTAAAATGGGACGTTTTAATTTAGGCCATCAATCTGACTGGTATCCGTGGACATGGGGGAAGAAGGTAATAATTCATTTTAAAAGGGGGCTCGGCTGGCTACAGGAGCCCTAAGGGGTGGTGATGGGTCTTCACCCTGTGATTGAGATCCTAAATGTGAAGCTGTTTTATGGGCCTCTTAATTTAGAGAGGCAGATTCCGCCATAGAAGACATGTCAGGGGGCTGACCTCCAAGGGCGACAATGATTGACCACAGGTTGAACAATGTCAACCCTCTGTGCATGGGCATGTGAATTAATGGGTGAAACATTTACGTGAGAACGTTCAGGACAGTGGGAGATAATCTGGTGCTAACGGATGAGACCGTGAGCGGTATTTGCGGTCTTGAATTGTCTATTGTGATGATCTAGCTGTGATTCCTCGAGACATCCATCTAATGCGTAAGTCATATATACAGCATATAACGACAGGCCTGATCCAAGTGTCTCTGTCCAGGATGTAAAATCAATCACTATACCAAAGACTTTGAAAAAGTGCACACTTTAGTTGATGTACATGAATTTAACAGTACTACAATGCTGCTTCCCTTGGTGTGTCCACCAGGGGTTGATTATTTCACTGCCGCCTCCGAAATCAGAAGATTGATAAGCGTTTAAGCATGAGGCCAGTCAATCAGGAAGACAAATACCTCCGTGTCGCTCTCAGCGCTTTCGCCATTCTGTGTGAGACAGCCATTCTCCCTGCATGCCAACAAGCTTCCCAATTTGTCAGGCACACAATAGCGTCGCATTTGCATTATTGTGTGAGCAACAAATGTGATTGATCAAATTATTGATTATTGTTTGTTGAAGGAAAGGGATGTCTCTGGGGAGCAGTTGAACAATCAGATTCTACACGTATCTTCTGACCTTTCTAAAGGAACAAGCCAGGATAATACAGTATCCGTACTGAGAAAAAGTACTAGAAAAATGAGAGAGAAGCAGTTACACATGACATGAGTTTCAATCACTGGGAGATGTCTTATTTAATGTAATTATTTTACCCTCAGAAAGAGTTTATATTGTGAAAATGAAGTCTGATTATTAGCAAAATATGCAAAAACATCTCACAGCCGCCCATGTTCAGGAGCCATTGTCTTTAGATCTGTTGTGTAGTTAGAAGGGAATATCATTCGATATTTGTTATGGACAATTGTGATGGATAGGACTTAACAAGTATCTAAGAAGCATCTACAGTATGGTACAATAGGACAAATTATCAAGAGCAGTTAAACTGTATTAAAGCCTTTTCTCTTGTTGGGGACTCAATTCAAGACTTTGATGGATGCAACATTCTAGTCAATGGAAGCTTAATAAAATAGTGGACACATTTAGCAAATTAAATCATAAGTGATTTAACATGATTATGCCAACAGGATTATGCGGTTTTCACCAACTTTTTTTTCACCCTTAAAATTAGTGGTTGTGGAGATGCAAGGACCCAACAGCGACGATAACAACTTATCTACCTGTCTTGTAATATGTGCGTAGACTTTATTCCCATATTACATTTTCCCCTTATAATTATGAATACAACCTTATGACCTCATAACATCCATTTTTTTATAACTCAAAATTCTGGTTTTCACAATTGAGACTTTATTTTTACATTTCTTTTCACTGTATTACTTATTCTATTAGTGCAAAGCTTGACAAAACATGAACATAAGATCTCATTAAATATAAAGTACAGATGTCCTCATAACAGTAATGAATACCTGCATCCTTTATCTTATCATGCCAGCAGTAAACCAGAAAGGAAACATTTGCGTGATGCAATACTATTAACTACTGCAATGATGGCGAGCCGCACATGGAGACTACAAAAAGTTTAATTCAGTTCAAAAAGATTACCGCAGCTTCTCTCATCAGCCGGACCTTTCAATCTGAAGGCTCCCTGTGAATCGAAACACTATGATACGAACCAGAGAAGTAAATGCAGTTGCAACCGTATTTGTCTGTGTTTGATTGCGGCTGAAGAAGGGGTAACACTCATTGGAGATGCACATCTCACTGCAACAGTTGGCTATTATTAACGTACAAAACCAGGGCCAATGGATCATTAGTGCATCAATATGTAGTTTGCATAAAATTATATCCTTTAAATGGTCTGCGTTTGAGGTGACACAGGGTTGGCTCATCAATAATGTAAATGAGCCATTAAGGCCTTTAAGAGGCTGTCTGTGAGAATGACAGACCACCCAGTGTCAGTGAGTTAATAACCAATACAGCCATCACCACCACACCCCCAATGGCTACAGAAACATTACTGTAATATTAATATGGCCCATTTTAACATTTTAGCCCAGCATAGCTTTATATATATATATATATATATATATATATATATATATATATATATATATATATATATATATATATATATATATATATATATATATATTCATAATAGACATTTTCTCTCTCTTTGTTTGCTTTGAGCCAATTTCAGCATATCACTTTCTTGCGCTGGTGCCTGGGACAGTGTTCCAAGTAAAAGTGATTAGCAATGTTTTTAAATGCCACATACTCCTGAGGAGAATTCCCGATGATGCGGTTGTAGCTCATCGCAGACCCTGCCCTTTGCCTCAATCCATAAGTGCTCCTGGCTAACACCTGCAACCTTGAGATCTGCCCTGTCTCACCCGTGTCTTCCCTCTACTCTTGGGTCCGCCGATAGCAAGAAGTCCGATTAAGTGGCAGCAAGAGGAAATGTTCAACATGGTTGTCTCATCTTTGTTTTATGTCGAGCGCTGGTTTATCGGTGTTTCGATTGCTGCGGGATAAAAGATGCAAATTGACCACTTGAAGGTTATTTTCACAGTAGGAGTCAGTGGTGTACAGCACATTGCTTTTCTCTTAATACAGTAGATGGCTACACATTGGGTTCTACTTTGGTTGTATTTTTTTTTTTTTTAGTAATCCATTGTGCAAAATTACAATATCTGGTAGTTTTTATATAAGTCATGGTTAAAAATAATTATTTGGATTACTTGGTCTTATCTTTGCCTAGCATACGTCCAAGATCCCTGCTCTTCCATCTTCCCTGAATGCCAGCACATAAGAAGGATGGCAGCTCACCAGTGTAAAGGTGACAGGCACATGATAATAGCCCAATTATCCCAAAATGCCAAATTTTACTCTAAAGGAAAAGGAGTGTGCGGTGATTAATGGTGAACACTTAAGGGGAAGAGTTAGACAACGCTGTTGGAGAGGAGAAAATATGTATCAGACTGACGCCGCTACAGATGCTTCCTCCCTCCTGACAAGTGCAATTCATTTGAGAAGCTATTAACATGCATAATTATGCTAATCAAGCAGTAATTAAGTGCCTATTCATTAGAGACCTTTTTTGTCTGTTAATTTCATCAAGCATCGCTGTTGGGGTTTGTTTTCCTGCATATTTCCTTATGCAATATTTGCCAGGTAAGGCGCTCACGTATCACCAAACAGCCCCTTTGCTGGATGTGATTGAGGTTCACTCACACACATGCACAAACGCATGCACACCCCCATGCACACACTGTACATAGCACTCTATTGTATTGCTCCTATACTTCATGTGCCATAAAACAAGGGCTGATAGCTCAAAGGAAGAACTGACCCCCTAAACAGTCAGCAGTAGTATGCCAAGCCATAGTGTGCATGACTACTGCACATACTGTGGAAATGCTTAAATTGGAATCCCTGAGGTTGTACAGTTCAGAATTTGACCAACGTTTTGAGGAAAAATACACCTCTAAAGTCATAGTAACTTTGCATCCTCAACAATGTTGCTGCATGATTACCTACAAAAGGGTGATACACACAGTTTTCCCCTACCAGAGGTGCACTCACTTTGTCTTTATAAGGCCGGAAATAATTTATAACACAATTGTCCAAACTTGTAACACCAAGAGGAGCCAAAATGAGAAAAAAATGTAACAATGGCTGCAATTCAACTTGTTCTGGTTGTAATCCAAGTGTTGTCTTCAGCATGATTTGTGAATGTTCAGTGTGGGACTCACAGACTCTCCTCAAGCCGAAAGCAGCTGGGGGCTAACATGGATTGTGTGTGTTTACATACTGGGATCTTTGCCCACAGATACAGAACATCTGCATACAGTACTTACTTCTAATGATTTGTCCAATTTCATGATTATTATCTTATCTGAAATACTGCAAATAAAGCCTTTGTATCTAGTAGCAAGACTCAATTGAAAAGCTAAATATAGCTTGCATTCTATGTATACAGCCAAATACCTAAAGAAGGTGAGGGAGATCCTGAAGAGTCAGCTGAATGGCAGGAAGAAGATCCAGACCATTAACACCAATGCCATGCCAGTAATTGGATACTTCGCTGTCAAAATACGCTGGCCAATGGAACATATTCAAGTCACTGACATCAAGACAAGGAATCTCCTTACACTGGGTCCCACCCGATGTCCAGCATTCTGAGGCTGTACACAAAGTGGAAATAATGGGGCAGAGGACTAGCGAGCGCAGGCAATACCCAGGAGGAAACAACAGCCCTCCATGAATACTTCAAGAGGATGGGCCGCAGGGATGACCTGCAAAGTGAATGTCTCAGGCGAGTGGGGTCGAAGTTTATAGACGGAAACACAAATGGAAACTAGTTTAAAATGATAGGCGGACTGGCCTATAGGCGATTACTATTTGTTCCAGCCGGACAAATAGGCGGATAGACAGACGGTGGAAGGGTACCCCGACTGGAGGTGGAGGGCGGCTCCGCTGTGGCGTTTTTTCTACACTCCTTTGCTGAGAGAAAAATATAGTTATAGGTAGTTATTGCCTATTTTTTCTCTCTTGGGCGAGAAGATGAAAAGAAAGTGACTTGCCACCTTCGATTAGATTTGAATACTGTCAGAAAAAAACATGGAAGGTCCCGGATCCCGTGCAACTCCCATAGTTGCCAAGCGATCAAGTTTAAGTTCATCCTCCTATCTTTATTGACACCTGTGTCCTCTTCTTCCTCTTCTACCTCACTAAATTAAATTCAGTAAGCCAAACACATAGGGTGTGAGATATGGCGCAGAGGAGATGCATTCAAATGAGTCTACAGTACAATGTGGGGTTTGTCTGCTGTAAAAAACACCATGCTGAATTGCACTACAAAATAAACATTCAGTCAATTAGGACATGTTACAGGTTCGTACGCTGTAAAAAAAACGGTCCAAGAATACATTAAGATGACAGCCCCCTGGGACGATCTGCTTTGTGAATACCTCGGGCAACAGAAGCCCAGTAAGGAGAAGGAGCCAGATGGACTGTCATGGAAATATACTGTAAACCCGTGCATGGCATGTACCACCATCAAATTGAAGTCGCTGACATTGAGAACATATACCAGTGGCTGGAAACACAGCACAGAGGTGCTAATCATTGCAGCAGCACAAGAACAGGCACAAGATCAATAGTCGCCGGTAAAGAAAAACATCTCCTTTTTGACATGTCAGACAGGCAAACGGTTAACAGTCAGGTGCAGGCTGGTGTGATAGCTAAAACTCTTAGCACGGTAAGACATTTTCTTTTTCTGAAAAAAAAATGTCTTGAAAGAAAAGAAACTTAAAACCTGTAATGACCACACATTGTGTCTATAGCTCAAATCACTTCCTTTTAACAAGAAATCTTTTAAAATATTTTCTGCATTTGTACAACTGTACAATCTGCACTCCCACTGTGTCTACTAAAGGCTTTGCGCTGCATGTGAAATGTTATTTGCAATGGCATGCCTCTGTCCACTTTCAGAGAGTCGGACAGGTGCTCTCATTGGACATGAAAGCCTCTGGTGATGCATGTCAGTCTTGATCAACTGTGATGATGCCCCCAGGAAACCAAATAGCTTCCTTTCATTTGACATCTAAACTGTTTTGTGTTTCAGCACTTTTCTGATAGTTTTGGCAGCTGCAACAACCATTTGGACGGTTGAGACTTTAGCTGTGCATGTTTTATATCCCCCAAATGCTTTTAAAGCTCTACCATTTTGGATGTATTTTCTGTTTCATCTAGAATACAGTTAAAACTTTACTATGGAATCCTAAGGGAAAATACTAAATACTAAATACAAAGAATGTCAAATTTGTGCAATACAATGCTACTGTGGTAATATTATTATAATAAAAACAAATTATGTCTATTAATATATATTACAATTCATGTTTTAACTTTTTTTTAATTTACATTTTTTATTTCTTTTCAGTGTAGTCTTAATACAATTCGAAACACACCACTAGAAAAGGTCTTTAATATAGAGTTCACTTAATTCTGTAACATAAGTGTTTAGTTCTTCTATCTTCCAATACATTAACAAAAGTGTCTGCCTCATCCCCACCTTTGTAAGGTTGTGGCGCTCCTCAAATATGTGAATAACACTCATTTCTCAGCATGACAGCAGGGGCGGGGCTTAAGGCTAAGATCATTTATTTCAATTACATTTATAGTCCCTTAATTATTGATTATCTATTGTAAAACACCATCCAATCTGCACATCGCAACATTAAGGGTGGCCGGCCTGAAGTTCAACGGGGCAGAAAAAGGCCCACGCTGACGTCCGGCTGCTCGTTTTGACGGCGCGTCAGAGTCGGCTCGCATGCTGCTCGGCCTCATCAGGGTGATGGCCGTCATCATTGTGGCGGGCCTGTCAGAACAAACTGGTGTGCTGGGGGAGAGATCCAGCTTTAGTGTCTGGATGGGGAGTATGCAACACATGCACCGCCCTTCCATGGAATATGTTCCTCGAAGTGGCAAGCTGGTGGCAAATTAATGACAAGAACAAGCGATGACATCATAGAAAAGCATGATTAGGCTCCACTTAAGACATCTGAGTAAGTCCATACATCACGCAGGTGGGGGGATGACTGAAATGTTCATCATATTCATAACTGAAGCTTTGATATCACAGTTTATTTCCACCTTCATTTTAACTTAGCACAAAAGTGATACAGCATAAATAAAGAGTTGGCTCCAGCATGACAGGGATTTCATTTTTGATTTATTCCCAATGATTGACAGTCACAGCGGAGGATAATGTGTAATCATTAGCAAATGCTTTGAAAAATATTTATGTATTGTAAACCGTGATGATTTACTTGCCACTTCCCCCCCCCCCACACTGCCATTAGCAAGTGCCTTAGAAAACAATAAATGCCACAATCGCTTTCACTTAATTAAGACAATAGATATCATACTGCAAAGGTAAAATGTCACTCATAGCGCTGTCTCGTGCGTGCAGCAATTTACTGCTAAGTGTTATGAGAGAGGGTGACACAAATAATAGCAGTTAAGCTGTCAGATAGTGGGGGCTGAGTCACATTAGTGAAATTAGCCAAGATACACTATTATAAACAATGCCTGCATCTCAACACGTACATAGAGTACATAGTTCCACATAAACGCCCAAGAGAGTATAGGCAGCAATAATATGAGACATTAGCAATATATATTTATACGGATTTAAAAAGCAGGCAGCCATTTGTACAATTTAGCCTAATACTGTATAAGAGTCTCATGAAAAAGAATGTTATGAGTGATCAAACATCCTCTCATGCTAACACAATACTGTATTGATATTGTCTTTATTCAAACTAATATACACTAAACAAAAAAATGGGTTAAAATGCTAAATATATATACTAAAGTAAACGTAAACGTAATGTTACAACTTAAATGGAAACATCAATTGTGTACTTGTGATATTTGGACAGCCCCGTTCAATGCTTGGCCGGTTGACTGAAGGCAGATTCACAGTCAACACTGACGTCTGCTGGCCATAGAAAAATGTACACTCAAACGTATCAACACGTATTGTATATCAGTGATTCACAACCTTTATTGAGCCAAGGCACATATTTTGAGTTTGAAAAATCTCACGGCACACCAAACAAAACATGTTACACCAAGTGGATATATATGTCAAAAATATACCCCGGCACACTGGTTGAGAATCACTGCTTTATATTGTACTGACTAAACTTAAGATGGCAACAACTTCAAAGGCTGCAACTTTTTCACGTAACACATGTATGTACTGAAGTAAACGGCAATTAAAATTGCAAGACAGTGGCAATAGTGGCATAGCGCAGGTTGCATGTCAGTGATCCTCTCCTCCAACCCAGCATTTCTAAAAGTGTGGTCTGCAGCCCGATATTGTCCTCAAAGGAGCCAATCATTATCATTTAACTTTTGGAATAATATAGTTATTTGCGGTGCGATGCCTAATTGCGCCAAAATAAACATGGCAAAGTCAGCGTGTTTTTGCAACATGACAAGTCACTCTGTCAATTTACAAACACACATAACGCTAATGTTAGTCTAAGGAGGAAGAAAAATGCCCTGGCTCTTCCCTGGAGACCTCATAGCTGTCTTTGGCTATGACTGACAAGGACTCTTAAACAGGTAGCGGCTGGGGGAGCAAAACAGACAATGTCAACGTGTCTGCTGCAATTCTGATGTGATGATTTATGACCACTACTTCTAGTAATACGACTACATGTTGTTGTTTTTTTTCCGTGGAAATATTGCATCTGGGGCAAAAGCACCACTTGAAGGACTATTTTCTCTTCCTGTTATTGTAATAGTGCTAATTGTCCAGATGTTGAGTTAGCAGCATTTATGCTGTCTTTAAAATGGCCTTTAAATAAATATATTTTTTAAAAAAAACAACTCTCAATCCTTCCAATATTCTAGGCTTGTGCAGTACTGACCTTAAATGTTAACATATTATGATCAACAATCACAGTCACAACAAATACTTGTTGGAACCAATAAAACAACAGAGAAATAATTTATTATTTACAACCGTACATGGATTGATGTACACAACACAAAATATCAGTTCTGGGGAAAATACTTCATTCCCCCTTCTCAAAGGCTTTCGGCAAGATCATTTTCAGCATAAAACTCTTGGGAAGTTGCAGTTAGCATGCTATAGATAACATAGACAAGATGGTGTATGCGTGCTTGTCATTATGAAAAAGCCATGTTCACCAAAGTTTAATGCAAAAGCTGTAGAATATGAATAAAGCATCATAACCTCGAGATATACATCCAACACACCTTTAAAAAGGCCTTAAAGCATTATGGAATATTTGGAACAACTGTCAAAGGAATGCAAAGAAAACAGATTCCACTTAACATTATACATATTCATTTCATAGAAAATATGTGCACGCATTATCCATCCATCAATTATCTGATTGTGATTAATAAATACATGATGTGCGTTGCAGACTGTCCCGCAATGCACATTTTTGGATTTCTTGAGCTCAAATTGTCCACGTCCATAACCACTGTGATTTCCTTAGCAGCCGTTTGTGTTAGTCCGCCATAACTTGCCCTCGCCGTGCTCGTGCTTCTTGGGCTGTCTGTCCAAGTTGGGGCTGATACCCCTGAGTGCGGCAGAGGGCGTCCTTGAAATCCCGTTCACAGTCAGCAACCCGCCCTCTATGGGGCAGATGTAGTCTGCAGATTCGTCAGGTTTCCTCTTCCTAAGGTGACTAAACTGGGTGAAGCCTAGCTTCTTGGGCTGTAACGCACACGAACCAAACACATTTCAGCTAGAGTTCGTCAATGTACAGTACTATATACTCTTTGACTGCTATGCGTTATGTAAATGTGTGGTTTTTTTTCATTGTTCCTTTGACCCTTTGTACATTACCTTCACTTTAGATGTAGTTGTGAGGGGCACATGGCCTGTAGCGTTGCCGTACTCTCTCTTCTCCTGCGTGGCCTGAGTCCCCACCAGCGCAGAGAAGGCTGTGGCCAGGTGGCGACGGAGCAAGGTTTTCTGTGGGGGAATATTTAGGAGCAGGGCCAAAGTCTCTGCGCTGAAGCGAGGCTCCAGGATCTACAGAGATGCATATTGATAATCGTGGTTACTACGCTACATTACGTTAGGGCCTGCATGCCTGTGTCGTAAGCATTTGTGAAAATGGGAATGACTCACAATTAGTCCTCCATGGACACCACTGCCCCGTAGATTAGGTGCATACTCTGCAAGATCAACTGCTCGAAGCCACTCCATCACACGGTGGTTTGACCACTGCACCACTTCAGAGGGGGAAGGCTGTTTCTGAAGAACAAGAAAAACGGATAGGCCTATTTGAGGTTTTATACAATACTTATTTTTCACCATATGCTATAAAGGCAAACTTAAAGGGCACTTGGCGATTATACCTTTTAAGGTAAGTAAAATGAAGACACTAGCTCTCATTTTTAACAGCTTCCATTTTTTTGAAAGACTTTCAATAAGATGTTGGAAGATTTTTGTGTTGCACAAAACTGATGACCAGCATGCATTTATGGACCTTGCTTTGTACACTGGGAATGGATAAAATTATAAAAAATATATAAAAAATGTCCATGTAAAATACGTAATTCAGGTTAATTTGTGACTAAGAGATGCAGTACAACTCGTGATTACTTAACTGACTAAGCACCATGAAACTCTTAGTGATACAAACGTATTGTATGACCGTAGTCAGGAGTAGCAATAATAAAAATGTATGTGTCTCCATCTTGTGGGCACACGCAGTAATGTCCTCTGAGAAAGATGGTAAATGGACTGTCACTTGTGATGTGAAAAGTGAGCGCATGAGAGTACAGTCAATATGTAACACAGTTCTTTAGATTTGAAATTGAGATGTGACAACACATTTGTACGATAATAGTAGCACAATCCTATCTGAACGTGATTACCTCTTCCCCAGGCCTGCGTCTGAGGCAATGGGGGTTGAACTTGTTAGCATGGAGGACGTGGATGGCACATTTAATGCTGAGATGATGAAGTTGACTGGTCACCTTTAGGCTCAAGAGGTCATTCTAGGAAATTATAAAATACAACGTGAGCTTCATGTAAACGTGCAAATGCGGAATTGCCTATTCATCACGACTTACTACTGTGAGATATTGTATCATGCGTCCGTCCACACGGGCTTCATGGAACTGGTCTTTATACTGAGGCAAGCCAATATCATCCAGCCATCCTATGAGAGTCACGTGTATCATATAGGTAACATACACATCACTTGTTGCCTTTGAACTTATTCAAATACGAGCAAGACTCTTACGGGTGACCCAGATGTGGTCCAGTTCCGATGACTTCTCTGTCATTTTACTGGTGAATGCCTTCAATGCCAACTGCAGCTTCTTCCTGTGCAGAGGGTGCTTCATACCCATCTCCTGAGGTTGCAAAGCACACTTGATCTCAATATTTCTGTTTGTATGGTTATTGATGTTATATATAACATATTTTACGACCAGTAATATCAATAATTGCAGTCCCCAATGTATAGAAAGACATTATAGACATTTTTTTGTTTGTTTCCACCAATTCCCTGCCAAATTTTCCAAACTTCTAGAAATGATTTCTTTGTCCCAGCAAGAACCCTTTTAATTTCAGGTTGATGCTAGCCACCAACGTCGATGTGGTAAAAGGTAAAACCAGTCCAACAAAGAAGTCTGTTGATTTGTTATTTAGTTTTTCAACCTACCTCAATGTTATTCTGCAGAGGTGGGCATTTTACTAAAAAAATGCAGTCCGTTTATTGCTTTCCGCCTAGAGCCGGGTACCCTTCCGCTGTCCGTCTATCCGCCATTTTGTTTGGCTGAACCAAATAGTAATCGCCTGTAGGCCATTCCTCCTATCAGTGTACCAACTTCGACAAATTACCACTAGCACCACCTCCCACCTTGCGATATTTGAAACGCAAGATTCACAGTGGCATGGGAGCCCCACCGCAGCCAGACTAAATGCGTCTCCTTTTAGGAACTTTTTGGATCTTTATGGCCCTTTGAGGACCCCGACAAACGGGCCACGGAAGCCTCGCCGTGGCCATTGAAGCCTCACCGCGAAAATAGACGATCGATGGAAAAAATGGCCTTCTGACTATGCTGAGTCCGTTTTTTAAAATTTCCCATCTCTCATTTATCAGTTACAAAATGGGCGTCTGTCATAGGAGGATAGACGGACTGGTCTGTCACATCGGCGGGAGAACTCTTCTGGTAGCTGATGTCTGTGTTGACTTTCGCCTTATTCCCACGGATACTGATATAGTTATTTTAATCATCTTAGCTTTTTCTGTTCTCTAACCTTTTCAAGATCCTGAGGTGTGGCAGAAAGTAGTGTCTGACCACATTCAACCCACTGCCTTGTGAGGTTGACATAGTGGCCCAGACCATAGTCTTCCAACCAGCCACACACCTGCTCCTTGGTCCACTGGCTGAATGGGAGATTCATGTCACTGGCAGAAAAAAAGGAGCAAATGGGCACATGAATTAGTATTTAAAATAACATGTAGCTTCATTCAATGTAATCTGTAAAGTACTTTGTCCTAGCTGCAGCTATTGTGTAAGTAAATAAAGATGGGTTGAGTTGATTTGAGATTATTTAAAACCAACAACAAGTATTCACTTGTGGCTGAGAGCGTAGAACACCCACTATGTTGTGGACTCTTACCGTACAGAGTCAGCAGATTCGGGGGTACGGGTCAGTCGGGGTCCTGCTGTTGCACGGAAGCCCCCTCTTCTAAAAGGACCAGTCTCTGGATCACCTGCATTTGCTCCTCCAGAATTTGTTCTTCGAAGTCTGGGTAGAGGATCATTAAAATCCCACTCATCAGTGCCCCTGTCACATCACACCCACCAATTCATTATCACATGAAGAAAGAGTTAAGTGTCTTGACTGCAAAAGTCACATTGATGCATCATTCATTATTTCTCATATGCAAAACATTTCTCACACCCACTTTCCCCAAAGTCTCTTAAGGCTCCGGTTTGTTTTCATGTATTCTGGCGAGCCCACATTTCGCTGGCCCAGTGGGCTGTTTGTCTCTGTGCAGTTGTTCACTTTCTCCAACTTCGCTGAAAAAAAAGTAACAACACATATCCGAACAAACGGTGATTAATGCACTGAAGAGCAACTATTGTAATATTGTACAGCATCGCCATTAGAGTGCTAAAAATGGCTACAAGTTTGTACTATAACACATCCATATACAGGTACTGTGCTATATTTAAAAAGCTAACATATTGAACTTAAAAAGGTATTAACGGTGTTCAGGTGATGGTTGTAATTATTACACATATGTGTGCACATCCGCATGTGTCGGGTGGCCATTCTAAAGTGTATGTTTTATTTTTGTAGGCAGCAATATCAATTGGGGTGAGTTATAATGGTGAGTGGTGTGTGGAGCCGGGCTGCCTGAGGTCATCAGAGAAGAGGAAAGGGTGTGTTTGGTTAGGGAAAAAAAAAACCCAAAAAACGTCCATCCACTGATCCTTCCCAGTCTGAAGTCCCTGCAATTACTCATGATCAAAAGTACAGAAGTGCCTCTGGTTAGAGGGGAGCGGCTTGCTCCAAATATAAGTTCTGTCTGGTAATATAATATTGTTAATATCTGTGTATTTACTTTGGCTGGAGTCTCCGTCCTCACTGTCATCTGGAGATTGTTCACTTTGGAGCTCAGCGCTGCTCTCCGTGGGAGACGAACGAACAGGCAGCATCGGACTTCCGGTGTCGCTCTGTTTGTAGGCCCCACGGATACAAACAAATGGTGAACTGACATATCATCTCTAATTGTATGTGCACATGCTATGGGGTCATAATCAATGTAAAATTCATCAGTCGTTATTTATTTATTTTTTTTCCTGTGAAACCTACCTATCATATATGACTAGTAATTGGTGTCAAGAATAGGGTGAAGTACAAGTACATCTCGACTGAAGGACAAGCTTTGTGTAAGTTTAGCCTGGGTCGGTAGTAGAAATTAAGAGCGTCTTCACCACAAATGTACACTTTGGTGCATTTTTTCAAAAATCAAATAATCTGTAAAGCATTTATTTTCAAGGGCAGTGTTGTACGATGGATTTGAAATTATATTAAACTGATTTGGGATCATAATGGTATACTTACAGTTTAAACTATAATAAACACTTTTTAGTAGGACCATCAAATACTCGTGGTTTTTTTTGTTTTGTTATGTTCTTGACAGGCTTCGGTCCCTATCTCCTGCAAATATGAAGGGTCTCCTGGATATGGTTTCTATGAAGTTATGTTCACTACTGCTACAGGAAGTGAAAATGACCCCCTGCCCCCCCAAAAAAACAAGAGAATGTAACCCCTCCCATCCTTCTCGGAGGACTTTCAACAACATGACCCTAACTCATGATGTCATAGTCTTACTTGTATATAATAGACTTTAACATCAGATGTGTGAGGACTCCGTGTGGGTCAGTCTGGCACTTAACCATGGAAAAGGTACAAACCATCTCCTTGGATTATAATGCTAATCAGCCCAGTTGGGTACATTTGTGTGTTCACTATTGTACATTTCGGAACAGAAATGGACTGAAATGCGCATCACTTAGATAGAAGATATGAATGATTAAAGAAACCTTAGGGGTGGAGTCATGCTAGTGCCGTTGTTTACAAAGCTAACTTTTGTGGAATGTATTCATTCTTTATGCATTTCTCACAATTAGTACTGTGATTCCCTGGCAGCCAGTCAAGGGTGTGAGCCACGCGCCCCAACTGTTTAACCAGGCCCTTGAGTGATTGTGTCCCAAGTTTGTGTATGTATATGAGAAGTAAAAAAAACAAACAATGGAAATACCTTTGTCTGGCCGGGTGTTAAATCAGCCATGCTACAGGATGATGTCTGTGTCTCTGGCCTGAAAAGACATCAGCAACATTATTAGTGGAAAACTATTCATGCCAAACGTTTACTACCAATGGGGTGATAGAGCTTGAGATACCTGCATTCACTGTCCTTCTGAGACAAAATTGATGTTTGATGAGAGGAGGCACTGTTTGCGGAAACCTGAATCATGAAAAAAGAAACAAAGATAAGTACCGGTAGCGAATCTTACACGAGAAAAAAAACGAGGCGGATTAGTTTTTACCCACATCAGACTTGAGATCCTCAGACTTTGCGCTGGCAGAATCAGCATTCTTCCTCAGACCTTGCTCCTCTTCCTCACTGCTGCTGGAATTTGTCCTACCGTTGGAAAGTGAACGTCCAGCAGGTGGAGCTGCAGTGACATAGGAACGTGGGAACTATTTTGTTTGTGTTGACATTTCCTTATCTCCAAAGGTTGCCTTTGATTCAAAAAATGATAGACGGTGAAGGGAATGATGCAGCAGAGAAATGCTTGATTACCTTGCCTCGTGTTGTGTGTCAGATCTCTGAATTGCTTGCACTGGTTTAAGAGCAGAGTGAGCTCTTCAACGCGCCGGTCCTCCAGAAATAGGAATGAGAGGGTGTTCAAGGTCAACAAAACCCATTTAGATTTTTATCTAAGCTCAAGAAACACACAGAGGCTGCTTCCTGCTGCTCTGGATCACTAGGCCACACCAATGTCCTTTTCACCATATGGTCTCCATGAAAAGAGCATCCGGGGAGGGGATTGACATCGGCCTGACTTCAAAACTTAATTGTGGTGACCAGCTGCAGCAAACGTGTCTTTTTTTGAAGTGGTGCCCGAGCTTGGCTTCATCGGGGCTCACTTACTGCAGCTCTCTCCCAAATTAGGCTTGGCAGATCGAGGCCTACTTAAGTGTGGCTTTGCCTGAAATGGTTCTCCTTGGGGCGTGTATGTGTGTGTTCACCAGCCCTGCCGCATGCAGATCCACGCCTGCAAGTCTTTAAGTTCCAATATTCCCCACGAGTGAGAATACAAAAGCAATGCTGTACTATAATTGGGTGGAGGGAGGTGCCTGTGAGCAATGACAACATTTAGAAAGTGCAAGTCTCCATGCTTCCTAGTGATGCTTCATCTATAGTGTGTGGAGGCAAACTTAGCACATTCTGTTTAATTTAATGGCAAACAGATGTATAAAGAAGAGAGACTTACCTTTTCATCATTGGCTGCTTCCAAGGATTTAATTTCACTTCTAAGTCTTTGCAGCTCCTGGTCTACAGTGACGAGAAAGACATTTTACATCATCAAGCATAAGACATTGCTTTGTCTTCTTTTAACTTTAAATGAACACAATTAAAGGTGATGGTTCAACTACCAGTATTTTATTTTACTTTTCAAGCATATTTTCCGGTTGAAATTCCAAAATGTTTGATCTTTGGGCATTTAAAGACTGGGCGTCATTTCAAGTCAGCTGAGACATTTTCCGCTTGGCCAAGTAACACTTGTAGGTGAGCAGGGAACACTGGCTTGTAAGTGGAGCACTCCAGACATGAATGACGGATGTAAATAAAATAAGAATGATAAACAGCGCATTGTGATTCAGGCGCCATGAAGGCATCATTGAAGAGTGAGTGTATGTTCTTGGATGCCATCTTGGCTTGATCTCACCAAAGTGAGTTTTATTTAATACTGTACTGAAAAGGTCTCATTTTCTAGGAAGAGCGACTCCAAAACTGTCAAAAAGATATTAAATGCAAATAGGTCTTATTTACTCAATCCATATGTGGATTGGAGATTGGTGGGCCGGATGTTCTGCTTACCTCTGTCAGAGCTCTCAGTGGCTAGTGGAGGTCTGACCAGAAGCTGAGTGTGCAAGCTCTCAATCTCAGCATTCTTACTCAGGAGAAGCTGCTGAAGGCTGCTGATCTCCACCTGTCAGTAGAGCCAACAGTTTAGATTCTTAAGCTTACCAGAAGATAAGACGTTTTGCAGCTCATTATGTGCCTTCACACACAACACGTTTTTCAGTACTTTAACAGTATAAGTGTGTTTTAAGCAGGAAGAATGTTGATCCACTTGTTTTGTCCTCCGCCTTTTGCTCAGACCTGAAATGTTCTGCTCTTTTCCGGTGTCGATCGTGTTTTATGTTAATGTATTGATTCCACTTGTTGTATTAAGGTCTTTTTAATGTATTGTATGTGAAGTGCTATGTTACAGCTCTAGCTGTTATGAAATGCGCTATATAAGTACAATTGTATTTTATTATATTGTATTAACAGTACCGAAAATGTCAACGTTAAAAAGTCCTGCCCTTCCACACGACTGAAAGAGGGCAAGCATTCTTAGCTCAAAAGTCTGTTGTAGAAATTTCAAAGCATTCAATATACTGTATCTTTGTCCACATAATAACAAATTAAATACTCTGTTTCAGCCTGCTTAGAACAGGCTTCCTATGTTTAGACCGTGAAACACATTGTATAAATAGAAAACACATAATAACTGAGGAAAGGTAACCAGTGAGGATTTTTTTTTAAAGTGTACAATGAGTGAGAGTAAAGAAAAATGCAGCAGTAAAGCATAATGTAGCAGTTACACGTTATGAAAAGTCATGAAATCATTATTGCCATGTTTTTTTTTTTTTTACAGCCTATTTAAAATAGTTCTTGAGAAAACATAATCAACTGTGTGCACATAAAATGAGAGTGACTCACTTAGCTGCCTGGCACATTGGATTGGTTGGATAGCATTGAGGAAAGTTGAGTGGACAGTTAGCAAAGGAATTTGGACACTAATACTGTATAGTCTAGACCAGCAGTTTTCAAATGTTGTCACACTGGTACCCACATTTTCTTATTGTCACGAGTTCGCAACACACTTTTATAGAGGTGAATAAAATGTATTGTTCAAAAACAAAACATTGAAAACCAAGCTTGACTCATCTTCAAAATGCCACAACCTACAAAGTGCACAAAGTGAATGCCTTTCGTTCACCCATTAACACACACCAATTAGATTTGGGTAACAGAATGGTACCTGAAACAAAGTACCGGTATGTCCTTTTTGAATCTGATGATTCGACACGTAAGCCCTCATTCGGCATATTTCATTATTTTATCACCACATTAACAGTTGCCAACAAATCACCTGATAATCACTAGTGTAGACTCTACTATGAAATACAAGATTTACCTTGCTTGCTTTGAGTCTTTTCTCATACTCCATCTTCTCATCTTCCAAGTGTTGCACTTTGTCTTTTAGAGTCTTGAGTTCCCGCACCAAGCCCTGCAACATATTGTAATGCAAATTATTTCAAGAGCTGCTATTGGCCACAGCTCGCGCCCAGCCACTGACTGCCTCCCTTGAACCAATGTTCAAGTTCTCATTGTGAGTCCCGTCTGTCCTGTCATCTGAAATGTTCATTTGCTCCGTTTGCAAGGTTATTATAGTTAACGAAAACTCATGGAACAACTAAAACTAAAATTGAAAAAAAAAAAAAAAACATGTTCGTTAACAAACTAAGATGCAAACAACAATGCTTAAAAAATGCTCGTTTTTGTCTTTTTCACTTAATATGGATGAGCTTTCAGAGTTCATTTTAAATATATTAATTTTGGCCCTGCTGTATGTCCGCAAAAAAGAAGGAAGGTCAAACAGTCGTTTGCGATTTGTAATTTCCTTTTTTTTCTTTTTATCCTGCACTCAACATATACTCCATATATAAAAAACTAAAACTAATACTACAAATAGTAAAACTAAACTAAGACAAGGCATTTTCGAAAAAAAAGAAAAACTAATAAAAACATAACAAACCTGCTCTAAAATATAATTAAAACTGAACTGCGATTACCTGGCAACCAGTTCAGGGTTTACCCTGCCTACCCACCCAAAGACAGCTGGGAAGAGCTCCAGCACTCTTGAGAATAAGCGGTTTGGATAATGTATGGATGAATTTAAAAACAAATTAAAAAATAAAAACGAACTTTCATATAATGAAAAATCACAAACAATTATTAACCTGGTCCTTTGATCTTTCATCTTCAAAGACATCAAAGCCACACTCAAAGCAAAGAGAATAAAGAGCAGACAAGGCTGAATCTTGCCTCGTCTACTACGACAATTTACATGAGCGCTGCAAAGCATGTTGGGAGTGCGCGGCTTCACCGCTGCCTATGTATATTGCTGAATGAGGCCCAATGAGTGTCTTGACTCCTAAGAGCCTGAACTGCTGTTTGGTGAGCGTATCCCTCATTCCGTCTGAACTCAGGGATAAACACACAACAAAGTGAGACAGAGCATGCCGTGCACAACGTCACAAGTCATGCATCAGACTGTTTGCGTACGCTCTCTCCTCCGTGTTGCAGCTGCTCTGCATCTGCGCTACTCTCATCAACTCCGTCTGCAGCCCCCTCTAGTTCGGGCTTCACCTCTGCAGCCGTGCAACATGAGGGCTTGGCATCTTCGGGGGACGTGGAGGGGGCGGAGCATGGTGCCGGTGAGCCGCTGTCAGATGGGTTCTCAGAGGCTTTTTTCTCCTGGATCTTGCTATTGATCTCCTTCTGAAACCTACACATCTGCTCCTGCAGCTCACTAATGAAATTCACAACACTCTGCCGGATGCAGTGTGGGAGAGAGAAAAATTGAAAGAACGTTTTAGAAGGAATAGAGGAGATGCAGTTATCTGTATTCGTGTTCATCTGTTTGAATCACGCATTGTTTGAAGGGAGACACGTTCCGGATGAGGTTTACTCAGGTGGAAAAACATCCATCTGCTGTAGATAACAGCAAACACTATGTTGCATTTTCTCTTAGAACCACTTCTTTCTACCATCATTCTCTTGTCATTCAGTTTAATCCACGCACACTGGCTCTAATCCTAATGTCCGTTTAGTTCAGATTCAGTGTACGTTATTTTGGTTATATTGTTTTTCTTAATTATGTTTATTAATTTTGTCAGTTCACAGATTGTGGTACTGGTTAGTGCGTCTGTGATGCAGTCGAAAAAGATCTGGGTTTGACTCTTTGATCTGGCCTTCCTGTATGAAGTTTAAGTTTTCTCCCCTTGTTCACGTGCCTCCTCCCACTTTGGAAAAATATTCATGTTAGTTGCTTTGTCTAAATTGTCACTATATGTGAATAGTTGTTTGCCAGTGTGTGCCTTTCAGTTAACTGGGGACCGGTCCATGGTGATTAATACCCTGCGTCTTGCTCAAAGTCAGCTGAGATAGACTTTAGTTACCTCTGACCCTAATAAGGAACAGCGGTATTAAAGATGGATGGGTATTTTATCCAACTTGTTACGACTAATGACGTAATACAAGTGTAAAAAAGTTACTAAAAGTTAACAGTCAAATCTAAAAGTAATAAAACATGAGACCTACCGTAATTTTAAAGATAGGTCACATAGGAGTTCCTGCTACACATAAACACACCTCACTTATAGAATTTTGTGCTGAGCAGCTTGGACTGTGACGTATCTATGTCAGAATTATTGTATGACAAGACACATCACTGTAGCTTGGCTCTGCATTTTGGTCAAACTTAAACCCCTGTTTTTTCTCCAAAATGTTGGCCGGATCAATTAATCGACCAGCAAACCAGCTTTAGACGTTCCGTTCCAAATTGTTTGCCGTGGTTAATGCAACAGGGCTGACTAGTTTCTACATGTTTTCAAAGAAATTAGTGCCAGGGTTCCATCAGAGTGCTTGTAAACAGCACTCAAGTTATGCCGGGACTGTCGACAGAGGAAGTCTCACATGGGGTCCAGTGTAGAGGATATGACAGATGATACGAAGCCCCTCCATGGCTAAATTTAACTCTGAGCTTACTGGTTCAAAAGTGGGGTGGGGGCCGCTTCAGCATGTGTGTGTTTGTGTAGTAAAAAGCACATGAGAGGCCTTGTAAGTGTTCAAAGAAAGTTTTTTTTTTCTCCCTCTTCTTGATTCCAAACATATGTTGGAAGGAAACGTGTATAAGATGAAAATGCATTGACAAGTGTGGCCCTCTTCTACGTTATGACTTATGCATTTGTTTTTCTTCTTGAATGTCAAACACACTTTTGTTCACATACTTTTTGAACAAATTGGATTCCCCGCTCCCTCCCCAAGAGCTTCCTTTCTGCATAATGACTTTGTGAATCTTTGCCAACCTCCAGGAACAAAATCTTCTGGGCTGTGAAACCACACACGTGTTCCTTCATCTATCATGCCAGTTCTACTATGCCTGAACTCTTTTCACCTGAGGACACAAAGGCTCTTTGACTGGCCGTGTTTTGACAGTAACGTTACATCCAGCATTCTGTCTGGCTCTAATTGTACTTCTTCTCAGTTTCATAGCAGAGACCAAAAGCACAATTTACCCACTGGTAACCAGACACAACAGTCTTAAGCATATGCGCAATTCAGTTAGAAATGAGAGCAAAAATTAAACCTCTTGGATACTTGTATTCCTTCTACTAAGCATCAACCTGTGCCAGAGTTTTTGTGAATGTTCCTTCCCATCTGTCCAGAGAGTGTTTATGGACTTCCATAAAATCAGCAGCTGACTTCAAGTCCACCGTATGGTACATGTTTCCGTATGTTGCCTTGTCATTCTTGGCAGACGTGGGCTAAAATTTCCAAAGGTTCTCCAAACAAAAGTGTCCCAGGTGATTAAAGCTAAAGTCGCTCTTCCTTGAAAATACGGCTCAGTGAAAATAGGGTATAAAGTTCTTTGTACGTGAGGCAGTCTCACTTTCACTTGCAAAAATGTCTCCAGTTAAGAATTTCACAGAACCCAATGACCTATTTGAGTCTAAGAAAAACTACTATCTCTCTCATCCTCATTTACTTAACTCTTATTTTCAATGTGTATTTTCTCTACATATCATGCACGTCTTATTGAAAAGCCTTACCTCTGCTTTGTGCTGCCTCTCGCCTCCATGGCCTTGTTTCTCCTCCATGTCTGTCAGCTTCAGCTTCAGGTAGGACACCTCCCCCTTAAGACTCAGCTTCTGCTTCTCCAACGTCGTCCTGTGCAGGAGCTCCTGTCATACAGCAAAAGACACATGCTGCAAATAAAAGCGCAGAATACACACAGTGCTATGCGACACTTACCACAAAGGCGGCATTAGGTGCGAGGCACAGCCAGCTACAAGGGCTGTAATAACAGTCTCCTTGGACAAACCCACTGCTTTCAGGGGGCTAAATATACACAACGCATGACCACTATTTATAATGCCTATTTCACAGCTCACTCTAAGTCCACAGCAGGATTGGTGGGCAGAAAGCGGGGGAGGGGGCATAAACATGCAAACCATTCTGAAAAACAACAGTAAAATGACTTGAACAGGTAATTAGCATGTCGGTTTGAACTGCTGCTAATCAAAGCCAAAGCTGTGAGCGACTGTGGGTGATTCTCAACCTCGAGAGTTCCACAAGACCATGCAGATGTGGTGCTAATTTGGTTCTTTCCAAGCAGGTGCTAAATCATTCAAAGCCCCGAAATGAGAATTTGAAGCAGGCCCATGTGGACAAGAGTATTTGAAACATTGACTTTGGAAAATATCTGCCCTTCTTTTTCAAGGGCATATGGAAAATATTAGAGCTTTGTCACCAGGAAGAGATTTACGGCTCAGGTCCAAAGCCTCATAATGACCACGTCCCAAGCAAACCGGTCCTGGCTGCCCTTTGATACACTGCACCCATACAGCTCCACACAAAGCATTTAACCACCAACAATGAGATCCATCCCAGGAAATTATGTTATTAGGTAAGATCACAGGTTGGCAATATATGAACAATTAAGATGAACAGAGGAACATTCAAATAAGAGACACGTGTGCAATGCGTTACCTTGTACTTTAACGTCTGCCTGCAGCAGAGCAAAGTGTGCTTCCCGCATGGTAGTGAATAGTTCCCAGGCTCATGACGCTTTCAATGTCATATATCCTTTTCCATGGTGTGTTTAATGGAGTTTAGCAAGTTGTAGAGCTCCAGTGAAGAGCAAGTAACTGCAAGTGGAAGATTCTTTCGCTTCAAGAAGCACAACCCCTACCCGGTCTCCCGCCCATCTCGCCACCTTTTTCAGCTTTTCCTCCCTTCTTAAGCCATTAGTCAGTCTTGCCTTTCTTTTCTATTTCTCTCTTCGCTCTCTTAGAGTGAGACAGCATGCACTGACTAAGTAAGTTGTGGTTAAAGGTTAGGGGTGTGGCTATTTCAACTCTAATCACCTGCCCAGACATACCAGTCGAGCCCAGCAAAAATCAGGCAAAGGCTCAGAGACACTGTCCTGGAATGAGTCTGGGCATCCTAAATATTTTGGTCTCCAAGGTAATCTGCAGCTCCATAGAATGGAATTTTAAACAGGAATTTCTTCCCAGGGAGCAAAATATATTAGCAGAGGCTGAAACTGCAGGAGGGATCTGTTGTGAATGACTGATTGGGGTCATCTTTATGCTCATTCATTAGTACAAGAATGTTGATATAAAAGCTTCTGTTCTGACCAAAGTTTCCAGTAAAATGAGTGGAAGTCAAGTCAAATTTATTTATATAGCCCTTAATCACAAGGGTGTCTCAAAGGGCTTCACATGCCCATAGCTGATAACATATTAATGACATCCCCTGATCTTAACCCCCAGGAGGGCAAGGAAAAAACTCCCAAAAACCCATCTGGGGAAAAATGAGAAACCTTGATAAGGGACCACAGATGGGGGAATCCCCTTTCCAGGATGATCAGGCTCCAATGGATGCCAAGTGGGCAACATTTCACACATGTTATGATCCGATACAATGTGTGTTAAAAAAATGTGAAAGTCAGTCAAATGAAGTGCTGCAGGAAGACTTGGAAGCTAAGCTCAATGGTACCTGCTGTAGCATCTCTTCTGTGGCGACGAGTTTGAGCCGATGCTCCACCACCGAACTCTGCAGGTCACTGATTTTTACCTCCTGAGCTTCCACCTGGTCTGTCAGCACACCCACCTGTGTGTGTGAGCAATCAAAACAAGTTGTGATCACTTCACCAGGACAACACAGTAGAACATCTTAAGGGAAATGACTGACAGCTTGTTTGTTTTGGACTAGAACCACATTTTCTGAAGAAACCTCTGAGATCATACCAAGTGATGACAGCCGACCTCACTCACATTTAGTAAAGATTAACTCTGGAAGTGTCTTTTGTTTGTTCTGGCTATTTGCTGTATTACAAAAGAAGGGCCAGACTCAACAAGGCAATAATGGTTGAAGACACCAGTCGTTACTTGTTACATTTTTTATTTTTGTTTTTAGCATTTTATTGACATATTTGTAATATATATATATATGAGCCGTTTATTTACATTATTTCCTGTTTCAGAGATAAATAAATAAAAATCCCCAGAATAGTTTGGTTTGAGAATTTACGATGCATTTTTCCTCTTCATATTTCATTGCAAATATTCATAATTTAAACTCAATAACTCAATAACAGATGATTGCCTCTCATAATTTTCACACGGCCGTGTGTCATCTATTGTGTGTATTCAATGTTCATTTGTGTTGGAATGTCAACCCCTATATTTCATTGAACAACACATAGTGTCTCAGTGCAAGCTGTCAAGAGTTCATTGGCCTGAGCATTGTTGGAATTGTTTGTGCAAGTTGTAGAGAATGTAAAATGGGAACGAGGCTGCAGCAGACCGTGTAGTTTTAGGTGGTGACATTGTGTGTAGAGTATAAACAATTTTGTTGTTTTGAATCATGCAAGCTAGAACACATTCTGTAATGTTTAATTGGAGCTGATGTCCCAGTGGACGGTTGTACATGAGAACTACCTCCAGGGGAGTCAAACTCCAGTCCTCGGGGGCCGCCCTCCTGCATGTCTTAGAGGTTTCCTCGTCCAACACACCTGATTCAAACGATCGGGATCAAGATCAGGCTCCTGCGGTACTTGCTGATGAGCTGATCATTTGAAACAGGTGTGTTGCAGCAGGGAGGGATGGAAAACAGGCAGGGCAGCGGCCCTCGAGGACCGGAGTTCGACACCCCTGACAATAGGGCAACTGTTCTCAACCATATACTGTACATCTACAGTACAGTGGTTGCGTACTAGCCTTAACCTGTCTGAGGTATGCACTTATTCAGCACTTCCCGGAACTCCATCTTACAATGTTTGCACAACATTCTAGTGTTGTAATAGAATCAAACCTACACTATAGAGCTTTGTTCCTGCTGCTGGAAGAGAAACAAAACAGTTATGCAACAATAACACTGAGCTCAAACTCTACCCTTTGACCTGCTTCGAGTCAACTATTTGTAGAAGTCGTTTCAATCTTACAATGAGGGCAGGAAAACTAATCATTTGTCAAGAAGATGCAATCTAAGATTGAAACTAGGAATAATTGCAAGCATTGATGACGTCATCTCACCTGCAATATGAGAGATTCTTTGTCTCCCTCCAGTCGTGATAAACGCTCCTGGTAGGACTCAGTGTTGTCTGATGACTGGTGGTTTACCTTCGGAATATACAGGTCAAAATGTTAACCTTAGTTAATGCATTGCTGAAAAAGACCAGTTCCCCAAAAGGTCAAATCTGGTTTTCTTCAAATGAGGCTGCAGCAAATTGCAGTAAAAAATGTACTTGGAGAGCTTCTCACTGCCACCGCCTGTAAGAGGTTTACTGCTCCTAATCCTCTATTCAAATTGTACAATATATTTTATTCCATCTGATTAGCGGGGACTTGGATGAAGCTTCGGGGCTTCCTGTGTATTTCGGGATATTTTAGAGCGATCACTGGAAAGGGATGCATGATTGCAGCCCAATGAGCTACATTTACTCAGAAATCTTCACAAAACCACACTTGTGGAAACATTATGTAGTTCAGCCTCAAGCCTGAGCCAAGAATCCCAAGTGGTTTGCAATAGTTTTGTTTGAAACCCCAAAAAAGGGCTTTAACAGACTCTTTTCCAAGAGGCATTACAACAAAATTCATGTATTTTATTTTAACATGCATCATTGTAGTAGATAATCTGTGCAAAGCGTTTTGTAGCCAAAGGCTTTGTAATTCCCAAATGCAAACATGGTGTTTATCTAAGTTGCTAGTTTTATTATATGCTTCCTTACTTTGAAGTCTGATACACTCCTTAAAACCTTGCATAATAATTCAATTCAGTGCTTTTTAGCACGCAAAATAAAGGGCCACCTCATGTACAGTACAGTTAAAAAATGTTTTAGATGTCAAACTGCTGCCTCAAGGTTTAACTACTCTAGTTTAATCGGCAGCATGTCACAAAAGTGCCGCTAATTTCCTCTTTTATTTATACGTTCCCAACATGGTTTATCCTTTAGTGTTCATTTTGCACTGTGCCAACTTGTTCGAGACAACATCTTGATTTACTTTCTCGTCTATTGCTCTTTCCACCTTTTATTCTTTTTCATGGAGCTAAACCGTTTTCACAATAAGATTCATTTCATTTATCGGAGAATATTGCCCATTGGAATTTGTCCTACAATGCTGAAACGTTGAGGAGCTTTGTCCCAACGTGGAGGTGGCCGGCATCCACTCAGCAAGAAATGCATCACAGAGGAGCTACAGAAAGGGACAAGAACCGTCGATAAAGTAAAATGTAGCGAGCGAGCGAGCGGACTAAACGGGACAGAAGATTTGAAACGTTCCTTCCGTATGTGTGTTACTCACTAATGGGCAAACTAACCACTGTTAGAAAACTGTAGTTGTTTGCTACCATTCAGACGTCATCTTGCAACAAACGTGTGTGACGTAATGCACGCTGTGATCGCGAGATTACAATTTAGCATCCCGCCACCTTCATACTGGTCAGAGGATACTTCCATCATCTTCCTCACTCTTTTATTCCAGCAACTTCACACTATTGTTGTTATCAAATTGTTACTATTATTAATAATATAATGTTATTATTAATGTTGTGCTTTTTATTTTTTATTTTTTTTATTTTTATGTAATTAGTTATTATTATTATTATTTATTTATGTATTTATTTTATTTTTTTATTTTAGGTTTTATTTCTGCTGCGGTTGTTGTTAGTGCTCTATAAATTGCGTAGAAAAATGTAAACATTTTGTGATATGCAATTTTATACAGTGATAGATTCACACACACTACGTGCTTCCATTACGCATCATCAAAGTTACTATTGAGTGCACACATGATTGCATTGAAGTTTTTATTCGCAGACGTTACCTCCCATTGCTCGTTTCATAAAGGCTTTATGAAGGCAACAGTTTGACAATGGAACAGATTATTTCAATTTCCATAATTTTCAAACCACAGGTCACTTAGTGTCTCAGAATAGTTTGTATTCAACTTTGGGAGTTCCACTGCAGTGTTAGTGTATCATGAGCAAACAAGTCACATTTATGATTAGAATATTTTAGTGAAAGGTTTCCATCGCAACTCTAAATGAATGTAAATACAAATGAGTGTTTGTGTGAAAGATTGTCTTCTGTGCCTCCTACAGGCTTTTCATAATTACAACAATGGGCGCTGTTGGATGACTAACGGCTCCCGAATGACATCAAGATGGTTTCATGTTGACTTTGTAACTTTAAAGTAGCAGGAAACTCACATGCACATACATTCGTCTTTGCGCGTGTGCGTGTGACAGCATAGCTCTTGCATGCTAGAGTTGCACGAAAGGCAGACATGCGCCCGGAGAGTATCTTACCTTTCTAAGCCAAGCAAAGTGTTTGTAGAAGTCAATATCATACTCCATTCTACAGGCCCATCGTAGCAGCCCTGGCTGTCATTGTTGGATGCTATTAAGAATTTAGTTTGCGTGTTGCACAGAGCCGGGAAGGAAAACAAAGTCCAGTGTCATAAATGAGTCCCAGCGATAAATCCTCACGCTTGTAGACTTGTGCGCTCCTCTCGCAGACCATCCACAGGGCTGACAGCACCGCGAGAGGCCCTCGGTGGTTTTTGAGTCCGGACAGTTTTTTTTTTGAGCTGAGCTGAATACCTCAAATGATGCCAACTGGCTCGACTCCCTTTTCTTTTCCTACCTCTTTTCTACCTCCTCCTCCTGAGTTTTTTTCTCTCCCTCTCTCAAAAACGACTCAAACTGCCTCTGTATGCACAATACCGCTACTTTTCCTGCTCTCATCTTCTCCAGACCTTCCTGCTGTTCTTCACAGCCTGCCACGCCGGCCGACGTACCTCCTGGTCTTAAACTGGAGCGTCTCAGGGGGAGTTCTCTGCAGCACATGCTCCTCAGATGTGGTGTGGAGCGAAGGGGTTCATAAAGGAGGAGGAGGAGGAGGAAGGAGGAAGCTTTGCGAGTGTAGACTTCACAACAGTTCAAAGCATAAAATATGGCTTCAACTGTGAAGTGAAGCCAATTTTGGAGACACAGCAATTGCTGCGGCAAATGAAAGCAAGAAAATACAGGTATAAAGATGAAGGGACTTAAGGAAGAGTGGGAGCAAAATAGGGTTGCTTGTATTTGAACGGAGCCTCTGGTTCTCATTAGGGCCGTCATTCACTAAACTTCCTCAGGACATGCCAGATGGTCCAGATGTCGATGATCAGAATCAAAAGTATGAGACGTCAAGACTACAATTGTAGTCTGTGGTTTTCATGATTTCATTTGATAGATTTGCTCCTGTACTAGATGATATACTGTACATATAGGCATGTGTGTGTGTGTGTGTGTGTGTGTGTGTGTATACTCACTTTTCCTCTATACAATTGTGGTGGGACGGCCTTTGCGGCCTCAGTAAAAACATGCTCTTCATCCCTTCCCTCGACCTCCTGCAGTGCTCCCAAATTGTCGGTCGACTCGGACTTAAAGAGGACTTTATTTGTGCTGTAAGGGTCTGGGCACTACAGAGACATTCTTTTATTTGACCTGAAGTAAAGGAACAGTGGAGGTGGGGAGCAGAAGTGTAACTTGAGAGCTCCTTTTGTCCGCGTCAATACCGAATTGATAATACAGCATTATACTCACTGGACACTTCATTAGGCACAACTGCACTGTACAATCGAACAGTGACATATATAAGCGCTTTAAAAAAATCTTTACAATTTTATCAAATGCTCCATTTTCATTTTCGTTTCACTGAAGTGAAGCTATTACAACAATACTTGATGAGGTTGTAGTTTGCAGTGGTGTAGAACGGCACTGCATCATACAGAGAGCTCCTTCTAATATGCCGATTACCTTTGTAACGATATAATAGAGTACTTCAATTGACACGAAAAATGCACTTAGCACACAGTACAAGTCTAAACCACCGCCATTGTGTCCTATTGTTTAATTTGATCCGCCGTATCTTGTTTAAGGCAATGCAAGTATATACTGCAGTGCATCATACTGAGAGGTATTCCCAGTATTCAGTTTACAAAAAACACCTCCCAGTATGATGCAGTGCACTGTGTTGTACTTCTATAAGACATCTGCAATAATAAAATTAATAATAGATTAGTTCTCGCTGTGTTAAAGAAAAATATATCATTTTTATCTTTGTGCAGTACATGCATTTATTTATATATTTGTGTGTTAATTTATTTATTTCAAATATTTACATCTGGAAGGGATTTTGCAGGTGTACCTAATGGTGCGGCCTTTGATAAGTGCAGTTCCTGAGATTGCCTGTTGGTAGCAATATTGCACAACAGCGTGGCCTTTCCTATAGCTGTAAAATAAATGGCATCACATGGCTTGTTTGGAGTGTAGTTCACTTGCACCTCATGCGCCCTCAAATTACAGGTCTAATTTGCGTGCCGCTTTAATAACAGCGTCTGAGCAGAAAGAGCTTTCGCTGCTCCAATCCTAAAATTAAATTAAACAAGCAGGAAAGAAGATGAGACTTGCCATCGCAACCTGTTGTATCTTCAGTGATAACCTGTTATCAGGTATGTTAGGGTCTCAGCAGTTTGTAAACGGCTGGGTTACGGTCTCTAATAGTTAAAAGTGTGCCTTGTGACCCTAAATTATGAGATCATTCAAGATAACAGCCTGTAATTCCAAAAATCTATCACCTCTTTGAGAAAGTAGGGCAAGGGGACCAACTGTGCATGTTCATGGGCAGTGAAAGATACAAAGTCACAATGTTTGGTACGCCAATACAGTCTAATAACATGGATACAAGAGCTGGATAAAAAAGGCCACCATTATGAAAATATAATAGAAAAAATGATATTGGTCGAACATTATTATGGTAGTTGTACTTGCTATGGTGTGGGACTTGCTGAGAGATGTATGTTTTGGTTACCTCATTCAGCTACACAAGAAAAAAAAATATAAACAGTTCTGAGCGTGGCATAATGCAGGAAACTAAGATCATATTGTTTAATTAACCTCAACATATTATTATCTTTTTAAATGCTAAAAATTGGATTCAGCTGTTCTGTTGTATCTCATTAGATTGAGTCACTTAAAACCCTCTGTAAACCTTTAGAACTATTCAATTGTTTGAAACATGCTTGAATGAAACACAATAGTCACAACTTAACAAAATTGTTGCGGTGTGCCAAAGTAAAATCAAGTGGAGGCGTGAGATAATAAAGTAGAAATTCTTACCTGCATTAATGTCATCCATTGGTCGAAGGCAGCCCCCAACATATTGCAGGCATCTGATGCCATGGCAACCGGTTGTCAGTGAAAGTGGCACGAAGAGATGCTCATTTAGTGGCGTTAAGTGGTCACTTTGAGCTGGAGGAAGCGCTTCTCCTCAGACAACTTCACTCTAAGTTCTGAAGGCTGTCAAGGCATCTGATTAACTCCCCACTTGAAATAACACCCTGACTCTCACTTTGGATTTAAACACTCCTCTCATTTTGCGGGCCAAACTCTCAACCCATTGCCATTGCCCTTATTCAAGTGCCAAACCAATTGTCATATTTAGAATTGTTTGGTTTTGTATTTCCTTTAAGTTTAGAATTGTTTGTTCTTGTACTTTACTTTAAGTTTGTGTTGCTTTATGCTGATAGTTGACTCCATCACATAAATGGAATACAGTGAACTTGGAAACAAAGCATCTGGCTTAACAGTTTCTCCAATGTCTTTTTATGATCGCACCATCATGAATCTGTCCAAATGTTGGATTTGTTTTATCTTCATAGTTAGAGTATTACATTATGTGTTTGTACAAAGAGCTTGACATATCAGTTGCTAGAGATCAAATATTTTGGACATTTATGAACCAGTATATATTTTTTATCGTTTGTTGAGTGCTTCTTTGAGTTTGATTGGTTCCCCGACCATGACCATAAAAACATGAACGCAGGGGAAACATAATCGATACTAAGCAGTCAGCAAATTCATGTGATGCCTTTTGTAGTTATGGCAACACTGCAGCAAAATACTCTGTGGAACATACATTGGTCTTATATAATATTCAAACTCCAATAAAGTCATGGGTAGCAGCATAAGGCGACCATGTGATGATATGTGGCCGAGGGACCAGACTATCCAATCTTCACATGAGCCTCTTTGCATCTACACGTGTAACTGTGCTACTTACCTAACTTGTAATATTGCAGAGTGCACGTGCAGAATTTACACGAGACGATTTCCAGAAGTAATCAGAGAGCAGCAGTGTGTTCAACCAATATAACAGAGCACAACATTACAGATGCCAAGGCCACATGCAAGTATAACAAGACGGTCAAACAGTTATGAAACAGAGTGATTTGCAGTCGCTTTTGAATGCTTTTGTCCCTCACAACCTAAAACAACATCAAACAAATCGTCTATTTCTGGCTCATGAAACATTGGCCTTCATTTAATTCTGCATAATACAATCAAAGACAACAAATGTCTGATGTCATGGACTGGATTTATTCTTCTTCATAGAGCACATCAAACACGTTATAGCGAAAGTACCGGTATGTTCTTTGCGATTAAATTATTTCATATTAATATTATTGCTTGAGACTGAAGGAAAATGCAGCCCACATTTGCAGTGCACGTACAATGGATATAAATCGGACTGTAACTGATTTTCTATGTGTGTGAGATTTTATTATGGTCCGATGAAACCAAGGTTGAGCTTTTTGGCAATAATTCAGAAAGTTATGTTTCATGTAAAGGTGTCAACATTTCAATAGATTAATTGACGACTAATCCATTATCAAATTGGACAACAACTATTTTAACAATAGTGTAATGATTTAGAACCATTGTTTAATGAACTTAAAATATTTCAAATTCGATTTAAGTCTCTCATCAGTAATTCTCTGATTTCCTACGTCCTTCAAGAAAGCTGATTAATGATGTTTTGTGTTTAATCAGAGTAAGACATTTGCAAACACTCGCTTATACTTTGGAAAAGAATAACCGAAAAAGTAACTGAATCAGTTTCGAAAAGGTTGGCGAGTACTACATCAATCCCTAGTATGTGGTAGGCTACTGCTTGATTGTTGTTTCGTAGATCTTTTTAATCACTAAACAATATCGAATAAACAGCAATAATTGGTTAATAAACAATATGGGTAATTGGAAAAAACATTTTGTAATACTGTACACTTTAATGCAAAATAAAATTGTATGCGATTAATTGATTAATCGATGGCGAACTGGAGAACACAATTTTTGTTGAGTTAGGTCTGACTGTTTTTTAACAAATTTTTGGGTGCGGAATCCAAAACTGATGTCAGTTTTTCCACGTGACGTTTTTTGAGCTATAGGATGACCGTTTCATTAAACATTAGAAAATAAATGTGCATGTAAATAAAACGCTAATATGGAATAGTTACAACTTTGAAAACTAAAAAAACAGCATAAAACAAAATATACCTTACAACGGTATGCCCATGGTTACAAGGTTAAGAGAAAAGACAGCACTAATCCTCAAAATTCCTGCTATGCTAGCTATCCATTTGCAGATATGGATAATACTGACCTATTGGGGGCTGCACACACCTCTCACTGCACCGCAGGGGCAGAGCCACGGGTGGGCCTGGGTGTGCACAGGCCCACCCAGATTGACAGAGTGCCCACCCAGTGGGATTAATGAAAAGAAATATATAGTTTTAAATTGTTAATAAATTATTGAATTATTTTTTAATTAGTCTTTCGTTGTATTTTTCTTTTATTGAATCTTAAAAATGGCATAATTGTGGTTGTCTAAGGAACATCTGAACTTCATATTCTTCAGTTTGTCGTTTTATTTGAATGTGCCATGTGTGGAGACAGGAGGATTGTGCTCAGGGAGAGAAACGTTCAGGCCCACCCTGATTTTTCCAGTCCCACCCATTAGCCACGTTCAGGCTCCGGCCCTGCTGCACCGTCTCATTTGTGACAAACAAGTTGCCACGTAGCTAATCAGCTCTTTTTATTACAGCTAATCAGTATAATTTTGCTTATCTGGAGGGTAAGCTCATGTGGAAATAACACTTGATTTACAATTAGAAAAATGCCTGCAATTTTGGAATCAGCATGCCAATTTTAGCTTTAATTAGCATGAAATTCTAATACAGCACTTTTTTTTTCTATTTTTTCCCCAGTGTAAAATATAGAAAAAAAATCAATTAAAGAAATATCCAATAGTGACAGTCCTAGTTTAATGCATACACAACAAGCATGGTGGTGGTAGCATCATTGTTTATAGGGTCTTCGTCAAGGTGGAAGGAATTATGAAGAGTTCTGAATACTAGTCAGTTTTCAAACAATAGTTTTCTAACATCGTCAGACTTCTCCTAAAAATCAAAAGAACAAAGCACACAAGAACATCTAGAATTTGGGGGAAATGTATTTAGAGGCACTATAAAATAGTGCGCACCATTTACAGTATGAGAGTGTGCACACTTTTGCAACCAAAATCGTTTATTTTTTTCTTCCCCTTTTGAAAACATTACAAAATTGCATTTGACTTGTACAGGTTATAAGTCACATTAAAGATAGAAACACTTTTGAAATGATTTCTCTGCCAAAACCCAAAACTAGGCATTTAAACAGGGGTGTGTAGACTTTTTTTTTATAGCCACTGTATGTACAATCATTGGACGAATGTCAACTACTTTTAAAAAGTCTTGTGCTTTACAATGATCCAGTACAGATACAGACTATTAGATTGTTATCACTATTAATATTACAGATCATGATTTGAAACGTGTTAATGTGATGAACCAGCCGTGCCACATAAAAAAAAAAAAAAAAAAAAAAACAGTTTCTGTAGATTAAAAGCAGCAGTCATTACGTTTGCAGTGAAACCTGTGAGTTCAAATGGGAGAATTAGAAGACGATTATAACTGCGAAGGAAGGAAACCAGGACATGGGAAGAACCGCAAGTGGAATTGTTTGATCTCTACATCTGTGATTTATCAACACTGACTACTGACTACATCAACGGGTGTACATTTATCTTTAACAAACATTGTCTCTCCTCTTTTATGTTCATCATGTGAAGGGAAACATCTCAAAGACATTTTCTTCAAACTCCATCACTTCTCGTTAGGTTAACTAGTAAAGAAGTGCTGGTTGTGATAGGATAAAAGTATTTATGAGCTATAATTTCAAATTCATTCTTATTCAGGCTTTCTCCTTATGTCCTGGCAATTATGCAATTCATTTGTCTCAACAGAGCTTGAAACCCGTATCTCCCGGTTGTGAGGCCGATGTTTAAACCACTATTACATTCTGCTGTCCTTTATTTATACACTGCCTATTAAACATTCATTCATTCATTCATTATCTATACCGCTTCTCCTCACAAGGGCCGCGGGCGTGCTGGAGCCTATCCCAGCTATCTTCAGGCAGTATGCAGGGGACACCCTAAATTGGTTGCCAGCCAATCGCAGGGCACACAGAGACAAACAAACATCCGCACTCACAATCACACCTAGGGGCAATTTAGAGTGTCCAATCAACTTACCATGCATGTTTTTGGAATGTGGGAGGAAACCGGAGCACCCGGAGAAAACCCACGCAGGCACGGGGAGAACATGCCATCCGCACACAGGGGGGCCGGGGCCGGGATCGAACCCATGACCTCTGAACTGTGAGGCGGACGTGCTAACCAGTCGACCAACGTGCCGCCTCTCATATTAAACATTTTGTACAAAATTGCACCTCTAAAGCCACAGAGGGAAACATTTGAGGGCAGCAAATCTTGAGACACTTCAGCTCAGTGAACATCTAAAGGAGTAAAATCTCCACAAGTGCACTGGAGAACTAATTCTTAACTTTATCTGAGTTGGCTGAGGTCGCGATCAACCACTGGCACGAAAAATGTTTTTTTTATCTACCGCCTCAAGGGTGATGGCTTCCTTTGTACATGATATATACTGTATATATGTTTGTTTGTTTTTTTCCACGACATAATGGCATTGTTGGCAGGATCTGAAAATGTTTTGCCTTTTCTTTGGCTTTGTGTGGCACCAAAGATGGGAATCATTGATGGAAAATATGACTTATATGATTTATGTCAGTTAAAATATAAGCAGGGGATGAATATGAAGACATCGGAATACTGTTGAAATATCTTTCAGAACTGTGATATTTCCATGGAGGAAGTAAAAGAGGCTATAGACAAAGCAAAATTAAATACAACTTCCGGACTTGAAGGTATTCCAAATGAGATCCAAAAGTCATGAAAACTTTTAGATGTTCTTTTGCATCTCTTCAAAAATGCTTTGAGTATAATTTAATTCCATCTGTATGTTTAAAATATATGATTAAGCCAATCCCAAAGTCATCAAAAATGACCTGAGAATACCTTTCAATTAGAGAGGGATTAGTCTACTCAGTACCATCTACGAACTTTACTCTTCTGTATTAAATAATAGGCTTATAAGCTATGTTGAAAGGGGGCAATATGATGTTGATGAACAAAATGGGTTTCGAAAAGGTTGAGCTTGTACTGACCATATACATTCTCTAATATCTATTATAAGTACTCGGCTTGAAGGGAAAACCCATATTTGTATCTTTTGTTGATTTTGATTTTCAAAAGGCATTTGATTGGGTAAACATGGATTTGCTTGCCATTAAACTAATGGAAGGAAGATTAACCAAGCAATTCAGACATTTTATAGAAATCCAATGGATTGTGTTGAAATTAATGATATGTATACTGATTGGTTTGAGACACCGTTTGGAGTTAAGCAAGGAGATGTACTTTCCCCAACCCTGTTTGCTTTATTTTTGAATTATTTAGCTTTAGAGATAAAGGAAGCCAATTTAGGTTTATGGCTGAATGTCTTTAATGTGAGTGAGCATGTTATTGTATGCAGATGATATAATTTTGGGGGGCTGAATCTTTATTTGCTCTAAAGAATGTTAAATATATTACACGCATTGTGCCATAAATGGAGACTTGCCATAAACCAGAACAAAACACAAATAATGCATTTCAGGAAACGGATATATGAAAATAAGCTGCCAGTTAATTTGCCTGAGAATATGTTCATGAATATGAATATTTAGGCTTTTTTTCTTGACGAATTTATGAGTTTCAACTTTGGAACAGGAGCCCAAGCTTCTTCTTAAGTTTGAAGACGACATAACCCTGATATGCTCTATTGGTCAGATAAGGAAAAGATTAAATGGCATTTTGATTTTTGATGTTTTTACAATCACACATTTTATATCAAATGCCTGGAAAAGAAGACTGTTTTTGACATAAATTGCTGCTCCTACTGTTGTTGTTCTTGGTCCTGGTGTCAGGTTATCCTGATTATTTGGTGTCTTATAAGACCCTGCGGGCTGGGCGTTCGATTGCATGCATGACACAATAATTAAAAAAAAAATGTCACTGCCTATGTCAATATGATGACCACAGAACCGGAAATGAAACGGAATGGAAGAGGTCAGTAAGCAGACATGTAGCATATTGTCGCTGTCCTGTGAAAAACACGTATGTCCATTTTTTTCATTTTTCTTATTTTCCACGTTAATGCGATGTCTGTAACGCAGAAACATCACTCACATAAAAATAAGAAAAATGAAAGAAATGGACAGAAGTGTTTTTCACGGGACAGCGATGATATGTATTAATAGTTTTCACATTTGACAGGCCATGCTGACTTCTCTGCCACTGCAGTGTGTTTGACTAACTGTAAATGTCAGACAGATAATTATAACACCAAAAGAGATGTTCTGTAAAGAAACACTCTCACCTCTGTTCACTTCGTCTTCTGTTAAAGCAGACGGGTGTCATATGCAGCACCCACTAATGAGAAGTTCACAAACAACCAACACACCACCTGTGGTGGGAAAAAAAAAAAAAAATCGTCCAACCCTATTTCTTTGCTTACTGTTCTGCACGTTATCCCCTTTGAAAACGCAAGCAAAGTTGCAATCAGAAGCGGGAATTTGTGGAGAGGTCAAGCTCATGGTTATTAACAAGCTCGTGCGGACGCATAAAGGCCACACTTGTCCACGGCATAAAGACACCCTTGACTTTCATATGAGGGATGTACATTATTCATGTAGAAATCTGACGCACTAAAGCAGCTATCGAAAGATACCTTCACAGAGATATGGCTGTGATAATTAAAATCAATGCGAGCCAAAGATGAAAAAGCTCGGTTTTTAATTGAACTCGGATTTGCATTCACTGGCCACAACATTAGGTGCACCTGCACAATTTTTAAAGGTAGAAGTCTTGATATCATGAGCATTAACATATCATATCTTTAAAATAAGGACGGTTGTCAAGTTACAATTGTGATTTCATCCCATTACATTAAAGTGGGAGTTAACCCAAACATATTTTTTTCCAATAATATGTTCTATGCAAGCCCACTAGTTGAAACAAAGCGTTCTGATAAATATTGTGATTGTGGAATAAGAGTTAATCCAACCGTTTTTAGGCATCTCTGGGGGCAGCCATTTTGTCACTTCTGTCAACTGAAATGACATCACAACTACCCAGGGCTCAGGCAATGACCAATCACAGCTCCTGGGTAGTTGTGATGCCATTTTCAGTCGACAGAAGTGACAAAATGGCCTCCTCCAGAGATGGCTAAAAACCGATATCATTGCTTAACTCATATTCCACAAACACAATGTTAATCAGAATGCCCTTTCAACTAGTAGTCCTGCTGGGAACATATTCTTGAAAAAAACATGTTTGGGTTGACCTCTTCTTTAAGACATTTTCCTCATAATTTTACTTGCTTTTCCAGAAATGTGTCATTTCTGAATTAATTCTGAAATTAAGTTTATATGTCCCAGTGTGATCCCAACACTGTACACCAAGTAACATTGCTCAAGAGTTATTCATTTAATGGTATGAAGTGAGGGCGTAATCCGCAGTGTTGTATGAGAGTTTCTGATATCATATTTGCTATAATCGAATTTCACTACAACGTAGTTCTGCACCACAGCCACAGTTAATAAAGTATCTTAAATATACAGTCTGTGAATATAACATGTTCAGAGAATATGACAAGCTTCATTCTAGCATCAGTCGTGCTGTACTCTAAGGTTATTGTTAACTTTAACAGTGACATGTCAACTCCCTCTTGCATGCATTTCCCAACTCGTACTTTTCAAAGGATAGCTTTTGTATTTCTTATTCTTTTGTCTCATCACAATCCCTTGTCTAGTTGATATTTTACAGTGTAAATATTTTAATTTGCATGAGTGCTTCAGTACTCAGTATGCTGTAAAAAAAGTATCCTTTACCCTATAGTTTTTTTTTTTTTTTTTAATTATGGTCAGTGAAAGTTTTTTTGACCTCATCAAACAAATAGAAAATGTCCCTCGCAGTATTAAGAGTCAATATTTGTTTATATGGCATTTTACTGTAGTGAAACAAGTATCACTATATGTTTGCTCATTTCCAACCCTCATGAGTCACGAAGACTAAGTGTAAACGTATGATGTGTGTGAACAAATATAAATGAAAGCCATCTGATTGCAATTACAATGCTTTACTGTAATCGCTCTCCGTTAAACAGGTAAAACAGAACAGCACTAGCCTAAAAATGACATCCACATAGGCACAGTAGAAAGACGTGGCAATCTCAAAACGATAAAAGAACATTTGTTTGGCCACATGTCTAGGAACTGGAAGAAAAAAAAAAGAATGTGTTAATGTTCAAATATGCAGTCAACCTTGAACTGATTACAATGGAAAAAAATCTGCTATTATTTTCCAGACCAACAACGGCATCACCTTCAACCATTTCATGTTTGCATGCAAAAGAGAACAAGTCCTCCATAAGCCAGTCATTTTAGAGTTGAACAACATCTTGACAAATGATGAATAACACATTTAATATCGTCCATTGTGCCAGGGCTGAAATCCATCTGATGGCACACTGCAAGAGATAGCCTTATGAGTCAGTTTGTATTCTGTGATGTGTTTCCACGTTTTAGATAAATCGTTCACTGTATGCATACTGTATATACACACACACAATGTTTGAAATATGTTTTGTTCTTTGCGGAGCAGTTTTGCGAATCAATGACTTCATTTGAGGAGAAACTTTCTAATTATGAGGAGTTTTTTTTTTTCTTCTTCTTTTTAATCCCAGGGATTTGAAGCAAACCTCGATCTCCGACTGGCATGTTGCTCCACTTTAGCGTGTGCGCGTCCAACCCACCGAAGCTTTTGGAGACTGACTAGGCAGTTGATTCTCAGTTTTGCAATACATTCGATGTGTTTTGATGCAGTACAAAATGCCTCACAAGCTGCAATGTGAAACCGCTTTTCGAGCCTGGATATAGCCTGTGTATGCCTGTGTGTGTATACATATATGACCAATCATGACTCAGCTTCAGAAAGCAGGTGATTGTGATTGGAAGTTACCTGAGCCTGATCAACTGTGATGTCATTTTTAGCCGACAGAAAGTGGCAAAATGGCCGCCTCCTGAGATGGGAAACGGGTGCATTTTGTTGTACAAGTCATGTTCCACAAAGGCAATATTGACCCAAATGCTGTGTTTAGACTAGTGCGACTGCATAGAACATATTCTTGTGAATAATTTGTGGGGGTTGACTTGAGGTTTAATGAAGATTTATGCTTGTAATACCACATTTTTTCCTCTAAAAAGGATAATAACTTCATATTGATTTGTTCATCTTGAATCATTGTTTTTCTTTCAGTGTGGGCCTAATACGCCTCAGTATATTTGACAGATATTCAAATCTGCTCTGAAGGTAAAACAAGGACACGAGTTTCAAGGAATGAAAAAAAAAATGTCAATATCTATATATATTTTTTTTACATTTTAATAGAGAACAATTATGCTGGTAAAATTGGATTCACGATGGCTGTATTTGACTTTATCATATTCATTGACAATATTTAGTATTTTTATTCTTCATTGACAAACACTCTCTTGAGAAATCAACTTCCACTACACAGCAACAAACACATAATAGGCCCAAATTAGAGGGAAACAAACAAACAAGCAAACAAACAAACAAACAGACCAGGGGAGATATCTCAACAAGCAAGACCTCATGCACCAATCACCACCAAATGAAAGAGGAGAAAGGCAGTTTGACTGGTTGTAAAGAACATTGTGCAATTACAGATTCACCTCAGATAAAGACAAATAACTAGACAATGTAAAAACTGGGACTCATGTAAACCCAAGAAGACAGACATCAAATTTCTTTATAAAAAAAAAAAAAAGAAAAGAAAATCCGTCAATGCGATCATTCAACATGCAACTGATCCAGTTGTGTCTCTCCATCCTCAAATAACTTAGATGGCTGCACCATTCTTTTCATTGTGCGTGTGCAGTAATCCACAGCAGCCCAAGGCTGAGCCGAGGGCCTGTCGAGATGTTACGTAAAATGTTATTCTGGGTTATGGAGAGGGAGGTGCCTTCAGAGAGTTACAGGAACCTCCCTGGCTACTACCTGTGGTCCCCTGGTACTGCAAAAAAGCACAGTATGAAAACATTAATAGTATAAGTGTTGTGATATTCAAAGGCAAACATAGTGACTCCCCAAAGATAACACTTGACTTTAAATAAAGCAGACTCTGAATAAAACTCCCAACCAAGGTGGTACCACTCATACTTTTTTAAATGCATTTGGATTATTATCAAATATTGTGTTTTAAACAGTACTTTAGCTCTGAAAATGTTCTGACATTTTTTTTCTTACATAGATATATTATTATTATTATATTTTGGAAGATGATTGTATTGCTGAACATGTGCTGTATGATCCATGTAAATATACAGAAAAAAACAATTGTGGCCACATTTGTGATTGTTGACAACTACCGTATGCATTTGTTTTGTACCTATATTTACATCTTGAGATGCTTCTTTCAAAAAGCGTAGTCAACAAACTGAAGAAACAAGAAGCAAGGTTTTAAATTGCGCGTCAATAATTGAAAAGGCATTTTTACAAAGTGTTTTATTGAGAAGATTTTGTTAAGTGCAAGTATCAATGACTTTCAGAAAAATGTGCAATTCATGTTTTAATGCTGGTATTTTGAATACTATAGGTGCTCCTAGGCAGTGCTGTAGGGTCGAGTCTGTTTACATTCATGAGACATTCAGCATTTAGCTGTTTTCCACTTATATTTTAGCTCAAAAGTAACTTGTGTGTCCCAGTGATCTTGGTGTTCTATGCCGTTGTTGGGCTCAGCTTGTTAGCATGTGGCGTTATCAAAAGAGCTAACCTGCTATGGTAAGACTTGAAGGTTACTGGAACAAGAGGTTTTCCATAACTGTATCGTGAGAAAAAGTTGGATTAGACTGAAGGTGCCTGTTACAAATAAGCAACAATCAGAATTTGGCCACCACAAGTATTAGCAAAGGTTGTAAATTAGAGCAGCAAACTTGAAGTAGCTGGCTATTGTCTCAAGCCAATCATTTTAATAAATATGTGGCCTTGTTGAAACTGATAGGACAGAATTTGTCAAATATTTTGTTGTGTTGTGCCCTTAAGTGTGTGTTGTGCCCCCTGCTCTTGTACTGGCCATGTTCAGTACTGTGATGGCATTTAGTACAGTATGCATGTAAAAGTGTTAAAACATTAATTAATGGTGAGGAATGTGATGGTTCTCCTTCTTAACCTGGCACTTTTAATGCCATCATAATTGAACAAGATCACAGAGTTCCCTCATTTGCTAGGCCACCGTTGAGGTCAACAAAATTGAAGGATCCGTACTGCTACCTGCTGGTTATTTGCTGTATTAACGCAAACCGACCTTCCATCCACTTGGATGGGGAGGCCTTTGAAATGTTGAGATGGTACTGTATATTTCCATTTTTCCTTCTCTTTATATTTAATCCAAAGAAAGTGTGACTATTCCAGAAAAGTGCGTTGCACATCACCTTTTTTTCTATTAAACAGCCATATAACCTGACCAGAGGAAGTTGATGTAGTTCCAGTGGAAGAAAATCCATCTCTTCTCGCCTTAGGCCAAAATCATGACAAGGCATTGTCTTCCCCTTTCCCTCTCATTAGTTTCCCACTGTGCTATTTAAAATAAGAATGCTGATAACGATTTAAAATGACATAACTGGTACAAGTCACAAGGAAAGCAGGGAGCCTTTTGATCAGGACAAAACATGAGAAGCTATTAATGATGTTGAGAGCATGGTCTCAACTAGTTTCACTGAGCTCCCTTCATTAGCTCAAACACCCTTTAGCTTGTCTCCTCCCCTGTTTGGTCTTCTTGTCTTACCATGTTTGCTTGTTCGACACAGGTTTTTTGTTAGCTGGTTTAGTTGCTTGTTTCAAGTTCAGCTATAATTAATTCCATTTTTTATTGAATGACTGGTATGGGACCAACATTCAAACTAATGCTGTTATAGGAGTGAGTCTTCTTCACTTTCATTTTTTTTCTTTTGATTTTACTGCTCATTTTGCTGTACATTTTCTTGAAAGAACCACATGCCATCTCTCAAGGACTTAAGCTCAATCGAATACAGTAAGTGTCTCTTTCAGATACGTGAGGTATAGTGCTTTTTTCAACCATGGTACTTGCTGGCCTGAAATATCACACTACACGTGGACAAAATTGTTGGTACCACTCTATTTAAAAAAAAAAAAAGTGAAAATAAATCCCCCAAAATCTGAAATTGATTTTTAATTATAGTCCAACAGAATTATTCCACCCCCCCCCCAAAAAAAAAAAAAAAATAATAATAATAATGCAACGTGCCTTGACAAAAATGATGGTACCTCTTGGAAATAATTTGACCATAGTGACATGCTCAACCAAGGTGTGTACTCAATTTATCATTACTGGTGTCTTTATTGTTCCTAATATTAAATTAAATAAATATGTATTGAAACGGAATATGAAAAGTATACAATAATATATTCAAGTTATTTAAACGAATGTATTGCTCCAGGGTGGCACGGTGGAGCACTGGTTAGCACATCCGCCTCCCAGTACACAGGTGCAGGGTTTGATTCCAGGCTCTGGCCTTCCTGTGTGGAGTTTGCACATTTTCCTCTTCCCCATGTGGGCTTTCTCCAGGTACACTGCTTTTGACCCACATTCCAAAAACATGCATGGTAGGTTAATTGAACACTCTAAATTGTCCCTAGGTACGATTGTGTGTGAATGTTTGTTTGTCTGCGTGTGCCCTGCAGCGCCTTGTGACTTAGTAGCGTACTTTTGTACTTTTGTCAGCTGTCTAAAATGTATGCCTTCCATTTTTGTGAAATCCAGCAAAAGCATCAATTGACATTACTCTGGTGCCATCCATATTGCACTCACAGCTCCGAAGTGGGTGTATATGCATTATGTCTTTCTTCACAATGATATGATGTGACATACCAAGCATTATTTTAGAGTCTTTGGGCCATAGTTTTTTGGGGCACTTTCAGCTCAGTCCCAATACCTCTGAGAAATTTGTTGAGTTGAAAGTTCTAGTTAAGAAATAAAGTGCATGCCTGCTTTTTCTGTACTTGGGTCCACTTGCCACCATTCACAATGACAATAGAATCTGACCAGCAGTGTACCCTTTCTCATTAAGCAAGTTAATGAGGTGATGAATTCTCTAAATGCCCTCTTTTCTTTCTGACAAAAGACTTCCACGATTTTGCAGATAATTAATTCAAAGGCATGGGCTCTCAAATTAAAGCCAAGCCTGGCAGAGAAAGCTATTTTTCTCGCTCCACTTCAAACTGTCTCCCCAGAGCCAAAACACTTGAACCTGTTTTCCCTGAGGTTAGACTCCAAAATACGTCCACGGAGCCCAGGCTCCAATTTGTTTTACTTGGACATTTTCTGCACATTGCCAATGTGGACTCACTGGCCACTTCATTAGGTGCACCAACAAAATAATGAATACGGGTTGGCCCTTATTCATTCAAAATCTACCTTTACAAAGACTGAAAGTCTCCGTACCGTTTGTACCGTATTTTAAGGACTATAAGCCACAACCTTTTCTCGACTTTTTGAAAGCTGCGGCTTTTAATGTGATGTTTATTTATTCATTTTTACTGACCAGCTTCAATTCGTCAATAGATTTACCCATAGTCTCGTCACATCTGACCAGTGAAATTACCAATCAAACATGTTTGAAATAGATACAAGTTTAAAATAAAATGTATTTTTGTGATGTCTTTCCTTGCAAATATCCCATGTTTATATGGCTAAGTTTGGCTTTGGTGGCATTTAATCAGGTGCATTTTATCATCCAGAAATGACGGTGTTTCTTTATCATTAATCCCAGACTTGGAAATTTAAACAGGAAGGCCAATTAACAATCATATACAATACATAACTGTTAGATAAATACCTCATTGACAGTGTCAATCAAAACTGACAATTTATAGTACACATTTAGGCATGATTTTTGGTACTCGCCAATTGAAGAAAGGAAAAAAAAAAAAAAAAAAAAAAAAAAAACAATTTCCACATCAAGGACCATTGTGAGTTTTTCGTGAAACTGACCAAAGCAATAGTAGATCTGTGCAATATTGCTGAAAATTAACGAACGGCGGTTGGGCACTTTTGTGGGCCAATGAAATCATTTGACAATACAAACGAATGAAACTGTCCTTGACAAAATTGATGGTATACCCTAAACTGAACGTGCTGTTGCACAACCTTTTCAATCAAAAAAATATTGTTAACTGTCACTGAGACCTGTTCATCTATCAACAGCTATTTTGGTTGTCTCCTGCTCTCCTTCTGTTTTGAAGGATGCCTTCTTGAGACTGCACGTCTCCGCTTCCTCTACAGATGTTCAACAGGATCCAGATCAGGGCTCGTTGAAAGACACTTCAGTACCTGTATAACAGTGTTTTGTTGTTAGCCATTATAGGGTGTTTGCCGCAAGATTGTTATGGGTTAATGTCATTCATTCTTACACTGCAGCATATTGTGTCTTGACAGTTTACAGAGAGCTGCGCTGTGGTTTTATGAATGATGTCCTTTGTGATAATGGGTTTACCTCCCAAGTTTCTGTACACGTTTTGAGGCGTAATTCTCCCAAATGTTTTGGTAAGGTTGTACACCTTTTGTACCTTTTTGTACAGAATTGTGATGTTCTATAGTACCGCAAACACAATATTAATCAGAATTCTATGTTTCAACTAGTGGGCCTGCATAGAACATATTCTTGAGAAAAATATGTTTGGCTTGACTTTCCGTTTCAGTATTCGACAAATGGCAGAACATTGAAAATGTCAATCCTCCTACCTGTACAAGGGACACATAACAGACACATCTTATTAAAGTCATCACCTCCACAAGAGGATGCCAGTGGGCGACAGGTTTGCGGGGGTACGTGAGCATTTCACTCCAGTGGTCCCGACCGAGGTTGTCTGCATCGTTGCCAACCCGACACACACCAATGACCTCATTATGACCGACTCTGTGCACACAGGAGGAAAGACAAGGCATATTTTATGGTCAACAACTGCATTGCAGTACATAACGTCGAATATGACTAACAAGGAAAGCAGGTTAACGTGTTGTGCGATAGCCAAAGCAGTCGAAACCAGAGTGAGAATTGATGGAGGCATTTCTTACCGGTCATAATCCATCACTGCAATTAACAGGCTGATCTGCTCTATGTTCTCAGGGATAACATCAAAAACAATGGCCTCATTATAGACTGGGTTCAAAGTGTTCCTTTTTGTGGAGGTCTTTCGCTTCTTTAGTCTGCGACCGTCACACATGAGAGAAACCTTCACGTATGGATCTGGAGGGTGGGCGGGTAAAAGAAAACAGGCCATAATTAAACAGATTCAGGACACAAGTCAAGGCTTGGGACTCAGAGTTAGACTTCTAATTACCAGATGCACCCGTAATGTCCATGGCCTTCAGGTTGCGAGCCTTTATCATTGTTATGGTCAGTCTTCCAGCAGTTGGTAAGTAACACAGAGAAAACATTAGATCACCCAGGTCCACATTGTCCTAAAAGAAGACAAATCAAATTTAATCACTCATAGGATGAATATTGAATACAGGAAAATGGTCATTACTTTGTCACTACTGTTGTATGGCATGGGTTAAGTGTGTCGGGCAATGGCTCGGAATGTGCTTTAATTAAGGCGTGTTCATGCTTCTGCACAGATTGAGACTTACAGTCTGCTTGAATGGAGAAAGGCAGAAGCCCACTTATCACTTGCTCTTAAAATAACTCTGTAAGAAGAGGTAGGAAGCAGCTCACAAAAAATGTGTGGTGAAAAACTGTCGTCTGATTTGGTTTGAACTGATTCACATAACCATTGTTGTTACGAGACCGAACATTTCTGAGGTGGAATTTCACCTGTGCAAGTGGGCATTTCAAGGAGCTACACACTTGGCAGTTGAGTAATGCATGGCCAGATGTTTGAGTCTCAGCCAAAGCATTGCTGTGGTTAATCACATGGGCACGCTACCTGCTTAAATGGACGAGGCAAAAAGGACTGTATCTTCTCCGTTAAGATGCAAAATCAAGTGGGAAGAGAAGGCACTTGCAGTATTGCTAGTGCTGATGACTACTGCAGGAGCAGCTAATGTTATTTAATAAGCTTTAATTATTCATGGCCCTTTATTAAATAACTCCACTGAATTATTGCAGCACATTAAAAGACCTGTTTAAACATTATTGTATGTATAAAATCTATATCAGCATCTTTCATTGTACTATTATCTCTTTTTCATCATCAGTGTGACCTTTGTTCATAGATTATGAGGTTTGACATGAAGTTACGGAGGGCTGCGTTTAGTAACATGCCCTATAGATGTTTGAATGACTGAAGATTGTACAGATAGGTCCAAAAGTATACATAACATAGCCAAATTTGGAGTTAATGATTTTTATTTGTTAAATGAGCAGTTGGAAATAATTGCTTTCACCATCACAAGAAATCCATCAACATACTTTAAGAAGTTGTGTTAATGAATAATATTTAAAATGTCATGGTCTGTGCAAAACAAAGCAGTTTAATTTTGTTGTATTTTGTATTCGCAGTTTTTTTGTGGGGGAGGGGTATACATTTGCACGTTATTATTTCATACTGTTTTACCGATACACCTGAAATGTCATAATAAAATGGATAAAATGCCATTCATGCATTTATCGTTTGACTAAAATTGTGCTTTAGTGTAAGTTTTCTCCAATCGTGTTGCAATAACAAATTGTAAAATGTGGCAATGAAACACATGGTCAGTGTCACAGGAAATGTTGAAGCAGCAATTACCCTCTACTTTCACTCCATTCAACTGAATACGCAAAAACTGCTGATGGCTGCAACCTGTTCCGTTGCTGAGATGACCTGTATTTACAAAAATTGTTGGCTTTTGCGACAAAGCAAACTGTGCACAGTGTGCAACAGGCTGTGCTGTGTGTGTGCTGGAGATATGCTCTCAGCAGTGATAAAGAAAACAGATCAACATATGATTAGTGAGCACCAGACTACTAGTAATTTTCTACTGATGCATCATGCATGCCATTCTATTGTAGCGCTGATTAACAATCAATATGGGGGAAATGGCAGCACCCATTATAAGCAACCATCATTTCAGATTTTGCACAGAAATCAATATTGCAAAATATAATACCCACTCAAGTCTTTGTGATGCACTGACAGAACAACATCTCAGTCAATTTTTTTTTTCCCCCAATCGGTCGGAGCTTATATCATTGATGCTCCAATGAACAAAAGCCAATAGGTTAATATAAATCAAATACGGGATATGAGATTCCACCAGGGGGAAAGGTCAGCCGCCATCACAAAGTCATATTAGAGAATTGAAGATGACAAATGTAGCTGACACTGACACCCATCTGTGCTCGCGCTATAATTATTCACTCTTACGCCGCTTCTCTGTGAGTAAACACAAATGCATGCATCGTACTTTCATGTGTTGTCTGGAGAAAGCACAAAGTTGACAGTGTGCAGATTATGTTTAGAGGCACTAATAAAGAAACAGTATTCTTAGAGGTCAGCTGTAATGGTAGAGGAAATGGGATTCAGATGAATATGAGGCCAGGAAATCAACTGTTTTACTCGTAAAACTTGATATCAGCATCAACATCCAAATACAGTATGTAAGCAAATGTGACTAAAATTGCCTTCAGCACACCCTCCGTTTTGGATGGTTCGGAAAAGAGTGCGGTTGAGGGGGAAAACCCTACTAGGATCATTGCACCAACTGCTTACTGATATTGTTTTGGCCCAATTAAGCAGGCCAAAATATTTGACTGGCACTTCCGAACCAGCAACAGCTCCCTGTGTAAATATAAAATGCATTCAATGGCTTTTTGAGAAGTTATGCTCAGCCATTGTATTGTAGTGTGATTGCTTTTGCTAAAGGTTGTAATTCCAACAAATGAGATCTTGCAATTACACGGGGCAGCTTTTACTCCTTTTTCTTCCAGTGAGACAAAGCACAAGAAGGTTTAAGCAGTTGCTAATGACTTCTTTACAGAGCAGCATTGCTTCCTCTGGTCCTTGTGTGGCTAGTCTTATTCTTCAGAGATTTAATTGTTTGAGGAAACCAATCCCTCAGTAGTGGACATTTTATTCTTACTGAAAAATGAATGCATAAAAATAGACCGTAATTGATTTAAATACTGGCCTATTTGTTCATGTTTGTAATGTTTCGTGATGTAGTTTTTTATCGACACTGGCAGAGAGATTTTCATTGAACAATTAAAAAAAAGAAGATATAGAGATATAGATATAAGATATTTCCACCCTCTCGCGTACCTAAATAAGGTGATCAAAATATTAGAAAGCCCTCTCAATGTGATGTTGTGCATATCTATACCAACACAAATAATAAACACTGTTCAATCAATACCTCTCTGAGTGTCAATACAAATACAGTATTGCAAGCACATGGGAGTCTATTACAAGCTTGTTAAAGTGACTGCTGTCATTGCTGGGATGGAGAATTCTCAGGCCAAATGTGATTTATCAGATACAAATGACAGACAATGACACGTAAATCTTCACTGCTTCAATCATAAACAGAAAAAATAAACTCCAGGCGAGGAAGAAATAACATTAGAAGCTTAAGTGCTTCTGCATCTATCCAAAGCCACCTCTAAATTGCTCCTCTTAGTTTGCAGCTGAGAGCTGCAAAATTAGTCAATTTTTAATTTGAACATCAGTGCTTCATTCGTTTGGTATCACAGACTGATTATCTGCAGTAATCAATGAAAAATTGACTTACTTTTTAGAGGTAGTTTTCTCTCTTTTCTCTCAGTCCCTTTTAATTTGACGACATATAGATTATTCAATGTTTCAGGTTTTACATTCAGACTAGTTGTCCGACGCCCGATTTCTAAGTCCAACTGTCATTAAGGTTCATAGTTTGCCACAACCTTGTTCAAGTTCGAACTTGAGCTCCTGGACACAGGACTTCAAAATCTAGATCTTGTCACAATAATTTCTCATTCAAGATTATTTTTCATGTCTGCAATTATTGGTGATTTTCCTGAGTAGTGTCAGTAGATTGCACTGTATCTAAAAGACTGATTTTGTGGCTGGAAAGATCATGAATTGAAGTTTTTTAGATCTCAATGTAAAAGGGAGTTGGAATTTCTAAAGCCGCTTCATATTTTTAAAGGGTTACTCACCGTGGAGACGTACTTGATTTCCCGGCAGAGTTTTGTCTCCCGTGGGAAATCTGCCAGATCCAGGAAGTTGTCCACAACCACTTGACCAATAATGTCATGTCGTGAAAATCGGTCGAAGTCGTAGATGCTGAAGTGCAGCTTGCGTGTGGGAAGCTCTGAGTAGGCCACAGGAAACAAGAAAACCTCATCAAACACAGGGTTTAGTGTCTTGCGGTGCACCTTGGTCTGATGCTTGGTCATCCGATCAGGCAGCAGGTAGATCTTAACGTAGGGGTCAGAGGTTCCCGAGAAATCCTTGGCTGGGAGGTCCTCTGCTTTGTGGATCTTAACAATCAACTGCTCCAGGTCACAGTCAAACTTGAGGATGAAGTGGAGGCACCCACATCCTCCGCCTCTGTGACTTCCGTCATCTCCTTCTAGAGAACGTTGTTTGTAGAGCTCAGGTTTGAGGCGCCCCAGGCCCAGTCCCATTCCTGTGAGCGAGTCCTGCCTTTGGAACTGGGCTACATTGAAGTCGGGGTTTGACAGGTTCATATGCCGGCGTATCGAACCCTGTCTGTGGGCAAAGAATATCAACAGTAGATATCATTAGAGTGAAGGCAAAGTATAGGACTAATTTGCCAAGACTGAACATTCCTAATTTAGATACTCGCCGGATTGCGCACGCTCATAAATAGTCATTCCCACCTCCTACTGAACACATGTTTGAATTTTGTCATTAAGATTCACACTTCATTCTTTCACCTAGATTTTTCCTGTATCCTATGATTTTTATAATAAAACATAGCTTATTGAGAACTAGTGACACAAGTGTTACAAATAAAAATTACACAGTATCTGCTAAAATAACTGACCCAATTTCTGACATGGAGTGCCCGGAGGGTGAGGGTTCTGTAGTCTGTCTCTGAATGCGAGGGTTGGTATGAACCCCGTTTTCACGGCTTTTTTCTTGGGCGTCTAGTGGAATATCTGGGGACGTGTGACTAATCTTCATGGCTGCCTCCGGTGGGGCAAGGGCGACAGGAGGGGGGGATACAGGAGTTACTGGAGCCTCCACAGATACAACCGATGCCATTGGCGTTGGCTCCTTGGCGATGGAGCAGTGGGACGACTCACGGCGGGTGTGGGTCGGGGGGTCCACGGCCGTGTAAACTGGCTGCCTCGGCACAGGCTGTGAGGGCAAAGGGCTCATGGCTGGGTTGAGGTGCCCCCCGTGGGGCTCCTTGGTCGTGGGGGACAGACCACGCTCCCGCCATGGTATCCAGCAGAGCTTCCAGGACACAAAGAGGGAGACCCCAAATAGAGCCAAGCCACAGGCTGTTACGACCAGTGACAGCAGACTCACCGACACATCTGTTCAAGACAAAGAGCAGTGACGGGAATTTAAACAAAAGGTGACTATTTGTGTTTTTATGCAATACTCTTGTACAATGGCGGTTCTGCATTAGGAGCATGGGTCAGTGTCCCACCAGATGCAGGGGTGTTCTTTTTCAGTGCCCTTAGTGCTTGTGTTTTTGACTTCCTTTCTTGTTCGTGAGTGACTGATATACACTGTTACTTTTTTCATCGGCCTAGTGAGGATTTATGATTGAGTTTTGCGGACAGAGCCTTCGCCACATTATGTAATATGAGGAATCCTGCAGATCATTGTTGTTTGTGATAGTTTGCTAATATGTTTCCATTGATAACTTGTTTGTGCATTGCAAGATATTAATTTTAAAAGCAAGATGAAGTTAATATGCTCTGTTACTCTCAATACTTTTCCAAACAACGAATGACTTGTCATCTTCACAGCATGTATCAATACAAAAGAAAAAAAAAAATCAAAAACTTATACAAAAACACAAATGGCAGTAAAACACTATCATTCATGTTGAGATACACTAACATTTACCTAAAGTAAACCAGACACTTACCAGTAATGTTTTTAAAACAGTGTTTCATCTTTGTTTATTTTAGACAGCATGACATTGTTTAATGGTGGACTTGTTTGCACCAACAGGGGGTGTGCTAGTCCCCATGCAGCAAGATGAAATGCGAACAAATATTCATCAAAGGTTTTCTGAATCATTTCTTCTCTTAAATGTCTTGTGTGGGATGAATAAAATATGTCAAAAGAAATTGCTGAATCATAATAGTCTGAAACACAAGCTGTCACATACAATAATTGTATGTTATCTGCATAAGTGTGATTGTAATTTCAAAATGAAAATCTCTGTTGCATCAAGACACAAGTGCTACGGTTTATTCCTGCGCATAAAACCACTTTTTGTTCAGCTTTTAAAGAAAACTTCTAATTAGCATCTGTCTTTGTAAAATAACATATAATTCTAGTTGGCATAGAATGATGGTTGCTATGTCTTAGCACCACCTTTTATGTTCACTGGCAGGCAAAATATAGTCACAAGACATGAAATTAGCACATATATCATGCTGTAACATAAATGATGTGAATCCGCCATTAACACCTCCACTGTCTGTGATAATGTGATGTGGTATTCTTTGGATATTGAGCTTTATTGAGCTTTCAAATCCATTATGGTGGTGTATAAAGGCAAAATCATATGGTACCTCTGGACCTAGAGTAACATAATATATATGCAGTATTATATAGGTAGCTTGCTTTCCATTGTGTGGTCATTCCTTTATTAATACTCTTTCTATGGCTGTTCAAAGATTGTGTCCGCTCTCGCTGGGACTCACAAGCATTGCTATTTAATTATTATTGGATGAAATAAATAAGGCTCTTAATATTGTTTTATTACAATTTTAATCTGCATGTGCAGGACTCAACTGTTGCCCGGCAACAACTGTTGAGAAGCAGCAGGGAAAACTAGCTTGGGTATATGTGAAGATGATTGCTATTTGTTTCTAATGATTGGGAAAAGCAGGCTGGCAATTGTTAGCGATCGTGATGAAGTGGCAACTGACCCTCCCATCTCCCATCTCATGCTCACACATATTCTCCTGTCCAGTTTTTGTAATAAAAGCAGTCTGCTGTATCATTCTGACAATACCTATTATTGGCTTGTTTCGCCTCGTTCTGTGGGAGGGCAGTGAGGCGCAGACTTGAACTCAGGTAGTGTCTTGACTCTGCTGCATGCTATTGGTCATTAAAGCCGGTATAGTTTATAGAGTTACAGTTTTGGAGCAGATTTGTATGGGGTTTTCAAGAGGCCACTTTTAAAGAACAATTCATCAAAATGACTGAAGTTCACCAAATCATAGTGAACAAAGTGGTGAAATCCACTTTCACTGGTAGAATAATGAGGCATTCACCAACTTATTGTACACTGTTTGGCACAAAGTGTCAAAGTAGCAGCAGCCTTTTGACCAGTCATGCTGATAAAGATATCCATTACCATAATAATGAGCCACATTTCAGTCATTTGTCTGTCATGAATACACGTCTGTCAAGTCCAAACTATCCTAATTTGGACCAATGTCAAATGGTAAATCTTAGTGGAAACGTCTTACTTTTGTCCCTCATATTTATGTCTTTCTCGCAAAGAGATTTGGGATAATTAGGGAAGCTATACACCACCCCCGCGCCCCCCCCCCCCCCCCCCAAAAAGGAATGAAACAGTGAGGCCAATTACTTTATTTTTGCTGTAGACTGAAAACATGTGGGCTTGACATCAAAAGGTTAAAATGAAGATTGGATCAAGATAGTATAAGCTTAATAGATAGCACATTTTGTTTTTTCTATGAGCAAAGTATTAGAACATGTGACTGCCAAGTGTGTTTTATTGCCCATTATTACTAACGAGACAAAGGTTAACCTTACTTAGTGATGGAAAGGCTGAGGTTTGGGGAAAGAGGATCTATCTGCTCATAAAACAAAAGAACTACGGTAATACATGTTATATAGGTACAGGTAATGTTATTGCTTACGCTGGCTAACTAACCAAAATTCATTCTCAAAACAACAAATGTGTTCATAAGATGCAAGCAGTGGAACTTTTTTGACTGGTCAGGGCAGCCACCAGACTTACTGTAAACGCTAATGCGCATGCAATTTACCTGTTAAGTCGAAACTCATGGGACTAACCTTGGGAACTAACAATTGAACCAGGCTGTGGCGAAAGCCCGGGAAAGCATCCCAAAAGAAGAATGCAAACATTTGCCATATGTCAGTGGGTCACACGCTTGATACTGTACTGCAAGCAAAGGATCTGCATATATGTATTAAGTCACACTGTCTGCTCCAATACTTATCTTCTCCTACACATTCGGTCTTCTGTTACATATAATGCTATTTTGCAAGAGATCAGGATCTACAGTGTATAGCTTGACATAAAACCTGAAATCTTGTCAACCACTCAAACCATCCCATGTGGATGAAATTATCCACTTTCACGTATTTGGTCCAAAAAATCTTTATTTTATGAGAGATCATGTATTTTTGTTAATCTATCGATGCAAACTGACGTAAAGTGACAGGCACCATAAAATGCTGCTTCACTGGGTGGCCTATGAGACAATGCACCTGTGGATCCACTTGTTACCTTTCACACAACATAATGGTAGCTTTGGGCTCTGTTTTTGTAGACGGCACATGCGGAAATCCTGGTATATCCTTATTTTTGTGTAGGCGCACTGAACGCTGTGCCTGTTTGCCAGTTTGGCAGAACTGCTTTGCACCATACTGGGGGTAGTGGTGCAACAAGAGTGAGTTCTTTGACATGTGTCCGGTGCATCTGACAATTTGGTGGCAGAAAGTATGTCTAACCATATGTCTGTTGGACCACGTCTAAGTCTAATGCGATTTTGGTAAATTTGATCGGGGCGCAGACAGACAGATTCTGAGCCTCGCAGACAAGTGCATGGATGTCATTGTATAACAGTGGGCATCATACCCTCTGAATAAAATATATTAATTGAATGCATTATTATTATTTTTATTATTATTATACTTGATCCGGTTAGGGACGAGTAGATGGATGAAAACCCACTTCAGTCCTTGCTTAGTCCGTCCTTTTTAAAAGACTTCTCATCCTCCATCCATCCGTCCCCATAATGGGCATCCATCCGGGACGGACAGACGGACCGTTCCGTCCCTGGGACGGAATTCCCAGCTCTGTTTATTTGTAGAAAATAAAAAATAAAAATGTGTATTTAAAACGATTAAATTTGTTCAGAACACCCTCTCCTGCCTTACCCTTGATAGACACAGATATACACTAGACAGCGTTAAATCATTAGCATGTAGATTGAATTAAGAGTATAAGATTGGGCTTCAGCATGATAGCATTGCATAAGGTCATTTGCAGAGCTGGGCATGGGCCCTCCGTCCCCAGTTTCCGTCCTGCATATTCAATCAACCCACATGGTCCAAGTCGGTCGGAGTCAGCCAACTGGCTTCGAGAATTTACTTTACCGATACCGCGTCACATATAAGGAAACGATAAAAAATAAAAGGGTCCAACAGACGCAATGACGTGTCCCATATTCTTTTTATTTCACTGCTGACAACACTGCACGTGTGTCTGTCTCAGTTGTTTTTGTTTGATATTTTTTCTTTGTTCGGAGGCGCGTCTGCTCGTGCGGCACCTGCGTGTGACGTAAAGATTACGTAATCGACGCCAATTGGCTGCCGCCGGCGAAGGACAGGCCGGGACCACGTGGGTCTATTGAATATTCAGGACGGAAACCGGGGACAGAGGGCCGATGCCCAGCTCTGGTAATTTGAGCCTACTAAATCACAACGGCTAGTGCGAACAAGACTTGTGTGTGGGCACCGTCAGAAGGCTTCACACACTATCTGACAAAGAGTCCTTTCTGCACTCAGAGATCCTGTGAATACGACCAGAATATGAGAGGTTTGGAAGCGGAATGTAGACAAATGCAGAGACCTGCCATGTGAAGATAACGTCATGTGGGCAGAGAGCGGCATGAGAAAAATCTATCGGCATCTGGAAGGATTCAGAGACTGTATAACAACAAAGAGAGTGAAACAATTTTAGAGCATGGGGCCCTCAAAGATGCAAGAGTGTAGGAGGCAACCGAGTGCTGAAAAGGCAATCTGAGAACGCCTCCCTCTTGAGATCTTATTTGTCTGAAGATTCCCTCAGTGTGATATGTGTCCATGTTTGCCTCTATAAAAACCCACAAAGAGAACAAAACTGGACATGTGGGTCATGGTATACTATAAAGTAATGCGTAGCTGCAGTTCAGATTCTTCACTCACCTAAGGTAACATCATCCATGCTACTCCTATGAATCGAGCATCATCCTCCTGTTTGGTTTTCTTGACGTCAAGACTTTAAACCTTGTGAGGCCTCTAGGTAGGCGACAACCACTGGGGTGTAATCTCACAAATCAACTTTGATTATCTTTGAATAATCACAGCTGACTCATAAGCATTATTAATCAGACTTATTCCACTCCCAATTGCAGTTCACTAATTAAATTGAGCATTTTTCAGCTTAAAGCATCCACACAACTTGCCTTCTAACATCTTAATGCTCGCGCACATTGCAAAACACCATAGATGGGTTTAACAAATATAATTAATAGTCACAGTCTCTCACACAAACATTTTTTTGATGTGAAAAGCTACATTTTATTCACAACAGTTCAGTTACTTTCATGCTAATAATTTGAGCTTTCGCGACGCCTCAGAAATCTGAAATTCTTTTCTTCTATGAAATACCAAGAACAATGAAAATGTGCTTTTCATGGCCAAATAATGGGAGGTAGATTTAACATGACATACACTTTGATCGTCACGTTAATGTGAAAAACACGATCATTACAAACTGCTTCTTGTGGTTGCATTTCCAAAAGTCTGACACATATTTTAGGTGCTAACACATTGTTGTGTCACGGTGAGCTCCTCCAAAAGTAATCATATGCTGCCGTCTGTTGGACATAGTTATTATTATTTTATTTATTTATTTTTACTTTCCCGGATTAATCAAACCATAGTTGGCCAAGGCCTTTCACCGCCCATTCCATAAAAAAAATAATAAAAAAAACATAGTTGACAGCAATATATGTTGACAGCACTTAAAGACTTTAGCAACACTGTGTAACTTTAAATTGTCGTTGATTATGGCAGGGCCATGTGGACAAAAGCGGTAGTGTTTTGAGTGAAGTCAACCATGTTGCAGCGGCACAGCACATAGTGTACTGTGGTGAAATTCCGAGCTCTCGCTCGCCTGCAGTTGGACTGAATTGCATTTCTGTTTCTAGTGGCTGTGTTTACGATGAATGGTGATGATGCAGTGAATCTAATTGTGTCTAAACAACAGAGCTGGGCACTTGACCCTTTTTTGCCGGTCCGTCCTCCGTCAGCGACCTGACGGAACTGCATTGCTTGAATACCAATCATGCACTATTTACACGAATATACAGTTCAGTCTCTCATGGAAAGTATTACTATGCATTCATTTATTCACATTGTATTGTTTCATCTACTCATACATCTATGCACATTGCACAGGGATTTTGTTTTACTGAGTTACAGCAAGCATCGCGCTCTGACTTGATTTGCAATCACTGTAGTCAACTCAACAAAAAGGACAGGAATCTCGTTTTTCTCTCAAACTATTACATGATCATGAGAGACTATTGCCATGTACACAAAATGACACGATAATATCACATATAGGGTTTCACCCAGTGTAATATAAGCCTGGCAGAGTTTGGTCGTGGCCCCGCCTCTGAGGAAGCGGCTTTAGACGTCTTGTGATGATGAATGAGCTGTGCATTTCCTGTTTAACTGTGATTTTAACTTCGCTGCTGGTTATGATCATCGTGCGGATTTAATCGACACTGGATTACAGTACAAAGTGACAAGTTCGAGCGATTTTTTTACTGCACATCCTGGATGAGATTCCAGGACGTGCGTGTATTGTTGTCTGATCTGGCAGCCACCATAGACACACTGGAGGCAAAGCAAACAAAGTAAACTTTATTTCACACTTGCGAACCTGGTGCGGATAATTGGTTCGGAAAATGGATGGATGGGTGGATAGCAAATGCTATGCCACTGCACTGTGTCGTTACTGACATACTTAATAATTTTTGGAGTTCAAACGGCCACGGCTTGTTGAAGCGCAATATTTTAATCACCTGTTTCATTTGGCCACTGAAAATGTTTTCACATGAAATTGACCATTAGCACTAATGTAAATACTGTACACTTGTATGCTATGTGGTCGGATGTGTGGACCGCTGTGGCAACACACTGACGGAAATGAAATATCGATTATGACGCCGGTCGGCTTCTCAACAACCAGGCTAAGCAAGTTTTCTGGGGGAAGCATTGCAGTATTACTGGTCTTTCTAAAGCAGTTTCCTATATAGTTTACTCAAACTGTGTGTTTGCGGTTTGCAATCATCACATTGTTTTTTCTTTATACAGTACTCTTGAGTTTGTTGCGTGGCTGATCGTGTCAGCGTGGAATAGCGAACTATCAAGTTAATGGCTATTTATTGCTAGCACGTAAATTTCCTATAGCTAACCAGAGCTGGGCATTTTACAAAAAAATTACCCTTGTCCGGCCGGACCAAATAGTAATCGCCTATAGGCCAGTCCGACTGTCCTTTTAACAGGCTTCCGGCAGCATTTCCGACTACCAACTTCGACAAACTAACTTCGCCAGGCCCCGGCGCGAGATCGACAAATGAGAGCGTGGGTGGATTTATCATCATCACGGCATCACCCGGCATATCCGTTATTGTATCTCACCCGTCTCGTCCGCGCTAATCAATGTACGGCATTTTTAACAACGTTCTGTTCGGAAACTCATAAAGTTATTCAAATGTTCTGTTAACTTAATCAGTCGAGCCTACTGATACTGTACAGATATCCAGCCATCCATAATGAATTCATACTTGAATAATGTCCAATAATTTAAACCAAATGATGAGAAACAGACTTGTTGAAAATGTGCACTTACACTGCATGCTCCCTGCCTTCACTCTCCCTGCCTCCATTCTCCACACACACGCACACACACGCAGCTTGGGTGCTCGAAACGTGCCATTCATTTTCCCACGTGACTGAATGTGTGAGCCTATGTTGAGAAAATTCGCACCTCTTTTTTTTTCCTTTGCAACACGTTTTAGCAAGTTCAATGAAGTCCAGTGATAAACCCATTTTGATTACACAAACACACACAAATCTGAATCCAACTTTTATAGAACACCTCAAGTGCGGCTTTCCTGCAAGCGGCACCATGTAGGCAGGAAAATGCACTGTGATCTTAAAACATGTCACCCTTCTGTGCGCAGCATGGACTAATAAGATTATGATTATCCCCTTATAATACAATGAAAATTCAAAGCAATACTGAGAAATGACCCTATTACATGTAATATGCAACAGAAAAATGAATGCATTGAAATAATGTGTGGAGAAATATTGCTGACGGAAACGGACACTTAATTAACTCAGGTTTAAAATGTACACATTTAAAGAAGTCGCATTTTATTTCAATTCATTTGATAGCGTTAATGGAGCTGATCCTCACCTGAGTCCGTGTAGCGTGGCCTGGCCAAATCGCGGAAATAGTAAATGAAATCCAGGCAGTTTTCACTCTGCACTTCCCCTTTGGAACAAAGATCTGAGAGGAGTTCAAGTGCCTTTCGACAAATCTCGTCATCTCTGTCTCCAGGCATTTCCCAACAGCATCCTTAAATCATGGAGGCTCTCTCAGGCACCACCACCACCACCACAGTGGACCGCTCGCCTCACACTCTGCTTTTCCACGCAGACCAGTCGAGCACTCATCTGGCGGCACGCCTACCCACGCTATGGAGGATCACAAATGTAACCCCCGCACTAAAAATGAAAGTGCGCCAAACAGCGATTGGCGTGTCCCGTGTGTGCAATAAACGCATCTCGTATGTGACGTTCACTCATTTGTGGCCGTCACTCTACGCCGCACACTGGAAAGCCACCGGTTGAATTCACGCATTGACACTGCGGCGTGGCGCTCTGTTCACGGTGCTGGAACGTGCGCGCGCCTCCGCGGGCTAACCGTGTGGTGCGTTCATACGTTCGGGAAAGTAGAGCAGTGTGTCAATATGCTTCCACGATGATATGACATAACATTATATTAGGATGATTTGGGATTTTTTGGGTTGTACTTTGTACACGCTCATTCATTGGGTTCATTTGCATATTTGGCCTATACAGTTGCCTACATCTAAAACATGCGGTAAAATATGTGACCCAATATTAGGGCCGCCTGTCTATAGGGGATCGTACTGCAAGCCTATTGCACAATGCAACAGCCTTCAATTATCAGTCATCACATTTATTTACCTCGTATTCTTTCCAGGGTCAGAGGGAGCTGAAGCCTATCCAAGATGACTTCACCCTGAACTAGGGTTATAATAGTGTAACACATGATTTCGTTGCCGAATTATATTTTTATTTTTTTTTATTTTCATGAATACTTTCAGGACACCCGAAAACATTAGGTAGCAATCTTAACAGCAAAAATAATTATATAGATAGAAACTTGCTTAACAACATACACTGTAAAATCCCATTAGTTATCATTACTTTAAAAAAGCATGAAGAAAGAAAAACGAGTTAATTTTAGTTGTACTAACTCAAACTTTCTTTGTAGAGTACACTTAAAAATGAGTTTGAGCAACTAAAACAATCAAGTAGAGTAGTAAAGACTACTCGAAGTACTATTTTAATCTACTAAATGATTGCATGTTAAATTTACTCTATTCTGTTCATATAACATACTTATCTAAGTTTCACTAACTTGTATTTATTTCACTTGACTAAGGTATATGTTTAGTTGGAAAAAAACATGCAAACTTGACTTCAGCAATCTAAGTGTTTAAAAATATTTATAAAGGAATGAAAAGCAGGTTCCAATTTAAAACAATCTGAATTACAGTTAAACATAAATCAAGATAACAGTTGAAAGTTCAACTCAAAATCTTTTATTTTTATTTTTCTTCCATTTCAACTTTTTAAAACAAACACATCTGTACAAATAATACAGTAAACAGCTTTCAAACTATAATAACAGTTTGTAGACCACGAGAACCAACATGTTAACAAGTGCACTTCAATTTTCCAAAATAATAATACTCCAAAATATTTAAAAAGGATGTATTAAAAGTACCCAAGAAAAAAATCCCTCTAATTATACATGTTTTTTGTTGTTGTTGTTGTTGTTGTTGTTAAATACAATGTCATCAAGTGCAATGTATCTTAATTCACAGTGAGTGCAAAAATCTTAGAGTGCAATGACTGGCATTGTAAAGCATGTGACAATCCAAACAAAAGTTCAATTGCCTCAGGCAGATTCTGGACGTCATCCATTTCAATACCTCCCTCAACAATTATGGCAGAGAAATTGGGTGCAGGTGGCGCTGATTTGAAATGAGTTGCTCATCCTCGCTGACAACAGTCAGCACTCCAAGAGATACTTTTGCCCAAGTCTCATCAGTGTCACAATCCTGTGATGAAACCAAACAAAAATATTACATTCCAACAGCAATTGTCATAAATTCCAGCCTTGTACATTTAATAATAATAAAAATTATAATAATACTGCATCATATGTATATAGCGCTTTTCTGGACACTCAAAGGTGCTCCCCCTTTCCTAAATTTTCCATTACAGAAAAACTCATCAGTGGCATGGAAGTATGCCATCCAATAATAGATACAAAATGTACTGTGTACTACTACCAGACTATGCAGATGTGCCTAATATTGTGGCTGCTGAGTGCCTGTCTTTTGACATGAAAGAAACGTCACGCAATGTGATGCTTAATTTATTATACAGTGTATGAATTATGAATTCACTTATATTTAACTGAATGAGCTGAACCATGACAGCTTGATTCACTGTCATAAAAATCAAGCTCATGAAATAAAATGTTGGAGGACCGACGCAAGCATGGGCAGAACATGCAAACTCCACACAAGAAGGACAAAGCAAAGAGTCAAACCCCGGCCGGTTATCACAACTGTGAGACAGATGTGCTCACCACTCGTGCAGCTTTCTCGTATATAAATATACATCTTCCTAGTAATTATACGATGAACATCCATGTGGTCTCCAAGTACAAATGATCAAACTCAAATTGAATACCCGGTAGTCTCAGTGTATAGCCCTTAAAGCTGTGTGTCATTTGTCTTAAAACAGTCTTTCCATAAAAAAAAAAAACATATAGCACCCATTCTTACAAGAACACATATTATTGTAGTTTTTGTTGTGCTGTGGAGTATGTCTCCATAAAATTTCCATTTATTGATTGTCACAGGACATGTCATGCTTGTGGAGTGCATCTTTGCAAAGAAATGCAACACTTGCAAAATGTTTTCTTCCAGTTCCTACCAAATTACTGTGCCGACACATAAACGTACAATGCAGTCCATCTCTGATCCCTAGAAAAAAAAGAAAAGAATGAGAGAGATTTTGTGTTGCAAAATTTTAATTCATAGTAGCTTCGGGACATTATGAGTTTGAATTCCTCACAAGAAGAAGCGGATAGAGTGCTCTGATTTGCATGCTTATTCCACCAAGAAAGAAAAACAGCAGCCATCTCCCATCAACGATAAGCACGTTTAATGAGCTGTACCCTGCGTGCTTTTTGTCTTGTTGCTCCTCTGTTGGCACTGTCAAACTTCTCCGCCTCGTAATTGTGACAGCACAGCCAATATCACACAAAATATGCCATCCATCTTTGACAATTATGAATATGTGAGGTTGGTGAGTGTGTAATAGTGGTTATATGGTAATTGTAATGAGATCCTGTTCATCTCCCTGGGTGTCTCATTTTCCTCATCCGCTGTCTAACCCACAGTCTTGGTCATGAACTAATGCAGCAAGCTCACCGCACAGTGTTCACGGAGTTTTAAAAGGCCATTGTGAAAGATGCCTGCGGACCCTCTTGGCACTGCATGAGTAGCGTCTCTATAATCATATCTTTCCCAACTGGCTCTCACTGTTCTACACGGGATTAGAAGAGTTTAATCGCAGTCTATTTGATTTCTAACTGGAGGCAAGTTATCACTTCTTACAATGGGGGCAGGGGGCACCACAATTGTCTATTGGTGAGTTTGGTTGCAGAAGAAAGTGCCGGTTTCCCTAGATACTCCAGATTCTTACGGTAGTCCCAAAACTGTGTGCAAATTTGCAATACGATGCAAACATTTCAGTGTGAATATGAATCAGCATCAGTAGATTTAGCAGGGAAGCCCAAACTTCCCTCTGTCCAGCTCTTCCGGGGGAATCGAAGGAGCAGAGCCACTCCTGAATAATTGAGCTTCTCACCTGAATCAAAAGGACTTCTTTCAGTCTGTTGGAATGCCCACCTCAGTTTAATAACAGTTTATGTTATTAGAAACATTTTATGAGACTTGTAACTGTGCTGTGCAAATGTTTGGCCACTTATCATAGGACCACGGAATTTCATTATTCTCTGACATTTTCATGGTGATTTATTTATTCCGATTAGGGCACCAACAGCAGTTTAGAGTGTTTCTGACCTGAATGTGAAGGGCTTACTTTATATGTCAGTCCTGTTATTGGCGAGTGACTGGTCCTGTATTTACCCTGCTTCTCACGCTCACCCTCAGTCAGCTGGGACAGGCTCGATCCAGCCCCTGTGGAGAGCAGAAGATAAATGGATGGATGGAATTAGTATAAGCCATCAATCCACTTTAGAGGAAATCCATGGTAAGACGAAGAGAAAATAGGGATACTTGTAGGCGTTCTAACAAACCGTTTAAAGTGATTCCGTTCAAGCTGGATGTTTTTTTTTTATCATGTAGCTTGTCATGAGCGAGTGAGTAATTCTCATTTTTTTGCCAACAGTGAGAGGGATAAAAATTGTTGCTGAGCGTGTCGGAGGCAGCAAGCTCATTCAGAACCAAGAACTCCACAATTTGTTGTTTCACAGAAATGAGTGCACTATTCTGTCCACAGACAGAAACGCAAAAGTCCGTATTTTTTTTTTTTTTTTTGCTTTTTTTTTCCCGCTCTAACAGACAAGCCTTTCCCTCAATTAGTCCGTTAAATAAGATTCCACATTCTAAAAACAGTTGGGTTATATCATTAACCCAATTTTTGGATTGTTTGTGTTGGGTCAAAATTCTGGGTTATTTCTTATTTACATCCATGCGGCTTTTTAATCTCCAAGCAAGGGTGATTGAAAACTGAGCGCAACTCTCCTCAAGAGGTCAAGATATCTCAACACACTTTTCAAGATGTACCCACAACTCATCACAGCCCGTGTGAAAGTGTGAGACAGTTGTCTGGTGATGACCGCAAGGAAGCAATGCTTGGTTTAAAGAACTGAAATAAATTGGATACCATTTTACAAATTCATATATCTCATGCAATGATTTGCATTTCCTGGCTGACAGCCAATCAGCGTTATTGTCACTTTATTGTCAATCATACCACTTTGCAGACTGCCGTGTCTTCATTCAATTCATATCTAAAAAGCACCATGACACAAAATATTTGAATTTGCCGCAATTCTAAACACTACTTTTTAATTTAGATTTGTTCTCACTTCCACCATAAATGTGCTGAACAAAATTCTGAACACGTATGCATTCTACTTTATGAAACCATAGCTAAGGAGAACAAATGACCTCCCAACCATGTTAACATAAGCATAACACTGAGTAGGCTGAGATGAACTTTGACTGCCTCGTGACCATGTCACACGCATGAGGACCAATTAGTGGGCCAGACTAAAATCCTCTTCTGCCCTTGCTTAATCAAGACCTTCAAACGTGTCACCCCTAAAAAATGGGCGTCCGGCCGGTCTGGCCCCAGGACGGAGTGCCCATCTCTGACCAAATATACATCATCCTCTACTGTTATTGTTGCTGAAATTATGTCAACGTCAGGAGTGATGTACCTGAAGATAGATACATTTTTTTTTAAACTTTCAGTCGTTGTTATCAGTACATTTTTGAGGAAGGGGCAGTATCCTTAGCATTATAAATAAAATGAATAAATAAATAAAATAATGGAATAACCCAATTGTTTGCATTGTTTTTACCAAATTTGTTGTGTTCATTGAATAACCCATTTTTTTGGTTCAAATTGACCCAAGTCTGGGTCGGTTCTTTTTGGGTAAAATTTAACCCCAAAATTGTTATTTTTGTCCCAACTGATTTTAGAGTACTGTGCACTGTACTTTTTTCCTATAGAATGCGTGTCTTCTCCAATTTAAACATTTTTCATCATTCGCTAGTTTTCAATATGAAATATGGCATTTGTAAAAGAGCAGAGAAGGAGGATGGACAGAATATTTATATATTCTTTCAAATTTTGGTTGTTGTTTTCTATGTCTATTTCAATTTCAATGGCATAAAGAAAGGAAAGAAAAGAGTGACAGGTCTTACAAAGACATACATTATATGAGTCTGTGAGTGTGTACATGCGAACGTGTGTGCGTTACACTTGTGCATCAGAGACAGAGGGCGTCAGGGGAGTCTGCAGGAGTGATCATACTGAGTGTATCGAGAATAAGATAATGCTGAGTCTTGGTGTTGGGGGAAGGGAGAAGAAGGACGACTAAGTCCGAGAAAAAAATACACTCTGGAAAAATGCATTTTGAACAGCCAATAGATGTTTCCCAGGAAAGGATTTTTGTGGAATATCACCACAACTATGTTCCGAAGAGGTGGACTTTAGCATGGGGGATGATAAACCCCACTGATAAACTCTACACTACATTTAGGATAGCATTATTATTGTATCTGACACTGCGGAATTACGTGGATTTTTCTCTAGTTGATGGAGGTGCACATAGAGGCGGGTGCAGATAAAGGCCCACTAAGGAATGTTTCTGCGAATACATCACATGAAGAGAGCAGTGGCTAAAATGCCATTACAAAGCAGCAAACAGGTATTTGAAGCTGTTGCTGCCTCTGGTGGCCTGCAAAGGTCAATGTGTAGGGTGCTCCAGAGGCTTGCAGTTACGCGTAAACCTTTTCGGTCACCATTTTCCAACAATCTTGTTCACCGATGAGTGCCATGCAATCCTGGCTTGTCTACACGGATGGCCCACAGTTCAATGATGTGACAACATTACATGAGACATATTGTGCAATACTTTCAGATTCAGCCTAAAAAAATCTGATGGGATGGCACTAATGAACCTAAATACAATGTCAAAATAATATGGCAAATAATTGAAATACTGTTCTCTGGCCAAATCAGTGCCCAATTGAGTATGCTTTTAACTTATTAAGGACGAAACATGGAGCGAAGCTGTAACTGTATCTGATGGCGGGTAAATAGAATGTTAATGTCAATCCACACTGAGTCTTATCTATGTAATGGCAAACAATAGTATTTCTCCGGAGAAACTGCCACTTTTAAATTGTAGAGGAAATGTATAGTGTAATGTAGATTGGTGCTGACTATCCACATGAAAATTTAATCAGCTACTCATGTAAATAACAGAATCTAAACAAGGTCATACTGTATGTTGACTATATCCATTTGTTGAGCTATGGATGTGCAAGTAAACACAGCCAGTGTATGAATGTGTCTGAATGAGCATTTTAGCGACCGGCATCCCTGAATGAATGACTTACTGTGTAATATGCACTGAGTGCTTTGAAGGTGGAAATGGGCTTTGTAACTGCAGACTGTTACCTTTTTAGAATCCCATGGGGGAGCATAGGCCTGTACGGCAGTTTAAGCAGCTTTTGTGAAGAGTTCTTGAAAAAATAAAAAATCTGATATACTGTATTGTAAATAATCTTCTGGAATCCAGTGCAATAGCTACGGCCCTCCATAATTATTGGCACCCTTGGTTAAGATGTGTTCTAGCTTCTAATATAAAATATATATATATATATATATGAATAATAAATATTTTTTAAAGAAGGAAAATCCCACATTAAGAACTAATTATTTTACATCAAATCATGTGTGCCACAATTATTAGCAGATGTAAATTGACGACCCCCTTTTGCCAAAAAAAAAACCCAAAGCACCCACTCTTTTCGTTTGTACTGTATAATGCTTCAGAAGATGGGAGAATACAGAAAGAGGGATCTTTGACCATCCCCCCCTGTACAATTTCTCAAATCATCCCGCGGCCTGGGTCCTATCCTCTGCATTCTCCCTTTTAGCTCATTCTGCAGGTTTTCAATGGAGTTGAGGTCTGGAACGTACATTGGAGGAGTTTGAGTCTGTGTCTGATGAAACATTTCTACAATTTTCAGAGTATGCTTCTGCACCAATGTAATTCATTTTAAGGCTTTTAACACATCTTATTAAGGAGGGCACTGCATCTAAAAAAATACGTATCTATAAAGAGATAATGGAGAGGTTTTGTCTGTCACCTTTTAGTATGATGTAGTTCACTTTTGGACCTGCAGACAAAATAAACACATTGCTAAATGCAATATATATGACAGTGTCAATCAAACATTACAATGTTATTGTGAATTTACAAATACAATGAGGTCCACATACAACAACTCTGTCTAAGAACATACTGTCCTCAAAACATCACCAGCCACACATAGGAGGGATTCGTTTGCATCGAGTTGAAACCAAGACAAGTGGCAAGCATCTGTTGAGCGGGGAAATAGCATGCCACTGGGTTAATCAGCTGGTGAGTGGAAACAGGTGTGCCAAAGTGGGCCCAGTGGGCCAGTTGAGGAAAAAATAAACACTGTTGGGAAATAACACACAGCGGAAACAATTGGTGTGGCAGCGCACTGCTCGGCTTTATGTTGTACAGTGCATATAAACACAGCCATTGAATCATACATATCTGCATGGTGCATACATCACAATCAAAGGTTCTGTGGGGAGTTTGCATGTTCTCCAGATTCCACGTGTTCCTTCCGCATCCCAAAAGCATGCAATGCTGTGTTAAGGAAGGACTCTAAATTGCTCATAGGTATCAATGTGACTATAATGATTGATGGATAGATGGATGAACCATGAATGAAAAAGAAAGAAGGACAACAGTTCCATCCATTTTCTGACTGCTTCATCTTCATTAGGGTGATCTTGAGCCTAATGACATCACGGTAGAGGCGGGGTACAGCCTGGACTCATCGCCAGTTAATTGCAGGTCATGTATAGACAAGCAAGTCAAAAGCCCAAAGTCTAATGAACCTACCATCATGTTTTAGCTTTTTTTTTTTTTTTTTACGTTTACCGTGCTGGACAATTTTTGTTACGGCAATGTATTACAAGAAAATGTTTGTTTTGTTACATTAACAACGATAACCATATATTCTCCGTTAAACTTATGCCTGAGGAGCAACAAGAAGCCATTATGCAGCAGTGCACAGCGAACCTCCTTGCACAGTAAATCAATCAAAGTGTTTGAGTGAAAATAAACACCATATTTACGTATTGATTGCCGGGGAAACCAAAGTACCGGGACAAAAAATTAAAGACGCAAGTGGGGAATTTGAAAACTCGACAAAGTAAAGCCACAAGGAAAGATGATGAGCCACCTTGTTGCTGCGTGGCATGGTAATCATCAACCAAAAATGCATATCTCAACCCAAATCCATACAACCTATCAAGGCAGCTGGTGTGGGAGGGATGCATCTATAAAAATTAAATATGGTCATGGTAGTCAAAATGTAAGGATTTGCCGTAACAGCTCTTTTGTCTGAATTGGACAACTTTTCTACTACTAGTTGGCATGCTCGTTCAGTAAATGAATACAGGGTGTACAGTATGGTAAGGATGGTCTTCGGTCAAAATAGATAAATAAATAGTTGTAATGAAGACTTATCCAGGTGTGTTTTACTGATCTCTTTCCATTTCAGAAGCAAAAAGTCAAATTGCTTTGGGATTGAGGGAGCCTGATCTGCCCACCCATCATCTCCACCTGTGTGATTGGCAGCCGACAAGCTGCTGGGGGAATGAGATGTGTTGCTCTGCGACACTGTTGTGCCTCATGCAGGAGCATTCCAGAAAAAGGTTAACACCTGTTAAACCTGCTGGGGCCCGAGGGACGATGCTCTTTTCTCAAGACGATTTAGCCAGGGCCAAAGAAAGATAAAGAGGAGGACGGACGGATGTTCACACGCAGATTCAGGAAGGCTTTATTCTTCATTTTTTACCAATCCTAGCTGAAAATAGACAAACAAACAAGAGTATCTATTTCATGACCTCGGTCGTGTACAGAAGCATGCTTTTACTGTCGTTTTAAAAGCATTGTTGTGAAAATCTTGAATCTACAAGTGACAACAAATTTTAAATTACATCTATATGGTTGTGATTATGCGGTTTATGTCTTGGTGGCAAATACTTCCTTGAGATACATTTCATTCTGTGACCACGCACAACACAGAACACTCGCATCTCAAATCAACCTTTCCCGTTGAAATGAATGGAAATTCTATTCATCCAAAAACTATTTTTGTCATGTGTTTTTAATGAGGAAAATAGCACTCTATAGTTTTGTACCACACATACACATAACATAGTTAAATAGAATGTAAAGAATTCTACAGTTGGTGGTCGACTGGTTAGGACGTCCGCCGCAAAGTTCAGAGGTCGTGGGTTCGATCCCGACCCCGGCCTTCCTGTGTGGAGTTTGCATGTTCTCCCCGTGCCTGCGTGGGTTTTCTCGGGGTACTCCGGTTTCCTCCCACATTCCAAAAACATGCATAGTAGGTTAATTGGTCACTCTAAATTGCCCCTAGGTGTGATTGTGGGTGCGGTTGTTTGCTTGTCTCTGTGTGCCCTGCGATTGGCTGGCAACCAGTTCAGGGTGTCCCCCGCCTACTGCCCGAAGACGGCTGGGGTTAGGCTTCAGCACGCCCGCGATCCTTGTAAGGATAAGCGGATCGGATAATGAATGGATGGATGGATGAATTATACAGTTATAAATAATTTGAATAATTTGTTGTGACTGTTTGGCTCTTTCTGTTGTGCAGGCCTTGGCCATATGGGGGCAGTAGAATACAGACATGCAGTGCATGTAGATGGAGGAAATTGTCACACCTGCCTCAGTAAGCTGCAGTAATGTCACCCCTTCTTCGCAGAGGATAGATGTCAGTGAGCGTTGTCTGTCTACATGTTTTTATCCATCATTTGTGTTCAAATATCTGTTGCTTAATGGGTTATAACACTGTGACACTGATGCTATTCGTTTGTCTGTCTGTGGCCTTTTTGCATTCATCTAAGTGGACTTTTCTAAGGCAAATGTATAATGGTTGTTTTGAATACACAACATTTAATTATCCTTGTTCTTCAACATGGGCTGGTAATAAACAGTTTGAAGCATCTTTCTTGAAGAAGTGTTCACTATCTGCCCATTTGCTTCTTGTTGTGAAGTCAGTTGAGTTCCCGCCACCATACAACGCTTGTTGTTCAAGTTTTTGCTCTCAAGGCAAAGCAAATAAAGGGAATGAAAACCCTCTAAGTCGGGTCACTCATATCTCTGAGCACCGCTGTAAGCAGAAGGAAACAAGGATTCATATGAAAGTCAATTTCTGCATGAGACCAGCCTATTTGTTGTTTTTCATAGAGCCGCAGTTGAGAGGTTTCTCAAGTCACTCATCGTCATTTAAAACTGAGCTGAATCCAAAACACATCAATGGTAATGTGCACTCATTTAGCCTTCTACAGCTCATAGCATTAACGTGTTGAAAGGAAACTGTGCAAATGCAATATTTATCTTGACAATTGCGATTCACCTGACAAAGTGAACGTGTTTTCCTTTTATGAGGCCTCTGTTGATTGAGTAATGAGTGATAACACAAATGAGGCTTGTGGTCCAGTGTGTATATAGCATTTTCCATCTTCTCTTCGCAGAGCCTCAGCTGGCTTGCTGCATATTAGAAAGAGAGAACGCAGACTCTGGGGAACGGAGGGTTCGTCGGAGCTCCTCTCTGTGGTGTTTATACGCGTTCACGTGAATGCAAGTAGTCATGTTTGCATTAACGTGTGTGCTGTCTGCTGCTTTTTAAATGTTTCTGGATTGTATTGGATGCACCAGGGGACACTAAGCAACGCCACCTTATGTTTGAAACGTTGCTGCCATGTTGACAGTATTTCAACAAGTGGAACCTGTCCTTGTGTCGTTATTTCATGTGTGTCCTTGGGGTTTGGAATAACATAGCTATCTTAGTCACATTCCCTTCAGACAGTATTGCAATAGGGGGAGCAAGCCACTATAGCCGGAAGTAATGGATTTATAAATATTTTAGCTGCGTGTCGTCATGTTGAAGTCATAGTACAATTCTGTGCTTGATTTGATATACATTTTTGATTATAGTTGTAGTAAAAAAGCTTAACATGGATGTTTCACTCAATGTGTAGTACGTTATCTAATCATACAGGTTCCTTCTCAATCTCCTGTGGCTCTGTGTGACTAATCACCCACATCCCCACACCCCTGCCTTTTAGGTGTCTGGTCTTTCCCAACACCATTGCAACACTGCATCTCACAGTCGAAAACAACACACACAGACACACAGCCACACACACACACACACAGCCCTGCATGATTGGTTGCCACGGTAACAATGTCGCGAGTACCTTTAGCACTCTTGTATTTGGTTATGGCTGTCCAGATCCTTTCTCGGGTGTAAAGATTGATCACTGTTCTGCTCACCAAATGTCTAATACGGGTTGGCACCGATGCAGAACACCTGGTAATGGCCTGAAATTGTACAAGCTGATAAAACCACTTTCTCTTTTCATTCTGCTCTTTATGTGCCAAAATGGACTACTTGAAGAAGAACATATTTTTCTGTCACACTGCAAAGGGAAGAATGTGTCTTATATTCTCAGCCTGTACGGCATGATTATATACGTAACCTCAAAAGCCAGAATGCTTCAGTTGATGGAACAGGAAGTGCGCATTTCTGAGGTGAACTTCCTGGCCACTTTATCTGCTGGAACGGTTAAGGCGGCTTACTGCGAGCAACACAGAAGCTAATTAAGGAGCTGTGTGTTTGCAAAATTGTACAGCCATGATAAGACAGTGTTTTGTCGCAGGGGGCGAAGCAAATAAGAACAAACTCTGTTGTGATCATTCTGACACTTGCGTATGCATGCAGCATCACATCAGCAACCATAACCCTCAAGAGTAGCGGATGTGCTCTACTGTTAAGTAAAATGAGCAATTAATGCAAATGCAAAGAGGCTTGCAGACAGAATCGCTGATGGAAGCCCGTTTAAAATCAGAGGCGGACCGGCCTATAGTTGGGTACTATTCCCCCCCCCCCCCGAAGAAAAGGCGAATAACGAATGACGGAAGGGTACCCAGGCTGCAGACGAATGACAAATAACCGACCCTCAATTTTTTATAAAATGCCCAGCTGCCGCTATCACTGAAACAATGCCGGCAGAAACAGGATGTTGTGACGACACAAGAAAAAATATGACAGGCAAACGCTGTGAGCAAAAAACTACGCATTTTCACAGGGGCAAATGTCAGGCATAAACAAGTAACCCAAAAAATCTACCTTTTGCTTGTGCATTGTTGGAATGTCAGTGCAACGTTAATATTTTGATACTTTTAGTATTGACTTATTCTTGGAAGTATCAATATTAATGTGGGCAAACGCAATGTATTGATTTGAGTTAGGCTGGTACACACAGCCATGAATGCAATCGTACAGTATAAAGACGCTGCATATGAAATAATCAGTCAACTTAAAGTATTATATTATGAATATATGAGACCAGTACTGCATCTGACAGGGCTACCACCCAAAAAGGCTTCAACGTCGGACCCCGCATAACTCTAACAAACAATAGCCACGAGGATGACCCCAATAAACCTTGTGTGCCAGAGGGGACACATCCTGGACTGCTCGCTAGTCAGTGGCAGAGCACATATTGTATATAGACAGACAACCGTTCACTCGCAACAGACAATGCCTGCACCTTCATCAGGCAAACAAATTCAATTGAACTGCAAATATTCTTTTCGATACCCACAAATGCCCCAAGATGCCCGCATACATGTGTGTGCGAAATGCGCTGATAATACTTTCACTGCCGATCTAAACATTAACTTTACCTTTTTAGTCGTTTCAGTAGTTTAAGATGTATAACTTCGACTTAGGGTTTATGGTGCGATGGAACTTGAGCAATAAATAGCCCTACATTCGCCATTTTTTTTCCCAGCGCTCCTAAAATTTTAAGTTAAGGCATAATGTGCTCCAAGTAAATAAATATTCATCTGGAGCCCTGCTCTAAGAATGATCAATGTCTAAATAATTGATCCTAACGACTCAAGTGAAACATTTGTGCTCTAAAGCCATCATCTGTGACTCCATTAAACTCTGCCCATGCGTCATTCGCACTCAATATTTTGACTTCGTAGAACTCTAGAGGCTAAAGTCATCTAGGTTACCACCTTTTTCAGAAAGCTATGCAGTCTATATACTGTATGAATTATCAAAACATTCCATTATACAACTGTATCTTTAGTGTGCAGTATCTGGTTCAGTTCTAGCTATCGACATAAAATGGAGCACTGCATGCGTTCAGTGAATCAGCGGTAGTATTCATGGGCCAGCTGCTTTATATCAATGCTTCTTATACGGCATATGACACAAACGTATGTGCAGATGGCCCACCTCATAGGCTTATCCAACTCTGTCAGTTTAGATTGCTAAAATGGCTCAGAGTCACGCCGTTAAATAGAATTCCACTAAAGTCAGTTAAAGAGAAATTAACAGGCTTTGAAGGAGTGGGAGTAATAAAGCCTGATGTAAAGAATACCCCAAGGATTAAAATGGAAATGCAGGGTGGGGGTTGGCACTAGGCAATATTAGAGAGCACTGGTAGGAGCCATAACATGGTCGTGTGCGGGAGCCATTAGCTTGTATCAACAGTTCTTTCCTCCACTGAGCTCCGTTCATTGATTTACTGATCTGTCGTTGCTCTTTGGGCTAACATTACTGTATACTGAGCAAGGACCGGTCACACTTTTATTACCTACCCTGTAAAAAATGATTTGAACTCTGTCAATCAGTAACGATTTTTGCAAAGGCAAAAGGGCAAGAGGCAGCATGTCACGAAATGCGTGGAGAAGGACCCAAAATCAGGAGGCAAAAATTAAGTGTAATATGAGGTACTTAATTTAAAGAAAGCAAAAAGGCCACAAGGCACTGGAATGATTCCAAAATAAGGATGAAAAAGAAACTAAACAAACACTAGGACAGGACTTGGGTTAACGGACTGATGACTATTGACAAATGACAATGAACCAACCAGAACTGAAAGTATGCGGGGAACTAAATACAGACAAGTTGACAATACAACAAGGAACACCTGGATAAGACACAGAGGATAGGAGGGAGCTGATTGGCTAACACCAGAGACCGGGGTTTGCCATTACTTGTTTCTTGTGCTTATATTTCAGTCACTCATTGATTGCTGGTCATGCCCTCCGTTCCGCACTACAAGCACGGAGACCTGGATTCAGATATTTACTGTGTTGACCCCACAGCAGATTTATTTTTATTTTATAGCACTTGCTCATTAAAACATGTCACTCCTCAGAATAATCTATCGAGATAATCTTAAAAGACATCCGATTATCAGGCTTTGTTAATTTCAATCAAAAATGGGGAATTGGTCTTAAAATCAGATGATCATCACTTCGGACCAGTCCTTTTCATATAAAAAGATTTGCTTTTGATCATGTATGTAAAGTCCGAAAGACTATAAGCTCCTCTTTTCATCTCACGTTTTAATCCATTGTACTAAATTGGCTTTGACAATAAACCCTAAGAGTAATTCAGGGTGAAACATCCCATAACACTGCAACCATGGAAACATTATAGCATGGGTATCCTGTCAGTTATTGTTTTTTTTTGTTTGGTGGACCAGGTGTTGGATTCCTTTGTGTACATGCCTCATTAGCGGGCTGCTTTTATCCAACGATCACATGCGCATCTGTCGAGGAATTGTCTTGTGTTATTGATTTTGTTTCAGTCAATGTTATAGTGTATGGGTGGACACTATAACATTGACTGAAACAAAATCCATCCATCCATCCATCCATCCATCCATCCATTTTCTGCCTGTCCTGATTAGAGTTCCCTGTGAGCTGGAGCCTATCCCATGGCTGCCTTTAAGCGAAAGGCGAGGTGCATCCTGGACTGGTCCTCAGCCAATATCAGCAGTATAATAATGCAGTGATCTAAAAACCTGCTGTTCCAGTCTATTAAAAATGTGCTTCTAAAACATTGATGTCATCAAATAAATTGCCCTTACAAATAAATAAAACCCAATGTGCTGTGCTGTAATTGTGGTTAACTAGTAACAAGAGTACACAGACAGAAATTAAAAACCAGGGAATATCTTACTCCTACAAATTGCAGTTCCAGTTTACGGAGCGAATGCACTGTTCAGTGAGGCGCCATATCACCATCATCATTAATTTCACAGGAAATATCACAGGGACCTTTGGTGCAGGCGCAACAGATGGACGTGTGATGTTCTGGTTTTCTCTACATTTTGCTCTGATTCATTGGAGTCCAAACCAATCTGGACGGAGAGGAGTGGGCAAATTGATAGCGAATACATCAGTGTTCCAAACGCAGTAACATCAAAAAACAAGCTAACACACGCACATGCTTTAGGTGCACGTATCTATATTTTATTTGCGTACATTTCATTTAGCAGTACTGTGTTGAAACTGATAACCGTGATAATTTTGGTCGCGCTAGTTGTGATATGAAATATTCATATCGTTTCATCTCTGATTAACATATGCATTCATCTATTTTCTACCATCTGGCCATGAAATTAAATCAGCGCTTGTAGGCAATAACTAATAACAAGTGACACATGCCAGTTGACAAACAAAAATCTTTTAAAGTCTTTAACCTTTGTGGATGAGAGGTGTTTTTTTTTTTTTTGTTTAATATCAGTGATCTGTGCGCTTATCTGTCTGAAAGTTAGTTTCAGTCAGCATTGTCCTCGCAACAATTTAGCAGTTTTTCCCAGCCCATATTGAGCCAAGGCACATAGTATTTTGCATCAGAAAAATCTTGCAACGCACCACCAAACCAAAGATCTCACAAAAGGTAAATACAGTATACTAAGCTAATAGTAAATTATTCATTCAGTCATTCATTATCCATACCGCTTATCCTCACAAGGGTCACGGGGCGTGCCGGAGCCTATCCCAGCTGTCTTCGGGCAGTAGGCGGGGGACACCCTGAATTGGTTGCCAGCCAATCGCAGGGCACACAGAGACAAACATCCGCACTCACACTCACAGCTAGGGGCAATTTAGAGTGTCTAATTAACCTACCATGCATGTTTTTGGAATCTGGGAGGAAACCGGAGCACCCGCAGAAAACCCACGCAGGCACGGGAGAACATGCAAACTCCACACAGGGAGGCCGGAGCCGGGGTCGAACCCACGACCTCTGAACTGTGAGGCGAACTAGCTAACCAGTCGCCCACCGTGCCGCCTAATAGTACATTAATGATTAGTAATGTCTACAAAAGTCCACTGATATATGTTAAGTTTTTGTGTGGTTTTGAATGTGAGGATAGACATTCTCTCTGTAGCATCAACCAAAAAGCAGATAGCAGGCCAAAACATAAGTCACATTTTGGTCAATCAAATTCGTTAGGGAAGATTAATTATTTTGGTGGCTCTTTTTCTAACTCGGAAGTAAGACGACTGGTTCACCAAAAGCCCGCCTCTCCCTGTACGTCTCGTCGTCCCAAAACATCTAAACGTCTGACAGCCAAACACACATTTTCACCTTTTGCACATTTTATAAACTAAACCACAAAGCCTATGTGACGGACCGGTTTGCTTACCCGCCAATGATAGATGCCCATTTTGTAGACGATGAATGATTGACGGGAAACGTATAAAAATAGAATTACATAACTTCTAATTATAATATAATATAAATATAAATACATACATAACTAAGCATAGTCGGAAGCACATTTTTCCCCTCTATGTAAGTGGCTATTTTTGCGATTTTGGTCATCTTTGAGATGATCGAGACTACAGTTTGGAGCTGCAGCCTCAAGCAAGGGCTTGAAATGAGTTGCCTACAGGAAGACTCCCTAAGACACAAACACATGCAAAGTCAGAACATGCATTCTCATTTTTTTCTTTTCAGTAGATTTGTTTCCATTTTTACAGCAGTGTGTGTTTTAGTAGCCCAATCACGACTGTAATAATTCACCCTGTATGTTTCCAAATCGTGTGGAGTGTGTAGGCTTCACATGTGTGGTGGGGTTGGCATGGAAACAGGATTGGCATTACGATGGATCGAATTTTTCACCCTGAGTCCCCAGTTCCACATTGAAGAATGCATGACACCATCCCTTCCCCCCAAGCTATTCCGCCATGAAGCGGAGTGGGGAGTTGTGTGTGTGTGTGGGGGGGGGGGGGCGTGTTCGGGTGGTTGGGCTTTAGCAAGTAGATGATTAGGAGGAAGACCATTCCATTTTTTAAGAAGGTGACTATAGTCCCTCATCTAAGAGACACAAGAGGTGACTGAATTGTGTGTAAGAAAAATGTGTATGTAAGAAAAATTTAAAATAACCTTCACAGTCAATGACCAGATAGTAGATCATCTCTAGGATCATTTGAGTGCAATTCACCCCCAAAACAAACAACTGATTACACAAAATATGTATTAATTACCTTCCATCATCGTCATACAGACAGACAAATCGACTGTTATAAGATCATACTGTTTCTTAGTGACATCTAGTGGTTAAACAAGGAAAATACAGCAACTGGCTTATTAATAATGTATCCAATAAAAAAGCAGGTACTGAACTTTGCAGGAACGTGGGCAGACCTTTTTAACGCTTTTGCTCAAGCGGGGAAAAAAAGGGGCACCCATCGAAAATTTAAATAAATCACAGGAGGATACGTTTATCTTAAATATGTATCTTTTGTTAACACATCATCATGGCCTAATCAATTGTGGTAAAACCCAAGTAATCAAATAAATGAGTGCAAAAAAATATTCTATCATAAAACATTTTCAAACCTCTTCTGTGAATAAATTAAGTAAAAACAAAGCATACAATATTTAAGGAGGTGAAGGGAGCAGGATAATTCAGCTACTTCACAGGAGCACCATTAGTGGCAGCTCCTGGAACATTTTTATATTTCATCAGGGGACGGGATATGGGGGCCCCGATAGGCCCCTGATCAATGTTTTCTTTCTCCTTTCTGCTGTTTTTTTTTTTTTTAATTGGTTGCCTGCAATTCACTTTTTAAATTTGCATTCCTTTAAATAAGGGTCAAGAAAGAAGATTATGAACCACATAGCTACCTCAATGAACCTTGATGAATCAGACTGATATTGTGCCATAGATCTTTTGCAAGACTGATGTGTGATCTGAAAAGGGCTTTTTGTGACATAAGCACTGGACACTCATATCTCCTGATGAGACCGGATAAATTCGAAACATTTGTCAGTCTTATACAGACATATACTGTATACAGTATACCTAAACAACGACTCAAATCTGTAAGGCGTCTCTATATTTATCCTTTGTCTGTCTTCTCTCCTACTTCTCCCCTACTTCTCCCTCTCCTCCCCCTCCACCCTACCACTCTCTCTCTCTCTCTCTCTCTCTCTCTCTCTCTCTCTCTCTCTCTCTCTCTCTCTCTCTCTCTCTCTCTCTCTCTCTCTCTCTCTCTCTCTCTCTCTCTCTCTCTCTCTCTCTCTCTCTCTCTCTCTCTCTCTCTCTCTCTCTCTCTCTCTCTCTCTCTCTCTCTCTCTCTCTCTCTCTCTCTCTCTCTCTCTGCGAGCATGTTTGAACAAAGTTATTGGACCTTTGGTGGGCAAAAGAGAGTAAAGAAACTACACAGTGGCGTGCACATATTCACAAATCTTTTGTGTGAATCATAATAGTGATATAAGTAGCCTAAGTATCCATCCATCCATTCATCTAAACCGCTTATCCTCACTTGACATATAATAAAGAATAATATCAAGAACCTGGTTGTGTTTGGCGAAAGCGCTCTAATGTACTGCGTGATGTGGGCAATTTGAGGATTTGGTCATAAACAAAATTACAAGGTTGGTTTCTTGCATGGGTCAAGTGATCACATGCAGAGCAAATCCAACCCGCTAGAAACGAATAATTACAAGTCCAAAGCTTAAAAGCTTTAAAACCAACACACAAAGAAAAGATGTAGTGAATAGATGTATCTGAAAGATTCAAGATCAATATACCTCTCCAGCCTAGTAATTACCATAACTTAACCTTTCATCAAAAAAAAACAAAAAAACATCTGGTTAGGTCATGTTAACAAAAATGAAATAGACATCCATTAATCATTTTGTAATGGCCAGGCTAACTTTGCACCAGCGTGCAGATCTTTGACTAAAGTAAACTGAATAAACAAAAATAAAACTTAAAGGAAACCATAATCAATGTTGTGACCATTCACTGTAAAAAAAAAAAACACTTTTACTTCCAATACCTAAATGAATTGAATATCAGAAAATATGTTGTCATGCTTAAGTACACAAAGTATCAGATGCTCTTGACTTACTCTAGTAATATTCTACACGGTGACTTCCACCAAAGTTCTTTTCTGTTAAGGTACGTGTACTACTACTCAAGAATTGCAATCAGGTACTTTATATAAGATTGTGTTCATGTACCACTTTGTCTTGTTTTATGATAAACTCCCAGAAGATTTTAAATCTTCTAACTAACATTTTCAGTAAAACCACAGATCCAGTTGACAAGTTGTCACATTTACTTTTATTGTAAAGGTAATGTTATTCCAAAATATTAACATGTTAGAGGAAAAAAGAGAAAAGGGGTGAGGAAAACATTTTAAAAACATCTACACAACACTTTGGTAAGAATCTTGAGACATTATTTAAAAAAAAAAAAAAAAAAAACACAGGGAAAAAAAAAATCTAAATCTTCAAGAATGTCAAATAACATCCATTCCAAATGTGGTGCATCTACTTAACAACACTGTCGGGTAAAAAGTCATTATTGTGTGACTAAAACAACAACAGAGGGCAGTGAAAAACATCGGAATGGCTGGGCACCTGTGCTTTAAATTACTATCGTGTAATACTAAGAATCTACAAGATATAATAAGTATTTATTTATTAAATCAATTCTGAATAGTTCCAAGATAAATTGTACCACATCACATTCACAGTAATCTTGCAAAAATGTACCAGAGCTACAGCACAGAAGAATCAAGTCTTGTTTGAAGTGGCACATCATGTTTGTCTCCTGAAGATAAAGTAAAAAAATAAGAATAAGACACAAAAGCCTCTTTCGAACTTCTGTTAGCCTTCGACGGGATGATGGAATGAAAACAAAACCGTTATGATTGCGCTGCTAGAATTGTAACACCTCAGGGCAAAGCCCCGAGGAAAGTAGAGTGGACAGCAGAGGACATTTTTAGAACTTCAAATCCCACCCATGCAGCCCTGTCATTTTCCCCAGTCAGAATCATCAAAAATGAACAGAATTGTACTTTTATTACTAGTAGATGTATAGTATATGACATTAGAGTGCCATCAGAGCCCTAATAGAGTGCACTGGGGCGTTGTGTGACAACATACAATGCCTGCTCTTGTTCTCAGCCCCCTAATGCCGTCCCATGCGTCCTTCCTAGCAAGGGTGCACGTTACAAGCCCGGATCTCCTTCCTGTCCTTGCAGCTGGACAATTGTGCAGTCTTGAACCTTTGCTTCACAGTCATAAGCCGTTCTTGGATTCCTCCGCCGCACACTTTGGTACATTCCGTCCAATTTGACCATGGACGCATTTTACATCCTAGACGATTGACAGGAAGAGGCACAGATTGACAGGTGTTTGCCATTGAAGGATGTGAACAGCTAACAACATCAATGCATGCTCCTAAATGACCAACAAATCCAACCAAACTTTCTCCAATTGTTGGCAATTCTGTCTTTGGATGTGTTCCATGAAGGTTTTTGAACAAAACAATCGGAGTGCTATAACTGTCATCAAAACAACAGAGGTTGATTAAAATGCAAAACCAAACTATAGCATTAAATAAACGCACTGTGCTGATTATTTCTGAGAAATACCAGTCTAACCTTTTAACTCGGAAAGCCTTTAACTAGTAAACTACTTGGCTCTTGAATGCTTGCACCCTCTGCTGGTTGCTGTAGTAAAATTGTACTACTGTCTTCAACAACCCCAATGACATGAACGTCAGAACAATCAAATTCCACATCATCAAAATTATTTGAGGGCCCTTCCATAGTCTGAACAACATTGTGAACATCTGATTTCAGTTGGAGAAATGTGATTTAATCATGAAGACCTTCATGGGGAATGAATTTTCTTGAGTATCATTTTGAGATTGTTCCTCCAAGGAAAATTAGTAGATATTCAAATGAGTTTATTATTTAGACTACAGACATCAACAAGCAAACACTTTAGAAAAATGTTCTGTACAAGAGCGACCTGTAATTGTTATTCATTCATTCATTCTTTCAATCTAGTAACACATCTGTTTGTAGTAACATGATGATGCCTGAGAGCTGCCGGCTTTTTTCTTTGTTTACTAACAAACGATTTGAATACCAAATTAAAGCTGAAGTGCTCTTCTGTGATGAATAGAGTTGATTAAATGGTAACGAATTGAAGAGAGACACCAACCTGGATGCTCAGAGGCGACCTCAGTCCTGCCCTGTTTGCTCCTCCTTTTTTCTCGCTGCTCTTTGCGTCGTTTCTTCTCATCACTGTTCCCCTGTCCTCCTCTGGTGCATTTCCTTATCTTACACTTCTTCCTCTGGATGCTCTCAGGACAGTGATCCCCTCCAAACTGAGGCTCCAACTTCACTGTGCGTGTCCTGATCGTGTGGCCTTTCCCGCAGGACTTATTACACTCGGACCACTCGCTCCAATCGGACATGACACAGTCGATGGCTGACAAGTAAACAATACAAAGCTGGTGTAAGCATAGCTGACTACGAGAAAACAAGTTACATTTACATGAGGTTGAGAGAAGAGAATGTTGGTCTAACATGCACTCTAAAAAATGTCGGGTTGATATTTGGGTCAAAAATGGACCGATCCACTATACGTGGGTCAATTTGACCCAACTTTCCAGGTTGTTTTCTGCAAAAACAACACAAAAATAGGTAGTTTTGTACAAAATAAGTCAAAGAATTTGGCAGTTTTGTCCAAAACAACGCATGCGTCAAATTGACCCAAATAGTGGTTGGGTCCATTTTTGACCCCACATTGTGTTATTTTTCACACAACTGTTTTCAGAGTAAGTTTTTCCATCTCGTATTTTTTTTTTAACAGATCTCACCACAAGGTTACTTACCAATTTGAAGACATTAAAATAGATATGCCAGCTACTTCAAACATCTAAAATGAAATATTTCTTAAAGCATATCTGACAGAGAGGTTATCCCTGACAATTGGAAAGCTGAAATTGTGACTGGTAGATAAAACCCCCTGTGTTGGGTGGGCTTCCGGCTTAACAGAATAATAACTTTGCCTTGAGGGAAGTGATGGAGAAGTACAGCGAAGAACAGACGGAGCAGCACTGTGTCTTTGCAGATCTAGAGAAAGCCTATGACAGGGTACCCAGAGAAGAACTGTGGTACTGCATGAGCAAGTCTGGCGTGGTACATAATTATGCTACAAGGATGTATGAGGGTTGCATATCTATGGTGAGTTGCTCTGTGGATGTGACAGAGAAGTTTAAGATTGAGGTGGAACTGCATCGAGCATCAGCTCTGAGCCCCTTCCTCTTTCCAGTATAGTGATGGATAGGCTGACAAGATGAGTTTAAACTGGAATCCCCGTGGACCATGATGTTTGCAGAGGATATTGTTATCAGCAGTGAACGCAGGGAGCAGGTGGAGGAACATTTAGAAGCATGCGCTGGAAAGGAGAGGAATGAAGATTAGCAGAAGTAAGACAGAATATATGTGCGTGGATGAGTGGGGTGAAGTGGGGAAAGTGAGGCAACAAGGAGTAGATATAGCAAGGGTGGAGTACTTAAAATACGTATGGAAGTGGCGGTAATTGGCATGTGCGGAGTTGCGTGGCTGGGTGGGGTGGCAACATGCCCCACCCTCTCCCTGTGTAATGGTATGATGTGTCACTATAATCTATGCGTATTAGTAAATAGACTAGATAAACTAGAGCTGATTGAGTATGTTGCAGTAGACTGACACACTCTTGGAAATGGTACAAAAGGCCAATCCACAATATATTACAATGTTAGAATATGAAAATTGTGCCCCCTGGTGGAGTACCCCTCTGGACTGGTCTTAGAATTGCTCTCATGCTTCCTGTGTCTGTGCTCTGTGGGTCAGCATTTATCTCGAGTTTTACATCTCAGGCAAGTTTGCGAACGTTGGTTGTATAAAACACACCTCCAGCTGGGTTGACTCCCACATTGACGGTTGTAACTTCTAAAATAATCATGGTAAGATAAACTTACTGTGAAAAAAGAACTCAACCAATCAGAAGCTAAACACAGCTGAACCAATTAGAGGACGGAGAAATTAACTCATCACCGGGCCTTCTAGAAGGTGCTGAGCGGTGAATTTAAAATCTGACTGGTTTAAAGAAGAAACAACAATTTCACTGTGTATGTGCGTGTGGTCGAGGCCAGCACTCGAGATTGTGAATACGTTGCAAAATATAATATGTGCATGGCAACACATCGACGCTGAAATCTGACTGGACAAAGAAAATTACAAAAAAAAAAAGCCTGGAGAGACACGCTATGAAATGAAGACAAAAGACAGTTTGAAATAAAATATTACCATTGCATGCAAGTTGTAAATGTCTGTAAAGGTCTGTGCTTCTGATAGTGTTTGGGCCTGCAGAGAAGGCCTTGCGGCGGCACGCCACTGGTGAGTTGACGACTCTCACAGATTTAAGATATGTGTTGATGTGAGTGTTGTACAAATTAGTTACATTTCACTGCTATGGTGAGGCCGGCCATGTTGTACGGCTTAGAGACAGTGGCACTGAAGAGACATCAGAAAGCAGAGATGGGCGTGGCAGAAATTCAAATGTTTGTGGTTTTTCTTCAGGAGTGACCAGGTTGTAAAGGATTCGAAATGAGCTCATCAGAGGGGCAGCCAATGTTAGATGTTTTTAGGGCAAGTCAAGAGAGAGCAGACTTAGATAGTTTGAACAAGTCCAGAGGAGCAATAGAGAGTATATTGGGTTTTTTTCTGATTCTGTCTCTTCCTTTCACAGCTGAAAAATAAAGTTGTTGAAATGACTCATTAAGCGAAATACAAATTAAGTTAATGAACGTTTTTATTACAGGAAACTCAATTAGTAACTCATGTAACGTGATAAAGAGGTGAATATAAATGCACTTTAAATGCATCAAACAACTGGGGTCATTGACTTCTGTTTTGGTATTGGGTACACTTAACTTCAATGAGTGCCAAGTGAGTGTATAATGCGCTTGCATGTGAAGTACTTCCAACTTACGACATTCCGGTAGCATGCACTTCTCCACCTGATCCAACTCTTCGGTGCAGTCTCCAAGCTCAACAGGCGACTTGAGCATACGCTGGCGTGTTCGTAGACCCTTCCCACATGTGACGCTGCAGTCGCTCCAGTCAGACCACATAGTCAGCATGCACGGGATTGTATCTATACACAGGCAGACACATTGTATCTTACAAAAAAAAAAAAAAAGAATTGATGGGACCAAATATACATATTTCATCGATAGACCATCATGAAATGTATGTATGTTGTCGGCAATGTATAATGAAACTATGTGAGGATCCGAATTTTACGGGATTATTCTTTAGATTTGTAATATTTAAAAAAAAAAAAAGCTGTCTGGAGCCCTGCCGTGACGCTTTGCTCATTTACTCACGACATTCTGGCATCGTGCACTTCTCTACTTCAAGAACCTCAGCTCCACAAATGGAACCATCTGCAGGAGGCATCTTCACCATGCGCTCCCTTCGTTTCATTCCCAAACCGCAGGTGGCGCTGCAGGCATCCCATTCCCCCCATTCAGTTACCAGGCAGCTGCTCGGAGCTGAGGACAAGCGGGGCAAATGTGTTCAAAATGACGGACATCTAACTTTGAAATGTTACTGCGTGACCAAAACTAGCAGGTGTTTTCATCTTACAGCATTCCTCGTTGACAACACAATCTTCAGTCTCCTCCGTGGTCAGAGTGCAAAATGAGCCGTCGTCTGGGAATTGTTTAACGTAACGTTCCCGGGAACGTGTGCCTTGTCCACACGACACGCTACAAGGAGACCAGGTGATCCACTCTGACATCATACAGGTGGATGCATCTAAAGAGTCAAACGGAAAGTGAAATTATACTTTGAACAAACAGAGGGCAAACTTTGCAAAATGAGTCACTTTCACAAAGCACATTTAACAGTCTCTTTAACTGAGTTTGCCATAAATTTAAAAGGTTCCCCCCGAAACAACTGGATCTCTCTAATTTATGTCTGACATTATGTATAGCACTACACTAATAAACCAAGGTTGTAACTCTTCACTTTGTAAACTGTAAAAAGAAAGTAATAATCCATAACTCGCAATAAAATGACTGATACATCTAAGTGGTTGTAAAGCATCTTAGGCAGGTGTCATCCTTCAGACTGAGTGTCTGCAATGAGGACTCCATGATCAAATTTTAGATAAAGCTTTTTTTTTTTTTTTTTTTTTTTCTGTTCCTCAGCGACCTTGAAATGTCAAATACATGCCCTCGTCACTGCATCCCGGGCCCATGCAAGGCTCAAAATCCTGTGTGTGAGGACAGGGAACGCTAAGATCCAGCTGAGCCTTGAGCATCCTCTGCCTCATCCGCTTGCCCTTTTCACAAGTAGCTGAGCTGCAGGCTGACCATGGTGACCAGTTGGAGTAGATGCAAGTCTCTGGGGTGTCGTCTGCTGGGTGCCAAAAACAAAAAAAAGACATTGTAAACACTGTCTTCAAAAGCAATACTGATAGCCTAGTGTAAAAGAGAAATACTTTGGAGCCAGACCTTCCTCTTTCTCCTCCTGGGCAATATCTGCCACAATGTCATCCACATTGTCTGGCACAATGTTGCACTGCTCCCCCTGTAGATTCAAACATAACACTCACTGCTCTTTTTGCGTTTCCTTTTTTGTAATCTAGGCTATGACTAGAAGGATACGCTGAATATGGCAGCATAAAGTTGTTAGTAAGCAGACTGGAATGTGGTTACATATGACATGTAAAATCCCCAGACCTGCCTCTAGATGCCACTCAAGGGCTTTTATTGTTACATCAAGCCATTCATTTCTGCAATATTTATCCTGTTGGACTGGTTGCCAGTCAGAGACTGACAACCATTCACACTCACATTCACACCTTTCCTGAGTGGGAATTGAATGTATTCTGCTTGCGCAGAAAGTGATGCAGGTGAGTAAACCACACAGACGTCAGGGATTTAAGATTATTTCACCTCCAGTGGCTTCGATGTAACAAATGTTGTGCAGGTAATACCTGTCAGGTATTCACATTTCAGTTTTGTTTACCTAAACATACTGGTCAACATAAGTATATGCATTCTTTAAATCAGAGATGCAAGTAAACTTTTCTAGGGGATTTTTTTTTTTTGCACTGATTCATAATCTTACCATGTTTTTTCTCGAGCACATCGGGTTGTCATAATAATAATAATATAATATGTAATATACTAATATATTAAGTAATATTTATGAATGAAGGGTTAGGTCCAGCAACAGGTGTAATTGTTTGCCAAAACATCATAGCTATAAATTACAACGCACTGTAAAATCTGTATTGCACAAGCTTTTATGGGTCAAACTAAAAAAAAACAACAAAACAAAAAGAAAATATGTAAAAAAAAAAAAAAATCTGATGTGCTAGAAAAAAAGTAAAGAATGTTTAAAAACCAGCGTAAAAAATACCCATAAAGCCATCTCTGATTAAAATTTGCTGTTGACAAGTGTTCTTTGATTTAGAATCACCAGAAACTGTCAGAATCAGAATCATCTTATTAACCATCCATCCATTATCCAAACCACTTACAATTACATAAAAACACACAAACCATTTGTCTCTGGTAGTTGTAGGAACTCAGTAATTATCCAGGATACGAAATCAAATTGACTTAGAAAAATCTACCAATTTTAAAGGGAATGTGTTTACCTTGTATAACAACGTTTTCTTTATATGTGCAGTTGTTTATTTTACTTCAATACTGACACCACAGCATATATTGGCTGTTCATAATGTCTTTCAACACTTACAACATTTCTTTTCAATTGGAACAATAGAGTGGGGCGTCCCACTTTTAGTCATGCACCTGAGTTTAACTTTCTGCTTTTTGACCAGTGCAACACGTAACACCTCTTCGTTGATGGTGTAAAAAGTACAATAAAGGGAAGCCAATTCCACTTTTATGTGACTTCTAATTTGTTTTTAGTAGGAGCGGGATAGTGCATTAGGCTTGGGTAATAAAACAATACTGTGATGTACCTGTGATGGTCAAGTCGTAAATACTGCCGTTTTAAAATGCCCAACTCCGTGTTAATAAATGCACACCAACTTGAAAGACGGTACAAAATGTACAAAGTTTAGTTGCAAGAAAGAACTAAAAATGATGTATGTATCCTGCCGCCTCTTAATTAACATTCTTATATCAGCTGTGTTGTTAGGTCACATGATTATTGCAAAAAAGAATGTTTGGGAGGTGTCTGTAAAGTTACATCAGGTCTGTTTAAGGTAGAACACAATCAGTGAGGTTGTGAGTCAGCTTCTATTGAACATAAATAGGCTACATCACACAATGATTACACATAACAAATAAATATATAGCATCATAATCAAATATTTACGACTTGGTCCATGAAATTCAATGCTTTCATCATGTGTAGCATCATAACGCTGTTTCATTCTTTTTGTTTTAGAACAGCCGTGTGACTTGCTTGGCAACCAACCTTTCTGGCAATACGTTCCACTAAGACCCTGGCCACAGGACTGATGGCTCCTCCTTCAGGGTCATAGAAAGGGCTCTGAGGGTGGTCCAGACTGGTCAGAGGCCGGATCTTATCTTCAGGCACGGTAGGCTTGTTTGGAGACTAAAGAAGACATGCATATGGAAATTAAATAAATACATAATTAGAGTGGCACTTGTTACATCTTAGACTTCTGCTGTGGTATAACAATGCTGAACACGAGTTGCATTAACTGCCAGGAGATGCTATTCCACGCCACTGCGTGCATACAGCACTCTGTATGTGGCAGTAATGTGCATTCAATGGTAAATGTTAACTGCAAGACACTGGAAGCTTTTTTCTCAGAAATGCTACCTATTGGTGTCCAGAGCAAGAAGAATATAACGGTGAAAAGTGAAAGGTACTTCGAAGTTCCGTTCCTTCACCCAAATCCACTCTAAAATGTAATTAGGTCTACCATACCACAAAATCCTGTCAAAAGACTGGCACAAAAACAGCTGTGTGAGTACATTTTAAAGTTTAGAGTGTCTCGACTGTGGAATGCCTGAGATGTGCTCAAACTGTTGCTACATTTAAATCTGGCTTAAAGACACGTATTGTTCACTGCCGCTATTTCACTAACAAAATTACCAGAGGTGGGCATTCCATCTGACCGACGGACCAGTCTGTCTATCCGTCACCGATGGAAGACCATTTTAATGATGACAGACGATAGACGGGATACTTGAAAAAAAGACGAAAGTTAATTTTCGGCCATCTGTGTAATCAACACTAACCTGGCTAAGTCAGAACGGACCTCACAATCTATCATTGACGGACACCCGTTTTGCTGATGAGAGACGGAAACATGGTCCAGACTGCATTGACTGTATATGTACAACAGGTGGCGGTATGCACCAAAGAGAATCATGTGTTAGTCAGGCTGACTAGAAGTAATCCATCCATTATCCAAACCGCTTATCTAAGAAGTAATAAAGCACCAGTAGCTTGAAAAACAGAGACAGTTTTACAGAGAAGTTCTTGTGATTTAAGTTTTATATTTCTATTTTTAGTTTTGGAAAGCATGGGGTTAGGAGGTTGTGAAATGGTGTTTTTCAGGCCCACACTCCATTTCAGAATGTTGCAGTAATGCACCAAGAGTTATTTGCCAACCGCTAACATTCATTTATTGTCATTTCTACTTTATTTCAGTTTGCAAGAGCTATGAAGCATTTTAATACACCAGGATAGTACCTTTGGCAAGAATGAGATAAGGGATTCTGGTTAAGGTAAGCAAATCTTTAAAGTATAACTTTTAAGAGTTAAAGCGACAGCAGGCTCCCATTTAACAGTTCAATAGATTGACAAATCAGTGTTGGCTATGTGAAATGTCAAATGTATGTGAGTGTAAAGCTGTTTGGCCAGCAAGCCAACACATTTATGATGTACATAGTGCACTCCATTTACCATTTTAATCACATCGATGGATGGATGGATGGATTTGGGGATTTCTGTTGGACCTTTTTTTTTCGGCTTGACGATTGACGGATTGACGGAGCTTTAATATTTACTGGCAGAAGCGCGGTTAAAATAACATGACGGATTGACCGACAGATGATTACCATTTAGTTCGGCTTGAAAAAAATGATGGATTGATGGATGACGGACGGTAAACAGGCTGTCGACAGATGGAATCAAGTAACTGCTGGCACTTACAAACTTGCACCAAGGACGACTGGACTGCATTCTACAATTTCTCTGTATTTCTTGTGAAGCCTGGCTAAAGCAGAGCTATCTGCAAGAAGACCCAGCAAAGTCCCATTGTTAAAAAATAGATTTTGAGCTTCACTAACATTTTCAAACACAATGCTATTATTCTAAGCACAACTCTAGTATATTAAGCACTGACGCTTTCAACGACAAGTGCAAGTTGGAGAGCAGCTGTGAATAAATCATTACACTGAAGATGGTCATTGTAATCAACAACTAATAAAAACAGGATCCCATGAAGACGAGTAAAGACTAATGAAAAGAAAATAAAGTGTTATTTTGCTTTAACTAACAGAGAGCCCAGGGTCCGACATTAATGGTGACCCGGTAGCTCAGGGCCAGTATGACACTGTGTCAGGTCACCACTTAGGCTACTTTACAAATGCTGGCCTGACCAGGCCACTACAAATTTAATTAATAAATACGATTAAATCACACTTATGACAAGTAGCATTACCACGAAAAGAGGATGAGGAGTTATTAACAGGAGAAGACAGAGAAGCTATGCTAACCGATAAGCTATCGTGAAAGGTAGTCAACACCCGAATACGAAACACAGGAATAAGAGTTTAGGTGAGACAGTACACTTTTCACAGTCTGACTGGAGCCAGATCACAGCAGAGAGTAACCAACTCTGGACAGCAAAACAAAAAACAAAAAAAGAAAATGGTAGAAAGATACACTGTAATTACATTGGAGCCGTCCAGAAAACCAGAAATTGATAGAACATAAAGCTGGGTTTTGATTTAGATTTTTGAAAATGTGTTAATCTTCCATCCCACAACTGCGTCAACAGATATGTCTCAACAATTCAGTACTAAAATGTTCTAGGTCGTAGCACGTTTTCTGCAATTACCTTCAAACATGGATTATTTATTTAGAAACACATCTTGAATTAACATTTCAGGGTTATCTTACCTTCTCTTAACCGAAAACTGTGCCCTGCAGAACATATAAATGTGTATGAACAAAGCCCAGTACAAATTTGTTGTTGTGTTCTTGAAGTTGAGCACTTAATAAAATATTGATTCAGGAATTTCAATTCTTCACTATATAAGTAGCTGAAAGATGAAAGAAGTGAATTCATACCTGGTAAGATAGGGTTTATTACACTCACACACACCTGCTCACGCACTCACGCACGCACACACAGACATCTCTCCGTGTTGACATAAGGCACTTAGTAAACGGCACCTCAAGGTGAGTGCAGGAGAGGAAGGTGTCCTTGTCGGTTCTTGGAGAATTTGATGGGTAAAGATTTGTCTTGATTTGTTGCAAACTGGCAATGCATATACTGTATGAAGAAGTGAGGCAGGCAGTGATTGTGAATGTGAATATTTGGCGGGTGGAAGAAGACGATGTACTAACAAGGTCAGAATGCTTCTGAGAGAGGGAGAGGAGGGGCAGGGTTATTCGGGGGAAGAATTGGAGTGGGGAAGTTTTTGTGACTTCAGTGGTTTGATAAGGTCTGAAATAGTGTGAAACAAGAGCACTCAATTGAGTGTAGAGGCCATAAAGGCCAAACATCAGTGTCCTATCGGTGGCAATAATATCTTTTATGGGTCAGATCTTTCGCAATGATATATTAGGGAATCTGCTCTAACTTAATATTATATGTAATCATTTGTTCCTTTGTCCCTACTTTGCTGGTAATATATATGCCATTGTACTGCTGGTAAAAGTAATTATATACAATATCCAACTGCTCTAAAATTTGCTTGAGAGAGCGCACGGGTCTATAGGATGCACATATTACACCTAAAAATACAAGAAGACAAAAACTATCACTGATTTGTTTTCTCCAAGCTCATGAGCAACGGCTCGATTGCCTTTTTTCAGTTCGAGCCGGTTCGATCACCTTCAGCTTGAAGGCCGCATTACGTCATGCTTTCGGCATAATGAGTGTCCACTTGAAGCAGAGCGGATCAGAATACCGACCCGGACGCTTCCATGTGTGCGGATTTGATTTTTAAAATATTGAACCATTCCCACTTCAACATAAAAAATTCATGAACAGTAAATGTAATTTTGGTGAGTTGAGTTGAAAAGAGGCTTGGAATAGATGAGAATTGACATTCCTGTTTGGGAAAATCAGTAAATAAGTCACTGCAAATCAGCCCGCTCCACCTATATCCTACAGTTCTTAATGCACAACATACATAATAGTAATGCTTTAAGGGGCTGTGTGGTTCGAATTGTGGGGTAGGTTGAAGGTCAGCAATGACCTTTAGCCCTCCCACCTTAAACCCACCAGCCTCACATGTCTCCGATTTTAATGCACCACACTACACTGCGGGCCACACAAAGTGCAGGGACCCTTCATTTCTTATAAGGAACCTGGTGGTCATAGGTGGATGATCATAGATCAAGGTGGCTAGTTGATCTCCTGGGGGTAGGTGGGGGCTTGGTGGTGATGGGCTGCGCTGGATAATGGGTGGCGGTGGTGATTGGCTCGCATGTGGTGTTGTTGGTGGGGGATGGGGGTGGGGGGTCTACCCAACCTCCAATGACTAATGTGCATGTGTGACGGTGTTAATTCACTCGAATATCTCTAAAGATATGCTAGTATGGGATTCAGTAACTTGGTGTGGGGCCACTCTCTAATTGCTATCACAGCCTTGCTTATTATATTCAATCCTGGACTGTGATCTCATTTGTACTCAAATTGCTTTGCATGGCCACACCCACTTTACACTGGTAGCACTGCCTGGCTCATTAACCCTGTCCTGTCTTCTCCTGTCCTATTTGCGACCCACTGCATCCTTTCCTCACAGGAAATAATATAATGTAATATGATATAATATAATATAATATATAGATAGATAGATAGATTGATAGATCTCTGTTGCTTTTTCCTCTGTTCACTATTTTCTCTCTGTTCATGCCCTCCCAAACCTCGCTCTGTCCAACTGCGTTCCAATAAATATCCATCACAATGCAAATAATCACAGAGGGAGTACATCAAAATTCCCTGTGGCACAGCAAAACTGTTTTGGATTAAATAGGCAAAAAGAGGCACCATACTGCTTGAATAAACAGCTAAACAGGACGTGTAAAAAGAAAAAAAAACATCCTCATCATTATCATCATTCACATGACTACATCAACAAAAATAACAATCATAATTATCTTAAATACATACAATTATATCTCACTCACCTCATATGACACCCCACTGTCAGTGCCTGCATCCCAGGGGATGAGATCCTGGACTACTTTTTGAGCCCATCCACACTCTTTGGTACACAAGTCCTCTGCAGACAGACCCACGTTCCAGTCGGGACTGGGGCCCAGCATAGTTAGGAAGGACATGAGGTGACGGGTCCGGTCAACCGAGAACTCCGCGGACGGTGCAGCTCGCCTGCGGAAGAAAATGAGAAATGATGATTTAATTATGTTCTATTATAACCCCAGAAGGTAACTCAATAAGATTTAGACCCAGTCAACCACACCCACTATAGGAAATTTAAAAGTCAAAATCCAAAATAGAACTTCAAATGTCAGAATGAAGAAGTATGTAGGTTTTTAATCAGGACTGCAGTGACCAATTAGCAAAGGTGGAGGACTCAAGTCACATGAGTGGACTTAAGTCACTCATTTTATGACATGAGACTTGCTTGGCAAAAACCTTTGAAAGTTTCGAATTGACTTGAACTTGGCATTCATGTGACTTGACTTGACTTTGACTTGAACGAATGTCAAGTCATTCTGTTTGAAGATATGTTGTTGTTGTTGTTAATACAGTTTGCCTTTTGTTTTTGAAAGTAAAGTTTTTTGGTTTTTTTTCATGTCATGCCTGCCACCAATCTGGCAATGCAGGCGACGGTGGCCACGGTTTGCCCCGGCCACAGACAAGGACTGAGGTGGACTTGTTGAGCAAGTGTCACCAAAGAGGAATATACTATTTGGATTCAAGGGTTGTCATTATTATTAAACCGTGAAAAAGGTTTGAAACTCGAAGATAAGAGACACAACAGCTATGACATTTACTTTCAACTGTAAAATGCAAGTAAGCTAACTGTGAACTGTGAAGCTAAGCCAGCTAGCCTGACAGTTTAGCTCACCAATAGCTGGTCAAATAATAACTAAACTTGATGTTGGTAATTTATGCATTTAATGAGAAAACAATAAAGCAATAGATTAGAAAACCATGGAGGGTGTAAGTGATACTAAACCACTACAAATGCGATCCAAGCATAGACATGCAAACTCCACTTTGAGTACTATTCTGGTTGTGAGTGCATCCGCCATATTTGTTGCGGCAGGGCCCCGTAAACTAATGCACGTCAACTTGAGTGAATTTAATAAAGTGACAACCTACAAAGTTTGCCTCTCATTCACCCATTTACACACACACAAATGATTTTGAGAAACAGACTGACATGAAAAAAACAACACACAGTTTTTAAAGCAGATGACTATAAATGTTTACTCCAACATTCAGCATATTTCAATATTTATCATCACACACAAAGATTAGTACAAAATAACATGCATTTGTGTGAATAATTTAGGTATGTACAATCATTTCATACGCTGAAGGCGTTAGTTTAAATTTTAGAGATAAGGTAGTTTTTTGTGTTATGATCCATATGTTATTGTTTTACTTAGCGTACGAGTTGCTTGAACCAAGTAATGACTTGACTCGATTTGCTTGAAATATAGTGGTGACTCAACTTGCTTAATTATTTTTCCCCCCAAAGTAACATCGGACTTGCTTGAGACTTGAAGGTTACGACTTTGTTGCCACTTTCACAACCTCTGACAATCAGTAACTGCTGTACAGAGACTCCATGCTGTTGTCTGTCATAGTTTTCTCATAGATTCTGGCATCACACTGAGTTGAAGTACTCTCACAGCAGGGCTCTGATAACAAGATCCATGTTGAAGATGACAAAAAGACAGCGCTCGACAATGCAAAATACACATCCAATGAGACTTTCCAAATATTTTCTCTCCCTTTTGATTAAAAATACAGTTTCCGAGAGTGTTTTATGAGACATAACATATTAATGGCATCTTATTGTTGCATCTCTGTACTCTAGCCGATGGGGAACAAACACATCTGCTTGTCTCTGTTGATCTATGATTGGCAGCTAAACTAATTAGAACAATGTACAAATTAGAAGTCAAACAATACCCAGTGTCATATAGACACTTATTAGCAAGCCACTCTTTTTCTCTGTCATTTTATTAATGCATTTGACTTCATTGCTCTCAATCCTGTCCTTGAGCACTCTTGCTAATGAAGGCCCCTGAAGGCAAGGAACAGCCTTTATCCCCTGGGAACGTGCAACCGGAGTCTACACTCAGTTGCCTTTTTCTCAGGAAGTACAGGAACCTTGACATTTATCTTCGACACCACCTGGGTTCCACAAGCAGTCACTGACAGCAAAGGAGAGACAGAGCAAGACAGAGCTAGACAGAGCACAGGAGTAGGGCGTTAATCACTGCAGACTACCTCAGCAAACTGCTTTTGTTATTCCAAAATGATATAGCGTGTATAGATTCAGGTGAAAATGTTTTGTCAGTTTGTTTCTGAAAGGTGAGAGAGGGATGGTGCACTTTCCCGCAAATTCATTGCGGCTTCCTCAGTGCTCTACTTTGATTATTCAAGAAGCTCAGTGCTAGACTAACAAAAAAACCTGTGCGTGGAAAGGAATTCAAATGTCACGATTTGAATAAAATTCCCATTCTACATCAACACTGTCAGCAAATTGAAGTTCATTTCAATCTACACTGATTATTCAACAGTCAACTTTTTAGGACACATTGGGTCATTTGGAGTGACCCCCAATGAATTGCATAGTTGGGTTTCTCATCGTATTCGCCGTCAAGACTTTATCCTTCCAATCAAGGCACACCGACGTAAATTCATATGAATTATATATTTTGTAGCACCTGGCCAATACATGGCCACTCTTCTGCTAAGACTTTTTGCTTGGATTTTCTTTTTTTTTATCCTAAAGATTAGAGATGGGCATTCTGTCCCACGGATTGGAATGGTCCATCCATCCTAACCAGATGCCCATTTTGGGGACACAGGACGATAAGTTTTTTAAAAATGAGGGACTAAGCAAGGACGGAAGTGGTTTTCGTCCGTCCCTGTAATCGTCCCTAACCGGGTCACGTACAGACTGACGTGTCGTCTTGGGTTCTTTTAAAAGAAAGACCACTGTTCTCTATTGAGATATCACACTCACAGGCATAGTCTGCCCTAACAGGCATAGCCTGCCCTCTAGTGGTTCAACACATAACACCGTGAATTTCACTGACGAGGAAAATGATTGGTTTTGTGAACTAAACTTCACACGACAAGATTTTAAAATTGTCAGCCGACTTACAAACTCTGAGAGACCCCACACGTGACGAGAAAAAATCACGGGTACCGTATAACAGTTTTGAATGTACCTTGTGTGGTGTGCCGCCACACGGCAAGATCAACACATCACACATGAACCGATTCATTCGCGCTTATTCTCACGTCAGATGGAAAGTCTCACAAAAACCCCTGGAGATTAAACGTGACTTCACAAACAAGGCGGACGAAGAGGCAGCAGCGGTCTCAGATTGTGTCTTGACGGTGGCGCTAGTTTGTGGATTCCTTTTGCACTCATCTGTCAGAAATCTCATGAGGGGCACCTGATCGAGGCAAATTTATGGTGGTATGAGTGGCTTTCCACTTAAGTATTATGGGCCCAACCGTGCTCACTGGAACATTCAGAAGCTTAGATATGTGCCTGTAACCATTGCCCTCTTTATGTTTTCCTACAGTTTGTGATGGTCTTGCTACAGCTCTTTACTCTTGCCCATTATGAGATGTGTCTACTCACACCTTGGCAATAAGACCTTTTTGGAGGCTATCAATTAGGACTGCACCTTCTGATATTCATTTGCACTGATAAGGGGCTAGATTGCTGTTTCATTATTGATCAATTCTAGGTGTTGTCTTGGTTTTCCATGCCTTTTTGCACCTCCCTTTCTTCATGCGTTCAATACTTTTTCCCTGTGTCATTTCAGATTATTACACACAACTTTTCTAAGATTATTTATTCTGATGTCTTTGCATGTATGGTTTACTTAGGCTGTTCCGAACATCTGGTGAAATCAAGTCAATAGCCCCTTTTGAAAACATATTTAGTGATAAAAATGGTGACGTGTTAATTACTTATTTCAGCCACTGTATATATATATTTTAGGTATAGTAAATATTTCTCATACACTGGCTGAATTGGTTAGAATGTGTCAAAATGAATTAAAACAGTATTTGCTATTTGCTATTTTTATGTCCAGCATTACAGATGAACAGACAGATAAACAAACAGCCACCTTCCTTTTTAGAGATGCACAAAGAAACATGAAAGAAAACATTAAATGCATCAATATATATCACAAACAAAAATAATATAAAGTCTTGGGGGTTTACAAGCGCATCTCTCCGTTGTCTGAGTAAAAGATATACGTTTGACGGTTCAGTTTTTCTTTTAGATGGACATCGCTTTTCTTCTTCCATCCGCTATAACCGAGCTGTCACACCCATTATTGTTTCTTAATGCAGTCACATTGGCTGCATATACAGCCTGGAGTAAGCTAATTATTCCTGGTGGATATCCTGACTTCTATTCCTGGCTATGCAATACCCTTTGGAGATTAAAGTTACTGGCCTTTTGGTCGAGGAGTAAACAACATCGCACAGGTTGTTACCATTGAAGTTTTTTGCACGCTGAGCCAACAAGCATCTTGTTTTTCTCATGAATAAGAGATTAAATAGCTTCAGGAGCTAATGAACTCGGAAGAATGCGGTAGACGGCATTTTCAGGGATGAGTTTGTCCTGATCAGCAAGTACTGGGTCCAACTTGGAAGATGCTTAACTGGCCTCAAAAATATAGGTCATACTGTAGGATGTCCAACCAGTATGCCTATTGTTTGAGTCCATTTAACAATTCATTAATTTGGCTTTTGAGAACAGTGAGTATAATTACAAAGATTTGACCATGGTCATCACATTCATCCAATTTAGAACGCAATTAGTTTCTGGACATGGATCAACTTTAAATTTGCAATTTATTTTTGGACGAGAAATAATAGAAAGTCAAACTGTCGATAACAGAAAATCTTTTAACCTAACATTTAAAACAACAGGTTTTAATCGTAAAAGTATAACAATAAAACATAAACACAATAAAATTGTCTTATAAGCTAAACAGTTTAAACAAATAAATAAATAAATAAAAAAACACTGCACCGAAAATTTGACCCATTTAATATTGCATGAGTTGCCACATGCTTGAATTCCTTCCATTGTAAATTCTTTGCATTTTCTTATTCTGATAAGACTGCTTCTTCCTTTGGAGTCTATGTCACAAAGAAATCAACAAGAAGTAAAAACAACAACAAACTCCAAAAGCCTTCTCTACAAAGTGAAGTACATTATATCCCTGACAATAGCCTACTTGATTCAGAAGAAATACATCACAGACTAACTGACTTTAATGTGAATGAAGACACGAATGTTTCAGAAGTGGACATTTAGCAATCCTATGTTTTCCTCTGTCCAAAGTCCTTGAAAAGAACACCGTAGCGACAGTTTCTTTTATTGTGTCATTATTGTTTGAATGAGCCGTTCTGTCCATAGCAACATCTTCCATCATCATTAGACGAATGAGGCAAGTGTATTGTAGCTCTTTGACAACCTGTACAGTAGAACGCCGTTTCAGAAGTGCACTGACCAATTACTTCTGCACGGTGGCTAATCTTAACAACTGTCTCTATTGTTGACTATCTTTAGGCAGAAAGCTCAAGAGAGGTTGTTAGTTTCATACCGCCACCTCATCATATCACACCCCTCAGGTAATAATGTGACTCTTTCATGTTATCGTGGCTCACTGCTTTCTCTTGAGGGGCAAGTAAGTACCTTGAGACAAAACAAACCGCCACGAGCATGTTGAGATTCAATCTACTGATCAATCTATTTAAGTGCAGAAGTGTAAATGACACACAATACTTACACATTAAGTGGCTGCCAAGCCGGCCACTGCGCCTTCATCTTGATGACAGTCAGGACATCATCACCCTAAAAAACAGCAAGAAACACAGGGTGAAACGATTCAGTTTCTCTGGCGAATGATTAAATTGAATCAGTGCGATTTATTAATAATGCAAAGCAATTACAGTCAGTTGTAGTGGACTGAAGTTGAAATAAAACCCTAATAAAAAACAATATTACATCACCAGAATTGCTAATGCTCTGATTTATTGAATTCCACTGCAATAAATCTGACAGGTTGCAGCAAGCATGGAAGACTAATCCTATTTCAAATTGAAGGGTTTTACTGAAGGCCCACTACTCCTGCGATGCATCTGAATTTACTGAGACTAGAGGGAGGTGATGCCACTTATCCGTCTAACCACGCTATGAACTGATGTTATCATGGCCCATCATGTCTGCACCGCTCAGCTACAAGCACAGTTTAGAACAGGGTTCATCACTAGGATGCTAACCAGGTTGCTAACAGTTTTGTGCAGAATGATTCTCTGGAATGATTGTTTTTCATCTTTACATTCACTGCTGGAGTGGATTGTATCTTGCATCGCCAAATTTACAAAATACCTGCCCTTTTGCAAAGACTTTTTATAAGTGCTTTCCTGAATGGCTTCATAATTTTTTTTTGATGAAATTGTTCATTTGGCCAGTCAGCCTGTTTATTTTGCCAATTTGATGACATTTTACACTACAAGTCAACTGTGTCAGAGTTACTTTGGAACAACAATTTTGACCACACCAGATGAGGGTGAAACAAACAGTTTGAGTAAAACTTGAAGTTTGAGCTTAGTTCAATTAAAACTAACTAAAGGGAGTTAGTGTGAATCCACTGCCTGCTTTTTGGGGTTCAAATTAAATTAACAGTAGCAGAGATAATAGTTATGCTGCACAAGATAATGCTTTGAGAGCCAACCAGGTGTGACACAAAAACACCCCGAGAGGAAATTAAGTATTCAATGCCATCAAAAGCTTTGATGATAAGGATAATTATTTTCTTCCTCTACTAGCCTGTTGCGCAATAAGCACAAATGTTAAGAGAAGATCCAATTGCTAAAAGGGACCAATTTCATGTTCTGCACTTGTGTCACACGACCTTTTCAGGTCAAGAAGTTAGCAACATGTTGTACTTTGTCATGCTCGCTTACCGCATTTACACAAGACATTAATTGCTCATCTAAATAATACAATAATACAAAAAGCTCCCTGCTTGGTAATATTGAAATGATGGACTCCAGCAAGTATTCACAGTTTTCACTTATGTCTAACATAAATGACACAATTTGTATATGTGTAATATACAGTCATATATAAACTCACTTCTACTACTTGGCACAACTTTGACATTTAATGCGTTTAATGACCTGCATCATGCAGATTTATGGACTTAATGACTCTATACAACACATCATTACCTTCTTTGCACAGTCAAGCCTCTGATCGCATTGGCCATTTAACAAGTATTACTGAGCGACTCCCTTGTTTTTATTAAAACCATTAATATCAAGAAACTGGTGGTGATAGAAATGGCATCTTATACCTCCCAGCAGTAAACATCTGGAATTAAAACAAGCATCACAATATTTCATTATAGTTGCTTTGCTTTGTATTGCTTCGTATTTTCAATAAAGAGTTACAAAAAGCGATAGTAATAAAATATTCATAAAATGTACTTCGATAACCCAATGACAATAGCCACAACAAGCAAGCCTTTCAATTCTTTTTCTACATCATTAAAGCTGCGACATTAAAATATTTATGCTACATACATGTAAGCAGGCATGGATTGTGATATATATATATATATATATATATATATATATATATATATATATATATATATATATATATATATATATATATATATATATATATATATTGACTATTACTATTTCATTTCTTTCGTTTGTCCCTGTCGGGCTGTTTACTTTGGTTTACTTCAGTTTTGAAAGACAATAAAGGCTTACTACTAATCCCATTGAATTGAATTTCTACTATCTGTTTTATTTGAAGCCTTGCATTTCTTCCCCTTCTTGTGTACAAGCCAAGTAGAAGATAGGATACAATTTCAGTGATTAGTAAGTAAGCTGACTTCACTGCTGACAGAGGCCTACAGTGATGTCCCTAGCGCTTTGTGCTGTACGGGTTTAATTATCAGCGTTTGTGAATTTGAGCCAAGTGAATACATTGCTTGGTTGCATTTCCAAAGATAGAAGCTCTGTCTGTATTATTACAGCAAGTTTTACTCGTTTAATGTTAATTTTTTTAGTACTAGAAGAATTATTTGGGTTTTGGAGCTGTTTTTAAATGTTGCTTATATTGCATAATTAACACTCTTGAAAATGTGCATCTGGTTAATATAATCTGATCTTTTTTCCACTGCATCACAAAGCAAATACATTAAGTGAATGTATTTTCTTTACTTTATCAAAGAAACATGTTTTGAGGCTGTGGGAGGAAACTTGAGTACCTGAAGATCTGGATCCATGATCCCGTGACTCTGAGACACATACTAACCACTATTTCACTGTGTTTAAAAGAGAAAATGTTGTGTCCGCTATCTGCATGAATACTTTTTAGGCTCAAGCACATTATGCATCTGCCCAACTGGGTATACATTCACACATTAATTTGTACAATAAAACAAGGATACCAGGCAAAGTAATAAAATATTATTTGTCAAGACCAGAACACTGAGTATTTTCAATCACTTATCTAAATGTACACCGGCAATCTGAAGCATGATCTTAAATTTGTGAGCAAGGCTCCATATTTTAAGATAAGCACATTTCACAACATCTTTAGCCAAACATTACATCATGTGCTGCGTAACTAAGCCAACATTCATTTTTACTGCAATTAAATGGAACCCGAAAACGCTGATAATGAATCACAATGTTTTGGACATTAAGCATCTGTGATGGATTTCAAATACAGCGAATGCCTGACTAGCCATACTCAATCAAGGCATAGTTTGCGATATTTTATTATCCCACTATACAAAAACGTTTCAAGACCAATTTAAAGCAGGGCTGCAGCCTAAAAGCCAGACAATATCACTATAAAACAGTCTAACATCATACACACAGATATAAAGACAAGACAGACAGATGCATGTGTTCCCATCATCAGTCACAAAAGCAGTGCCGGGTGGTTGTTCAGTAAGCCAACAGGGAGCCATTTTGCCTCTCAGTCTTGCTTTGAAGCGCTGCTTTAAAACATCTCAATCTAGGATTCAGAGCAAGATCAAATTGAGAATAGTTACTCTGAGCATCTGGCATGGCTGTGGCAGCTTTTACATCTGGTTAATGGATTTGTGACTGACCGGAGCCCTGCTGAGACCTTAACAGAGTCATTTTATGTGTGTGATTCAGCCAGGATAATTATCTGGATACTCGTCACTCGGCGTATATTTTAAAAGAGGGATTTAGTGAAAATCTAGCATTGCACAAGAAATATGATGGTAAATGGTCTTTCACTTGTATAGGCCTTAAGCAATACATGTGTACATTTCCATGGATGTGAATTGTGTCGAATGCACCTGAGTCCTTTATTGACACAAAGGCTGATTAAATGCATGCTTGTGCATGCATGGCCTTGCCAATGCCTACTGTGTCACATACTGCAAGTCTTCTGAGCTTACGTGTGTGTGTGTGTACTTGTCGCTGATGCAATGCACTCTTTATGCAGTCTCAGGGATCTTAGTGGTTCAAAAACAGCTAGAGGGCAAACAGACTCATCTCAAACATTTGAAGGATGATGTAAGCGGTAGGTGTACTTTTATGACCTTTGAACCCTTTTACATGCCTTCTGCATCTTTTCATGGTCCATTACATTTGAAGGGGGGAAGTGAAGAGTGTTTGAATTCCACCAATCACAGAAAACATGGATACATGTATGAGATGACATCATGTGATGTAAAAGTAGTTGGGAATCAATCAATTGATTAAGCTTGGGTATGTGTTTTGCTTCAAAAAAGCCATCACACAAATGTTAGCATATTACACCAGACCTCGGGGAAACTGACCCTTACTGTAGTTCAGCCAGCATATAGCGCCAATTACCATTTGATATTATTCACATTTTTTAAATAGTCAACTGTCAAAATTCTGTTAAGGGACACATAAAACCATCTCTGATTGTTGAATTGGTATATGTATTTGTGTTATAATATCCTTTCATTACCGTACTTGTATAACCATACCAGTGCTAGCAATGTGCCAGGTTTCAGTGCCAACCAGATAGACTTGCAGCGCGTGAGCTGTGTCACCGTGACAAGAACATTTTGTTATTGTATCACAGCTCACAATGTTAACAGAATAATTATTAGATGGAGATCTTTGGGGGGAAATGGCCTCAAAACAAGGGTTGGGCACGGGGAACGGAGTGGAACTGGGACTAGCACTTCGGCTCTCCTGGAATCGTTCAGGTTTTAAAATGTCGGTGCCACATTTCGACTCCTAATCCGTCTCGCGGAGGAAGCCGCCCTAAACAAACAAAGTACCAATAGTGCGCGTGCGGCGCGGAGCAAACGACGGACACGAGCGAAGTACAACCAATAGGAAATGTGAGTGCGCTGTGCTGGCGAGCAGCAAGTGCCGACAACGCACAGACAGCAACCGAAGACTACAGGATAATGCGGGGTGTGATAATTATGGATGTTCGACAAAGGTCAAAAGTGTGGCCGCACTTCATCAAAAAAAGACCAAGCTGCTCAGTGCAACACGCACAAAAATAATCTCGTGCAAAGGAGGTTGCACGTCTAATATGATTAAACACCTCCGCTTACATGGGGTAGCATTGTTAGAATGTTTGGTGTTTGACGCCAAAAAAAAGAAAGATAAAAAATAAGGAATCGGAATCGAGAATCGTTAGGAACTGGAATCGGAATCGCCCAACTTCAACCGATGCCCAACCCTACTCGAAACAATGCTTAATGCTTGCTCAATTAAGCAATTTATGCCTCTGGTTAGGTCATTATCAACACAGGATGGCCTAGCTGTAGCGATCAAAACACCAAGCTATATTTGCACAAGACACAAATCACTAACAAGACAGGCAGGGAGCAGAGTCCGAAAGAGAGCATGATTAGTTTTATTGACTAAATGTTGTAACTGCTAGGAAATATTGTCTTTGTTTACCAATGTTTCGTCAAGTCAGTGGGTTTTAATCAAACTGTCGTGACTAGAAGAAGATGGACACATCCACGTTGCATGACCTTGCATTTTAGAACCAAAGCAGTCCTTTGTGATGGAAATGTTTGCATTTGCTAGGTTGGGAAGGTGAGAAGTCTAAGTTCATCAAACTAATCAAAGTGTGTTACCATTACACTTGGACCAAAAATATGAAACAACACCCCTTTTTAGCTAGAGGCAGCACTTTAGAAATAAAGAGCTCAGATGTGGCCTGCTGGTTATTATGTGGCCATTGAAAAGCAGGCATGCTGCAATCACAATGCATACTTACTGAGAGAGATCAATGACTGTGACCAAAAACAAAAAGCTGAAAACGTGGTAATCTATTCATATACTTAGGCTATCATATGATATACTGGATATATGATATTGCTGTTGTGCTTTATAAATTCGATGTATTACTTATCTGATATGTACATTTGAGGCAACCTTTCTAACAGTGGAGGACTTTCATTAAAAAAAAAATGTTTTCATTAAAAAAAAAAATCAACATAACAAGGCACTTTTAATTAATTAAGGATGTTAATGGGAAAGCTGTCTTAAGCAGTGAGTTATGAGACATCCATTTACATGCATGCGATGTATGCTGTACATTAAGCAGAGTGGTATAATGTATATGCAAATAATTATGTCTTTCTAAACTTCAGTAGAATCATATGCAGGGCTGAAAACTGCTTGTATACATTAGAGGAGACACAAAAAGGATACGCGATTATCTTGGAGGGGGGAAAAAAATCAGATGGCATGAATTTCCATCCAGTCCTGACAAGTGCAGTGAACCTTCATTTGCAATGCTTGATTTAACATTTGTAATTCCCTCTTAGGCGAGTGAAGGCAGTCAAACTGGCATCATGACAAAAACAGATTTGTGGTGGTAATGTGGTTTAATAATGTCTGCTTGTTACAACAAGACGAAATAGCTTAATATTATATTCAGGTGACAAGGAAGCCATTTGTCGAGCAGAGTTGAAAATCAAGGTGTTTCCCAGTGAGAATTTAGTAGGACATCTAAAACGCTTGTGTTGAAGCCACTCTAAGTGCAATTTTCAAATCATTTAGCCTAATAGCACAAATGGTATTTTCAACCTACTCTTAACAAATCAATTAAAGAAAAACACCAATGTGCTAAAAATACCAAATTTGCTGAAAACATTCAAATAGGACTCAGGTAATTATGCTGTTAGGCTAAAAATATGCAAATATCAGTCTCTACTATTTTGAAAGGAAGGAAGGAAGGTAACATGACACAGCTATGAGAAGTTAACAGCATCAAGTATGGCAGTGCAGCTCCAAGATGGTATTGAAATGGGAGTTTAGAACATACTGAGAGGATTTTCCCACCCCACTAAAATATTTGAAGTAAAAAAAAAAAAAAAGCAATCATTAATTGGTTACTAATTTTCCCCGTTGTTCATCAAGGTTGGTTGGTAAGGCACACGTTCTTTATCTAAAGGCATATATTTATCTATTTTTACATTGACCAGCGACATTAAAGACAAAACTTGTGTCGCCTTTAAGCACCAAAAAGAACAACTGTAATTATAAACATTTAACTATTTGTTTCAAACAGAGTTTTGAACTCTATAAATACATGAGTATGCCGAAAGTAATGTTAACACTAAAAGCTGTCTAACATTTAAAGGTCAAAAAGCAGGCTAACACAAACAACACAAATTACGGCAGGTTTATTCTAAACAATTGTATAGTTTAATCTTAGACTGTGCATGACATTAAGTACTGTATGTTTTAAATATCCCAAAACATGAAGCTGTCACGCCTTTCCATCTCATGCATGTTGTTCAGTGTGTGAAATGCTAACAAATAGTTTATCAGTGTGTGCACATCTTACCAACAAAGAATGAGTACAAATAAATTTTCTATTTCAGAACCATGGCTGCCGGCTAAGAATGCCACAATGCTTGTTTGTTCTTTGTGCTGCTTTGTGTGGGGCATAAAGAAGAGCTGTGATTTATCTTTGAATGGTTAATGGAATTCTATTGTACAACCCGTGTTCATGTTTTCTTATTTCTACTTAACAAGTTGCCATTTTGGCTATATAAATCCGCTGCAAGGGGCGATGGCACCTTTTGTGAGAGTGGGTGGGTGGGTGGATCGAATATGTTGCTTCACTTGAGCAGTTCAATTTTGAATTAATCAGCACTTACAAGATGCCTGGACTATATCTGCTAGCCTTAAAACATACACGGACTTCAAACAGACACTTCTCAGGTTTGTGTTTTAATCACCCATAGATGATAATGCTTCTCTAAATTAAAAAAAAAAAAAAGAAAAAGCAATTGAAGTAGGAGATAACAGTATCACTTGATCCTGATGCAAGATCAGCGAACACCAAAAGATAAATAGTCACACAGATGTCCTCATGACTCTCCTCCTGCTTCATTGGGAAGGGACACGGATTTTCATTTGTAGCCCTTTTAAGGTCAGAACCTTAACTCAATAATCAGGGTTTTACAACACCTTCAGCAACAGATTTGGAGTGTACCCCGCCTACTGCCCCAAGACAGGCCGGGATAGGCTCCGTTCAGCACGCCCGCAACCCTTGTGAGGATAAGCGGTTTGCATAATGGATGGATGGATATTTGAGCACAAAGAGTGGAACAACACATGTGGACAGATGATAAAAATACTCGGAATATATTCTTTATCCTCTATGAAAAATTACCAATATTACCAAATCTGAGCTGGATCACAGAATTAAATCATGATGCATCAACAGTTTGTTTCACATTCTATTCAGTTATAGTTATTTTGTTAATTACTACTTTGTACATGATAGTGCAATTTTTTAGGGGTGTAACAAAAACCGATTTGAATCAAAAATCAATCCATTTAATCAACCGTATCCAATCATTACATTTTAAAATGGACTGTCCTTGAATCATATCACAACACGTGTCAAGATACGTATCATATCATCTTGTTTGAGAGATGCACACCGGGTATAAATCAGTTTCATGTTACTGATGATTTGTTGTCCCTTTGTATTTAATTAATTTGAATAATCTGGATTTTGGAGAACTTTAACATGTTGCTACATATTAATAAATGTGACAAAAGCTGCAGCCGGACCATATCAAATCAAATCGTAATCCTACTGAGTCAAATCAAATCATTCCATTTGAAAATGTAATGTTATTGAATCGTATCATACCGCATATATTGATATACGGACCAAATTGTATTTTATTGGAAAGATGCACAAGCCTCCTTGTTAAAAACATCCGTCTATTTGTGTGGGAGGCCGAAGCGGATTAAAAGGATTTCCATTCATTTCAATAGTGTTGTTAGTCACGGCTCACGGAACGAAATAAACTCGTATCCCCCAAGGCACCACCGTATAGAAAATTAGATATGGTTAAAAATGTGAATTTTCATACAGTGTATGTCAATCAGAACTATAAAAGTTGTGGAACTATTGTTCGTATCAGCGAGGTCATGGGCACAGATAGCACTGGGGCTGGAAGGGAAATGCCCCACTCAACCAACACCGCCTCAAAGGAGGAGTATTTCGTTAGTCAGCCTTTACAACGGAGCATAAAGTGAGCCTGATGTTGGTGTGCCATGACCAACAGTGCCTTCAATTTGTTCATGAATGTTGGCATTTCCAAGCTCCAAGATAGAATTTTAATCAGAATCATTCCCCCTGAAGTGGAGGCTCAAACTCAAAAAAATCGGATGAATGACACGAGTTAAACTTTTAACGTATCTGCTTATCACGTTAACCGAAGTTAGCGCGCTCAACTTTGGCATGATGTTGCTCCTGTCACGTTTCCGGGATGGAGGAGCCAAATGCAGGGAGGCAGGAGAAGCAGGGGGTACTGAAGAAAATATTTATTAACAAAAACGAGTACAAACAAATCTTGAAAAGTCCAAAACTCAAAGTAGCAAAGAAACACTAAGAAGCAAAATATAAAACCGTGAGAAACAAAACAACCTGACAACGACAATGATCCGACAAGGACAGAACAAAAACTAGGAATTTAAATACAAGCATACTGACAAACACCTGGACGAGACACACAAGGTAGGAGGGAGCTGATTGGCTAATACAAGGGGGTGGAATGCAGACAGGTGGACACAATCATTGACGAGATGGACGCAGAAATACTGAGAAAACAAAACTAAAAAAGCCCAAACATAACAGTTTCGAGCTCCAAGTTGCGACTTGCAGTGTGAAATGAACACTGTGGTAACAGTTTGAGGACATACTCAAGAAGCAGAAGCAGCTGGAGCTTTTGTCTTTTCACATCCCCCGTGGAATATCTTCCTCAGCACATCCTCATATAATCACCATGTTAATAAGATCATTAGTGCTAATTATCATGCAAATGCTGGTGTTATTTATTTTGGACGATTAATATTATTTGGAGAGCTTACTACATTGGAGCACTGGACTATGCAAATCAGCCCCAAACTAAGTAACACATCACTGGATTAAAAAGTCCTGACATCCTGTCTGTCTTTGTGGTTTAACACCCAAAAAATATGCTCAGTTTTCCCCGAAGACAAGTAGTAAACAACTCTGCAGATTTGTGAGCATTTGGCAGGACAACTAAAAGAATTTGGAACAGCCCTGAGATAGCAGAGCACTTATCCAAACTGGTCAAATATCCCTACGGATAACACAATTATCTGGAATTATTGGATGTTTTCTGCCTATAAGCCAAGGTCTAACTTGGTCTAAAGACGTCTTTTCTCTGGATGAGATGAAGCTCCTGTGATGTTGTGATCAAAGTTCTGTTCAGGCATCTCTGATCCGTTTGTCGCAGCACATTCTCCTATTAATAGACGGCCAATTGGTGCAAAATTCCAACGGGATGCAAGCTGGCTGTTATCTGCGCCTCGTGCAAAGGTTTGCACAGCCTTCAGGTGTTAATTAAATCTCCACTGACATTCCCTCATGCTGCCCTGCAGAATCGGCTGCAGTTGAATCGAGCAACGAAGCTCTCATCCCACCGATTTTCGCTCAAGAGGAGACGGTAGAATGTTTCCTGAGAGCAAAGGGAATCGGCAGAGCTTGAAGTAGGCCGGTTTGTAAGCGGCCGCTACATTTCTGGAGAGTTGGGAATTGATTTTCTGACCGCGGTCTACCTCGGTGGCGATCGCTGAGCCTTGAAGTGCAGTCTGGACGTCTGCAGTGCTGCCTGGCGCACACGCATAGAAGCGCACACACAACGCGAGGCCTTGCGCATGTGCGCAAACACACACACACACAGAGGCACACACAGACAGACAGACAGACAGACAGGCCCAGGGCAGTGAGGTATTATTCCAGAAGAATTGATCAAACGACCTTTAATGATCCAGTTTAAACTGTCTGCCACTCTCTGTGCCTTTTCCCCAATTTAATAACTTCCTTTCTATCGTCCACAATCCTTGTTCCACGGGGAGATCGATGGTCACGGACTATTTGTGGGGCAGCAAAAAGTCCTTCCTACCAATCCAGACTGAACCTTACTATGTTATTCCATCTATGTATCACACACGGGATGCCCCTTGTGAAAAGCAGTCTCTAGCACCATGCACCAGAATACATAACAGTTTAATTAAGTCCAAAGCTCACATGAGACATAAACTCTACATTACCTTGAAGAGAGAATATGCATAGCATAAACAAGCATACATTACTTTGCATGAACATATGCAAGAGCACAAATATGCAAAACGTATATATATATATATATATATATATATATATATATATATACACAATTAATGATATCATATATTTGTATCATAATTTGACCAAAAAAATCCAAAAATGCAATGTAATAAATGAAATGTTAAACTAAACTACCTCTTCATAATACAATCTAACATCCAAAGTGAGTTTACTTCAAGGTTCAAACCTTTTTTTAACCCCATAGGAAGTCCAGTTTGGTGGACTAATTTGATCCAGCCTTAAATTGTCAACCACTGTCAACTGAACAGGCACACGTGAATGATATGATTAACAGTAACATTTTTAACAGTTTTACACGTGTAAAAAGAAGTTTCAGCTATTTCTTGTAGAGCGCGTCCTCTGCGTCGGCAACGAGGTGTAGCCTATCCCAGCTGATTTCGGGCGAGAGGCTGGCTTCAATACACCCGGGACCGGCCGCCAGCCGATCGCAGGGCGCATAGACAAACAACCATGTATACTCACATTCACGCTTAAATGTGGGGCAGTGTGTAAAGGAAGACTTTTTGATGAAGTGAATGGATCATATTAGATGGTGAAAGTGTACACAATGTTGTGTTTAGTGAGTGTGCGTTTAAACTTGACCACTTAATATCCCGGCGTGAACCTTTGCAGTTGGTCATGACTTTAGGCTCCATCAAAATTACAAAAAAAAACTGAGTTGAAGGGGTGTCATTGAGCGGAAGGAGACATGGCCATGGTCCCATTTACATAAGGACAAGATAACAAGGCCGGTCATTACCGGAAACAGATTTATCAGGTCGAGCTCATGAATAAAAGATCAGAGAGATTTATAATGAAGGTTTATTGTGTTTAGTTGGCCTTGATCTTTTAAAGATCTGACAAATATTCAGAACACATCTCCTCCATATTTAAGTAGCCCGTCCTGCAGAATCAGTGTGTCTAATCTGAGATCTCTATCTGCCTGTTCTCGGATTGCTGCTGCAAGAACTTCCCAACAGACCGTTTTATTATACTGCAATTAGTGCCGAACACACCAAGTGTATGTTAAGCAGCGAGCACAGTTGCTAGCAGATGGGTTGGAAATGACATGCGGTAATCGTTTCTTTCATCTCATCACGCTCATTTACAGCATATGGCTATGTCTCTTAAAAAGTTGCCAATTTTGCACCAATAAAATGGATCCTGCTACTGTCTTCCACCCCATTTTCGTAGGTATTGCGCGTATTCAAGGATTTAAAATAGGTAAAATGTTACTAAGATTTCAGAATGAGTAAGGATAGGCATCTGACCACGTGGGAAAAATCATTCATGAGTTACCGGTATTCGTTTATTGATTTGAATGAACATTTACTTTTTGTAACTTACTTTAATTTAAGGCGTGTTTTCATGAGATACGAGTTTAATTCTTTTCTTCACCACACAATCTCATAACACTCTCATCTGAAAATGTTTTTCCCATTTGAAACAAGTGGAAATGCCTTTAATCCATTCCAAAGTACCCCCAAATTACTAACTTTGAAAAAAAAAATAGCACTTTATAATAGTGTACACTGAGTGTATGCAAGCTTCATTTTTTGCTTGAATTCCATGATTATCGTGCCGTTCCTGCTAATGTATGGGCCTTGACCTCATGAGGGCAGTATAATACAGACAGAGACATGACACGAAGGATTTTTACAACTGACTCAGCAATGACAAAAGTAATTTATTTGCAAAGGATAAAGAATATATGCGTGTGAGTGTGTATTATCTGTCAACATGTGTTGTTCCACCGTATGTGTTCAATTATCCATGGCGTAGTGGGTTATAACACCAGTGATATCCATTAGCCCACCTATGAGTATGGGACAAGGAAAACAAGACTTAACAAAGGAAATCCAATGAAAACAATGCAAAGGTTCACCGAAACACTGAACTTGACAAGATTCTCATGTGGCTGTAGAATAAAGGAACTGTTAGACCAAATTCGACTTTATTATAACCCAGGACACAATGTAGAGGAAAAGTGCACGGATTACACATAAATGCTTTATAAACAACATTTCATACGTTCTTGAGCTCCTCAAGTTTTCCGAACCCTGGACTCATTTTCCTTCTAGCTGTCGCTGGGTGCCTGTGACCTTCCTTTACCTATGATGTTCATTAGACCTGAGCAACACTAATAACTAGTCCGAAGTCCAAGTCCAAATGAAAGACCCAGCCAAAGACACACATACCTGAAATCATACTCCAACCCGAAAACTGACATACAAATACATACATGGGAATCTACTGGATTGGAAGCAAAATACCTTTTAATGAGAAAAACATATTATTTATTATAGTCTACATAAAAAAAGAAACAACACGTGAATGTTAAATGTGCCAACGTTGCACATGTTGGCTCCCTCATCCGTTTCAAATTGTACTCGCCTCTGGCTGCACTGCTCGATTTGAGTGACTATAATGACCGTCCTGGGATCCAAAGCATGCACGTAGGCTTTTGGAGTGCTTTGTTATACTAAACAGGAATATCTGCAGGGCTCATGAGGCAAGTTAGCACAGTAGTCTTCCAGCTCAGATAAAATAATTATTCCATCCCGTGTCTCGTTTTCTTTTCTTTTTTTTAATAGACAAACAATGATGGCAGCCTTAAACCACAGACAGAAGTTCACTTTCAAGCAATCCTTCAACATTTTAACCTTCAGAGAGACATCATCCTGGAATGGGCAACTTTGTGTCATTGACAATGCAACATTGCACTTTGACTGCAAGTTCTAAGTCTCATATTTAAATGTTTGGACTTTTTATGCAAAGCACTGAACATACTTCCAAATAGTTTTAGTTGTAACTGAGTGTTCCTACTACTATATTACTGAACAGGAATAAAACAAGACTTCAAAACAATGTGAGGTTGGTCACTCATGCTTCCCTTAGTTTACTCTCCTTACAGGTGAGGAGAGAAATGTAAAGTACCTGTATAATATCACCATTGTCTGTCCACATAGGAGCAATATGATACACTAGGGATGCACATTGTAGTGCTCTTGTGAAACTACACCATCAGTGTACAAGCACAAACAAAACATAAACATCAGCTCACTGACAGTTAAGGGCCCAAAGGAAGCTTTTTATTGTATTTCTGTCTTATGAACAGCGAAACAATTCTTTACATGTTTTCTCAGTCCAAATAAGGTGCACATTGTTGAAAGAGTGGCAACTAGCAGAACAATTTTGTCTGATGAAAAACTGGCAAGACAGGCGATGAAGATGTAGCAAGAGAGGCAGCCTATATGATAGGCTAAAGGCTAGAGATACATGTTCACCGCTTCCTAGCCTGTTGCTAGCCAACGTCCACTCGCCGAACAATAAGGATAAGATGAGAGCGAGGATTAGCACCCAACGTGAAATCAAGGATTGCTGTGCTCTGAAACCTGGATAAATAACAAAGCGTCCAACTCAGCTACCCAGCTTTAGATGCACTCCATCTACCGCGTAAACCGCACAGCTACCTCGGCAAAAACAAAGGTGGGGAAACGTGCGTTTTCATCAACAACAGATGGTGTGCGGACGTTCAGGTGATGGAGAAATACTGCTGGAACGACATCCGTAGCTTATGGTAAAGTGCTGCCCATTTTTTTTACCAAGAGAATTCAGAGCTGCTCTTCATGTTGCGCTAGCTTGACCGCATTGCGTCACTGATAATCACGAGACTACGCACCCAAACGCCGTGTTTATTGCAGCGGGAGACTTCAACCACTGTAACCTCAGAGCTGCTCTTCCAAAATACCACCACCGTGTGACAAGTCCAGCAAGGGGAACTAACACACTGGACCGAGTTTATGTGAAGGATGCCTATAAGGCTGTGCCCAGTCACCAATTGTGGCTGACTACTTATCCGTGTTGCTCTTGTCCACCTACAGGCAGCTCCTCAAGCAGAACCCCCCAGTAAACAAAACTGTTACAGTTTGAAATTAGCAACTGATTATGCACTTCTGAACAGCTTTAATACAACAAACTGGGATGTGTTTAAGATTGCCGCTGTAATTAAGTATGGTGGTGCTCTGTACAGTAAGAGGAATATGCCTGCGTCGACACATTACACCAGCACATGCAGCAACAACTACTAGAGCCATTGTTTACACTGTGCAATACCTCTGCAACCTGCAACACATGAAGAGTCGAATACACCTGTATCCTTGCACATTATATACATATTTTTCTTTTTGCACAAGCTAGTGTATTACTACTACCAAACACAAATGCAATGTTCTTTTTGTTCGTATGTACATTGCCTAAACATTGCATGTACTTTTTAATTTGGAATGGATTATTTGTATTTACGGTGGAAGGTCAAACAAATTTGCAGGTTGTCAAGAGGCTTATTATGTTTGACTTTGGAGTCCTATATGTGTAAATTGTTTTGTTTGGACAGTATGGAAAATATGCTCCTTAGTGCCACCCAACAGTAGTTCTTACTAACCACGGAAATTATTTTTAATGGACAGACACAACGTCCCTATATGTACTCAGTATTCAATAATTTAATTATTCTACAATTTCTGTTTAGTTTCCATCCTAAGCCAGACCCATTCTGCGTTCCACCTGTGGATCTGAACTTAATGGAGGAAGTCGACGTCTGCATTTTGCAATCACTGTCGCATGTTGCGAGAGGAAATGGGAGATTTCATAGTCCACATGAGGTCTTAGGTGTCTGGTCTTTGGAGAGAGTCTCATTAGACTTCTCATTACAGATTCAGCAAGCTCCTGTAATGACTGCTCACATTTACAAATCGCCTCAGACATGAAAGGGGGTATGACAGCCACGTACACAGGCAATCTCATTGCTGCCAAGTCCTCTGATTAGAGTCTTTGAACAATAATGCATGTCTATGGAGGTTTGTAAGCTGGGACAATTAAAAAAAATCCCCCCATGTAAATCACCTAGTAATGTGACATTACTGCATCCTACTGTACGATATGTATTTGACATACATTACTGTCAATGGGATATATTAAATCAATTCAAATGTGAGCAGCATCTCTGGTGGATAGCTGCTGTGAATTAAATTGAAGTCACAATTGTCTGCTATGTTCAGTGGAAATCGCAGCACAGAGGCATGATTGCTCACTTGGATTGCAGAGAATGTGATAGGTAGGCTAAATGTAAGAGGGTGCTGGCATGCGACGTTATATTTATTACCAGGCCATCACATTATAGTATACGCTTTAAATGAGCGGGCCAAGCTCGTATGCCGGAAATAGAATTCTTGCACTTAGGGAAATTGTCTTTCGTAGAGTAAAATCTAAAGAAACGTGTGTATCTCATTTGTATTTTATTATCATAGTCAGTCAGGCCCCAGGCTATAGTATTAGATATATAAGTAATACTGTACATGCAGAAGTGAAGACTAGGCAAATAGTATGGCCAACAGCCTTCTTCCAGCACTACTGGGAAACTACTGAATTAAAAGACTTTAATCAAGCCTTCTGTCTAGTAGACGTGTATGTCTGTACTTGTGTGTGTTTTGTATGTGTGTGTGTGTGTATTTGCACTCTTTGCGTGTCTGCACTCTGATTCGCACGGCCCATGGCTGGAATGAAGCATGGCTATGAATATCAATTTTGCACTCATCATTGACTGCACCACCACTACCGACCATGCGACCACCCAACCCATCCGGACGGCACACCTGACACAAAAGCCAATCAGCTTGTGTGTGTCAGCATTCGCAGCCTATAACAGCAGCTTATAGTGCTATCAATTCTTTAATTCCAATTACAACTCATAAGGATATGTCTTAAATCTAACAATCTAATTATTTGTAATTCATTTTAAAACGTTACAACTTAAATCAAATCTATCAGACACGGTAATATAGCTAAACTATTTCTTTGTCAAGCCACATGTTTGCATGACGAAATTCAGAGGACTCCTTATTTTAAAAATATTAATGGTTTAAGTATTAATGATTAACAATTAAAAATCATTTAAATAAACACTCAACTGTACAATAAACTTGTGAGTCCCGTGAAATGCAGTGGATCCAACCCAGTAAGGTCAAAAATGAAAATTCCTCAAAGATAACACACACTCACTTTTTGTATATTCATTTCTTCTCTACTGTGTACTGAGCAAAGGTGGCTATGGTATCCAATAACTATGGTAAGAGAAAGTCTACTGTACAATAATATGACTCATGTAAAAGTGAAAAGTAGTTCTCCAAATAATGTGGGAAAATTACTACTCAGCTCCTGAATAACTAGTGAATAACTTCAGATTTTTTCCTTTTTTAATCAGAGCATGAACACCAACTACATAAAAATTTCAAATTATTCACACAATTATGCCTTACTCCTACTTAAAGCATTGAATTAAAAGAGCATTGAAAATGGTTGATTGTGCAATGGCTACTTTCAGGTTATGAATAATAGCACAGAATTCTCAAATATCGAACCAATCAGCATTTGCAGTATTTGGCTCTAGTGTCTAATCATCAGTCTGCAATCATCATACAACAGTAACATTTCTCCTGACTACCCCACCAACGCAGCACTTTTAAAAGTAGGTACAGACCATACAGCGAAAAAGGTCACGTTTCTTTTCTATCAATTCAGTTTATTTTCTACAATAAAACTGGGCCAGAGATTGTCAAATCCAAACTCCCCATTGCGCTCCCCATTTAAATATGGCGCCTAATCACCTCCTTTACATTGTTTGAAAGAAAAGTAATAGCAGCCGGCAAGTCAGCACTGGCAGAGACCGCACTGCACACTGCACTCTCATTATCTGCTGTGACTTCAGGTCTTCCATATTAGCCAACAATAAGCACTCTGCAGGACCATCTGCTTTGCCAGCTCCAGTTATTTTAGAACTGGGTGGGAGAGACAGCCGCGGAGAGCAGGGAAAGGAGAAAGAACATAACGTGCTATTTGTGGAGATAATAAAAAGACACGAGGCCAAGAAAGGAGAGTATACAAGACTTGAAAATGCATGCAGACCTCGACTATAAAAGTGGTCCTTGAGCCCCATCAAGGAAAATAACTGCCAGTCCTTGTTACGTCCAAAGTCAAGATGCCCAGTCATGAATTTCATCAATGGCTGTCTGATTTGAAAACATTTATGCTGAGTGTACCCTTTTGTAATATTCAAAAGACCTTTCATCAAAGATATTCTCTTGATATCCATTGGGTTGGGTAACCCTAACCCTAACCCACCCACAGGTGGAGGTTAAGAATAGCATACCGGAGCTGTTTCAATGATCTAACCAGTCTGGGCAACAGTGTCACACTAATTCAATACTGACTTCAGATACAGCAGGTTTAGCACCAAGCAAATCAATAGCTGAACCTGAACCAAATATATGTAATATTGTAGAGGAATTTAAATAAAGTTTATGGAAACGTTTGGACACAATTCCTAATTACTGGCTCAGTGCTTTGGACAATTTCTCCCAAAATCGAAATGTTATGCTCTCATCTTTGCGTGAACAGTTTGCAGGAGGCACTTTCCTGTTGTCAGCGCACAACGCAAGATTCGTAAAGGCCTGCTTGTATAAGCTTGGTGTGGAAACACTTCAAAGCCTTGACCCCAACCCTATCTCAATGGTCAATGGCATTTGACCTCTCAAATCTTATTCTGGGTGAGTAGAAGAAAACATATCCCACTGACAGCCTGCCACATTTTGTATCAATTATTCTTAGAGTGGAAGCTATCATAGCCGTAAGAGTAGACTACTGTACATTTTTCCATTATCACTTTTTGTACAGCTGTCTCAATATTTTTGTCATGAAAAAAAAAAACATACCTTTCGTCTGATCTCCTCCTCCATTTTGATGGGGCATCCAAGTTCAGCAACCTGTCTGACCCCATCACTGGCCAAGCCTCCATATTCCCACAGCACATAGTTCTTCGAGTGGGATGCGCCAATAATGGCCGACCAGTGATTGGCACGACCTGTTAAGAAGGTCATCTCATTAGCTGAGCATACAGACACGGGGTCTGTCCCTAGCTATTCTCCATGCATGCTGGGCCACAACTCAAGAAACAAGATTTGTTCAGTTTTATGCCTCTGCAACGGTCATAGTAGTACTAGTCACCCTTACAGCATGGGCTTTTCCATTTACTCAATTACGTGACATCAGGATATGTTCCTTGTTGTAGTTGGTAGCAGACCAGATTTCTTCTTTTCCCAGGTTAGTCTACTTTTAGCATCGTAAGTAATGATCCAACGTGAATTCAACAACTCAGTTGGCATGTATTATTTATTCATTTCATCATCAACACGTTTCTCCCACATTCTTACATGGTCTCTTACTCCATAATGTCATTGGGTACATCACGTTAATTTGTCTGTGCTACATTTCGTCGTGACATCTACTGAGTCATTAGACATAGCATCATCATTTGACCAGACATTTTTTTCAGACATGCCTATGCATTAGTGTCTTGCAAAAACGATTGTCGTACGTATTACAATCAAGCATATCACAGTACCTGCAAGAATCAAGGCCATTGACCCACACACCTCACAACTGTCCACTTTTTTTTTTTTTTTAAACCCAAATATGGTCTAGTAAAGGCTGCTAGTTTCTGCCTCTCTTTTCATATGGCTGAGCGCTGCACATTTCCCCGCCATTCACTTATGGTACTTCTAAATGTTGCATATTTTGAAAAAAAGTACCAACAGATGTAGCTTTTATCATGCCATGACCATCCTCTTCTAATCTTAATGGTATTCACCTTTCAGGTCAAATCTGTTATTATTTACAGAAGGCTCTAATTTAGGCCAATCAGTCCATATATTATTTGTAGAAATCTGATTTCCAATCAAATAGTTAGGGTGTGACACCGCAAACGTTGCATTTATGACAAGTTCTGTTCACTGACAGCATACTGGTAATGAATTAAATATAGAGCGAATGGAGAGCGAAAAGTTCTGATATTGAAAGTGACAGTTGATTAACTTACTTTGTTAATTTGTAACTAGCACTTTCACACAGTATTACCGGCGATAGTACCGGTTCCATGCTAAGTTAGCATGAATAGTTCAGTGCTGTTAGCTTAGCGAATGCTGTGATTTCATGTCCATAAGTAGGACTCATATTGGTTCACCTTTGCTGTGTCTGATATATATTCATCATGTGCCTTTTGCATTTGTAGTCACTGTTGAAATCAAGTAATCAGTAAAGTAACCGTTACTTTTCAAAGGAGTAATCAGATTACTCGTTCAAAGTAACTGTGGCAAAACTGGTAGTGGTTCAGGTTTCACTTATTGAGGCTGTGAGTGTGCGTGTGAATGGTTGTCTGACTCGATATGTGTGCTGTTCTTGACCTACGAGCAGTCCAAAGTGTAGTCTGGCTTTCACCCAAGTCCGCTTTAATAGGCTCCAGGTCTGTGCTACCGTGAAAAGGATAAGCATTATAGAAAATGGATGGACATTCTCAGTTGGGCTACTGCAATTCTTCACTTTTGTCATGTGCATGTAAAATTAATGGCTCAGATTGCAAAACATTCTTTTTATTTGAGGTATTTCGACATACTCTACTAAATATGTCACCTTGTAAGCAAAAGGATTCGTAACTGTTCACGGTTTGCGCTTGCTACTTTAAGTGTCAGCTAAGTTAGCCTCCAGCAATCCTTTACAGGATGAGCAGTATTGCAAATGGATGAGACTTGTCCATCTGGGATATATTCTTAACGTACGTCAAGTTCCCACTGCTGCAGGTTCCTATTGTCCTTTGAGCGCATTCACATGCTTTGGGGTTTTAATTCACTTCAGTTGGTGGGTCTTCAACTACGCGTGGCATTTCTAATGATATGTAACCAAACTGGTACTGCTATGGGTATGGGTTAATACAGACCTCAAATAGTGGAGTGGGCCCCCTAGTGGGGCACACTGTGATGCCGGCCGGGGGGGTCTGTTGACGCCGGGGTACATGCTTTTTATATTCTTACTAGAATGAGTTATAATTGCACATCCACTACAGTAGTTGGCAGTGGCAATCACATTGTATTTTTTTTTTATTTCAGGCAATTTGATGCATTTCAAATTTTTGCTGTTAATAACAATGGTAATAACGTTATTCTCTGTTGTAAGTTGATTTTAATAATAATAATAAGGATAAAATGTTCTGCCGAGGTGTACTTATAACAATTTCTTAGAAAATGATACTGTTTATAGTCAAGGCAAAGAGTTGAAGGGGTGCAAAATGTTTTATTGTTCCTAATGGGGGCGTAATAGAAAATAATTGTTGCAAAGCACTGGGTTAATGGGAAGCCTTTATGTAGCCCCGGCTCCGAGCACTTTTTGTTGCTTCACGTCAGCACGTGGATGGGGAAGACTGCTATGCAAGGTGGTAAGTTACACATTATGCAAATTTACACAAATTGACTCACTCAGTAGCAGTTTAGTGCTTGCAGCAAACCATTTGAAGGATTTCCTTGTAGATTGTTTGGTGACGTTTAACCCTTATTCTTAGCACTACCTCATGAGTTGTTGATTTAAGAATATATGAATTTGTATTTCATCAGGCTTGGCCCAAATTTGGAACCTGAACACCGTCGCCACGAGCACACATTGACAGTCGTGATGGTAGCTAATGGATCTTGAGATATATCAAATGTTAAATTCATGGTTTTAACAAGTGGTTCTTTCACACACACTGGCATTAAAGAATGGATTTCTACTGAGTCTTTAGAAAAACAAAAGAGTATTTCTGGAGCACTGAAACCACCGTTTGAGAATGTGATTTTTTCAGAATTTGTTTTATTAACTAAATTAAATAATACCTTCAGAAAACTCTACATCAGATTAATTAATTGCGCACCTGCACTTGTAATCCAATTCCATTCAATTTGCAGATATGTGGCAGCTGGGCCATTAGCATAAGTAAACACCCTCCCAGCACGTAAAAGCAGATAGCATGGTAGCGTGTAAAGAAAACACACAAAAGGGAGATGTGAGAAATTAAAATGCCTGAATGAAAAACTAGAGCACAGAGGAAAAAATCTGTCTTTTTGAAGTGGCTGTACTGCTTCAGGGAAGTGAAGCTTTCTGCTGTGCCAATAGGGTTCATGTCAATTTACTGCCTGTTCACAATTTCCCCATAAAGAACTTGGTAATAGGTGCACCTAATAAAACTAATTGTGAGATACATGTGAGAATGCGTTCCATACCGACTAGTCTCTCTTTTAGAGAGTGAATTAGGGTTCGCTTCGATCTGAGGGTTACTCCACTCCCAACAGTGTATTGATCCGCTTTTAACGAGAGGCGCGGTAATCCCTGAATACATTCACATCCTGATAGTAAGGCACAAGGTTATGAACACACACACACACACATCTTAGGCTGGCAAGCTTGCAGTTTTTGAGCGGACTCATGATCAAGATGATAAAACAGAGGCGACATGATGAAGAGCAGATTAGTTTTCGCTTACGTGGGTAGTCTTTGGGATGAATCTTCTCTGACCAGTTCCCATAGAAGGTGACTCTGTACTTGGCCGTTCCACAGGCACAGCATTCAAGCAGTGGTTTATCTGTAGCATCTCCATACAGGGATTCTGCATTCAAATGAGGAATTGGAAAAACGTCGAGGAAGCAAGAATGACGGGCACTCAGCGAGACCATTATACTTGATACAGGAAATTGGTAATTTAAGTACTATACATGGGAAGCCAGAGGAAGGGAAAAGTTGGGCGTGAGAAAAGGAGCTATATTGTTTTTGCAGTATAGCATCCAATGTCACACATCTCCATGGGGTCAATCCCAATTATAGTCATTCACGCCAAAGCCCAACGGCTGAGTGGAACATCATCAAAAGCAAGACTGAAGCAGAGTGAAATGCGGAGCCAAAGTGAATTCCCGCAGGTACACTGAAGCATCCAGGAACTGGCGGGGAATCCTACCTTTCTCGCACATCTTCTTAGTGAGTGAGCCTTCATCCTGGAAATAGATAATCCTCTTCTGCACAATGCTTGCCCTGCACAAGCACAACAAGAGATGAGGGCAGTGAGAAGATTGTCAGAAGCGTCACCAAGTACAGTTATAAAACTAGGGTGTAAAATGAAATTACATATATTCAGAGATATTGAGGATTATGAAATATATTTGGAGGAACTGTGAGAGAAACTTTAGTGAGGCAAATGCAGAATTCAAAAAGATGGCACAGTAAAGAACAGTAAAAGCTGTATAAAATGTTCCATCTGTACATTTAAAAAAAAAATAATAATAATTTTAAAAAATAACCTAAAATATATGTAATGTCCATGGGTATTGCGGGGTACGAATAATAGCTCAAATGTGGGCCCACTCTAAAACAAAATCCCTTCTTTGCGACTGTCCAATCTTCCAACTATTGGGATTTCAAAAATTTACTGAAATAATGGACAAAAATTCTTTGTCCATTATTTCAGTAAATATTTGAGAACTTAAAAATATCCAATTTTTGCTGCCATAAAACTTGTTGTTAGTCAATTGAGGACATCTGCAAAAAAAAAATCTCTGGTGACGACGACAAGTCTGCCTCTCACCAACAATAACTTCGCCCTCCTCCACCGTCTATGTAATGTATGCACATTGATTTTGCTCGAAAGGAAAGTTACAGTGTGGTATTACTGTGGCACTCGTGTACATAATTCCCCAAACGAGCTAATAGTTTAATGGTCTGATCGGGCCCAGGTAGTTTTGCATGCATGACTTCCAGTTGACTTCCTGTTTTTGGCGCAACGATTCTAATTTTTTACACGCCTATAGCGTGATTTTTTTTCCGACATCATACTACAGTATTTTTTTAATTACCTCAAATAGGCAATTATTGATTGAAATTGAATGTGTTTCGATTTACCAACAATTGATCTTACGAACAGGCTCTTGGAAATCATTGCGTTCGTACCTGGGGGCTTCCTGTCTATATATAGACAAGTTTGTCATTAAAACAATCATTTTAAGGTCAACTCAAACTTAGCTGTTCAGTGTCTTTCGAATGACATTGAATCGGATCAGAATCCAAATAAAGCTACAACCTCTTCTGCACACAAAACAATCTGCAGCAATGTATACTCTGGCGGGATACAAAATGGGCAGTGGGACGTAAGGGTGAAGGAGATCAATTTGTAAGTGCCTGTTGATCTTATTCTGAGTTTTTGTTTTGTAGCCAAGTCACCTTGAAATTAGAGATTGAGTTTGAAGTACTCGATTTGAGAAACATTGAGGTTTTGAGCATCCACCATATGCCAGTAAATAAAATGCCTGCTCATATTTGCCCTGAGATACAAGCACACGGCAGTAAATACACGGCGCAACAGTAATGCTCTCTGAGATGGAAGTCGAGACCTTGTGCAAATTGAGCTGTCAAAGAGACTTGTTCCTCTAACTGGTAGGGTCTTGACATGTAAATCGGTCCCAAACAAACCTTTTGAGAGACCAAACTGAACACAAGGCCCCTGCCATCTAACATTCTAACACAAGCCCTTCAGTCAGTGATGGCTGCCGGGACGTTTCCATGGGGATGAACCCCAAACAATGTGGTGTGTGAATGTGAATGGAAGGGCTGGATGGTCCAGCTGGACTGGTCGCATACCAATTAAAGCGGAGTACCAAACTAAGTTTAGCTGTACGCAGCTCACATTCATGGACAGAATATACACAGTGCATGAAATTTGAAAAGTAAAGTGGATACATATGGCCAGATACTGCAATCCTCTCTTGATTCCTGTCTGAATTCACTGTTTGATTCAATCCTTAACAACACCAAGATATTGTTGATAAAGTGTTTTGGAGATATTCATTTGGAAAGTGAAAACATCATATGCATGTATTTTTTGGGTTACATTCCAGTTTTCTACGTCGAGAAAATGAGCAAAGCTGTATTGGTGGACCTTTCTTATATTGACTTATTCCTCCATTAAGTCGAGAAGATATTGGATTTTCTTTCAATAAACTTCCTTCCCTAATAGACAGAGGGCTTGCACACTGATATTGCACATTAATTTTAATCATTTCTTCGAGGAATTACCATCTCTCCCACATAAATGACATACTCATTTGCATACACACAGCAGTTTGTTAGGTTTAATGCAATGTGTGAAAAGTATACAGTAATTATTGTCATTTGAAATAACAGCAATTATACTAGTAATAATGGTAAAACTGCTTTTGTATATTACTCTCTGAATTACTTTGTCCAGCTGCAGAACTATGGCATTGACATTCCTAAGTATGACATTAATGGCCTATAAGAAGACAACAATGTCAAAACAAATTATAAAAGACATTTCAAATGGCATATTCAATAGACCTACTTGTCAATGAACTTCCGTTTGTTTTCAAATTAAACACTAATCATGACCTTTTTTTAATTACATATGGCCAAAGACTGAAATGTCACCTCCAGTCCTCCTTATAGGCTACTTCCAATATATAACTATTAGTCACTGTTTTCACTGCTTCACAATCACTGTTTTCATTCAAAAGTAAATATATTATAGACGGATAGGTCCAGATGGTAATTCTTGCAACATGTGTAATGATTAACCTGTAAAGACACATTAAGTGACTTCACAATTATTGTTCTGCCGTTACAACAACTGACAACATCTTAGCCAATGATGCATTATGAGTGAGTCAAAATCTGACCAGTGACAGTACAGTTAGACAGCAAAAAGTGATAACTGAAATTGCATTGCTTTTGTGCTGTGTTACTCCAACACTGGTTGAATGACACAGCAAACTCCATTAAGTGACTCATGTACTGATGAAGTACTTCTATATATTTTTTTTAATCTCATTAGAGTTTGCGAGTGTACCTAATATTGTGGTTGATTTGTTTGTGACCCAATTAGTTTCTATGCAAAAGATCGCTATAATGCAAATAAAACGATTCGAGGAAAGTGATGCCACCGACGCTCCTCTAATTGTTCATACTTTAATTCAATTTCATCCCAGTTTCAGATATCTCATTGAGAGTCCCATACACTGCTGAACCCTCGCCCATTTTACTGAGCTGGCCAGACAATCAACTGGAGTAATGCTTACTTAACATCCAATTTAAATTCTATCTCACTTTGCTCGGTCCACACCGCACCCGATCCCCATCACCCCTCAAGTGCATTGATTTGAAAGACTGCATGTGTGTGTGACCGAGAGAGAGAGAGAGAGAGAGAGAGAGTTAAAATGATCATTTCTTTCCAAAACTCTTTCCTTTTACAAGCTGAAGAGATGTGAAGAAGAAAAATTCAATTCTAATTTCGCCATGCCTTGGCTTCAACCAGATATTAATTGAATTAATTTATTTTCTTTTTGCTCCTCCTGTAGATTAAAGAAAAAAACAACAACTGTGCAACAATCCTGTGCGAACAGTGCACAAAACGCACATTTTAATGAGACCTGCTGTCCTATCGGTATTTGATAGAGGTATAGAGTTTGACACCTGCATGTGGTAGGATGTTCACTGATTTACTGTCTCACTAATACCGCCCATCGGAGTGCAACACACGACCCCGCATATCTCACACCAGACGGAGATGAGGAATAAATTGCCTCCTACCTACAAATGGAGAGAAAATTGATGGGGGAAACTTCACAAGCGACTGCTGTACTCACATATGACATATTATGGCTTTAAGGACCAAGATGAATAAAGCCCGCAGGTTCAGCTGTGGTAAAGTAGTTTCACTTTAGGCATTTACAGGTCACATTCAGTTTTATGATGAGGTGACTCCTGGTGAAATGCGTAGAAGGCAATTATTTACAGTCCAAGTACATTGACTTATAAAAGAGAAGCATTGGCTTTATTTCTGACAGTGAATAGAATGTCATTTAGGTTATGCTTCGATGTACTGTCCAGTGGAGCCGTTAGATACAAGTGACACAGCTTGGGTTTTTCAAGATATGAGCTGTTATTTTCTTGCTTTGACTTGCTAGCAAGTGCTTGAGATATGGGTGACGTGCGGTGCCAGCTAACTCAACTCAAATCACTTTTTAAAAAGCCGCAGATTGTCAACAATTAAAAAAAAAATAGTTTCAAGCTCTTAAATGCCACTCGTGGTTAAAGTTTACACTCCTCAAAGTATTCTTTCCATCTATCCAGCACACAAACTGGCACCAGTTAACACATTTCCATGTCTATCCTTACTCACCCTAACCTGCTACGCATGCTTTCCATCTCTATCTCTTTTTATCTTAAGACTTTTTTTTAACTCAATGATAGCATAATCTTATTTCAATGGCTTCAATTTTGCAAACTGAAAATTGTGTAGGTCACAGCTTCTCTGAATAATTGAACATTAACACTTATAAAATGAAACTTCACATCAGCAATAATACAGCTTTGACATCATGACCAGAAAATGATTGCTCGACAGCATTCATTCAGCTGTCATCACTATGCTGCTCTGTGCTTCGTATCTGGGAGTTGCGATGACTTACTATGATGCATTAACTGCCGACCGTGCAGCTAGCATGGGACCGATTCCAACTCAATGCCTCATTTACAATCAACCAGATCAATCTGCAGTCTGTTTTTTGGCAGGTAGCATGAGTCTGATGGTAAAGGCTCCGCTAAGCATTATACAAAATAGTAAGGGCATCAACCAACAATATTTACACCACGGACATACAATACAAAACATCATACCAATAGGCTACATAAATGAAGACCATGACTGAGGCACTGAGATATGCCCCACTGCAACACACAATCGTTGGTGGAAGGCAGTCTCAGAGTGCACACTTCACAGTGGCCAACTGTACATCAACCGCAAATGAAAATCTTCTTGAGGTAATTTTTAAATGTACTTTGCACGCACCGATGTCCCGCATAGACTCCAGAGAGTCTGCTTCTGTCATATAGACTGCAAGCTTCTCCTGTACTGAATTTAAAGAAAATGATGGGAGCTGCTTCCATTGGTTTGGAAACAAGCCAGCTGTGTTCACTCCCATAACTGCGCAAACACCCATTTATGCCTGCGTGCGTGTCCAAAAATACCAAAAGAAAGAAAACTCTAACCATGCGCACAGTTGGACCCCGCTTAGTGCTTGACTTACACTGGGCACAAAACAGAAAATCAAGTTGAGACCCAGCAGTTTTGGTCTAGACTGGTCTTGAGAATAAATCCCAAATCCTGAGATTCCAAGACAAGACAAAGTAATAAAATTGAGCACCCTTAAAGTAGTCCACAGACCAAAACCAACCTTGAATACTACAGCACACCACTGGATGCATGAGCTGAAAATTAACACCTGTCTCAAATTGTCTAAACACTTCACAGTTACTCAGTTAAGGTCATGTTTATTATAGAATGTATTGAATCTGAACAACAAACGTCAGGACACTTTGTTGTCTGCTGATGACAGCGACATAGTTTGAAGAGTATCCTGCTGCTAAGGCAGTGTTCAGTGAACATTTCATTCATGTTGACAGTTCTCCACTTCAACTAATCCACTCTACCGATGCAGTCTACAAAACCCAACTGCAAATACAGTATTATATTGCATCAGCAGATATGAAATTGATGCACGGTACTATAGCTGGTCGCTCAAAGGAGTTAGGACAAGAATAAGCACCGTAGTCCGACTCTGTCATCACGAAGCAACCTTAAGCCCAACCAAACCGCCACGCTCAATCTTTCCATCTCAAACGCAGCAACTGCCCACCAATTATGCTGCTGTAAACCACTCGGGAGGGGCAACATGTGAGTCACAGGATCTTTTAACAGACATGCTTCTAATTTCAAAAACATATGTTCCTTTTATAATGACATCTTACATTTAGACTGACAGATGTGCAGCTCCGCTCAGAAACGAAATTGAAAGCAAATTAAGTATTGCACCCTACTTTGGCTAACCATAGATAACCTGCAATATTTGCAAGTAATGTTTGTATTGTTTTCGCCAATGTTATTTGATTTGTGTGTTGGGGCAAGGTGTTACATGTGCATAACAAAAACATATTTATTTTGATGAACCCTCATCACTTGTTGTGCTAAACCATTCTTTGCCAGGAATACTTTTTGCATGTTTCAACGTTGGCTGAGGTGTTACTATCCTCCTGTGACTAATTGTGGACTGCACCTGTGTGGTTTATTCACTGCATTTTGCGGTAAGTAGGGGAGGGGGGTGCTGGTGAAAGTTTAGTTGCAATTGCAGACGGAAGCCCGTTTAAAATTAGAGTCGGACTAGCCTATAGAAGGGTACAATTTTATTCCCCCCAGAAAAAAAGGCAAATGACAGATGACGAAAAGGTACCACGCTGCTGAAGGATGACAGATGATGAATGACAGACGCTCAATTTGTAGTAAAATTCCCAGCTCTGGACAATTACATATGTTGCACCTTTTCGATCAATACAACTTTATTAAAACTTTTGTTGTGTTGCAGCCCAGAGGCACACAACAACCTTCATCTCGACATCTCAGAGTGAGGGAAGAAGCCGTGATAAATACCCACTGCCAGCCTGTAATCATGATTTCCAGCGGTATCTTTTTGAACTGTAAGCTTTTCACTCTGTCCTTCTTTCCTTCCACAATGTCAGGGCTCAGTTTTTTTCCTTTATATCCATAAAGCTGCATAAGTTGCATAGAAAATGGATGGATGGATGGATGGATGGATGGGCGGACAGACGGACGGATGGATGGATGGATGGATGGGTGTTGCGAGGCCAATTTATTAAGATAAAGAAACACCTGTCATGCTGAGATAAGCGATGCATTTTATCATCACTACCGTTCCTGAAAAAATAAACAGCAGGAATGAGAACAATGCAATAAAAAGGTAAAATAACAATTATGAAATCCATTGATCAGCGAAAAAGATGTTTTTCATCTTAGAGGTATCTTTTATCAAACTTCCCCTGAGTATTTCCCCATGGCCGCAGATTAATAAAAAGATATCTGCCATAATCTGTCTTCAGATGAACTAGAATAACATTGTTTCTGAGTGGGCCTTGAAGGCACACAACAGAGGCATTTATTGGTGTCAATCAACTGTAAAAACCAATAGAGGTTAATGAACAGCTTCAAAGGCTATGCGGGAAAGAAAATGACATTCTGCTTTTCACTCATCTTAACTGAGGGAATGATGTAATGAAACAAAATTATTACCAAGTCTTGATATGTGCTAATAGCAGTGCTCAAAAGTAGGGGGGGATAGTGGGGTGACATTAAAAATGAACAGATGTGACAGAATTTTTTTTTTTTAATTCTGGGGCATTGATAATGATTTCACTGTCAATAAAATAAGATAAAATGAATTGTTGCTCAAAAAAAAAAAAGAATAAAAAGTGAAAAGAAAAAAACACTGGCATGTCAACATGGTACTGTCTGCATTATGGGAGAGGAAGTAAATAAGATGTTGGGTTTTGATGAAACACTTCTATTTGCATTCTGCAAGGGAGGGAACAGTTACACAGTAAATGGCGAAATTCCATTATGCAAATTTTTGTCCGGATTTGTAACAAAAACAAGTGACTTCTCGGTATTCCATAAAAACCAGTCACGTTGATTTTGCAATCAAAATATTACAACTTGCCTTCGAGCTTGATGGGGGTATTGAGATGACGTAACTTGATATGTAAAGCAACCAAGAGCTTGCACCTACTATGAGGAATATAAACTTAACATCCTCTCGAGGATGAAATAGGTAACAACACTGAGTAAGCGGTTCAGATAATGGATGGATGGACTTATTAATGATAAGGTACCAGAACACAGCCATCAAACGCTCCACATTATTACGACGGGTTGAAAGCGCACAATAAGTACACAAAATTACACACATCACATCACAGAACTTAAGTAACCAAACATTGCACCCTGAGAATACTATAACACCAGAGAACGTAAATAAAAGGACAATGTCCTCTTTGTTTGCCCAACAAGGCACTTTGGATGATAACATAGTTTGAAGGATCTGTTAACTTTAAGGTCAAGATAATGATGCCCACTGCACGCAAGAAATGAACACATTACATGCACATCATATACTTCAGCTCAGGCAGGATAATGCAGGCCGTATGTACTAAAAATGAAGTGAAATTCAACCATGGCCAAAATGTGCTATGTGAATCATGACATTGTCACATGCCACTTTGATTTTTAACTTTGGAAAATCATCTAGATTTGTAGATATCATTCTTCTCTTTATTGCTGCATCTTTTATTCATCTTTGTGCTAATAAATTAGTGTGTGGTATGGTGTGTTATACCATATAAGTTATATCATCTGCAAAACAATGTCTTAGTTATTGTCTCGGTACAGACCTTCTTGTGTAGATTTTGCATGTTCATTCCGTGCTTGGTAAATTTTCACCACATACTGCATGCTAGCTATTTGTCATAGGTTTGAATGTGAGTGTGAATGATTGCTTGTCTACAGGTAAGTGTGCTCTGCAATTGGCTGGTGACCATTACAGGGTGTACATTCCTATGTGTGTTATTTGGCAACGGACAAACGGCTGTTCAAAAATTTCAGTTGATTGTTAAGATTCAAACTCCATCTTGCAGCCATCACAAGTGATGTCAAGCACACACTCGTACTGGTCAGTGGTCAGTGGAGGCATTATTCATGATCATCTCTCTCATGGGCAAATAACTTCACCCGACATGTAGACGGGGCAACAAAAGACAAAAAAAAAAAAAAAAAATGATCTTCTGTATGCCAAATACCCGTGTGAAAAGTGTTCTACCTTTATACTTGAATGGGAAAAAATGTGAAAAGTGTTCTACCTTTATACTTGAATGGGAAAATAACCTTTTATTTATTATTTGCTTTTACTCTTATTTTGTTACAGCTGTGGTTGTTTTTCAAAGTGCTCCATAAATAAAGTTAAGCTGAGACTTGACATACATACTTGAGGAATACACAGCCAGAGCCGCTCGGGGGCGCGGTCCAGAACACCTGGATGCTGGTGCGTCGGCGAGGTGTCCCCTCTGTCACCGCAGGTGGGCAGTTGATCATAAACTGTGTTTCCTCCTCATCAATTATCTGTAGAAACAACACACATGGAAATGAGATGAAAATAATACTCAGATTTGGACCTGAACACTTTTAGAATAGTTGCATCTAAATTTACTTTCAGCCTTTAAACAGAAGTTAATAAATCTAGCTGCCGTTAAAGCCCTTCAACTACTTTGTTAACATACAGGTTAATGTCTGCATTAAATACTTCCTGACTCATTTTGTAATGATAGCTTTATTCCCTTGGAAGGTGTTACTTGCACAAACGATATAGGCACATAACCACTCTTGAGGTGAGTTCAATTGCCCATCAGTCTTGTAAAAGATGATTCATGTCACAAAAAGTATCCTTATATTTGAATATTTAAAACCAGTGTGGTCAATGGGAGAAACATTTGCAGTCATTTCATTTTCATGCTCTTCAAAAGTCAAGCGTAAGGTAAAGCTCCCATCCATGTGCCAAAGATTGGTTGTGCGGGAATAATGAGGAAACAGAAATATAATGTTTTATATTTGTACTGACATGTTGTTCTAGTTGGCTACACTCAATAGAAAACAACTCCTGGGCCTCCATGGATTTTACTGGTGAAATAAAGTAAATTTAATTGCAAAGATCAATAACAAGCTCCATCAGAAAATAAACTCCCACGTTCTCAATCATCACTATTGACTCAGTGTCATTAAAAAAAAAAAAAAAAAAGACAGTCACAAGACAGCATGCACATGAACGGTGCCCTATATTCCCAATTCATTACACCTACTATATCAGTATAGAACATTAAAAAAAAAAAAAAGTCAAATCCAATATTGACTGAAGGCAAAAAAAGACATTTCTTTTAGAGGAGGCAACATCAGGGCCATAAAAGCAAGAACTTCCTGCTGCCGTGAAGCTGTCATCAGGGAATGTTCTTTGTCAGTGTACATTATGACTGATTCCCTTGGAAAATGGATGGTGCAAGGTTTAATGTGGGTGTGCCCATTTGTGTGTGTGTGTGTGTGCATGGCCGCATATGCATGTATACGCGTAGTGGACTTATATCAGTGTGAGGACAGGACATACTCTTCAAACCACACTGGAGACTATATTTTAAGATGGTGCAAAGTGTGTTTGACCGTGTGTATGTGGACTGATATATCTGAGCGTGTGTCTCTGTATGCATACATAGCAGACTTGCAAGGACATATTCCATAAACGACAGAGAGAAGCACATTTTGAGGGATGGAGGTCATTATGTCCGCCCTCACTTAGAGCCTGATTTACTAAAAAGCACACCCAGGATTGTGTCTGACAATTGGCTGCACAGTTCATTTTGCGCGCCCGAGGAAGCATTTATGCAAAGAGATGAATTAAGCACGCACAATGTGATTTACAAACCCGAGACCAAGTGTGATGGCTGATTCTGGGTCCAATGTAATGCAGGCAAAATGAGAGGCTGCCAAGAGAACTTTCCCACTCAAATGAACATTTTAGAATGCCGGAAACTAAAATTATTGAGACATATCGACTTTTCGGCAATGCACTTTCGGAGCTTCCACTAACGACATAAGTGCCAGCTTGGAGACAGTCACAAGAAGGAGTCACTTCATATCACCTATGACTAAACGGCTTTCAACTCTACATTATCCATGCGTCTGAGTCATTTCAGGTCAGTTGTGACAATTGATGCTGACCTGTCCCAGAGCAGTTTGTTGGCGGTGCTGTCCGAAGTTTTAAGCGTGTTGTTACGCAGCATGGGCAAATACATCCAAGTGTCATGCAGTCTGGGTAAGTTAATTAAAAAACAAAAACAGCGCCTTTATTGCGGGATTCCCCAACATTATTGGAGCAATACATTTCTTGATATGTTGTTTGTCTTTCACTAACTCTCCCAATTCCATCACTTCAAACTTGGTTTTGAGCTTGCGATTCTCTTCCAAATGTTCCATGGTGAAAGCCATGACAATAACTACATAATGACAAACTACACAATAAACACGCTATTTGGCCTGTTAGAGAATCAGGCTCTTGGTGTGTGAAATTACGTGCACAACCGTGTGTTAGGTGGTCGTGGGTGGGACAACTGTATTTGAGAAAGTAAGGAAATTTGGACTATTGGTTGGGTCCCCACTTCACGCCATAAGTGTGTAATTGTGTGATGGTGATGATGATGATGTTAATGTGAGCATGATGGAATCTGTGGCTGGGGATATCTTTAAAACAACACTGTGTTGCGGTAGTTTGTTGGGCGATGATGGTAATGTGTGCATTGTGAACATCCTTAAAGAACGTTGGAGTGTAAACAGTATAAAGCGAAGACATTTTCAACAATCCCAGTAGTATCAGTAATATGTAGTTTGTGTGTGCATGCGTGTGTGTGGGTGCGTGTGCGTGCGTTTGTGTCCTGTCAGATTACACACCCTCAACATATCCATGGTTCCTTACAGGATTCCTGTCAGGGTGACCTGACTGGATGTCAGCACTTTAAAATCGGTGAAGCCTCATGGGTATCAATTAAACAAAGTCTACACTAAAAGAAGCAAACAATTGATAAACAGGGACTTTTGACCTTTTCTGTTTACAGACTCCTTCCTGCCAAATGTTGCAAAAACACATAGTGGAACAATTCAATCAGGGAAAAAGATGTTCGGCTTCAAGTGCATTCTATTATTTTAATGTCAATCCATGCTACGCTAAAGCCTCCTGAGGGTATGTTGCCTTGTCTTGAACCCCGTTCCCCCCAGCATCCCCACCGACCAAGTCACCCAATGCCCCCCGCCTGACACCGTCACCCCCAACACTGCATTTCATGAAAAGTATTGTCCCGTGAGATACCGCCCACCGATTTAGACACTCACACACACACACACGATGGCAGTTGAGGGTTGGATAAAAGTGCTTCTCATGAAGTCAGTAGCCGGGGCACACTGAGATTTCCAAAGAGCTGTGCGTCAAATACCATCTTGTGTAGACATTTTTTTGCTTTTTCTCTTTGTTTGGATGCCTGCCCGCCCATGTAAAAAGAGATGAATGGAGGAATTAACTATGTGCTCAGTTGGGGAAGACGTGTGTGGGGCTCACAAAAGGCATAAACACAAAAGATTAACTGACATGGTGACAATCGAGGAATATACTGTACTGTATTTTTTGATAGCAGTTTATTTTTTTTCCGCTTGTTCACATGAAGTCAGGGATAAAACAACAGTCAAGAAGCGTGGATTGCCAGAACCCGTGGCAAGTCCGGCCCCTAATTTGATCCCCTTAGCTCTAACTGTTACCGGTCTGCACCCGCGATATAATCAGAAATGGGAAATCCAGCTCCAGTTAGTTTTTATTTGTCTGACTTTTGTTTTTTGAATTATATTAATTTTATTTGGCTTTTAGAGTAGGTTTGTTCATTTTTATTAGCCTTTTTTTTTTTTTTTTTAAATGCTCTGTTTTGGTATATTGTCATTTAGTATTTTCAACGTGCAAGACTGGTCGACCTTCTTTCTTCTGAAAGCCGTACAGTAATACCGAAATAAATACATTTAAAATGAACCCTGAAAGCTCATGTATGATATTAATTGACAAGGATGAAGATGAAGGGCATTTCTGCTATAATTACAAGTTGTTTTAGTTCTTTTTATGACCATAAAACGTATTTTCCGTTAGTTATTGTTTCTTTTAAAAACATTTTTTTTTTCATATTGTTAACGCACATTTTTTTTTTCCAGTTTAGTTTTAGTTTTTACATTAGTTTTCATGAACTAGAATAACCTTGGTCTGCATATGTCCAGTATAGGAATTGAATCTTAAAATATACAAATTTATATTATTTTTTATCATTTAAAAATTGTCACTACTGACACTGATTATAGAAAGCATTTAATTGCTAATAATAAAAAAAACCTAACTAGCGGCTTGTTGCAGAAGTGAGTTGAAGTGAGCATACAGCGCTAGTATCTTGAACTCTTGCTCGCAAGTCAAATCCCCCCAAAGAATTGGTTGAATGAAAGCCCGGCTTCCTCCAATTCCATTTCCAACCAAGGTTGTTGTTTTGTTTGGATGAAATAACTACTTTGATTGAAATGATAAGCACAGTAAGGAACCATCTTGGTGGAGCATGTGGTTTAGGGTTAGGGTTATTTCTTTGATGTCAAACATTTTACCCTGAATAAAGCAGTCAACACACATAACTCAATTACCCATGCCAATGTGACATCTGAAATATACCTGGCTTATGACAACTCATTGACTCATCACAGCTTTTATAATACTTGCAGACTCACTGCGCTCTATTTAATTACCAGAGTTAATCCTGCATAAAGCTGCGTGTGGCGTATCTCTGCGTCTCTCGGAGGCGGGTTTGACCCGATGTTGGTAACTTCCCTGTGAGAGGGAAGGCTGTAGACGCCGCTGTAGGAGTGGTCACATCCGATTTCAATCATGGCCAATCAAAAAGGCACTAGTCGCATACTAGTGTCTCGACGTGGCGGAAGCACATCTGCGCCGTGGTGGGTGGGCACTTGGAGACTGCCCCTCACCCCCAATCATTTATGCACACACATGCTTTGCCGCCAGTGGGATGATTTAAAATGTATAACAATATTTAAAACAATTATTCAGAATGTTTGATGCCCTCTGTTCACATATTTATGCTTAAAATGATTAGTCACATTAGACCAGCTGTCCACCCTGCGCCCGCCACTTTGATGTGGTCTGAGCAGGTGTAAGATTTAGATCATCTTTCTGCCACTGAATTGTCACTCCATCAGATGCATCTCCAAGAAACTCCTTCTGCTGTGCTGGCCCACCCAGCTTGGCGTAGACTCGTCTGACAAATCGGTATACACAAAGTACATGCAGCGAGCCTTGCGGTGATACGAAATTCAGGATCTGCGCCAAGGCGCAGATGCACTGTTTAGAAAAAGCCGAGCTCAATGTTTTTTGTTCCCTGTGGGCCAACGTATGTTCCTTTGTGCCCATCAATGTGGAAGCGTTCTTCAGTATGACGTTTTAGCGTCCTCTCACATCAAGCAACTGCAGGCTGAGATGTAAGAGAATAGAAACAAGCCCTGCGATGAGATGTGAGCAGTCTGCAGGGCAAAAATAGATTATTCTACTTTTTATGTCCTCAAAATTTAGAGGCGAAGTTCAAAGAGAGTGCCACCGCAGAGCAGTGTAACTCTGGTATATGTGGTCACATTGTGCACAGCAGATTGGGCTGCAGATTCGACAAATAGAGAAAAAAGAATTCTGAATATGTTGCTAAATCTGTTCTGCCTGACAAAACAATGATTTCATGCCAGCGCACAAACATGTGGTTGTCTCTAATTGTGTTTTTAACCGAGATTACAAAGACATTGCGTGATAGGCTGCTTTGATTTATCTTAAAGCAGTTCCATGTGTTCTATCTTTTCACATGCTTGAACACACTTTAAGTTCTCCAGTCACTGGCTTCTTCATTAGGTACACCTGCACAATTTAATCAGTATCATTAAAAGCTTCCTCTACAAAGATCAGTTTCGATTAGGGATGTTCAGATCGATCGGGCACCGATCACGATCGGCCGATTTTCGTGAAAAATTACGTGATCGGAATATTCGATCAAAGCCTTTTATTGTCGATGAAAAGGTACCTCGTGGCCAAATGTTTCAACACAACCAACTTAATCCGACATTTGAAGAACAAGCAATTGGGAGACTATGGTGAGTTAACGAGGCTCACTGCATTGAATAAAGCCAAGGAGGACACAGCGCGGTATAAGTGGCATTATTGCCACATGCAGGGAGACACATTGTAGATCACTTGTGGGCAACATACCTTATATCATTTTGTAATTCACAAAAAGATTAACAGTGACTTTTTTCTCATTGACAAATGCACAAGTCTGTTTGTCTATGCACAAGACAATAAAGTTCCTGAGTCGTTTCAATTTAAGAACTCATTGAATACTTTATTCAAGTGAAGCCTGCATGTGACTATTTTTTCTACTTTGATTATATTCTGAACCATGCAATGTTTAGGTGGCATGTTATTTATTTGACTTTTTGCATAATTAAGTCTTTTGAGACTGCTGATTATTTTGATCTGTTAAAAACTGTGTTACTAAAAGCTGGTAAATTTAAGTTTTTCAGTTATCTTTGTGACTGAGTAATGATATTGTGCCAGCAACGGTTTTGTATTTCTTTCGGCCGATCTCACTCGTGTCGGTGTCATAAAACCTGATCGGAACATCCCTAGTTTTGATAGACACTATCGGAGAGTTATTTTATATCAAGGTTAATATAGTGGTTGCAGTGATCCATTGAATCATATGGTGTGAGAGTAATATTTTGGTTAGCTCAGTTCCTGACTAATAGAGACAATCAAAATATTAGAAACAACCCAAAGATTGAAGTGCATTTCGACAACACTGTAAACTGTAAGCACAATAAGAAACATTGTTAAACAATACCTTGCGCACCACCACTCAATCACAACTTTGTGCGGAAATGTTCATATAGCGTTTGCATTTCATTAAAGTGTACAAGTGTACTTAACGAAGCATGTACTGCTAGTGATGCATATAATTTTAAATTGAAATTAATAATGAAGACAGAACGATAAAAGTGATTTGGGCATTTTCCGTGACGATCATTTCCAGGCCCATCAATACTGATTCTCCCCTCGGCTACTTGCACTGCATTAGAACTGCAAAGACTTATTTGGCCCCTTCGCCATCGTCAGGTGTGTGTAACAGCACCCCGCTGTCTCTGTCAGCTCAACACTTCTCTTCTTTCCCTCTTCTTCCTCGGGCTGGATGTGCCTCAGTAACATGCTAATTGACATCTAGACTCTAACAATTGAGTGTACAGTAAACGACACACGAGACTACTTCGATATGTTCCCCCTGTTCACAGAACCATACAGGAAATATGAGCAGCATATAGTAAAAGGAGGCATTGACATCAAACATTCAGCTTGTTAGACGATTTGGAAATGTTGACTCGTGACTATATTACAGTTTTTCTCTGTTGTTCAACTTTTTAATTTTCACATCATTGTGTCACATCAATTTTGAACAAGTTGGCACATGCATGCAAATGATGCTGTCCAATTCTCTGCTGACAGTATCAATTGCTTATGTCGTGTTGGTCATAATTTATTAGAATGGGTCTCTGTTGAACTGTTTCACACTCCACAACATTTTGGTATTAGTTCATATGTACGTCTTGACATGCAAAATGGATGAACAAGTCTCAATTGTATACATTTTGATTGGACTTTTTGCCAAGGCGAATCTTGACTTGTTCTATCAAAGTGAAATGTGTGAAGCATTAGATCAACCAACGATCAACCGAAATAGCTCATAGCAAGTGCAGATAATTGTTGGGATGCGGTTGAGAATTTCTGACTGCACTGTAATTGTTACAGTTGCATATACAATTTTCCCTCAGGAGATTGTCCCATGTTCACATTTCAACCATTTTGACTATTTTTATTTCTCTGTGCTACGTAGTGGTGTCATTTCCTTTCTGTATCATACTGAAATTGTTTGCCAACAAATTACAGTGCAAACAGTAAAAGTGACGTATGAATCTTGCCCAGTCTCTTGCAAACAACCTTCCACATACACAAAGGTGGAACTTCCAATTTAGAATACTGAATTTGTCGTCAAAATTTAAGCGTCAATTTACATCAGAACATGCATCCAGGGTACAAAGTTATACTGACAACATGACTAAGCAATTTGACTGTCTTATCCGTACGCAATTACATAAAGGATTTGCTATTCTGATGGCACCGACACTGTTGAGACGTACCAAGGACTTTGAGAAAGCAAATGGCTTTTGCAGGAGAACCATGATTTTTTCTAAATTTTACAACTTGTATGAATTGTTTTGAGGAATGCATTTGCTGTTTTGCAAAATTCCAATTCTGATCTGAGAAATGTACCAAAGCAACAGAGAAAAACTGTCATGGGAATTTTTTGAGGACTTTTTGAGGATCTTACCTGGAAATTTCCAATGTAGTCCTCCTCTTTGTCTCCTGCTGCACCCTCCTTCAAGGCAATGAGGGTGAAGCCTCTGAAGTAGGAGGGGTTTGTCGCAAACAGGGTCACTGGATGATGTGAATAAAAGCAGCACAAAGAAAGAGAGAAAAACTTAGATTCAGATGCCACAACCGTCGGAACATGATCCACCTGCACCATGCTGACATTCCAAACTTTTCTTGAGGATTCAGTATGCAAATAGGTTTCACATTTCCAGATGTGCAAGATGAAATAATTTTTATGAAGTTGAAAACCAAAGTTAAAAAAACAAATTGATGCAAATTCATTTCAGTTTGTAATGTGAAATGTGTCCTGGCTGTATCAAGCAGCCACACAGCAATGGAACAAGGAAGCAGAATGGCTCAACCCCTACACACTGTAACCTTTGCTTTACCTTCGAGCAACACCAAGCTTTGCTGAGCTTCAGTCGATATATTTTAAAATTCTAATACAAATTTGAAAAACACAAGAAAATGGGAGGGGAGCGCGAGAAGCAGCATGAAAGAGAAACTTGTCAATATGGGGTAGAAAGTCACAAGTTCAAAACCTGCTGCGGACTGCCCAAAATGCACTCATTTTGAAAAAAAAAATCATTGGCACTGTCCAATGAATACATTAATATTTGATTTTTCTTTCCAGGTAAAAATAATAACAACAACAACAATAATAATGATAATAATAATAATAATAATAATAATAATTTGAGAAATTGGGAATTATGGGGGCCATATATTTATACATCCCAACCATGAAATTTAGAACAAGAGAAAGGTCAATTTGCTTCCAAGCACTATGCCGAGGTACCCTTGAGCAAGGTACTGAAACATATGTGCTTTGGCCTTTGTCACAATTTTGGGCCAAGCCCTTGCAGGACTAATACACAAAAGGAAGAAAGACAAGAATAAAGATACGACAAAATTGTGTGATCAAACCAGATTGTGTTGACTGACTGAATCGTGCTCGAGTTGAATTTGCATTTTCTTGAATAATCTAAATCATATTGTTTTAATTTGACCTTTACATTTTTAATTGTATTCAAAGTATTTTATCCTTATTTTGTTATTTTTAAATCACATTTAATTGCCTTTAAGTATGAAATAACATATGATTTGATGTCATCTACTTGAAATCAAGACACTTAAAACCGCGCAGGATCTGTGTAACGCTATTAAAGGTGAGGACGCACGCTAACCTCTGTAGGTGCTCCCAGGCTGGTAGCTCTCGGGATCTCCTTCCACGCGAAGCCTGAACTCGCTGTTGCCGTCCCGCCGGGCGCTCTGAGCCCGCAAGATGCGGCTGCAGTAGCCGTCCGATTTAGCGCCTGTGTCAGAGGGCTCCTCGGTGGACATGAACGTGTTGCACGCCGCCGTGGAGATCAGGCACAGCAGGAACATGACGCGCGGTTGCAGCCAGCGCTTTGCCATCCTAAATCTTGGAGAACTTGCGGGGGTGAAGGGAGGGGGAAACTAACTTCCAACAAAGACCCGTTTTACTCCAAAATGTGAACAAAGTGCCGTCTGCTAGGTGGCTGGATCCATGCTTGGTGTGCGGCAGAAGGCTAGGACCGAATGGGGCGCGACGATGTGCACTGTCCGAGGAAGGCGCACACACTGGAGAGTCTGGTGAGAGTGGAAAGAGGATAGCAGGGGTCCGTGGAAATGTCGAGCGTGGAATGAGTGTTCAGCGGCTCTCTCCACGACCACAGCTCGTCCTACTGACCAACCAACCGGCAAAGACAAACATTCCCACATAGGAGGCAATGCGTTTGACATGCTGAACTCGGCGTGCGTGCGCGCGCGCGCGCGCGCGTGTCTGACTGTCACAGCCACACACAAGTGGGGCGCACACACACAAACACGCGCACATTTCTTAAAAAAGTACTTTTCTTAAAAAAAAAAAAAAAAGTTTAATTTTCATCTCTATAACATTTTAAAGAATTGACACCTTTCGATACATATAATACATAATGTCGTTGTCCTGGGAAAAACATTCATGCCCATTTTTTATATTTTTTTATTTTATTTTTAGTTAATGGGGTTTCCGTGTTACATCCTATTAACGTGAATTTTTAAAAAAAGAAACAGAAAAATTTGACGTGTTTTTCACTGGACAGCAACGATGTACTAATATATAATAATGATAGTATATACTAATACGATATATAATATACTTATATATATATATATATATATATATATATATATATATATATATATATATATATATATATATATACATTTGTTACACAGTGACATCATGTATAAAACATCAACCTGTAAATTGCTGTACAGTATGTCTCCATATTGCTCTACAGAAAACAATAGATGTAGATCTCATGTCTGTATGGCTCAAGAGACAGCAGTAAACCACTGATCCATATCTGAACAAATCCATATGTCTCTGCACACAATATTACACAACACCGGTAAGTCAGCCTGCAGTATTACAGTAAGCTAGCAACCAATTTTAGCAAACTCAACTTCAATATTGCAGCGGTACAATGAGACATAAAACAATGAAACCCTTTTCAAGCTTACTCAGAGTCTACTTCTGCATACTTCCTACGTCATTAATGGTAACTTTCAGTAATTCCAGCAGACAGCACCCACCAGAAGTTTACAAGTCACTGAACACAAACTGAGGAAGTGCTATTGAAATCATTATTAATATATATTGATTATTCATTGATTTTAAAACGTAGTACTTATTCAAGTACCAAAACACAACTACTCGATGTGCAACATGCCTATTCATCCCTGCATGTTGAAAATTTAATTGTTGAAACTCACTCACTTTATTCTTTTTGTCAAGTATAAATTAACCTTGCAAATATAATGTGAAATTCATGCCTCTTGCATTTTCATTCTGCTACATCCATTCCTTTGCTGTGTTGCACTTTGCACAAATTCAAACCGAGAATAAGTATCTCCCTCCTATCTTTATCGTCTTTATTTGATATATTTTTGCTGTTCTATTTTTATTTTCACAAGTATACATACTTGGCTAACATGGGCCTAAAGATTAAAGTACATTCGGGGAGGGCATAATGACATACACTGCACATGTTTGCAGCATATATGCATTTGGGATGCTTTCACAGCGGGATGAGAAATACATCACAAGATGTGATGCCCTTGTGAGAAACATAATAAAAACAAGACCGAAACAAAAAAGGAAGATACTGTAAAATGTGAACATCTGCATGCACCCATACATATACATATACAGACATTGAAATAAATCACAGAAAAGAAACAAGCACAGCCACATTTTCAAGTCTTTGGACATATTGTATAGTCTGAATGCTGCAGGCAAAGTAGGGGCTCTTTGTCTGTCGGTTAGGAAATTCAGTATTGTTGCTTTGACTTCTCGGCAGTCTTTGTGTGTGGGTTGCCCTTGTTTGAGGGTGTCGTGGTGTAGTGGGTGATGGTTGTGTGTCGTGCTCTTGATCAGTTGGATGCCCGCATGTACCATATTGCTTAGCAGTGGTCGGATTTGCCGTGGTTGGAGCGGAGCCTTTGGAAAGGATCATTAGAGCTCTCCTCTGAACTTTCTTCAGGAGTGCTGCTCGATGTTTGCTGCATCCCACCAAGGTTACACCTTCATAGATAGTTAGCCCTATGTTGTCCTTGTACCCATTATCCAAAGTGTTGTGAAAGCCATCTACCAAGTGGAGATGTATAGGAGGAAAACACAGCTGACAAGACCACGCTTCCCTGAGTGGCCCCTCACATCAACGTTCGCCAAGTAAGCCATTTGACGTAACCCTCTGTCTTCTTCATTTAAAGAAGCCATGTGCCAGGCCAAGTAACTAAGGCACAACTTCATGTTGTCCAGATGTTATAGTAGTAGACAACGCTCCACCAAGTTGGCCAACAAGACTTGTACCATGTGTGGTGCTGGATTTGGGGAGGTAGGTGCACTGGTTGTTGCGTGCAGACTTTATTATTTTCCCCAGGCCTGATGTGAGTGAGATGGGCCTCCACTCCTCAACACAGCCAGGTTTATCCATTTTGGGGCACATTGGAGTCTTTCCGTTCAGCTCAAGGAGTTTTAGGGGCATCGAAGTGATTCACAATGTGCGCAGCGATGGGAGCCAGATTTTGATCGTCGTCCTTCAGCAGCCATGATAGTGTGCCATCTGGCTTGCATTTGGCCAGTGCCGCAGAGGTCAACCTGTCCATAAAATGGCAAGAGTGGGAAAATGATAGATACAGTCATCCTCCGCCATGTCATCAATCTGCAAAAATAAGTGAATTCATCTCTTAAACGTCTAAAAACAGCTCAGTGCTTACAGACGCAAAATGAAATGAAGCTTGCAAAGAAATGAACACTATATAATTGGCTTGTTTAGCATCTGGCGTTGATTTGCTGCAGGGTGTCTTGAATCTGTGCAGGATACACAATCTCAAGACTATTCTTTGTGAAAGTGTGATGTCCAGTGTCAGAAAACTTGGTCTCAGCTGCAGTACCACCAATAAACACACAGTAAAAACAATAGCAATACATGTGTCAAAACTATTAGTTTTATTCTGTTCAATATGTTTGGTTTTTGACATTATCTTTATTATTTACATGAAGAGAAAGTAAGACTTCCAGACTTACCCGTCATTTCAAATATAGGACTGTTCACCATGATTTGTATCATCATGAAGAAAAAAAACCATCGCACAAGAATGTGGCACACTGTGCAGAAGTAATCTCCTTCAGTTTATAGCCAGCTTTGGGAGGTGGACTATGTTATCCTTGGTGACATTTTCTTGTGGCGCCCCTGCAGTTTATTTCAGTCTTGAACAGGGTCAGTGGGTGTTGAATGACAAAGCAAGCAGTTCTTGGTGAGCTCTGATAAATGTGTAGCGTGTGCACTCTTTCATTGTACTGCTGGGTTGATGGAGAGATGCTGAAAAAGGTTCCTGGTAGTAGAACACAATACCAGCAGGTGTCATGAAAGCATTTTGTCTTCAAGCCCACGCTGAGCTAATATTTTTTTACGCCTTCAGGTTATTCCCTGCTGTTGTCAGAATATAAGTATATGTATTGTTGCATTTCCTTGTACTAATGACGAAACTTCGGCATCGACACTGAACACTGTGTAATTTATTTTCATTGTATAACAATATAAAAAAAAAAGGAGAGATTAAGCCCAAAAAAAACAATGTCATCTACTACTACAACAACAGCAGTCGTACTGCAGTACTTCTACTTTCAAACTGGACCTCAAACCCCAGGGATGCACGGTGTGGATGAAGCTCACACAACGTGCAAACAATCACGACCATCAAACCAAGATTTCTTCTGACACTGATGGTCATATTAATAGGAATTGAATATTATAAAGATAAAATGTGTATATATATATATATATATATATATATATATATATATGTATATATATATATATATATATATATATATATATATATATATATATGTATATGTGTATATATATATATATATATATATATATAATGTAAATATATATGTATATAAAATGTAAATGGGACATTGTTGCCTTGCTGTCACTCACTGCTGACAATGTGTCAACACAGTACCGCTGCGATGGCCGTTTTCATGTAAAGAACATACAGAACAATGTTAAATGGGTGTCACATACACCCAAACTTCAAATGACCATAAGTGAGCTTTTCCACCGCTGCAACTTTTTGTTCTCCTAGGGATCTTGACAGTGAGATGCCATCTTTGTAATGTAGGGAGCGTTGCCTTTGACACCCTACTTTCTCTCTGTGTTATTTTGTGTAGAACAGACAGGGTACATTTTGTACACAGTCATCTGAATTGAATGCATACATGACTGTGTTAAAACTGCTGATCTTGTCAAGGTGATTGTGGAGTAGAACTTTTAAAATGGGCAAAATGTTCCTTTGCACTTAACATATCCAGCATCCAGAACAAATGAGTAAATGATTCATGACTGAGTGTTTTATGGTCTTATTGGAAAATTACTCCTGGCATGATACAGTGTTGTTTAATACAGTATGTGTAAGAAGTTGTCAGATTCAAAAGATTTCTGAGCCCAAAATATGCACATACACGGTTGAGTTGAAGCAGCTATGATCCTGCATCATGTCAAAAGCTAATATTAAGTGGTCCACTTAGTCTCAGACAGCTCCAGGGGAGCGACTGAGATGCAGCGACACTGACACTGTAGTGTGTCAGAGCTGTCTGTGTGCACTTTTGTAGACCACAGCAGTGCTGGAAATCGCCTTCACTTTTGGCTGACCTTTTACTGGACAAAAATAGGATGACGCAAAAGTACATTGGCTTAATGTGAAAAGTTTGGGGCTGGCTAGGTTGATAAGAGTGAGTTAAAAAAGAACAAAGTCAAAAAAGTCTCATTAAATAATCAGAATTCACGCTATGATGACTGAAAAGCAAAACCTAATATTTGACAAGGATTGTTATGTCAAGCATATTCTATACAGTATAAGTGTGTGTGTGTGGGGGTGTGTGTGTGTGTGTGTGTTGCTTTTTGATTGCTTTTTTGGCTTTTGGGGATTTATCCTAAAAGAAGGGCAAAATGTATTAAGAGAAGAATAACATCTGAGGAGTGCAAAAACATCGACTAAACAGTCATAACTCTAAATAAGCGGTTTTGCATCGCAGTTTGCCCCATCAAAACACATTGAATAGTCAAACTGAGATCAATTGTTGAAAAGTCCCAAAAAGCTTCCCTGGGCTGGGCGCACGTGCGTCACTCACGTTACCTACCGCGGGTAGTCGGAAGTCAAGGAAAAATCTTGCTATGTACGCCGCACCAGCTAGCTAGCAACGAGCTTCGGCTGCTTCTAATCTGACTAGACAAGTTGCGTCATGTTGAAAATGTTTTTTGACTAAAAAAATACAGTTTGCTGCAATATACAATGTGAATTTCAGGAATAAAACAGTTAATGACCGGTATATTAAAATATAATAACAATGTCAACATTCTTTATATTGTCTTTTTTTTTGTTTGATAGAACCCCTGCTTGAAGTCCCTGGGATTAACCTGCAAAAAATTGCTCCTCATAATCAAAACTTTGCTCCTCAAATGAAGTCATTGAATAGTAAAACTGCTCCCGCAAAGAAAAAAAATGTATAAATTCGACACTTGAACAGTTTATGTGAAGTTATGTGAGGTAAGCGGACTCATATTGATATCAGCAAGGGATTTTTTCACTTCATCATTATTATGATTATTAGGGTTAAGATGTTCAATTGCATCCCATTAACTGCAGGTAATTTATTATTGCATGTGTTTAGGCAAATAAGAGTAAGTGCTAATCTAAGATAAATCGGACACGCAGATTTTGTCAATTAATCTGTTTTTACACTTGTATGTGATCTACAAAGTAATAATATATTATGTATGTTTTATATTACAAGATGTATAATGGCAACAGCTTGACCACGGAAGAGAATATTTGTTTTTTTTCCCAATATTTCTTACGGCAGTGATTTTTTGAGTTCTAAACAAAGGTTGACCCTTTTCCTAGATTCAACTGTTCTCAATCATAGAACTTTATATATTGTTATTTATGAGAGATTTATGAGTAGAAGCCAAGTTCTGCACAAATCTCAACCCTTGTCAAATAAACTGTAAGGAAATAAAATATGTAAACGTTGTTGTTTTAATGAATCACAACATCAATCATCTATGTTCCTGCAAGTGTTTATTAGCAACTTCAAAGAACTTTCTGTTGAAATAGAACGCTCTTGAAGAAAATGTCAGTCCTTTAAGAGCAATTATTAGAAAAAAACGGTTTTGTTTTTGAGAGAAATAGAGGTCAAAAGGGAAAATCATATTGGGCCAGAATTTAATCAGGGTGAAGCTGGAGAGAGCGCTGATTAAACAAGTGAGCCCCCTGCTGCTGAGTCAATAATGCTGAATTAACCATGCCATTGTGCAATATACAGAGAACTCTATCCATCCATTTTTTGTAGTGCCTATCTTCACGAGGTTTACGGGTGAGCTTGAGACTATCCCATCTGATGAGGTGCGAGACAACAAATTTTTTGCCACCAAGTCGCAGGGCAACACAGAACTCTACCATTCTTGTATCATTTGAGAGAGAACCAAAGGCAAAATAATATCTGGATTTTATTGTCAAAAATTTCTTATCCATAAACATACTCACAGGAGTATTGCCTTGACCAACTGCAATGCTGCAAAATTGATGATTGTTCATGGGGGGCATATTCTGTATATCGTCCTAAATACAAGGCAGGGAATCATATTAGGTCACTTTAATAGATTATGTTATTATGTTCAAAGTGGACTACTTTCAAGCCACCCAAGCATTGTTGCACATTTGAAATTTTTTCACAAAAATATAACTTTATTTATTTTAGTTATATTTTGACTTTTTTTTTTCCAACTGTGGCCTCAATACGTCTTTGTAACAACGCCCTACATTTTGTATTAGAACCCACTAAATCCTTGTGAGAACAGGCTCACTGGTGAGCGAGCACAAAGCTTTGTAGGTACAGGGATAAATATAACAATGAAAGGCAATCTATCATGACATTATTCACCAATGCCTTGAAAGCACATTGACAGTTATCCATTATTTATAGCTGCCTCCTCAATACAGTACATCTCGTCTGGTCCAGCGTGACGATGATGTATGCTAATCCGTGATGCCACACAACCATAAACCCGCCATCGACAATATTGTTGCGATTCAATCATTGTCTGCATGATTTCCCCGCAAATTATGATATATTATGAAAACAGTTGCTGTTGATCCTCCTAACAAATACTTGTCACTGCAGCAAGATAAGGACTACCATAGCATGAGACCAACCTCGACAAAAACTTTAAACTTAAGATTTTTAGCTATAACATTTTTAAAAAAAAATAAAGGTTACAGAGTGAAAGCTCTAACACAGTGTTGGTTATTCATATTTTAAAACAATACGCTTACATTCTAAACATTGTGAAGCAGCGTTTAGCGGTTAGCCTATACAAATGGAATAAGCTGCCAACAGCAGTAAAGACAGTCCTAAGTGTGAATGTTTTTAAATCTAGGTTAAAAACGATGCTTTCTTTTCCCTATACTATGATTGATGTCTTTTGAAATATTTTTAAAATCAAATTTTAGTAATTTTATTAAGCTATCTTTTTTTTCTGTAGCCTACCTTTTTAACAACAGTTTTTAAACATCTTTAGTTCTTTGGTTTTTGAATGATTTTAAAGCGGAACTCAACCCAAACATATATTTTTTTAATATGTTCCCTGCAGGCCCACTAGTTGAAACATGGCATTCTGATTTACATTGCTTTTAGGGAATATGAGTTTAGCAGCAAAATCCACCCCCTTTGAGCCATCTCAGGGGCGGCCATTTTGTCACCTCTGTCGACTGAAAATGACATCACAACTGCTCAGGTAATGACCAATCATGGCTAAGCCTCAGAAAACAGGTGAGCCGTGAGTGGTCGTTACCTGAGCCCTGAGCAACTGTGATGTCATAGCATAAACGCTAAACATAGGTGTAACTGATTTAACGGTCTACATACTTAGTATGCATCTTCTCTGGTAATTGTTGTGAGTTATTTGTTGCTTTGGGACAGAAATTTTATATCACTTTTATCACAAAGCTACATCCTTATATGTTCCATTTGATGAAGCAGCAAGATACTTGTGGAGTTAATCCACTCACTGATGGTGTTGTGGTTCATTCGCGTGACTTCACGTCCCACTCAGTGCCCATTTGAGAGTGTCTGTCTCCCTATGCCTGTGACTGACTGGCAACCAGTCCATGTATTTTACGTTTTAGGGTGAATTTGGAGTTTTCCCTCCAACTCTTTTTGAAAGCTATATTTTTCCATTCTGTTACCTTTTTTTTTCAACAAGGCTAGCAGGGAAACAAAATGACAAAGCCTACAATGGGATCAATACAAATTTTTGAATTCAGATCAATACTCCACCATAGCAATTTCAAGCACTATTGACAAGGCAACAGGCTTGTACAATATTGGGTCTTTGGGTATAAAAGGAGAATTTTAAGTTTAGAACAAACTTAGAAAACTTATGATACAAATAGATTATTTTTAAATATGCAGTTATTGGGCTCATCATTCCAAAAATAAACATCATCTTTATTATATTTGTCCGAAGCATTTCAATGTTTGTGGTTGAGGCAGAGGGTCATGTGATGTCTTTTTGAGGTGCAGGAAAAACATATAGCCAAGCAGGTCGCCTTTTTGGACAGTTGTGTACTGATGGTGAAGTCAATTTAATGTTGTATTTTTAGAAAATATTTGTGGTGGCTGGATCACTCGGTGGTTAACACTGCTGACTTTGGACATGTGGGGCAAACGCCAGTCAGGTCAACAGTAACATCCATTTGGGTCCCTCGGCAAGACCTTTCCAGTCCTTGTCTATGCATCTCAGATCAAAATTACTGTGCCAAACGTATCATATGAGTTACTCGCTGTGGTGACCTCTAACGGGGAAGCTCTTAGAAAATGTTGAAAATAAAATTTGTATTACTATTACCACAGCTATACTGATGACATGGTAACCCATTTCTTGGTAGCTTTAACTCATCAGTATGGTTAGTTTTACTTTTAACCAAGCAGAGTGCAACAGCTCACCCTCCCTTAGGCATACATAAAATATTGTACCCCCAAACACAAGACTTTAATTTGAGAAAATAATGTTGCAATGAAAACTCAGTGGATTTAATACAACATTCAACAATGCTTGTAAAACTGGAATTTATTTGTGCAATTTATTATTTTAGACATTTATTTGGTGGTCCATTGAGGACAACTATTAAATATATATTAGCATCAAATGAACTCTCTAGCCTTTTTTAGCTTAATTAGGAAGCTAAATATCCCAACATTTGTAACTTTAATTATGACTTGATAATAAACCCAGCACTCCCCAACACACTTCAACAGATTGAAATCAGTACTTAAAATAATACTTGAAATTCTACTGGTTGCAGAGGTAATATGTATATTGTATGTGTATATGTGCCAATATATTCAGCAAATTGCGATTGTAAGTTACGTCATTCTTGTAAAGGCAGACATTTAGTTTTGATCGGTTACGCATAAGTGGGACACAGTGGCTATATAAACGTGAAGGCCAAGACATCCAACTGTGTGTTTGGCTTAAATGTCACATTAACATCCATGCTGCCTTTGCCATAAGTGCTTTGACATTCTCTCACAGACTTGCGGAGAACAAATGTAAAAATCCTCCATCCCACTGCAAAGGCTCCCATTGGAGCACATCAAATTTCACACAGAACTAATGGTGTAATTCCGGTGATCAGTGGTTCAAGGATCTGATAGGTTCCACTTGTTCATGATGACTATTGTTACGGGCATTTGGAGGACGGTTTCAACCTTTTGCAGCTGACCTTTAGCAAGGGAGCTGCACACGTTAGATTCAGATGCTTTGGTGTACCGGTACATAATATTTAAATGCAATGCCTAAGAGCAGTGGAAGCCCAGCATGTCGCATCTAATTGCGCGCACCGCTGAAAACAATGCCACAATAACTTACATCAAAACCCCCTACCCTCCGCCAAAATTGCTAAATAAAACGAGTTTCTCAACACAGCATTTAATGCACAGTGAGAAACTTTGAAATGTTGCTACACTAAAAGGGACAACTATAAGAAACACTTTTCAGTGTCTTACAGTGAAGCTGTAAATAAATCACTGTGATGATTAGGCTAAATATAAAAAATTGCATTTTGGGAAGCATTATCACACATGTCGGATGTGATTACAATATTGTGTAAATGTGAAACATATACCATATACACTGTGTTGAGAAGTGCATAAAAATGCACACAAATAATGAAAAAATATTGAGGGAAGCTGTCACCAAGTCAAAATGCAAAAGAAAGAAATATAGATAGATTTAAGAGGACCCAATAGCAATCCTTGCATATCATGCCAAGGGTTAGTGTATAATGTCTCCTAGCAGCATGGGATTGACATCAAGGTCAGTCAGCAAACGGATGCTCTAAGTAAGTGCTTTTGAGGCGAACTCATGAGACCATTGCTCCTTTGAGGTTCTCGGAGCAACCATTCCCACTTTCAAAACCAATGCATGTACAAAAATCATAATGATTGATGTACAATAATACCGCTTTATGTTTTTAAAAAACACATGAATAAAATATACGTTTTTGTGTCAATTTTCATCACGTGCTATTTGGGTCTGGAGTGCATTATACAACCTAGTTTGTACATTGTGAACTTTTTATGTCACAAAAGGTGTCTGTAAGCAAGCTCTTTTGATTTTGGCCCTACTGTGATGTAACAATTGGGCTAATTTAAATAATATTGGTCTCAACCCATGTTTGTCCACCTATGGCGCAGCAGCTACTCGGACAGTGGATAAGATCTGACATTTTCTTTTTTTAATGGGATTCACACAGAGCAGTCATCATGGTTACAAATAGCTATACTCACATTGGTACACCCTGAAATACAGTACAAGGAGAACTGTTTGCAATAATTGATCCTTGGGATACTTTGATACATGAAGCATGTCATTTTATTAAGACACCTGGAAACTGTTTCGAAACTGTCTCCTTTGAGGATAGAAGAGATGTTTATGGTAATTATATATGTGAACTGTAAATGTAAACTTCTATGCTACAACATTCTTCCATCTAAAAAGCAGTTCTACTACAACAGAAAAAAGCATGGCTCTTACAGCCAATATAGGATATGCATTGTCAAAAACGTAAATCAAAAAAAAAAAAAAATCATGTTTACAGCAACCTTCAGGCAGGAAATATATCTCTCATACTAATATGTAGTTTCTATTACATAAATGTCAGGGTAGCTCTTACTGTCACAGATCATCAAACATTAAACCATTCCCCCGCTTTCTTACTTTGTGTTAAAATCCCTGCTTGGGGCATTTTGTGTGGAGGGGGGTTGCGTGTGTGTGTAGTGTCTGAGACGCAGATCAGATGCATCGTTAGTTTGGGTGTACATCTCCCAGTGGTGTGTTGAATGCCTGTTCTATCCGATACTTAGGTTGCAATCCAATATTAAGTATTGCGATACTTAAATATTATAAAACTATATATTCAAAAAAATGAGGCATGTGTTTCCAAAGTTTTAACTTAAGTGCCATTTGACATTAATTCAAGTGTCACAATTGAAAAGTGCATAAACTGTTCCAGTGACTGTTCTTGATACACAGGAGTGCAATAAATAAAACTTCATTCACAAAGCTCCACTTTAACGACCTCAAATGTTCCAAAAGTATGTTATAGAACGTGCAAAACATAACATAACATAAGGTGTCGAAAGTATCGATACTTTGTCAACAATATATATATATTCGAGGCCAGAAGGGTACCCAGGTCAAGGGTGGAAGGTCGCGGCCATTGCCCCTAGGTGTGATTGTGGGTGCGGACGTTTGTTTGTCTCTGTGTGCCCTGCGATTGGCTGGCAACCAATTCGGGGTGTCCCCCGCCTACTGCCCGAAGACAGCTGGGATAGGCTCCAGCATGCCCGTGACCCTTGTGAGGATAAGCGGTATGGATAATGGATGGAGATATATATATATATATATATATATATATATATATATATATATATATATATATATATTTCAAGTCTGTAATCTATATATTTCAAGCCTGTGAACTGCCAGTGCAATCACAAGTACAGCAGTTTGTTTAACCTTCTTAGTTTTATTTCAAATAAAGTTGTTGGTTTTTTTTTTTTCTCTTTCCTCATATATAGTGGGTGGGACTAAAAAGCCCTGGAGGCTTGAATGCTGACTTGACCCTCAATTCTTTGTGTCATTAGTTTGAACTGAGCATCCTGGCAAGTGAGACGGTTCCCTGCGCAGATTCGGGTCACTGTGTGGGATGTGGACCAAAACACAGACAAAATGATCTGAGATGGCAGGAATGTAGATCTCTAAGCTCTCCACTGCAGCAAATTTTCCATCCATACCTCATCATTTTATCACTATTACCAAGTTCATAATGTTTTCAGAATTACTACAACAAAAAAAGACACGCAGATTGGAAACTAGACATTTAAAATGCAAGGATCCATATTTGGCATCTGAAATTGAAGACAAAATGGATGTCACATGCCTCACTTCAGTTTATTAGGCAGAACAAATAAGTGAGAAGTAGAAGACAGTCAATAATAATGATTTAATCTAATCTAATCATCTAGAATTATTTTGAGCCTAAACAAATATTGCTCTTTCCTGACAACATATACGACAGGTTTTCTATTTCCACTGCTAAAAGTGGAACAGGAGGGATTGCGCCAGATGCTAAACTGAAAGTGTACGTGTGGTTGAGTGAACCCCCCTGAGACTGGAGGAGTGAAGCTCTGTGGGGGAGCATTACTGATGGTTTATAGTTGGAAACTTTCGGGGATCAGAAGAAGCTGAGGTATGATACGAGAGATATATTTTCCAAACCTTAGGAGCTGTGAGTGCTTGAGCTTTTGTGTGTTGCTTAGAAACATGCCAGCATCTCTAGCATGGATGTTTGATGTGGATTTCGATTGCTGGCTACGCTGACTCCTTCTGATGGTTGCTACACTGGAGAGCATCGGGCACGATTGAGCACATCAAAGTTTGATGACAGTCAAGATTGATGCTGGTACAGGCCTGATTCACTTCGAAATCTGAACAAAAATTGCAGCCCAGGTGCTTTATCAACCATAACAAGACAACACTCTAAAAACAGTTGGGTTAAAAATAAGACAACTATGGGTCAAAAATTGACCTAATAATGGATCTAGTACCTGTCCACAGCCCGGTGGTTGGGCATCCCTGTTTTAGAGTAATGCGTTACTTATTAACGCGCTACTGGCTTCACTGGTTATGGATGAGAGTCAGTTTGCGAGCCGGTCATCACAGGGCCATAATAGCCCTTTTCACAATTATGCAACCATAGATTTACAATTGTAAGACAATAAAATGGGCCAGAGGATACATCTTTGGGGTATTCCAGTGTTCAAATGTTGCAGTGAAGTAAGATTATGATTAGCAATGTGTGATTAGACAGACAGACAGACTGACAGGCAGGCAAGCAGTCAGGCAGACAAATATCTCAAATATCTGATGACAAGCACCATCAGTCCATTTCTGCATTTTACATTTTGCATACTGCAAACTGCATACTAACAGTCAATGGAGAAAGTACAAAGAGAACATTTTAATCTCACACTTTGACAGTGTGATGGGACAAAGTTTGATCAATCCCATGAAAATCGTTATTAATTACATCAATTTTCCACGTCGCTCTCTCAGTCATTGTCCTTCCTATAATGAAGCTCATCACAGCAGCGCTGACAAAATCACTCCCCATCAAACCAGAGGTACGGTCCTTTGGTAACACCGATGTCATTTTCTACCCTAATGAGGTGCACTTATCTCCAAGTCATAGCGATATTGAATCATGTTCTACAAGGTGACATGACGCAACACAAAGTTGGGCTAGCATATCAAAAAGGGCCATATGGCAGGATATCTACTGTACTGTATCTAGAAAAGGGTGTGACGCTTTATGCACTCACCACTCTCTTTCTCTAAACTGTGGATAGATGTTTAATAAAGTACCTGATCGGAACACCTACAGCTGTAATGATGATGTTTTGAACCTTTTTCGATGTTCACCTCATGGGGTGAAGGTTAACAACAGAGAACATTTATTTGATACATGCCGTATTTTGAGACAGTTCAATCAGTTGTCCTCTGATTACCACTACTATACTTTATTTATTATATTACATATATAATATATTTATTGTATTATATATATGTTGTATAATATGATTATATTATTTATACAATGTATTGCTGTTACTATTACTACAGATTTTTGTAGGCTGATAATTCACTAAATAATTCACTCACTAGAAGCAAGAGAAAAAGAGGGCATTTATTCAAAGTTGTGTTCCTAAGATCACCTTGGTTAATCCAAAAGCCTGTTCTTGAACGTAAAACAGCACGACTTCATTTACAATTGTTTTTTGTTTGTTTTGTTCAATTTAGCATGTGGAAGCAACCGTGACACCACGAAACAATCAATTGCTTCTTTGTTGGGGAGCTGAATCCATTAATGAGAATACTCGGTTTTCAGTACTTGACTTTCAGGGCTTAGACACATTTTGTCAGAGCTGGGCATTTTACGAAGATTTCCGGCTCCATTTATTGCCTTCCGTCTGCAGCCGGGGTACCCGTCCGCCGTCCGTCTATCCGCCGTGTTGCCCATAGTCTGTGAGCGGCCCTCACAGTGACCATGAGCCAAAGTAAAATGTCAAACATGCACTGCTTTTATTTTGACAGCTGTGATTTTTATGTGCACACGTGTGGACGCCATTGCAAGCGAGTTAGCGAGCAAGAGCTACAACTTGTATCTAAAGTCTTGCCAATTTAGCAACGTCTAAAACGTCTATGTTTAGCATCTTTTCTGACCCCTCGAGCAACTATTTTTCCCCAAAAAGAGACTAGCAGAAATGACGACAGTGGTCCTAATGCCAGCAAAATTATTATATCCTGCACCTTGGAGGGAAGAAGGCAAAGAAGATTTGGCCTCATAATTCTTTACGCAAATATACAGTGTCATATACTTTCCGTACTGGCCGTATTATAAGTCATCACTGTATCATTGCTGTCAATAATAATATACTTCCCTGACCAGGAAACCGCTAATATGAGTTGGCAGTTGGTGCACAAAAATTTGAGAATTCTTAAAGATGTAATTTTGATGACCACTTATCATTTTGTTTAAAATGTGTATTTCCTATTACAATACATACCATATCTACACACGTAGTCATTTATTGAAACACGACATAAAACACAAAACAGACAGCTTTAAATACATAAATAAATCCAACCACATTAAAAATAATTTAGACAAAGCTGAGGTTACCATGTTGGCTTGGCCCCCTGCAAGTGTTCCAGTTTCTCAAGTGGCCCCTTTTCAAAATTAATTGCCCGCCCCTGCGGTAGACGGTGTTGGGCTGTGCACGTACAATAACTAACGTACATGTGCTGCAGTGTTTTCACGAGCATGTTTTCCAAGACACACAAATGTGGGATTGAGTTGCTTGCTGTGGGTGCACTCTCAAACTGCTAATCACAGTCTTCTAATTATATCTTCCTGGTCTGTGCTCTCATTTACACTCAAATCCTATAAAGGGGTGCTTGGCACTGGACAGTGACTGCCACCACACACTGGTAGCACTACCTGGCTCACTGCTCCTGTCCTGTGCTGTGCTGTGCTGTCGTGTCCTATTTACTTCTCATCACACCTCTTCCTTATAGGGTGTAAGACATTTCCTATATAGATAAAACACAACTCGTATGTATTGTTATTGTTGTCATATTTTATTATCAAGCTTTTCTAGATTGTTTTGTTCTTTTTGCTCCGTTTGTCTCCTCTCAAACTGTGTTCTGTATGACTGCATCTCCACTGAATAGCCTTGTCTCAAAACAAACAACAGATTAAGTACAGTGAGTAAACACCCCTCTATTTATTAGAGATAGGAACAGAGACCTGCCGCCACAATAAGGTCTGCATTTAATTGACCCCTCCCCAAAAGGCTTCATAATTGTCTATTGATGCTGCCACAAGATAGTGGCAAAAGTCTACTTTTGTCTAAATTAAGATCCTCATCTTATTTCACCATAGATCCCTGGCACCAAGATGCTACCAGATGGCTCCAAAGCAATACTGTTATTGAGTTATCAGCAAATAACGCCAGCGATGGTTAAAAAAAAAAAGTGTGAATCCAGATTTAATGTAGTATAGCAAACTCTCGTAACTTCGTAAAGATAAAGCAGACAGAGCCACTCTACTGCATGACCAAACAGCCACAGAGCTACAGGGATGTGTTAAAAAAATGTTAAATAGGAAAATCTGTTTCCAAATTCGAACACATACAGTATGGCAACCGGCATCCCAGAACAGACTGCATTAGACCTTCGACGTTACACTGTATGTCTTATTCAAGTGCTACATTTTAAACCCTTCACAATAATAAAAATGGGAAGTTATTCTGATTAATTCGCAAATGGATGGCTAAATATGAAAAAAACTGTGCCAATTCTTTATGGGTAGTCCTGTGAAATGAATATAGTGATATTTCTACACTGTAAAGGAAAAAAAATTGAGTGAACTCAAAATTTCAAGGCAACAAACTGATCAAAATTTTAAGTTGGGCGATTCAACAATATATTTTTAAGTTTTGCTGTTGTGAAAAGTGATTTTCCCACAATTTACAACAAATAAATATGAGTAATAATTATAAATTACAATCATAATGACAAATAGTCCTTCATGTTGCCCCCAAATTTAAACATATAAGTAAAAACAATCCAGCAAATTGGTTTGTAACAAACAACTTTCTGGCTTTGTTGTACAAATTAACATTGTAGCCATAAATGTCAATAATTTATATTTTGAAGTTGTTCCACCTGAAATTGCTGTTTTAGCCCCAAAAAATACAATTTGTGCTTTTTACAGTGTTGTACAGAGCATGCCTCCAAGTAATGAACGTCATTAAAAACACAAGCCATTAAAACAGGTGACCACCCATGAACAACACATCAATGAATCAACGGAATTAACTTTGAAAGTTCATGCAAAATCTATTTTTGGAGTGCCTGCAGTGGTGGTACTCGAGGATGTTTGGAGTGCTAAGTGGTCATTATAGATCCTGTTTGGAGGAAAACTGCGGTGGTCCTGCTGGGTTTGCTGTAGGCAGCGCTCGCTCAAACAACAGGGGGCTGTTGAGAGAGTTTATACTACAAAAAAAAAAAAGAAAACATCTATCACTATTAAAAGAGAATCCTGACAGGAAGAAAGTTGCTCGGTCCATCCGTGTTTTTAAATGTTCCCTATGTGGGCACATGAATGGCTGGCAAACTATAAAAATCACCTTTCTTTCCCTATAAGCAATTATTATTTTTGTTGTTCACTGCATTCACTGCCATGGACGTTTCCGTTTACTAAAACAGCTTGAACATATGCTATTCGGCAAGTATATTTCTCAACGGGCTTCGGAATCGAAGAGGGTCTTGCCAAGCTTGTCTGTGAAATTTAGATTTGTGAATCACTGTTATGACTAACAGATCCATGTAGATGGCGGCATTGCATCGCATTTGATTTGAGTTCTGCACGGATTTTAAGTTAAAGGTAGATTATGGGGGTGAATATCAGCTCGTCACGTCAATTATTAGAGAGAAAAATGCCAACACTTCGGAAGTCGGACAAGTTTAGGCACCTGACACCAGAACAGAGTTTGTATAGTGGTTAGTACAAAGAGTATATTCCAATGATGAGGGAAAACTTATGTCGTTCATGGAGTGAATGGAGTTTGCATGTGAAAAAGACACTCGAGCCATGCGCTGAATCAACGTCGCTCATGGTGTGTTTCATGGTTGTATACCTGTAAATGAATTACTTAATTATCTTAAAGCCTTTCTCAGTTTTGGTTGTGTTCTTTTATAGAATGAGTTGTCACAAAAGCTTGACATTCTTATATCCAGAAAAGGTTTTCTCCACTTTTTAGTTGGTGTTTTTGGTGAAACCAACTCACGTTCTACTGCTGATTACTAAAGAGTGGAAAAACCTAGATGTTTTTTTTTTCTGTTATTTTTATGGTGAAAAAAGGGAGGTTACGTTTCCTTCTGGTAGTTACAGTTCTTATATTTTCACAGAGCACAATATTCTGTGGGTCACAAAAGTTTCGTCAAAATATTTTAAAACAGCTGGCAAAATTGGGAACTCTGCTGTGAAAGCAGCAGGAAGTGAATGAGTTAGTGGCTGACTCCGCAATTATTACGCCTAACGCTGTTTGACACAGTTTTTACAGCACCAAGATGAAGTGTTGTAACTTTCACAAAAGTTTCTGGGAGCAAATTACCTTCACTGCACCATCCTGAAGCTCAGGGTTCCTGGCCATGTCAAGGTGGCTGCGCTCGGATGGATTCTTGAAACAAAGAAAGCAAATGAGCCGTAAGTGAACTGTCTTCTTCTGCCTCATTCCTCCCTCCCTTTCACCTCTAAGATACTCAATTAGATTCGTGAGAAAATGAGCAGAGAAGATGGAGTAATCTATTTTCCACCTGTTCCATACTAACTAGTCGAGGTAATGTATGCCGCAGGTTAATTTGTAGAGCAGCACGGGTGGTATGCCAATCAAGCAGTGACCTTGACTGCTGTCAGAATGGATTGCTATGTCAGTCCAATCTCTTCCATATTCAAAAATAATATCAGGTTCCAAATCCCTGCAAAGCAATCAAAAATATAGATGAGCATGTGTCAACCATCAATGTCATTGAGGTATAGGGCCATTTGGCAATAAAAAAATCCATCATGAAAATATGTATATTTCCAACATGACTAAATGGTGCAGAATTGTGAGTGATTATACAGCACCTGATAAAGACCACGGGTCAAGATGGTTCCTGTCCTCATATGCGGCCATAAATTCTATCCTGTGTTTGACTGATCATTGAGAAATCCATTTGGAAGGGTAAAATGATTTATGGAAATGTGCATAGAAAAAAAAAAAAACAACTGGAAGTAAAACCTGGAAAATCCCAACTTTGCCTCTTCTAATTGCCCAGTGTCTCACGGGCAGTTGCTTATCAAAAGTCTGAGAGGGACTTATACATTATAAAATATTACATTGTCACTAGATATTGAGGTGAAGCACATAAAATGCCAGCATCCCGAGCTTTACAAGGACATGGCAGTGTCCTCCATTCTTTTGATAAAACTGCCTACGGCGCAATCTCAAGCCAGATCTGCATCTGCCTCGTCTTTACGCTATTCAGCGGGGTTAGTTTGTTTGAGTGTTAGATATGGGCTTGTCAGCATGCACCAGCAAGATGGGTGGTGTGATACAGCTGCAATTTCCAAGCTGCATGTGGACTCTCTGGAAATGAAAACTCAGCCCCTCCCCAATGGCAGGAGGCCACCTATTGTACGAATCATTGCGCCGAGGGGTGAGCTGCACGGAGGGAATGAATTTATTCACATGGGGGGAGTGGGTAGGGGGGACACATGGTGAGGAGCTGATGTTTTTTTTTTTTTTTTCTAAAGTCGAAAGAAATGGAAATGGATGAATTTGTGTGAGATTAAGATGATGGGCTCTTAGGATCCCATTTAGATAAAAGGAATATATGAAATAAAGAAGGGGAGGCAGCCATGTGTAAGAAACATTACTTTGAGAAAGAAACAGTTCTTGCATTACCCATGGGAAATAGATCAATGGTAAATATCCCCACCAGCATTGGTCTGTTAAACGTTTGAAAACTGTGAGGGCTCGTTTGCATGTGGGCATGTTGGGCTGGACATTATATACGTGTATACCGTATCCGTTTTTGGTTGTGATCGTTTTGTAGTTTTGGCAATTTCCTTGCTGGTTTGTAGTTGAATAAAATATCCTTGGAAAATGTGCGGGTGTCGTTAATATGATTTGTATTATAATAAAGTAACGATTAATTCATTATTAAGAACTTTATTGTGCGGGTCTGTTGATTAATCGAGTCTAGACGCAACTGAGGCAAAATGTAAACGTTTGTGGTGGTAAAAAAAAAAAAAAGTTCAAATTGAATTAAAATTGCCAAGGAAGTAGGTGTTCAGAACATTCGGATAGCAAATCTCCCATCCCATTGAAAATATATCAATTAATCATTTCCCCCATAATCTATAAAGGAAATTTGGTAAAATGGCTATCCCTTGTAATTAGAAATGGACGAGTCTTAATTTGAAGCCTGAATTCTACTGCGCTTCTTGTCACCATGTCATACATAATATACTGTACATCAGGGGTGTCCAAAATCGGTCCTCGTGGGCCGGTGCCCTGCCTGTTTTCCAGCTCTCCTTTGCTGCAACGCACCTGATGATCGTTAGCAAGCTCTGAAGAAGCTTGTCTATCTTAGTAAAACAAAGCACACACAGAATCTCAGATTTCCAATCAAGCAAAATGAATTCCTTTTGTAATATAACATAATTTAAAAAGCAACAAAGCAGAATATGTGCCCCTGTCACAATTTAGGCACTAACATTACCAGCTGCCGGGGATACAAAAAATGGACAGCAAGTCCAATTATATGGTCTTTTTGAATCCACAAGATAATTATGGGGCTCTGTAGACACAAGCAGGTTGCGAGAGCCAAGTTGAAATCTCGCAGGAGTGGTAATTTGCAAAATTGCATTTCCATAAAAGAATGAAGGTTTTTTTTTCTAGACTGTCTAAGCTTATCACTGTAGTTGTGCCCATGCACATCATTGTTTTAGTGCTACACCATGAAGTCAAATCCCTGTGCTTATTAAACTAGTTTGCCATTTCAGTAACATACATCTGGGGTACGGCAAATGGTATTTCACCAACATTTCACAAGCTACTGTTTTTTGAAAGTAATTTTTTATACAAAATGACCACCTCAGTTGTAATGTGTTACAGCGCTGCTTTTGTTAGTTGACTGCAAAATTTTATAGTGGCACATTTTGATTGATTGATTGATTGATTGATATTACGCAATGCCACACTAAGAAACGTATAGGTTCACCTTAAAAATGAGCGGAACTCGCGCACACCAACACTGACATAATCGTCACGTACAGGACTGCGCATCAAACATTAGTTTCATTAAAGCCGTGATAGCCTGATGCAATCAGACAAAATCACACCATGGTTTCTTTATATTTGAAATGTTTGAGTGATAACCAACATTTGTTTTCACAACACAAAAATAGATAATATAACAAAATAAGATAAAATTCAAACCAAGTTGCCAGTTCTTTAAAAATAACTTTTATTCCTTCACTTATGCACTTCCACAACATGGCTTTGGTCCCGATGATAATCCTAAAAGCTGCATGCAATGACACATACTGAGTGACATCGCAAGTCGCCACCAATAAAAAAAACACGACCGATCCCTTACTCATAATGTATGACTAGAATATAGTCAGTGCATGTTCACCGTGGTGACATTCCAACAGAGGGCAAGTGAAAGCCAAAGCTGAAATGCTAACTTGAAAGAACTGGGAGTACGGGAAATGTGTCAGATGTGAACATTGGGTTAAAGTTCATTAAATATCCTTCTCCTCTTCTAATGAAGCTTTTTCCAGCTGAGTGATTTTTATCAATTGCTGCACTAAGGCCAGCAAAGTGTAAGGAGTCAGCGGGCCAGAACCTCCAAGCCAAAATCATCCTGCGCAGAATACAGACAAATTAAGTCAGTTTGAGTTTCAAAGTCCACCTTTCCGAGGCCTATTTTTTACATTCATTTCCGAGGCTTATATAGGCAGTAAATATGACATTTAGCATTTTTACATTCATTCCCTTTAACAAGACACCAACGATAGCAATGATTAATAGCACGTTCACCTTCTGTTACTCTGATTGACATGTGAAATGCCTAATGACAGTACGAACAGTCGACCATAGGCGATGCATTCAGATCATGCAGGAAGGCAGGATTAAACATAAAATCAGGCCATAAAGCAGTGGACCAAGAATACACGTTGACCGAAGTAAAACAATTCCAGCTGGAGGCTTTTTGTACTTCCCAAATAGTGGAATGGTCCAGGGAAAGAGGATATATTGTCGTTGCATTTAATTCCAAAGTAAGGGATAATGGAACCAAAGCTTTTATTCTTCAGAAAAATCAATGTGAAAGCTGGACATTTGTGAAGGCCTGTTGCTCTTTTTGTATTGTTGTCATTTAACACACAGTCAACCTTGATTACATTAGCATATAAAAAGGCACACGTCCTTACATTTGTGGCGTTTAAACCTCTCACAGCCGGGTTGCATACTGTGAACATTAGTCAGAAAAAAACAACATGAATTTAAATCAGACTACCTTTTTTCTGAGTTTCATTAAACAACTAGCGGAGACTTTAGGCTACACGTTCAAGTGAAACTTTAATGATGATGATGATGCAGTTACCCAAACAGGGCATGTTCTGAAATTTTACTTGAACCCTATGTCTTTAGTAGCAACAAAACAAATGGAAAACTGCAAATAATATCCTTCACCTTTTCTTCCATGAGTCTCCTCACTCACCGAAGTATGCCTGCGTATGTGTTGTGTGATTTACACAGCAGTGGCTGAGCCCCATTAGCAATGACATAACATACCCTCTATCCAGCAAGTGATTTACGTGTTCAATAAGCCTGGCTAGCTTTCATTTGCGTCTTGCTCTCATTTCACTCCCTTATTCCTGACAGCAGCAGTGAGAAAAAACAAAGCGTGAAGAGTGGAATCTGTCCATTGGTGCTGCGGCATGTTCACCGAATGTGCCTCATCAGTGTAGATAATTATACAGTGTGTCTTAATTAAACTAGGATTAGAGTTTCAAAGTAGGGTTTTAAACTATGGTTAGAGTTTCTAATAAGGGTTGCAAACTAGGGTTAGCGTTTCAAAGTAGGGTTTCAAATAAGGGTTAGGGTTTCAAAGTAGGGTTTTAAACTAGGGTTATGCTTTCAAAGTAGGGTTTGAAACGAGGGTTATGGTTTCAAAGAAGGGTTTTAAACAAGGTTTATGTTTTCAAAGTAGGGTTTTAAACCATGGTTATGGTTTTAAAGTAGGGTTTCAAACTAGGGTTGGGGTTTCAAATTAGGGTTTCAAACTAGGGTTAGGGTTTCAAAGTAGGATTTCAAGCTAGGGTTAGGGTTTCAAACTAGGGTTTGGGTTTCCTGTCAGGGTTTCAAGCTAGGGTTAGGGTTTCAAACTAGAGTTTCAAAGTAGGGTTAGGGTTTCCAGTCAGGGTTACAAACTAGGGTTAGGGTTTCAAACTAGGGTTAGGGTTTCAAACTAGGGTTTCAAACTAGGGTTAGGGTTTTTGAAAGTAGGGTTTCAAGCTAGGGTTAGGGGTTCAAAATAGGGTTAGGAATACAAAGTAGGGTTTCAAACTAGGGTTATGGTTTCAACCTAGGGTTAAGGTTTCAAACTAGGGTTTCAAACTAGGGTTAGGGTTTCCAAATAGGGTTTCAAGCTAGGGTTAGGGTTTCAAACTAGGGTTAAGGTTACAAAGTAGGGTTAGGGTTTCAAACTAGGGTTAGGGTTTCCAAATAGGGTTTCAAGCTAGGGTTAGGGTTTCAAACTAGGGTTAAGGTTACAAAGTAGGGTTAGGGTTTCAAACTAGGGTTTCAAGCTAGGGTTAGGGTTTCAAAATAGGGCTAGGGTTTCAAACTAGGGTTAGGGTTTCAAAATAGGGTTTCAAACTAGGGTTACGGTTTCAAATTAGGGTTTCAAACTAGGGTTAGAGTTTCAACCTAGGGTTAGGGTTTCAAAGTAAGGTTACATACTAGGGTTAGGGTTTTAAACTAGGGTTAGGGTTTCAAACTAGGGTTTGGGTTTCCAGTCAGGGTTTCAAGCTAGGGTTAGGGTTTCAAACTAGAGTTTCAAAGTAGGGTTAGGGTTTCCAGTCAGGGTTACAAACTAGGGTTAGGGTTTCAAACTAGGGTTAGGGTTTCAAACTAGGGTTTCAAACTAGGGTTAGGGTTTTTGAAAGTAGGGTTTCAAGCTAGGGTTAGGGGTTCAAAATAGGGTTAGGAATACAAAGTAGGGTTTCAAACTAGGGTTATGGTTTCAACCTAGGGTTAAGGTTTCAAACTAGGGTTTCAAACTAGGGTTAGGGTTTCCAAATAGGGTTTCAAGCTAGGGTTAGGGTTTCAAACTAGGGTTAAGGTTACAAAGTAGGGTTAGGGTTTCAAACTAGGGTTAGGGTTTCCAAATAGGGTTTCAAGCTAGGGTTAGGGTTTCAAACTAGGGTTAAGGTTACAAAGTAGGGTTAGGGTTTCAAACTAGGGTTTCAAGCTAGGGTTAAGTAGGGTTAGGGTTTCAAACTAGGGTTAGGGTTTCAAACTAGGGCTAGGGTTTCAAAGTAAGGTTACAAACTAGGGTTAGGTTTTCAAACTAGGGTTAGGGTTTCAAACTAGGGTAAGGGTTTCAACCTAGGGTTAGGGTTTCAAAGTACGGTTACAAACTAGGGTTAGGGTTTCAAACTAGGGTTAGGGTTTCAAACTAGGTTTAGGGTTACAAAGTAGGGCTTCAAACTAGGGTTAAGGTTAAAAAGTACGGTTTCAAACTAGGGTTAGGGTTACAAAGTAGGGTTTCAAACTAGGGTTAGGGTTTCAAACTAGGGTTTCAAATTAGGGTTAGGATTTCAAATGAGGGTTTCAAACTGGGGTTAGGGTTTCAAACTAGGGTTTCAAATTAGGGTTTCAAACTAGGGTTAGGGTTTCAAACTAGGGTTAGGGTTTCAAATTAGGGTTTCAAACTAGGGTTAGGGTTTCAAAGTAAGGTTACAAACTAGGGTTAGGGTTTCAAAATAGGGTTAGGGTTTCAAACTAGGGTTAGGGTTTCAAAATAGGGTTTCAAACTAGGGTTAGGGTTTCAAACTAGGGTTAGGGTTTCAAATTAGGGTTTCAAACTAGGGTTAGGGTTTCAACCTAGGGTTAGGGTTTCAAAATAAGGATACAAACTAGGGTTAGGGTTTCAAACTAGGGTTAGGGTTTCAAATTAGGGTTTTAAACTAGGGTTAGGGTTTCAAACTAGGGTTTCAAATTAGGGTTAGGATTTCAAATGAGGGTTTCAAACTGGGGTTAGGGTTTCAAACTAGGGTTTCAAATTAGGGTTTCAAACTAGGGTTAGGGTTTCAAACTAGGGTTAGGGTTTCAAATTAGGGTTTCAAACTAGGGTTAGGGTTTCAAAGTAAGGTTACAAACTAGGGTTAGGGTTTCAAAATAGGGTTAGGGTTTCAAACTAGGGTTAGGGTTTCAAAATAGGGTTTCAAACTAGGGTTAGGGTTTCAAACTAGGGTTAGGGTTTCAAATTAGGGTTTCAAACTAGGGTTAGGGTTTCAACCTAGGGTTAGGGTTTCAAAATAAGGATACAAACTAGGGTTAGGGTTTCAAACTAGGGTTAGGGTTTCAAATTAGGGTTTTAAACTAGGGTTAGGGTTTCAACCTAGGGTGAGGGTTTCAAACTAGGGTTAGGGTTTCAAACTAGGGTTAGGGTTTCAACCTAGGGTTAGGGTTTCAAAATAAGGATACAAACTAGGGTTAGGGTTTCAAATTAGGGTTTTAAACTAGGGTTAGGGTTTCAACCTAGGGTGAGGGTTTCAAAGTAAGGTTACAAACTAGGGTTAGGGTTTCAAACTAGGGTTAGGGTTTCAAACTAGGGTTAGGGTTACAAAGTAGGGTTAGGGTTTCAAATTAGGGTTTTAAACTAGGGTTAGGGTTTCAACCTAGGGTGAGGGTTTCAAAGTAAGGTTACAAACTAGGGTTAGGGTTTCAAACTAGGGTTAGGGTTTCAAACTAGGGTTAGGGTTACAAAGTAGGGTTACAAAGTAGGGTTTCAAACTAGGGTTAGGGTGAAAAAGTAGGGTTTCAAACTAGGGTTTCAAATTAGGGTTAGGATTTCAAATGAGGGTTTAAAACTGGGGTTAGGGTTTCAAACTAGGGTTTCAAATTAGGGTTTCAAACTAGGGTTAGGGTTTCAAACTAGGGTTAGGGTTTCAAAATAGGGTTTCAAACTAGGGTTAGGGTTTCAAATTAGGGTTTCAAACTAGGGTTAGGGTTTCAAAGTAGGGTTTCGAATTAGGGTTAGGGTTTCAAAGTAGGGTTTCAAACTAGGGTTACGGTTTCCATCTAGGGTTTCAAACTAGCCTTAGGGTTTCAAACTAGGGTTAGGGTTTCAAACTAGGGTTAGGGTTTCAAACTAGGGTTAGGATTTCAAATTAGGGTTTCAAACTGGGTTAGGGTTTCAAACTAGGGTTTCAAATTAGGGTTTCAAAGTCGGGTTAGGGTTTCAAACTAGGGTTTCAAGCTAGGGTTAGGGTTTCAAACTAGGGTTAGGGTTTCAAACTAGGGTTTCAAACTAGGGTTAGGGTTTCAAACTAGGGTTTCAAACTAGGGTTAGGGTTACAAGGTAGGGTTTCAAATTAGGGTTAGGTTTTCAAAGTAGGATTTCAAACTAGGGTTAGGTTTTCCAACTAGGGTTAGGGTTTCCAACTAGGGTTTCAAATTAGGGTTAGGGTTTCCAACTACGTTTTTAAAATAGGGTTAGAGTTTCAAAGTAGGGTTCCGAATAGGGTTAGGTTTAGGGTTTCCAACAAGGCGTTTCAAACTAGGGTTAGGGTTTCAAACTAGGGTTTTAAACTAGGGTTAGGGTTTCAAAGTAGGGTTTCAAATTAGGGTTAGGTTTTCAAAGTAGGGTTTCAAACTAGGGTTAGGGTTTCCAATTAGGGTTTCAAATTAGGGTTCGGGTTTCAAAGTAGGGTTTCAAATCAGGGTTGCCTTTGATGTGTTCGTTAGCATTCAACATGATGCTAACACTTTGGGTTATCAGAGCGTGTCAGCAACAAGATGACCATAGTTGAGAGGTTAGTGCAGGTGACTGTGACATGGATGACCAGGGTTCATTTCCAGGCTGAGGCAGCTTTCAGCCGAGCTTCTTGTTCATCTCATATTTTCACATTTATTGTGTTTCGATATAATGAATTATGATTACACATTGTCGACATCTCATAGTCATTTTTTCCCCCCCAAAACGCCTTACGCATGGTCACTTTTTAATTGTTTTTATTTAAAAACGCGTTCCTATACATGGTCTTTTTTTTTCACCAAATATGCCTTACTTTACATGGTCGTTTTTTTCCCAAAAACGCCTTACTATACTAGTGTAGTGGTACACACGCCTGAGTTGTGTGCGGGCAGCGTGGGATCGATTCCCGCTCAGTGACAGTGTCTATGTGTGCCCTGCGACTGGCTGGCGACCAGTTCGGGGTGTAGTCTGCCTTCGCCCATTGACGGCTGGGACAGGCTCCAGCAACTCCCCGCGACCCTGTATAGGATAAGCGGTTTGGAAGATGATGATGACATGATGCCTTACTATACATGGTTGTTTCTTTTCACAAAAAACACCTTACATGGTCGTCTCATTTCCTATCAAACAATGCCTTTGATGTTAGCATTCAACATGATGCTAACACTTTGTGTTAGTAGAGCTTGTCAGCAACAAGATGTCCACAGTTGAGTGGTTAGTGCAGGTGACTGTAACATGGATGACCAGGGTTCAATTCCAGCCAGAGGCAGCTTTCAGCTGAGCTTCTTGTTCATCTCATAGTTGAGTTTTAAACTAGGCTTAGGGTTTCAAAATAGGGTTAGGGTTAGGGTTTCCAACTAGGGTTAGGTTTTCAAAGTAGTGTTTCAAATTAGGATTAGGGTATCCAATTAGGGTTTCAAATTAGGTTTAGGGTGTGAAGGTAGGGTTTCAAACTAGGGTTAGGGTTAGGTTTTCCAACTAGGGTTTTAAACTAGGGTTAGGGTTGCAAAGAAGGGTTTCAGATTAGGGTTAGGGTTTCAAAGTAGGGTTTCAAATTAGGGTTAGGGTTTCAAAGTAGTGTTAGGGTTTCAAACAAGGGTTTCAAACTAGGGTTAGGGTTTCTGAATAGGGTTTCAAACAAAGGCTTCAAACTAGGGTTAGGGTTTCAAACAAGGGTTTCAAACTAGGGTTAGGGTTTCTGAATAGGGTTTCAAACAAAGGCTTCAAACTAGGGTTAGGGTTCCTGAATAGGGTTTCAAACTAGGGTTAGGGTTTCCAATTAGGGTTTCAAACTAGGGTTAGGGTTTCCAACTAGGGTTTCAAACTAGGGTTAGGGTTAGGGTTTCCAACTAGGGTTTGAAACTAGGGTTAGGGTTTCCAACTAGGGTTTCAAACTAGGGTTAGGGTTAGGGTTTCCAACTAGGGTTTGAAACTAGGGTTAGGGTTTCCAACTAGGGTTTTAAACTAGGGTTAGGGTTTCAAAGTAGGGTTTCAAATTAGGGTTAGGTTTTCCAACTAGGGTTTTAAACTAGGGTCAGGGTTTCCAATTAGGGTTTCAAATTAGGGTTAGGGTTTCAAAGTAGGGTTTCAAAATAGGGTTAGGGTTTCAAACTAGGGTTAGGGTTTTCAACTAGGGTTTCAAATCAGGGTTAGGTTTTCAAAGTAGGGTTTCAAACTAGGGTTAGGGTTTCAAATTAGGGTTTCAAACAAAGGTTTCAAACTAGGGTTAGGGTTTCTGAATAGGGTTTCAAACTAGGGTTAGGGTTTCAAAGTACGGTTTCAAACTAGGGTTAGGGTTTCCAATTAGGGTTTCAAACTAGGGTTAGGGTTTCCAAATAGGGTTTCAAACTAGGGTTTCGAACTAGGGATTGGGTTTCAAAGTAGGGTTTCAAACTAGGGTTAGGGTTTCCAACTAGGGTTTCAAATTCGGGTTAGGGTGTCAAAGTAGGGTTTCAAACTAGGGTTAGGGTTAGGGTTTCTAACTAGGGTTTCAAACTAGGGTTAGGGTTTCCAACTAGGGTTTCAAACTAGGGTTAGGGTTTCCAACTAGGGTTTTAAACTACGGTTAGGGTTTCAAAGTAGGGTTTCAAATTAGGGTTAGGTTTTCAAAGTAGGGTTTCAAACTAGGGTTAGGGTTTCCAATTAGGGTTTCAAATTAGGGTTAGGGTTTCAAAGTAGGGTTTCAAACTAGGGTTAGGGTTTCAAACTAGGGTTAGGGTTTTGAACTAGGGTTTCAAATCAGGGTTAGGTTTTCAAAGTAGGGTTTCAAACTAGGTTTAGGTTTTCAAATTAGGGTGTCAAACAAAGATTTCAAACTAGGGTTAGGGTTTCTGAATAGGGTTTCAAACTAGGGTTAGGGTTTCCAATTAGGGTTTCAAACTAGGGGTTGGGTTTCAAAGTAGGGTTTCAAACTAGGGTTAGGTTTTCAAAGTAGGGTTTCAAATTAGGGTTAGGTTTTCAAAGTAGGGTTTCAAATTAGGGTTAGGGTTTCCAACTAGGGTTTTTAAACTAGGGTTAGGGTTTCAAAGTAGGGTTTCAAATTAGGGTTAGGTTTTCAAAGTAGGGTTTCAAACTAGGGTTAGGGTTTCAAATTAGGGTTTCAAATTAGGGTTAGGGTTTCAAAGTAGGGTTTCAAACTAGGGTTAGCGTTTCAAACTAGGGTTAGGGTTTTCAACTAGGGTTTCAAATCAGGCTTAGGTTTTCAAAGTAGGGTTTCAAACTAGGGTTAGGGTTTCAAATTAGGGTTAGGGTTTCAAAGTAGGGTTTCAAACTAGGGTTAGGGTTTCAAACTAGGGTTAGGGTTTTCAACTAGGGTTTCAAATCAGGCTTAGGTTTTCAAAGTAGGGTTTCAAACTAGGGTTAGGGTTTCAAATTAGGGTTAGGGTTTCAAAGTAGGGTTTCAAACTAGGGTTAGGGTTTCAAACTAGGGTTAGGGTTTTAACAAAAAAACGTCTTACTAAACATGGTTGCTTTTAAAAAATAAAAATCTTACTATACATGGTCGTTTTTTCGTTTTTTCACAAAAAACGGCTTACTATACATGGTCGGTTTTTTTACCAAAAACATGGTTGCTTTATTTTTAAAAAAAAGAAAAAACACCTTACTATACATGGTTGTACTATACACTAACGCCTTTTCACAAAAACGCCATGGTCGGGTTTTTTTTCACAAAAACACCTTACATGGTCATCTCATTTCCTATCAAACAATGCCTTTGATGTTCGTTAGCATTCAACATGATGCTAACACTTCGTGTTATCAGAGCGTGTCAGCAACAAGATGACCATAGTTGAGAGGTTAGTGCAGGTGACTGTGACATGGATGACCAGGGTTCAATTCCAGCTTTCAGCTGAGCATCTTGTTCATCTCATATTTTCACATTTAATATTTTTCGATATAATGAATTATGATTACACATTGTCGACATCTCATAGTCATTTTTTCCCCCCCAAAACGCCTTACTATACATGGTCGCTTTTTAATTGTTTTTATTTAAAAATGCGTTCCTATACATGGTCTTTTTTTTCACCAAATATGCCTTACATTTACTTACCTTTACATGGTCGTTTTTTTTTTCACAAAAAACACCTCACTCTACATGGTAGTTTTTTTCGTTTTTTCTCAAAAATAGTCATTTAGAGAACACACTTGATTTGCTTTAGGGGGCCTGAAAAAAAAATGATGTGGTCGTTTTTTTTAACCAAAAAAAAACGCCTTACCAAACATGGTTGCCTTTTTAAAAAAAACAACAAAACACCTTACAATACATGGTTGTACTACACACAAACGCCTTTTCACAACGCCATGGTTGTTTTTTTTCATAAAACAACACCTTACGTTACATGGTCGTTTTTTTTTTTTTTTCACAAAAACACCTTACATGGTCATCTCATTTCCTATCAAACAATGCCTTTGATGTTCGTTAGCATTCAACATGATGCTAACACTTTGTGTTATCAGAGCTTGTCAGCAACAAGATGACCGTAGTTGAGAGGTTAGTGCAGGTGACTGTGACATGGATGACCAGGGTTCAATTCCAGCCTGAGGCAGTATTCATCTGAGCTTCTTGTTACCTCATATTGTCACATTTAATATTTTTCGATATAATGAATTATGATTACACATTGTCGACATCTCATATTCATTTTTTTCCCCCAAAATGCCTTCTTTCAAACTAGGGTTTCAACCTAGGGTTAGGGTTTCAAATTAGGGTTTCAAACTAGGGCTAGGGTTTCAAATTAGGGTTTCAAACTAGGGTTAGGGTTTCAAACTAGGCTTAGGGTTTCAAAGTAGGGTTACAAACTAGGGTTAGGGTTTCAAATTAGGGTTTCAAACTAGGGTTAGGGTTTCCAGTCAGGGTTACAAACGAGGGTTCAAACTAGGATTTCAAATTAGGGTTAGGGTTTCCAAATAGGGTTTCAAACTAGGGTTAGGGTTTCAAATTAGGGTTTCAAACTAGGGTTAGGGTTTCCAGTCAGGGTTACAAACGAGGGTTCAAACTAGGGTTTCAAATTAGGGTTAGGGTTTCCAAATAGAGTTTCAAACTAGGGTTAGGGTTTCAAAGTAGGGTTTCAAACTAGGGGTAGGGTTTCCAAGTAGGGATTCAAACTAGGGTTAGGGTGTCAAACTAGGGTTAGGGTTTCAAAATAGGGTTTGAAGCTAGGGTTAGGGTTTCAAAACTAGGGTTAGGGTTACAAAGTAGGGTTTCAAATTAGGGTTAGGGTTTCAAACTAGGGTTTCAAACTAGGGTTAGGGTTTCAAACTAGGGTTAGGGTTTCAAAGTAGGGTTTCAAACTAGGGTTAGGGTTTCAAAGTAGGGTTAGGGTTTCAAACTAGGGTTAGGGTTTCAAAGTAGGGTTAGGGTTTCAAACTAGGGTTAGGGTTTCACTCTAGGGTTAGGGTTTCCAAGTAGGGATTCAAACTAGGGTCAGGGTTTCAAACTAGGGTTAGGGTTTCAAAGTAGGGTTTCAAACTAGGGTTAGGGTTTCAAAGTAGGGTTAAGGTTTCAAACTAGGGTTAGGTTTTCAAACTAGGGTTAGGGTTTCAAAGTAAGGTTTCAAACTAGGGTTAGGGTTTGAAAGTAGGGTTAAGGTTTCAAACTAGGGTTAGGGTTTCAAACTAGGGTTAGGGTTTCAAACTAGGGTTTCCAGCTAGGGTTAGGGTTTCAAAACTAGGCTTAGGGTTACAAATTAGGGTTTCAAATTAGGGTTAGGGTTTCAAACTAGGGTTTCAAACTAGGGTTAGGGTTTCAAACTAGGGTTAGGGTTTCAAAGTAGGGTTTCAAACTAGGGTTAGGGTTTCAAAGTAGGGTTAGGGTTTCAAACTAGGGTTAGGGTTTCACTCTAGGGTTAGGGTTTCCAAGTAGGGATTCAAACTAGGGTTAGGGTTTCAATCTAGGGTTAGGGTTTCAAAGTAGGGTTTCAAACTAGGGTTAGGGTTTCAAACTAGGGTTAGGGTTTCAAAGTAGGGTTTCAAATTAGGGTTAGGGTTTCAAACTAGGGTTTCAAACTAGGGTTAGGGTTTCAAACTAGGGTTAGGGTTTCAAACTAGGGTTTCAAACTAGGGTTAGGGTTTCCAAGTAGGGATTCAAACTAGGGTTAGGGTGTCAAACTAGGGTTAGGGTTTCAAAATAGGGTTTGAAGCTAGGGTTAGGGTTTCAAAACTAGGGTTAGGGTTACAAAGTAGGGTTTCAAATTAGGGTTAGGGTTTCAAACTAGGGTTTCAAACTAGGGTTAGGGTTTCAAACTAGGGTTAGGGTTTCAAAGTAGGGTTTCAAACTAGGGTTAGGGTTTCAAACTAGGGTTAGGGTTTCAAACTAGGGTTTCCAGCTAGGGTTAGGGTTTCAAAACTAGGCTTAGGGTTACAAAGTAGGGTTTCAAATTAGGGTTAGGGTTTCAAACTAGGGTTTCAAACTAGGGTTAGGGTTTCAAACTAGGGTTAGGGTTTCAAAGTAGGGTTTCAAACTAGGGTTAGGGTTTCACTCTAGGGTTAGGGTTTCCAAGTAGGGATTCAAACTAGGGTTAGGGTTTCAAACTAGGGTTAGGGTTTGAAAGTCGGGTTAAGGTTTCAAACTAGGGTTAGGGTTTCAAACTAGGGTTAGGGTTTCAAACTAGGGTTTCCAGCTAGGGTTAGGGTTTCAAAACTAGGCTTAGGGTTACAAAGTAGGGTTTCAAATTAGGGTTAGCGTTTCAAAGTAGGGTTTCAAACTAGGGTTAGGGTTTCAAAGTAGGGTTAGGGTTTCAAACTAGGGTTAGGGTTTCACTCTAGGGTTAGGGTTTCCAAGTAGGGATTCAAACTAGGGTTAGGGTTTCAATCTAGGGTTAGGGTTTCAAAGTAGGGTTTCAAACTAGGGTTAGGGTTTCAAATTAGGGTTAGGGTTACAAAGTAGGGTTTAAAATTAGGGTTAGGGTTTCAAACTAGGGTTTCAAACTAGGGTTAGGGTTTCAAACTAGGGTTAGGGTTTCAAACTAGGGTTTCAAACTAGGGTTAGGGTTTCCAAGTAGGGATTCAAACTAGGGTTAGGGTGTCAAACTAGGGTTAGGGTTTCAAAATAGGGTTTGAAGCTAGGGTTAGGGTTTCAAAACTAGGGTTAGGGTTACAAAGTAGGGTTTAAAATTAGGGTTAGGGTTTCACTCTAGGGTTAGGGTTTCCAAGTAGGGATTCAAACTAGGGTTAGGGTTTCAATCTAGGGTTAGGGTTTCAAAGTAGGGTTTCAAACTAGGGTTAGGGTTTCAAAGTAGGGTTTCAAACTAGGGTTAGGGTTTCAAAGCAGGGTTAGGGTTTCAAACTAGGGTTAGGGTTTCACTCTAGGGTTAGGGTTTCCAAGTAGGGATTCAAACTAGGGTTAGGGTTTCAATCTAGGGTTAGGGTTTCAAACTAGGGTTAGGGTTTCAAATTAGGGTTTCAAACTAGGGTTAGGGTTTCAAAGTAGGGTTTCAAACTAGGGTTAGGGTTTCAAAGTAGGGTTAGGGTTTCAAACTAGGGTTAGGGTTTCAAAGTAGGGTTAGGGTTTCAAACTAGGGTTAGGGTTTCACTCTAGGGTTAGGGTTTCCAAGTAGGGATTCAAACTAGGGTTAGGGTTTCAAACTAGGGTTAGGGTTTCAAACTAGGGTTAGGGTTTCACTCTAGGGTTAGGGTTTCCAAGTATTGATTCAAACTAGGGTTAGGGTTTCAAACTAGGGTTAGGGTTTCAAACTAGGGTTTCAAACTAGGGTTAGGGTTTCAAAGTAGGGTTAAGGTTTCAAACTAGGGTTAGGTTTTCAAACTAGGGTTAGGGTTTCAAAGTAGGGTTTCAAACTAGGGTTAGGGTTTCAAAGTAGGGTTAAGGTTTCAAACTAGGGTTAGGGTTTCAAACTAGGGTTAGGGTTTCAAACTAGGGTTTCCAGCTAGGGTTAGGGTTTCAAAACTAGGGTTAGGGTTTCAAACTAGGGTTTCAAACTAGGGTTAGGGTATCAAATTAGGGTTTCAAAGTAGGGTTAAGGTTTCAAACTAGGGTTTCCAGCTAGGGTTAGGGTTTCAAAACTAGGGCTAGGGTTTCAATCTAGGGTTAGGGTTTCAAAGTAGGGTTTCAAACTAGGGTTAGGGTTTCAAATTAGGGTTTTCAAGCTAGGGTTAGGGTTTCAAACTAGGGTTTCCAGCTAGGGTTAGGGTTTCAAAACTAGTGTTAGGGTTTCAAACTAGGGTTTCAAATTAGTGTTAGGGTTTCAAACTAGGGTTTCAAATTAGGGTTAGGGATTCAAACTAGGGTTTCAAATTAGGGTTAGGGTTTCAAATTAGGGTTTCAAACTAGTGTTAGGGTTTCAAACTAAGGTTAGGGTTTCAAATTAGGGTTTCAAACTAGGGTTAGGGTTTCAAAGTAGGTTTTCAAGCTAGGGTTAGGGTTTCCAAGTAGGGATTCAAACTAGGGTTAGGTTTTCAAACTAGGGTTAGGGTTTCGAAGTAGGGTTTCAAACTAGGTTTAAGGTTTCAAAATAAGGATAGGGTTTCAACCTAGGGTTAGGGTTTCAAATTAGGGTGTCAAACTAGGGCTAGGGTTTCAAATTAGGGTTTCAAACTAGGGTTAGGGTTTCAAACTAGGGTTAGGGTTTCAAAGTAGGGTTACAAACTAGGGTTAGGGTTTCAAACTAGGGTTTCAAACTAGGGTTAGGGTTTCAAAGTAGGGTTTTCAAGCTAGGGTTAGGGTTTCAAACTAGGGTTTCCAGCTAGGGTTAGGGTTTCAAAACTAGTGTTAGGGTTTCAAACTAGAGTTTCAAAATAGGGTTAGGGTTTCAAACTAGGGTTTCAAATTAGGGTTAGGGTTTCAAATTAGGGTTTCAAATTAGGGTTAGGGTTTCAAAGTAAGGTTTCACACTAGGGTTAGGGTTTCAAACTACGGTTAGGGTTTCAAAGTAGGGTTTTAAACTAGGGTTATGGTTTCAAACTAGGGTTTTAAACTAGGGTTAGGGTTTCCAAATAGGGTTTCAAACTAGGGTTAGGGTTTCAAAGTAGGGTTTCAAACTAGAGTTAGGGTTTCCAGTCAGGGTTACAAAGTAGGGTTAGGGTTTCTAACTAGGGTTTCAAACTAGGGTTAGGGTTTCAAAGTAGGGTTTCAAACTAGGGTTAGGGTTTCAAACTGGTTAGGGTTTCAAATTAGGGTTTCAAACTGGGGTTAGGGTTTCAAACTAGGGTTTCAAACTAGGGTTAGGGTTTCAAACTAAGGTTAGGGTTTCCAAGTAGGGTTTCAAACTATAGTTAGGTTTTCCAAGTAGGGTTTCAAACTAGGGTTAGGGTTACAAAGTAGGGTTTCAAAGTAGGGTTTCAAACTAGGTTTAGGGTTTCCAACTAGGGTTTGAAACTAGGGTTAGGGTTTCAAATTAAGGTTTCAAACTATGGTTAGGGTTTCCAGTCAGGGTTACAAAGTAGGGTTAGGGTTTCTAACTAGGGTTTCAAACTAGGGTTAGGGTTTCAAAGTAGGGTTTCAAACTAGGGTTAGGGTTTCAAACTGGTTAGGGTTTCAAATTAGGGTGTCAAACAAGGGTTAGGGTTTCAAACTAGGGTTTCAAACCAGGGTTAGGGTTTCAAACTAGGGTTAGGGTTTCAAACTAGGGTTAGGGTTTCACGCTAGGCTTAGGGTTTCAAAGTGGGGTTTCAAACTAGGGTTAGGGTTTGAAACTAGGGTTAGGGTTTCCAGCTAGTGTTTCAAACTAGGGTTAGGGTTTCAAACTAGGGTTTCAAACTAGGATTAGGGTTTCAAACTAGGGTAAGGGTTTCAAACTAGGAGTAGGGTTTCAAACTAGGGTTAGGGTTTCCAGCTAGTGTTTCAAACTAGGGCTAGGGTGTCAAACTAGGGTTTCAAACTATGGTTAGGGTTTCAAACTAGGGTTAGGGTTTCTTACTAGGTTTAGGGTTTCAAAGTAGGCTATCAAGCTAGGGTTAGGGTTTCGAACTAGGGTTTCAAACTAAGGTTAGCGTTACAATGTAGGGTTTCAAACTAGGGTTGGGGTTTCAAACTAGGGTTAGGGTTTCAAACTAGGGTTTCAAACTAGGGTTAGGGTTTCCTACTGGGGTTTCACGCTAGGGTTAGGGTTTCAAAGTATGGTTTCAAACTAGGGTTAGGGTTTCAAACTAGGGTTAGGGTTTCAAAGTAGGGTTTCAAACTAGGGTTAGGGTTTCAAAGTAGGGTTAAGGTTTCAAACTAGGGTTAGGGTTTCACTCTAGGGTTAGGGTTACAAACTAGGGTTTCAAACTAGGGTTAGGGTTTCAAACTAGGGTTAGGGTTTCACGCTAGGGTTAGGGTTTCAAAGTGGGGTTTCAAACTAGGGTTAGGATTTGAAACTAGGGTTAGGGTTTCCAGCTAGTGTTTCAAACTAGGGTTAGGGTTTCAAACTAGGGTTTCAAACTAGGATTAGGGTTTCAAACTAGGGTTAGAGTTTCAAAGTAGGGTTTCAAGCTGGGGTTAGGGTTTTAAACTAGGGTTTCAATATAGGGTTAGGTTTCCTATGTAGGGTTTCAAACTAGGGTTGGGGTTTCAAACTAGGGTTTCAAACTAGGGTTAGGGTTTCAAACTAGGAGTAGGGTTTCAAACTACGGTTTCAAACTAGGGTTGTGGTTTCAAACTAGGGTTTCACGCTAGGGTTAGGGTTTCAAAGTACGGTTTCAAAGTAGGGTTAGGGTTTCAAATTAGGGTTAGGGATTTAAAGTAGGGTTTCAAGCTAGGGTTGGGGTTTCAAACTAGGGTTAGGGTTAGGGTTAGGGTTACAACGTAGGGTTTCAAACTAGGGTTGGGGTTTCAAACTAGGGTTTCAAACTAGGGTTAGTGTTTCAAAATAGGGTTTCACGCTAGGGTTAGGGTTTCAAAGTAGGGTTTCAAACTAGGGTTAGGGTTTCAAACAAGGGTTAGGTTTCAAAGTAGGGTTTCAAGCTAGGGTTAGGGTTTCAAACTAGGTTTAGGGTTTCAAACACGGTTAGGGTTTCAAACTAGGGTTTCAAACTAGGGTCAGGGTTTAAAACACAGTTAGGGTTTCACGCTAGGGTTAGGGTTTCAAAGTAGGGTTTCACACTAGGGTTAGGGTTTCAAACTAGGGTTAGGGTTTCAAAGTAGGGTTTCAAACTAGGGTTAGGGTTTCAAACTAGGGTTTCAAACTAGGGTTAGGGTTTCAAAGTAGGGTTTCAAGCTAGGGTTAGGGTTTCAAACTAGGGTTAGGGTTTCAAAGTAGGGTTTCAAACTAGGTTTAAGGTTTCAAAGTAGGGTTTCCTCATTAGATGTTTGTGTTCCCAATCGTATTCAACGCACTTAAAGCACAACAGTGTCATGTCATGTCATCTTCCAATCCGCTTATCCTATACAGGGTCGGGGGAGTTGCTGGAGCCTATCCCAGCCGTCAACGGGCGAAGGCAGACTACACCCCGAACTGGTCGCCAGCCAGCACAACAGTGTTTTTAGGTAAAAATGAAAATAAAATGGTTATTTTATTAAAAGTGAAGAGTTATTTTAAAACACTGAAAACAGAGCTTGCCATTAATTTGTTGTCTGTTGATGTTTAGTGTCGAGCTTGTTCTATTCTGTGTGAATCCTATATCTAAAAACCGCTTCTTTGCCAAATACAAATTTAAAGTGAAACAGCAAAGTGTGGAGGTACAGTGAAAGCGCCAAGAGATGTCTCACTAAATGTACAATCTATAAAACCTGCTCTTACAGTAACCAGGTCACTGAAGCGGAGTGATCGTTTTTCGAGGAGGAGGACGACTTTTGTGGATTGGAGGATATGACGCACCAGCCAGTGTAGGTAGAGAAACGATCAATAGAATTATATGAAGGACCAGGCTTAACCACATACACCCTAAATGTCTGAAATAAAACTCAGACATGAACGTTTCAATAGTTGAATGTAAACGTATGATTCATCTTATCATTTTTAGCAGATCAGTCACCCACGTAGATAGATAGGTAGATAGATAGATAGATAGATAGATAGATAGATAGATAGACAGATAGATAGATAGATAGATACATAGATAGATAGATAGATAGATAGATAGATACATACATACATACATACATACATACATACATACATACATACATACATACATACATACACACATACATACATACATACCTCCTCTGAACCGATTTATCCTCATGAGGGTCACGAGCGTGCTGAAGCCTATCCCAGCTGACATCGGGCAATAGGCGGGGTACACCCTGACCTGGTTGCCAGCCAATCACAGGGCAGACGCAGACAAACAAAACCATTCACACTCACAATCACACCAAGGGACAATTTAGACTGTTCAATTAACTTAAATGCATGTTTTTTGGAATGTGGGAGGAAACCGAAGTACCCGCAGAAAACCGACGCAGGCATGGGGAGAACATGCAAAGCCTTGAGAGACCGGGTCATTACAGCTACAAGAAATGAACAGAACACATAGGGAGGTGGCCCAAGCTAAACCACTGCCCTCCACTTCGTTTTTTGCATTATTGTTGTAGATTGAACGTTTGCGTTTGACAATGAAAGCAGGAATATTAGTCGAGAAATCAAAATTGCAGCTTTTATTTTGAGGTATTTATATCTGGATCTGGATGAAAACTAGATAGTGTCATTTGTAGTGGAACACATTTTCGTTCGATAGGCATGATAATAGATTAAAGTGTGTGTGTGGAGGGGGGTTAATCTTTTGTTTTGCAGATCTTTTTCTTGCTTTAAATGCCTCGATCCGGTGAACCTGTGGCACACCCAAACCTTTGCATTGTTTTTTTCTGATGCGTTGCCAGGCTGTCACCACACCTTTGAGTTGTTGTTGGCTTTGAAGGCTTCCTCCCCCCAGCCTCTTATTTAGCAGGAATAATGCATACTGTGATGGGTTATAGTCTGGGCATTACCTTAACCAGTCTCAAACATTCCCAAATTAAGTCACTGTTTTGGCAGTGTGCTTCAGGTCATTATCTTGGTGCATGATGAACGCACTCCCTAACAGTTTGGTTTAATCTTTGTATATATTGGCAGACAACATGTTTGTGTAGACTCCTGTGCTCATTTTGCAGCTACCATCATTATACTCATCAATGAATATGAATGAGTCCATCCCAGAAGAAGCCATGCGAGCTCAAGCCAAGACATGACCTCCACGGTTTCACAGATGAGCTTGTGGGCTTGAATGTATGAGCAGATTGTTTCTTTCTCAAAGCTTCAGCCTTGAGAATCACTTTGGTAAAGGTGAACCGTTGTCTCATCTTGAACAGCTTCCACATCAAACTCATTCAAGCATGTCTTAATAGCCTTTGCTTTAGTGCACTGGGAAACAGCCTTCTACAAACTGCTTCGGTGAGTTGAATGCATGGAATTGTCCTAAATTTCTTGAAGATAAAGAATTAACATGTCATTTGAATGGTGTCCTTACTGAGGATATTAAAACTTTTCTCAACCCAAAGGCAAATTGATAAAAAGAAAGAGCAGATCACTTGAGTGTTAAGTTATAAGTGAGTCCACCACTCCCACCACTGACTCGGTTTAATACCATAGATTCATTTCATGAATTACATCGACCTTCAGCTATTAAAGCTTGGCCTCAATCACAATACAGTTAGACACTGAGGTGAAAGTCCCACTCCAGAGGAACATAAAGCCTAAGATAACCTTTTTTTTTTTTTTACAGTCGACGAGCTATCTGCAAATCCATTGTTTTCCCTTGACCTGTCCTTGCGCGCCACATTGTGCTAGTTCTCTAAAGCTCTACGCTGATGTCTGCTCAAATGTCTGTGATAATTACTTTAAGTGGCTTTTATTAAAGATAATTGGCCTTCAGAGCAAGATCACGCCCAATTACAGTGCTCTACCAGGGAGGGGAGGAAAAAAGACACAATGGGACCTATGTCAGTGAATTAAAGTGGAGAGTCACCATAATGAAAATGAATGCAACTCTGAATTCAAGTGTCAACTGAAGCCATAACATCCCACTAGGAATGCCCTTGATAACAAAATACAGAGCATCGGCGCGTACACAACATTTTTCCTCACAAAATTTAGTTACTGGGGATTTTTAGTTACTCAACTGCAAAAAGCACAAACGGCCCTAATTGTGTGCCCAACGCAAGTCTAGCACGCAAAGTGCAGTCTATGAGCTCTATTTTTGTAGACAGGCGCACATGCACTCGGCATAAAAATTGGCACAACTTCATTTTCATGCAAGCCATATCTTGGTGACTTATCAAAGAAAACAGTTCTGGCATGAAAGAGACTGCATGTAAGCTGCTCAATTCCTTATTCTCTTATAAATCAGCCATGAAGAGTTCATTCTTTTTTATATTAAGTAGATATTAAGTAGATGTCCACATACATTACATCGAAGTGACTATATTGCTGACAAGAAAGGGGTGTTTTGAGAATAGTTAATTATTTCACGAGTTCTCCGAAATGAATTGATAACATTGAAAATGCAAGCATATATCATTTTCAAATAAAAAAAAAAATGCATAAATTGAGCTTGTTAGTGAAAAATGGACCATCCCGCTCCGATGATCCCTCTAAAGCCCAAAGTCAAACGGCGGGAGAATAGAGTGAAATCCTTGTTAAAAAAAAAAAAAAAACACAAAAAAAACTGCATAGTAGGCTAGCATAGGTTCTCCCCAACATAACCAGAAAACTGTATTTGTTGTGTTTTCGTGGTGGTTTTGCTGGTGTCACCAGCTACCAGCAGTGCAACAGCAACATGCTGGACTTGCTAGTAGGTGTGGCTGAGTTGGTAGCGCAGGTCGTCCAATGTCCACCGTGGAAGTGTCCCTGTGCAAGACACTGAACCCTTAATTTCTCACAGTGGGCCTGGGCGGTACCTGATTAAAAAAAGAAAACAGGTATTAAATTCACTCTACTTTAGTGGTTTTGATTTGCAAAATCTTAACATGGATCACCCAGATGTAGAAGGCTGTTTGAAATGATTATTCAAATGCATATACATGTTAATTATCATGTACTGTACTGACACAAAGAATAAACACATGTTACAAACTAAAGCAAACAGAAAATATTGAATGTTAATCTTAAATGTAATAATTCGACATGCACTAACTTCTCTAGTTAATAATTACCAAGGACGCATGTTGACATTGGTTTGTATGATGCGATGCTGAGCCCTGGTGGACAGATGCTGAACTCCACGCTCACTGTGCACCATTTTGACCTGCAAAATAAATGGACGTAAACAATGAAGAGAAAATGATGTGACTGATGGGATTGCAAGGAAATTATAATGTATTAAATTATGAGCTTCAATGTAGCATGACTAAAACATCTATTCATTTTCAGTAGTGCTTTTCTTCATGAGGATCATGGGTGAGTTTGAACCTATAGCTGGTTTTGGGTGAGAGGCGGGGTACTGCCTGGACTGGTTACCACATATAAACAAATAACCATTGACATTCACATTCACACCCTTCTGGACAATTTAGCCAAGTTCTTCTTTCAACCGAAATATATATTTTGGGGATGTGGGTTCGAGCCCGAGGAAAAAACATGCTAACTTCACATAGGAAGACAGTGGCTGAGATTTGAGTCTGTGAGGCATGCATGCTCACCACTATTGTTATGCTGTCTCGTAATATATGCTATTTTTGAATGAATTACTGTAATTTGAATCCCTCCTGAACAGTGTCGTTGAAATATACGAGCATCATTATTTCTAATCGTATATAACATTGGACATCACAGGGTCACAATCACCATTTTACGTCAGTCCTAAAATGTAAGGGTGTAATGTCAGGGCTCTCTTGTTCTTTCACACACACTCATTCATTTGTGTTCTAAGAATTGAAAAAGCCTTCCGCAAATTGTCCATGTGTGGTTAGAAACGTTCAGAGACTCCTCAAACTATAATAAAAACCTCACAAACACGTGGGAAAAATGTTCTGACTGATTAAATCAAGGTTAGAAATGCTTTGGGACTGCTTTGCTTCAATGAAACTGGAAAGAAAATGTCAGGAAAAACCTACTAGAACGTTTTGGGTAAATCAGAGACCATTTCAATCTTGACAGGTCTGTGCTGACTCCCATTTTGAGTTTGAATGTGATGAGTTCATTCTGACCAGAACTTTGACCCCGAGTAGAGGATGTGCACAGTTGGGCAACTTGATTATTATTTATTTTCACTTCAGGCTAAAAGAAAAAAAAAATCAATGGCGTTGTACAGGTTATAGGTCATATAAATGTTGGAAAACGTTTTAAAATAATGTGTCTTGGTTTCATTTTTATGTGATAAAAATGGCATTTGAATAGGGGTGTGAAGACTTTATGAATAAAAGCATAGGAAAAAAAGCAGGTAAAAAATTCAATGGCTACAGAGAGCTGAGGTCAGTTTTACTCGAGGGCAATTACACGGAAGGGAAAAACTCGTCATTTGAAATCTATCTTTTGATATGTCTTTTGTGAAACCAGTCCAGGAATCTGACACACCATGGAGACAATGACATATTGAGATTAATGGGGGATTAACAGCTCGAGTACAACCTCTGTTTCAGTTTTTTTCCTCCCCATTTAAACTGGATTCTTTCCACACGAGGCTGCAAACACAATCTCAATTTGACAAAAAGCAGATAAACGCTGTGATGTATTTAATTTTGCCTTTACCGTCATCTGGCAGAACATCCTTGACGAGAGTGAGATAGAGAAGCCTGCGGAAAGGAAATCACATCAGTCTTGCTACAAATTGTGTTCTACAAATCGAATTTATCGCAATGGAAGTCAACATGCTTTCTCACCTGTCTGAGAGAAATCCAGTTATGAACTGTGGGAAATAACATTTTCAGGGGGAAAGCAAAGACAGCTAATGCTATTATTCTGATCATGAATAAAAAAGAAAAAGAAAACACTTTTAAATGTAATCACATACACTATTAGTGCTTTCACTCTGTCTCACACGCCACTCAATGAGCAGATTAATTGGAAATTAGGATTTCCAATTAATCTGGATTAATTTGATTGACCTTCAATTTATTTGAACTACCACTGTTTCCCCAGAAGTTTTTTTTTTTATTCATAATAATAATTGTCAACTGTGGGCGTGTGAAGCCCTTTGAAGCTTTCTTGTGATTAAGGGCTATTTAAATAAATTTGACTGGACTAGGAAAGCAGTCAATCATGGAAGACAAAGACACAATGTTTTTTTTCTTTAGTGTTTTAGCTCATGTTCATTTACAGTACTTTGTTCAGCCAATGACCATGTGAAAACCTTGCCTGCATTCATTGCTGATGTACACAAAGATGACTTGACTGTGAGTTGTACAGTTCAAACCTTAAGTGCCGCTCTGTTTGATCAGTGGAAGGTCAACTTTTGGGAGTTGAGCAACTTGTTAAATGAGTATTTTCTTGAGCAGAATGCCTGACCGCAAAACATTTCTTGGGTGAGAAAAATGATAAATTGAACTGTGAATTACGCATTTTATCAAATCCCTTTTCACAACTTGAAGCCTTCTTCTTAACTCATTGCTACATAGCCCTGCATGTTATTAGCAATATTACATTCCAATCTCTAGCACCTGGATGTTTACACAGTATCGCTGCTATAAACCTCCATGCACTTATTGGCACCTAGTCTCATTTTACGATCCCCGGACAGCAATTCTGCAGTAACAATTGAGTTTAGCATTACCCATGAAAGCTTTTATCCTAAAGTAAATTATGAATGTCTCTTCCACTCAGATGAATCACTAAATATGTGCAGTGATTTAATGTTTTTTATTCCTCTGCAAGGGTTGGTCCTAGCCAGATGATCAAAAGCAAAAAATGAAAACATACTGGAATTGTTGCGTCTGATGAGGCAGCTGGTTATGATGCCGTGATGCTTGAAAAGGGCTGACAGTGACGTCACCAAATCTGTTTGACGCCATCAGATGAGATGAAATATCATCTTACATGCTTGTATACACTGCCGTCATCAGACAAGGCTGTCAGGAAGTGTTTGGTACTTTTGGTAAAAGCAGTGCTTATTTTGACTGTTCCCTTCCTTTCAAATATGCATATTCTCCTTACCACACTGTTTACTCGTACTATCGACATATCTACAATGACGTGTGCAGCCCCTTCGGACATCAATTGCAGGAGGTGGGATTTTCCTCTCCATAGTAAAACTACAATTGCTGTGTTGCTTTATGCCAGCAGCTAATTGGTGTAAGAAAATAAATCAATCAGTCAATGGGTTAATAAGATCTGGTCATTTTACAGTACAAACATCAAAAATCTGTCTGAAAGAGTGACACTTTCATAAGTCTGTTGAAACTTGCAGACGAAGGGGCAGGATCCATACTAGAAGTCAAACATGTCACTCTGCTTCTTTGCCAGCTTGGCCACCTCTTGTCGTATGGCGTGTACAAGTGCAGAGGTGGAGAGGTTGCTCAGGGGAATGCTGTCCGTGTCCATCCCCTCCTGCTGCAAGCTTTTCTGGGATGCTGTGCTCTGGGCGGCAGGTTGTTGGTCCAGAGCTTGAGTGTACTGTAGGGGAAGAATGGCTGAGCTCCCCTGTGGGTAGCGAGGATGAGGAAAAGCCTCGACATAACCCGGCAAAGGAAGCTGGAAAAAAGGGTAAAGGATAAAAAAGAACAATAATAGAAATTCAGCATTTTTGATAAAAAAAAATAATAAAATCCAAAGCCAAAATGAGTTTATAGTTAAACCACATACAGTAAAAGCTTATTTTCTCAACATAGCACAAAAAAGTTTATCATCGACATTTGTTGGTTAGTCAGTTGTTTTGACATTGACAAATAATCGTTTGAAAAATCTAATTTCGGATGCAAACAGTTTTTCCATTTGCAGATTAAGGTAATAAGAGACGTTGGTGTAAACAAATATTTGGAAATTGTTTTTTTTTAATCATCATTTTATGACAAATTGCTTAATGTATCCCTAAAGTGGCTCCTTGAGTCACAAGTGACTCAACTGAATGACGTTTTCAAGATACAAGCTGTCGTTCAGACGATTTTTTTGCTTTAACTCGCGAGAAAAAACTTCAGATACCGCACAAGCGCTGTTGAGTGGCAATAACTCAATTCACAACAAGCAAAAGTTTGCCATGTTCAATTAGTGAATTATTCCTCAAAAAAGAGCCTTATTGGCCCTTGCCGTTGAACGTTACTCTGACACTAATTTTAGGACAAAGGCAATTACACGATGCGTATTTAAAACAACCACATAGCTTAGCCTTTCAGTCCATTCAGGCTTGATGCTAAGCTAAATAAGATCTACGTTGCAGTGCTGTAAACCTTTAACTCATTCACTGCCAGACATTTTCAGACCCTCTTTTACCCTAACGTTTGAAATCATTGAAAAAAATATAAACAAGTTCCTGGGATTGAATAGCTGGACTGTGAAAAGAAAAGGAAATATGTCAATGGCGGTGAATGAGTTAAGCAATGGTTCAAATATAAATGGTGCGGCAACACATGTAGACAGGCAACGTAAGTGTACAGCACTGTGTTACATATTTGTATGCCCTGTGTAAAACTACTATTACTGCTGCACTAATTACCTGAGAGAGGAGTCGAAAAGTCTCAATGAACACTCTCTACGTCTGCCTGTCCTATACTGCCCCCAGGTGGCCAAGGTGGGCACACCAGCAACAGCAGCGCAATGGCCTTCAATTTATGCAGTGTGACAAAAACGTTTTGTTTTTAATTCTATTTATATCATAACTGTAGGTTCTTATGAAGTACAACACTATGGAGTGCCATTTCTCCTCACTACACATTGCAAATAAACAAATTAATTCAGTGAATTAAAATGTCATACAGAGTCTGCCCACTGATGCGACACATCTTCCGGTTCTGGAGGATAGGACATCCAAGAGGGGCTGTGGTAGGAGGTTGGCGAGGCAGACACGAAATAGTCCGAGTAGCCCGGCTTGCTGGCTGGGATGGAATAGACGGCTGTTATTGGGTTTCCTAAAGAGAGTGCAGGAGAGAGTGACAACATGGAGAGTGGGGAGGGGACCACATCATGACTTACTTTTAAAATGTCACCTTGGTTCGCTGTCCACTCACCTGAGTAGTTGGACACAGGCTGCTCCATAGTGATGGATGGAAGTGCTGCCCGGCAGCTCTGCCCATATGGGTTGTTGTCATGTGGAGTCTGCATTTCCGTGACAGATGTCTGAGAGCTTCTTCCCTTGGGCCCCAGGTCGGAGACGGAACTGAGTGGGATTGCAGAGACATAAACGTAGAATTACACGAAGCAGTGGCCACTAGAGGGCAGACACACGCCATATGGATAAGCAATTAGCTCATTAACATTCTTGCCATTCCTCACTGCACTAGTTCAATATTAAAATGTATACAGGGCTCGAAGTCACACTGGTCACACAGTACATTACCTAGAGAATAACAAGTCCCAGCAAATGGATGTCAGTGGGATTCTATGCTGGCTATGCAGCAGACAGCATGTGTCCGTATGAGTGAAACCTAATGAGCATTACCGTCTTAAGGAGGTGCCAGGAGGTGGTCCGGTGCGAGGTGGTAAAGGAGGAGGAGGACTAATTGCCATATCAGGCAGCTGAGTGAAGTGAAAAGCCTACAAGAGATAATGAGAAACTCTCATAAACATGATTCTATAGAGAAGGGGCGTCCAAACTTTTTCTTCCAAGGGCCACTTGCATTGCATTTGGATGACGCATGCGGCCGTGCTGTTTCTGGCTGGGGTTGCAAAATAAGGTGTTTATGCGCCTACATACGAAGGCTCATTTCCGGTGTGCTTAGTCGGGTTTCCGCCTGGACGTCTCAAAGAAAACCTGGCACTCTATTGTACGAAAATGAACTGCTATTCACAAACCATTCACAGACACCAGAATAAGTGCACTCACAACAACGTCATCAGGCACAAATGCACTACATTCAGTTCATGTTCGCCCAAAATATAAACAAGTTCAACTGTGTGTAACTCTTTGTTTTATGTTTATTTTGACAGTCAACATTAACTAGCGGTGGCAGAAAACAGTTTGAAGCCTCTCTTTTGAAGAAAGGCTCTCCGTCTGCAAAACTACTGCTTGTTGTGAAGCGAGTCAGGTTAACTGCGGCTGTGCATCAGAGGTAGAGCGCGTCGTCTAGTAACCGGATCCGCTGTTCGATACCCACTCTGTCCGAGTCTTGTATCATTGCGTCCTTGGGCGAGAGGCTTCACCCAGCTTGCCTCAAATGTCACTCACACTGGTGTACGGCTGGGTGTGCAGGTGTTTGGAGTGGCTGCAGGCGCACTCTGGCAGCCATGTTTCTGTCAGCCTGCCCCAGGGCAGCTGTGGCTACAGAATGGAGTTTACCAAGTTGCCACCACCAGAGTGTGAATGCATGAGTGCATGAATAATATCCATCTTGAGTGTCCTGATGCATTATTATTATTATTATTATTATTATTATCCATCCATTATCGATACCGCTTATCCTCACAAGGGTCGCGGGGCGTGCTGGAGCCTATCCCAGCTGTCTTCGGGCAGTAGGCGGGGGACACCTTGAATTGGTTGCCAGCCAATCGCAGGGCACACAAAGACAAACATCCGCACTCACAATCACACCTAGGGGCAATTTAGAGAGTCCAATCAACCTACCATGCATGTTTTTGGAATGTGGGAGGAAACCAGAGTACCCGTAGGAAACCCACGCAGGCACGGGGAGAACATGCAAACTCCACACAGGGAGGCCAGGATCGAACCCACGACATCTGAACTGTGAGGCGGACGTGCTAACCAGTCAACCACCGTGCCGCCCTATTATTATTATTATTATTATTATTATTATTATATGAGAAGGGATACCTTCTACTCTTCTCCAACCTGTTACTGGTGTAGAAAGTAAGTAGTACGATACAGGCAAACGTCACAGGTCGTATCAGTTCTTAATTTTATCATATGCCGCAGGCCGTTAAAAGACGAATGGCAGGCGGCAAATTACCCCCGGGTTGAAGTTTGGACACCCCGGCTTCAGAGAGACAATATTATCTCATCCTGCTTACTGGCTTGGGCAAACTGCACTGGTACACGTCTGCTCCATAAGACGGGCTCCACTGCAGTCCTCCACGACCGCAGCTTATAGTGCCCGGGGCACTGGTCACCACATCTGCATAGGGAAGTGAAGCTGGAACGGCGCTGTATTGATCAGAAGGGGAGCGGTGGTGGTGGGAGTGCCTCCCGGATGTGGAGTGTCCCCCCGAGGCCAGGCTGAATGCCTCCTCCAGGAGCAGGTGCATCTGCTGCCGCACTTCATCAATGGATGGCTGTGAGCTCAGGGTGGACGTCTGTGACTGGCCTTTCAGACCGCGGCCGTACACGAAGCCCCTCTGATCCATTAAATGGTCCACGTTTGTCTCTTCAATCAACTCAGGCTCAGTCTGGAGTAAACAGGCAGAGTGTCGACGCGTGAAAATCAATGAAACGCAACTATAAACTTACTAAATCACATAGTAAAAGTCTTGAGTGTTTTCCTGCAACGAATACGTCATTGGATGAAAGAATGTTGGCGAGGTGTCCAAGAAAATCTGTCAAATTCCAAATGCGCAGCCTTTGAGTCAACACAAATGCCATTCAACACAAATCACACTACAGTTGCGGTGCATTGTGTGTAATCTGCAAAGAATAATCAATACAGCCAATAGGTGGATGGATGTTGACAAATTGTTGACAGTAATGTGTGGAAGGCTACGTGAATAACTAACTACTTTAATGGACTGCAGATTCAAGCACATCCTCCACTTTGTTTTTCTCCTCAACAAATTTTAACCACTCCCTATGTTTCACAGTTCTCCCGTTCCAAACCATTCACCTAGCCAGTATACAGTATTTTGTGGCAAACAAAAGCCAGTCAAAGCTGCCCTACTTCCCGTGCAAATAAAAGGTTGCCATGGGATACCCGCCGTAGTGCACCTCATAAATCAGTCCCCCCTGCAACATGAAAAGGAAGAAACATCTGCAGTGATGGGGCTTCCAGTTACAATGGTCACATTGTAATCAACAAGCCAGGAAATTGGTGGGGGGGCGGAGGGTCAGGCTGCATATGTTGAAAAAAAAAAAGCATGTAAGCGATGACTTTGATACACAACACAAGAAAAAACAATTTGGAGGTCAGCATTTAAAAATTCTTTGTCAAGTTTTTCATCTTTAATCAAACTGTTATTTGTCATAGCTCTGTAGTGTAACGCACACAATCAGCACGGATGGCAGACGTTAAAATTTGCCATATACATTTTCATATTAATAGTAAATCCATTTTGCTGTATCAGACTAATGAGAAAGCTTACATCATAACACATTTGGAGCATATCTCTTTCCAAAATGCAAAGGAGGCGGTAGGTTGGGGGGCAAGCGGGGGAGGGGTGGGGGGCAATGGCATTTAAGTCCCTGATATCACTGCCTATGATTTACAAAAGAACAGCTCACAGTAAAAACACCACGGGGGGAAGAGAGTGTCTGCTCCATTACACTCGGGAGCCAGGAACCATAATGGAACAATAAAAGATGGCAGTATGAAGCAGTCAGATGGATATGCATTATACAGTATTTCAAGCCCTTATAAATGTTCATTTGGGATTTTAAATGAATCAACTGCTTACCAGCAGCTTGTTGGTGTACAGAGTGACCACACCCGAACACAGCATGTCTGAGTTCCTGCTTGAAGTATTAAATAGGCCAAGAGGACGCAGATTTGGCACTAACATGTCATATCTGATAAGCTTTTAGCCTATTTTCACCACGCATGTGACTAGAGTAAAAAAGGTTACACAATTAAAGCTCATTAAATGGACAAATATAGTGTAGTATGTAGTAGATCTTTATATTGACTCAATTTGTTGTATGGTGAATTTTACATTCTATGGTATGGTAATGTGGTTATAGCATGACATGTTACACTAGTTTTGGACACGTGTGGGACTTACATCATAGCCACTGTTCCGGATGCCTTTCCTGGGTCTCTCCCTCATCACAAGCAAATCCATCTCAGTTCCTCCAGGACTTGGACTGTTCAGGCTCTGTCTGCTGCGATACGATGTCTGCCCTACCTGATTGGGCCTGGAGGATACATGAGAAAAAAAAAGTAGCAAATAGGCACAGCGAAAGGATAAACCACGTATTTAGAGGTTGGATTATTTCCACACCCAGATTATGCAGCTTTCACTTCCAAATTTAGGCAACACAGCCGTTAAACACAGCTTTAGTATATTTGGAACAGCCAAGCAATAAAGAAAGCGCATTCAGAACAAATCAATTAAAAGCCATTCATTTGTTTTAGTGTCCCTAGAGTGTGACAGGAGGTTTTATGATGCCAGAAAACATAAACAATTTGGGGTAGAGTATGATTTAATTGCAGCTGTGTGGATTTCACTGAAGGATTGCTTACATTAAAATTGATAGTAAAATAGATTTAATACACTATAGTTAAATGAAAGTTTACTTTTGGGTGGGGTCCACGTGTGCTTCTCCACATACGTACAGCATACTGTGTAGGGTACGCGCTTCTTTGTTTCAACTTTTGTGAATTCCAAATTCAGCTTTCTGTTTACACAATAGCCATTCATGTTTCCAACTCTTCCTCACCTCACGCGAGACTTGACATAGGTGGAATTTCGCTCCTCCTCAAGCTCCGCCCGCTCGTGGCCATGCCGCTGTCTTTGCGAGAGGGCCTGGCTGCTGTAGCTGCTGCCATCCATCGGAGGGATGTCAAAATAGCCCTTCTTGGCCTTGAGTCTCAGCTTGTTCCTGTATTGTTCGATGTCCGACCGCTGCTTGAGGGCTAAGTTCACCTATGAATATGGAAGAGAGAGGGGAAGAATAAAAGACAATTCCGAAAACTTTATTTTGCTCCTGTTCTTAAAACAGGCTAACTGATTTTATGCCACTAATACATGAGCACTCAGTGAGAGACCGCGGTCTAGGCTCGAAATATTTCACACCTATGAAATCAACGACTGAAGGAATTGCAAAAACAATGAGATCGCACAGATATAATGCCTATCCGAACTTTCCTTTAATTCTACAAAATGCGGCTGCACGATGGCCAAGTGGTTAGCATGTTGACAGTCCACATTCCAAAAATATGCAAGTCAGGTGAATTCAGGACTCTAAATTGTCCATAGGTGAGAAGATGAATGTGATGTTTGTTTATCAAAATATGTCCTCCGAGAGGTTGCCAACCCGACCTGAGTGTACCCCAACTCACACCCAAACTCAGTGGGGATACGCTCCATTTCAGCCGTGACCATAACGAGAAGTTGCATAGAAAATGGGCATTTTGAGTTTATTCGATGCACAATCAGAATTCGGTCTGGAGTTAAATTGATTCCACATTCCATTTTCTGACTCTGTATATAATCAGCTACGTATATTTAAATCCCAAAACAGAACATCCATCCATCCATTATCTAAAGGGAATCCCGGGAAATGTTTTTTAATAGAGTACAGACAAATCAAAACATAACCACCTCAGCAAATATTGCAACTAAAAGAATTTCAATCAAAACGTATTTGAACAAATCTCTCCCAATAGGTTTGCGTTTATGCATATGAATTACCTCTCCATTGAGCATGGCTGAGTCACGGTCAGAGGAAACATGTTGCGAGTAGTTGAGCTGAGCTGTCATGGGCTTTATTGAAATGAGCTGCAGGGAGCCAGAGGAGGTGTCATATGGATCTGTAGAACACAGAAGAAATTCATTCACAAAGCAACTTCAAATAACCTTTCAGTCTTTTGTGAATCTCAGAGAGCATCAAAACAGTCTATGGCCTGAATATTGAATTGTTGACCCTGCCTCTGATAGACAAGCAATTGAAGCAAAATAGAGTGCACTTGGCGGCAACCAGCAGACGCGCTGTTTATTCGGTCTCAACTAGTCCGCTGTCTAAAGCAGTACAGTAATTCCCAACCTTTATTGAGCCAAGACAGCTACTTTTCATTAGAGAAATCTCATTGCGCGCCACCCAAAAAAAAATAAAAAATGTCGCAAAAAGCAGATACACTGAAATAAAGGTGACCTCATCTCACAAATGTACTTTCTGTGTGTGAAATCTGGGCCTGTTGATATTTAATTGGTCACGGTGCACGTATGTTTACGGCATGTCAAGGGGCTACTTTCATAGCATCCACTAGTGAATGACAGACTGACATATCATCTATGATATGTATTATTAATGTGTGCTTTTTATGCAAAAACATCACGTCCATCTCTGCGTACAGCTAAGTGGTTAGTTACAGTTGTGTTATCACAAATGCAAGGTAGAAATAATTCGATATCTCAACATATTTTTGCATGTAGAGTACAAACCAAGATGTGATTGTCACATGACCGCATGTCCTTGTCGTGAGAAGCATGAATGATTTTTTTATTCACACCCCCGCGCCGCGTGTGCGTGCGACGCTCACCGTCTCTCTTGCGCGTCTCCTCCTTTGTCGGTTTCTGCTGCGCTGTGACTTTCGGCGCCGCCAAGCCCCGAACGGAATTCCGCGGCTCTGATTCGCCGCTGATGACGGAACCGTCCTCACTCAACAACTTGCTGCAAGTAACCATAGCAACAAGAGAGGCGGTGAGCTCTCCCAAAAAGCGGGCTCGCAGCCAGGTATTGTCACTCTTCCCTTTAACAATCTCACCTTTTGAAACATTGAATTATGACGGCAATTGTTTGTGAAAAGAATAAACTTGTGCAACACTACTACTTTATCTCGTATAGTAGCAATCCAACCACAGTTGGATTACAGCGAATGGACACAGCTGTGCTATTTAGCGTTAAATGAAGCAGGAATCTTTGATGATTATCAATGAATAACATTCAATGCATGGGTGTGTCTGCTACATTTAAAAGGATGAAGTCATAGAACATCATTTTGCTAGTAATTAGACAAACGCTGGCTCTTTCCGCATCGTGTTAAAGGGCCTTTAAAGGCTGCACTGAGGCTGGAATTAGAGCCGCGCCGACAGTGACATCAAAGCGCCGCAGTCCATCCCTTATTTGTCTGCTAAGAATGATAACAGTGAAGAGAGAGACAGAGGAACAGAGGATGCCCTCCCTGCTCCCGTTGAGGCGGCGCAGCATGGCCTCAACAAAGACGTGCACTGTGTGATAACTATTAGAGACGTAGAGAATACATTTACATTAGCCGCGTGAGAGGGAGAAGTTAGGTTAAAAGATATGTGGAATCGTGACTAATGGGATGAAGGGAATGGCAGGATGAAAAATCTTTCCTTTAGGGACAAGGGAGCTTACTGCAGATAACGGTGACTGCATTTGGCATAGGAGAGGAACTACATTATGTAAGTGAAATGATTGGTCAAAACTAAGCCTGATAACTTCACTCATGATACTGCACATTTCTTTCAAATCATCCTCCAACTATTCAGTTATATCCACCCATCCATTAGTCCACTGTGCTACATTATTCCGTTACATCCAGAACAGTTTGAATTCTATTGGCTATTCGACAGTTTTGAATTCATGCCACAAATATGCATTTACTGAGGCGTTCAATGAGAACTAGATCTTTAGATGGACAAAGGGCTTGGACCAACTCCAAGTTAAACAATTCTAAAGTTGGCCACAGTAATATAAATGATGTCGAGGGTTTCCATGTTCTTCTGTGCCAAACTCATCCAAGCATGCCTTTATGAAATTTAACAAATAGGCATAGGATTTGGGGTTTATGTTATGTCATGGTCAGGATGCAATTTAGCTGCTGTGTTTCTAAGGCCCCCTAACGTGCGGTTGCAAAGGTAGCATTGTATTACAATAGCATGTTTGATTTGTTCTCCTGCAACATGAGTACAATACATGGGCATGCTATGTTTTATACTTTAGTGGCAATCACACGAAATGAAAGATTAAAGGGGGTATTTGCAACTCCTACAAAAGAAAAATGACTTTTTGTCGAATATTAATATTAATAATGGCAGAATATCCACCTGCAGAAAACAAAATAATTCATCCCTTGATTGCAGAAAACAGAATATAGGACTAGCAAACAGAATCAGAGAAAAGAAGCAATATAGGATTGGGTGGAGAACATGGGAGCTTCCTATCAGGTAATTAATGACATTTTTGCTCAACAGATAATTTTATCAACTGTTTGTGATTTTTAATTGATTGTACATTCCCAAAAATAAACTAAAAACGGACTAATTACTAATTCCTTCTGAAGTAACACGCCATTATGAATAAGTCATACTGCCAAGCAACGTAGCAGCCGTGGCTAACGTTGCCCTGTTTGTAATGCTAATGCTAGCTTAATATTGCTGGCGCTGCTAGTTTGTTGAAGCTGCACAGCATTCTCTACGGACTTTTATAATCGCATGCCGTTGTGAATGGCCACGTTTAAGAATTGCACTCATGCGAGTAAGTGAGGCTCTGGTCAGATAGTGAGGGTGGGGAGGAGGAATTAGTGAAGTGAAGACATTCAAGTCTTACTATCAGTTCTAACACTGCAAACTCCCCCATTAATACAATTTTAAAAAACGAAAACATGTAATAGGGTGTGACTTGGACGTGTCGGTGATTGACATGGATCTGTCCCTGCCTATTAGTCTTAGTCATCTGTAATAATTCCAGCTTCCTTGTGTCCCAGACCGGCACAGAATAAGCATGGGAAATGAATGCATGCATGGTTTCAATTAGGATTGAAATGTGAAGGTAAAGCTAAAGTGTGTATGACTTGTAATTGACGACAGTGAGCCATCCTGACGTCAAACGCATGACCAGCTTCCTCCCTGTATTGCCTATTCTGTCACATGCATTTAAGTTTAATCTTATTATCCGACTGAAATTGAATCCAGTCTTTGAGAGATTCTGCCCTTTTTGTGGTGGCATTAAACAATCAGTCATGAGTCAACATCCCAATTCATTTTGAGAACAGCACTTCTTGCTATCAAACGAGCAAAAGGGTCAATTTGACCTGACGTCACACACGATCTCTGCTCACGCCTGGCTATTATTCAACATTATGGCATTAGGAGGCTATGCTTTGAGTTCTCTGAAAGGGCTGGGAATTTTCATGCAGGACCTTTGTATGGAGGCGAAAATACCTTTTGTGTTTGTCATTGGTGAGTTTCGCCTTGTTGACTGTGCCCTCATGTTTCAAGGTCTTCTCCAGCGAAAGTGGTGCATCCCGAATTTTCAGGGACAACATCAAAGTATCTTGACCAGCAGGTAGGGTATCCTCGTCTCCTCCCTGCTGCCCCAAATGCTGCTTTGCATAGTCAAAACCTTGAACTGGCTGAGGGAGAAAAGGATGGGAAAAAAAAGTTCATAATAAAGCAGTAATATGAAAATGTAAATGCATACATGCTGGCCTGTTTTCTGAAGCTGAGCCATGATTAGTTGTTACTTGAGCCCTGAGTAGTTGTGATGTCATTTTTAGTCGACAGAAAAGACAAAATGGCCACCCCCTGAGATGGCTAAAAACGGGTGGATTTTGCTGCTTAACTCATATTCCACAAACGCACTATTAATCAGAATGCCGTGTTTCAACTAGTGGGTCTGCTTGGAACATATTCTTGTGAAAAAAATAGGTTTGGGTTGATGTCCGCTTTAAAGGCATTTAGAAGAATGCCATAAACCCAAGGGGTCCAAAAATAGCTGTAAATAAATGTTAATTAGGGGGGAAAAAAAGTGTTTACTGCACTGCTGTGCCTTCAACTGGAGAAGATAAATTGATTTAACTAAAGCCCTTTTCATCTTCTTCCAACTTCGTGTCCAATAAACACTCACAGTGGGTGGTGATAAAATGAGATTGGCAAGTTTTCATCAAAATATAATGATGGATTTAAACATTAAAATACAGTAGAGAACACGGAGGAGGAATGCTTTAGTGTTTGTTTAGAGAAAGTATAGCAATCACATGCACGCACACACACACACAAGCTCGGCGTGGAAACTATAGTGCCCCAAACGCATCCATCTGGAATTGCAAAATCAATGTGACACTCCACTGAACAAGCTCTCTCTTTGTATTAGTGCACACCCTCATAAGGTCTATAGAAATCACTGAATGTTTAGCCATGTCTAATATTCAGTTCACTTGAAATGAATTACGAGTGCAGTAACGTATGCACTGACCACAACATCTCTCAGAATAAACCAATCACCATTTTCACTCCAAGGGAAATCACTATGTGGGTGTTTTTACATGGGAAGATCGCAGAGGGATCAATTGTGTATACTGTAATAACTGTGGATTACAGATGGTAGTGTAGGCTTTTTATTAGTATCAATAAAGCAGCGGAATGTGCTGAGAGTGTCACTTTTTGTTTTCATTCATCTATTCGGGTGAAGCGAAGCCCGACTCAGCAAAAATAACGGTACACAGGAGGTGCTCAGAGGAGTTTGCGCGGGATATATCGACACCCAGCCTCTTTGCAATCTTGTAAGTTCACACGCTTGTGCTTCATAAACACTCTTGTGTAAAAGCTGGCTGGATCTGTCAAGTAACATCTGGCGACTGCTTGGAGCCAATTGTCTTTCATCCAAGAGAATCCCATTGTAAAAAGCGTTATAGCTCCAGTGTGCTGCTGAGTTGTTATTTTTCATCAGCACGGCACAATATACAGCAGTGTAGACAGTTCCTTCTAACCCTTCTTTCGGCACCATGCAAAGACAGAAATTGTTGTACCTGATGATAGTAGTTGACGTCCCTCCGGTACGCCATCTGAAAGTGAGGTAACGTGTTTTGACAGGGCACAGTAGGTAGATACAGGCATCTCATTTTAATCATGGAACAATAAATAAAAGTTGGATGATTGATTGGATGGAAGAATGGATGAGTGGATGAAATTAAAAGCTATATCAATTCTGAGATAAATCATAGTTTGAAGTTGTAACGATCCCTCTTTTTACTTCTTATCATATCAGTATGATCTACTCTATATCATAGAGCAATTTTTTCCACCATCCATTTTCTATTCCGCTTGGGGCCACAGGGCAAATACTGTATAGATACAGACAATCATTCATACTCTCATGCACCACGATGCGGAAGTGAGGCGAATTAAACATACCACCATCGGGGATTTCATTTATTGTATTCCATTCACTATACGTAAAAAGCGTTATAGCCTCAGCGTGTAAACATACATAAGCACCAAAATTGCCATTCATACAACAAGTAATGACAAACAGAAAACAGGTGAGCCGTGATTGGTCATTATCTGAGCCCTGAGGGTCTGTGATGTCATTTTCAGTTGAGAGAAGTGACAAAATGGCCGCCCCCTGAGATGGCTACAAATGGCTTAATTTTGCTGCTTAACTCATATTTCATATTAATCATATTGCATTGTTTCAACTAGTGGGCCTGCATAGAACATAATTTTGAAAAAAATATGTTTGGGTTGACTTCCCCTTTAATTGAGTGTTAGAATGGATGGTTAGGATGGAAAGGATACAATTCAAGTTGTGAATTTATACACATGAATTTGAATTTACCTTAGCCCGTGGATTGAGGTTTCCGATTGCATCCGCTTTGTAGTCCTTTTTGTTTCTTCTGCACAGCACGGCTGTGATGATGAGAATGATGAGTGTCACTACAGCTATGGGAGCCAACACTGCAGCGATGATCCAAAGGTTATTTGGAGGGTTCTTGACCACAGCTGAGGAATGTAAAACATTATCATTGCCATCATCGTTTTATTGCACCAATCATGTTTTTTAATTAAATAGCCACCTTTTTTTTAAATGATGGGTTCAACATTACTCACTTTAATGTCAAATGATGAATCATGCATAGTTTGTGTGATCTGGGCAACCTTTTTTAAAGATAAATGGCAATTTTAAAGAGATCATTTTTATCAGATAGAGATCAAATATCGGCCCTGCGACTGATTTCAACCAGTCCAGTCACCTGGGACCCTAATAAGGATAAACGGTATAGAAAATGAAGGGATAGTTGGATGGATAACAGATCGTTGAGGCCACTGTACTTTTCTTGGTATTCAGATGGTGCCCATTATTCTTTTTTACGTATAAAAACCAGACTGGTGAGGAAGCTAATCGTTCTACTTTAGCGTCATTTAGACAAAGATAGTGCTTTGCCACCATTTTGTGGACTCTTGGAGCCAAGAAACTATGTTGAAGTGAGTTGAGGAGCTTCGCTGAGACAAAAGAAGTGCTTTGCAACCATCTTATGTATATAGGCAATCATAACCCTTTTTAGGGGGCGTTAATTACTTACAGGTGTTCACTTTTCCCAGCAGTGCCTCTCTCCTATGAAATGTGGAGTTTCACTGGATAGTTGTAAACTCAATGTCATATTGAAAAATACACAATGTGGTACAAAGCACAAGTGCACCTACCTAATTATGTGCTTGTTGGATGCATAATATAATACATAGTCTACTTTATCTTACTAAAACATGCAGATGTGACCATTACACCTACGCTAAAATACTCCACATTCAACTTAATGTCGAGTCTATTGTGGGCAACGCTCCGCTGTGTGAGAGAATGCTACCAGCTCTTAACTGCCTTGACTGTCTCCCTCTTGGCCTGTTCAACAAGCACCGAGCAGCTCTGCAGCCTGCGCAAACAATGTCCTGCCGGCAGCCTTTCAGAGAGATTATAGAACACAAAGCTTCCAGCAGCTCTTCTTTCCAAACCCGCGATGCGGTTTGAGGTTGTCAACGTCCACTTGTCAAACGCTTAAAGGATGCCGTTGCTTACGTTCTGCTTGCAGTTGAACAAAGTAGCCCAGGGTCAGCGCCACGGTCTGAGAATCTACAGTGTTGAGGACCTTGGCGGCTGACGCGCCCGCTAAAGGAATGCCATTGTGCTGCACGTAGTAGGTCATCTCTGCTGGATTCTTCAATCCCGGCACTCTTCTGAGACTCACCATCTGACCAAGCCAAACAGAAGAGCGTCAATACAATGTCATGCGTTGGTGTCGACACAATTAATGCAGCTTTTCCACCGCACGGCGGCTTGGCCCAGCTCACATCGGTTCGGAGTAGTCATTTTTCCATTACAAGATAATACTATGGGGGAAGATGAAAAAATTGAGATTTTAAACAACATCCTAATCTGACCCTTCATGCTGTGGGGGGGGCAGACATTCTCACTGCATGCTATAAATGCATGTGAGGCGCTCGGTCGTATCTATTATAAATGATTCTTTCTTCCGGAGCTGCTAATCCACATGGACGACTATCTCGATCATACCTGGACAGTGTAGCTGCCAACAGCGGTAGCTCGTTTGAAGCGAGTGCCTTGCTGGCCTGCCAACACAAACAACTCGGCAAGCCGCTGCTCCATCAGACTGGCAAAGCTTTGGTACAGTTCAACTAGGTTGGCGTTATCCACATCCTGGATTACTGTGAAGAGGGGCGACACATGCACATGCAACCAGCAGGTTGTTAAAAATCTGTCAGACACAGAGGTGAAGTTAGACACGTGTACAGAATGTGATTGCAAAAGTTTGGTACATGATTTTGATTTTACCTATAACCAAAAAGTGAGCCCTACTTCTTATTATGTACACTCATTCATAAGGTTGTTCCAGTTTATTCAGGGTCATTAGTTCCTATTACAGACTGTATATCTTTCTGAGTTGTGGTTACATTGTTATTTTTTCATTATAGCTATTTTTTTTTTTCATTTTGACATTTGTTTTTTATTATGTTAATTTAGTTTTCATTTAAATTTTTAGAGAAGGTTTGTTAGTTTTTATCCTTTTTTTTTTTCAAAAATACTTCATTTTAATTTAGCTTTTATTATGTATAGTTTTTTTAATTAATGGAGTATATGTCGAGGGCAAGAAGAAAAAAAAAGGTCACTACATATAGCCTTCCGTACGGACGTACAGCAATACCGAAATGAATGTATTTAAATTGAACCCAGAATGGTGATGTCTGATATTAATTGACAAAGACAAAAACTAAGGACATTTATACTATCATTATAATTAGTTTTAATTTGTTTCAGAAACGTAAGATATAGTTTAAGTTATTTTTTGTTTGTGAAAGAATTTTCCAAAACAAAAACAGCTGAGACACACACGCGCTCAGCGTGGTGATCAGTGAAATAAAAACAATATGGGGCACATGTCATTGCGTCTGTGGGACCGCAAGGTACACAACACTGTTTTATTTTTTTATTTTTTCCTTACTAGGAGTGTCAGGAGTGTGGCACCTGTGTGTGACAAGTTACAGGTTAAATCCGTTCTCGACGTCATTTGGCTGATTCGGACCGACTGGGACCACGTGGGTCATTTAAATATGCAGACGGGAACTCGGTGGCAGTTAGGCAATGCCCAGCTGCGGTTAAATATGTAAACACTGCAACAAGTGAGGCTGACACACAACCATAAGGTGAAGGAAAAAAATATTATAAATGAATAAATACTCTTACCTGTGATGACCCAAAAGTCCCTGGTGGCAATAGAGGTGTTCAGGTTGTGATACTCCAGCGCTGAGAAAATAAACACATTGAACACATGATATTTAACTCACTGGATTGAAATCTAAAAATGAAGTTGTTTAATTTGATCGTTCTGAGCAAACAACTGCATTGAATGCATAATGCCATGTCTTTAAGACATGAGTTAAACTTAATCAAAATTATTTTTATATACAGCACAACACAGAAGGGTGATTTTAATGTACTGTATGTATTTGTAGCTCTGATTTTATTGTTTGAAATTATTGCCGGGTATTTTATTAAAATTTCCGGCAAATTGTCTCCTTTTAGGACCCAGAAGCCTCGGCCGCGGCTAATGGGAAACGAAAACCTCGCAGCGGCCATTGAAGCCTCACCACAAAAATAGAAGATGGATGATTACGTCGACGGATAAAATTGGCTTCCGACTATGCTTAATCCATTTACTTTTTTAAGGTTCCCGTCTATTGTTTATCTCAATTATATGTCTATAGACGTGGTTATATTTCTTTATAGTTCGAGTTTTTTTCAAACATCAGAAATTGATTTTTGTATTTTGACAGCTCTCATTTGAAATTACATCTCATAAAAAAACCTCACAGAATCATGCACTATATTTCCTCATATATGGCTGAACAAAATTTCAAACTGCTTGCCAATATATCGCTTTGTCGTTTCAGTCACCATTCTATTGTTTTTTGGAGACCTGGAGGGAAAAATGATTGTTCAATAAAAAACAATCACATCATTCTCACATCAACAGCCGTTCCAACAAGCGATGTTCTTTGTGAGTTGGGGATTTAATCATTGTAATCTGGTGTTGAGGTGTAGAATGTCTGATTTGGTGTGATACAAATCTGAGCTGGCTGCATGTCAGACAAACACGGCAGCAAGGAGAGCGCTCGGCTGCCTAAGCTCTGGTTGATGCCGTGTTCTTTTTACATCTATTTCCTGCTTGATTAAACTCCTCTGCTGCTGCACTGTTTGCAGGGATGCTGCATTGCTGGCCTGTGAGAGCGGACTCATGTACACTCAGGCATGACAGCAGCAAAGCAACAGAACGGTGGCTGACGAAAAGACTGAGGATGGGATTCAGCATTGAAAACATACAGTATGTATGGGAGCTATGTAAAATCAGTTTCATAATTTGGGTCAAAAGTAGCGTTGAAGCAGCTGGACTGGATTAAAGAGAGCGCTGGTTCGATAAAGATGAGAGGTGTTCCCAATCGCACTACACAAGTTAATCACGGCCTAAGAGCAGATGACTTGACTTTGTGTTCCTTCCTGGTCCTGTAGGTGTTGGTAGCCTAAATTTAGACTGTTGCAGATCAACAAACTGTTCAAAACAACAAGAAGAGGATGTTTTGGCCATCTGTGTATTAACAGCATGGCTTATGCTTGCTGTTCATCCAATTCTTACGGTGGATGATCAGCAGACTCACCATGGTCAAGATTATAGAAACTCTCAGGGACTAACCCATGGCGTGACCATCTTCCTACGTATCGGCTACTGATCCCAGTTCCCCCGATCTGAAATTTTGTGAGCAAAATGCACCTTTTAAAGGGGAAGTCAGCCTAACATTTTTTTTTACAATGTCTCTGTGCAATTTCTTTACAAGTTCTATGTTCTATGCACGTCCACTAGTCTAAGCACGTCATTCTGATAAATATTGCATTTGTGGAATATGAGTTAAAGTGGAGGCCAACCCAAACATGTTTTTTTTTTTCAAGATAATGTTCTATGCAGGCCCACTAGTTGAAATACAGCCTTCTGAGTAACAGAGCGCTTGTGGAATATCAGTTAGGCAGTAAAATCCACCCGTTTACACTATGTGGTTTAACTCAGATTTTGCTTGGTTCAGACAGACCAAAACACCAAACCTAGCCTTAGAGAAAAGACATTTAGCAAGTCACTGTATACATCCATCCCATTTATCATGGCTCTTAGCAAGTTGAACAGTTAGGACAAATGCTAATCCTTGTTCAAATGCATCCTTGCAAGTTGTATTTCACGCCTCATGTCAACTCAGCGAAGAGGGAATGGAACAAACTATAAAGACACGTCAAACTTTCACCAGCAGACATGCAGGATATGGTCAAGATTAGAGGGACTCACATTTGAATAAATATGGGCATAGCCGATAACACCTAACAGCTTTATTCAGTGCGACGTAGCACTTTACATACTGCCCTTGCAGAGCTGTGCAAAATTCTTGCTTTGTTGTTTTGTCACTTCTGTCGACTGAAAATGACATCACAATTGTTCAGGGCACAGGTAACGACCAGTCATGGCTCAGCTTCAGAAAACAGATGACCTGTCATTGGTTGTTACCTGAGCCTTGACCAGTTGTGATGTCATTTTCAGTCGACAGAAGTGACAAAATGGCCGCCCCCGGAGATGGCTAAAAATCTCGTTTTTGGAAGCTGAGCCATGATTCCTCGTTACCTGAGTCCTAAGCAACTGTGATGTCATTTTCAGTCGACAGCAAAATGGCCACCCCGTGAGATGAGATGGCTTAATTCATATCCCACTAACACCATATCAATCATAACGCTGTGTTTAGACTAGAGGGGCTGAGTAGAACAGATTATTGTCAATAAAATGTAGGAGTTGACTTCCATTTTAAAGCATGCAGACTCAACCTATCGAAATCCACACAGGACCAACTGCTCGACTGCACTGGGGCATTCCTCAAATTACTGTAGCACACAATATCTTCACAACACTTGCAGAAACACATCAATAGAAGGTTATCGGTTATCGCTAAGTCAAGGCAATGTCAGCAGATCTTTTGTATAAGATTTGGTGATGCAAGGTAGGCAATTTTGTCCTTCTCATGGCCATTAATAATTGGCTCTGTGTCAATTTATTTTAATGGGAGGTTGATCTTATAAGCCCCCAAATACCAGCTTAGGGGTGTTGCCTATTGGTGGGATTTAGCTTCAAGGAGCTTTTAAATTTGAGCCTGGATGATACTAATTCCACTACATTTTTCTCCATAACTCTCTCCACAACAATAAAATAACCCTTATCATAATTTTTGTAAACAAAAGGCATCAGGGTCCTTCCGAGTGGCAGACCGCGAGTGACCAACCTTGACCTGAACTTTGAACGATGACTAAACCTTGTGTTTGGGGATGCACCGCCATGTATTCCCCAGAGGGTTTAGTTTTTGTTTTGCTTTTGCAATCAAAAACATAAAAATGAATCCAGCAGGGCAAGTGTGTGACAACAATAATTTGTGGTTGCTGTAAAAATGTGAACATTCCAAGATTGCCTATTGACGCAAAAGCTACTTCTTATGGGACAAACCAAACCTCCATTGGTGGGTTTGTGCAAGGCATTTTCTCACTGTCAGTTTTAAATGCTTCGTTGAGTTGCCCTTGAGAAATTTAGCAATTCATTATGTCTCGCCTAGACAGCGCACTATCCATGATCCAATGAAAGAGAACGCCTGTGCCTGATCAAATCAAGTATAACTGAATTTGCAGCAAATATTTTTTTCCGAATCAACATACTACATTTGTTGAAATGTATACCACAGCCAGCACTACGTCTCCATTCAAAACGATTTACCTCACGTAGCATCTTCATTTCGACTGACACTCTGTGGGGAATCAGGCTAAACTCATCATTGAATACATTTACCCTGTTTCCTCAGTCGCTCTGCCTTGGTTAAATGGCACGTCAAGGGTTTGTTTACTCCGAGAGTGCTTAGCTTATTGCCACCCAGAAGTATGCGTGACGAATTTCACGCTAGGTGGTGAATCTATTGTTTTGGCTTAAAATGGACTTTTGGCTTGCAATGTATTCCACTTGAGGAAAAGTGAACTTAGAGTTAAGCAGCTGAGAGTGGCGTCAAGCCCACACGGGGCACGACAGAAGCAGTGGTGCACTCTGGGTTGTAAACAAGCACTGCAGGATGGTAGTGTTTCCAAGTTGTTCGAGCCAAGTCCAAAGGTGGTGGGAGAATCCCCCGCTGTTAATTATTTCCGGGACAAATTGACTTGGGGGTGAGGAGGGAGTCACACCTCCTGCAAGCAGCAGTGACGTCACTGAAGGACGAGGTGACAAACAAACATGCCCTCATTTGCTGCTTTATCTCATTGTGATCCTTTTTACTCTTTCCTTGCACTTTGTAGTCTTTTTTCCTTCTTGGCATCAAAACTGTTTGGAGGCAAATTCACCCCATAATGGTATTTTAATGAGAGCTTAATTCAATGCTCATTAACAGCATCAAGGCACATCGTCACGCTCAGTGTAAACATACAGTAACTGCCATATGTCAATAGTTGATTCACAATAGTGATTGTAGCATCTGCCATAAGTGAAAATTAAATTTAAAAAAAAAAATGCATTAAATGCAACTCGTTCTATTCAAATGCCCTCCCGAAATATAGGGCCTGATTCATATTGCATTTGAGACCAAGATATAAAAGTGTTCCATTCAAACGTGAACAAAAGAATGCTGAGGTTGCTGATAAGATTGGAATTGTTTTGTTTGCGGACACTATTTGACTTGCGGCAGACATGACAACAAAATCTTTTTTTTTTTTTATACATTATACTAAATAGCTCGGTGGAGTGTGAAATATCGACATCCCTATTGCCACATAAAGCAGTCTGTGCTAAATTTCAATATCTACTGTAAGAAATAAATGCAAAACAATACAGTTTATGCATTTTTTATAGTCTTTCAGTGTATCCCCTTGGGCAATGCCACTTGTGTGTGACACCAAACTACCCTATCGCATCTCAGAGAAGGCAAACATCTTGTCGATGATCTCATTGTTACCATGAAATTAAATAAATCATTTTCTCTCTGGGTTTCGAAAATTAGTTTCAAAATTGCTTCTTATTAGACCGAAGAATTTTGCTTTTGACTCAAAGCGGTTGAGGCTGCGTATGGAATGAGAACAGACGGCACACTGGGTCTCTACGGGAATGCTGTTTAGGCTCATGCTGATTCCCTGTCATCATTGCTGGTTTTCTCCTTTAAGTACATCTAAAACATAGACAGAGAACTTGGCTGGCAAATGAGGCTGAGATGAAACATGTACAGTTAATTTGTTTTTGAGCAAGTGTACCGCTGCAAGGTCGCAATAAGGTTGAATCATGGGAGGGTATATCAGTGTATCACCTCGTATTAAACAACTGTCCACAAAAATGAATGACTAGCATGCTTTGTTACACACAGGTTAAAAGGTCATAGTAGGCATCAATCTGGGTAAAAAAAAAATGTGTGCCTTTACATTTGGTGTACTTCACGGGCCGAATGGTGACTTACGTTCAGCGACGACTAGTGGTGGGTAGAAGAGGAAGTAGCCCACCAGCTCAGAGGACAGCTGACCAAGGAGGTTTGAAGCAGTGGTGCCATTAAGAAAGACAGTCCCATTTTTCACACTGTAAACCAATGACACAGCAGAAGAGCCTGCAGCCTGCGAGACACTCAGCATCTGGGCACAGGAAAATTAAGATGAGGGCAAACAGAAAATTACACTGGAGGAAAAGCATATTCTTTTCATACATAATCCATGTTTATTTTTCCTCACATCACAAATGGAAAGACTTAGTTTCCTCACCTGTATAGACAGTTTGCTGTTGACACGGAGGACTTTGGCCTGTGCTTCAGAAAAAACTTTCTCCAGCCTCTCTTCCATCATTTGGGAAAACTGACATGAGCGTGGATCATCGACAGCTCCCACAAACTGCAGAACTGCAGAACAAGAGGAGTCATTTCGCTTTATTTTAGAATGTTGATATTCAAAGCTCTAACACAATCTGACTCTGCACTGTAGTTGACATTTATTATTATTCTATTTTGTAGTTAAACAACGGAATTTTGGTGGAGATGCATATAAAAAGAAGAATAACATTCACATATCAGATGTCTAAATCTATTGATTTATCAAATCTAAGCTAACAAATAAGTAAATGAAATTATTATTATTATTATTATTATTAACCAAATAATATAAATTAACAATTAGAGTAGTGCCTTGAGATACGAGTGCCTTGACATACGAGTCACTGGCTGATTTCTGGGTGTCTTGATATTTGAGAAAAAAAAATCTGAGAATCCCCCACCACTAGGGGGCATCAGTAAATTTAACAACATCTGGACAATATCAATTCATATTGGTTTCCTTCCAGTGGAAGGACATTATCAGTAGGTAGCGCTAATGAGCCATTAAATTGGTTTGCCAAACAGAAAGAAACGACTCTTAAGAAGAACAAAGACAAATGTTTGCAAAGTTTAACCGTGTTGATATTGCACTTTAATCGAATCAGACTTGGAAATAAAGCATAATGTAGACATTCGTGGTGATCGCAATAATTCTGACACACAGAATTTGTAACACACGTCAATGGTCAGACGTCATCTCTAGCAAACGTCTGTAACAAATAACGGCATCAAGGAGCAAATGTTGCAATACACAAAAACATTTCTACCTTCAACATTTCTAGCGAGGAGAGACTAAGGAGGCTGCAATTAGACAAATGAGATGAGCCCACAAGGTACAGACATGTTATGTGCTAACATTTTCCGTGTTTCCATTCTTATATGGAGGGCAAATGTTATTACTGTGTGTTTCTATTACGAAGAATATTACTTAATTGAGTGTGATTATTAATGTAGCTATTTGGGAAGGTATCTTAATAGTTTCCTCCTCTCTAATCACCAGTGCAGAAGCTCCACAGAAGCATAATAACCTAACTATAGCAGAAAGTCTTAAGCTCATCTTATTTTCTTCTTTCGTCCTGACCTGTTTTCAGCTGGAAGCCAGGAGCCGGGCTGGTTCTCCACATTGCAACGGGAATGGGGAGAGCTGTAACCATGGGGAGGTACTGTCGCAGGTCTGCAATCAGCTTATCGCGACCATACGCATCCAAGCCCGAAAGCACCATGGAGGGGACATAAACCATGTCCCTTCCAGTCACGTGGTAGGCCACCGTCATGTTGGGTGAACCAAATACAGTCTCCACCTAAAATCAATACGAGTTAAAGTTATACAAAACCATCCAATACATTTCACATTGCATGCTTATACTGCTAAGAAGCAGCGGGATTTTTTCTGGATTTATACACGTATCCACACAATAGCATCAAATATCTATATCAAGGCTGTCCAATGTAGAAGTACGGATGCTTTATGAAGATTTTGTACTTTTAATGAGATCTTAGTTTCCTCTCCATTGTACTGTCAAACTGCCAGAAAAACAACCAAGGAAAACACATTTTATTATGGTTTTACATCACATTAGGGTTTTACCTGACATGGCGTTATGGATTATCTCTGTGCTATGATAATTGGTATCACTGATAAAATATTCAGAGCTGGGCATTTTAAAAAAAATTCCCGATCCGAACCTATCATTTTAAATGGGCTTCCGTTAGCGTTTCCGTCTACCAACTTTGACCAACTTCTGTATTTTATGTATTACGTAAAGTCAGAGGACTCACATTCAAAGCCTCCAGGCTCACCATACTCGCCACCACTTGTTATCAACCATGACAGTGTTTTGTTGTTTTTCAATTTTACTATTGTAAGAATAATGTATACTACTTAGTATGCTATGACGCTTGCTGTCCCACATTTGAATTATGCAGAATAGAAGTTTGATGACTGGCCTTAGCCTTGTTGTAGTCCAGACGTTAGCCTCATTCTAATCTAGCCTTGTAGGAATAGATGTTCATCTTTATGCTTGTTCTGATCTAGGCCCGGCTTGCTTTGCGTGCCTTATTGCTTTCAGACATGCATAATGATGACTCACACACACGCGCACACACATAGACATACCAAACTCAGAATGTCCCAACTGCTTTCGCCCCCCTTTTCCCTTAGAGTCGGGACACCTTTGTAAACAGGGACTCCTAAGAAAATAAAAGCGAGGAGGCGGAGTTGCTTATCAGAGGGTTGCTAGGAACTGTTACGGTAGTTCCCTTCGCTCTCCTTGCGCAAGTAAAATGACAATATTGTGTTGAGTGTCTTCTCTCCTCATTTTGTGAGTTGTTTACTAATGTCTCACTTGGTGTGAACCTGACAACTATTAAGATTAACGCTTGTGTAATTATTAATAATGTTTCAGGATATTAAAAGAGTGATCCGTAAAGGGCACCTGTGACATAAATCATCATGTCCCGTGTTATTAAGATGTGTTTTACGTTTTATTGTAATTAAGATGTATTTTATCATAAATAAGATGTCTTATATCATAACTGAGTCTTAATATTAACAGTGGCTAACGTCCGGCATGGAATAAACGGTGTTCAACTTCAAATTTCCACCGCAGCTAAAAATAACTGTCCAAAAGATATACATTAAAATGGATGTGGTCGATCATTTTCATGTAATAGCTCAAAACTGCTTTGCTATTATCAGTGTCACATCTGCATGTTTGCTCACCTCCCAACCATTTATAAGCCTTAATCAAACACACAGGCCACTGCCCTTGCCAGCAGCTTGCATCCCATCGAGTGAAAACGTAGCGCGACTGAAAAAAGCCCAAGAATCCCGTGGCAAAACCGGTGATGGGAGTGCAGTGAGGCAAGACACTTTGTGAGCTTCAAGGAGACATGGGAGAGCACTGACCTTCAGGTAGGTAGCTCTGAATGACACTACCAGAGAGGTATTTATTCAACAACATGCCTTTTTTGTTCTTGTTATAGTTTGCAGTGGTGTTGAAGTGGACTCTGTCATACAAGGTGTTATAATTACCTCATTTAGTGACCTGAAAAAAAGCTGTCAGTGTGATGAAGGGCACTTATACCACCGCAAACATCAAGCACAAATAATGTGCTTTTTTTTTTTTCAATTCAGAATCAGAAGACATGTCAGCTTGATGATTGCTGCAGTCCTAATTTAGACACTGCACCTCATCACCCACTGCCTTGTGGGATGCAATCACTCAACCTCATTTCTATATCAGTCTTCGCATAGCCTACATGAGGGTCCTTGGTCGAAGTGTTCAATTTACTTTGAGTTTATAAACTTTCAAATGTGTGTCAAGGGAAACAACAGAAAGTGTTGACAAATGCTGAGAAGTCCTTAGCAGACGAAAGCTCACAGGCAGTTCATGGAAAGGTGGATGACGAGTAGGGTTGGGCACCTAGTCTCGAGACACAGTTGGAACCGGGAATAACTGTTACTCTGTTATAAAGAATAATTTGGAATCTTCCGGAATCATTTGCATTTAAAATACGATACGCAGGCAAACAGTCCTGTCGAATTTTTATCTTAGTCTACACCGTGGGCAGCTAAAAAAATGGATGTCTGCAGTTTTCCTAATCGGGGAATCGGAATTGAGAATCGTTTGATACCGCAAAATCGGTGAAATTCAAACGATGCCCAACCCTAATGACAATCTCAATAAAAAACAGCATTGTACTTTAATATTGCGTACTAATTCAACGGGTCATTCAAATCACAATATAACACTGGACACTTCATTGGGTATGTCATCTACAAAGAAACAGGGGAGAGAAAGAACACTTGAATTGTATTATGATTCAAGATAACGGTGTTGATGCGGTACATATAGTGCAACTGCTAGTCTTATTCATCCAAGACTAACAGAATAACATCGCCTTCCGTGAACAGAATTAGAGCTAACAGATTAGCACACATAAAGATGCTTGTTACTTTTGTTTGATTTCATTTCTCTTATCGCTGTTTGAGTAACAATGGAAACTTTCCCCATTCCACAGAACCAAAAATCCTGTTGCCGGCTCTCCTGCTAACATGGACAGGCAAACAAACTCAAACCTCTTTTGTTGAAGGCGCTAATCTTGCGATTTTTTTCAGAGCAACATTTCTGATCCATGGATTTGGCTAGCGCGTAACCCCGTGTATGTGTGAGGCAGTATTTTTCGAATGTACACGCACTGTATAAAGAAAGCAAATGTGTATCAGTAAGTGATAATCCGACCTGTGCCTGGGCTGAGCTATCATTCAGGGCTTTCCGGAGGCCTTGACTGAGTCCCCGGCGCAGATTCTGCCTCTGGATGCTGTCCAGCCTGTTCCTCCGCACATAGATGGACACAACTATGACACAGGAATGTTGGGATGAATAAAAATCGGGGAAGTGAACTATTACACGCACACAAAAAAAAAACAAGGGTTATATTTACCTGTTCTCACCCACATTCTTTCAGTGATATTGCACTGCTGAGGTGGAGCTTCAGTGGTGGTGGTAAAAGGGGAGATGAAGACAGCCGTGCCTCCTCTTGGAGGGCTGGTCCTCAAGATGGGTGGTATGAATATTCTCCTGGTAGATGGAGCCCTGATGGTTGTGGTGGTTGTTGTTTTCCAGGAGACGGTCACAGGCAGCACCGGGGTTATGGGGGTTGACTGCGTGGTCGTGATTCTTTGCAAAGGCGTTGAACTGTGGGGCATTCTTGTAGTGGTTCTTGCAGCCACGCTTGTGGTGCTGAGCTTCACAGAGGCTGTTGTGGTGTCCTGTTGAGCAGTCAGAGGTGATACCTGAGATGTCCTCTCAGTGGGCCCAGTTGGTGTCATTCCGGTGGATTTAGAGGGGGCTAGTCTGCCCTCTTTAGGAGCAGTGGGTGCAGACACTCTAGATGTAACAGCGGTTAAGTTGTCCTTCGCCGTCACTGTAAGAAGACAAACATTAGTGTGAGGGATTACTAATGTGATCTGTGGATGAGGTCAGACTGGGCGATGAATTTATAGGTTATGATAGTTAACTGAAACCAATGGAATCACTACTTTAATGACTATGTTTATAAAATTAACTCCAATTACAGTATAGTTTTTGTCAACTCCTTCCATGCATGGGCTTTTAACTCATTCACTGACAGACGTTCTCAGACCCTCTTTTACTCTAACGTTTGAAAAAATTGGAAAAAATATATATAAGTGTGTTTCTGGGATTGAATAGCTGGACTGTGAAAAGACAAGTAAATTTGTCAATGGCAGTGATTGAGTTAAGGCTCATTTCAGATGCATTTATTTCGGTATTGCTGTACGGCTATACAGAAGAAGAAAGGTCAAACAATCGTTTGGCAGTTGAAGTTCATTTCACTTTATCACATAAAACTTAGTGACCTTTATTTTTTTTTTATCTTGCACGCGACAAATACTTCCAAAAAAAAAAAAGAATACTAAAACTAATCAAATCCAAACTAAATTGATGTTTAAAAGAACAAATAATAAAATAATAATAATAAAAACTAACAAAGCTGCTCTAAAAACTAAGTAAAAAAGAAAAGTAACTGATTTAAAAAATAACAAAATAAAAAGTCACTACTTTACAGCATAATGAAAAATCCAAAAGTTTTCTAACCCTGGTGCGGTTAAAGCTTGTTTAGAAGTGACATCCAGATTCACTTTACTGAAGATGAGCTCATTCATTTGCAGGAATGAGCCACAATTGCTAATAATAATAATAATCATAATCAGCAGCATCATCATCTTCATCATCATCATCACTGCTCACTACTATTAGATGAATCAAATTTTACATGTGCACATGCATTATTGCCAACCATCCAAACCTGGGTGTTCTCATGATGGTCCATCTGCTGCTAAATTTGAATTTGACAAATAAAAGCCAGAAGCTGCATTTTCTGATTCAAAGGTATTTCTGTAAAAACGGTTCATCTTTAGTGGTGCTCCACTTTCGGTGTGCTTTTTGTGCCAAGGCTGAAAATAGCTCTTAATAGCTCAGTGCTTCAGTATGCTGCCCATCATTGGCGGTGTGACCGCTATTAGGGTTTTTGGACTTATCTGAGAAACGAGCGCACTAGGTTTGTTTCGTACCACTAAGCAGTTTAGGACCTTTCGGTAACTCTTGGTTGGAGGGCCCAACATAGTGGTCCGTTGATTATTTGACAGAGAATTGTGGCCCTTCCTTCATGATTCAATAAAATGACTTGTGTAGCTCTGCTTCAAAGATAGTCTATCATTTTTTGAGAAAAAGAGTACCGTGCATATGTCATCCTCTTGGGTTCTACGCCCATCACCTTTATGACTTTATTACTCGGCCAATAGAATTAATCTGACAATATTCAAGCCTCGGTGGACTCAGGCTTCAGAGATGAGACTCAAAGTGAGATATCAGGTAAGCATTAGATAACATCGATTTGAGCAGTCATCCTAAAATTTCACACACGCTTGGTCGTTATCCGAACCCTTAGCGCCTGTGATGTCATTTTCAGTCGACTGAAGTGACAAAATGGCCGCCCCCAAAGATTGCTAAAAACGGGTGGATTAACTCTTATTCCACAAATGCAATATTTATCAGAATGGCTTGTTTCAACTAGTGGGCCCGCGTAGAATATGTTCTTGAAAAATATATGTTTGGGTTGACTTCCCCTTAAGACAAACATACGTCATCATCATGGAAAAACTAAGTAATAGTGTAGTAGGTCGACAGTCTTACATGAATTTCCTGAACTTTCTGAGTCTCGGCTGGAACTGTGTGAAGGCCATCCGGTGATGTTGATATCAGTGGAGAGAGTCGGGGAAATTCGACTATGACCAAGGCTCTCTGGGTGTTTGACAGTTTCCGCCATGACGGTTAAGACAGACGAAAAGGCAGGTAGGCCCGATAGGCCTTGCCCCACAGATTCTGAGCCAGCTTCTGAGTGGGGGACCGCAAAAGGCACCCGCTGGTCAGTCGATGGTTGAGCAGGAGCAGCTGGGACTGCGGGGTCGCTTGGTAAAGACGAGGAGCCAGAGGCATCATAGGTCGTCTTTTCTGTTCACGGAATACAAAGGCGACATAAGGTTAATATTACAGAAACAGGCTACAACAGCCATTTCTCAATTTGCATTCTTGTCAGTTCTTATGTCGTTGTGATCTTGTGGAACGTTATGAGTCACAGCCCAGGTGCTGTTCCAATTGAAAGTACGAATAAACAAAAAAACTCATGGAATACCCGGATGTTGTTCTTGTCATCTCCTTTAAACGAAGGATGCATCGGTTGGATACTTCTCAAGGGTTGGCTAGTAAAACGTCTGACGGAATACGTCAGACAGGGTAGGGGGGGAAGTTAAGAAGTAAACAGCTGTTCCAATTTTAAAAAACACTTATTATTATTTTTATGAAGAACGTTCTCGCGTGTGCTGTTAGGAAGACCGTACTTGGCGAGTTCGCGAGACCGTACTCTGCGTTCTTCAAATTAAGAAATGGCCAATGTTGAATACATGTCACTTGTTTTCTCAGACATATATTCTTTAAAAATGAAAACATCCTGACACAAAAACTGATGCAAACCTTCCTCTATAAGAAGTCCATCCAATACCTTACTGGTGTAACAATTACGGTAGGTTATTGCATTGCGTTAAAAAATTAGTGGATTTAAAACTCGGTTACTAAGTTGTAAATGGATGGATACATGCTCAATATGCTGTAGGTCTGAATGTGACCATATAAATTGGACATGTACTGCATGTCACAAATCAGCCTTACTAAGGTTTACGCTGATATGATTATGGTTGTTCCTGATACAAGCAGACCAATCTAACAGACTGCAGAAAAGATTGCTTAGAATCAAGAGCAATCGCACATGCTTGCTGTGACAGATTTTGGTTTGCTTAAGATTTGCGTTTTGTTTTATTCATTGCGTGGAAAATGAATCGGGAGGAAGTTTATAAACCCATCAACTGATTTGGGCCACAGAATGTCATATTTCTTGCCCTTTTTCAAAGAAATGCTCTGATAATTCTGTCACAGATGGTGAGTTGTTCCTCCAAGTCAGGAAGTTGGTAAATTACAGTTTCATCAAGTCTTCAACCTTTTGTCAAAAATACTAAAGCATCTCTGCAGGAGACATTGTAGAATATATATATATATATATATGTGTCGTTCACACTACTGTCATAATCAGAAAGCCGCAGGAGATACTGTAAGCGGCCAGTTCGGAGTCCTAACTATTCTAGTGCTGCTCTCATTCACTGCTTTTGATTCACATCCAATCATCAACAGATCCATTTTCCATCCGCTCAGCATGGTGAAGTGCATCCAGATAGCTCTCCTTCACAGCACATTATGGGTTTGAAGGGGGACTTTGAATATTAATTGAAACATGCGGGAGGTTGTCAAGCGCAGTCATTTGGGTTCATGGGTTCATTTCAAATGACTTGCATAAAATGTAAAATTACATGTACATATTTTTTTTTTTTTACATTAGAACTGCAATAATAGAACATTGGTAACAATTCACTGACTCACAGTGTACGTTTAAATGCAACCATTATCGCAGAGAAGTGCTCCAGTGCATTTCCTTATTTGTTTTCATGTGAATTGTGAACATCCACGGCACCTTCATGACAGGTAGTCATGTATATTTTCCATCTATAATCAACCGAACATTGTGGTCAAATGTGATTATCACTTACAGCATGACTATATTAATTTGTTCTTCAAAGCTGGAAAAAAATGATTAGTGCGAACCCATTAGGTACCAAAGAATGTGTGAGCTGCTTCAAAGCTGCCATAAGGTCACTAAAGAAATGGACATTCCAGCACCTGTCCTGCTCTGCTAACACGGATTCACATGCCAATCCTCGCTGAGGTGTTGGCTACCACCGGTTAGCCACCTGCTCTGACGGAGAGACGCATATGGGATGATTTTTCAACAAAGGGCCAGAGAGAGCAAGGTGATCAGATAAATGAAGTTTGGGCTAGCAGGACGGAAAAGAGAAAATGGCGCTGACAACATCGGGCAAGTAATTCGGTTAATTAAAAGAGGTTCGAGAAGAGTAAACGGATTGGAGGTGAGGTCGTTTGCGAAGGAAATGAACAATGAAGTATGCAGGTCATTTTATTTAAGGAAAGCAAATAAGTGCTCACGGTTCTGCACTTTACTGAAAGGACTATGAATGTGATACCATTGTGGTTAAAGGACAGAGGAAATACACATTTGTATGTTATATACCTTGAAATTTGAAAGCACAGATTACAAAATTCAAACGAATTGCGCATGACACAAGAGTTCAGTAATTCTCGTAAAACGTCGCTTAGGCTCAGAACCCAACAAACGTTTGCAGTGTTTTTTTAATACGATAATAGCACATTATATTATTATACTTTATAAAAACATACAATAAGGACATAATTGAATAGAATATAAAGAAAGGAGTAGTTTCTGCTATATATTTTTGCTTCAATTCTATAGACATTGTGCTGCTCCTTCTGGTGTGCCTGCCTTGGCCACCTGGGGGCAGTATCTGTATTCTGTATCTATAACAACTCCTCGTCGGGTCGCTCAAATTTCAAGGCGCCACTGTATTAGTAATTACACTATAACTTCAGTTTTGAGACCATTGACCAACCAAACACTATTTGTCATTCCTCCTTGAAAAAACAGCTCTATGCGGTCTTCAGCTCACCGACCACAACATCGGGTACACCTGCACACAGATGCAGGAGCTGTACCAGCAATTCTGCTCCGACATTTTGACCGACACTGTCACAGAAGGTTTTACTGAACAAATATGATCTTATTGTGATGGTGTTGGCAGCGGTGTCAAACTGCACTTCATCATCTTGAGAGAGGTTTTTAAAATTTTGTGAGATTTATCTTGATAGATAAGCGGGACAAAAGCTGTGCTGGTCCACACCACAACAATGAACACATTCAAACAATATGTTTGAAAATATTTCCTTTTCCCACCCCTTCAGTTGTTGTTTTTTTCCAATTTAAAACTTTCTCTCAGAAGTCCTCACAAATGCTATATATTCACCCCCTGAGCAGATATGTTTGAGTAACCAGCAGTCCAACGCGTGCTCCATTATACACTAGTTCTCCTTTTGCTCTCAGCTGTTTTTGTGCTCTTGAGTGCAGAAAATGGTAAACAAGAGAGTACATTTCCAAAGAGAGGCACAGAGAACCCTGGGAGCAGAGAAACACATTTCAGAACTAGAATCGGCTGCTTATGATGAGGTGCCAGCGGCATCCCTCAGGTTTGGACTCTTTTCATGGAAGACACACACACACGCACACCCCCACACGCATACACACCCCCAAACACACACACACGCACTGGATGCTAATGCAACCAAGCTGGTGTTCTTGTCTTATTCAAAGTGTGACTATAAGTCGGTGGGACGTTTGGAAGGTCCTGACATCCTGCGTCCTGTGTGTGCACAGCGATGGTCACTGCTGAGGTGACACAATGCAGTGCATTCTATTTTCTTCAGTGACATGCATCAACTGTCTGGAGCTCGGCCCGGGAAACACTTGACTACTGCAGCCATGCAGAGATGTCGACATGTGCTCGATTAACGAGATGTTTATCTTCTTTTTCGAGACATTTTCATCTTTCTGAAAGACAGATGCCCTTTGGTAGGGTCATGGGCATGCAGAGGGTGGGGTAAGAGTAAGGTTAGGGTATCAAATTATGGTTTTAAACTAGGATTGGCGTTTGAAAGTAGGGTTAGAGTTTTAAATTAGGGTTTCAAACTCACATTAGGGTTTCAAATTTGGGGTTTTAAATTAGAGTTGGGATTTCAAATTAGGGTTTCAAACTATGGTTGGGGTTTCAATTGAGGGTTTCAAACTATGGTTAGGGTTTCAAATTGGGGTTTTGAACTAGGGTCAGAGTTCCAAATTAGGGTATTAAAAGTGGGTAAGAAATTCAAAATAGGGTTTCAAAGTAGGGTTAGGGTTTCAAATTATAATTTTAACCTAGGGTTGCGGCTCTAAAGTTGGCTTTCAAACTTGGGTTAAGTTTTCCAAGTTGGGTTGCCTGAATGGAACTTGCCTTGTGCACTCAAAAAAGGCTTTTACTCAAATGGTGTGAAGCATAGAATGGGCCAAAAAAGAAATAAAGAATCAAGCCAAACACTTAACATAGTGTTATATTTTTTTCATCGGTTTCTACCACAGGCAAGCGAAAGCCATTACTCAGGTTAGTCTTAAAAGGTAACGGGGGACACATTCTCGCTGAATTATTACATGAACGATTATATATCTGCTGGCTCAAATGCTTTGAGAGTAAAAAAAAAAAGAAAAATAGATGCCCGAAGCTATTGATTTCTTGGCCTCAATGTGCACATTCAGAAAGATGCAATTTCTCTAAATGGTGCACAAGGTGTACAAAGCAAGCCATTCCAGGAATGTTTTTCAGAAGCTCTTTGTTGGCCAAGGAACCATATTGAATGAAATGGAGGCCACATGCCTCACTAAAAGGATGCAGAACAAGGGGGTTTCTCTTGGCTAATCAGAGAAGAAGGGGAAAGAAATGTAAAATATAATACATATAACTAAATAAAATAAATGATATTGTATACTATTAGTCTTTACTTTGATAATCATTAAAAATCTAGAAACTACTGCTTTGGAAGTTATTTGACCTTGCAGATACACATTACGCACAATTCAAACTCTGGATACAGTATAGGCAACCTTGGAATGTAGCCTGTTGTGATGTAGCCTCACTTGTTTTGTATTGTTCCTGATCATGAACTCTTCCTGAATTCAATCCAATAATTTATCATCTTGGGGTAGAGACAACCTGTCAAATACATTGAAAAGGTTCTGAATATGGAACACTGGCATGACAGTCCTCGGAATTCAAATGGACCGGTTAAGATTTAAAAAATGGGTGCATGTCATTCAGGATCCTCTCGTCATTAGAAATTAATGCAATGAAAGAAGGAAGAACCATTAAAAGCAGAAAAAAAGAAGTCATGTGTCACTATTAGAAGTAGCAGAAATAACAGATTTATACGCCACTGGAATGGATGTCAAATACAGTAAAACAACTGTTTCATAAAAATAGATTTCATAAAAATAGGATATTTAGTTAAAGCATGGCAAAGTGAGGCGTAAACTCCAAATGTGGCGGGTGATGTCCATGTTAGAAAATGTATGGTTATGTTCGCAAATATGTCAGTTATCCTGACCTAAGATTTTCAACCTCTGAAATGAATATTATCAACATAAAAAAGCTGCAATTTCAGAATGATGACTTTCATTGCAATGCAAAACTATTTGAGTTGATAGTCCTCATTTCAATCACGTGGATTCCCTTATTCATTGTTTTGGTCTATAAAGGCCAATTCATATTGAGCATGTGATTGTCCAAATACTTCTTGGCCTAACTGAATATGATGTCCAACACGAATATACAGCAGAGTGCGAGTTGAATTTCCCCTCGAGGGATTATAATGAGTGTAATTAAAAATAATAATTGCCTATAGATTGCTGCTCATTTCAGCTCATTTTTTTTGGGCTAACAGTGGCAAAGTAATTCATCACATTATCAAAAATCCAACAGAAGTACATCATTGTGCCACTTCAAATAACATCTTGTCACAGTGCGGCTCTTTGTGGCGCATTTGCGTGCAGAGACGAGGACGTGACTGTATTAAAACTCATGGTCGTCTGCTGCGAGCATGATGCGCGAGGAGACAGGACGAGGAGATAACTGCATGCTGTGACTCTGATGGATCTCGGGATTGCGGCCGCCAGTTGACATGGTGGATGTGAAATGGCAGCTGGGGGTCAAGGGAGGGCGCCAGCTAATGAGATTACATACAAGGTGAGCACGACTTCGCTTTCTGAGTTATGCATTTGCTCTACTTAAGTTGGCAGAAGCTAGTACTTCTGATGGGGACATTCTCATTAATTGGAAAATTCACTTTTAGAGCGACAACATCTCACAAGAATATACAATTCTCACAACAGGTGCGATACAGTGGAGCATCTGCTGTAAAATGCCTCTAAATACTATTGAATTCTATGCAATGCAGAATTAGACCAAAGTTGACAAATATGACTCAAAGAAAGTTAGAAACTGGGTGTCGCCACTCCAACAAGGGAGGAGCAATCTTTCGAAGCAAAGTTGCCGCTGTGGTGTCCCTTGTGCGGAACATAACAGGCAAATAAGAGTGTTCCAGATGCACTGAGAAAATTACAAAAGTCAACTGAGAAAATGTGCAGTATGTAACTTCTGTCGCCCCCCCCCTAGGATGGAATTCTGCATTACAGCAACTAAGCGGTCGCTTCAATATGATGTTTATTTTTCGTCAGGTGCCTTGCTGGGCAGCTAAGGGGTCCTCATTAAGATGCATGGTTGCATGGCATGGTTGCATTTTTTCCGCTGCAATTGCTGTTTTAGTTTACACAGTAATTATTGTGTGATTATTATCTGCTACATGAAATAAATATATGATATGAATAAATAAATTAATATCTTTATTTTGTAGCTTTTCGTAAATTGGAGACAAGGGTCTGCGTTGTTCCCGTTGCTAGCTAAAATGCCTCTTTGTTGGTTCGCCAGCACGGGAATGTCGCCGGGCAGCATGAAATATGAAAGATAAAATACTGCAAAATTCAGCAAGATGTTAGAGGAGGTGATGGGCTTACCACTCCTCTAGTAGTTGCTTGGGTGAAGACGGTCAGCAATTTCCGTGAAAAAGTTACATAATTCAGCTTTACACAGCTTTAATTTTTCCATAAGAAATTCGAAAGTCAAACAAATCTGGTACTTTTTTGCAGAATCATTTGTCACAGGGACATAAGATATTTTGAGGAGTTGCTTGATTGGAGGAGTCTGAACAACAATAATGGCAAGCAAGTGGCTCACGGAGTGCATTAAATTAGAGTCACTATGATCAGAACTGATATCATTTAACAAGAGATGACAAACTTATGTGTTTACATTAACATTAAGCAGGAACATAACATTAAAAAAAATCTTGACAGGTCCGACTAAAATAACAACCAAACTTCTTATACCTATAATATCCATAATAGCCCAATGAACAACATAAATTGCTACAAAAAACATTTTGGTAATTGATTACAAGTGCTGTAAATTTAGGGTAGCTGTTGTACAACTCTTAAATAAAGGTGGGTGGTTTAGGAAATTTTAGGAAATGTCTACAATGTCACATTTGTTGTTTGTGTAGGAAGACAAGGCTCCAGTCTCCTCACAGGATGATGTGTGCAGGTGATCTCAAGGTTTGCTCATCTGCTGCGACAGAATGAGCGCAAAGGCAAGCCGACGACTTGAGAATGTTCCGGTATGACTGTGTGAGAGCGATCACATGTCCTTTCCTCTGACTCTTTAATTGAGCCCGAAGAGACACTTCAGAGGAAGTCAGAGCTTCTCCAGTCAACTGGCAGCCTATTTATCAGTACGGTGGTGCCTTGGCTTACGAGTTTACTTTGTTTCGTGGCCATTGCCGTATATCAAATCATCTTCTGTATAGAAATGAATAAAAATTCAAAAGCCATTAATTCATTCAAGCCAGCCTCAAAAAAACACAACCAAAAATGTTTTTTATGTAAGAAAAATGAAATGCTACAGAATTGTAATTTAAAAAAACATATTGTGCGAACATAATTAAATAGAATGTAAATAATTAAACGGTTTGTTCATGATTTCATGCTTTAATTCAACAAACATTGTGCTGCTCCTTCTGGAAGATTTGATAAAGAATCACCGGAGACCTTTGCAACTAAATACTGTATATATAAAATAAAAAAAGTAATACTTATCATTTTCCCCAGAGGATAAAGAATATATGCCTGTGAGTGTTGTCGCTCTGTGTAACTTTAACAAACACTGTATAGTACTATCATGTGTGTTCGATGTTGCCCGCTCGGCATCCATTGCAGCCTGATCATCCTGGAAGGGGGATTCCCCCATCTGTTTCTCTATTTTTTTTTTAGGTTCTCCTTGCCCTCCTGGGGGGTAAGATCAGGGGATGTCGTGTATATGATCTGGTGCATATGTGAAGCCCTTTGAGACTTTCCTGTGATTAAGGGCTATATAAATAAATTTGACTTGACTTGACGTGTACATGTGTAACTCCTGTTTCTATGCAAATCTAAGTTGTTTAATGGTGTGTACGTATCGCAATAGTAACACAATTTACTACTAAGTCAAGGCTAATGATTCAGATTAATCCGTTTCCAAAAGGGAGCAGCAGAGGTTGGTCAAGGCCAGAGAAGGTTCAAGGAAAGCGGACAATGAGGAATAATAGGGTAAGAAAAGCCTGCTAAGCTTCCAGTTAAAGCCGACTGAAACCTTGAGCATAGGAATACTGGCTAAAGCATAAATGCTCTGTAGTTTGTGGGGTCTGCTGCAAGGCACAATCAAATACAAGCCTACTTTACTGCAGGACATTTTGAAGGATTTGGGCATAAAAAAGAACTGCACGTATTGTGCTGTAAATTGAAATGAGATTGACTTGTAGCCTTAAAACCTTTGGTTAAGATATATTGTGCAATAGCTTCTACTTCGCCAGCATGAGACGGGTGATTGTTTTGTTATTTGTTGCATTTGTTAGTTATGGACAAACTACACAAATAAATTCCATTAAACTTTATGGAATGGTCCCCATTTAAATTTTGGTGGAGCTCCACATACCGGTGTGGATCCAATGACTTGTTTTCAACTCTTGCCGTTACAGTCCACTTGAATTGGGACAGTGGGGCAGTTAACAATCCAATTCAACAGACCATGGTGGAGGTCTGCTTTCTGATGTTGGTGTCTGTTGTTGTCATCGTTTGCCTGATTCATTTTTGACTGCGCTTTTGATAAAATATAAACATCACATTCCGAATCTTGGACCTTTTCGAAAACAACATGATGAGATCAAAAGGGACATCCTAATTAAGTCATTCACTGCCATAAACGTTTATATTCGTCAAATGGAATCAAACATTTTACTGCCACTGCCGTACATATGCTGTACATCAAGTACAGTTTTTAACAGCGAAGCTTGGGAGGTGGGTCTCTCCCAGCTCATCTGTGAAAGTCTGGTTTCAACCACTGTAATGACTTAAAGATCCCTGTAGCTGGCGGTATCACTTTGCATTTGAGATCAGCACAACTTATAAATTTCGGCTTGTCGCGTCGATTATGAGGGAGAGAAATGCCAACACGTTGCAAGTCAGATAAATTGTACGGTGTGTGTACTGTATTTGTAAGGTATCAACAGAGTTTGCTCCAGGGGACGTAGTGGAAAGTGTGCCACAAATGTGAATGAGAAATATAACAGGAGAAAAAGCCACGGATGTTCATTTCGAACAACGCGAATAGTCAGCATCTGTCATGGCGTGTTTCTTTGTTTTATCTGTAAATAAATGATTTAGCCATAAAATCTAATTTAGTGACTTAGTTAGTTTGAGGTGTCACAAAAGTAAAAAAAAAATATTAGCATTTAAGTCATTGATATATTTTTGCAAAATCTCATTTCCTCCCATTTTTTGGTCAGAAACCACTGTTTTGGGTGAAACCAACCCATGTTTTACTGCTGATTATGTATTTGCATTATTCAATAGCAAAATATTGAAAAAAGAAAAAGAAAATACCTACAGGTAATCAAATGGCTTCTTTCCTCACAAAACCGAATAGCACACCAAGCCGGCACCGTCACAGCATGCCCGCTTGCGTGTCACATCGCAACGATCACGTGTTCAACATTTTGATGCTCCACAGCTGGCGCAAAACAAAATCTCCGTAGGTTCTCCCTGACAGAATGATGGATCAGCTCTGCAAGGGAAGCCTCGGCGACTCTGAGGCAGACCACACGTTTCTGCAGCTGGTGCTGTGATGGCAGTGGACACCCCACTGTCATGTTTCTAATGAGGTCAAAAATGGGAGAGAAGAAATCTCCATGCTCATTTCACAATGACACTGCATGATAGACAGGTCCACATCACACTGCTGCAACTTTTACCCCAGGCGTACAGATGCTGAGCAGAGGGACTTTGCCAATTTGGGATGTTATGTTGAGACTATGACAAGCAAGACTATGACAGTTAAATGTCTTTTGACTTTTTCCAGACTCTCATTGTGCAGTAATCAATCAAATTATTCAATATAATTATGAAACCAGCAACTAATTTAGAGAACAAAGAGCTCCCTGCGGTCTGCATAGTATTTATGATAATTACATGGAAATTTCAGACAGAAAGCGGAGGTTTTGTTTCAGATCAACACACCAGAGGCGCGCGGCCTGTTGGAGCATGTGGTTCGCAACTCTGCTTCACAGTCGAAGGTTGTGAGTTTCACTCTCACGTGGAGCTATCTGTGTGGAATTTGCATGATCTCCCTGTACTTGTGAAAACAAACATGTTAAGTCATTTCAAGACTCCTAAATAGCCTATATTAGGTTTGAATCTAGGTGAAAATGTAGCAGTGTACCTTGCCTCTTATACAAGGTCAGCTAGAATATAAGCAGCACTGTAGAACAGGATAAGTGGTAGAAAATGGATGGATCAGGGATGGACAACTGGCAGCCTTCGGGCTGCATGTGACAGTTGACCACACTCTGAAGAGATGGTTGATTAATCCCCCCCCCCCCCCCCCCCCATTTTTTTTTTTTATAAACCTAAATAATTCTTCATAAAACGCTGATAAAAATGTATTTGTTTTTTATGACAAATTAGGTTGAAATGAGTCAACAAAAAAGAAAAATACCCCAAATATATTTCAAAAATATAATAAAATATACAAAGGGATGGATTTGGAAAGCTATGCATAACAAACATAGCACCTCATTAACTCATTTACTGCCAGACATTTTCAGACACTCTTTTACTTTTCGTGGCCCCCTCCAACATTTAAGTTTAATTTAAGTTTAAGCAAACTGCTAAATCAATAGAAGGAAAGAATGAGATCACGGATATAAGTGGCCAAAATGGGTTTCCTCCACAGGGTGTCAGGGCTTTCCTTTAGAGATAGGGTGAGAAGCTAGGTCATAGGGGAGGGACTCTGAGTCGAACCGCTGTTCTTCCACATCAAGAGGAGCCAGATGAGGTGGTTCAGGTATCTGGTTAAGATGCCTCCTGGACACCTCCCAGTGAGGTGTACCGGACACAGGAGGCATCGGGAATGACCCAGGACGCACTGAAGACATTATGTCTCCCGGCTGGCCTGGGAATGCCTTGGGATCCCCCGGGAAAATCTTAAAGAAGTGGCTGGGGAGAGAAAAGTATGGGCTTCCCTGCTAAAGCTGCTGCCCCCGAGACACGTCCTCGGATAAGCGGTAGAGAATGGATGGATGTGTGACAATTATTCCCTTATAGAGTAGCCAGTTATGTTCATGAACTCAAAGGCAAAATGTATAAGGTGTCAATTAGGGGTAAGGTGTTTATTAGTGGGGAGAACTTTCTTTAGACTAATACATTTGAATCAAAATATACATAAAATGTTATTTAATGTTATATTGTTCGATGGTGTTATAAAAATACATTTTAGTAAGACATTTTAGCACATTGACACACACGGCCCTCAAATCTTCTGTTGCCTTACTTTTGCATAAATATCACCACATTAGACCACAGTGCTGCACTGCTCAACATAAAATACAGTATTTTTACACTGAAATCAAGTCCATTGTGAATATACCTAATGTGGGACACAAGCGCCAATATATGATGCAGCTTCCCAGACACTACTAATGAAAAACAAATGAGATCTTTAATGAATAAAAGGAGAAATTAGATTATTAAAATGTTAGGGAAAAGGGGCAACTTAATGAATGAGAGCTCAGGCAAAACCATCTGCTCGGTTCTCAGATTAAATTGGGAAAAGGTCATTAAACTGAACATCAGGGCTCAACCTTAAAAATCACATTCTGCATGTGTAGCAATAGCAGTACTGCCGGTTTATTTCAGAGCCCAAAGGCAGACAGACACTGTAAAGAGGCACTGTCCTCACAGGAACCCGCCCATATGGTAGGTTTCTTTCTGAATAATAACTAGGCCAGATCACTACATGGCAGTATGGAGAAATTTGATTGATGGAGGTATCAGATGCTAATCTCAGATGCCATTTGAACTGAAGAAAAAAATTATCTTGATAATATTCTTTCCTTTTGGTGAGGTTTTTTTTTGCTAACCAACTTGACACCACATGAAAGATCGTTTCAAATAATGTAGGAAAGAGCCGAGCCAAAGCTGTATGAAAAAGAGCAGGCACAAAAAGAACCCTGGATGATTGGATTACTACTCTGACTGTCACATTATAGAAGGGGTGTGTGTGCGTGTTTTTACCTTAAAGTAATTTCCAGTAATGTATGATTTCATTAAAAAGCGCAAAACTATATGGGCACCTGTGCACTAGTACAACAAAGATACTGAATGTGTAATTAGTCGTCCGTACCTTAGCTACAGTATATGGGACACATTTTCAATGGCATATATGGGTTGCACATGGTCGTTAACCACCACCATTGTCGTTTTTATGTAATTCTCTCACTGGTCTGATATGACCATATGCATCTCGATTGTCCCCTCCACTGAACACATCTTAATGGGTGTCATCAATGTCTCTTCTGATGTTCACCGCGAAGAAATAAGGGACTGACTTGCAATATCGTTACTGAGACAAATGCTGCTAACACTCGAGGGTATCACCACCTAATCCTGCTCTTCACCTCCATTGATCTACTTGTACTGTAAATTGTGATGCAAGAAATACAGTCAAAATGCATTTAAAAAAAAGTCTGGTTGAAAATAAGGAATCAAGCAAGTATAACAGAAAATACAGTATGTGCAAAGCTTTCATGAATCAGGCGTTAGACAGGATGTCAGATTATTTTAAACATACACAAAATGAGAACGCATTCCAGACAAAAACTGTAGTGGCAAATGAATAGCTAAAATCCAACATATCCAGGGAGGAGACCATAATGTCCCCTCTCTGCACAAAGTCATGGGAGTGGTGATCTCAGACAGACATCACGCCCACACAATCAAATGATGTAACAGCACATCCCAGATGGATGAGGGGAAGCAAACCGCTATTTGCTACACTGCAGCATGCGGAATTGATTTGTTTGTAAACGTGCAAAGAGGTATCTCTCCAGAGGCAGTGAAGGATCACATTGGGATTAGCCTGGGATGAACCGCTACTCTGGGAGCCAGTTGTGTCATTCGAACGCTAGATGAGGCGACCACAGAGCACGAAGCAAAGGCATCAATCAAACAAATGCTACATGCTACAAGAATGCACATGAGTAGGTAGACGTGCGGGAAGGTCGAAATAGCTTCCATTTGATTGGACCTGGGGGGAAAACTCAATAAACCTATGGTGACCTTCACCAAGGAAGCTTGTTGTTTGCCATTTTATGTTGGAAAGAAGTATTTTGCAAACACTGTTTACAAAATTTGGTTGAAATTTGAGGCACCGCCAAAGAAAAAGGAATTTCTCCCCGACCCTTTAATTTTCCAGTGATAAATGCAGCCATTCCCAAACATTTGGCCTGTATCCCTAGAAGACATCTATAAAAGTAACCCGATGATGGAAAAGCTGCATTAAGATAAAGCGAAAATATTGAATTAATACTAATTTTGAAAAATCCATACCTCAATCATTTTAACTTTTTCTTGGGTATTGATTAATGCAAAGGGCTGCCAGTTTGATACGGTACACTTCTAAGGTTACATAAAAACAACATATCGTCAATACTTCCATACTCATTTTCTCCAGCTTTTCTCGTTTCTGGTCATGAGTGAGTTGAAGCGGGGTACACCCTGGACTGCTCGCGAGTCAAACACAGGGCACACTCTGTAAAGATGTTGGCGAAAGTTGTTCAAATTACCTCCAAATGTGAGACACACTAAAAACCGATTAAACATGCAGGCCTCAGGACTTTTCGGGACGCTGTATTACTCATTAATTACACTTCAACAGGTGTTGTACTCCCTTTAATGCGCTCTGAGTTTGTGATGCTTCACTGGCACTGATGTAGCAAATGGGCTCCTCCACTCATCTCCTTCACACGATTGCTAGAAACCAGGAATAATGGGACTTTAAATTAAAAAAGAAAAGGAAAAAATTGCTATTTAAGGGGGGAAATCAACCCAAACGTATTTTTTGAAGAATGTGTTCTATGCAAGCCTACTAGTTGAAACAAGGCATTCTGATGAATATTGTGTTTGTAATCCACTCGTTTTTAGCCATCTCTGGGGGGGAGGCCATTTTGTCACTTCTGTCGACTGAAAATGACATCACAACTACCCGGGGCTCAGGGAACTACCAATCACAACTGAGTTGTTCGTTCCCTGAGCCCTGGGTCGTTGTGATGTCATTCTCAGTCGACAGAAGTGACAAAATGGCCGCCCCCTGAGATGGCTAAACCGATGGAATCGCATCGGGTTAACTCATATTGCACAAGCGCACTATTAATCAGAATGCCGTGTTTCAACTAGTGGGTCTGCAGGGAACATATTCTTGAAAAATATATGTTTGGGTTGATTTCCCGTTTAAACGACAAGTAGGCCACATCAGTCAAACTTCCGGGACTGAGTGAGGACACCACATGGGGTCATCTCACGGCTTCTTGAGGTTACACGTTGGTTCATGTAATGAAATCTCATGAAACTTTGAAGTGCAAAATAATTCAAGACTGTGTGAAATGGCGGACATTAATATTGTAATATCATGAATATTTCCTTTTCCCTTTTAGTTTAAAGCCACAGTCTGGAAAAAATGGGGGGAAATAATATGGCCGGCCATCAAGGAGGATTGTCTTTGTCATTTGAATGCTGACCTGAATCACTGACTTGAATGATCGCAATAGCAGCCACGATGCTTCTCATGTTACATTTCCATTTGTGTCAGTGCTAATGTAATATAAAAGACAGGGATCATGGCGCAAATGTAAATCCTACTCCTACGCTTGTTAACATATCAGATACTGAACCCAGTAACCCCATCTAAGCATGTTTGGAAAACAATATGGCTGATGTACACAAAAGAATACCATTTTCTATTTTTACATGACAATGTGATGATTCTTTGTTAGTTGTGGTCGTGGGAATCCCAAAAAAAAACAGGTCAGGTCACAGCACAACAAAGTCCCATTCACTGTAACCTCTAATTAAAATGTTGTGGCCGGGCTACATTTAATGCAAAAGAGGTTACAGCACTTGGCATGTGCTTGTGTTGATTTGCTTTGGGTAGTCCAGCTTCAAGCCACATTCCAAAAATACGCTTGTTATGTTAATTGAATACTCTAAATTGTCCATAGTAGTGAATATGAGTGTGAATGGTTATTTGTACTGTACGTGCCATGGGATTGACTGGCAACCAGTCCAGGGTATACCTGACCTCTTGTCATCTGAGATAAGCTGTAGCTCCCCCACGATCCTAATAAATGGTATGGAATGGGTGGATACATATTTCTCTTCATTTCCTTGCTGTTTGGCTGAGAAGAAACATGTCATTCGCCTGCCTCATAATGATTCATGCAGGGTCCATTAGTTCAGGCCATTACTTAGCTACAGTATTATGGTTCCTTGCATGATAAAGGATCACAAAGCAAAAGAGAAATATTAACAATATTTAGTAGGGACTGACCAATTAACTGGCTGGCTGATTTAATCGGCTGATATTAGCTCTTATAAAAAAAAATTTTTAAATCAGCCAATGTTTTGTCTTTTTTCCACCCACGGAAATACATTACAACATAGGACAAAGATATTGATAGATAACACCACACATTCCTCAAAAAATCTGGCCCAAAAATATATTTTTTTCCTGGTGTTATGTTAAACAAATACTAAAAGACAAATGATTGGAAAACAGTCAAATGTTCTGCCCGTAATTCATATCTTTATTGTTGTAAGCATTAGCGCCCAAAACAGAAGTTATATTATTAAAAAATATATATTTTTTCAATTAATGGGCCGATTATTCGGATATCGGAAATTCTTTTTGCCATATTTTGTTTAAGGTTCAGTTTTTCATTACCATATTTTTCTGACCATTATGCACATTGAATAATTAGGTTGAAATATCAATGATCGGGTCTATTGTAAATCAATACCTAGTCATGCATATCTTTGTGGATCAGTGTATGTTAAATATTTTATTCCAATTGTACTGTATGTTTTTGAAAGATTTAATGCTACTATGTTTGGTTCAGACTAGACACGAAATTTCGGGGAGTGCCACGCGTCTTGCTTGCTTTAGTTTGCCGCGCAACTACACGAGGGTTGCTTCGAGTGGAAGAGCAGATCCTCCTGGCTAATGCTAAATGCTATCTTGGTTGACAGTTCAACAGCTGAAAACAACAATCACTCACCATTATCCAACCTTTTTTTTTCTGTTACCTCAGAGAAGTTCCACTTTATTTTGTTAATGACAATATTAGTTTTTGTTGAAAGAAAACAATCATGGCTACACTAAGACTATCACCGAAAATGTTAATTCACTTTTCTATTCAGTTACATCAAATGTGGTGTAGTTACTTTTGGGGATTTTAATCAATGTTTAAACTTAAATATAACTTGAGACTTAGATTTGCAAGTAAAAATTTGGGAGCCTATTTGATTGATTTTTCTATGTCTATAACTCAGACTTGCTGATTTTTGTGAGGTAGCACCACAGCCAAATCTTTGCTATTTACATACATAAGCAATTAAATGCACAGAGCAATGCTGGACAGAAACATGGCTGTATCTCATAACACACAAGAACAAATATTCCCTTGATCGCACTGAACTATACTAGGGATAATACCGAGCAGATGGTACACTGTACTAATTAGAAGGCATGTTTGCCTTTTTCGTTACATGTGTGGGTTCTAGAAGGGATGCAAGCATTCAACGCTGGCAAGCTGGCCCTTTTAAACATCATTGCGATATGACAAAGAACCTCTCAGAGATCATTTCCATCACCAATAAATGTTTCATTATTTGACACCAGCGTCATCAATTTAGGGGCCGAAACGCTTGGCCTGCAAGAACTCTAGACAGATGGAGGTGTGTGAGTGGAATCCAAACGCTGATGTTTTGAATCGCACGCACACTGTTTTTAACGTGTTTGCATATTGACTTAGAGATGAGGCACAAGCTGCATCTACGGAGGCAAACATCGATCTGGACCAGGCACATTCATCTCAAGCTTACCCTCAAGTTAATTAACCGCTGTGCGCTAAATCACCGCAGCGAGGTGAAATGAGGGAATCGGGGTCGGCCGCATGCTATCGAGGGTGAGTCATGGTTGTTGTTTGTCTAAAGGGACTTCCAGGAAATTGTTTTTACATTGGTGGCAGCTTTGAAAGGGCTCATGCTGGCAGAGGCAGGAAAAAAATAAGTAGCAAAAACAGGAGTGATGTTCAGCTCCTCAGTCAACTGCTTCTTTTAAAGTTAGTCATTTATTGTGCGGGCGGAAATAGATCGCAGGTGGAAAATGACATCTCACAAGCATGATTTTTGCAATGAATTGATTGAAACTGAAAGTCATGAATGGGAGGGTTAGTACTAGAGGTGGGTAGTAACAGCCTACATTAACTTTGTGGACCATTATATTTAAAGTGACAGTGTGTAGAATATTTTGCTTTTTTAAAGTTCATTCATTTTGAAAATCTACTATTAATTTCAATTATGTGCAAAAAAAAAAGCTAGAGCTGGGCATTTTACGATAATTTTCCAGTCTGTCTATCGCCTTCCTTCTGCAGCCGTGTTACCCTTCCGCCGTCCGTCTATCCGCCTTTTTGTCCAGTTTTTTTTTTTACTTTTATGATGAGGATACCCAATTATAAATGCCGCTGGAATTAAGTAACCCGCGTAATTGCTGTACCGGTAATCAAGAGGCGTGCCTTGCCAAGATTAAACAATGGATGTCTTTCAATTATTTTTTTTTAACTCAGATAAAACCGAGATCTTGATTATTGGCCCTGTTTGTCATCGGCACCTATTTACACTCTAAAAACAGTTGGGTTAAAAATAACAATTTTGAGTCAAAACTGGATCGATCCACTATCAATCAATTTTCAATTTGATCCATGTTCTTGCGTTCTTTTGTACAAAACAGCCCAATTTTTTGGGTTGGAGTCAGAGGATGATCATTTTTATGAATAAGGACGGAGGGATGAGGCCATAAGGGTACCCAGGTCGTGGATGGAGGACGGAGGACAGACCGGCAAAAAGGGCAAAGTGCCCAGCTGTGGTAATCACATGTTTTTGACTTGATAAGGAGGCAATGCTGCTTGCAGCACCTAATGAGTGCACTAAATGAAATCCGTCTGTCACTTTCTAAACGTGCAGCTTTGATGCTGTAAGTGAGTGAGAACCAGGAAAGGGAGGAAAAAAGCCAGGTGCCAGCAGGATTTTCAACAACTTTTCCGACCGCCCCATCAAAGTGGAAAGAGAGCATGCAATTATTCCACCGCACACAAAGAGATTTTGTGATTATTGGCAAACATGGGAAATTCCCACCACGCAGAACTCACTGCTTTGGTGGGACCAGAATTAGGACAGGTTTTGCCATTCGGCCAAGTTGTGTAAACATTACGAGGTTGCCCCAGCAGGAAACACACCAAACACCAGTATTTCTGGCTAGAAATAACATCACGCTTCAGCCTTATTCCCTTCCACGTTAATGCGCTTGTGTTCTAACGAGTGTTCAGTGTAAATTCAATGAGTTGTCCATTATAAGTGAATATAGATTATTGCAAACCATTCCCTCCCCATGTCATTTTCTATTCCAGTACTGTACTGAAAAATGTTCAATGACATTATCATCGACCGTTATTGAGTTTAATTAGCGACAACTACAATTGGAAGTCAATGCAAACTTTTTTTTTCAATAATATGTTCTATGCAAGCCCACTAGTTGAAACAGGGCATTCTCCTAAATGTTGTGTTTGTGGAATCAGAGTTAATCTACTCGTTTTTAGCCATCTGTGGGGGTGGCCATTTTGTCTTCTGTCGACTGAAAATGACATCACAACTGCTCACAATGACCAATCACCGCTCAGATTCAGAAAACAGGTCGGCCGTGATTAGTTGTTGTGAGCAGTTGTGATGTCATTTTCAGTCGACAGAAGACAAAATGGCCGCCCCCAGTGATGGCTAAAAACGAGTGCATTTTGCTGCTTAATTTATATTCCACAAACGCAAAATTTATCAGAATGCCGTGTTTCAACTAGTGGGCCTGCTGGGAACATATTCTTGAAAAAAGTATGTTTGGGTTGACTTCCCCTTTAAGTCATGAAACCACAAGGGAAGGAGTAACTGTGCTGAAGCATGGGATTGGAAACCTGGCCCAGTATGAGTATGTGTCATTACAGTGAGGCAGGGTTCACCTCTGATTGATCACCTGTCAGTCAAAGTGCTGACACACTGGAACAGACAATGCACACTAAAAATGCAATGTTTGTTTTTTGTATTGAAAGATGAATTATTCTTGGCACGAAAGAAACGAGGCAGTGTCAACTGTACATATTAGTTCTGCTATCTTAGATCAAAGTTCCAAACAGAAAATGTTGCTGATTGTAAAAATACTTTTTACTTTTCCATTTTAACACCAGTATCTGTAGTTTTTACCCGATACATTTCGAAAACAGGGTCGTTTCTTTTGTTTTACATGATGCACAATGGGTAAAACATAAATTGGACTGATGTTCGTGGCTCCAAGGCTTACACCCGGTCCCAGGTATCCCAGTTTATGATTGGCTCTATCTCAAGCTATGACATCACTCGAGTAGACACTATGCTACCTGCTACAGAAGGTAATTTAATTGGAAAGTGAGAAGAAGTCAAATGATCGACGACGTGGAGTGTGTCGACGAGAAATTCTTGGCGAATTAGAGAATGGAATTCCTCGTCCAATCTGAGAAAACATGTGGAGGTAAAGCGAAATGATTACCCTTTCGTTACCTTGGCCCTGGTTAATGACGTTAGTTTAGCTTTAGAATAACATGCTGTTTTAGCCTGCTAGACCATTTGTTTGTTCTCAGGAAGGCCTTGAAATTTTGAGATTTGAGAACAAAAAAAAAACAACCCAGTCAGTTTAAAGAGTGTGTTAAGTGACGGCCTTTCAAATTGAATAGCCTTCAAATTGTTGTGAAATTATGAAAAATGAAAGAGTTTTCAGAGCAAAATATGTCTATTATATTTCCACTGCAACATGTTGCCCTTGTTTGTGGATGCTTTCATAGTGCTTTGCATGCATTTGAAGCTGGCAAGGTTGCTATAACATTTGTGTTACTCTGACTTGTCTTGCTCAAAGGCAAATTAGAACATAATCATTTCATTTGTCTAATTTCCTTCTAAATTATCAAGTTGAGCAAAGCTGATCTTGAAACACTAGTATCAAAAGACAGATTATGATCACACTCAAAAGATTCCTGCAGGACCAGGGATTGATTGAAGCTCTCTAATACTCATAGGTGTGAATAGTTGTTTGTGCCCTGTGACTGACTGGCGATCAGTCTGAGGTCAGCACCAGATGGACGGATGAGTATTAATGGACATGATTAAAACCATTTAATTCATTGATCATTAGGAATTCCGTCTTGAAGCAATCGAAACAAAATGGATGCCGTGCTAGGTTGCAACACTGGTAACAAAAATCCATGATTAAATCAATACCACCCCTCACCCCCTCCACCCCCCACCCAAATGCTTCATAATGGCCTACAGATACCACAAATTGGTGGCCAATAAAGATCCTCAACTGGCTTCAACGTAGTTCCTTGACACCAAAATAAAGCCAAAGAAGTATTTTTATATTAGACAGGGACCTTCTGCGAAGAGAGAAAACCCATGTGTAATACACCACCCCAAAAAAGTATTTAGGTTTATTGTCTAAATGAAGCTCCTCAAACTCACTTCAACATAGTTTCTTGACACCGAGATGCTGGCAAATACCCCACTTTTCTCTAAATGAAGTGCCTCAATTTAATTCAACATCGTTCTTTGGCACCAAGTTGCCACAAGAGTACAGTAAAGCACTACTTTTGCCAAACTGAAACTATTCAACTCAAGTCAACATAGTACCTTGGCAGCAAGATGGCAGCAAAGCCCTACTTTTGTCAAAATGAAACCCCTCAACTCAATCCAACATAGTTCATTGGCACAAGATGCCACAAGACAGTGACAAAGTCCTACTTTTGTCTAAATGAAGCTCCTCAAGCTCACGTCCACATACAGGTCTTTGATACCAAGTTGCCACAAGATGGTGGCAAAGCCCTACTTTTGTCCAAATGAAGCTCCTCAACTCACATGCACACACAATTCTGACAATATGCATGGGCACACTGTATTGGCTACTGTCAGCACAAGAAAGAGTGCAGTGTAATGAACATCTTTACAGCCCGTTGTTTCTAATGCTAGTTGACAGTATTGCAGTGTGTGTGCAGCTGTAATGCGGTGGTAGGTATGGTAGTCATCGCTGCTGAGGCACCGCTTCTCTCGTCTCAGCCTCCTAAACAGTCAGCACATCCAGTCGTATTAAACATGTACCCCTGCAGCACTCACTTGTATGCACTTGTTTTGTTTGGTTGGGTCAAATGTACCGTGTTGTGTCAAAGTCGTATTAGAATGGAAGCAATATGCAGCTTAATCAGTGAGGAAGCTTCGTTTTTACAGGCAACCTTGACCCCAGAGATAAAGCTACTCTTGGCAACATTATGTGTGTCATTAGTGCTGACCCAGATGCTCTGAAACACATGCGACTGCACTGCTTTGCCTTTGCGTTCCCATAATAACTCCCTTCAGCCTTATTACAGTAAATGATCATGGTTAATGTCAGGAAAATGTGAAAAAAATAATAATTAAAGAAGAGGATTTTAAAGCAGTTTTAAGAAGTTGAAATAGAAAAGTGGGCTGAAGAAATGAAGGTTTGTGTAAGTGAATGTGACAAAAGAGCACCATCAATTCACATTGGTTTCCTTGCAGTGGAGGGACAATAACCACCATCAAGATGGTTTGCCAACCACCAATAAATCCCACAGGAGGAGAAAAAGGAAGGACAAAAATTAGGTACAGCCGTGTTCTGTGCCTGCACTTTCTGTGTTTACAGTTATGTAGAGAGTAAATGTTGTTGTTGTATTTTCATACAGTACAATAATGTTGTGTGCAATTTTTCTTATATGTAATTCCGCAGGTGCGTTGCAATACTAAAGGTTTTTTGACAAACTGTCTTTTTTTTTTTTGCTTAGATTTGTGAGTGCAAACTTGAAAAACTAGGGCAGAATGGTGGCAATGAATTCAATTCAAGTCCACAATAAGCAGAATTTTGGCAAATATTGAACAATTCCTCAAAAAAGAAGCCTCAAACTGTTCAATGCCAGGCCCCATTTAAGTTGAAACTCAAATTAAACATAAAACAAAGAGAATTACAAGTGTGTTTGAAACCACTACTTAGGAAAGTCCACTTAGCTTAGTGTTAATAAACAACGCAAAACACCATTGACAAGCTAAGTGGATTAATAGTTGCGGTTTTAGAAGCAAAGGATATTTGAAAATAAATGGTGGAGCAACACATGTACAGAGATAATATAGCATTTTATAATATATAATATGACATTATTGTGATAAATTATATTGTAATATTACAGGAATAAATTCTTGGACTCAGAATGCCGCCCACTCCTTTCTTTGTCTCTGCATGACTGTATTATACTGCCTCCTTGTGGCCAAGGTAGGTACACCTGAAAGACCAGCACAATGAACTGGATTGCAGTATTAAATCATGATGTAGAACGGTTTCATTTCTTACATTATGTTCAATTATGCTATTACTCTATATTTTTATGACGTACAATTTAATGGAGTTCCGTCTTTCCATCTTAAAATAAACAATGTTTTGTTTTGTGTTGTTTTGTTTTTGGAAGGAAGCTGGAACAGATTAATAGGATTTCCATTGATTTCAATGTGGAAAGCTTATTTTCATATGTGCGTGTTCGGGTACAAATGTGGCCATGGAATGAATTAAACACTATCATAAGGCACCACTGTCACTACTATGTGTGCTGCGATTGACTGGTGACCAGTTCAGGGTGCCCCACCTCTCGCCTAAAATCAGATGGGATAGGCGCTAGCTCACTCGTGAACCTCATGAGGACAAGCAGTACAGAAAATGGATGGAAGGATACGTTTGTTCCTTATTGGTTATATTTTGTCGTCAAGGTCCTCGGATGACTTTATAGTGAAAAGGATCCTCTACCTTTTGCTCGATAATGGTCACATTAGAAACAGCTCTCCATAGTTGGAATCTCAGTTTTGCACTAGTACCAACCACAATTATAAACTAAAAATATTGACTGCTGCACTGCATCACACAAAGTGGTTTCTAATATTTTTGGTTAGAGAAGAGAAACACAAGTGACTACTCCCAGCCTCTCAGTATGAAGAAGTGCAGCTCTACAATAAACAAACACAATGTTAAACGTGCAGAATTCTCCAATATTGGATCTCATTAGGTGTCCCTAATGAAGCGACACAGCTTAGAAACAATGGACATGGAGCATGTTATATTCCAGCTATTCAGGTGATCCCAGATTCATCCACTGAGTCGTGCAGCCTGCAGCAAATAGTGTGCACAACAATGCCGTGTGAAACACAACACTCACTCACAGTGGAGGGAGATACGAGGAGACGCATGGTGATGATGCATCAATCTGCATAGTGTGTGTGCGTGTGTGTGTGTGTGTGTCTTACCCTCTGCGGCCAAAGAACACCGGAGCAGGAGTAAAAACATCCCCGCCGACAACGCGCACTTTGCAGGCATTCCCACCGCTCCGCTCCGCCACCTGCTCCTTCTTCTTGCACGCCTCCCCTCATTTCCTCCTCCTCTTCCTCCGGCATCTTTCGCCGGAGCAGGGTCCGGTGCTCGAGCTGCCTTCGGCGCACGCTTCCTCAGACCGGCAGCCATATCCGGTGGATGAGTTGCTGAAGTTTGGCGCGTAAATAATACATTGGATCAGGCTTCTGCGGGCTTATGATCCGGTCTTGTGGCCAGGGCTGCAGGGAGGTGGGAGGGGGGTGCAGGGTGCAAGGGCTTCGGGGTGCTTGGCGCTGCGGTGAAGCCAGATGAGGAAATGAGCCCTACCGGTCCACCTCCGCTCGGTCCACCCATCATCATCATCATGAACACTATCATCATCATCATCATCATCATCATCGGCGTTGTGGTGCAGGACGCGCACACACTGCCAAAAGGTTCAAATTGTGGCTGCAACTTCCGGTGTCGACTGAAGGAAATGTTTAGCTAGATGGTTGAATATTTTTGAAAAATCAAAATTAGAGCAGTTAAGCAGGTTAAGCAGGAACTCGCCATTAAAGTCTCTCTGAGTAAAATCATTTGGCCGTTGTACCTGTTTATGTCCACACGGGGTCAGCACAGCGCCAGGCAACAAGCAGCACGGTCGTGGGACTGCAGCATTTAGACCCCGTCACCAAGCATACTCTGCACGTCAATACAACGTGCCAGGTTCATTTTAGGACAATCCTAATCAATGTGATGTATTAGAGACGATCAGGTGACGGAAATCCCCAAAACCGTTTCAAAAAATGTAATCAAATTTTGAACAAATATGGAGGAGTATTCAATTGTTCTGCTTGTCACTCACTAGTATATATACAGTCTCCTCCAAAAGTATTGGAACGGCAAGGTCAATTTCTTTGTTTTTGTTATTCGCAGTTTGGCATTTGATGTTTGTTTTTGTTCATTTTCCTGGGAAGTTATCCTCCATTATTCGCTGTAAAAATCACCTATTTGCTGTTTTCATTGAGTATTGCTCTGGCACCATCTGGTGGAACTTTGGTGTTGCAGCGAGCTGTGGCATTTCATAAAAGTACTCCTTTGCCGCCATTAAAAATACTTCAGTCTGCGTATAATACATTCAATGTGTAGTGTTACTACAGTGCGATCATTCATCATCACTGTGTATTTATTTGCGTAGCACAATTGGTCGAGGGACACAAACTGACTCATGTTGAAGTTTCTATTAGGTTAATTTACAAAAATACAGTGCAACTTTCCAGAGGTAATTAGGACATAAAGTTCCCTTTTAGCCTATATTCGTGACATTATACTGTATATATGGTGTAAATCTATATACAGTCAATTTACTGTAAATGCCCATCGTCATCTTACTGCTTTTCTTTTTTGTTAATAGTTTACATTGAGAAATATTAGGAAACTATTAACAGTTTAGTGCTTTTTTCCCTCCAAATTGGTGAAAACTACCTAGAGCCATAAAACTGAAATAAGGGTAACAAAATTGGCCTACATGACCTTTAACCTAAGATACCATCGGCAGCATTCAACAGAAGAGCCTTTGGTCTGATATTCTCATTTTACACTTCCAGTGGTTAAAAGCTGTAATTTTCCCACCTTTTTCTGTAGCTGGTGTCCGTCAAATATCTTATGTCACATCAGAAAATGGTTTTCGCCACACATCCAAATTATCTGAAGCCAACTCACCGTGTTAAGGCATGGTTTCGTTCCATGCAGATAAGAATCTCAAATTGTAAATCTCTGGCAGGCAATGTCATGGGCTAAAATAAGCCCTAGGGAATTTTTGGATCAGAGGTTTTGGAGCTGTGAAGTTATCAGTGTGACTGTTGTGTAGTGGGATGGGCAGAAGTTTTATCAGTGACCCAAATGTGTTTCACTAACACCGATTCATGTTTTATGTTTGCAAATCACATTCCTTCTGTATCATCGCAGAAAGAAAATCTTACGAATAAGACTACTGAACCGTGTTATTATTTTTCAGTATTTGAGTGGAACTTCCACATTTTAACAAAAAAAACAAATCTGCTATGCTGTCTGAATCCAAACATTTGTTTTTTATCGTAAATTAAAAAAAAAAATGGTTGAACAACTCTTGAGGTTAACAAACAAGGTAAAGTTACTGAAACATAAAATCTGAGTCACTGAGAAAATATTTGTCCATAACTCACCACTCACACCAAAATGAAGCAGACATTCCAAAAAACTGCGTCAATAGATTTTTTTTTTAATTCAAAGTGAATCTTAACAATAATACACCATTTATAAGTCTTACTTCGACACTCACCAAAAGAGTCACCTGGAAAACCCGCTTAATGTGACTAAGTAGAGAAGGCTTGGTCACACCTAAAATCACTGAGAACTAGAAAGGAAACACTAACGCAAACTGTAAAGAGACATCACATCCATAGTTAGTTTCCCAGTCCTCATACTGTAAATATTGCACAGTGCAATTGCTACATGGCAAACTAGTGTAGCACAGACAAATACAAAAAAAAAGCAAATAAAAAAAAAAAAAAAAAAAGAAAAAAAACCCATCAAAGCCACAAAATAATCTACAGGTTTTTAAACAGTAATAGCTCGGATTTCATAATCAAGTGTATTTGATGAGCCATATAGACAGATAATTCCATAACTTGCAGCATGAAATAACTCTGCAGAAAGGGATGAACACAAGCTAAAACAAAACAGAGCGAAACAAATCAAACTGTAAAACAGTAGCACATTGAGACTAATACCGACCCTGAATTAACAGCTTGAAAGGATAAAACTGCAGCAGAGGATTTTTGTATGTCATTAAGTCATTACTATAAGAGTTGGTTTTATCTGTTAAATGTTACACAAATCCTCCAAAACAAAAACATTTCTGTAAAGAAAGATGATGGGTAGAATTCAAAACAATAGGTTTCATCTCCTCTTGCGTCGCATTGCTGGTGATTACTTTGGGAGGAACCACAACACAGGTTACATTTCCCCTGCGCATTGAGAAACTTTTTCAAGCAATAATCATCTGCCAAGTTCATGTCTTGTTGTCGAAAGCTTTCTCGTCCAAAATTACACACCATTATAAATCAGCAACAAAGCATACAACCATAATCAGTGTTGAAATGTATCGCACTTGTGAGCGTGCCGTGAATCCACAATAACAATCTCCTTAATTTAACAAAGAGAAAAATCAACATGCAAGTCGACAAGTTCAATGATTCTTCAAAGCCAGTGTTAGCAAATGTGCTCTGAGTGCTTGACGAAAACAAAGCGACGCACATGCAAGGTCATGTAAAGAACAGCTCATCTAAGAACACTTGTGTGGTGCAATGACGGCAAACATGTTTAAAGTATTGCATCTGCTGTTTCAAGCCAGTGACAATCCGAGACGGGTGATATGATGATCATTATTATTATTATTATTATTATTATGTAGTATAAGTGTATTATTGGTACAATCCACCACTATGTACCATCCTCTGATGTTTCTACAAGCTGATCAGAGACGAACAGGATGAAATCTTATGTTGGGTTCCTTTATGTTCTTGTCAGTAAGCCACTTTGAACACTCGTCTATACGGACAAAAGTCTTGGAACACAGCTCCTAATAGTGAGTTATCAATCAGGGTTGGACAAGATCCTTTAGCTCTGTCAGACTCTTCTTTTTTTTTTTACCAAGACAGTTAAATTCTTTCATTATAGTGGGAACAGATGTGGCTCTTCCTGTTAGCAGTGCTTGAAGCAATATCTTGATAATGGCATGGCTGGATAACTTTGGCAGAATGCAAGAGGCCTGACCTGAACCTCATTTAACACTAAAGAGTAACCTCTTTTACACCGCCTGCTAAAGCCACCTTTTTACCAAGTTACTGTTCTGATATTGAAAGGGGACAAATGGCCTTGTGTGGCGCCTGATTATCTGACTGAATCACCCTCATTTTTCAAATTTGGATTTTAAAAATTGCACGATGCGAAGGGTGAAGATTTTATTTTATTTTTTTAATACAGCAGCGCTGTGAAACAGTACACTTTGGAGTCCGCCAGCCCTTTCAAAACATCTATAGTTGCTTCAAAACACTTCCAACTAGCCTCTTAACTGGAACACTTAAGAGGGAGCACTCGACTCTTATTCTAGCTTCCCACCACTGGTTGGCTTTGTTGTTTTCGCATCTCACAGATTAGTTTTTTTTTTATTTTTTATATCGCCGGTGCCAAAAGACGATGACCTCGCGGGGCGTATTAGACACGCCCCTTCGCTGTCCATTTCTGTAACAACTCATTTGTATTCCTTGCCATAAAACACAGCATGAGACTTGAGTCTTTAATCTGCAGTTTTGCTCAATAAATAAAGCTTATCATAGCCAGAGCTCTGACAAGGGCGTTTGTATGATCTCTATTTAAAAGAGGCTAGTAATTGTAAGCCAGGCAAAGGGGGTGGGCAAAAGCCACACTTTCTCCCATTTTCACCCTCTGCTAGTGTCCCAGTACTTGTCCGTATAGCGTATTGACAGACTTAATGGATTCTAGGCCTTCCTCTTTCAATATGCATCTCGAATGTTCTGAATCTCAAGGCACGTAGACAGTGCTGCTCACACTGCTTCAGTTTCAGTAAGGACCACACGACAACGGCTGCTTTCCAATTAAAAACACTGAGACGGGCGGGGGGCAGCGATCAGAACGCAAGGCAAAGCTGATATTCTTATAACATTGAACAGATAAAAACATTCTAACAATAAATACTAGGTCAGATCAGCTCAACATTTTTGGGGGACGAAAATCATTTTTGGGCACGTGTTCTAATCCGCCTTCCTTTGTGGTGAGTATAAGTGATAATTTGAACATGCACAATGATGTTTTTAATATGGCCTCACACAGTGCTCCTGCACTGTTCATATCGTTAACGTACAAGTTAAATTGATACTGCAAGCTACGGTTTTTAAATGTGTACGAAACGTCAATATGAAAACATACAAAAATTAAGTTATACATCGATACATCGTTTATATGCTGTGATGAGCCCCGAAGGATAGGTCGAAAAGGATAAAATACTGTTGCATAAACACGCGCACACATCGTGAGAAACAACAAATGCAACTAGTGTTCAGTATCAGCAATACAGTAGTTACAATGACACTCCAAATAGGAACACGAAAAAAACAAAACAAATCAAAACCACTTCTATTTTAGATAATTAGGGACCTACATACACACACACACACACACCAAAAAAAAAAAAAAAAAAGAAATCGCAACGCTAGGTTCAAACTCAGAAATCACCTAATTTCACAGCTATGGAAGTGGCAATCATCATTTAGCAGCTTATCTATGATACATTCAAGAAAGAAATGATACGACTTATTAATTGCCCAATAAGCTAGACAAAAACCTCGGCCGTTTTTAAATACAAGTTTGTTTTGTTTTTTTGAATCCACCCCCGATTCTACGACTATGTTCTAAGTGAGGTTTACGCAAAGAGTAGCTACCTTGCTCAGGAAATGAATTACAGTCTTTGGTGCTGCCAAGCAACTTCATTTGAAATTAAACACAAAATTATACACAAGTAACTAAGAAACAAAACAGAAAAACACACACAGATTATCTACATATATAGATATATGGTATATAGACTGGTGACACCTGCTCCCACCGTATATATATTTATATATGTATATATATATCCTCCCTGACGGAATGTTTAAAAGAAGCAGTCGACACTGAGAAGCCTTTAGCCATCAACAAATGTAAAGGGAAAAGTTAACTTTGTCACACATGCATAAATGAGAGAATTGCACACAGTTAACTCACACCTCATCAAGCATTGGTACTAAATACTCTAGCTCTACAATATACGTCCATATATGTGTGTGTATATCGAATACTGCATGGTTTGCTCAGGCTTAGAAAAATCCATACCGGGAATTCATTTGCATTGTTTTCCTGACCTAGTCAAAGCCATGCCCACACACACACATCTTCACATCGAAGGAACCGAGTGAAAGCAATCCGAATGAAAATACGTAGACGGGTGGGGAGGGAAAGGCGACCATTGAGATTGTATTGCAGTTTCATCAAACAGTACAAATACTGTTAGTAGTAGGAGTTTCACTAAATAGAAAGTGATTATCAAATATGAAACAATACTCAGTACTTGCACTTTGTACACAAGTTCATTCGGATGAACAAAAGTTGCTTTTTCTCCTTAATCAAACAGCAAAGCATTCGCAACAGCAAAGCATGCCGTTTTTCTTGCATGAACGGAAAAGGAACTTACGACACACTGAAATATACACCGACTCCAAAGGGCAAGCACCGCTATCCGCGATACATCACGTCCATGCAGGCTATGTGCATATACTGTATATATATATACACTCACACATAGGATGCATCGAGCGATTGGAATTTCAAGTGCTGCGGTCCAGTACATTAATAGTCTTGTATATAGTCATATATAAGTAGTAACATGAACAATATGTAAGGCACTATGGCGGGGACAGTTATACAATGCAGCGAGTCTTGTCACACAAAACGATAAGAGCAACGTCTACGCATCGTTCAGTTTTACACTTTTGCTCATGCAAGACCACATGCAGCGTGAGGAACGACCCTATTTAAAATCGCTTAATTGACTTTTGACATTGCAAACACCGAAAGACACTGAAAAAGTACAAATACTCGGAACGCGGTACAACATACACCGTAGACGACATCTGGCAACCTAGAGCTAGAGACTGGGATGGCTTTACAAATGTGGATGTGTCTTGCTCATGTAAGAAGGCAATATAGAAAAATAGCTGGGATCGGGGGTGCAACGTCAAACTATTCAACACCACCCCAATTATTTACCTGTTTTGAGGAGTATTCGTAGAAGATCCAATGCAAAGGTATATCAAATGTGCAAAACACATTAAGTGTGAGTTTAACTACTCATTCATTCAATCATTCATACATTATTTCCTTCAGATTTTTTTGCCCAAATAATCTCCAACGTCGTTTTTTTTTTTTTTCCTTTTCTTTTTAAAGCTTGTAGTTCAATTACACCCACGTTGACATGATTCAAAAAATAGCTCGCTTTCTCTATGGTTGTGCCATGGTTTTTGATCATGAAAAACCATGTTGCTTGTGGTTTAAGACAGAAATCGCCCCGTGCGCTTAGCCCTCGGGTAGTGAGAAGAGTACCTGGGTACCCATGCTCAGATGTAGGGGTACTGGTTTATTTTGGTGGGGCTGAGTGGGAAACTGGCGTAGGCCGGCGAGGCAATGTAGGAATGCGGGGGGAAGAGGGGCTTGAATTGGCCTTGGGGGTGCAAGGTGGGGGAGGGCAAAAGCCGCGGGTTGATGCCCACTGTGACCTGATGCACGATGCCCGCTGGGTGAGAGATGCTGTAAGCGGGCTGAAGGACGGGACGCGAGGCACCAGGGGAGGCCAAGAGGTGGGCCACGGGAGCGGCCGTGACCAGAGGACCAGACGGGGGATAGGACAACAAGGTGGGTTGGGAGTGCGGGTGGCCCCCAAGGTGGGGATGGCCTGCAGAGTGGTTCGGACTGCTGTGGGACAATGTGAACGCCGGCCCATGTATGGTGGGGGGGATGAAGGCCTGCGGCCTGCGGTGGGCAAAGTTGCCATTCCATTCCTGGTGGCAGGAAGTGAAATGCTGGACCTGGAAGGGATACAGATCGGTTTTCAACAACAAACGTCATACACTTGTCTGCCACTAGATGGTGGCGTATCCAAGGCTTTTCATTGCAACTTTTGAACTACAATGTAAAGCTGTAGGAGGGAAATAAATACCGCCAGTTGCACACTGGTAAACATCATCTAAATCGGGAGTTGTCATATTTAGGCCTCCAAATACCACCATATTGAACAACATCAAACATATACCGTACGGCAGGAGTGCCCAACCATTCGACCACTAGAAGTGTAGGGGGTGAGGGTCGTTTGCGGGAGCTTGGCTGCTAAAAAGGTACACACCTTAGGTCAAAAAGGTTGGGCACCCCTGTTGTACAGTAAAGGCTCAGAGCGATGCAATCATCACAAACAATGCAGACGTTTCGTTCCTAAAGTACATTTATTATTGTAAGACACTGCAACAGTATGCACAGTTTGAACATTAACACTGTGCTTAAATAGGGAAAAGAAAAAACTTTACTTCAGAAGGAATTCAACCCAAACACATTTTTTTCAAGAATATGTTCCCAGCAGGCCCACAAGTTGAAACACGGCATTCTGATTAATATTGCGTTTGTGGAATATGAGTTAAGCAGCAAAATCCACCCCTTTTTTACACCTCAGGGGGTGGCCATTTTGTCACTTCTGTCGACTGAACATGACATCACAACTGCTCAGGGCTTAGGTAATGATCAATCACGGCTCAGCTTCAGAAAACAGGTCAGCTGTGTTTGATCGTTACCGAGCCCTGAGTAACTGTGATGTCATTTTCAGTCCACAGAAGTGACAAGATGGCCGCCCCCAGACATGGCTAAAAACAAGTGTATTAACTCTTATTCCACAAACGCAATATTTATCAGAATGCGTTGTGGCTAGTGGGCTTGCATAGAACATATCCTTGAAAAAAATATGTTTCCCTTTCCCTTTAAATACTGATTTAGTTCAAATGTATTGTAATGTAAGTTTTAAAAATTGTACTCAAATGTGTAAAAGGAAACATTTCCACAAGAGTAAATTGTACTGTACTCATGTTTGATCTTCTTTCATGTTTTAAATGTTATCAATTTTGTGTTTAATTCAGTGGGGGGGGGGGGGGGTCAACGTACCCAACAGAACTCATACCACACTTTGAGAATCTTAAAATAAGCTTACTTTACTTTACTCTTCCATATTCTGGGAAATCTCCGTTGCAGTCAAACAACACACTTACTGGCATGCGAGCACGAGGGTGTGACTGCCGCAAGTTCTCACCTGCCCAAAACCTAAGGGTTGCTGCTGCTGGGGCTGGAATGAAGGGGTGATCTTTTGGGAACGGTTGAGGAGAGGAGTGGAGTGGTGATGATTCCGCCCAGGAGGACCTCTCCCTTTGGACTGGTTTGAAGACTCCAAAACTGAGCAAGAAGCGAGGGAGAAACAAAGAGATGAGGAGGATATTCATTTCTTGCATAAATATGATTTGCGCTGCAAAGACAGAAGAGCAAAAGAATGTCACTGCTAAAAGTAGATGACAAACAACAATTGCGGCAGAAGGCTTTATCAGTTGTCTGCTATTTTAGAAGTGTGATCAGCTCCGAATTTTCAACATGGTGGCGTGGGTCCTCTGAATGTGATCGCTGTGATTATAAATAGACATATTTGCGGGATCAGAGAGGAACTGGTAACTAAGCTCTTTCATCGAGCTTAAAGTGACGCCAGATCATCAGCTATAAAAATAGCTGGTAGCCCTGGAAAAGCAAGCCGTGCCCTTTTATGCGGGGCCGCAGTTGCTGGTTGGAGGTGAGACATGACTTTGACATGAAAGGTGATACGACGGAATGATTTCTGTGAAGGATTTACATAGCAACCTTCCCTAACCCCAATTTTAGCATATAAAAATAGTGTGTGGAGAGCGAGGCAGTGTTAAATAAACATTTGGGAAAGACACGTTGACGTCCCACTGGCCACAGCTGTTATAAACCCTACTCATGGCGTGTGGAAAACTTCTTGTTCATGTGAATGAATTTGATATTCAAACTTTTGTGTTGATGACAGCCAGGAAATGCGTTTACTAGTAGTCATCCATGTTTTGAATATTTCATTCGAAGCAAATCCCACATGCCATGCGTAGCTTTATGAAGCTCACTTCCACACAGACAGGCTAGCAGAGTCAGTTTGGAATTAGACTATTGGCAGAAAATAAACATCCATTCCGGAGATGGGCGCAGATAAGTCAGTCAGGTCACCCATAATCACCTGGGAGAACCTCTGTTGCCGACTAAGATGGCGTAATCCCAGGCCATGTGACCTGTAGAGCAGACAGCAGCAGTGGTGACTAGACTTTTGAGCTATCATGACCTAGCACTTGCTGCTCTCCTTGTGTGGCCAAGTAAGCAATCCAGGGTTCATTACCCACTTAACTACATTAACACACAGATCTGCATGAGTCTGTTCTACATGGAATATCAAAAATCATTATTGTTGCATTGGTTAGTGCACTATATGTGGTCAGCATTACCTGTGTTGCCAGGTGTTTCACCGACGCCGGTGTTGTTGTTCAGTACCCTCATCGGAGGAACCGCGGCCGTACGTACGGCTGGCTTGCCGGGCTGGGTTTCCAGGGCAACGCGAGTAACACGAGGCTTGCAGTTCTGATTGCTGTTTGCGATGTACCGCCGCTCAGGGAAGGGACTGTTGTTATTGCCGTTGGAGGCAGGTGAAATGTCCACTGTGTCGCACCCACTCTCCTGTTCATCGTCAGACATGCTGCCGGCGAGAGGCAAGAGGGGGAAAACATGACTGACAACACTTTGTGGTTTTGACTAACGCCAAACACTGTCGCTTAGGTCTTTATTGTATCGCTCATACCTGTTGGGATGTTTGCAGGGTGACGTGCTGGACTGCACGGAGGATGAAGAGCTGGTGCTGAGCGTGCTGTCGGGGCTGCTGAGGGAACACACTCTCTCCATACTAACTGTGCTCTGACATGCCTCGCAATCTGCACTTCCTTTACATCTGACAAAGACAAAAAGACATTTTTCATGACTGACTCAGCCATAGCTTTTTTTTTGCTCAAGGGACCTGGCACTGTGTACTCACTCGCCCACTGAGTGCCTTTGTGCGCCCTCCTCTTCATCACTACTGATGCTGATGACGCTGACAGATGGGCTAGTTAGCTCAGAGATCACCATGGCGTGCCGCTGCTCTTGCGAAACCGAAAGGTCCTCGCAATCCGGCTCTACTTTACAGCAGTTGTGGTCTTCTACCTCTTCCGCTTGCTCTGTTTCTTGCTCCTGTATGACAGCACGCCCCTTGTCAGGGCACCTAGCTTCTACGACTGCTGCCTCTTCCACATTCTTTGCTGTATCAGCCATCTTTGGGGACTGGCATGGTAAATTTTGGATGTTTGTGTTTTGGGAAAAGCTGCTGCCTCTGTGGGAGGAATAAAACATGTCACCTTCACACCTTTGACTGATCTTTCAAATTCACAGAATAGTGTGTTCTGTGATATTATAAGCATCGGACCAGCCAAAAGTAAGTAGAGTCTCTTCTTGCACCGCAAAACAAAGGTTTAGCCGTTGCTGTTCATTAGTAGTGGCAGTGGAACGTGGGTTGGTTCCAAAAAAGAAAACAAAAAAAAAAATCTAGCTTTTTGTAACAATAAGCATGTTAAGCAGAATTGTGATTTCAATTTTTAAGTTTTTTTAACTTTGTGACAACTCAAACTATAAAACAACAAAAAAGAGAAGAAGGGCTTTTGATGGAAAAATAATGTATTTGCAGATAAACTTGGAAACGCACAGTGAGTGACACCAACCCACCACATGACTCGTGTGACTTTTTTTTTTAAATGGCATTCGCAATTCACTGCATAAACTGCATAATCACTATTTTAGTTTGCATGATGCAGAATGAGACGTGTTCATAATAGTCTGGTAACTTTATTTACCACCATAAGAGGGGCAAAATAGTGCCAGCACTACTCAATAGGATGCAATGTATCTTATCATTTTAATTTCACCGACTACAACAACTCACATGACATACCTGTTGGTACAAGGCTTCGCTCTCTTGTTGGCAGCCGGCTGCGGCCACACCACATGTGCAATGCCTATGTTTATTGGCTGGTGGGCGGGCATGGTCATTTGGTTAGTTAAGAACGGCTGAGGGTGGGCAATCATTGAGCTGTAATGGTTACCATGGGGACGCACTTTCCTGCATTAAGAAAACAGAACATTGCACATTGAGCCAAAAGCCTTTAGCACCATTACGGACAAAATGGTCTCAGTCCCAAAGGACACGCATATGACTCACCAATCATTAATATTCAAGGGAGACAGCTTTCTGTGTTGCAGCGCAACCGAATCAGACATACTAGCAAAACAACTTAAGCTAATGACACCCTTACTCGATATAACGTATACTATGTAATAAAATGTTTTAAAACAACTAATGAAGTACATTATTGTTAGCAGGCATGACTAACATAGCTCAGATTTAGCTTACCCCCAGTCACCCACTCTCGGTGGGCCCGGCCCTGTGTCAGATGACAAAGTGGTTGGGGGTGGGGGAACTGATGTCACCTGCTGCCAAGTGGGCACCAAAATCTGCTGGGCTCGATTCGACCAGGCCTGCTTAAGTGCAGAGAATCCAAAGAAGACACATTTATCTAATCAGTGATCATTTTCAAACCATTTTCATGTCACTCAATAAACCTTTACATTATAGCCTCATTGTCTCTGACAATGTGTGACTGCAGTACCTGCGTGATAACTCCTGGTCTGATTTGGATGGGCTGGATTGGGGGCGCTTGAGTGACTAGAGGCACAGAGGCCTCCATTCGAACAGAGTAGCCAGCTGGTTTCACAGTGTTGGTGGGTATTCCTGCAGGGATAAAATACAGAATACTTGGTTAGGGTTGATTTTTCTTTTTTTTTTTTCAATGTGTGAGGAATGTGGTTCTAGACACGCTCCAAATGCAAAGCGTGTTGACTTTTGTTTTGAATTGGCACTATAAAAACAAAATTAAGTTGAAAAATCTAATGACGTACTAACCTAGAATAACATTATCAGTACAATTTGTACTATAAATAAGTGTAAAATGTACACATCCTACCTTGAATGGTGGGTGGACATAAGATGAGTGCTTGTTGAAATGAATCGTTGCCTCCAAACTGTCCACTTCCTGGTTGTAATGGTATTCCAGGATGCAAAACAGAGGGGGCAGATGGTGCTAATGCCTATAAAAACATTTTTTTTTTAAGTTTTGATGCACGATTGAAATGAACCACATCCCAAAACATTTACAACTTAAAGTCTAACTAAATATTTATAATTTGAATTAAATGTAATATAATAAAAGAGAGAATCAGTTGTGCCTTTGAGACACGTATTGCGCATTACTGTCCACTTCCTGGTTGTAATGGTATTCCAGGATGCAAAACAGAGGGGGCAGATGGTGCTAATGCCTATAAAAACATTTTTTTTTTAAGTTTTGATGCACGATTGAAATGAACCACATCCCAAAACATTTACAACTTAAAGTCTAACTAAATATTTATAATTTGAATTAAATGTAATATAATAAAAGAGAGACTCAGTTGTGCCTTTGAGACACGTATTGCGCATGTGACATTTAGGCATGTGCCTCTGCTTCACTACTCATGCTGGCCATCATTACATTTACTAGATACTGAGAACTGGGCCTGCAACAGTTTCTGTGTGACTGCACATGATTTGTTAACACAAAGCCACGCGTCTGAAGGCTAAAGAATTCCATTAAAAGTCTTTATTAGTGCAGTGCATGTCACTCAATATGATCTCCTGAGGTTGAATAAAAAGGCTACATCAAAGAGGTTCCTTGGATTTAAAATGCAAATGTCAGCCTTGCATCGTGCTAAAGAAGATATATTATGGAAAATTTACTTTTTGATTGCCTGCATACAAAGTTCCTGACCATCCATCAAGTGAGAAATGAAACAAGCAAATACATATTTTGTGAGATGCTGATTCCAACAATGTGTCTGTGAGCAAGCAGTTCAGAATTTCTGTGACATTACAATATTGGTAATTTATATACTACAACCCCAAGCAGCATTTCTCCGCCCATGAATTGCCATCTAGGTGTTGCAAGTGACAGCTGGACTACACTGTCCGAAATACTTTGTCAAAAGCCTCAAGGTAAGCAGAGGTGCATTGAGTTTTGTTGGATGCGCAGACTATGGTAGACACGGTAGTTTAGTGAGGTGGTCAATGTGGTGTTGAGCCATGTGTCCTCTGCATGAGCTCCATACACAAATTTACACACTTGTGATTACCACTTTGCAAGTTTTTAGACTCTTGGCTCAACACTGTACTCTGCATTGGCCTGGCCGTGAGATGAGGCGGGGTGAGCAGTGGCTCAATTGCACACCACACACTCAAAACTCTACCTCAAAATTGTCAGCCTGGGTCAAAATAGATTAATAGAGGATGCAAAGTTTGCTGTTATTCGTGATCGTTGGGGGATTTGGACAAAACCATGTCACAGACATAGTTATTAAGACACCTTGCAAATTGTACAGTGTGTCTCCTTTGATATTTTGTGTTTTCTTGTTTCCAGATAGCATTGACAGAATCACTGATTTGACGATCTGCATCATAAAGTGGCACTGACAGAAAAAGGGTCAGCTCCTTATTTCTCCTCAGCAACAACAGATTTGCAGCGTTGCCATGACCTCAGCAACATGACGTGATTTTGTTGCCATGACAGCAGAGCTACAAGGCAGTAAGATGGGCAAGTCTGCAGTTTTGAAGGCAATAAGGCCAAGGAGATATTAAAACCTTCAGACAGGGTGTAGAACATTTTTTAATATTAGCCTCCTTTCCAACTCAGGAAAAAAAGCACTATGTCAGATTTCATGATAGTTGCTGATAGTTGTTTTCAAAATCGAAGGTAAAAACACTGCATTTCAATGTTCTATTTTGTGTTTATTTTCTTAAAGGGTCAGTGTGATTTTTTTTAACTATATGTTATACCATATTTTCTGGACTATAAGTCGCTGCGGAGTACAAGTCGCACCAGCCATAAAATGCATAAGAGGAAAAAAACATACATAAGTCGCACTGGAGTATAAGTCGCATTTTTGGAGGAAATTAGTTGTGCTCTTAGTACACATTTTCACCGAGCTACGATGGTAACATTTAGTTAACATTTCCACATGTAGCATACAATAAAGTTACGGTAAGATAACTTAATACTCACCAAAACGGTTGTAGATAGATTAAATAAGTCTTAATAAGATCTGAAATGATATACACTATACATGTTATTCTGCCCTTTGTAAAGTCAATATGTAATGCAGGCTTAGAGGAGGTGGGGTGTTGTTCACTTCGCTTTTGTTACCAATTAGAGTAGTCAGGGTTTTGTCTGATTGTATTATGTTTTAAATAATCTCTTTTGGTCATTCATTTTGCTAAAGGGCACCCGCTTGCCCATTTTTCTTTTGCAAGCTTGTTCCCAAATCAAGTGTTGCATTGTATCCGCTCCTCCAACTAGTTGGGACACAACACCAAGACAAAAAAAAGACAAAATAAATAAATAAATACTTTTTTTGGGGGGGGGGGTGGGCCCATGTTGAAATCTAGAGTACCATTTCAAACGTACATACTCAGCATGTGATTTGAATAAAACTATGACCCATTTTCAATGAGAGACAATGGAATACAATGAGACATGTATGGACAGCAGGTTGCAATGTTAGCACTTCATAAATGGCTTACTTGAGGGTGGACAACAGTCATTTTGTTGAAGGGATGGGCAACTGTGGCTGCAGCAGTAGCGGCCCCAGGTCTGACGAAGGGTGCCTTACTTCTATTGGCTGCCTCATATGCGTTGGGACGGGTTGAGCAAATATCCATGATGTGGAAACATGTTTTCACACTGTGTGCAAGAAGAGGTCAAATTGACGCCCAACCTGTTCTCAAGTGTGCAGAGGTGAGTTTCAATGCACTCACTGGTTGCTATGAGGGAAGTCCAGCAGGTGTTGCATTGTCACAAAGGGGTGACTGAGAGCTTCCGCGGGGGCGATCCTCTCCTCTGCATCGATGAGCAACATTTTCTTCAGCAGACTCACAAACTCCCGGCGGTCTGCCTTCTCTGCAAGTAAGTCGCTGCCTTCGAGATTCATCACCAGGTTCACCTGGAACACAATATTTAAATCAACTCAATCCTGTGGAATAAATGTACACCTTTAGCCATGATATTGAAATATGGTACATATTTCCAGAAATTATACATGGTGACACCAATTCGGATTTAGAAGAGACTTGGATTAGCAACTTTTATTGTGTGGGAGTTTCCTGTCTTCTGAATAAAGGATGACTAACACCTATAAAGTTTTTTTCTGTTTAAAGAGGAGGTCAACCCAAACATATTTTTTCAAGAATACGTTTCTATAAGCAGGCCCACTAGTTGAAACAAGACATTCTGATAAATATTGTGTTTGTGGAATAAAAATTAATCCACACGTTTTCTAGCCATCTCTGGGGGCGGTGACAAAATGGCAGTCCCCTGGGATGGCTAAAAACTGGTGGATTTTGCCGCCTAATTCAAATTCCACAATCGCAATATTAATCAGAATGACGTGTTTCAACTAGTGGACCTGCATAGAACATATTATTGTAAGCAATGTTTGGATTGACTTTCCCTTTAACTGTGAATAAATTAAGATTGCAAAATGTCTTCATTGTATTCTTTCCTATGCACTTCTGCTGATAAAGAATCACATCCTCTAAAGTAGGGATCACCAACGTGGTGAACAAGGCAGTATATATAAAATAAATACATATGAAGTGAATTTGAGCGAGAGTGTTATTTTAGTTTGTATCAAACTGGTAGACCTTTGCCATAATCAGTGCCAAAGAAGTAGCTCTGACTTTAAAAAAAGTTGGTGACCACTGCTCTAAAAACATTTGATGTTTAACTTCGGAGGTTGGTTGAACATACATGCACTATGTCATCCAAACAGCTGAAGATGTACTTCCTTGCTTCCTTTGATTTCATCCCCGTCTCAGCCTCATGCTCATCTGTAGACTGTGAAGACAGAATGTGTTTAGTAGTAGGGTGTCAGTGGAGTTAATATATGCAAAGAGATTTCAGTTGTATTATCTGCCGATAAACTGTTCACCTTTATTCTCCAGACTGCGTAAGGTGAGTCCGACTCTCTGCAAAAAAAACGTGTTGTCTTTGTCCCTGCATTCAGTAAATGTTCTCCAGGCAAACCTTGTGTCTGAGAAATGTAGCGAATCTAGTTGGGCAGAAAAGAGGATTGGAGAGAGAAAACAAGCCAGGAATGAATAATTATTCTATTAATAGTTATGTCAGAAATGCACTGAAGAAAATTAAAATTCATTTAATAGCCACACACAGACACTGTGCGAAACGATCATTAAAAAAAAAAAAAAGTCAACAACAGTGACAACATTCTGTAGAGTCCCTGACAGTCAGAGTCACTGGGTGCAGATTGTCTCTGTCAGGGAACTGCATCACAAACCTTGAAGACTGCAGTTCATGTGAAACAGTTAAGCCTGTGCTGATGTCTGACAGGTGTCAGGGTCTTTGCATGTTAGATGTGATAACAAGGTTCTCCTGCGCTAAATGCCAGACTCCTTCCTGGTAATGATGGCTCTTCGGTGGAGTGCGCACACACACACACACGCAGGTTTATGCGAGTAGGCCAGTGAGAAGCCTTGCTGACGTCAATCACACTTAAGTGTTAAGGACAACAAGCATTTCAGATTCAGCACCGCAAAGAATCATGGAGCCGCACATTGAGAGAGATGTGTCACACGATGTCAATCATTGTAGCGCTAATATCACCCTAAATGATAAAATCCCGTTATGTCACACTATTTGCGTATGCCAGTATGGCAGAAATTATATGTAACATTGCTAAAAGATCAGCTCTTGCGGATTATGTTTTAGAAATTGAAAAACATCACTAGAGTGAAAGCAGTTTACAAAATGAGAATGAAAAGGGAGGGGAAAGTCTTGTATTAAATTTCCAAGGATGAAAAACAAGGCTATAAAACAAAGTTTTAAAAAACATAAAAAGTAGAACAAGGACACAATGACATTGGAGACCAGCCTCCAAAATTATTCTCTCGATGCGCAAAGACAGTGTTGAGAGTTACATTATGGTAAAGGCACAAGAGAGGTGGAAATTTTATCTTGACTGTGTGGCTGAACTAATATTCTGCAAGCTTTAATGAAATTAATATTGAGGAAAAACGTTTCGTAGTAGAATTGTTCAGTGTAAATGAGAGTACACTTTAAAGCAGAAGTCATCCCCAAAATTATCTTTATAAGAATATGTTCTATGCAACCCCACTAGTTTGTAATATGAGTTAAGCGGTCAAATCCACCCGTTTCTAGCCATCTCAGGGGGCGGACATTCTGCCACTTGCAGTCGGCTGAAAATTACATCACAGTTGCTCTGGCCTGTGCTAACGACCAATCACAGCTCACCTGTTTTCTGAAGCTGAGCCATGATTGGTCGTTATCTGAACCCTGAGCATCTGTGATGTCATTTTTAGTCGAGAGAAGTGACAAAATGGCCGCCTCTGAGATGGCTAAAAATGGTTGGATTTTGCTGCTTAACTCATACTCAACAAATGCAATATTAATCAGAATGCCATGTTTAGACTACTGAAGGCACATAGAACATGATTACAAAGAATTTTGGGGGGGTTGATTTCTCCTTTACTGTTTGAGCTTCACACAATAAACAGATGTGGTGATTGAACTACAAACCATTTAGCATGTGAAAGTTTACTCTAGGCCCTGAGAATGTGATGAGCCCGAGATTGAATATTTGTCTAATCCTGGGATATAATGAAATTTATCTGGGAGTGGGCGTAACATATGTCCATGTTGTCTATGTAATAAGGAAAAAATCTGCAATTTGCTTTTGATAAAAGTAAAGCCATCTGTTTTCTTGGTTCATATAAATTCCCAAGATGTAAAGTAAATCATAATACTGAAGTCCAGGCAAATTAAGCAACACATTCATGTACAGTGTGCACATGTATTTGTTTATTTTATTTAAATAAAAAAAAAAGAAAGTATTCAAATAGCAAGGTCAATTCATTTGTTTTTCTTGTATACTGAAGACATTTGGGTTTCAGATCAAAAGGTGAATAAGAAAAGTTCAGAATGCCATCTTATATTTGATGATATTTACATCTAGATGTGTTAAACAACTCAGGACAAAGCACCTTCTATTTGAAGCCAGCCACTTTCAAGTGAGCAAAGGTATTGGAGCAGACATTATCAAAATAACTTAACTGTGAAAAACATTTAATATTGATGGCATAAACCTTACTTGCAATTACTGCTTCAAGGCTGCAACACATCGACCTCACTCGACTGTTGCATTCTTAATCTCGAATGGTTTTCTAGGCCTTTACTACAGCCTCTTTTAGTTCTTCATTTTTTCTGGGTGTTTCCCACTTCTGTCTCCTTTTCAGGAGGTGAAATGCATGCTCTTCTGGGTTAAGGTTTGGTGATTGACTTGGCCAATCTTAAGACCTTCCACTTTTCCCCCCCGATGAAGTCCTCTCTTGTGAGCAGTGTGTTTTGGGTCATTGTCTTGATGCGTGCTGAAGCTTTCCCCCGATTAGTTTGGATGCATTTTTCTGCAGATTGCCAGACACAATGGTTTTGTAAACTTCAGAATCCATTCTGCTGCAACCATCATGAGTTCAATCATTAATAAAGAGTAGTGAGCCCGTTCCAGAAGCAGCCATGCAAGCCCAAGCCATGACATTACCGCCACCATGCTTCACAATCACAGATGTGCTTTTTTGTTTTGGATCATGAGCAGATCTTCTTTCGCTATCCTTTGACCTTTTGTCACTTTGGAAGCGCTTAATCTTGGTCTAATCAGTCCATAAAACTTTGTTCCAAAACTTTTGTGGCTCATCTCTGTATTTCTTTGCAAAAGCCAATCTGGTCCAAGAGATACTCAATTAACATTGGGCATAGCCAATACAACAATTTGGAATGTCCTGACAAAGAAAGAAACTACCGCTGTACTGAGCAACAGATATCAAACACGTCGGATAAGGGTAGCAACAGAAGTTGATGACAGAAACATTGTGAGGGCAGAAACACAGAAAGACAGTCAGTCACATCAAGGCCAACCTCCACAGGGCAGGGGTGAAGGTATCACAAGCCACAGACCTACCATACCACAAGATGAAAATAACTCATCAGCAAAAAGAAGCGGAAGACCAACATTTTGAAACAAAGTTTTATAGACTGATGAAACTAAGATCACCCTCAAACAAAGTGATGGAAAGGCCAAAGTACGGAGAAAGAAAGGACACATAAGTTCATCTGTGAAGCATGATGGAGGTATTGGGCTTGCATGGATGCATCCGGAACGGGCTCATAAGACTTTACTGATCATTGAACTCATGATGATGGCAGCCAGCAGAATGAATTCTGAAGTCTACAAAACCATTTACCTATCAATTTACAAAAACATGCATCAAAACTAATTGGAAAAAGCTTCATCATGCAACAGAATCACTGTATTAGACCACTATCATCAATTTTATTATATCTGAAAGACAATCCCATATTATGAATTGCTTTAATGGGATCTTTCGCTTTCAGTAAGCTCTTGATGTTTTACAATTTTGACCGGGAATTAGAATTCAAACTGAATTCACCTTTAAGATGCAAATTTGCTTACTGGGCATCACCAAGGACTCAGGAATTACTGATAATCAAGAATAACATTCAACCACAAGCAATAATTCAAAAGTTCAAGTAAATAACTAGAATTTGACATCATAATGTGCTTTTAAATTATTGTAGTTTTGTTACACTGTAAACTGGAAAATTCACGGCTCATGATTATATTGTACCATTCATATATCATTGGTTTAAAGCACTTCAATATACTGGTGTAATAACCATTTTAAAACATGAACAAATATTTTTTATATTCTACATGGCTCAGCTTCAGAAAACAGGTGAGCCGTGATTGGTCATTACCTAAGCCCTGAGCAACTGTGATGTCATTTTCAGTTGACAAAGAGGAAAAATGGCCACACCCTGAGATGGTTAAAAATAAGTGGATTTTGCTGCTAAACTCATATTCCACAAATGCAATATTAATCAGAATGCTGTGTTTTGACTAGTGGAGGCTCATACAACATATTTTTGTAAATAGGTGTACGGGGTTGACCTCCCCGAAAAGCACTGTCGAACCAAAATGCTTTCCACTCCCTCTCATACCATGATGACACTGCTAAGGAATCCATGCTATACTGGGCAGTCACTTCAAGGTGCAATAATTACATTTCCCGTCTCTTCATCAGCACTATCTAAACAAGACACTCCGTACAATAAAAAACAGCCACTGTGTGTGGGTGGAAAAACCCTTGCTTCTTTCCCAAAAGGCGTTCCTCGGCAGAGAGTGAGATCACAAGATGACCAAGTAGACTTGAACCAAGAAAACCTTTGTTTTTATTCAAGATCACATATTTGACTATTCTATTGCTTCTAGCTTTAATGACAAAAAAGCACCTCTCATCTATAAATATTGTATTCCAATTTTCACACCTGAACAATTCACAGAGGACACATTATCAGATCGAGTTAAGCAATTTCATCTTGCCTTGAGTCTCCTCAATTGTGGAAAATAAACCTCGTCATTTCCCCAGTAAAACACAACATGCATTCCGCATGAAGAAGTGGTCTTGGTCCACTTGCAAGTGAGCGCCAGTGCATTTCAGTTAACTTCTTAAAGTGGTACATTAACTTATAAGTTAATTAGTTTAATAACCACACTCTTAAGGCAAAACACTCTTATCTCAAATCATGTTTCACCAATGAAATGAATGGAAATGCTATTAATCCATTCCAGCGTCCCAATAAACACCAACCAACCAATCAACAGTTTAATAAAGTTTAATAACATTCAAGTGCATTAGCAATAAGCTAACGAATGTTCATTAGTGTGATCCACAATGTTTAATTATTTTCGTTTTTGTTTGGTTTTACAGTGAATGACAGCAGTCTGTGCACTCGTGATTTTATGTTTTATTTCATTTTTATTTTTTTATTTTTCTACCGTAAGCATGAATATTTATAAAAAACAAATGTTTTTTTTTTGTTTGTTTTTTTGTTTTTTTTAAGATTCGAGGAGACTTCAGCTTTCAACTCCGGCTGTTTATAATGTACAACCTACTATTCTTTTCCATTGCCACATTGTGAAATTTGGCCGCTTGCACGGAGTACACACTCAAATCCGGTATACCATAGAGCCCTGTAAGCCACGACTCCCAGACCGCCGACATCTTCTTTCGCTCCTTCACAGGAGTGGTTCATTTTTATCACAAGGCCTCTCTGCATGCTAGATCCAGACGCTGCTGGATACAAGACCAGGAGCAGTTTAGGGAATGGATTGCTTGTCTATGAGTGCTAATATCTGAGATTTTGGATGTACAGTATAACGATAAAATCCAATACTGTTTTTTTGGCTAATATTGAACCGATATCCGATACAAATCAGATTGGGACACCCTTATAAAACAGTATTAAATTTCACATTGAATTTTTGTTGATGTTATAAAAAAAAATGTGAGCGGGGTAACCCATGTATTTTTATTTTGTTATGGACGGACCACAGAATCCATCCACAAATGCAAACACACCTTAAGAGTCTTCAGTTAATTTATAATATCCGTTTTGGATTATGGGAGATTTAGTAGAAAGCTTTTAATACTAAAAATTTGAGTACGACTATAGTGCTACTTTGAACCCATTAGAACCAGACCAGAGGTGTATCTCATGCTTGGCTGCTGAAATTCAAAGTAAACTAAAAGGTAGTGTAATATAGGATGAGGAAGGTAAGAGGAGTAGGAAGAGTCTGAGTTATAAATACAATATGCTGTGTAAGATGGAACCCGATCCCGTGCAGAAAGATGGAGTAGATGAAGTACAAAACGGAGCGGAAGGGGGGGATCCAGCCAGATCCACTCTGTGGCAAGTGGATGACACCTCACACCAGCAGACACCAGCCTCACTGTGGCCCCTTTATTTTTGTCAGCTTGCTGTTTAAGTTGTGTATTCACTGTTCATTAACAAGAGAAAACTGAAATAACACATTTCCTTTTTTGTTGATCCTATTTTTGTGAAATGCCCCAAATTCGAAAACAAATGTTCCTTCTGTCATTCAATAAAATGTTTTAGTCTGTGTTTTGTTGTTGTTTTTTTAGAAGGCAAATTAGAATTTTTCTTACCTTTCCCTACACTTTGTTTGTGGCATCATGCCATTTTACTCATTAAGCCTCACTTTTGAAAGTGGTCTTTAACAGTCACAGGGCAAAGGAATAGATGTGTACAGCTCACCTAAACCTAATTTATTAATTTGTCACTACTACTACTTGTAAAGTTTGTATGTTGCATGTAAATCCTCTATAGGTTTTTGATCATGTATTAATAAATGTTTTGATTGGAGATGGTCAATTTGTGTGTAACTTCACCAAAGGTCAAATGCTGATTTGTAAATTAGTTTTTTTCCTTAAGTTGGTGGGAGTTATTTCAAAATGGACTAAATAAAATGAGTTGTTTCCCCCCTCAAAAGTACAATTTTTCCTCTGTGAACTCTTATGAGACCAGATTGTAATACTTGTTGTACATAACGGGTGAAAGTGGGTAGGCAGGCAAGAAGAATTTCAGAATCCAGAAGGGAACAGTAGAGTAGGTGCAAATTAATTAGCCATGGTCTGCGCTCGCTGAGTGTTTGTTCTGCTTTAAACCAGACCATGGAAGATAAATGAGTACACACATTTTGAAAAGTAAGGCTTTTATCCATTTCTCACTGAACAAAATTTTCAGAATTTTGATTCTGATCAGACAGATTTATGTTCAATTTAAAGTTATTTTAGCTAGATGTGTCTGTGTGTACTAATTTTTGTTCCAGATGAATTAAATATTGCAAAAATTAGTATTCTTGAACGTGCGCTGACATTTCCTATTTCAAATCAGGGGACGACAATTGAGTTAATATTTTTTAGCATAGTATGCCACAGAAAATATTAATTCTGAAAGGAAACATTTTCTAACAAATCTGTTGTGGTACACTTATTCATGGAGAGCAGTGTACCTGGATGTGGAGCGTTCAATAACAAAACCAGAATCCTTCCCAAACTACAAATGATGTTTACTAGTGGTCTTTTAACCAAAAGATAATGCTAGGCATCAGCATGTTAAATACAAAGTTCCAGATACTGTGACATAATCATATTTATGTCGATGATCCGCTTCTGCCATACCTAACATGATGAGCATTTTTGTTGACTGGTCTGTATTTTAAATTCCTTCTCACCTATTATCTTGCTTCTTTTTTTAGTCACTCTCACATCTCCTATTTTTAGCAACTTTTATCCAAACTCATCAGCCCATCTGAGACCTCAGAGTCGAAGGAGTCTCTTCATGAAGTGAGATAAGATAAGATAAGAAGGTCTTTATCGATCCCACAGTGGGAAAATTTTCAGTGGGTTCTTTTCAGTCAAGGAGAGGATGCTCTCCTTAAATATCACCAAGGCAACATTATTACAAGCTACCTGGCTAATGCGAAATAAAATGATCATTTTATGACTTGTGTTGTTGACTGAGGTCAAATCTGTTTTAGAGGTGCTGAGTGATTTCTCCTTCCCCTGACCCGGGGATTGGAACAATTTAAAGCTGGTCATAAAAATACTTCATGGGCTTCAGTGCAGGGTGCAGGGAGGCTGATCATCATCAGGTAGGGTGCAGTGTGGCACATAGAGGCTTTGCTGGCAGGCTTTGAGAGGATAGGGGGAAAGCGGCTCAGCTTAAGCCCTGATCAGTCTGGTCTCCGGAAGACTCCGTCGGGGGTCCACTGGGAAGACCAAAACCCATTTCTGCTCAGTCTGGCCAACCCCAGCGGACTGCTAAATCTAAAAAATGTCCTTTCCCACTCGAAATAGAATGTATTTTCACAGTGTCTAATAGAAAAATAGATCTCAGAGAGAGTTAAATAACACAATTTTCCATCACAACACTATTGCATTTTGGTCCTCGCTGTAAGCCATCTCAACACATCTCAAGAGAAATTCTGCATCATCAACCAAAAGCTTCCACAAAGCTTAAGGGAAATTTTTTTTAAATGTATAGAATGGAAAATCTGAATCACTGTGGACCGTCACATTTGGAAAGATGCATGAACACTGGAAAAGCAAATTGAAGACAGAGGAAAGGGAAAACAAATGGAAAGGTGGAAATGTGGTGTAGTGATGCTGCCCAGACAGAGACATGGATAGTGTTAGGTTGGCTTGGATAGACGCTTTTGGAGGAGGGGCTGTGGTTCCAACTATTTTTAGCTTTACCTTCTTGAGTCTGAGAGCAGTAAAGTTGTTGAAATTGGGGGGGATTCGCAAACAAAACAAAAACCACAGACTCAAATCAGACAAAAAAGGTAAATGTGGGAGAGGATATGGTGCATTTGAAAATTCACACTGTGTTGACGGCACCGAAACTAGTTCCGTTTAGGCGTAACTTCCACTTCGGACAACGGAAAAGGATTCCTTTTTCATTTAAATGGCTTACCTTAACTAGAATCCTGCATCGCATTGTGGCCAAAGGTAGAATCCTGTCTGGTTATTAAACCTTTTAGATCTCTATACAGTAAATCCTTGTTGTGGCGGTGGTTGCAGAGATTTATGGCACACAATGGTTAATTTTAGTATACCATATTTTACGGACTATAAGCCGCTACTTTTTTCCTAGGTTTTGAACCATGCGGCTTACATAAAGGTGCGGCTATTCTGTGGATTTTTTTTTCCCACCGCTAGGGGCGGTCTAACCGGAGAACCATTGAGTTCAACAGGCAAGGGCACTAGGTCAGGGGCGTCCAGTTCCGGTCCTCAAGGACCGCTTTCCTGACCGCTTTCCTGCCTTTTTTCCAGCTATCCTTGCTGCAACGCACCTGATTATCGTTATCAAGCTTCTTCAGGGCTTGCTAACGTTATGGAATAGGTGGCATGCGGAAGGCACTGTTAGGAAAGTATCTGTTCAGGGACATACATGTACATTTACAGTTCAAAATTGTTCTGTAAATGAAGTAAATATCTAATTTTTCAACATAGGTGCAGCTTATATAAAAGTGCGGCTTATATATGGGTTTTTATATATATATGGGTTTTATCGGGTTATTATTATTTATTTATTTTTAAACTAGAGGCAGCTTATATAAAGGTGCGGTTTATAGTCCGGAAAATACGGTATATAAGCCACACCTGAGTATAAATCATAGGACCAGTGAAAATATGAAAAAAATGTAACATGGTCTGAAAAATACTGTATAAAATATATAATAAAAACAAAGTCAGCGTAAGGAAAAAACTGTCGTGCGAATATGGTTGCTTACCTGGTCATACTCCAGGGCCCCAGGGTAAAGGGGCCAACCCAGGAAAAGCTCGGCTATCACACAGCCTAGGGACCACATGTCTATGGCTTCACAAAATGGCAATCCCAAAATAATTTCTGGAGCCCTGTAGAAAATACAAAAAGAATGACATTAATTCTATTGCAATAGAAATACATTCAAGACTTACTTTCATTTTACTTCAAATTACATTGTATTTAAAGTGATGTCGTCATGTAAGATATTAACAAAAGGTGGTACTGGGCATAAGATATTATCAAAAAGTGGTACTGGGCAATCTTCAATACACAGATTTCACAACACTGCATCTTTTTTTGCTGGTGATTATTATATGGAGTAGATAAACACTCTTCAATGCTTAATTTCATAGAATTCCGGATGATGGCTGTCAGATGAAGTTTAGAGTGTGAAATAGCATGCATCATGAGTTGAGCCAGGGTGGCCATGCATGAGCAGGCCCGGCCAGTATGTTAGGAGGTCGGCCGGGCTGGGATGAGAGCTTGGATGGTGTTGAAATCTCCTCTTCCCAGACAGACAATCAGCATTAGAATTTCTTCATTTACATGAGGGTTTCTTATTACTGTAAATCAATTGGTGATGAGTAAAAAAATGAAGGGATTAAAGTGAAGAAAATAGTGTTATTTTTGGTTGTTTGGTCTTACTCAAAAAAAAAGAAAAGAAAAAGCTCAAATATGGCTTTCCGGTAAAGAGATAAAAAATTTTTTAAAAAGTTCATAAAAATGGCCATCGTGTGCAACTATATTAAGTATTCACAAGCACTACCAAAACAGCATTTTTGGTTTGTGACTAGTTTTTGGGAAGGTCGGTGTGAACAAGAAAATTTTTGATATAGTTAAAAACTTCAATTAAAAATCATTCTTGTTTTTTAACAAGACTGTTTTCAAACAAATGTACCTTCAGTAACAAATATTTTGATCTCAAGAAATATTGTGTTTGATAAAAAAGGTCAAGAGAGAATACAACACTAATAATATGCCTCATATTACCCCAAAACCAAAAAAGCATACAATTTTGATCATCTGGTCAAAACAAAATGCCAAATATACTACCAAATCTAGGTCAGTCAGAACAGTAAAAAATACCACAGGGAGTCAAGCCAACAATTTTTCATCCCATCAGTATTAGGGGAGGATTTTCTGCAGGATAAAGCTAGCGTTAGGGTCGCATCGTGTGGGTTGTAACATGCCACGGTGCTGGAACAATGGTAATTAAAAATACTATAAAATTAGAATGATGGTGGGGAAGGATGGAGTGGATATCATCTCAAGAGTTAAAGTTGCAACCCAGGCCTCATTTCCCTCTGATGAAACCAAATCTATCCATCCTGAAAATATGCCATAGAAACAGAGGAGCTACTGAAGTCCGAGGAGCACCATGACTCCCACACCACATGCAAAAGTGAGTCGTGAGTGAGTTCATATCGCTAATGATTGATTTTTACCTCCTAATCAAATGGATTAAAGATCAAATAAAATAAACTATTCATAAGAAAATTTCGATTCAAAATATTTGGTACAGTAAAACAAATTTGAAGGAAACAGGGTCCGACATCAACAGTGGCCCGATGGCCTGGAGCCACCATGTGACTATGTTGGGCCATGTTCACTGATGCTGGCGTGACTGTCAAAATTGCAATAGCTGGCTAACAATCATAAACTCCAATATGAAAAACAAACAAATGAATAAATAAACAAAAACATGTCCATATGCAAATTGCATACTTTAATCCCACAATCCCTCATGCGGCCAATGACACACGAGTGGTTACAGTATAATCACAACCTCGCTTAAAGTTAATGATGTATTGTTTATAGCTTCCGGCTGCGGCATAATAGCGAGCAGAAGCAAGCTAGCAATTCTGTTGCGATTCTAGAAAGAATGAAAACGCGAATACTGTGTCGTTTTTCTACACAGAAAACATACTATATTGCTCCCGAGTCGCATGAAACAATTTTGAATTACCCCACTCCCATGTTGAAAAAAAACAAAGATGACACGGCAGACAAACTACTTAATCTGGCCAGCAGCCGAACACAATGAATGAGCACAAGATGTCAGTTTGCGTAAACCTCCATGATGTGTCTTGTAGACGCAGATTTGCTTTGAAATGACAGAACCAACAAGCCAACTGGTGCCATGCGCCAAAAGTCATGACAGCTCCATAAAGTGTGTCAGTCATGTATGTAACACACCTATTTTTGTGTCCGTTTACAGAACTTTAAGTGAGGCTGTTATCTCACACTCCAGAAATAGCTCCCTCATCCTCCCGCTTGTGTCCTATCAGGGAGCACCAATGTGTAAGGTGGAATCCGACGTGCAAATAAGGGCAGCGACACGAGGGAGAGGTACTATGGATTTATGCTTACAGAAACCTTACACAGCTTGTTCAGATAAAAGTATTTTCGGAGGCACAGGTAAACATGCGATCCCACAAAAACAATCTAGTAACCTGGTGATGATGGATGGATAATGGATTGATGGAAGCAGGGGGCATTTTTACACAACCCTCCCCACCAATTGTGTTATTCCACACACTAACTTCCAGGTCATTCAGCATTATTAAGTGGAACACAAGCAGCAGTTTCACTCTGATCAGCCTAGGCCTCGGATTAAGGGTACAAGGCTTTGGGCGTGTGCGACCAATGTAAACCTCTTAATGTACTGACATAGAGCCAAAGGTAAAGAAAGATTCTTATCCCAATTCAGACGGACTTTGTTTTGCCCCCATTATACAGGCACTGAATTTTGAATGGAAGGCTAAGGGATCTATTCTACTCCAACAAACTAGGGTGTCCACACCATACAGTACTATTTGATGTGAAATATTATGTCTCACTGGGAGCATTTTAGAACCAATGTGTGGGAGCATTTTGGAACCAATGTGTCCATTTAGCTCACACTTACCCCATTAAGACCTAAAGGGCCTGGCAAACCATCCCTCAAAAACCTAAGGGCGCCTTCAGAATCACCCTCTAAAACCTGAAGTTTTCCTGGAAATTCACCACATACAAAATAATTGTTATCCCAGCCCCTGTGGCAGATACAAACATAATTCCAAAAGAATTTGATAGCTTGGACGTGGCTTTCATACAGGTCATATGTACTGTTTCAATTTTTTCTTTAAAGTAAAAATAAAGTGTAAGTGCAAGAGAAGCACAATTTTTAATTTTAAAAAATGAGTGGTAATTACCATCCTCTATTATGTTACAAAGCCGTCGACATATCGTCATTGTCTATTAACAGATTTTAACCATGTATCATATTCTGTTACAAAGCCGTCGACATATCGTCATTGCCTATTAACAGATTTTAACCATATATCACGTTCGACTAGTTCCACTGGTGCAAAGTCGACAAGCGCGTCGTCCATATCACTACCGTCACTTATTTCAGAACGCCCGCGATCATCTGCGTCCGCCATTACTGCTCGAAAAAATTCTAGGACATCCTCCGAGGGCTCACAACACCGCCACGTGTATATTCTGAGGCATTTCATTGGCTAAGAGACCACAAATTTAAAAAAAAATAAAGTAAGAAAATGACGTATCCGCTCTCCCGGCGGCTGTAGAGGTAGAAAGACGCAACTCCAACTCTTGTGGTAGAAACGCGGTTGTGTGCGCCCAGCCTAAATGGGTTCAACAAGGCAGGACATGGTGTAAAAAAGCAACCCAATGAATCCGGGTGCAAATCTGAAAAAGAAGACACCGCACTGTGCTGGCTGTATTATAGCTTAGTGGGCAATTGTATCGGCAGCCGTTGCCGAGAGGTTAAGACCACACCACACCTGTCACAGTAGAGGTCCCGGGCACTTCAAGTCGACCACTGCTCCAGTGTTTGCGTTGCATGCAGAGGGACAATTTTTGTCAAGATAGTAATCCCTCACATATTTGTTTTTTGTGCTGTTTCAGAAATGCCCTAAAATGCATCAAGACGGTAACATACCCTTGTCTAAATATGAAAGTAGTACGTATAGTAATGTGTGTAAAACAAGTCTCTCAGCAGAGACGAGCTTTGTACGTCGTGGATGAGCTAAGTTTAGCCTGGGAAGGGGAAGTTTTTGGAATGTCTTTGCCACATGTGTACGCGCACTCCCAGTGCATCTTTTCTAACCAATATGTATATTCATTTTTAAGGGGAATGTTATATGTAAATGAGTTTGAAATGGTAATAATCTGTTTTGGATAGTAGTGTGTACAGTTTCTGTGTGTATAGAAAATTGAAACATTTTTGGTGGCATATGAGTTTTTGCTTTGACGCTTTTCCCTTAAATTTCCAGTGGGTAATACATTAATCTTAAATGGGAAGATGTAGGAATATGCAGGAGGCAAGTACGTATTAAGAGTATACTGATGCTAATCCAAATTAAGAATGCTTAAACTTGGCGGAGGTTTGCTTTCCGACTGAGTACCTTTTAGTTGATTGTTTTTTTTTTCTACTTTGATCAGCAAGGTGGCTTTGCTGTTAGATATACAGATATACATTTAAAACAATCTAAATTACTTTGATTGTTCAGTTTAATGTTGCTTCCAACTTCTTTTGCTTTAGTGGATAATGCTATTAAATTGATGATGTTGCCATTTTCTATTTTTAAACAAAGAACCTCATCATCCACATTAAAGCCTCTGAATCCTGTTATCAACCAGCAGTTATGTTGTCATATGCCCTACTGAATCTTACATTTATTGGATTATAACCCTTGTAAAGTTAATGCCAGAGCAGCCCTAAATTTACAGCACTGTTTGTTGGTAATTACCAAAGTCTTTGTTTATCTAACATTTAATTACAAATCCAGCACTTCATGAGGCCGGATTGTCTCCTTGTGACAGGTGGTCTAATAATTTGTACTTTCAGTACAAACCTCTGAAGAACTTAATCATAAGAAGTATTTAAAAGTGAATCCCCAGTTGAACTTGCTTTTCTTCCATGTGCATTGTGCTGTTATGGAGATTACATTTCCAAGGCTGCAACAACAAGGCTATGTACAACCTTCTAATAGTCGCCTGAGTACACACGAGTTCAAGGAGCATGTTTTTCTGTCCTTGGCAACAAACTTGGCTTGAGGTTGCCAAATACTGCAGAGGGCCTTTAGTCATGACTGATCTCATTTTCAAGGTGAAACGTCCCAAATGTTCCTTAGACATGTTGTCCTAAATCCATTAATTTATTGAAAAACCAATAACACTGTGGAATGTAAAGTTGATCTGTTTAGTTTTCATTTCCTCTCATTATGTGTGCACGCACTGTTGGTTAAGCCACTAACCCCGGGCACAAAAGAAAAAGGTAGGCATTTATTGTGAAGTAGTTGTGCAGCTGCTTGTTTGGTATAGTATTACCATTTTTGCTGCAGGTTTTCTGACAACAGAATAGTTTGAGTGTATTACTTCATTTATTTCATTTTATTTTATTTTTGACTGTCAAATAATATAACTGGCCAACCCATAAGAATTTAAAGTAGTTTAATACAGAATCAAAAGGAATTGAAAGGCAGTTTGGATAAAGGGTGTACAAATGCATGTTTTATACAAATTGTGTATATGTATGATTAGAACAGGACTGCAATCCACTATAGCAAACTACCAGACTGTTCAAATGTATGCAAAATGTGCAAGAGGCTTGTTTTTTTTAGAAAATGTTGAATGGCCCATGACATGAACAGTATTACCCAAAAGTTGAGGTGAATAACTGACCAGCAACAACGGACAAAACACACCCGAAGAGATTCTTCAGTGAATGAAGTGAGAACTGACTTGTATTGTCAAGCTCTCCTTTCATTTCCTTCTAGCTGCTTAACCATCTATAGAGGCACACTGGCCAGCATCCCACGAGTTATTTTAAGCAGTTCTTTACTGACAACCTTAAACACGCTGCTCCCTGGAAGTGTGCTCTGCATGGTTTCCACTAAGCAGGCACAGTTTTGTGTTTTTATTCTAGCAGCTATTTACGCAGCTTGCAATCATTTGATTTAACCAATACTTGAGTTTTTGCTATGATTGGAGTACATCTTTTTAAGGGCTCTCTTTGGATGCCCTGTCTGTCAACTGTTGCTTTTCAATACAAATGTAACAGTACTTGTACACTTAAAAATATCTGTTTATTGAAGCCACATTTATTTGTATGCAACAGCATAGAATATCAGAATGTCATGAATGGTCACCAGAGCGTTGAGACGACAGCGACGACAAGCAGCTGCTTTCTATTTCCTGCCTTACAAAAGTACAACAAAGTACAAACTGTTCTATTTTTGGCAACTTCCTGAAACAGCATTGTGTACAATGGTATTTGCGAAAAAGATGTTTGGAGCATGATGAAGATAAAGCCATAACAGTGTTGTAGGTGCATCACAGAGTTGGTATTGCAACATCAGCCCATGGACTGGAATACTTTCGACAAGATTTTAGAGTATGTCCGTGAGATATTTGCCGTTTCATCTAGAAGAGCATTAGTGACGTCAAAGGTCACTGATGTCGGACGAGAGTGCCTGGTTCACTAGATTCCTCCCCTCCATTGTTTTGCAGTTTGCGTAAAAATGTATATTCAAGAAAAAAGAAATAATGTCTAATTGTATATTTCAACAGCTCTAGCACAAATTTCCTGGAACCATCCATCAGTAAATTCTTTCACATTTTATGAGTTTTACATAAGACAACAAAAAGAATCCCAGTTGGATCACTTTAACACTTTGTTCTGCCACTACTGCTTTGACTGTTATTGCGTATTCCCAGCCTGAAAACTTGCTAACATGCCTTCTGTTTTTACAGACCACTGATTTCAGCATTCAGATTGGTGGTAAGACAATTGTGTTCACTTCCACTTTTCACTTCTCATTCATCGATGCATGTTTGTGGTGCGTACTGTTATCTCGACAAAGATTTTGTGCAAATGGCCGGTGAAATCTTCCTCGGTCTATGCCATACTGCCACACAAAGATACGATGAAACAATGTAGATGGTTAAAAAAAATAACCACATACAAACAAGCGAAAACATAACAAAATCAGTCTTTATTACTTAGTGACGGTAATGGTTAAGAGGTGCATCTGTATACACCTGTTTATGTAGTATCTATTTATTTATTGGAGAGACAGAAAACGGACGAATCAGCAACATTCTTATGGAGTATCTTAGTTTCGTTTCCATCAAAGTATCCAAGCATCGCATTTCACTGTGCATATCTGGGCTTCGTTTTAGCCACGCCCCCCCCAAAATCTAAACAACTGAAATAGCAAAAAAGATGGAATTGTATCACGTGCATGTTGATCGGCTGATCAATAATAGATTATTGTGCATGTTGAAGGGGCATTTTGCTGGGATAGAAGGGTACTAAATATGAAAAATGTATAACGCACCAAGTTAGCGTTCTGCGCTTCCAAACTGGCGGCCCGGGTATGAACCCGATGTTGGATGTTTTTATTTGCTTTGGTTTTTTTGTTTTGTTTTGTTTCCGCAATGTCAGGTGCGGCGTACTTGGGTTTGCGCTTCAATCGCCCTGATTTTGATACAAATGAGGGGACACTGCACGGATTGACTGGAACGTCTACTTCTGTCCCACAAAAACGCACAAAGGCGCAAAAGCCCCGTTACGCCCAATTCTACCGACTCAAGTCTAGCAAAATACCAAGAAAACTCCACCCATGCACACAGTTTGCTAGACTTGCGCCCGGCACGAAAATAGGACCCTATATTTTAATGATTCAGTAACAAATTCCTCTCAGTTTTTGCACATGTGAAGATAATTGCAGAGAATTTAGACAAATTTCTGAATTCAGAATTTTGAGAGTTTTTAACAACAGATTTTGACTAAATGTGAAAATTACCTTCAGATGACATTCAAATGGCAATCCCATTTCAGGATGGTGAGCAAGTTTTGGTTTCAATCTATTTTGGTTCATAGCACCAAGTGCTTTTGTAAACTCATGTACATTTGTTTAAAAAAAGAACAGAAAAACAGCCTCATTCTCATATGGCATGAATCACCCTTCATGAGTAGATTATGGCTAAACCGATCCATTTTGGGATACTTTCAATGCACTACAACTTTGACGAAAAACAAGTCTTGTCAGAATTTCACAGCCTTGACAGACTGCACTGCGTATGAATTAAGAAGCATGCGCTGTATTGGTTTTGGGAGGATTAATTCGGCAACATGAACTTGCGCTAATGTTTTCCTGCTTCACAGAAAATAATCTTAAAGGGATTTAGTGCTATTTTGTACTTTATTAATTCATTTCATTCTTCACTTTTGGTAGTTGTGAACCTTCATGCTGCCAGCTGTGTTAGTACAAACACCAAAAGCCAACCAAAAACATGCACGTGTTGTTGTTTATCAAGCAGGACTGTGCATGCAGAGTTGGTAATTCAGGTTTCCGCAAGGCCTTGAGGGGATAAACAAACTACACATTTCCCAAATGAATGTCACCTGCGGCTAGCCTCAGCTCAGGCCTACACGAGGCTCGGCTTTGATGTATAAACAACAGACTTCCAGAACTAAAAAGCTTTTAATTACAGAGCTGTGTAATGGTTTGGGCTATTAACATGTAACCAACTACAGGAAGGAATATAATTTTGTAATTTCTTGGCCAGACCTTCTTGATGTAATGTAATTACACAAACAATATTAGGGTTAGCAACTTAGCACTCGAATGCTGCCACATGAATTTATCACTACCATAAAATAATAACAATAAATGCATTTAGAAATTAAGGCATTAAGTTGAACAAAAATCAAAGATTAAATCCATTCATTCCCAGATAACCAAGTTCTTTCCCAGGCCCTGGAGCCTTAAAAATCTTTTACAATAAACACTGTAGCGTGACTTTTTTTTCAGACTCCAGTGGCATGTGGCTCCTTAGCTGGCAGGATGTTGAGCAGCATGGGAGACATTTCCTTGTTTTGCCACAGGAAGGCCATTTTTAAACCAACAGTTTTACCTCCAAACGACACTAAAACAGTGTGCAATTGTACTCAAATGAATTGTCAGAACAATCAAACAACGTCATAACTGCAGCCAAGAATGTTTACTGCTTTGCACTCACCTATAGTACCGAGACTGGAGGTACGTGGAGCATACTGCTTTGGAGACATGGCTGGCTGAGCCAAAGTCGATCACCTTCACCCTGTAGGGTTGCCTCACCGGATCCACCAGCATAATGTTCTCAGGTTTGAGGTCTGCATGAATTAGACCCATACTTTTCAACTTTTTCAGAGCCGTGGCCACCTGCTGTAGTACAGGTCGGATCACTTTCAGGGGCAGCGGGCTGAACTTATTCTGCTTGAGGAAATCATACAGGTTCTGCTCGAGCATCTCAAACACAAGGCAGGTGTGGCTGCGGTGTTGGAAGCATTCAAAGGCTCGCACCAGGTTGTGCTCGTCTGCGTTCTCCCCACTCAGGCGAGCGAGGATGCCGACTTCGATCTGACCTTGCCGGGCGTATGAAGGATGGTTCTTCAGGATCTTGACGGCCACTACCTCGCCCGTGCCTCTTTTCCAACACTTTACAACCTGTCCGAACGTGCCACGTCCCAAGAAATCCAGCACTTCATATTTATTCTTCAAGGAGCAAAGAACCTCATGCTGTACTACCTGGTAGTCCCCGTCACATCCTCCCGCTCCCCCTGCCGCACCAACAGCCACGGGTCCTGCAGCCTGCTTGGAAGTCCTCCCCACTCCAGCCCCAACGGCCGCAGGCGCAGGCGCTGCTGCGTTTCCAACATTGGTTGTTTGCAACATGGCAGGCAACATTGACAGTTCCTCCACAATCTGCATGGTGCTCCCTCGATTATCCAGCTCCTCACTTTTACGTTTCAGTCCACATCGCTGAGAGCTGTCAGCAGAGTCCAAACCACCACAGTCCAATTCTGTGTCTCCCTCCCCCTCCTCCTCCGCCTCCTCCTCCTCCTCTCCACCACCCTCACCTCCTCCACTGCAGCCCTCTCCCCTTCCCCCTCCTCCTGCCCCTGTTGCTCCACTGCTGCCACCACTTGCTGTGACCGTCTTCTGCTGCTGCTGCTGCTGCTGCTGCTGACGATGATTCTGGTCCTGCTTGTGGACAAGCGATGTGCTCTGCCGCTGCTGGACCGCAGCTGGGCCCAATCCTCCACCTCTTTTCCCGGGCTGTTGTCTCTGCACGCCCCGCACAATCACCGTCTTCACTGGGAACCCTTGTCCTCCAAACACTTTCGCGTCCGCCGCCAAGTCTCGGCTCAAGAACGAGCAGGCTTTCGTCGGGTGCACAATACCAAGGTTTCGCCTGTTCAGATAAGTCCGCGGATGTGCTCTCTCATGGTACACACAGCTGCTGGGCTCAACTTTGAGTTTCTTCACACTGCTAAAGGCACTTGTCTGGGTTTGATAAATGTGTGGTGGGTAAACCAAGACTTGTGAGGCCATACCTGGAAGGGAAAGAGAAAAAAAAAAAAAACATTGGAGGTCAATCATTTCAGTATTTTAATTAGAAAAACCCTAATGAGGAAAGGATAAGCGTTACACATGGACACGTTTAGTTCCATTAAAAAATTAAAAAACGAACTAAAAAGTAGCACACGTCAAGGTTCACTTTTAAGATACTTATTTTCCTAAATTAAACATGCAAACATCTCTAAGGACTCTTTACTGAACCAAACAAGTCAAGCAACTTGTTTTTTTTTTTTTACTTGCACAGTTGTGTGAGGTTTAAAAAGTTTGTCTATGTAAAATACAGTTAAAGTATTGGTAAAGACGACGAAAGGATCATGCTTCAATTCCTTCTACTCTCTAAGAGCACAAGTTAAGTTTATTAGCACTGTTTTATTGTTTACCACTCGCTAATTTGTTGTCCTATTCTTGTTCGCATTTGACCAACAAGAGAAGAGAAACATACATTTTCTGATTAGAGGCCAAAACGAGGGGTGGAGGGACAGACCAAAACGGGGAGGACACTAACATTGGTTACAAGTCCAATCAATCATGATTCGGACCAGAGAACACTAACTACAACTGTGGAGGCACATGCACGTCTAATGTGCAAAAAGTGCACAGGATTGCTGAGCTGAGGCATCTTACAGCTTTTTTATTTGCATTTCTCTAAGCAATAGCATGATAATACTCATATTTATAATCATGATGTGAAACTGTCATATCCTTTCATCACTACTAACAAGACTAGAACAAACTGCGGTGACGTGTTTGAGAGCACCTTTCGACTCGCATCCATCCACTGTAAGCCCACCAACACCTCCACACAGAAGATGACTAACATTGCAAAGGTTTGTCTGACCTTTCCCTGTGGTTGCAATACATCCTACTGCATGTCTCCAGGCAACCAATAGGGAGGAAAAGCATCAGAGGAAGACAACCAGACAAAAATAAAGTCACAAGGCATCAAGGGGTTCAGATGGACATCACCCACATGTGCATGTGTACCACTTCATGTTTACTGAGTCTGAGCCTATGGGAAAGTATTACATCTGATTAACTAACAACCATTTAAATGGGCAATGGAGTTTCTAATAAGCTTCCATGGCAGAGTGACTTGTGACTAGAGGCGATATGTGCCGTCCTCTGACCCATGACCTACTTTCATTCTGGGACAGCTCAAGCTCAATGTTTTATAAACTTTTATTAACACTTGGTCAAATAAGTGTAACTTGACACTTTGTTATGCTTTGTGTCTATTACCTTGGTGTTACAAACCTGAGATGTCAATACCAAAAGATTTGCTATGCAGGCCTTTTAAAAAGTACAAATTATACCCTGGTTTGCAGAAGCAGTCGAACTGGTCGCTACAGTATATATTTACCGTATTTTCAGGACTATAAGACGCACCTTATATAAGCCGCACCCACTCTACTTTTAAAAAAAAAATAATGAAAAAAACATATAAGCCTCACCTATCTATGTTGAAAAATGTGATGTTTACTGCATTTACAGAACGATTTTGAACTGTAAATGTCATGTACCTGAACAGATTCTAAATACGGTAGCCACATTTCCGACACTTCTAGCAAAGGTTTTTCAAAAATATGACTAACAAGTTTAATACTGATAATAGAAGCACAGTTTTGCGTATGACAAAAAAAGGAGCCTGGTAGAAAGCAAACAATGAGTTTATTGCTAATGATGAACATGAACATTTCCAAACACAATTGGGACCATTTATACTGTGCAAAGACAGTGATTTATTGACATATTTAAAAATTTTGACCTGAGGTACTTGTTTCCAAGCTGCAAACACATTGAAGGAGTTTCCTTGGCTCACCTGTGTAACTCCTCATTAAAAAACGGCTATAGGCTGCGAAGCATGAACTCCGGGTGATCGGACGTTTTGATCGGCAATAAAAAGGCTTTGATCGAAAATTCCGATCACGTAATTTTTCACAAAAATCGACCGATTATGATCGGTGCCCGATCGATCGGAGCATCCCTAATGGATTGTGTATACAAGGAAGTTCTCACAAAAGGGACATTTTCCCAAGAGAAAATACTTGTTTTATTTTGTGTTTCTATTTCTGTGGACGTTGATGCAAGTTATTTCTCACAAAAATGTTTTGCTTGCATGGTGGATGAGGGTGAAACAAAAAGTAAAACTTGTTTTGAATAATGTAATTTGCTAAGAAGAAGTGGGGCAGGGGACAGTGAAAACTAGATTTCTGTCAGAAAATCTAAGATTTAAAATAACGGCAATTCGCCAAGCCCTAATTAATAGTGTTTGATCTTAATTTTGGTGTGATCCACTGTGCTTTTGCTCCAACCAAAGAAGGAAAAAAAAAAAAAAAAAAAAAACATACCTCCTAATCGCCTTTTTGCTATCTGATACCTTCCAATGCGAAAATGTAGTTATCGCCTGCATTCAGGTTGACAATTCTGAACTACTGAAAACAGCCAGAAGTAGCATGAAATGGGTTTGCCGCTTCGGTAATGTTCACACTGCAGGTCATTTATGATTGATTGATTTTTTTTCCCAAATCTGACCTGGGCCTCTTTTGTATGTGGATATAAATCGGATATATGTCTGACACGTATGCAGTATGAACGCTCAGGTCATGCTCATCCATACACATCCAACCTATTTGTGATCAAAAGCCCGTCGGGAAGAGTGCTTGGGAGACGACTGACAACCGTCCGTGCATCTGCAAAGTTGTTTAGAATAGCAGTGTTGCTTTTATATCTGATTTAATTTAATCCCACTTGAAACATGAAGCGATGAAGTGGACATTTGTGGCCATAGTTGTAATCCAGCCACGCAGACAGATCATTTGTTGCTTGCAGCAATGACGCGATACCATTTTTAGTAAACATCTCCAATTCTCTCATGAAATGAGATGGAGGAGGGTCAACTCATTCCCCGAAAATATTTCTACCTACTCCCACCTCTCTACTCTTGTCAAGCTGAGGTGAGCCACTACATGCAGGACCATATTTACTTCCGTAAACACTGTATCACGTAACGTGTTTTTTTTTTTTTTTTTTTGGAGTCACGTCATGCTTTGTGCGCATGTGTGCCACATAACGGAAACTTTCCATTGACATTTCCGTTGGCATTCATTTTTGTAATTTGAACACGCACATAAAAAAGATTGGATTGAACAAAACAAAAACAAAAAATCTGAGTTTTGCATCATGCCCTGCAGTGTGAACATAGCTTTGTATAACCGAAGACATATATCTCAGCACCCAGCAAGATAAAACCCTCACCAAAATTCCCTTTTTGGACAACTCATAAGTTCCACGTCCAAAACCCTGGAAGAGCAGCTAGGCTTAGAGACCACACCAGCAAAAACACCATATACTTAAATTATGAGATGTCGGTCACAAAATGTGAAGCATAGGGCAGTAATTGGTGGGAAGGGAAAAGAATGGCAGCTGCTTCTATTATTATGAGCAGACGCCCGATACTCCCTGGGTTAACCATGAGGCTCCCACTGGAGCATTGCATTACAGCTTTCAAAGCTGCAGAAGCCTTCACCAACCTTGATCTGCAAGATTACTCACTAGTGACCTTTTGACAGTAGTCAACTCAAAATTTAAACCGAGAAGAATATTAACACTAGACACCTGTCAGAGATGAGCAAGTGGTACTGTGTGAGAAACCAAAGTTCCCTGAGTTGTGTGCACAAAAAGTAAAACAAATATAAATAAGTTCCTGAGATCGAATGGCTGAACTGTGAGAAGACAAGTAAATTTGTCAATGGCAGTGATTGAGTTATGGGCATTTAAGTATCACAAACTACACCATCTCATTTACACGAGTCAGCTAGCAGAGGCAAAAACTGACCACGGCCATGTGTTTTGACTTCACTATTCAAAATGAGACAAAACCTGCTGTGTCCACTGCAGACAACACTTGAACATGTGAGAAAGATATGCAGCATAGTTCAACACGATGTTAAAGGGGAGATTATAAAAGGAGTTGACAATAAGCATGAAGATGGCTTTGCAACATAGAGTGGGCTGGGCTGTATGTGTTTTCATTTCTTAACCTTTCATTGTGGTGTGCCCTTGTATATGTACATCAACCGTGTGCAGTTTTGCTTGTTTGAACACAGCTTCTGCAATCACCAGAACCAACAGATTGTCTAACATTTACCAAATAAAGCAGCAATTCCAGCCTGACCATTGTGAAGGCCAAAGTCAGCGACAAATCTGAGACTAACAGTGGGCATTTTTCTACTTGCAATCCCCCTGCCTTCCAACAGGGGCCACTGTGAATAGCCACAGCTCAACGCCCTTATAATGTCTCGTGAAAAAGATCTTCTTGCTCAAAAGCCTCTCTATTTTCCAAGGAATGTGAACTTATGACTAACATTTAGAAGTCGTCAGCTTGTTGGATTAGTTCTCATACGCAGTCAATATAAAGAGTGGTCAGAATGTTCTGCCATTGGGCCATGCAGGGACACAGCATAAATTGACGTCTGTGTAAAAGGGACAGCTGAAACCAAGAGCCTGCATCACACTTTAAACCAACGCCGCTGCTGCGTGACATATCATGCCTCTAATTATGAATCGTTAAAGGCCTTGTAAAAATCCCACACTGGGTGGGCACTAGCTGTTTGGTTAAAAAACAAAAACACTGACCATAGAGTACAGGATATTTTTTCAAGGTGATGCTGTTAGCATCATGAAATCATTGTCTACACAAAGTGTAATTAGTACACACCATTGCTACCACCGATGTGTTAATATGTGCTTGGAAGTGCGAGTGAATCACTTCACTAGTCCCTAAAACTAATATTCTTCCTGACTACATTAAAGTAGGACTGGAACGATATATTATGTATTCATTTGTGGTGTGCATCTTTCCAATAAAGGATTTGATGCATATCTCAATATACGGGGTACGATACGATTCATGGATGGTTTTGTTTTTAAGTGGAAAGATTCGATTCGGTTCAATTCTGTTGGATTACGGTTCAATTCAATATCGTATGAGTTTGAGAAGGTATGATGCAATAAGGTTCTTGTGGTCCATCCATCCATCTATCATCCGAACTGTTTGTTCTCATGGGGGTCAGGGGCGAGCTGGAGCTGATCAATTTACATGAATGAACTTGTCAGTACATGTAAATGTGGCACTGTCATCAAAGATATCTATCCAATAGAAGACAATTTGATACTTATATTGGTATATTTATAAGAGGAAGGATTTCATTTGGTTTGATTTGATGCATTTGCATCTTTTAAATCCAAACCGATTTTGCGATTCTAAACCTTTTTTGGTACATGCCCAGGATTAATATAATAAATAAGCAGAGGTGGCCAATCGGTCAGTACTGACGGAACGTCCATCAGTCCGTCATTGATGTACTCCTGGTTTCCTAATGAATGACGGAAAAACGAACCATGTGCCTCGCGTGAGTTTGTTCGCGGGGGTGAATAGCCACCTGGGTTTCTTAGAGCGGACTGCATTGTCTAAATATGGAAACGCATGTAATAGATAATAGATAACATAGCCTGCCAAGTCCCTTTGCGATTCCGGTATGCACCAAAAAGATGTAATCCGCCAATAAACTAAAAGAAGAGATGAAGGAGGAAGAGAAAGAAAAATGGAAAGAAAAATAGAAAGCTCACATTCGGTCTGACCGCACCATTATAGATCATAGATAAATTTAGTAGAAACAGCTCTGTGGTGTGGTGAAAATAATGAGGATGGAATGATAGACTGACGTCGGCATTTTTGGTTTGGCTTGAAATGATGACAGACTGACGATGACCGCTGGCGAATGACGAACGTCGGATCGATATGATGTACCGATGTGCCCGTCTTTGATAAACACAATTGTCAGAGTAGATTGCACCTGTGACCCACTTACATTTATTTCGGGATGTATTTGAATGTGCATTAATATGTTCGACGTATGATAGTTGGGAAAGCTTTTTTGAAGCAGTTCCAGCAAATAGTCTGGGTCTTGCATACTACACGATTTCTATTTCTGTTCTCATCCAGGTAGCCAAAATGCTCCCACACTGCTGACCTAAATGAGCTCGGAGCGTTAGCAATTTCAGGGTTATTAGTCATACAAGTCATAATTCCTTCTCCTACAGTGTGCTCTCCTCACATAGTTGAACATAACTACCATTCGCAGTAGCCACAGGTTTGTTCATTCTGGTCAACTCAGACAGAAGAAAGTGAAAAAAATTGATGGGAAAGCACTGCCAGTTTCAACTCTTTTCAGTTTGTATTGCAATATGTAGAAACTTATGTGCAGCAAATTAATTTTTGATCATTTTAAATATTGTATCATGACCCCTAGTAGAACCCTAAACAATTTATTGCCAAGTAACATTTCTTGATCAATATTCTTACTCATTCCGTCACCACAAAAAAAACATAAGGGTATTCCAATCCAATTATCTGACTGATCTTCAAATAAACACTGTGCCTGTGCTACGAAGAATGTTGAATGTTTACTTCTGGTGGAAATGTTCCACCCATCTACGCAGCTTTCCACAGAAATTCCAAGCTTGTCATGGTGCTCACTGTTATATTTTCCACCTTATACGCAGAGGAGGTTACTGAGAAACCAGTTCGTTATGCACAAATACAGTGCAGCCACATGTTGCAGACAAACTGTGGTGTGTCATTAAATGCTTCACTGTCATCTCCTGAACGCCTTGCTGTAGATAACCGTCCTAAATAATGTGATACATTTCTTCTAAACATGGGAGAAAATTTGAATGACAAGAATCGGATGATGGCAACCGAAGGAAAGCATGAAACTACAGAAAAATATGAGGTGTGGCTGTGGTCAACTTGGCGCAACACTTTTATAATATGTGTTATACTAAAGCAAAAGGAGTCGATAAAGACTATAGCACCAGCCAAGGGTGTGAAAATAATTTCTAAGTTGCGGACAGAGGTCCATGAAAAGATGGACACGCTGCTGTTACTGTGGCTGACTGAGGAGCAGCTCATGGGAGGTACTGTGATGATGAGTCTAATGTGCGCAAAGACACGAGCCATTTACGCTGATTTGCATTACCAGACCCAAGGCACAACGGACGAGGTACCAGACCAGTTGTTTAAAGGCAGTTGAAGTTCGTTGGAGAATTTTAATTCATTCATTCATTGTACTGTCAGGCACTGTGAGGTAGCGAGCACTGATGCGAAGGAAATGGAAGATTACCTAAAAAATTTTGATGAAACACCAGCAAAGGATACATTCCTTAGAATCCCAAAGACATGTATGTCTTTTCACAGTCCAGCCATTCAATCCCAGAATTTACTTTTTTTTTTTTTTTTCTTCCCCCAAACACTTCCTGGTACTGAATAAAAAATAAAAAAAAGTTAAAAAAAATAAAAAAAATCTGCGAATCCTTTTTGGTCACTGTTACGATTACAATTCAATATGCAATTATTTTATTAAGGTCTAATCACGAAGAAGTAGACGATCAAAATTGTCGACAATTAAAATTAATAGTCGACGCATAGTTTTATGTATATATTTATTTATTTGGCGCATTGTTTTTCTCTCGAAACTACCTCATCTCATGCTTCTCACGTTGGCTGTTTGCTTGTCTGCAGCAGACATGCGCAGTAGTGGTAATCCGGGTCATCAGTCAAGTAAACAGAAGCATTGTGGGTAAGGTAGCATAAGGGCTGGCTGGTGTTGGCAACAAAGTCCGAATGTTACGGCGCAATTCAACAAATATACTCAATACAATGCAAACCTGCCTATCATGGCAGCACGACGGGGATGCCTGATCATTTAAAAAAGGAAACAAGTTGTGGCTTATACAGTGGTACCTCTACTTACGAACGTCTCTTCATACGAAATTTTCAAGTTACAAAACGCCTCAACAGGAAAATATTGCCCCTTGTTACGAAAGAAATTTCAAGATACGAAAGGTAAAAATACAGTATGACCTGCTAGTCGCAGCTCCGGAGTTTCCTAAACGCAACATACTCATAGCTGCTCTGCCATTGGCTATTACCTAGCATCTTCCTGACATATCATTGGCTAAAAGGACCTCTACTGTATGTGTCTATGTGTGTAGATAGACAGGTAGATAGATATAAACGTGATAGATATGTCTATACAGCGTCCTCGTCATTCGCCCCTCGGGCCATGAGGTGTTCCGATAGTTTTGAGTGAATTAGAAACGAGGAAAAGAAAAAAAGGGAAAATAGTTTTTTTTTTGTCCATACAAACAAAGCAAGAGATAATAGAAAGGTATGAAAAAGGGATGCGTTTGGTTGATCTCGCCAAAGAATATGACCGTAATTTATCGACAGTCGCCACGTTATTAAATCAGTTCTTTACAAAACGCCAGGCAAAAAACACTTCTGAGAGAGAACATGAACCAAAGAGGGCAAAAAGTGATGAGGACAGCAATTAAAAGGTAAACGACCATCATTTTTATTCTTTACTCTATTCTTTGTTTTTGTTTTTTACATTATACACAACTCTCATTTATTGTTGAATTTATTGAATATTTTCTATGTATTGTATCAAATGCAATACACTTACAGAGATAGTAATAGCCAACTTTGATTAGCACTGCCCAAGAGGTACTCATTTTACATATGATAATGATTGTGGTTGTAGTTTAAAAGGGTGTCAAACTGGACTAAATCATATCATGACCTGCTGCCAATATTTTTGCTCCAATTGTTTACAAAGTCAGTGTTTCCTTCACTGAGTCAAAGCATGTATATTACATTTGAAAAATCTCACGGCACACCACCAACAACAAAACTAAACTGTTGCAGAAAATATGAATACTGAAATAATGAGAATCTCATCAATACACCCACCAAATTACTACTCAGTGTGAAATCTGGGCCTGTTTGATTGAACTCAGCCGATTGCAAGAGGCCAGGATGAATTCTGTTGTATGAATGGCAACAAGTGGATACACAGGTTTACAGTTCATTCTGGCATCTAATGGACGGTAACGTAATTGCTCTGTGTGTAACAATACGCCCCTGGCATAATTTTCTTTTTTTTAATTAATGTTCAATAATTGTCATAAAAATTTAGCAAAATTGGATAATTTGCTGTGGCCTAGCTGATGATCCCTCAAGGCACACTAGTGTGCTACAGGGCAAGTTTGGGAATCACAGCGTTAAGTTACTCAAGTACTCAAATATGGTCTTACCTGATAGTTTTTGTGGATTGCAAAAGCTAAATGGATTTGTTCCTTTGAATGAGGCGGGGAAAAAAAATTTGTACCAAAAATGCATATTTCCTTCACTTTCACATTGATATTTTGTTGTTACTATTTCCCATGACTTCTGACTTCAAATGAAATTAGTCGTGAAAAATATTGAATGGACAACAATCGATTGCCGGGGCAGTTGTGTGTACATGACAATATGACGGGGTAATGATACATTTACATTTTTATAATATTCAGTCCTAACGGCCCACGGAAACCATAACTAGAGCAGCTGGCGATGAAAAAAATGTGTTTGAGACAGTTGAGATTACTTACCATCTACTGAAATGCGGTTCGTTAGGTGTACCTAATGTTGTGGCCAGTGAGTGGGAGGCAAAAACAACAGGTGCTAGCACGGAAAATCAGTCAGTCGTGTAGTTATTTTTTTCCAATTCTGAGAATCTCTACATGTACTAAAAACAAAGCTCGGAAATAACTGGAAAATAACTGTTAGAGTCAATAATCAGTTATTTGAACGCAAGCTATAGGACAGAATTTGGTTGAATAAGATAATTTAGGCACTCCTCATGTTCGCTGAGCTCAAAGGTCTTCTGTGTTTGTGCTAACTTGCCTGTTGACGTCTTAAGATGTTGACAAGTAATGGATTGACACTTGTAACGAAATGGGACTCACAATTCACAAATCATTCGGCTCGTTTCATCCACGTAGTAGAAATTGCTATTGTCATCACGATGTATAAATTGACGGTTCCCCATGACAACACGGAAATAAAACACCAAGAGTGGCCAACACACTCGCGTTAATCATTACAACCAACGTCACTGTCACGTAGGCGTACAAGGAATCTTCCTAGTAAATGGTTTATCTCGGCAGAGTGATTGTTTTGTCACCACAAAGTCAAGATCATAAGATTAAAACCAACCAGACGCGCTAACCAAGTTTGTTAAGTTACGGAAATGTTACGTCACCAGCAAACTGTGTTTAAAATGTGAATTTAACAGCACACACGGTGACCCCGTCCACTTACCTTCACATAGAGTCACAATAAATATAATCCAGGGCTTCTCTGAACATGTTACGGACTTATAAATCCATAGCATGCACAGTTCGCCTGCACTGCTGCCATCTTGTCCTAGACGACAGGAAGGGAGCGCTCCCCCTCGGTAACGCCACCATCTCCAACATTGCAAACGTCAACTGAATCCCGCATATGAACATCCAGAAAGATCAAGCCGTGCTCGGGTGAGAGCTACGCAGTTCTAATGTGTCCCCCTCCACTTAGGGGGAGGTAGCCCATCTAGGAAAGGGTGGCCGTCCCCCCGTCTAGATGCGCTGCTCCGCAGCCCTGCTAGCCTCCAACATGTCTCTTTTCCTCTGTCTTCAACCCAGAGGCCAGAGTGAATGTTTGCGAGCTGACGGCATTGGCCAGACCACAGCAACCAATCACAGAGAAAACTCGATACATAACACGTCACGACCTAAATTAGAACAACGTATCACTTAAAGCATGAATAGCCAATTTGCATTAAACGTTTGTTCATGTTTGTATGGTCGCCGTATTTACGGGAACGTGGCAGAGTTTCAGACCAAAGAAATAGGTGGTTGATAATTCGGGAATCGTCCTGTTTGGTCTAGTTTTTGGGTTGTTAGCCAGACACGCACACGCGCGTCTCCCGTGGTTGTCATATGTCCCACCCTACTGGTCATTGAGGGGAACAGCACGTCTCAAAGCATGGTGCAGTAGTCATGAAATTTGAGCTGTGGAAAGCCCCCACCACACTTTCTGGCAATTCCAGGACTTATTTTACATCCGTTCAAATACGGGCCCATTTTTGGAATTGTGCAATGTTTCCGCACACCTCATGTATCGTGTATATTATAATTTAGTGTATTGATATAAGGGAAAATCCCCCCGCCCCATCCTCCACACATTTAGGCCACTGCGAACTTCAGCATGGACCCTGCACTTCCAAAAAGGAAGAGCCACTGCCGTCCCCAAGTTTTGGATTACAGCTGCGTCAGCGGCACCCAGATTTGAACTAGCATCATCTTTATCTGTAACCCAATGCTCTCCTACACTGAACTACACAACGTTCGCTTTAAATTCAATAGTTTGCTGGATGAGATGGGTCATGCCAGAATTTCAGGATTTCTGTCCCTCTCATGAAATCTAAAATAATTGAAACATGCACTTTTTGTGTATATTGTAGTTGTCCTCAGACAGAATGTTAATGTAGCTGAAGTAAAATTGATTCCTAGATAAATACAGTACCAAATAGCTCTTGTGCACCTGCTAAAATGACTTTTTCTCTTGTCGCTTCCTCTTGAAGCTTTTTTAAAGTAACTCTTGAATATGGGGCTTTTGTTGTGAAAAATTGGGAATTTATTTGGGGAAGGAATATGGAAATTATTGGAATGTGGAAAATTATTGCGAATGAGCTGAATAATTTGAATTTGGAATGAGAATGGTGGAGAACGTTTTGTCAAATGTTTCGTTCATTTGAATGGGTTTCTAAGTGTCAAAAATGGTGGTATACATTTTTTGGGTGGTGTAAAATAACTTTTGTGAATGCTCTGTTTGTTTATTGAGAAAGTCGTTGTTTTATTTTTGAAGGTTTGGGGAAGGAAGTTGTATTGTTTTTGCGCGACGTCGAGCGGAAGTCATTTCCCTCGCCATTTTGAAAAAAAATCGGCTAGTTACTGAGCAGCGAGTTCTTTGAGGACAACGTGATAGCTCAGTTTAAAGATAATGCGTGTCACGGAGCTGATTTAAAATTCGCCACAACGTTGCCATTTAATCTTTACTCATACTGTAGTACTTCTCTAACCTCATATTACTCTTGCAGCCATGTCTACAGACGCAGCAGCCGACCAGGTAAAGTTAGCTTATGTCGCATAGGCCCGTATTGCAATGCTACTGCTAATAGCGCTTGATGTTTGTCCTCGCTGTGACCATTCTAGTTTTTAAAGTATGTGCACTGTGTCTTGGTTATGTCAGAATATGTCGATCTAGCACAATAATTTCGTTTAGTTACCGATATGTCCTTATAAAGCATGCTATATTGTCGATCAAGCTCGTGGTTCCGTTGTCGTTATGGCGTCGTTGGCCTGATTTGATCCCTCCTTTCTTCTGGTATCTTTACACCGAAACTCTTTTTGTTAAATGCAAATGCACTGGAATGCAACAATGAATGATTAACAATAGAAAGCTGAACAGGAAAGTAGATGGATAAAATATGAATGAATGAATGAATGGTGTGAGGGTGTTTAATTAAACAAACGTGCATTAACTTGAATGCACCCAAACGCCGTCTTCGGCTGTATCCACCATCCTTGTCTGCATTTTTTAATGTATTTTGTTTCTTCTCCATTCTGCACCATAACGCTTCATTCATGCATTTGGTCCTTCTACTGCAGGCGGCGGTCGAGTATGTTCCGGAGAAGGTGAAGAAGGCAGAGAAAAAGTTGGAAGAAAACCCATACGACCTTGACGCTTGGAGCATTCTGATTCGAGAAGCACAGGTTTAGTGACTCAAGAGTTGCATATATGTATAGGGGTTAAAATAAAATGGGCTTAAGGGTGGTGGGCGGGGGTTAGCAGTTTGTTAAAGCCTTACTTATATTTTCCTCACATTTGTGTGGATGTAAATGCATTCTCCCACTTTAGAACCAACCTATTGATAAAGCGCGGAAGACATATGAGCGACTTGTCACACAGTTTCCAAGTTCTGGCAGATTCTGGAAACTCTTCATTGAAGCTGAGGTTAATACTTTTTTTCTTTCTCGTATGCATGCCATTTTTCCTTACATGATCAACAATGTGTTTTTCACACTGTCTCCTACATCAATGGGGTTTAAAGTCACAATTCTTGATTTGAGCCACTTGCTGAAAGTTGTTGGTTCAAGCATCGCCCTCCCATAAAATATACCTCCATCAATTATTTCACAATTATTGAGGATTGTGCCTTTAAACGTTAAAATGGGAACGGGTTTTTTTTGTTCCAAGGATTTAATAAGTATTCTCCTCGTCATATTCTTTTAAATGGGGTAAAGTGAATTTGTTGCATGTTTGGTCTGCAACAGTATTAAAACAATTTAAATGGTATTTGGAGTGCATTAGCCTTTTATTCACTTGTCGTGTCAATTTATTGCCTCCTGTGTCATTTCTTTTGGAATATGATGAACAAATACTCTGTTTTTGAGACATTCCCCACCACCTTCCCACTGAATGAATGGAACAAAGAACAGTGTCCCATTGTTTGTTTTTGCTACAACATTTTTTGTGACACAGATTTTTAAGCCCCTTTTAATTGTTTTATTTAAAAGAAAAAAACAATGTTTTAAGTCTCCTTCCTCTTATAATCTGCTGTGGAACATCTAACGTTGTGGGTAACACATCCATACAAAGTAAAAGAATGAACTATCTTGGGAAATTACGCCGTCATTGCAGCAAGATCCAGTGGACCGCAAGAAGCAGGTAGCGGAAATAACCACATGGTTGTTCTTGCTTATTGTTGGCTGTTGGTCAAAGTTGATCGGATCTTAAAGCAAGTATAGGGAGTTTTCCGATTGGTAGCCGTTTCAGTTATTTTCAAGTCCTCTTAGGCCTATGCCAAATTTCCGAGTAAATTACGATACAAATATGCATTTATGATCATTTGTAGGTTAAATGTTTTTGTGCCTTTTTAAACAGGTCCATTAAAGGGAAAGTCAAGTCAAAAATGTTTTCAATATGTTCTATGCGTCCCACTAGTGTAAACACGGTATTCTGATTAATATTGAGTTTGTGGAATATGATTTAAGCAGCAAACTCCACCTGTTTTTATCCATCTCAGAAGGAGGTCATTTTGCAACTTAGCTGTCGACTGAAAATGCCATGACAGTTGATCAGGGCTCAGGTAACGACCAATCATGGCTCACCTGTCTTCTGAGTTATGTCAAGTGATGCAAGCTGTGACGTGATTGCACCTTACATGAGCTCTTAGGCACTGTGATGTAATTTTCAGCGGATAGCCAGTGGCAAAATGGACGCCCCCCTGAGATGGATAAAAACACAGATTTTGCTTCTTAGTTTATATTCCAAAAATGCAATATTAATCAGAATGCTTTGTTCATATTAGTGGGGCTGCAAAAATAAAAAACTATAAAGAAGTTGTTTTAGTTGACTTCCCCTTTAAGCTTTGTTCTTAGAATTGCGAACTGGCTGTATCAAAAGCTGTCATGGGTCGAAAATGACTCCCTTGTTGAAGGTTCTCCACCTCTGCCGTTAGGGGAAGTCAAGTTTAAATCTTTCTTCTATGCGTACTAGTCTAATCACAGTATTCTTCTAAATATTGCATTTGTGGAATATGAGTTAAGCAGAAAAAAATCCACTCATTTTTATCCATCTTGGACGGGCTGCCAATTTGCCATTCGCTGTTGACTGAAAATGACATCAGTGCCTAAGGGCTCTGGTTGCGACCCTCACAACTCACCTGTTTTGTGGGTTTTGTCATGTGACACTCAACCTAAGCCCTTAGGTGCTGCGATTTCATATTCAGTCGACAGCAAGTGGCGATACAAGGCTAAATGGCAGCTCCCTGAGATGGATAAAACCGGGTGGATCTTAATGCATAATTCATATTCCTTAAATGCACACTGTTAATCAGTCTAGACTGGTGGGGATGCATAGAATATATTGTCAAGTGTTTGACATGACGTACCCTTTGAAGTATTGTACCTGTTAATTTTATATAAGCAGATTTCAGGTCAAATCATGCTTTCTTAGGCGGTACTGGTTTTGGCAGTTTTTCTTGAATGCTGCTGTCGAAAATATAGACGCGTTAGCTTGTACGTTCACAGCAGCAGTCTCGCTTAAAGCTTTTCCTCTTGCAGTAATTGTATTAAGCTATGGTCTATATTTGATGAGATTGATTGAGTTATTGTTTTGGATGGTGACTGACGGTCTCTGAACATGCCGGTTGCTTAGTGTTGCTTATGATTGTACTAAGGCAGGACTTCAGCTGTTATGTGTCCAAACTATTTTTGGCATGTTGGTGTTAATGTTTTCTCCTCTGTGGGATTTGCAGTTGGCCCTTCACAGTGTTAATTGCCTTGACCAAGCACCAGTTGAATAACCCCTGTTTAGTCATCTGCTGACTTCTAATGTGTATTAGGAGGTGAATGTTAAAACTAGGTCCCTTCCCCTTTTCATGTTGAGCAAGGAAGTGAAAGTCAGCACAGAGCTGCACCTCTAAAGTGGGCTAAACTTCTCTATGCTCTGGTTGCATGCGTATTAATTAGTGCCAGTGGGGCCCTGGCCTCAGACCCCTCTAAGTCCATCACTAAGTTGCTGGGTCTGGGTTTTACTCTTGATCTGTCAGCATGCACACAGAAACTAACATTCTTCTGACATACGTATACAGTTTGATGAAAAGTTACTACCGTACTTGTCCGTTTGACACTTATGACCACTAGCACAATCTAGTGAGTTGTATCGAAAATGCGCTTTTACAAATATCATGCTGTTAGAATTCATACAGACACAAATAATTTACCAATTTGTTAATCATTATATTTTATTACATATAAGACTGAACTTGAGAGCGCTTAATATTTTTACCGCATCATACATGTAAGTCGAAATATTTGGAACATTAGTTTGCATGATGCAGTGCCGCTGACTGCAAACGTGTATGACAAATGAGACTTTGAGAGACCAAAAAAAAAGGTGGGAATAACTGAACGTATCTGGTTGCACGCAAATGTCCAGACCCTCTTAACTGGGATGTGGCTGCTTTCAGAATTAACTAATCACGTTCAACTTCATGTTAAATGTGCAGTGAGCACACACCTCTCACCTTTTAAAATGCCTCTGATTAACTCCCTATACATTTCAGCTGTTCTAGTAGACTTTACCAAGACTTTTGTTCCTCTCGATTAGAAGCTTGAAGGTGTTGTGCCATCAGTGAATGATATTTCAAACTGGTTATAATTAACTCTGCCTTGAATAAGTACCAGTTGAATAAAAACCTGATCCAAAGTATGAAGCATGAAGATACTGTTTTTCTTCAGCAGGAACTGGGGGAGTTAGTCAAGGGGGAGTGTCCAAATTTGTGTCACTGTTAGCACAAAACCTTCAGGCTTCTGCTAGAAGGCAAATAAGTAAAACACCTACTAGAACATTTGAAATTTATTTAGGATCAATCAGGGGCACGTTCTATGGTGTCAGATGTGTCCAATTCTGAGCACAGCCACATCCCACCATTAAGAGGATTTGCCTCATTGTGTAACCACATTTCAGGCTTTATATTAATTTCCCCTTTCAAAAAATGTACAATCATTTTGTAATTCAGTCATGCAGGTTATGGGTCACATTAAGGCTGGAAAACGTTTTGAGATTATTTATCTGGGCCTTTTTTCAATATCACAAAAATCTAGAATTTGAGCAGGAGTGTGTGGGTTTATGTAGGTGTGAAGTTAACAAATTTAGAGAGTGACCACTACCCAATCATAACTGATAGAGTTTCAGGTCACAACACTCATGTTCAGAGACGGGAGGGCCAGTTTCCTCGAAGCTTGTATCTAAAATAAAGTGATTTTATCCTTGGGCTTGTTAGAACAATCACAATTCCAATGGTGGATTACTCTAACAATATGAGTGTAGTAATAACAGTGCCAGGTTCAAAACTGCGTTTCATAGAAGGCTTTTAACGTGGTAACAGTCAGGGATGGTGCTACACCGGGATTCGGGGCTGGGTATGGGGGTGCCATGGCCCTGTCATAACTATTTGTAGTTAAACCCCTACAGCATTTTATTTGATATTCTAAAATATATTTCAAAATTATTTTCTCAGCCCCCCTGTGTATCAGTCAAAGCCCCATTTTAGCCCAGGGACAGATTAAAACCTGGAGCCTTAGCCAGAGTCCACCTTTTTATAAGCAAGTTGTGCAAAGACAGTATGAGATATTCAGTTATGTTTTACCACATTCATTTTGAGGACTTTCTTACAGCTTTTAGTTATAAATTGAAAGAATTTTGCCCCATATGCCCCTCTCCAATGTTAATGTGGTGAAAAGGGGTACCGCAACATTCGCTTTTATGCTAACTGTACTGTTGGAAAAATAAATTATATTATTTTTCTAGCATGAAAATAACATTTTATCGAGAATGACTGGTCAGTCCGTTTTCTTAGTATTAGAATCAATGAGCTGGGTGAATATCAGTGTTCTGAACTGATTTTTTTTTTAATCCAGAACGCAAACTAATGGTAAATCTATACAGCACCTCTGTTGACTTAATAGTCAATTAATTGATCACTTATGCCCATCCCTAGTCACAAGATTTAGGTTTACATGAAAGAACGTTGCCGTCCTTATTGACTAACTTTGCTGTTTCTACGATATAACGCTTGCACTTAAAACTGTGTCTGTGCTTTATTTCTTTCCGATTTAATTTAGTTACCGATTGACTGGGTTTACTTAAAATAGACTCACAGTTGATGCCATCTTGAGGGGGCAGTACCAAGGTCGGAAACAAAAACCAATGAGTTGTTTTGTGAATCTGTTTCAGAAATAGATCCTTTTTTTTTTTTAAATGTGTTGTTTTGTAAGATTAGCTCAGTTTGTCTTTACAAAATAAAAAGTCTCAATTCCCCTGGCTGCCCTGTCTTTCTCACGCCAAAAGAAGGAAATGCTGCCAACCTCCAACAGTGGACTCTTATTTGAAGTTGCATTTTTGTAGTATGTTTTATTCATATCACAGCTCTGGAATCGTGGCATCTTTTCAATCTGGAGAGCTATTAGGATCAAAACAACACTCCGTCCCAATGGAGGTTCACACTGGTTGCTCAAAATATTAATTCCAAGAATCTGCAAAGAGAATACATTGTACACCCAGAAGCAGTTTTCCTTTTTCTTCCCTTCAAATTATATTTACATCTTACTCCAACTGGCATTTTGCCATGGTTTTGAGGCACAATCTACCCAACATTACAATCATAATAAACCCCTTTATCCAAGTACTTTGTCATTCTTGTGTGAATTTCACTTTGTTGATCTGCTGAGTTGCGTGTGCTCAATTTTGCATGAATGCATGTTTCCTGGAAGCCATTTTTTGTTCCAAATTACTCTTGAAATAATGTTGCATTTACATTTGTCTTATTTGCAGGTCAAGGCAAAAAACTATGACAAGGTAGAAAAGGTGAGTAAATGTCCTTATGAATATTGAATTGGGTCTACTGTTACACTTTGTAATTTGATATTGATTTCCCTGGGATGAACTATATTTTACATTCTGGTGTCACGCACCTTGAAATTATAATAAGGCAACATGAAAGGAATGTTATTTTGTCCCACTGATTCCAGGAAACAACGCCGTCAAACTTGCAAGTTCACACTCAGTTTTAATTTCCCCACATACTAGCCTGTTATTTTATTTTGTGTTTGTTGAGCCCAGAGTCACATCCAAAATGATTTGTTACATGTTTGGATTTTATTTGATAACTTCCCACTAGACTGTCCCCTTCAAAGGCATTGGAACAGCAAGGTCAAAAGATGAATATGAGAGAAAAGTTCAAAATTCTAGCTTTCATTTCATGGTAGTTTCATCTAGATGTGTTAAACAACTCAGGCCAGAGCACCTTTTGTTTGAAGCCATCCACTTTTCAAGTGAGCAAAAGTATTAGAAAATGAACTTAAAGTGAATAACATTTAATATTTGGTGGCATAATCCTTGCTTGCAAGAACTGCATCCATCCTGCAACACATCAACTTCACTTAGACTGTTGCAATCTTCTTTTGAAGTGCTTTTCTGGGCCTTTACTGCAGCCTCTTTCAGTTTTGTTCCTGGGTGTTTCCCGCTTCAGTCTTCTTTTCAGGAGGCGAGATGCATGCATGGGTTAAAGTAGAAATCAACCCAAACATATTTTTTTCAAGAATATGTTCCCAGCAGGCCCACTAGTTGAAACACGGCATTCTGATTAATATTGCGTATTGGTAATATGAGTTAATCCACCCGTTTTTAGCCATCTCAGTGGGCGGCCATTTTGTCACTTCTGTCGACTGAAAATGACACCACAACTGCTCAGGGCTCGGGTAACGACCAACCACGGCTCAGCTTCAGAAAACAGGTCAGCCGTGACAAAATGGTCGCCACCGAGGATGGACAAAAACGGGTGGATAAAGTCTTATTCCACAAACGCAATATTTATCAGAATGCTCTGTTTCAACTAGTGGGCTTGCATAGAACACATTCTTGGGAAAAAAAAATGTTTTGGTTGACTTCCACTTTAAGGTCCGGTGATTGACTTGGCCAGTCTATGACCTTACACTCTTGCCCCCTGAAAAAGTCCTTTGTCGTTAGCAGCAGTGTGTTTTGGGTCATTGTTTTGATGCACGATAAAACTTCTCCTAATCAGTTTGGATGCATATTTCTGTAAATTGCTAGACAACTTTGCAGACTTCAGAATCCATTCTGCTACTACCATCATGAGTTACATCATCAGTAAAGACCCGTGAGCCCATTTCAGACGCATCCATGGAAGCCATGACATAACCTCCACCATGCTTCACAGATGAGCTTAGGGTTAGGGTTAGGGTTGCTTTTCTACCATAGACAGCTCTCTGGTCTTCCTGTTTGCTTAATAGCAAATGCAGTTTTCGCAGGTGAAACCCAATGCCGAAAACAAGCACTATCTAATGTTGAAGCAATCATTCTAAAAGGCAACACCTGAGCAACTAGAAACATCCACCAGTCACGTATTCTAATACTTTTACTCACTTTAAAAGTGGATGACTTCAAACAAAAGGTGCTCTGTCCTGAGTTGTTAAACACATCTAGATGTGAATACCATGGAATAAAAGGCATAAATCTGAACTTTTGTCACATATCCATCTTTTGATATGAAACTCAAACGTCTTCGGTATAGAACAAAAACAAAGGAGTTAAACTTAACGTTCCAATACTTTTGAAGGAGACTGTATACACGATTTTAAAAAAGGTCTCAAATGAACAATGATGTTCTCTAAATAGATTTGTTTTTGCTTAAATGCATGAATGCAAGCTATACTTCTAAATTGTGTGTCCTAAACTGGTGTAATCTCCAATCTCTTTGCTGCAGTTGTTTCAGAGATGCCTGATGAAAGTGTTGCACATCGACCTGTGGAAATGTTACCTCGCATATGTGCGAGAGACCAAAGGAAAGCTGCCCAGCTACAAGTAAGCTTGCGTGATTCCTGCAAATCTTGCTGCTGAATATTCAATGAATTCAAGACACATTTTGCTGCCCTCAGGGAGAAGATGGCCCAGGCATACGACTTTGCCCTGGATAAAATTGGCATGGAAATTATGTCATATCAGGTACATTAAATAGATATTATTTTTTTAAATGTACATTTACTACTGTTCTCTAATGCTTTGTGATGCTTTTTCGCAGATTTGGGTGGACTACATTAACTTCCTAAAAGGAGTGTGAGTGATTTCCCTATCCTTGTATATACCATGTAAGTTAACACTGACGCTGATGTTGTTTTATGGATCACTAGTGAGGCTGTGGGCTCATATGCTGAGAACCAGCGCATCACAGCAGTGCGGAGGGTCTACCAGAGGGGCTGTGTGAATCCCATGATTAACATAGAGCAACTCTGGAGGGATTATAGCAAATATGAGGAGGTGAGCTCATCAATCTTGGCACAGCCTCGGTCTATTGTCACTATTAATGCTGACGGTCGGTTATTCAACACGTCAGGGAATCAACATACACCTGGCCAAGAAAATGATTGAGGATCGAAGCAGAGACTACATGAATGCCAGGAGAGTAGCGAAGGTAGGGCACCTGTGAAAAATAACAGCGAGCCAACTGCTTCCTTCAATGTCAAGGTGGCGTTGCTGAATCCGCGGATGTCTGGTGTGCGCAGGAGTACGAGACCGTGATGAAAGGGTTGGACAGGAATGCGCCCTCGGTGCCGCCCCAGAACTCCCCCCAGGAGGCCCAGCAGGTGGATATGTGGAAGAAGTACATCCAGTGGGAAAAAAGCAACCCGCTGCGCACAGAAGATCAGACGCTCATCACAAAGAGAGGTGACTCCTTGTCTGTGACACTCCACTAATTAGCTTGCAGCACTGCAGGAAATTGGCTCTCCTGACTTCTTTGACTTGTCGCAGTGATGTTTGCCTACGAGCAGTGTCTGCTGGTGCTGGGGCACCATCCTGATGTGTGGTACGAGTCAGCTCAGTACCTGGAGCAGTCCAGCAAGTTGTTGGCAGAGAAAGGGGTACAAGATATTGTTTTTAATTATAACCGTGTTAATTAGGTACATCTGTACTTTCTCGTGTGATGGACAAACATTCTACCTTTACAAAGATATTAAAGCTCAATAATCATCATTTTAAAGGAATAACTGACAGTGTCAGTCAAAACTAGGTCAAGCAACAAGCCTCTTAATTGTGTACAGTCTAGTATTGTGCAACATATTCCGGATATCTTCAGCCATGCTTTACTAGTTTATTTTATAGCAAGTCCGGATCTTTAATATTGGAGTGCTTGAGTTGGGTCGCATAAAATTGTGAAGGTATACCTAAGCAAGTGTGTTTGAAATCATCACACAGCATCATCTGACCACTAATGGCCACCTTTTGTTCCTCTCAGGACATGAATAACTCCAAACTATTCAGTGACGAGGCCGCTAACATCTATGAGCGTGCCATTGGGACACTACTGAAGAAGAATATGCTTCTTTACTTCTCATTTGCCGACTATGAAGAAGTGGGTCACTCAATGAATTGTTACTGCTCTTCAAAAACAATCCGAGACATGCGGGGGACGATCCTTCATATTTCTTTTCTTCTTTGCTATCGTTACAAGAGCCGTATGAAGCACGAGAAGGTGCACAGCATCTACAATAAACTGCTGGCCATTGAGGACATCGACCCCACATTGGTGTATATACAGTACATGAAGTTTGCCAGGAGGGCGGAGGGCATCAAATCGGGCCGCACCATCTTCAAAAAGGCCCGCGAGGATCTGCGCACGCGCCACCACGTGTATGTCACCGCAGCTCTGATGGAGTACTACTGCAGCAAGGTGATGTGTGCTTGTGATGGTAACCAGAAGGTGACACAAACGCTTTAAGAATCATCTTAATGTTTTGTGTTTTTTTTTTTTTTTTTTTTAATGCCCAACAGGATAAATCTGTGGCCTTTAAGATTTTTGAGCTTGGTTTGAAGAAGTATGGTGATATTCCAGAGTACATACTCGCGTACATCGATTACCTCTCACATCTTAATGGTAGGTTCTGTCTTCATTTATTTTCTCATTGGCAGTGAGTAGCAGGCATCCATTGGTGGGAAGCCTTCGCTTGCGCAAATGCGTTTTTAAATTAACTTTTAGTTTGTATTATTTTTTATTGTAATGCATTTTGGGATAATTGGCATAATTATAGTGTTTTTTAAAAAAAAAAAGTTAAAGCTAGAGGACAACTGAAATGAAAAAAAATGACTTGGTTGGAGACTGTTTTGCTTAGCAGTAGCATTAGCCGCACAACAAATGGTGTTATCAGACACAGTAAAGGTCCACCTACATTCAACTAGTGGCGCCACATTTGCTGCTTGGGGCGAGGTGCTTATTTTGTTCAAGTGGACCCACCTGTGAATGAACTGAAGAAAGGCCTCCATTATGGTTGAGGCCACAATTTGAGGAAATACCTGATGCATGCTGTTTGAGAGTGATACTTTGGACCCATTTGCCATCCCGGAAGCTGTATTATGTAGAGATGTTCTCAACGGTTCTGACCCGTGGGCCCCTATTTTCCTATTGTTGTCAAGTCGCGACTCACTGTCACAGAAGAAGAAATCTCTTGTTAAAAATAGCCTTTCAAAACACATGTATTAGGGATGGGCGAGTATCGGATAACAGTATCGATATTGGGTCAATAGCAATCTTATTTCAAGGTAGCAGGTACTCTTGAAGCTTGCCGATACCAGCCATCGATACTCACAACAAACTAAAAAATCGAGTAAATCCTCCTTGCCAGTAGTTGGCACACTGATGAGTTTGACGGCGAACCGTCAGGTACGGCATGACTTAAACCGAATTGGTTTGTAAGTGGGAACGCACTTTGATCTGTCACTAACCTATTCTAAGGCTGTACTAATAACCTACCCAAAATGGCTCCACAACCCACCAGGTGAGAATTACTGGTGAAGAGAAAACCCTCCCGGTAGTCATGTAATAAATGTTTATCTTTCTACTCCCCTACAGAGGATAACAACACCAGAGTTCTGTTTGAACGGGTCCTCACCTCAGGAAACCTTTCGCCAGAGAAGTCAGGGTACATGCAGTGTTCATTAAATTGACTCATCGGCCAACTGGTCTTGTCGTCCTCGTTTTGATGGACTTGTATTTCCTCTCTCTGCCTTCTCAGGGAGATTTGGGCTCGTTTTCTGGCCTTCGAGAGCAACATCGGCGACCTGGCCAGTATCCTGAAGGTGGAGCGGCGCCGTTTCACAGCCTTCAAGGAGGAGTACGAGGGCAAAGAGACAGCTTTGCTCGTGGACAGATACAAGTTCATGGACCTGTATCCTTGCTCCGCCAGTGAACTCAAGGCTCTGGGATACAAGGTGTGTGCTTTGACCATCACTCTTGCCATATAGTGAAAACAACAACTGGGTGAATGAAAATCTTAAAACTACACTTACTGTGCAACGACATAGCTGTTTAAATAATGATTTGGTACAGAGCTTGGTTTTAAGTTTACAGTTTGGATCGCATCGGGTACAGTAAGGAAACAAAATACAGAACAAATTGAGCAACTTTTGTTTATAACAGAACAGATTTAATGTCATTTTCAAATGAATTACATCAATAGTTTGTCTCTTTAGAAAATGAAGATTGCAGACAAATGCAACCGTTTGAGTAGTTTGAATTATGTGATAAAAACGTGTAGGATTACATATACAATGAGTCTCAGTCACTGAAGCAAGAAGCAGATCTAGTTTTGGTATGATGAAATCATTAGACGCCTGATAGCGATTAGATGCGGATGAGAATGACAACGCGAACATGAATGTTATAGTAAATAGGAAAGAATTTAACTTTGGTGCCACAGACCGCAATGATATTGTCCCACATTGTAACATTGGAACCGCGCAGCTAGCAATAGCTCGCATTAGGCGAGTAGGACTATATTTCCCATGATTCTTAGACACAGAAGCAGGAAATAGTCCTAGTTCTGGTATGACGAAAACATATAGACGCCTGCTAGTGATTCGATGCGGATGAGAATGACAATGTGAATGTTGGAAGGCATTTCAATTAAAGACGACTGAAAAGCTGACATCCATCCATACATGTGGCAAATGGCATGTATACAGTATATTCCATATATCCCACATACTGTATGTATTCTGTGTGTGTGCAATTTATATAGAAACCGCTGCTAACTCTGGAATGTGTAGATTGTTTCCACCACATCCTTTGTACTTAGTTATGCCCTTACCTATTTTTATGTTGTAAACTTGTGTATGTATTTGATCATTTTTATGGCTAGTTTTTAACAGAATTCAACGAAGAATTGTAGCGAGCCTTTGCAGGACACATAAAATGTCCTGAATTGCCAGATCTGGCCCGTGAACCTTAAATTGCCTTGCATCTTACTCTGTTGAATTGATTGAATTGTGTTTGTAGGATGTGACTCGTGCCAAACTGGCAGCTCTTCTTCCTGAGGCTGTGGCGGCGCCCTCTGCGCCCACGCTGAAGGACGAAATAGACCGAAAACCGGAGTACCCCAAACCGGACACCAATCAGATGATCCCCTTCCAGCCGCGCCACCTAGCAGGTGCCCAGTCCTCGTCTAACCCTTGAACCGCGACAGCTGTGACGGCTTGTGCTCATGACTGCCTATTGTTTGTGTCTGCAGCTCCAGGCCTGCACCCCGTATCCGGCGGAGTGTTCCCAGTCCCCCCGGTGGCTGTCATTTTAATGAAGCTGCTCCCTCCGCCTACGTGTTTCATCGTCAGTAACAGTGAACACCCATAGTGGTCTGCTGCTTTGCTTGTGTATGTTAAAAGGGTGTGTGATGGTCTGCTCTGCAGGGTCCTTTTGTTCAAGTGGATGAGCTCATTGAGACTTTTAGGAGATGCACACTTCCGGAGAGTAAGTTCTCCCTGCCTGTCTTTTTTTTTCTTTTTTTGTGTCCCACCCTTTATCTCTGTTGCTCTATCTATCAATTTCTATCTGTCTGTTTTTATCTAGCTATTTTTCTCTCATTCTCCTAATCTAAAAATGTGGTTGTGATAAACAAGGTGCAGTTTATAGTGTAGTTTACACACTACAGTTTTTAGTGTAAAACCATGAATAATTTACACCTCCCATAAGGCAGCTTTTTGATATAGTACATTTTATACACAAGGTAACTCAGTGTGTTTCACATTGAAGGTGTTTGTAATTGCCTATAGGTGCTACAAGATGGCGACAAAGGACCTAAAACAGAGACTGTTAATCCTGTTAGGATTGATTTATTTACTGTGGCCTGTAACAACACAGGCAAATAATATAATCTGCCAAGTAGCAACACCATGCACCTATTATGTACACAATCATGAACTCATCATAAACCACTGTATGCAATAATATTAGTCAGCACACTAGCTTAAAGTCATTAAGCTCACCTTGTGGCTTTTACACACGGTAATAAATATGAGGGAAATACAGGCAAAGTAGACGACACCGGCTGTTAGTAGCTGCACCAGGAGAGAAACAAAAACGTACTTTCACTTTGAATGTGCATGAGGCGAATGGAAGGACTGCCCACCAAAAGGAACATCACAAACAGAAAAAGTACCAACAATTAATTCAATCTAGCAACAACACCAATATTCCACTAGATGACGTCCACGTATTAGCGAGTTTTTAAGCAACTGCGGATAGGTGAAGTCACCAATGCCGGACAATGAATATGCAAGATTTACTGTATACTCATTCTCTCCATTCCTTGCCCCTTCAAAGCTGTCGAGGCTGCTGTGGAGCTCATCACGGGCAGACTGCCAGACGGTGGCGGCGAGGGCAATGGCGCCGTGGAGAACCACGCCGCCACCAAGTCACTCAAGAGGCCCAACGCCGACTCTGACGAGGAAGACGACAAAGGAGCGGTGGCGCCGCCCGTCCATGACATCTACCGCGCTCGCCAGCAGAAGAGGATTCGATAGAACGGCCACTATGGCGTGAACCTTACAAGAATGTAACAAGCGGCCAAAGGAGGTAATATGTTCGTTTTTGGAGAGTGTTGGGCTGATGGAACTTGGCCTCTGTACAGCAAACACACACACACACACACACACAACCTAAGCCTGAGTGTCCTTGTGTTTTTATGTTCAAAGACTGACTGATACTGTACAAAGTTTTTAATCCAACCATCATCGGTTGTGGCAAACAGCTCAGTTCTTGGCCTTGTGTTGTTCCAGTGTTGGGAAATATTTTTAGATACCTGGAGGAGACGAGCTCTCAATAAAAGTGTACATTAAGTTCATCACGTGTCTTTGGTCTCTTTGTTTAGCCTCACAACTCTAAAGAACAATTATTGTGCAGCCTCAGTGCAACTATTATACAAATCCAAATGCTGATTAATATAGTGTATAATTAGTCGTATGGCCCTTGGCGGACTCACTAAAAACTGAAATGGTCCTTAATTAATGGTGCAATTGTTTTCCAGTACAAACTACAGTTCAGATGTTTCATGCTCGCCATGCCCACGAGGGGGCAGTATTTGACATCTTTCTAGAACAACAATAGCTCTGGTAAAGTGAACGAACCACTGTTCAAAAAGCTGTTTTTACTCCGTCATTCCATTCAGTTTCTATTATTTGGGTCACGGGCGAGGTGGAGCCAATCCCACATGACGAATGAATAGAAAATACACATTAAACCTATATCAGATTTTTTTCTTTCTAACTCGAATTGTGCAGGATCTAGGGTACATTTTTGCCTGATAGACTATGGTACACATTTATGTACTGTATATTCATACGATTCAAAATGTTTGTTAGTTTGAGCTTACTGTGGCAAAGCATTTGTCACCTGCTAAGAAAGCATCCGTTTCCTCTGTAAACGGATCTCATTATGGAGTACCCTGTGAAACACAAGCTCGACGACGTGACTGAAGAGAGGCTTTTGGGGCTCAGAAGCCCGCGGGGGATGAGTCCCATGAATCTCTCCAACTGTTTACAACACCGCAACATTAGACTTTCAAATTAGCGTCAGAAGGCTTTCTCGGGCGCAGCTGGTCTTCATCACATTTATTTGGAACACTTGTTCTTTTCTCAAAAAGCACGCACATCCATACTTGGCTGGAAGAACATTCGCTTAAAAATATTAGGGAAGTATTGTATTGGGATTTGGGGCACACCTATTGATGAATTCCTCAACATCAGATTGGACAAGTTATGCCTGAATCTTACTTAAACATGTCGGATCTAGTATCAATGCTTCCAACTTTGTTGTTCCCAGTGCATTAGGTTCAAGAAAAGCATACTTGGATGACTTCGAGTTGAAGTACAATCAAGCCACAGCCTTAATCCTAAACAAACAGCTCTAGGATGAACTGCAACAACAACATAAAAGCTGTTGTAAAGCTGAAAAGCGACAATTTCATTCCATTTTTGCTACCTGTAATGCCAGGTGTCTCAATATATTAATTTATATGAGAACCTCCAAAGTTGAACACAATTGATTGTGGTATACTGACTGACTCGCATATCGGAAATAATGTTAAGCAAATAAATTTGTTCTGGGCCAACAAAAAGAAAACCTTTAACTCCTCAGATACTTAAAGCATGACCGTCAACCTTCTAAAAATATATTTAAAAAAATAACAAAAATGCCATGGCAAAACATAAAGTACTCAGCCTTCACCAAAGCTTGTATTGCTGATGCTGTACTTACCCGCCACATTTTCCTATTTCGCACTAATTTTCATTTCCTGTTCGATGGTGAACACACACTTGTGATGTGATTGCGTCACAAAAAAAGAAGTTAAAGAAAAAGCAAAACCTTTTAAATGATTACTTGGCTGAAGTCTCTCACGACAGCTTTATTTGTTTGACTTTTGAGGCATATTTCCCCCGAACGTTTTCCAAATTGTACCATTTTGGGGCATCAACTACTGTAATTTACAGACTATAAGCTGCTACTATTTTCACCTGCTTTTAACTGTGCGTCTCAAATAATGATGCAGCTACTTTATGGATTTATAAGGGCAAACAAGCTTCATGCCACCAATATTTGCATCCGCCCTCGGCTATGTCCCATTTCTCAGAGGGGCTGGTCTCACATCGGGGAGCAGCGACATTACCGAGATACGCAGCCCGCGAGCGAGCAAGGTGCAGCCTGATGATGTGAGACAAAGCCTTCTCACGTGACGTTACAAAAAAGCCCCAGATATGCGCCAACCATCTTAGAGACGACAATGGAAAGTACTTCTTGCCATCTGTGGAACCCACTTTTATACAAAACATGACATTGGACATCGGGTATGTGTTCATTAAAAGTTCCCATCTCTCTTTAAATTTAGTGGGTGCAACATATAATCAGGTGCGCTCCAGGGCTTTCCAGTGATATTTTTGGATTTGTCATAATGGTTAGTTTTTATTTCATTATGACTTTAGTTTTTTTTATTAAGTTACGGGTAATTTTAATTGGTTTTTAGAGCATGTCATTTTTTTCCCCCGATAGTTTTTCGTTTTAGTTTTAGTTTTTTGTTGATTGCAAGATTTATATAAAAAAAAAAAACATGTCAAAGTATTGTGTAATAAAGTAAAGTCAATTATAATATTGAAACAACTATTTGACCTGCCTTTTTTTGTACGGACATACAGCAATACAAAAATAAATACATCTAAAATAAACTCTGAAAGCCCACGAAAACAAAGAATATTTTTTCTATAATTATACTTAATTTTAGTTACTGTTATAAACATACGTAGTAGTAGATGTAGTTTCAGTTCGTTTTCTTTTTTTTCTTTTTTTTTTCAAAAGCATTTTCGTCTTCATTTTATTTCAATCATGAAAATTGATTTTCAATTTTACTTTTAATCTTTTGGTGGGTTTTAGTTTCCGTTAACTATAACCTTGGTTCGTTCAATAGTCCGTAAATTACGGCATGTTCATAAAAATCACAGTTTACTCCTCGCAAATCCACATTCACAGTCAATATTTACACACAAAGGCCACATTTGTTCACATCTACTACCACTCTGTACATTATATTACACCAATCATAAATAATTACTGTAGCAACATGTTCATGCTTGATAACTTATTGCCAAAATACTGCACAAAAATGTCCGGGTGGCCTTTGTAGAACTGTGCTAGCAGACGTCTCCTTTCCTTGTTGGGCAGGTTGGGGTTCTCGTGGATTGTCCGCAGTAACGACCACAATTCCTCTTTAGTGTGTTTGTCTCCATTTTCCGAATAAGCCTTTGCGCTCTCTCTTGTGCAATATGTAGATCCTGAATTTACAGAGGGGAAGGGAATACAACAACAATATGGGAAATAAGAGTAAATATTTTGTTTAAATGAAGTCAAATAGATGATACAATGAAGTGAAATCTGCATACCTGTTACCATATCTGCATCTTTCCCGCAAACAATATTCTTTAATCTGTCACTGACCATCTTGTGTAGTGAAACAGGAACCTGATGGCAGTAAAATTGTTACTTTAGCATTAGATTTGCTATTTACATTTGTAATACAGAAACACCAACAAATAGTGTTTATTTTTTTATAACTGTATGTATGTACCTGTATTTATGTAGGTAGTTGTGCATGATACTCCATTATATTTACTTAAAGGGATGGTGGGGATGGCCCAAGTTCATTTTATATATTTTTTGATCGGGAAAATGAGAAGAGTTGTCATTTTCTATTTTATCAATAAATTTGGGAGAAATTAGGAAATAAGTAACTCCATGAATAACGCCCCTTGATAATGAGGAAAATGTCCGCGCCCCCTACCGTTTTAGATAACCCCGTTTTAGACAACAGAACTGTCAAAGCGAGCAATATTACCACGCTTGCCTTCCTCCCTTGACGTAGACCTCTGAGACCGAAAACAACATAAGACCAAAAGGGGGCGGGACAATATGTAGTAAATCTGATCACAAAAAAAAAGACCATAAATCACTACAGAGTCTTGTGGGGGAGGGGGGGCACTTTAGTACTGATGTCATTTTAACATGCAAACCTATTATATAAATGCGAATGTTAAGCTCATCCCAGTGTCCCTTTAAGTAATTTTTGGGATAAATTGTACCTGCCAGAGTAGTTTTAATGCATCATACTTTTCACTTTTGCTTGAATATTTTTGTTAGGAAGAACCGGTACTTTTACTCCCATTATATTGAGCAGCATTCTGCTTTCTACTTTTATTTTTATCTATCAATTATTGTTTGCACGACCCATTGTTTTGGTTTGTCATTGAGATTTTCTCTCGATGGACAAAAAGGGGCGAATTTTCCTGCTTAACTCATATTCCACAAATGCAATATTAATCAGAATGCTAGTTTAGACTATTGGAGGCCCACAGAACATATTATTGTAAATCATTTTGGGGGGGTTGACTTCCTGTTTAGGGAACTTAGAACAATGCATGTAACAACTAATTGTTAATATTATTGTTAATACCCCTCTGACAGTGCCAGTCAAAAGTGAAGATTCATACATTTATATCTCTTCTACTGGATGCCATGAGTAGGTGCCGGTCGGTGTACCTAAGGTTGTGACCAGTGAATGTGTGGCATTGAAGATGGGATGGAAGAATAAAACAAGTGAAAAGCACAAACAAAAAACGTGTGATTATCTTTCCTTCCGCTGCACTTCTCTTACATAACACTACGATTTATTGCCTGCTTCCTGTTGGAAAGCTCATCTTTTTTTCTTTTTTGAAGAGACAATTAGTTTTAAACTGTTCCTGATGTGCCTCGGAGATGAAACTCGTGTAAACAGCGTGCAGTCGTCCCCAACCGTCTAGCAGCTCTTGCTGAGAGCGTGATTGTTATCAAACATGACGTAAAGCACAACACTCACTTTGAACAGATCGCAGTGGTTGTCCATCATAAACAGAACCATAAGGTCCACTTTTCCTTTGGAGAGTCTTCTGCTGTACACGATGGCGCTGGAGAACGACCTCTTCACTGCCATTCGGTTCTCGATCTGAGGGATACACGTAGGGACAGTAAAGAACAGTAACTAAATACATTCCATAACTCCATCCTGGCTTTAAAAGTGATCTTAAGTAGCTCTTATTAAATGAGGAGTAGAAACATCAACTAGTTTGTTGGGTTTTTTTGGGGGGGGGTTGGGGGGGGGCAGACAAAAGACACTAAGATGGGAAAGAGTCAGGGAAAACATTAAAGGGGGGAAATCAACCCAAAGCTTGTGATCAAAGTTTTTGCCACATTAAATCTACTACAAAGAGTGTCACAAAAGACAGCAAAGGTGTCAGAGATTATATAAATTCAGAAGTAGAAGCAAGAAGTAATATACATACTCTATACTATGCACACGCACAAATGCACGTACCACACGCGCACGCACACTACCAAATACTACTACTACTTCTATTTCTCTCTGGAAAAAAATGTTTCAACTAGATAGTAGATAATCAATTATGCCTATCCTAGCAGCCACGCTGGCTTCCCCTCGGAAACATGGCAATGTTACTATACAATGCAATACAATTTTATTTCTATAGCGCATTTCATAACAGCTAGAGCTGTAACAAAGGCACACACCTCTTTGTGGAGTTTGATGTCCTGCGTGTTAGCGGCGATGGCCATGAACCTGAGCAGCCGCCGCAGCTCCTCCCTGCATCGAGAGTCCTGCAGCTTCAAGCTCAGCTGCAGTGCCTCCAGAGCTTGCTCCAGTTTACCGTTTACTGAGGTAACACCGCACATAGATAGTGATGACACAAGGCAGAGGGAAGCGGAACCTCAGGAGAAAAGCATACACTGAAGCTATAGTATAGATTTTCTGAGAGATTCTTTTTATCGTTTTTTTTACCAGAGATGGGCGAGTATCGATACCAGGTTGCGGGATCAGGCCGATACCAGCCTTATTTCAAGGTGTAGGGTACTCATGAAGCGTACTCGCCACTGATACTTAACATATTTTTTTCAAGAATATGTTCGATGCAAGCCCACCAGTTGAAACAAGGCGTTCTGATAAATATTGCGTTTGTGGAATAAGAGTTAATCCATCCGTTTTTAGCCATCTCTGGGTGCGGCCATTTTGTCACTTCTGTCGACTGAAAATAACATCACAACTGCTCAGGGCTCCGGTAACGACCAATCCCGGCTGACCTGTTTTACATATGTGACTGTCCAGTACGTGTTAAAGTAGAACTTATTTTAAGGTTTATAACTACCACAAACATCTATGATCATTTCCGTTATCCTGTCTATGGCATTTGACATTATAAATGACCATTTAGCTAGCGGACTTTCATTCATATATGTTTTGGTTTAACATTTTGGTGTTAAAATATACAATCTTTAGTTTTCTTAAGTTGTATGTCATGCTGCTCCGTGGGGGGTTAGAGTAGCAGCTGTTTGTTTTAGAATTACCATGACGGCTGTGATCCTTTCTGTTAGCCCATCTATGACGCTTCCCGTGATATGTTAGCATTAAGCTAAGGCAATTTCAATCATAAGATTTGGTTGAGTATTTAGGTGTTTGGATATACAGTTATTAATTCTCTTTTGTGTGTCAGTTTTACAGTGCACTTCAACTGGGAGTGACAAATAAATAGTATGCTTCACATCTTATTTCGAGAATCTCATTAGCATTATTACTGTTATATTTTTAACACATTTGAGTTTCAAGCATGTGGCAGGGAAAAACTGGTCCCTTTAGATTGAAAGTGGGTCTGTATTACCAGCTATAAACAGGTATTCACTGTATTTCAAAGAAGTCTTCTCACCAAGAAGCTCCGAAATGCCCGAGTGGATGTCGAACACGTGGTTGTTGAGGAGCGGCGGGTGCTCGGCTCGAGCGTAATGTTTCGCCAGGATTTCGTAGAGCAGCCTCTTACACTCGACGAGGTCCTTGGCGCAGCCGGCTAGACCTTTGCTGACCTCCACCACTTGATCGTCGGGGAGGAACTCCAGACAGTCTACTGCACCAGACATCCATTCATCTGCCCTGAGGGAGAGGAAGCAGTCGGGATTTGAAACTAGCACGGCTAAGTGATGTAAGCAGGAGATTTGAAGATCCATGCAATCCTCAAGAAAACATGTTGACTGACCCTCTCTTGGAGCTTATAACATAACCAAAATATTACAAATAGCACAATAACGCTAAACAAAACATCATTTGATATTTGTAAATGTTTTTTTTTTTATGCAGCGCTTGTACTGAATCCATTGTTTGTGGACAATGTTGTACTTGAACGTTTTGTAACAAAAAAATAAAATAATAATAATATTAATAATGTGCAGTGTGTTGTTTTGAGAGGTAGGCAACCAGTACGAAGGTACTGGAATAAACATTAGTCCGCAATTCTTCTACTACTTCTACTGCAACTAATTTTCTTTTAAACTCTGACAGTCTAAACGCCCTTTGGCAGCATGCTGCCTCTCACAGGTCAATTTTGGTACTACAACATCTGGTTTCAAGGCTCACACTAATGATTGTTGTGGAGATCCTATAAGCCATTTTTCCCTCAACATATGGAGTCTCGGTCTGGAAAATGCCGGTGTCGTCCAAACGAATGGCCAAAACACAATTCTTATACGTTGTCACTTAAGAACAGCCACTTACTGTGCCTCACTAAAGGCCTTGAGCACTTCTCTGTCCAAGTAGCCTGATGCCAACAGCAGGTCTGAGTCGCTGTCTACAGCGCGCAAAGAAAACCGCGAGGCGTCCTTGCCCTCCAGTAAGTTCTCCAGCAGCGGGAGCTCAATCAACTGCAGGAGCCTGCACACGGCCTGCTGGTGCCACACCTCAGTGACCACTGTGATGGAGAGCAATGGGAAGGTTATAAAAGTAAGAGATAGACGCATTTGTGAACTTGTGTACCATTTATCGTTTTGACAGCTACTTACGCTCTCGTGAGAGGCCTAAGTTGATCATCTGAGGAGTGATGGTCGAGTTTAGGTTGAGATTTCTCAGCACGTCCTCCACTGCTTTGCCTCTTCTTGCGGGGGAGTGCGTGGAGTAGGTCGGTACCTCTTGTCTGGAAGGTTACAGCATGGCAATCAAGTCGCAACGTTTGGATTGAGGTTATTTATTACAATCAAGACAAGATGCGGAACCTGCCTTGAACTGTTTCTGATCAATTATCATTACTTTTTTTTAACACAATATTTCTGTTAAGACCTGATTTAACCAATGTTTCCAGCACTTAAAGCATCGTAAAACAGATTTTTTTTTTCAAGTTCTCCAATTGTATTACTCACATTAGGTTCCAAATTTACAGGGAGCTGATATAAAAGTTACATAATGAAACTAATGACTGCGGTCAGCTGTGTCAAATCCAGTTCCAGAAAGGAATCACCCTGCCAATAGATAGGCTTTAACCACAGTTGTTTCTAAATAAGCTCCCTTACCTGCCGGTTGAGTAGAAATGGACCTGGATTTGACATCTGCTCAGAGTATTTGCGCTGAAAAGCGGGACCAATAAAATTAGCTAATTCTCGGAAAGAATTCATTTTGGACTCTCTAGTTTTCAAAGGAAGCCATGTTGGATGTGTGATGATTTCTGAAGAAGAAAGTGCAGTGATGGGTCTAAGCCCTGTTATGAATAGAAAAACGTGTGCAACAAGATTGGCGCAAAGCACTACTTTTCTATTAGACAGTGCTATGGCCAGTCTCAATGGAGCTCTTCCCCTCACTTCACACATGGTTCCTTGATACCAAAACACCACAAGATAGCGCCAAAGCAGCTTTGATGTTAGATGAGCACAAAATCTGCCAAAAGCGTATTATATTTAAGTATATTATTAATATAAGAATATTTTACTACCTTTCACGCAGTGGACTGTAGCTGTTCTTGTTCCTGCTTATGCCTGGAGAGTCATAGCCGCTCTCTATGGTTACCGTGGAGTTGGACTTGGTGTTGTTCAGTGGTGACAAGCCCGTCTGCGGGCTCGGGAACCTGTACAAACTACAGCTGCTGTCCTCAAAAGCGTCCCGCTTCTTTTCCTTGCCAAACACTTTAACGCCCACCGGCTGAAAGACCTTCGAGTCCATCAGGGCCTGACAAAGTCGGACGGCTTTCTGGCGAGGGACCGCCTCGTCACCGAAGAAGCGATTCAAGGTGATGTGCGTCAACACGGCATCCACGGCCTCAGAGCCCAGAAAGCAGTCCTCGTAGGACTTGAGATTGTGGCGCCGCCGCTTGACCTCCACGTGAGTGTGGAGGTTGGCGATGATGCTGCTCCAGATTTGGGTGGCCCGGAATGGCTTCCCAGCCATGCCTCGCTCTGCAGGACGGAAGACAGGAGTGTTAAAATCATAGCTGAGTGTACTCTTTCGTCCGTAATACCTCCCTGTCCAATGAAAAGCATGTATATCCAAATGTAATATTTTCATTTTATTCATGTTAGCCCGCGTGCCTGTTCTAAAAAAAAAAAAAGATCGTCTGTGATGGGTCACTATGATTTCCTAGGAATGTTGTAGAAGTCATCATTTGAAAATGTGGACATTGGTAGAGATTGAAAACAAGTGCATATTGATATTTATGTTTCCTAATTATTGTCAAAAATCATTAACATGATCAGTGTCTTCACATAAAACGCAAAAGGAGTAGCTCTCCATTTCGAAAGCGTTGGTGAACTAGACTGCTAGAGGGAGTCTGCCTACCACTCGCTGTGCTCGTACCACTTAAGAATCAGTCTGAACAACTACTGTACATTTAACTGCTTTATCAGCCAAAATAAGGGCACACTATACACAGCAGGGAACCAAATTTGGTCATTAAAACATATCAAAATTGATGCCATGAGCCTCACTAAGGCAGTACAACAATATGATTTCTCCCAGTCAATCAGAAAAGAAAGAATAAGAATAATAGAACAAGTTATCATTCCGTGCAAGAAAACTATACTTATCATTAGCATCAATGGAACAGTTCACCATGCTACCTTTTGGGTCATACACATGAAAAATAAATAATGCTGAATTTAAAAAATACATTATAGGTACAGTATTTAAAATTTGATGAAAACTCACCGACTGAAAAGGATGAATTACTCTTCAATATTTTACTAAAATAAAAAACTAAAATGTATTGAGAATACGAACAGCCTGCTGGAATAAATTGTGTTGAGTTCGGCGAGTTCATTAGAAAGCAATGTGGTTCTTCAAGGATGACAAGACAATATACCGTACATACTGTTAGACCTCCCTTACAAGAGATGTCCTAACATTGTATTCCACAATGTGGGTGGTCTTCCTTGCTCCTAACACATGCACCAGACTGCACCACAGGTCAAACAGACCATGTGCAGTTGAGATCACCGCAGCTTGGCTTGGAACGACAAACACTTAACTGGTTTGAGTAACCTTGTTGCGATGGCGGTAAACAAGAGAACAACGAGCACCATTTTTGTGTTCCTGGCAAACAGCATGGAGCTGTTGTACAGAAATGATCAAGAGGCTGAAGTGTAGCTAGCTCCGCCCCGTAGGTGAGTGTTTCACAACCAGTATTGAGTCAAGGCACTAGGGGGAAAACTATTAATCAAATAATTTGATTACAAAAAAAAGTTGATGTCTGCGCCTCGAGGTAATAAGGGTAATAATGTACATTTCATTATCTTATTTAATATTTCCTATCACTGCTAGTTAGAACATATTGTAAGCCCCACACAAGCGGTCAAGGATAAACACAGCCATCGATGCACTTTCAATCACTTGGGGAACAAAAAGTAGTGACAGGCAGTCACCCGACACACTGACCGCAGATTCGAAGAATCGATACGCCAATCAATCACTGGTACTGCTTGGAAAGCTTTTGCCTTAACCAACATCGAACAATTTCGATTCCATTTTATCAGTGGTGGAAAAGCATCTAAACTATAATATGTCATAAGAAAAAAACTAACAACCCTCTTAACTGCAAATCTCATTGGCCTGAGCTTTAAAGTGAATTGTCTTAAAGAGTGTGTGTGTGTCATCACAAGAAAGCAGAGTGTCCCTTCATGAGATGTCAGCATAGCTTTCATGTCGCCACAGGGAGCATCTTAAGCCAGTTGAGCAAATGTTAGGGGACGGGGGGTGGTCAGCAGCCTGGGGCTATACATCACTGTCCCTGACGGTAGCAGCGCCGCTCTGTGTTATGACAACACAACATGACAAATGCTATTATGACCCATCTGTGATAACAACAAGAAAGCAGACGCATCCAGGTGAACCTGATAAGAGTTAAAGTGGAACCTTGGTTAATATTACAGTCAGGGTGTGGCATATTTGCTAGTTTTTTTTGAAGACAGGTGATACTTCTTCTTGATGTTTTATGTAAATTCTAACAGATTAGCATTTGTAGTGGTGCGTTGAGATATAACTGACCCGACTTTCAACTTTTTCAAGATTAGTCATCATTGGCATGATTTTTTTTTTTTTGGGGGGTTGACTCGCAAGCAAATATTTGAGATAGGGGTCCCGCACTTGACTCACGTCACGACAAGCAGCAGTTTGACAAATGGTGAACAATTCTTTTAAAAAATGGGTTTCAAGTTGTTTTAGTTTACTGTCAAACTAAACATAAAACAAAGAGGATTGCACGCTGTGTATTTAGAACAACCCCATAATTTTGCCTCAATACATTTAGCTTAATGCTCGCAAACGACTCATAACGCCATTGATGGTAATGACAACTAGCATCTGAGCAAATGATATTTAAAAACAAATGGTGGAGCAACATATGTAGACAGAAATGAAAATAATTGTCACGCGCATATATAATCTTTACCCTTTGCAAAAAAAAATAATAAAGAATAATAGTAATGCAACTTACTGTGTGAGTTGTGAATATCTTCTTCGTGTATGTCTATGTCTGTATTATACTGCCCCCGGGTGGCCAAGGTGTGCACTCCAAAAGGAGCAGTACACTATCCATTGAGTTTAAGCAAAAAATATGGCAAAAAAAAGTTTCATTCTTTACATTCTATTTAACTATATCATTACTCTGTGTTTTTCCTCGGAGTGTCATTTTTCTTACTCTAACATTTCCATTCGTTTCAATGAGGATAGATGATTTGAGATGTCATTGTTTTGAGTTATGAGGGTGTTAACGCAACAAATCCAACTCATATATCAAGGCACCACTGTACGGTACAGCAACAAGCCACAACCTTAGGTACACCTGCACTATTTAAAGCGACCCAACGCAAAAAAACTGTACGAGACATTTTGCCTTTACAATTGCGTTTCGGTTCTCAGCTCTACTTATTTATAGAGCCCTTTCACATTAGCTGTACACAAAACATAAAATAATCATAATAATACAATCATAAATAACCAAACAAAATCTTCTCTTCCACTCAAAATACACCGGAGCTCCCTTCACATTGGCACTTCACATACTGGAGTTGCATACGATTTGATTGACGTTATACAATATACTACAACCTGAGCAATGAATAACGTTTTACTGGACATTGAGTCAGTGACTTTTGTTCTGCAAGATCTTGTTGATTTTCATGATATTGCGGTAGTAGAAGGCGTATCAGATACCACACTATACGAACAAACATTCATGCATACAGTAGACAGATACTGTAGATACAGATACAGTAACAGTTCATGCAAAGCGCAGAAGTAAACCGTCTGCGTTCTCATTAGAATGCAGACGATTCAAGAATCACACGTTTTAAGATTAAAATCCTTTCAATTAGAAATTAGGGCCATCTGGATAACCACAGGACTCCCTGGATTACTAATTACGGCATAAATCCGGATCTGATCAATTTCCATTAACCCTTGTTAAAGACTGAAAAAAAACAGAAAAGGCTGTAGCAAGAGGAAGGGTGGTGGGTATGGGGTCATGCGTGGGTCAAAACAATGCAGGGAATCCGGCTGTGCTCTGTCCCTCTTGTTGCACACACTGGACTAAGAGTTGAAACCACAAAGTTCGACATAACGGTGGTCTGACGCCGGCCCAACAGGGCCACTTCAAATTTTTAAGCCACGGCAACCGAAAATGTCTTTTTTTCCTTTGGACCAAAGGACTTTTGGCACCAGAAAACCCGCTATTGTGATGACGCAAGAACAGGAAAAAAATGGCACATGCTCAACTCAATAAAAGGGCATGAGTTGGGGTTAGCCTCGTGTCACTAGCTAGCCCGATCACAGCTAGCGTTAATAAGCGGGACGATTGGAATTGAACAACAAGAGCAGTGACGGAAAGTGATGCTTCATATGCAATTTATTATATGTCCAATACTAATTAGACGAGGATATGAGGGCCTATGAAAACTTTATTCATCATAAAGGTTTTAGGACACCACCCATCAACACCAAGACACCTTACTGCACCGTTGTAACACGTTACAATATGGCATACAACCAGTCTCGCAGAAGCGAAGCTAATGGCGAGTGACAGCTTCAATCATTTGTTTTTATTTGTTTTTATTTGTTTCTATGACGAACCATCAAAATACGTCTTGACATGAGAACGGTCAGTGCCACCATTCAACTAATTAATAAATTATATTGGGAATTGTTGGAATGCTAAGTAAATATTTTATAATTTTGTAATTAATTTACTATTTGAAGAATTAATTAATGTGTGCAATTGCAATGCCTTGATTTTAGTGAGGTTAGTCAACCCATGAATGCTATTGTACAGTATAAACATGCTAAATATAAAATATTCATTATATATTATATCATGAACATACATTGCCAGTATCGCTCTGACAGCGCCACACAACTTCGCTCATCCGACACCCAAAAAGACTTAATGTTGGACCAAGAGCCGTCCATTTGAAATGATTGCAGACTTATTATTGTTGTGATTGGGCAGGTAGAGAGAGCGCAGCAGTGTTTACGCACAGCAGTGCGGGTAAATAATTGCAGAGGGAGACAAATGCCATCAACACAAGAGGCTTTTTCCCCCCTAGTGAATATCACAGCACTAGGGCCTTATTATCATCATCATCATCATTATAACTGCAGTAAATAGTCTAGTAGGACCTCAAGCATGTTGTCAAGCAAGCACATGGCATCAGGTCATTAACAGCAGGTGTGCAGATAATCTTCATTCCTTTAGCATGCAAGAACAAGTGAGATTAAGCTGCCAAGGCAAACTGTGGACTCGCTGCCATTGGCCTGCTTACGTTTGAACCCTCGCATCAGGAGCAGGTGTGTAAAGGCACTTTTACCTTGTGTCACCTGTGTGTGTTTTTTTTTTTTTTTTTAATAGCCCAAGCTAATAATGAGTCACACAACGGCAGCATTGGTCAGTTTATGACACAGGATTACAATACCCAAATAAATTTAAAATATAGGCAAATAGTAACGTATTGTATAACAGCAAAGGTGGACTCACTATTTGGCTGCATGCAAATAGAGTCAAATCAATCACTTGTTTGGCTTCAAGTGAGCTCTCTTTAGTGAAATACAATACAATACACTACAGTACAATTTTATGTAGCGCATTTCCCGACAGAATACTAATTTGCTGTTCATAGCTGGTTCATAGACTTGTGTGAAAAGTGCACTGTACACCTTACCACGTATTGTGCTCTTTTGTGACTCTGCGTTTCACATCAGTTTAGCAATTAGCTTCTCCATCTTCTCAAGTTCTCTCTTTTTGCTCTGTGGGTTGCACGCTAACTTACTCCTCGTCCGCCTTTAGTGATAGGGCTACTTTTGTGTATCTTATTTGCCAACAAGAAGGCGGGGACCAGCTCGTAGCTGCCGGTGCAGCACAAGTTAGCCTCTCGCACAAGTTACCCTCTCGCCTTGAGTTCGAGAGCAGCCGGGAAAGGGAGGATGGGTGACTGTGTAGGGTGGACGCAACGCTTTTTTTAACCAGCGAAGAGCTAATTGCTTACCGTGACCTGTCTATGAATAGCATCTCGCCTCTGATTGGTCATCTTAGCGGTATAAGAGCGCTTAAAAAAAAAAAGCGCAGCTTTGAGATCACAGAATCGCATAGTGTGAGATCACACTTTTGATCCCACAACGATTTTGTTCAGCTGTAACATACAAGGTTAAACAGCTTGTGCATCATGATTAATTGACTGTGATTGTGTGCCTCCATCCAGTCTGTGTGGCTTGGCCACCTGGGCACAGTATGAGACCTTCATAAGGATATACATATACACAACAGTCATTACTCCTCAGTGAACTGTAATAATATTTTCATTCTTTGTAGAGGAAAAAGAATATATGCCAGCAAGTATTGTTGTATTGTCTGTCTACATATGTTGCTGCACTGTTAGTGGCTACTACTACTACTAATAATGATTATTATTATTTTAATGATAAAATTCTATTCTATAATAATAATAAGAATAATAATTATCATTAAAATAATAATTGTTATTATTAGCAGTAGTAGTAGCACACACAGGCTTTGGAGTGGTGGGTCGAAGTGGTTTGTTTACTGTCTTTTATGCAATAAAATGTTTTACTACTACTACTAATAATAATAATAATTATTATTTTAATGATAAAATTCAATATTCTATAATAATAAGAATAAGATTAATAACTATCATTAAAATAATTATAATAATAATAATATATTATTATTATATAATAATAATTGTTATTATTAGCAGTAGTAGTAGTAGTATTAGTGTTATTGTTATGCTTAAAGGGTTATGAAACTGCAACAAAGATGCTATTAAGTAGGCCGTCTGTGGCGTTTTACATGTTAGCACTATAGGCGGACGTTCCTAAGGCAAAGCTATGTACAGTAGTTGTTTTGACTGTAAAATTTAACTGGGAGTTTCATTAAATTAAATAGCTTGAAGCCTCTTCATTTTCGGAATTGTTCACACTATTTGATAAACTGCTGCTTGTTGTGAAGTGACTTCAGTTGAGTTTAATGCGACTATACAGCGCTCATCTCTTAAATTTTTGCTTGTAAATCTAAACAACCCAAAAAAATCATCCCAACAACAGTTCATATCTTTAAAAACTCGCAAGTCAGGTCTGTCTCGATTAATGATTTGAACAATCGTATGTATTGTTCTAATTAGCAAAAAAATATATTTTCACGATCACTCAGAGTAGTAAAAATTGCGAAATGACGCACGCCTTGGGTATAAATTGAGTGAACCAAACTCAGGTGAGCACGGAAAATTACCTTTTGAATCAGACAGACAACTCAATCAATCAATGAATGAATGAATCAATCAATAAACAAAAATTGCAATGCAGAGCGTTTACCTGCTGTTCGCTCCAGTGACAGATGCCATGCACGCCTCCTCTACTTCTCTTCCTCACTCTCAACAAAACTGACTCAAAGTCCTGCACGCGTCTCCGTACCCCAAAACTGTCTCCTCCCCGTCATTAATTATTCATGAGCTAGTCAGCCCGCCTCCGTCATGGCGGATTCCGTGAGAAGGAGCTCCTCGGAGCTTTCTGGATAGTGTAGAGAAATCTCGATAATAGGTTGCCGTTTATTTACGACCTTCCAAGCTACAGTGAATTACATAACCAAAGATTAAGAAGGCTAAAACAAAAAGACTCGTTATTAAAATAAAGTAGAACACACTTTTAATTTGTAATTGCTGGCATTCTCTCAAATTTTCAACTAGCGTTTTACTTGAAATTACTGCCCTAACTGTCCAAGAACAGTTATCTGATAAACAAATTGAGCATTTCATTATGGTTTACCTGAACAATGTAACGACTCGAGCTCCATTAAGTAGTACAAGAGTTATATCCCAAAGATAATAATAATTTATACTATTTTCAGTGGTGTAAATGATTGGCCTCATACCAACAGGTGTGTCTGATATTTGGGTTACCATTTTTTTTTTTGCTATGAGGGGTGCAAATATTAGAAACAGCCCTCAGTATAATTTGCAATTCTACACCACTACAAGCTACAACCACAACAACATATTGTAAAGTTAATACCTCTCTGACATGAATCTATTAACTATTTATATAATATCAACTATTGATTTTACTGATCAACAAACACGGCCAAATTTAGTTTTCAAAGGTCCATTTTGATCCATGTGTTCTCAATGTAAAGCAGCGATCCTCAAAGTGTGGTACATAATGTACCACATGTGGTACACTGGCTCCCTTGAGTGGTACGTGAAATAATCATTGCCTACATTCCAGTTCAGTTTTCGTTAACTTTTCAGTGCATTACGTTTGTATTTATTTTTTTTAAGAAATGCTTTTATAAAAACTATTATTTAGGTACAGGTTGTAACACTGTATTCTGATGTTGGTCATGATATTGGTACACGAGCTAAGTAGGCGGCTGTATTTTATTTTCTAGGTGGCATAAATCGTTTTAAAACCACTGAAGAAATGGATGCCACACACATACCGGTGGTTGCTCAATCTGATCTGGGATCAGCCACATGCACAAGTCAGTCCCAGTCATGAGGAGTCCATCCACTGTCCACATCCGGTACCAATATCATTCATGTTGTGACCACGTGACATCTGTCTTGTGTGGTAAGTACTCTGACAGTGGTAACAAAATACTGTAAATTGACACTTTGAACTGAATGTCGCTTAACTGAGTAGAACGTGACTCGAGTACAGCACACACAGGCTTAAGAGTGGTGGGTCGAACTGGTTTGTTTACTGTCCTTTATGCAATAAAATGTTTTACCCGAGGCAATGTCATTGAGAGAAAGACCACAGGAAATCCCCCAAAAATGTGGCTTTTGTAAGCTTAGTAAACACAAGAGAATTCTCAGCAGACAAACATGTTGTACATTATCAATAAAATATGCCAATGTATTTGCTTAAAATTATACATTTTCTTTGTCTATGTAGATTCTCAGTCATCCAGGTCACAATAATATAATCATCACAAAGGTTGAATTGAGAACTGGACAATTCTTGTTGGTGTACAATACCCCCACCCCACCCCCAAATATGACTGAGGCAACTATCACTCTTAGGATATGTAGATTTCCACAGAGGCGCCCCACTCACCTTCTTTGCCGTCCCAAGTTTGATGAGGTGCTTCTATCCGTCCGCATGTCACATCCACACCTTAGAGGAAATGCAACTCTGTCTTTAAGAGCGAGAAGTCAAGTGGTTTAAAGGAAAACAGGTTTCACAACTTTCCCCGAGAACACCCGCATACCTGTAAGCATGCCAAAAAGCTGAAGGGAAAATAATTTAATACAAACACAAGAAAGGCGGTAGTCTGGTTAATATGAATAAAATGTAATCATTAATGGCCTCTTTCTTTCTTTACCTGCAAACAGAAGCCCTGACTTTTTTTGCCTTGTTTTCATTTGAATGCAAATCAGCCCTACGCAGCCCCTGCAACTATTAACTTACTGGAGGGCTACATACCAAGGAATACTACACTGCTCTCGCGCTTAAGGAAGCAAATGTGATAACTTAAAGTAAAAGACTCTTAGCCCTTTGATTCCTCTCAGCTAATCAGTGGAGAATGAATTGAATAACGATAATAAATGCCCGTGTTACTGACGTACAATACAATTGTGTCTTCGTGCACCACATAGCAGCTGAAGGATAGCACATTTTTCCTCCTCATAATCTTCACACCAATGTTGACATCAAAAATGTAATTTTATAAGAATGTTTTGTGTTTTCAAAAGTGTTGCAATCATTACAAGACCAAACTTAATCTTTCTAGAATCGAGTTGTCGGAAAGGAAGTAACTGGGTTCAAAGTGATGATAGACTTGAAAGGGTTGAAGGAGAGTAGCTTGCTGCTTTCTCTGTAAACAACGCAGAGACAAAACTCAAGAGGAAAAAAAAGTCAAAAAAATATAATCCTTTCAAAGATAAGTGATAGAACTTCATTCTCCAAACATTATGCCTATTGTTCTGGTATCTTTATATACACCTTTATTGTATATAAAGCAATGCCCCCCAAAAAAGGTATGGGGGGAGTAATTGATTTTTCAATTTATGATGACACAATATGACACTGTAAATGGAAAATGGCTATAATGGCAGGTACACTATAGAGGACAAAGTTGTCAGTTCAGATCATTTGCATCAGGAGGTGAGCTGCGCGGACTAAATGTATGTTAGAACTTGAACATGACCTTTAAAATGTAATTAACCTGTCACTGGAACATACTAAGATTATGACGTCTTTTCCCACACGGTCCTTTTCACATAGTCTCCATAGGGATCCCCCGCGCCTCTCTTCTCCCACTTTGGGAACAATGTAGCTCATTACAATTTGTGTAGACAGAAGTCCAGCATCTGTCTCAACCAGTTGGACCAGTAGCAGAATGGCGGACTGGTTGGCTGCTGTCCGCCCCCCACCAGAGGACAGAGGCTCTCCTCACATCAAGCACAGACACACGTTTGTTTCTCAAAGGGCTGACAGTCATTTTGCGTGATGGCTGCGCTATGACGGTCATGTTTTATTCAACGGACAGTGAATAGTTTGACGATGAGAACACCGAGGGACAGCATAACTCACGTAACCCAGTGTTGGTCCATCAATGTACCTCAATAACAGCCACAATTAAAAGAAAAAAACATGGATTGTACATGCAGTTGTGTCTCTTTTTACTCTCCACACGAAACTGATTGTTTTACAGAGCAAGCTGCTCCTCTTAAATCCTTTCAAGTTTATCATCCCTTTGAACCCAGCCCCTTCCCTTAAATGTACAGGTTTCTGGTGAATGTCTCTCCCTTGTGGGTCACCACACATGTACTTAAATGAATTGGAATTCAAATGTAGAAGCCCATTCAAATCATGAATTGAAACTGTTATTTTAAATAAACAGCAGGGAGTACACATTTTTGTCCACAAATGGTAATTTTCTGTAGTCGCACACCAAGCGATGCGGACAAATATGAATTAACTTGACAATCACAAACAAATGAGTAAGCAATTCACACACACACACACTTGGCGATTGGCTTTTTTTTTTTACTGCAAGGGAAAAATTCAGAGTTCTGATGTGCTTATCGGAAAATGTTTTATTGAACCACAAACAACGTGGTGCAACAATAAAAAATTTTTTTTAAAAAAAGGCCAATTGCAGTGGCCAGTGTAGCTATATCATAATACAGAGAAAGGAAACCGATGAAGAATGAGGATATAAGAGCAGCTGTTGGCAGTGATTCATTGACTGCACATGTGCATTTGGAGGACAGCGACTCTCCACGCTTCACTTTTTTGCCACAGGTACATATGAAATTATACAGTTAAGTATTATTGCAAATTGTATCGGTGCAGCCAGTCGGCAGCCAGCTCGATTTCGCTTCATACCGGGTCATGTAATTTTTGTTGTGAAGCTCATGTGATGCAAAATGGCATTTTTGATTTGGGCGTTCACCTATGTTTCAAATGTATTTCTAGCTATTGTTACATGTATTCACTTTAAATATGATCTTGTCTTTCTATTACTGTACTATATTACAAGTACTTCTACTAATGCATGTTTTACTGTATGCATCGCTCTCTCAAACCCATTTAGACGGATGGCTGCCCCTGCAATGTTACAGTTCAAAGTTTATTCTTCTTAAAGAGTTTTTTGTTAGATGTTTGCCACCATTGCCGAAGTGCTTGCTCTAACGGGAATCTGTTGGGTCCCCTTATTACAGTAAATGAGGAAACAAATTTGGGGCATGTAAATTACGGTTATTTTGAGATGTTCTTCTATGTACTTTCATAGAATGTTCCTTCACCTCGCTGCATAGTTATACCTCAAGAATGACCTAAAGTTTGCCCGAAATGGTGGTTTAGCCTACTTGATGGCAACAACTTCCACACAGAAAATAAATGGCAAAGTAATACATGTGGCACTTTATTTACATCGGTATCTTGAGAAGACCAAGAATATTTGATAGCATAAAAGTGACTTTAAAAATTGCCCATTATCAGTAAACAATGAAAAAAGTAGTGAATATTTACTTCTGTGAAAAATATAAATCTATTCATCATTAAAATGTGAGCTATGCAAAGTATAAAGACAGCTGTATTTCACCTCGGAAAAACAATATTCATAAAAATGACTCTTATAAGGAAATGTTGAACTGTATAGTAGATACCGTATTTTGTTAGCAATACTCCCACCGCCTTTATTATTATTTTTTTATACAAAATGTACACTATATATATATCATGAATAACCACGTTGAGTTGGCACACTATTAAAAAGGGGATGTTTTACAAACAGCAAACAGTATATAACTACGGTTAAATATATATTTTGTATTACAATCAATAGGCTTGTCTGTATTTGAACCTACTTATCGAAACAGTTGATTGAGGGCTCGTTAGATCCGTCAGCCATCTAATTTCTACCGCAATCTACCATCAATAATAATCTGGCTAAAAAAATAGAAACTATAAATCTATAATCGCGTCCAATAAAAAAGGCTCTGTGGCAACAAACACAGACTGAGAGGAGCTTATTGGGGAAAAAGTTCCCAAAACAAAGCCCTTGTCCTCTCTTGGTGCTTTCTGAAGAAAAGGAGAAGACTAGTTTCTATCGGTCTTCATATTAACCTCAGTTACATAGGAGACTCTGACATCTTTGCCGCAATGGCACCATATTACTTAGTATCCTCGTGTGGTTTAAGGGCAAGACATGAAGGTTTCTCAAGTGTTTTTGGGATCTGAGGCTGTTCATCGGCAGGCCTGCTGCACTTGATTTATCAGCTCCCCAAAACGGTCAAAGAGCCCCTCCAGCCAAGCCCCATTCCGCAGGCAGTTCTGAACGGTTTCCTCCTTACCCAGCTCACCCGCCTGCACGCGCTGGGTAGCGATCTGGAGAACAGATAGCAGGATGATAATGATGGGCTGCCAAAAAGCAAAGATCTACAACAAGCGTCTCACCTCATCCTTACACATGAGGTATGTGTGGTACTTGTAGTGCTGTAGAGAGTGATAAAGAGAGAACCACTGGGTTTTCTGTTGGTCCACTGTGTACTCCTGCACAAGCAAAAAGACACGGTGTAAATTATGTGCGATTGCACCCTCTGCTGGACGGACTAAGTGTGCAGCCATAAGGAGTGCCAGGTGACATATGGTACAGTGAATGCTATTCTCCTATATTCTCAGTTTTGCATTTTAACATTCACCTCACCCCGCATATTTTTTGAGGAACCTATCTTCCGTTAAGCACTATTCTACCCAACAATTAAGAAAATGAATTTAAGTGTCGTACTTGTGGCACTTCGTTAGGCATTTTGTCAGGCTTCATGGTCTTCTTGTTGTAGGCCATCCCACCAAGTCTCACTTTGAAAGCAGGTGTTTCCCCATCGTTTTTCAGCTCCGTGACCACCGAAATCTCTGGGAAGCCGTCCAGTGCCGTCTGAAGATAGAAAACGGGATTTTTACAATATACAGGCAAGTTAAATGTAGAGTTGCGTGCCTTCAGTGTAGTGCCGCAAAATGCTTGTCGGCAAAGAGGTCTACTGGAGGAGATGCAGTGTAATTAACAGCAAGAAGAAGAGACAGAGAAGGTCCCCAATTAATTTCCAGTAATAGACGTACCCACGTAGCGGACAGAATACATGTGCGAGCTGAGTACTGTTGTATGCTCTGTTTGTATGTGTTGCTGCCTCACTGTTATCAACTAACAGTAACAACCGAACAAAACCCACCTTGAGGACTTGCTCAATGTGCAGTTTGTGAAGTAAGCGTTTTTTATTGTCGCTAATTACGCTCTCCATCCTTCTCACATGTGGCAGCAGCAGCTCATCTGTGGCCGAGACGGGACAGGCAAAATCACACCCCCCAACATGGGGAAACCATCTTTTCCATATGCTTAGCCGAGAAGAGTCTTTTGGCAATTTACCATTGGCTCGTTCAAGTTCTGTAACCACATCTTCATCGAGGGCAACGCTGACGAGCAGCTCCACAAAGCTCCTGAAAGTCTCCTTCATAGTTCGTGTGTTGAGTCGTGACGCGAAAGGCACATGGGGGTTTAACTCTGCCAGAGTAAGACAAAGAAGCAACAAACCATTTGGGACCACAATCCTGTCCTGATTCAACCTCCCAATCTGAGAAGAATTAAAATGCTTCTTTACCATCGTCTTCTGCGGATGATCCCGAGGCAGCGGGTGACAACGCCTCCTTCCATTTTCTCCTCTTCTTGGGCGGGGGCTCTGCTCTCGGCTTGAGTGGTTTGGGACGAGGCTTTTGGCTTTGAGATGAGGGGAAGGGGCCGGCTGTCAAGCCCAGCAAAGTCTTCACTTGAATACCCCTGTGAAGCAGACCAAAGGATGACATCGCCGAAGCGCCTCCAACTCTTCTCAAACCTCTCAAGTCTGCAGCGTTAACACACCTTAGCGAGTTCATGGGCTTGCAGCGTGGCTTCCGACTGCACACTCGGACGTATTCCCTTTTGTTAACTGTGTCCAGAAACTTCACATAGACTCTTTGGTACATCGTTTTAGCATCACCAAAGTATCCAAGATACTACACACAGAAAACAAAACATGTTGAATTCGATTCAACTAGAGAGGCGTAGTCATAGATGACCATAATAATACTCAATTGACCAACATTTGCGATACACAAGTGGACAAAAGACAAATAATGATTAAAAAAAAAAAAGGGATATAATTATCAAAATTTGATTTGATAAAATTGTTTTGCCTATTTGCCCCCCCAAAAATAAATGAATAAAAAGACATTGTGCATTTCAGCCCTCGATATGCGGTTGCGTCAAGAAATATGACAATACAATGACAGATGTTGTTAACTTTGTGACACTTATTTGGGTAATGCATGCTTACTCACGCTGTTAGTAGCGGAGAACACGCGCCTGCCGTCTCTTAACTCGGGCACAAATTTCTGCAGCAAAGCCTTCTGGACTTTCCAGATGGCGGGAGGCTCACTTCCTGCACGCATTGTCCCCTGGTAACATCACACAATATATACAGTATTTATTCAAACACTGAAAGAAGTCAAATACTGTATTTCTGTCAATTGGGGCATTCACTTATATTGAATTCAAATTTACTTTCTTGAACATTTGCAATTATTTGAATACCTTCAAGGTCTCAATATCCTCATTCCTCACAACAAACTCGTCTCTCTCCCGGTACATTCCTTCCCCGCCACTGTCCGACAGCTCCTCGTCAGTCAGTCCCTCGATGGCCACACTGACCAACTGAACGGCGAGCTGGCCGGGCGCCGTCGCATTGGGCTCCTGCTTGATCGCAGACGTGCTTACTGCGGCCACTGTGGTTGGCGTTTGAGCAGCAGTGGGTATTAGTGGCAGCCGGGTGTCTGTGACGCTGAGTGGCGCTGTGAGAACTGGGACTGGTTTTGGCACCATACTGGGGACGTGGTTATCTGCAGGAAGATTAAACACGCCGGTATGAAATAGTTCCTCTCATCATTGAAATAAATGTCTTCAAATGTCCAGACCTGCAAGAACATTTGATCAAGCCTACCATGCAATTCTACACTTAACCCACAAATGCTCATAGCATATATTAACATGCGTTTTGTCATAGGTTTAGTATTGACTTAACAGAAACTGAAGTGGCTTCCTTCCTAGAGTCCAGCTTTACCTAATACTGACAGTCGCATTCAAATATAGTGTTACAATACCTGGCTTGGCTTTCTGTTCCGAAGGCTCATCAAGAGCAGAGAGCACTGAGCTGATACTGTTCCTCAGTGCCTGGTTTCTTCCCGTGTGCTCTTCTTCGTCGGAACTAAACGACGGCAGTGTCTCCAAGTTCTTTTGCAGCTCTTCATCCAGACGTTTCTGCTGAGAGCTCGCTACCTGACTTTGATGGAAAGCTGGCAGAGTCTGAACACACAGAGGTGGTGGAGGTGGTGGTGGTTTGGCCAAGGTCGCGGGCTTTTTGGAGCGGCTAACAGTTCTTGAAGGACTTGGGGAGTACTGCTGTTTGGGGCCAGATTTGATGAAGTCCAGGAAAGAGCCAATGAAACCAGTTTTCACCTCTGGTTGTTTGGCTTCCACTTCGCGAATCTTCTGCCTGATCCTTTCCTGCTGAGGACAACCGTCATACACACTTTGTGAAGCCGATGGGCTGGCGTCGCCGCCCTTGGAGTTAAGCCGCTTGGTCTGCCCAGTACGCTTGGCTGGTTTAGATGTTCCATTGTCCTCCCCAGAAGCCTCTGGCCTTGTCAAAGCCTTTGAGGCGACTTCCTTCTTGGGGACATCCTGACATCCCATGCTTTGGCATTCTATGGCGTCGCCCTCAGTTTTAATACACTTTGCATGAATTTTGACACTGCTGTGAAAACCTGAGGGGTCGTAAACATGCCCTGCTGAGTGATAGTTGTTTTCAGAGCTGTCCCCATCCGTCTTTGTGTTGAGATCAGAACTGTTGCTGTGGTGAATGGACTGCCCTTGGTGGTCTGTAGAGATCTGTGCACGATTTAGTGTGATGTCCATGGAGTGAGAGTTAGCGTCTGTGAGGATCGTCTGTTGAGCTGTTGAGAAACTAGGTGACATTTGTGTTATATCCACCGTCTGAAAGGGATTCTTGGCATCAACTGGACTTGCCATCGCTGCCATTTGAACTTCTGCGGAGGACGTGACTTTGACAAAGTCTTGCGGTGTAACGCCACAGGCAGCCACAGTAGCAGCTAGGATATCGTCAACGTTTGATAAAATATTTCTCTCATCGGCAAGTAACATGGAATCCGAGAAGCAAAGAGAGTTAAGAGCAAAGTGGTTCTTAGCATCATTTGACTGGTGAATAGCTGACTGGCTGTAGTGGTCTTTAGAAGAGTCAGAGCGTCCCGAGCTCTGCTCAGACACGACTGCGGCCTGCTGACTTTGGCTTTCAGTGACATTGGGACACAGGAGTTCCCGATCCATCGGAAGATACTGGATGTTCAGAGGTCCCAAGCCCTGGGCTGATTGAAGACCCTGTACTGATACGACCTTTGAAGACATCTGGGCATTGTGCACAAGGGGCTGCTGAAAAAAAATCATCTGGTTGGACTCCAAGAGAACCTGGGCACTTGGGACAGTGATAAAGTGGGGGTGGTCTTGGTGGTTTTGTTGTGCCTCGGATGATTTGGTGAGGACAGGGTGCTGCTTAAGCGGTTCCGGGCTAAGAAGCACATGTGAAGAAGATATAATACTGGAGTTGGTTGTTTTTGGATTGGCATTTTCCTGTCCATTGATAACACTGAGGTGACTGTGCTGTTGATTTAAGGAGCTCATTCTTTCATCCCTAATTTGTGCTGTGTTCATCTGTGGAAGATGGTCATCTGAATGCGAAGTGTCTCTGATGACGCTTTGCGTTTTGTGGAGGTCATCCATTTTTGAAACAATATAGATGACATTATTTTGAGCTGCCGTGGTGCCGTTTGCAACCGAGCCCTCCATGGATGACTGTTGGAGGGCCTGTAGCTCCTGGATAGGAAGTTCTTCAAATGTCGGTTTGCCATATGTTGGCTTCATTTCCTTTAACGATGAGCTCATATTATTATTCAAAGCTTCGGTAGTTGGTGAGTACGTAGCAGACACAGTCTCATACATTTGCTTGGTCTGCACTGTTGCCTGCTGGGAAATGGTGACGGGAAGTGTTTTATTCCCCACAGAGCCTTGCATCAGGTTGTAGTCTTGTGCAGATGTGGACAGATTCTGTCCACAGGTGGGTTGGTAAGAGGAGTTCATGGGTTGTACTGTGGCATAGCGTTGGGACTGAGTCACTGAAGCCCGCTCCTGTGACTCTGACGTATAAGTCACATTTAGGTTAGTCTGAGAGTGAGACGAGGGATAGCTCTCTGACAGAGCCCCCTGACACAAACCCTGCACTTGGACACCATACTGTTCTTGGCTCAGCCCTGGACTAGAAGAGTACACAAGAGCCTGACTCGCAGATGCCCCAGTGTCAGATAGACTAGACAGCGAAGGTAGTGTCTTGTAAAGGGAGGACAAATTGCCTGATGAAGAATGAGAGGGTTGTGACTGGCTATGTGTTGTAATATAGGTTTGGGACAGAGTGCTGGACATAAGGCTGGATAATTGGTTGGCAATTACAGAGTTCTGCTTTTGCCCAGGGTTGGAATAACTCTCAGGTGACTGAGAGGCTAAGTTCTGAGAAATTCGGTCATTCTCTGCAGAAGCTAATTTTGAGGAATACTCTTTAGTTGTCGGCACTGTGGTGCATGAATAGCTTTGAGTGACTGAGTCCGCTTTGTGTTGTAGGGCACCATTGACCCTATGAGATGAATCTTTTTCTATGGAAGGGCCGCAAGATTCCGGGGTCTCACGGGATTGGTCGTGTCGGTAAGACATGCCTCCCTCACTACCAGAGCCATAGTACCCCTGTAAAGAGTCCTCAGAATTGGGTATTTGCTCTGGGGCTGTGTTGCTAGTAGAAGGCCTTTGGTGGTGTTTGATCACGCTACATTCTCGCTGAAGTGCTCTCTCGACAGAGCCTGAGAAAACAGTGGCCCCATACGATTGTGAGGCACTATGAGGGACAGGAAGGGCTGATGGCAGAAGGCTAAATTGCGGTTGTAGGAGGTGGGGCGCTGACTCCTGAGCTGAGCGGTATGTGGAGGACTGGACTGGCAGAGTTGAGCCCAAAACGGGTCCAGAAAGGTTGAAAGCCAGGGCAGCTGGAAGCACAGTTTGGCTCGGTTTGAGTTGTAGGAGGGAGTCCTGATGAGACAATAGACCATTGGTGGAGGTGCTGAGGGCTGGATCCTGGAGAGCCAGGGAAGAGTTGGTGGAGTAACTCTTGGAAGTATATGGACTGGTGTGTTGATAGCTTGACAAAGCAGCTGGAGAAGGAAATGTGGCAGTAGAAGGCAAAGCACCAGTCAGGTATAGCTCTGTGGCGGAGGAGTTGGTACCTGCATTGCACACATGGATATTATCAGCACTGAGAATGCAATAATTTACATTTGTGGTCAAATATAACATTTGCTGCTCATGCTCATGATTATTACGAATGACTAAGTCGTTGTAAGGGAAAATGTGTTTTCACCTGCAGTCCACGATGGTGATCTAAAAGGAGGAACTTGCGAGGCACTACCAGGATTTCTTAACTCCATGGCTGAAAGGAAGCTCATGATTGAGTTCTCCGAAGTATTAACGTTTGTGTCAAGTGCTCCTGCAAGTCAACAGAGAAAGACGAGAGAAATCAATGCTAATCAATTATTTTGAAAATAACAATGAAAACCGGATCCTACCCACCAGTCCAAAAACTCAAACTTCAACAGCAGAACGTCCAAAGTCATTCAGAATAGGGCTGAACGATTTATAGTTTTAAGACCCAAATCGCGATCTCAGACAACGCGATTTCAAGATCGTCAAACCTGTGGTTTTTTCAAAGTGGTGTTATCCCCCACGCTAATCAATAAGTGGCATGCTAAGCGCTGGCGTAAAAAGAAAAAAAAGGGTTGCGTCCACGTCACGCTCCCGCTGTTACTCATACTCCCGAAAGTCATGTCTTTTGCAGCTGCTTGGCAGTGCTAGCCGCTAAGCTACCTTGCTTGCTGCTGCACAGCACCGAGTTTATTTATATTTAATGTAAGTCTGTGCGCAGCGGCAAGAAGGAGCTGCGTGATGCTGATCCTTTTCTCTGTGGTGACAAAAACTATCCTACTAAAAAGTAGCGCTTTCACCAAGGAGGCGAATGAGGAGTGGCTAAGCATGCTAATTGCAGAGTCGCGAAAGACCCAAAATAAGTGCTTAGGTCAGAGCTGGGCATCTGCATATTTAATCGACCCACGTGGTTCCAGTCGGTCCGAGTCAGCCAAACAACGTTGAGAACGGACTTAACCTGTACCACGTCACACGCAGGTGCCGCACTCCTGACAAGCGGCAGGGTAAGGAAAAAATAAAAGTGTTGTGTACCTTGACTGAAATGTTACTTAAAACATTAGCTGCTAAAGTTAATAAAGGTTTTATGATGGCAACAGTTTGACCCTGGAAAGAACAAAAACAAATTGAACATCACCCTGCAGGGATTGTGCGCTACCTCATTGGTTCCGTTCTATTTCTAATAATTATTATAGAATATGGTCTTCCAGTACATAAATAGGATCAATATCAAAACAAAAAGCTTCACTACGTACCTGTAGCAGCAGCAACATGTGCTGTCGTGTAGGTGGGTAGCTGCTGTACTGAAGTGTAGCTCTGCCGCTGAAGGAGCCCTGCATCAAGCTGTGCTGCACCATAACTGGAACTGAATGACAAAATACAACTCAATGACACCTTGCACAGAAATCTCTAAGAAAATGCTAATGTCAGTGTTGTACTGTTTGCTACATGATCCAATTTCATCAAACAGGTACCGTAATTACAGTATTATGTCTCCATTGTGCAAACATTTTCATCATCGGATTGCCACATTATGCTAACCAACCTTCTAGTCGCAGTTTCGCCTCGTCACTTTAATTTGATGACATAATTTATCAGCCCATTCATGTCTGTGGGAGTTGTCATTTCTGGTACAGTACTAAAAAGCATAACCGAAGCATATCAGCATCTTAAAAAAAGTTGCTGTAATTGCTCCATCTTGCAATGGAACCACAATGGGGTTTCAAATAAAAAGACCATCTCAGTTGAACTTTCCTTTCGAACAATGAATCAGATGCAACAGACAACAATGTGTGTGTGTGTGTGTGTGTGTGTGTGTGTGTGTGTGTGTGTGTGTGTGTGTGTGTGTGTCCTAGTGATGACAGTAACTTTGTCTTACGGGGAATTTAATCACTTTATCAACTGCATCGTCAAGTTAAATGGCAAGTATTAATAGCCAAGTTCTGTTGCAGCTTAATTGGATTCATTTAATTAATGATTATGACTTTACCCACGTTAGCTTTTTAAAAAACAACAACAACTAGCCAAATCAAGTATGTGTCACTAGAGAATTTATTTATTTACAACACCCACCAACACTTATGTCACCAAGTATGGTTCCTATTACTGGTGACGAAGTTGCACTAAGTTCGCTAACTTTAGCATCTCGAGCAGCTCGCTCCTCCCTGTGCTTCACTAATTATGGTATAAGTGACTCACGACTAACACGACGGTTTTATAGGTATAAGTAAAAGACATGTCAATTAAAAGCACGTCGCACTCTTGCTACTTTGGGGATCAAGCTAATTTACAGCTCTTGTTGTTGTGACTGTTGCTGAGTTGCGAGTCAAGATAAGAACAACATAGTTAGGAAAAAGCCACACTAACTTAGCACACTGCACACTATGTATGTATGTATACGAAAATCAATTTTAGTTTAGTTAACCTCACCGCAAGCACGGAGAGTAGACGCGGTGCTAGCTAAACCTAGCAAGGTAGCAAGACATTAATAACCAATAAGAAAGCCGCTCACAAGTTAGCCATAACTTGGAGCACAATGTTTGAACTCTTTTAAATCTTAACCGTTTTTCGCCAAGACGCCAATCATTCCACATTGTACTGCCTTGAGACTGCAGCTAGGCCCCCCAACACCGACATTTCCTTGGTAAGGTGACGCACCCTCCCCGGCTCCCTCCATCCATCAGTTACCTCGGCTTGATGGTAGCCGAGTCGCGGCCATAGGCCCAAGAAGCTGCGGGCTGTGCTGCCGGAGCCAGCGCGTCCGCAAAGCTGGAGCTCGGGTAGTTCCTGTCCATCATCCGGTGAACGGCTCACTTCCCCGGCGGAGCTTCGTGGAGCGGCGGACACACATCGTAGCAGCAGCGGTGCGCCCGACTACGGCAGTCCGGTCAGAGCGGCGCACGGCCCGCTAACTTCCCCCCTTGAGGTCGCGCTATTCCCCGGATGAAAAAGTGTGCCTTGAAACTTCCCCCCACACCCCCTTGCAGAGTTGTTAGCGTGTGTTCATCGCGGTGTCAATACAACATGCTTACATGTACACACGTTAGTAGTATTGAACTTCCCAAGATGCATTGCACGCACTGCGACTGGAAGTTAAATGACTTTGTGCGTACTCAAATAAATACAGTATTATTTCTAATGTTGTTCATTCTGCATGTATGTGATCTATTTCCCCGTGTGGCGGCCAGTGTGCTGTTTACTTCAATATATTGAAAATTCTATTGAAGATATATGTATTATGGAGATCATTTGAAAAAGATAACGTTGAAATAGTAAACCACTTTGAACACCCACATTTTTAATCTTTTAAAATTGAAATTCACGCATTTCAGTGTCTCATCTTAGGCTGTTATCACAGAACAAATCTATTTATTTATTTATTTATTTATTATTTTAAAGCATGGAGTCAATCTAAAAACAAAAATGTATTTTAAACTTTTGAATCATTTAGGTAGCCACCTTTGGCAATATCAGAGCTGAATGCCTTCTCTATAAAATGGTAATCAAACATTCCTTAGAAAAGTTATTTCCAACAACTGTATTTCAGAAGTTCCCATAAATGTTTGGCACCTGTAGGTTGCTTTGCTTTCACTCTTCTGCACACCCTTCCATTCTGTACCGCTTATTCTCACTAGGGTCACGGGGGTGGAGCCTATCCCATCTAACTTTGGGTCACAGCACATTAGTACATTGTGGGAGATCATCAGGGGAGCCCCAGGAAATCATCTATCCATCCAGCCATTATCGATACCGCTTATCCTTCCATCCATTCATATATTAGCAATTATCCAAACTGCTTATCCTCATAAAGGTCGTGGGCGTGCTGGAGCCTATCCCAGTTGTCTTCGAGCAGTAGGCGGGGTACACCCTGGCCTGAACCTGCTGTCAGTCAATCGCAGGGCACACAAAAATAAACAAACCATTCACACCTAGGGACAATGTATAGTGTATAATTTACCTGTTTTTGTAATGTGGGAGGAAACCGGAGTACCCGGAGAAAACCCACACAGGCATGGGGAGAACATGCAAACCCCATACAGGAAGGCTGGAGCCAACGACCTCCGTACTGTGAGGCAGATGCGCTAATCAGTCCTCCACTGGTCCGTGCTACCCAGAAATTATCCAATTGTACTTAATTTGCTCCCCCAAATATTTACTACAAATAATGTGTCATTGTTTATCTAAAGCAGGGGTGTCAAACTCATTTTTGTTGCGGGCCATATTGTAGTTACAATTTCCCTTGGAGGGCCGTTATGACTGTGAAACCATTAAATGTTTAATCACCTCCTCATATTATTACATATTGTATATAGTACACACCAAGTTAATGGATACCTAGCTTTGAAATCAGAAGACAAGAATAGTAGTTTAACTATTTGTTCAAGTTTTTATAACAACGTAATAAGAAAATGCTTGCAATCTCATTATTAATTATTACATATGATATGAAAATTGGGTACAGATTTTAGCATGTGTCATTGAAGTTAATATGCTTGATTTGTTTTTCGTGGGCCACATAAACTGATGTGACGGGCCAGATTTGGCCCCAGGGCCTTGAGTTTAACGCATGTGATCTAAAGTATCTATGCTAGGCACATATACATGAACAAGTGCATGCTCTTTCACCAGAAAGCAGCACTTCCAGTTTACCAGTCAACCATCATCAAACCTCTCCTTTAGCCATAGTGCCTCAAGAGGTGATTATGAGGCTCAGTTTTGTAATTGAATCTGTTGGTATAAGGGCATGAAACCTTCCACAAAATCAGCATGTCTAAAAAAAAAAACACATTATCTGTACAGATATTATTATTACTCAAAATGTTTACATTCAAATTCAATATATCCTCTACAGCTGTAGAATTTTATATACCACAGATTCCTTTTACAGTCTTTGTAAAGTGCTGTTATGTAATAAGAAATGTAAAAAAACAACATTGAATTAATATATTTATTTATTCAAAGTATTTAAATAAGATTTAAGTATGCATGATGTGGTACAAATAACTCTCTGCCTTGTGATTGATATATTTTGCATGATAATTTTAATCTGGAGGCACAGCCTTAAAATCAGTATCGCTGATTTTTAAAATGTTTTTTCTTCATTCAAGGCCAAATATATATATTTCTTATGTAAATACCTTCTGTAGGCCCCTTTTCACTGTAAAGAAATCATTCAAGTGATTTCACATTGCAGAAGATTATTCTCAGTCTCACACTCACCTTGACAGATATATAAAGCAATAATTACAGTAGCAAATTCATCCCTAGAATTGCAACAAAATAATGTTTGAAAAACAACTGCCACAAGAGACAGGAAGTGCTCGATCTTTCTTTGTCGCTCAATAAAAGAAGTCAAAAACTATAATACTGTGGTGCCTTGACTCACGAGTTAAATTTGTTCCGTGACCACACACATACTTTAAAACAGGGGTCTCAAACTCCAGTCCTCGTGTGCATATTTCCTGCATGTTTTAGTTGTTTCCCACCTGCAACCCACATGACTCAAATGATCAGCTCATCAACAAGTTCTGCAGGGGCCTGATAACGATCCTTATCATTTGATTCAGGTGTGTTACAGGAGGAAACCTCAAAAACATGCAGGAAAGCAGCCCTCGAGAAATAGAGTTTAAGAACCCTGCTTTAAGACATTCATATCTCAAGTCATCTTTCCCCATTGAAATGAATGGAAATGCCATTAATCAGGTCCAGCCCTTTTGCTACTTCTTGTGTGTGTACCTAGGCCACCGGTAGGTAGTGTAATGCACTGATACGTACACCAAATAAGAGTTACACAATTAAGTGACTCATTAGGCTCCACTAATATTAGTCGAAGAAAAAGAATACCGGTGTATGCCTGAGAGTGTTGCTATATTGTCAACCTACATCTGTTGCTTCACGGGTGAAAAAACCACCACTATTCGTTAGCCCATCTATGTCATTTTTGTGTTGTGTATTATTAGCATTAAGCTAGCTGACATTCAGACTGATGTGGTTGTTGTAAACACACACTTATTCTTTTGTTTTCTGTTTACTTTGAAAGTAAATTTCAAGTGGGACTGGCAATAAACCACTTGAAGATTCAATTTGTACTATTAATATTTTATGTGCCAAACCGCTGCTTGATTTGGAGTGAGTTAAAATCATTGCCATTATCTAGCGCTCCTATCTCACATTTTTGCTCAAAAGTCAGAGAAAAAATTATCAATTAAGCAGCGGCTCATATTAAAAAAAAAAGAAGTCATTATTGGATCACTCCTAAGTCAAGGTACCACTGTAAATTGTTATTGTAACTACTCTTAAAATCTAAGATAATTCAGTACAGGTTTGGAAAGCACAATATAGGCTCCTGTGACAATACTTTTTAGGTCTAGACTCTAGAAGATTAAGATTAAAAGGGAATTAAATAAAACCGTATGAACGTGATTGGACAGCTGACTCCCCGTGATAAACATTAGGCACAGGCATCTTGTGATCATTTGTGTACACTGTACAGTTTCAACAAGCACAGTGTGAGAGTAGATGTGAAGCTCTACCGACGAATACTTCCAGGTCGTGAACTAGAAAAAGAAGAGAATACGGACAGCGTAAATAATGTGTCGATATTATATAATACAGTTCACTTGTGAATGAATGCGCTACGTGGTTTACTGTTACCCTGGGTAGGGAGGAGGTGGGGCATCATGTTGTCCACTTTTTGCGATGGCCTGCTCATAAGAGGGCAGTCCCGGGGGCTCGTCTTCGTCCATAGGGGGTGGGGATGGGAGCACTGGCTGTAAAGACACTTCCTCTAGCCGACGTATGATGATGGAGGCATTGCTCCTTCTGGGACGAACCCGAACTGAGCTGTGGGGAGGAGAGTAGACATTTGTATAGAATCCATCAGGAGTGGTTTATTCAAAATATACTATTATTATTGATTGTGCGTAAAAAGATAACATTTAGGTATTCGTACAGCGATTTGCCTGATTTTGACACTGCACATAAAACTGTGGCATCACTGTTGGAGCCTATTGATTGTATGTATTAATTCTTGGATAATTGTACATCAATATTAAGCTAATGATAATGATCATTTGACTCAATCCTACGAATACCTAAATGCTATCTATATACTGTGTGTGTATATATATATATATACTGTGTGTGTATATATATATATACTGTGTGTATATATATGTGTTTTTTTAAACAATCACTACAAATGTATTAAACTTAAAAGTTAAATACAACTGAACATGAATGAATGAATTATTCTTTCAAATACCACTGAAATTTATTTGGTGTTATTCAGAGGCAATTAAATGGTAGCTGTGATATGCTGACTCTGTTTAATATGAGTTTGAATGTGATTTGTTCATTCTGAATACAGACATGCCCCAGTTAAGAGTATGTGCATGCTTGTGCAACATTACTTTAGTTGTTTATATGTACTTTCTCTCTTAAAAATAAAGTATATATACTGTATTTTCAAAACTATTGGATCCATTGAGTTGTATTTGTTTTCAGCATGCATCTGTACCTTTCTAACTCGCACATGGAACAGGAAATGAAGGACTTTCCCAAAAAGAAGAGATCAGTGCCAAGAAGTAAATTTTTGTGGCTTTTGTGCAATTGTGATTTCTAATCTTCCTACATAAATTTATGTACATGCAATTGTCATGTTGTCATGATCCTTAGTTTCTTCCTGGGGTGCACTGAAAGACACTTTCAACATTTAAGCACGTGCAGTTATGTTTGCAAATCTGATATACATGCTTTCAATTAATTTACAATTTTTGCTTGTATAGATGGGATGAGAAAAAAAGGGATTCAAGTCAATATTAGAGCTCGTGTTCACCTCTCTCTACCTCACCTGGTTCGGCTTAAGTCGTCCTTACATTTGCCTGGACAAAAGTACCAACTGAGTAGGCCCAAGAGGACAAAGATCACTCCAAGAACAACCAGCGCCACCAGGAGGGAAGTAATGTCAATTCTTGAGGGTCCCTTGTCCTTCTCTGTGGATCATCACAAGACACAAAGGGCGCATCAAGATGTGGCGCTTTAAAACGACCAAATGGGGAGTTTTACACCACCACACTCTTCTGATGATGTACACTTGTTTTCTGGATCCCCCCCAAAATACATGGGTATGAAATCGCTCATGCAAAACAAAAGCCCTAGAAGACAAATGTAAGCAGACTGACAAGCATGTTACATGTATGTAAATATTAGATGCTCGGGTGGATGGACGGGTTTGAAGAGAGTGCCAACTACTTTGTATGACGTGAGTCACATAAATGTTATTGTAAACAACTCCTTGACTAAAATCTGTCTGTTTGAATTTGATGAGCATGATTTCATAAAACTGAAATTATCATCCTTACCTGCAGTGTATCTCTTCCAAAAATCATTCTGTAAAACATAAAAATCGGTGTAATTAATCTGTAAACTGTGTCCCATTTTACCTCATTATTTGACATGTTGCGTGACTTAACTGTAGCCTGGACATCTTCAAAGACCTCCCTTGCTTCTTCATAATTGCAGTCCTCTTCATAACACTCCCTTTCCAAGTTTCCAGGGACGAAAATCTCAAAGTCAAACCGGTTGAACAGTAGATGGCGGCCCAGGAACGAATTTGCCTCCCCTTCATCAACAAACACTGACAGCCCAAACAAATTGGAATCACACTTAAAGTGTAGGCAGTGTTGGCAAAAGAACTCACGCTGTACTTAAACAGAAAGTATGAATACTTGTGTCCAAAAGTACTGATTCAACTCCGGTACTTAAGTAAAAGTTAAAAAGTACAGCCTCTAAATGTACTGTACTTAAGTACAAAACAAAACGTTTTACTGTTAATTATGTTATTATACTGTACTTCCCATTTGCCAATCTGGCACAATATGGAGAAAAAAAAATGGTCATAATAGTTACCTCCCTAGCATATACGTCTCACAGTTGTGAGGTTGGGGTTTGAATCCAGCATTCCTCCATCTTGTGTAGTTTGCCCCCAGCCAAACACAAAACATTTGCTGCAAATCATTCTTGTAGCTGACGAAATTCAAAAATTCCCTGAAATAAGGCCATTGTCTGGAATATCTTGCTTTTCCGAATCAGAGTCTCTGTTTTTTCTGCCTTATGAGAACCAAGGTCAAAATCGATCAAGATATCTACTGTGTTTTACACTGATTGCCTTTTTGGTATTTTTTGTAGACTAACGGAGATAGAAAAGGGTGCTTGCACCATTGTGGGAGGGAACGCAGCTGATTCTCGGTCAATCGAAGCAGCTCCCAGGTCACTTATTTTAAAATCAGGGTGGTCAAAGCCCCCTTAATTCATTAAAAAAAGAGAACATGCTTCCCCCAATAAAATGCACCCCCAAATACTCGATTTTTTATTTGAAATGTGTTTTTCTGTATTTAAAAAAAATATATATATCTTTTTTTTTCTTTCTTTGTTGTGTTTATTTTTTTTGGGGGGGGGGGGGGGCAAACCACTATTTTTGTTGGAAAATGTATATTGGAGGTCTGTCAATTTTTTGGGTAGAATATTTCTATTCATGGGTTGGCCTGGCCCCTTTCGTGAACAGCGGGGTCACACTGTATAGTTTTAAGTTATAATATCATCAGTCACCACTAGGTGGCAGACATGGCTTGGTTGCACGTGGACTCTTATAATGCCCTAATACTACAATTTGAGTAGGCCTAATCATTTTTGCTGGTTTAGAATGACATGCGAGACAAACATAGTAGCACAATCATATTGATTAATTAATTAATTTTATGTGTGTCGATTGTTGTGAAAAAAAAAGCATAACATGAGTTAGGCTTGCTGTTGACACATTTTGTGCCGTTCTTGAATCGTAATTTTTATGCAAGAGAGCCGTTTGCACTGAAAAAAACAAATCACGATTATGTCGTGATTTTGTTGTTCGCTTAGAACCCTTTGCTGTTGAATAGTGAATTTCTAATACATGCATTGATTAATGTACTTTACAGTATTAAGAAAAATGAAATATATTATGAGCACATATTTTGCACGTATTTTGTCCATACTTAAAGTAGCATTTTTGTCATACATCTGGTTAGGAAGTGTGGGGTCCTATGTGCTTCCCCACTGATGAAGAATTGTGGCCCCTCCATCATTTAAGTTGCCCATCCCGATTCCCAATTTGACCTTTCATAGTTAATGTCAGATACGGGTTTATAAGGAGAAAAATGACTTACCTGCCTCTTGTGAGCCGTCCTCTATGGAGCGTAACCTCCTGACGCAGGACAGATCTGCACAGGTGAAGAAGAGGAGGACGAGGAGGAGCAGGTCAAGCGAAAGCAACATGGTCACGTGGGTACAGACGCATTAATAGGCCTCAAATGGAAGTTTATGTCACATAAATAGTCCACTAAATCCTCTTCCACCCTAACCGACAACAGCCTTTATACCACCAGGAGCCAACGTCGACGCATAATATCGAAAGGGAGCGGTACGTGTCCCCACGCTACACTGATAAGACTCAGGAAACGTCACCAACTATTTTCTTGGCAGTTCTAGAGGATCGCCCTACGCTGGTGTTAAAAAGAAAGAAAGAAAGAAAGAAAGAAAAGATGGCAATTTGTTAACGACGTGTTAAGACGCTCGTCTCTTCCAGTTGGTTTAAAGTGGATCTTGTTTACTCTCAAGTCAAAACTGCTCTGCTCTTCCTTCAACTACCTGCGCAGGCTCGACCAATCGATCACTTTACCTGGATGACACGATGAGTGATATGCACGCAAACGGACGCCGGATGGCGGCAGAGGCATGACTCCACGCAATAGATTTCACCATTATTACGTTTCATTAGGAGTTAATGTATTGTAGGTAGAATTTGGGGAAGAATATGAACTGAATTCAAAAAGTATTTATTATTATATGGACCATTCCATCAACCTCTCTAAGAAAACAACTTACTTATTTCTGTTCTTTTCTCAACTTTGAAAGTAATAATGCCTGGATTGGTAAAAAGACTGGTAAAAAGACTGAGTGAAAATCCAGGGACATGACTAAAGTGTAAATTCATGTATTTATTTATTTATTGATTTGTTATAAGAAAATCTACTTCAAGTATAGTTGCGATAAGGAGTAACATAAATATGGGGGAAAATATAACATTTCTAAAGGATTTTAAATTACTGTATTTCATGGTAAATTATATTTTTATGGAGCCGGGGACACGCAAGAAATGCTATTTTTCCAGTGTTCAATGAAGTTTAAATGATTAGTTTCAATTGTTTTTAATTAAATAAGCAATCACTTAAATGTGGAAGAAAATTAATAGAAAAAATATTTTAAAGATAATTTTGTTTATACATTTTTTTATCCCAGGGACGCAAATTAAAACTTTTTTTGTAGTAACAATAATGATTTAGGTAAAATGTGTTGTCTGTAAAAGTTAAAAAACAATATACTCAAATGTTGGGGGGAACAAACAAGCCATTCTTAAGGATTATGTGTGATTTTATTTTACTGTATTTAAAAGTTAAATACAACTGAACTGCACTTAAAAATACTACTGTTGTGGGTAAAAAATAAAGTGCCAACATACTACGCCTAGTACAAGCCTAATTTTTAGGGTTGAGTAATTACATGTTTTAAATGTCAATTGTATTTGTATCTTTAATTCAGTGATTCTTTCATATACCACTAGAGGGTGCCCTTGTACCACTGATGGAACTCATACCACACTTTTGAGAATCACTGCTATCATGTAAAAGGCCCGAGTGTAATTTGAAGATCTATCTCTTTTTAATGACCCTTTAAACGCCAAATTTTGCCTAAACATTTGAACTGCATCAATCTATTTGACGCTTTTACAACGAATGAGCTATTCCATCACCTCTAATGGGTAGGAACAAATAGCATCTGTAATACAATGCTATCTTTGGGATCTATACGCTTTTTTTAAAGGCACTCAACCTCTCGCAGGGACTGGCTGGGGACCATACTGGTGTGCTCAAACCATGTATGGGGAAACCATTCTAGAATGGCCTTGACCAGTGTTATTTTTGACTGAAGAGGAAACGTGTGATTGCTTTTCTTTGACGGAAAAAAGTGGTCAACAAATTTGGTGGTTAAAAGAAACATTAAACATAATTATACAGAAAAAAAAGTGGAATTACAAAGTGATGCTGGTTGGTTTATTCTAATTTGAAAACAATGAATTCTTTTTTAACTTGATTAACCTGTCACCATCAAATTATAATATTCAAATATTCAGAATAGTCACACCGGTAAATTGTAAAGACAAGTTAACCTCTCTATATTAAAATGCTCAGCGGGTATTACCTCAGAAGGCACAAACTACTTAATCGGTCCAAAATGATGTATATACCACAAATAATATACTTTTGTTCACGTATCTATGCCATCAGCATATAGTGACAGGCAGAATTATTAAAACTCTAACCCGTACAATTAACCCGTGTAAAGTATCTATCCACCTTCTTTATTTCAGTAGACAAACGTTTTTGCTACTTTTGTTTGATGCTGCTCCGTGAGATTTTTTTAACGTAAAATACTGTTTGTGCTGTGGCTCAATAAAAATTGGAAAACACCCTAACTCCGCTTCAAAATACTCATAAATTTAATTGAACTAAAACTTATATGCAATTAGTATCTGGCCCTGCTTTACCCCCTGACACCAGGATTTTGGCCTGTTGCCTCTTCTCCGCATTGCTGCATAAACCTTCACAAGGTAGCGGCAATATTGTGATTCAAGGAAGGAAACGGCAGACAAATCCTACAGTATATCTTTTGTTGACTCTAATGGTTTTTGGCCTGACCTCTTTGTATAATAGGTTGATGTTTCACACAGGCAAATATCTATCCATGAGACTCCCGGCCTTGTGGCCATTGTTTATGTAAAGCAGATATGATGTAATTGGACTTTATCTGGCTGACTACTGCACGGTGCTAATTGAAGGGACAATGAGAAGTCCTCTCTTGTACTTGGCGAGGTATCTGGATTCTGTCGAGCCTCTGGATTTATCCCGAGGAATGTTGACACGGCGAAAAGGGCACAAGAAAATGATGAATTCCAGACTTTATCTGCTGTGTGATGTCAAACTGTATCTGTCACTTACTACAATATCGTAACCCAAGTGAAAAAAAATCTCGCGCCGAGGTATGCGTCGAGTTCTCCAATAGTTCACACACAACGGGGCAGCTTTTTGTGCTTGTTCATCCGTGTTGTCGCTTTTCATGATTTAACAATGCAGAAGCACCTCTATCTGACTTAGATAACAATAAGGTCATAGCGCTTACAGCAGATAAAATGACACCAGTATTTACATCTGGCACTTCTCACATGAAGAAACATTGAATGAGACAAATTAGAGGCAAGGGAGAGGGAGCAGTAGCCAGACTAAAAAAGAGCATATTCCAGCCAAGATACAAGGCTTTACAAACATTCCATTATCTTGGTCACACGACTCTTTCTCTGCAATGTTCCAGCTTTTCTCCGACGGTGTGCCCCTGAGAATGTGTTTTATGAAGTATGATACCGTCCACCGCGATAAAGGCTGGAGATGCTGCTCTCGGCGGACCACTGGACAGGGGTGAGTGGTGAGCCTCTGCAGATGTCTGTCAGGATAGGAAAAGAAGCTTGCTGCTACAATAAAGGCTTAATTCGATGTGTCTCAAAAGGTTTGTTCCGATTACTATTTTGCTGCTGCTAAAAGGGAGTGCTTAAGGAGGGGCGGAAATTTGCAAGTAAGCGCCTGCCAGCCAGTAGCAGACCTGCACTTGGCAGTTACTGGTAAGCTTATTCAAGCACAGGCCTAGTTAAGAAAGCGCACCAAAAGACCAGTTTTACACCTAATGCCTGGACTTTACAATCAATACAATCCATTCCATGCCCTTCATGCACTCGCCATTATTTTCTCTAGTACATCAGGTTTTCAGAATACTAATATACTGACAATAATATTATGTAGTAATATTTTTGAGTTGAGGGTTAGTTTCAGCAACAGGTGGATATTTTTTTCTGAAATGTCAAGAATAAATTACAACACTTGGTAAAATACAAATTTTGCAAGCTTTTATCAGCCAAACTTAAAAACAAAAAAAATGCAAAGTGAAAATATTTTTTAAATTAGCGTCATTACATTTAGGGACACATAAAGCCATCTCTGATTGAAATTTATTGTTGTCCCGTGTTAACAAGTGAGTCAACTTAGCGCATTCACTGTAATTGATAAACTCTGGATGCCCCCCCCCCCTTCAGGTGGATGCCAGGAGCCTTGCGCCCCCAGCACCCCCGCAACTGCCCACCTTTGCATGTTCCTGCCTGTGACTACTAATAGAGAAGAAACAGGAAGGTTTGCAGTGATACTGTCACCTGTAGGCTAAATGTAAAATACATTGAATAGTAAATTTAGATAATTCTTTTTAATTGCATTATTTTCATTCAATGTAGCTATAATGGATGAACTTATTAAATTAAATGTTATATAAAAGTATATGCCTAACTGTTTATTTTATTTACTCAATAACTTCAATAACTCAATTAGCAAAAATTACATTGCAAAACATTTATAAAACGAATTACTACATTTTAATTTTAATTTAATCAAAACATTTACGCTTTTCCATTTTTACTACCCTTCTGTTGAGGCATCACCCAAAAAGCCACAAATACCACTTTAGGGGCATTGGACCTTTGGTGTTCCGCAGAGTTTACATCCTTAATGCTTCAGACCAGACTGTGAGAACATATTTGGCGCAAGATAAAATCAAACAAACACATTGAATCATGCTGACCAGAGTTGGACATTGCCTAGCAACCCTGTGATTCATTCTCATGAGCTGCAAGTGTTGCGAACACAGTAATGCACGACCTCAGCACGACGGGTTCATCGCAGTTTGCATTAGCGTCGACACCTCTCGCGTGGTTCCCCCGACAAGTGACCTCATCATTACAGCCAATTTCTCAGCGCAAGTCACAGCTCATCTAATACTGGCTTGTTGTCCTTTTACTGAAACCAGATGTTGAGAGATGCTTGAGGACGAGCCCCCCCCAAAAAAGTGTCACACTCAAAACAAAGTTGGTGCCCATTTGGAAAGACAACATTTTTTACAACGGCAACAATTAAAAAATAATCTGTGCAATATCCACAGTCAAAATAAATAAATAAAAGAATCAATCGCATTGATCTCCACTCTTCTTTTATTGGATGTGTATAAAAGCAGAGGGAGCGGTTGTAAAAGAAGGAATCCAAGGGTCAGGTAGTTGACGGATGGGGTAAAGGAGGAATCTAGGCGGAAGGTGACAGAGTTTGCAGGCTGGACTTGACGGTCGCTAGGTTGGCTTTCCAGGAGGTGAGGCTGTCGAACAGCTGCTGCCACTGCTGCTTGCCGAAGGTGCGGTGTGTGCTGTGGCTGATGGGGAGGACAAACGGAGAACATTTGAAGTCCTATTCTAGACAAATGAGTGACATTTGAAATGAAGACAACTTGATATAAAGAGAATGGTAAAGAGGGTTTTCTTTTGACGGTCCCGACATTTCGAAGGAATTTCCATTTTTGAGGGAATATGTTGTCATGCGGCACAGTAGGGTTGCAATAATTACTGTTAATGTCATTGTTTGAAATGTATGGCTTGGAAGTATTTTTCTGTACAAATATTTGTTGTATACTATTGCGTAGCGCTGGCGTCGGGCAAAAACCTCTTTAAGTCACATTTTGGTGAATTTTATATTTTAAAAAAAATCTATACTATTGGTCAGTCCACTCGTGTGGGTGTTATTTTTACACATTGCTGACCCATCTAAAGTGTTGAAAATGGCTTGCTCTCTGTCACGATGCAATGCGTATGGTTTAAAAACGTGCCAATTTTGGGGTCTGCTGAAAAGTGACCATTTCGGAGGTACATGGTTTTGCCCGACACTAGCAATAGATGAGTTTTGACTTGCGGACAAATTCAGGGTGTGTTGCCACTGTAAGAATGAAAGTCTGTCATAGACCAAGACATTCACTACAAAGCCATTACTAATGAGTGAAACACTAATATGCAATACAATATACTGAAAATGGTTGTTTCCTTTTTGGGGAGTGTCTCAACGAACCTCCATCCGGCTTGTACAAATTCACCTAGGGCAGTTTTGGTTTAAGGTAAACTAAGAACAAATGGGTTGTTGTAATTTAACATTACTTTTCGGATTGACCATTTTATATCTTGGACGTCTGGCTCAGCTTTAGGAAACATTCACAGGAAGCTACTAGGCTGGACGAGGCTATCGATTGTTCTTTTATGAGCAAAAAAAAAAAAAAAAGTCTTAAAAAAATGATAAATGGGCTATCACTTGTATAAAAAGATAAATACCTGACAACAACTTTTTGCTGTGTCTGGTCGATTTTGCAGTAGACCATCTTTGTCCGAACAGCTAAAGGTAAAAAGAAAAAAAACAGGACAAGAAAATGAATTGTGAGAACAAGTCAACACTTTCACACTCAAATGACATTTTAGGATAAAATACACGACTATGAAGGAAGTTAAAAAAACAAACCAAAAATCTATTCAATGTCTTGCTGTTATGAGACGCATTGGAGTGAATGAAAAGTGGCCTGTGCTAGTAAAAGTCCTTTACCATCAATGACAAACGCTTCGACATCCTCTGCTCCAATCAGCAGCTCCTGTTGCATGGTGTCAAAGGAGATCTCCTTGAATTCCACCGCCATGCCCATGAATGTGAGCAGACGCATCTTGGCCATGTTTTGCTCGTGGGACAGGCCTGTGGGGAGCGACAAGCTGGAATCATTAAGCCGTTGCAGGCCATTACTCTTCCCTCTGGGATTTTCCCAGTGATGACTGCTTGTACATTAAAGGGCAACACAGTTAAGGATTACACTCCTCAAAACTACTACACTGTGTTTGTTTGGGGAGTTCGTCCTACTGATCATTTGGTAGTGAGCGACAGGCACAGTGCTGATGCATGCACATTCCTCTTCTGTGTCAACTGGGGCGGAATATGCTGGCTCAATATTCAACAAACAGCCAATGACAAGATGTCATGCAGAAGGCTGTGATTAACATAAACAGTAGTGGAATATTTAAATATATTTAAACCCTAACCATGGTTTCAACAAACAACGTGGCGAATGTACTTACCGAGGGAGTCAATGAAGTCTTTGTTATTCTGGTAAAACTTGACATAGGACGCCAACTTTGCACTTACAAATATAGTTAGAAGCTGTAAAATAGGGAGAAAGGAACAGGCTCAAAATTTGTTCAGCGGAGCAAGTCAAAAGTATTCTTTATTGACGCAACCATATGATCCCACTTCACTTTAACAAGCCATGTTTGAGGCGGGCTTTGTAGGCTACACGCGGCAATGTCACACCATGAAAGTATTGCGCATCTCAGCACTCACGTCGTGGATGAGCTCTCCCTCTAAGAAGCGCACTGGCTTGAGAGTGAGCAGGTGGTCAAACAGGAACGTGCTGGGATCTTTTAGAGCACGGACAATGCATCTAAAGAGCACAGAGGGAGATCAATGCGGAGGACGTGCAGTCAAGATGAATGGGACCGCTCGGGGCAAGTGCTGCACGTTTTTACCTGTGGGCGTCAACGCGTGCTTGAGACGCATTGTCTTCTGTGTAACTTCCCAGCAACTCCACCATCACTTTGGCTGCAGCCTCACTGTCAAATCAAATACAAAGATTCTGTTTATACTGACACCTCTCTGACAGTGTCTTACTTTACAGTATCTTTGCAGATTGTCCTTTTTTTTAATGCCCGTAGTGCTTTAGTTTGTGGAGGTGTACCTAATGAATAGTCTATAGACTGAATGTGGGCAAACTTGCTTCCCTGCCTGATTTGCTCCCATCTTTATGGCTCAATATGTAGTTACCTCTTTTTGCAGTCCACCAGTGCTTCATACACCAGCCTCAAAAGAGTGTGCTTCTTCTCTGTATTCAGGTTCCAATCGACGATCCACTTGGCCACCTAATCGACACGATGGAGAAAATCAAAAGGTGAGTTTTCACAAGATGGCAAAGATATCATCAAGTCGGACTGAACGTACCTGATCGAGGTCGGTGGGGATGAAGGCGATGGCGTTGCAGGCGGCTGCCACCTTGATGAGGCTGCATAAGACTGTGTACCTGACTGGAGCATTTTCATCCATGCCATGGAACAGGTTACTCAGCCTAGAACACAAAAACAAAAAGCATTTGAAATGTACTGGTGGTGGTGCCCTTCCTTAAAGTTTTTTGTATTCCATTGCATAAGACAACATTTTGAATGCTGTTTACTCTCAAACAGTGTCTTCTGCTCTAGTAGATGCCATTGTTGGTCTTCCAATAACACTTCCAATTCTATCACTTCAAATGTCATTTTGTTCGTATGGTGCTCTCCCAAACGTTCATGACAAAAATCATCAGAGCTACCTAAAGCGCAGTACGGCAGTCTCCACAACTTTTATACCTGTAGCCAACAACGGGCGCAATTTAAGAGTGAGTGAATACGCAATTTAGCTCCTGCTATTTAGGATCTTAGTAAACTAGCCCCAAAGTCTGCAGAGAGAACATTGTGTTTATAAGTTGAAGTTTACAATGGAGCTCAAGTCCTGAGCTATGCAAGTGCAGAAGATTTCGGAGCAAAGGCTGCTATTTATTAGTGACTCGGAGTGGAACTATGTATCGTATAATTTTCTGTTATGATACAGTAGCTATACACCAACATTAAATATTGTCGATGATTGTTGCTATTAGAGCTGGACCGATAATTCAATATCAATATGTATCGCGTTTGGCACGTGATCGATATCAATAGAAAATGCCTTCGATAAAACGTTCGATAGAAAAAAAATTACAAAACAAACGCAGTCGCGGCTTGGTGCGTAATGTAGGTATAACTCTTACAATAAAATGATATTATGCATGTTAACCCGATTAAACACCCCCGGATGGAGACGTGGTGTACAAGTAAAGGAGTTCCCGTCTTTGACATGCTAGAGCCAGTGTTATCCGACTGGCCCTTGGCATCGCACTCAAGTTAAAATAATCAAGCAAGTAAAATATGAATGGACTATGGCAATAACGAGTCTGCTAAAAAGAGAAAGTAGTCTTAAGACGGTTCGTAAATGATAATGTATGCACTTCAAGAGAGTCTTAGTTCACTTTCATTGTATGAACATTGAATGAAGGCTAATGTATGTGTATCAACAATACTGCTTTGGGGTAGCACCTAATGCAAATAAGCATTTACAATGCACTGGTGGAGGAGAAACTGCATGTTACATCAACGATGTACACAAAAACAGTTAACTGTTATTTTTAAAAAAATCGGTTTAAAACAAAATCAATAATTATCATTACTGGCTGATATCAACTACTTAGATTGTGACTGTGCTTTTCAGACTGTCGCCCAGCCCTACGAAGCACATTAAGTTTAAAACTGAGTTTATTGCATTTTTATATATTACCAGTTTATTTCACTCTTTCATAGCTACATTGAACTCTTTTTAAAGGTTAAGCATGATGTTAAAATAAATCACTGTCCTGAATTGATTTTTCAGGTCATTATTTTCAATTGTTAAAAAAAGAAAAAAAATTCTATATAAATCGATATCGACCAATATGAAACACTAATATCGTGTTATACTTTTCAGTCATATCACCCAGCCTATCTATAATTTGTCCTAGATAATGAATATAGAATATATAATTACATAATAATTAGCCATCAATCCATTTTCTAACTCACTTCCTTATCGGGGTTGTGGAAAGAGGTGGGTACACCCTGGACTGGGTGCCTGTTAATTGCAGGGCAATTTAAACAAACAACCAAACACACATTTGCACTTATGGGCAATTTGATGTCTTCAACTAACCTAGCAGCATGCATCTGTTTGGAATGTGGGAGGATGCCAGAATAGCCGGAGAAAATCCATACAAGCCCAGGGAGAAAATGCAAACTTCACACAGCCAAGGTGGTGTTATATGTTTTTGAGATTTCAACCCCCATGCTGATCTAATAGTTATACAGGTACTGTAGTGTCAGCAGTCTCCTTAGTTTCTACACAGGAATGGTTATTTTAGTTTTCTGTAGCAGCTAAGAACACAAGAGTGATTTCAGTAAGTAAACATTTCGGAAAAAGACTCACAACTGCATCCTGAGGGAAGGTCTCTCTCCTTCACGGAACTTGACCAGTTTCTCACAAAGACTCTCGATGAGAGCTTCTTGTTTCTCTGCGTCCAAGATCAACAGCAGTGATACGATGCTGTTCATCACACTCTCCACATCTGTGGAGGAATATAGACAAATTGTGTGACATCCATACATGTTACTTACTGTATGGCGAGGCTCATTTGTACCAGTTTAGCCTGAACAGAAATTGCTGAGCGTGTTTAACATGATTGAGGTGGCTTAGCCTATTGCTTACCTTTATCATCATCTTTGAGACAAACATCACAAGCCTCAATGATCTGAGCCAGGTCTACGTGAAGTCCGCCTTCAGAGTTCTCCTCGGAGATTTCCGCTCCTTTGGACTTGATATAGGCTCTCAACTCGGATGCCTTTGAAAATGGGCAAACACAAAAGTCTGATATTTGGTTTGAATGCTTTTAACGACTTTTAACCAAGTCGTACCTTCGACTAGTAAACAACTGTCACGTCTTTTTTTAAATTATTTTGGATCGTTGTGGTACCTAATATAATTATCTCATTGAACATCGTTGACATATGTGAGGGCTTGACATAACTACGATAAGTTAAGTTAATGCGACTGGATATGTTCCACGCGAATCTTGTGGTTATAGCTACCTATCCGCTTGTACTGATTTACTATGTTAGCTTAGCTTGCTTGCTAACCTTTCCGGCACAATATTACTAATCGACGAGATCAGCAACAGGGAGAACAAGAAAAAAACACAGATTTGGAGCATAAGGCGATACCTGGTCGTCTTCCGTTATATCGATGAATGCCGGCACGCTCATTTTTGTTGTTCTTGTACGCCTCGGTGACAAGATCCACGCTCCCACAAGAGCAGACCTAACCGGAAAAGAAAAAGGCAACAGTGCCGGTGAGAGTCTTCACTTCCGGGTCATTTTCTTAAAGCGACAGTGCTCAGAAAGAGCCATCCTTGAACGAGCTTTCCCTTTCAACCTTGCCGTTTCACAAGCGTTTTAAATTATGCCCCACTTTTATTACAGCGAGTTGTTTGCACTTTATTTCATCCTTCCAAATTTATGGCTAAATCCCCGCATAGCTCTGCTGGATAGCTTCAGCTAATGTAGCCTTAGCCTCAAAGGTCAGCCAACCTCTTAAATTTGATGTCACCCAGACTTCCACACTGCATCTCTATCTTTCATTCTCTCCTCTCCAGATATCCATCTACTCTCTCTGGGAGATTAACCCTGGATGACTTAGATGAGAGTTACTGAGGTGAAACTGATCCCTGAAAGAGGTTATCTGATGGAGCTGCAGCCCATCTGCGTGGACCACCATCGCAGGCCCGTCCAGCCCGGAAACACCATCAGTGTCAGAGGGCAGACACCCTCCACCATAGCCCCACTGACCTGCGGGCGCACGTGGACTGTCTCTGTGCCAAGCTCGATTCTGTGTGTTGTTACTATGGCAGGTCACAGGGTGATGGAAGTGAGTAGGGTGAAAAGGGTAAGTAGAGCAAGAGTTCACCCTAAAAACTATGGAGTCGTGTTACAAACATCTGAAAGGTCCCAGAGTGAAGATACAGGAGTTGTTTTCACTTGCATTGCTCACAGTTCATTTGTCACTGAAATTAGAGTATTTTTAGGACTCACTGGCTACTGAGGTACTTCACGCAAAGTCATTATTCCCTGAAAGACTTCTTGCCACATATTTCTCGTTGTGCTTACAGTTACGGAACTTAACTCACTGCAGTTAGTCTTTAAAAAAAAGAGGGGAAATGGCTGATGCAGGATTTCACCATCATGCTCGCATGATGCGTCATCTTGTTGGGAAGGCAAGTGCCTGGTACCAAATCCCACCCTCACTCTCTCCTGCCCTTGTACGCTGTCACAGCAAATAATTTATAGATACTTTTCCACAAGTGTGCTAGTGTAACTCTGCGCCTTTCATTATCTGATTAACAACTGATGTCAAGTGCCTGGTGTATTTCAAGTCCCGAATAAGTTTTTTCTCCGACTTTGAAGTTCCAGGTGCATATGAGACTTTAGTCTTCTTTAAAACGCTGTTGTGGTGTTATCTTAAATACAAGATGTAATATTCATAACGTCAATATGTTAAAAAAACCCAACTAATTTGTGGTGAAACGTTTAACAGCCAGATTTGTTTGTGCATTGCAATACAAATAAGTGGTTCAAGGGTCAAACTGTCGTCATCTCAAAACTTTTATTAACCTGTCAATGTGTTTTAAGTAATATTCTAATTGTTTTAACATGCACACAAGTGCAAAAATAAGTTCACTGTTAGTAAAAGGTAAAAACAACTCACACTACGTATCATTCCAAATCAAAAAGAAAGGAATTGCCACTCATAACTTTTGGAGAGTCTTCTTCACATTCTGCTCCTTATCACAGAAGCCACAAAAATCTGTTGAATAATAAATGCGAATCTGTTGAATAACTATATTAACATTGTTTATGCTCCCTGCGCACAGTCTGACAATGAGAGCGCCACTGCAACCAGTGGGTGTGCAAGTGCACTTTATTCAAGTATTAAAAAAAAAAAAAAAGCATGTTCCCTGTGGTCACACGCTCCCCGTTAAGGGGCCCACCCCAGTATTTGAGAAGGGCTGCTGTATTGACATGACCTGCCTGGAGGTGACTGGCTGGATCTTGCTTCATACCTGGAAATCAAATTATGTTATACAACACTGTGTTTTTGATTTGCCATTACATCTGCAACGTTGTGATTGTGTTCACCTCCAATTCAAATTTGGAATCATAGCAAAAGTAGTGGCCGGCAGTTGGCCACTTATGAAAACTGGTTACAAACCGCTGTAAGCTGTTTGACGGTTCACTTGCACCAAGAGGCTACAATATATTTACAGGTATTACCGAGTAGTGATTCAATAGCAGATTGAAAGCCTGTGTCACATCACAAAAGAATGCTGCCCGTAGTCAAATTGTATCGTTTGAAGTACACTCCTGTTGCTCCCACTGCCATTTATAATTTGTCATGTTTGACTACACATTGCATTGGAAAAGAAATTGAAATACAAAAAAGCACAACAGAAAGGGAGACTTCTGCAGTTTTCCTTATATGTATGTACTGTATAACCTAACTTTTATTCTGATAAAACCTGACCTGTGCAGTCCTCAGAGGAATAGTTGACAATTGCAGCAGCCCAAAGTTTTCAGTAATTTATGTCTGGTGAAATATTTAACTACAATTCAGTGGAAGAGTATTTGTCATTCGGCCTCTGTCACGCAGTCCGCTTGATGATGTCAGTTTCCCATTTGATCGTAAAATACTGATTGTGAAACACAATGTTGCCAACGATAGATCTTTATGCAGGCACAATATAATGTTCAATGAAATCCCATTTTCAGCATGTGCTTCTTTGAGATGAAACAGTATGAACATTTCATATCACCATTTTAGCAGCCATTTGCACTTTTTGCACATTACAAATTATAAATCAAAATACATTTTCATGCCTGCTAGATCAGAAGAAATGGAGGCGCTTTCACACCTGTAGTTTCCTTTCTCTGGTGCCAATCAGTTAATATATGCACTTAATGCTCAAAGGCTTGCCATTTAATTATCTATACATAATATAAAATTATCGCTTTGGTGCCATCTTGGTGTCAAGGAACTCTGTTAAAGTGAGTTGAGGAGATTCATATAGTGCTTTAGTGCAATCTTCTGAAATTGGCAATTCAAAACTTTTTTGGGGGGTGGCTTCAATTACTCACAGATTGTCACGATTCGCGGCGGCGGCAGGGCTCTATCCCGATCCCCCATAAATTGCTGGGGAACACTATACCTCCCTCATACTCTAGCCACTTGTAAACAAATACAGTACAGCTCAGCCTCTCGCTAGATAACGTCATGGCTAATGATATGCTTTTGGAACTGCATCGTATTAATTTGAAACAGCATTTAAAAATACAATATACATATATGTCAATGCTATTTTCAAATAAATCCTATTGTCCTAAATTTCTATAAAGGGTGTTGCAATAGGGAAATACAGGTCCTATGGTAACAACTACCACTCCAACAGATATATTATTAACACTAATTACAATTTCAAACGGTAAGAACCACTGGAAATGGTGAGGTATGTCAGAAAGGTTGTAGGTCTGGTGTCACAAAAAATATGTTTCAAACCCAAATCACAAACTACAAGTTTCTCCCTTCCAAGTAATACTCCTAAGTCAGACTCACTTTCTCAGCCTTCTATGTCAAGCCTTCATGTACTTCTGGAAGGATTCTTCCAGGATCCTCCGCAGGTCCATTGTGACGCTCATCTTGATGTCATCCACATTTTGATGACCCCCTTGAGCTTGGGAAACGGGGAAAAAAAAATCACACGAAGCCAGGTTGGATGAGTACGGAGGTTGTACCAGCACGGTGATGATAATTTCAATTCTATAATAAATCCCAAATAGTTTGTGTTGTCTGTGTGGTTTATGACATTGCACTTTGTAATTGTAATTAAAACAACATCAGACAGGCATGTAGCTCACCAAAGCATGGCAGTGACAGGGGGACGCTAGGGGCTGCTGTACCTCCCCTGGAATACCAATAGCACCTCTGTAGCGGTGATTCTTTTTTATGTTTATGGCAAATTGCCCACTTGGCCTCCTACAAGATAAATGACTGTGTATTAACGGTCAGTTGAGCCCAGGTGCAGCCTCTCTTTGCTGTCTGCCGGCCAAGCGGTGAGTATCCATGTAAATGGTCATCGTCCAACATGGCCGCCTACCTTCCACCCACTAATTGTCTGGTTCCCACAGTTCTGCCTGCCTTCACCGCCTCTGAAAAATCCCCCTCGCTCAGGCTCATCTATCAGTCAGTGACCTTGTCGGGATGCAGTGCATGACTTGCTCCGTGCTTCCCAAGGTGAGGCCGATTGCTTGTTAATTACTTATAAGCTGAGCCCCCCGCCTCCTTGCACGCATGCAAGCCATTGCACAAAAGCAACAAACAAATACTGTCGAAGATGTCTTTAGTGCAGAGGACTAAATGGGCGCTCGAAGCAGGATCTTTTTTTTTTCAAGCTTCATATTTATGCCAAAAGAAATACTCTAGTTGCATACTTGTGAATTGTGTTCTGTCATAATGATTTGATCATCACCATCACTATCAAACCCGTATCAAACAAACCATTAACAGCGACCCACATGAACACAACAGACATGAATTTATTGCAACAAACCCACATTTTGTTTGTTTGATCATCAATAGAAATAGACTACAGCATTTTATTATGACCATTGACAGTTTGGGAACGGCTGGTCATTATTACTCTGAATAAGCATGAATCATTACGTGTACTTATTGTGTAGATTGCTCTGTCTTGTCCTTGACAAGTACCAAAATGGAAATGAGGCATTTGCCATTGTAAAACATCAAGCACTTTGCAAAACAACAACTTGTATATCCTGCTCAAATAAGTCACTGCTTGTCACATTCACGCTCAAGATGTAAACATGCAACTTCAACAATTCCAAATTTCAAAGAATTTAAAAACATTAAAACGTCCTTAATCAGAAACTTTATGAAAATGTGTGGCGTGCTGCTCGGAAGGAAACTCCCACAGAGACACAAACACCAAAAAGCCAAAGAACAAGTAACACACCCTTGTGGAATTAATCCTTCAGATTGTCACTGGGCTAAAAACACAAGATTTTCCTCAGGCATTGGACGCAGTTGCATAACAGTTGTTCAACTAAACAAAACCTGATTATGTTCCATTTTCGAGGATCCACTATTGTTTTGAAGGCAAATTCTGTTTACATTTTTCAGGCTATTGGATCCAGCTACAATGTCCCTATGTTCAACTCTGGCTAGTCCTGAATCTGCGACCTTCAAATAGTCTGACACCTATCTATATTATTTACTCTTCTGATAGCTTCTAAGTCAATGTGATTAATTATCAGCTCCACCTCTACATATTCAGTCAAGCAGAGTTATGATCCGAATCACCTCTGATGCACTCCAATTGTCCATTAACGTCAGGCATTGAGCTAGAATTTTATGACTCCACTACGAAAATTAGTACCCCCCCAAAAAAAGAACTGCTCCACTCGTGCCGTATCACTTAGCTTCATATCACTGACAGCACCACGGTAATCAATCATGGCAACTTCGGGGTCGTTCATCCCCCGATGTGGAATGTGCGTCATGCGTGCTCTCGTTCAACCTCATGGCAGCTGCAAAAAAAAAAAAAAGAATAGGAAAAAAAAAAAGGAGTCATTGCAGTAGGACCACGGCTCTCTCCGTGATGGAGTGACCTCTTGTCATCAAACGATGTTTATATTACGCACACTCACAGGCTTGTACAAGTGTTCAGATGACATATTCAAACAACAGTTAGCATCCAATTCATCTGGCTCGAAACGAAAGATGCCAAGACTCCGTAATACTAATTGGAGGAAATGTTACACTGCATGACCTTTCACTTTTCAGATAATACAGGCTATCTCATCCGGGTTGATGATGTAGAACAGAGGTCCTCAATAGGTGGATTCCGGTCAGGCTCCAGGACCAGTTGTGTGTATGAACCCTCACCTACTATTACATTAATTTGATCAACATTTGTAATATAAAATGTGCCACTTTTAGGTATACGTATGCGGTTGTCCCATTCAAACCATTGTAGGTTTTCACATTTTCATCTATGATTCGCTTGCTGGAATTGAGAATTTCAGGGGTGAATATCGCCCCTGAAATTCTCAGTTCCATGTTGATGGTAGTTTTTGCATGCTTCTCCCCATCATTGCACTCACGTGTGAGTCACCATGTCCGCGTTTGCTTGTCTATCCCTCACAATGAGGCTTGCGGTGGATGACAGCATATGCACAGTAACCGCTGGAGATATGTGCAATGTTTTTTTGTTGCCTGCTGACGCCCTGCTGGCCACAGCTGCTGCTGGGCGTGACAACACGGAAGAGGCCGCAGTTTACTGTAAAGCGCTGATAACGGGCCGGCCTTGAACGTGACACACATGCACCTGCCGGGATGAGACATGGATTATCAAGCATACCTCTGCAAGCGTCTAACTGCAGTATATAAACCTTAAAAACACAAGCTAGATATTTTTTTCATCACATAAAAAGTTTACTTAAAGAGGAAGTCAACCCAAATATTGTGTTTGTGGAATATTAATTAAGCGGAAAAATGCACCCACTTTTAGTCATCTCAGCGGGCGGCCATTTTGTCACTTCTGTCAACTAAAGATGACATGGAAATTGCTCAGGGCTCAGATAACGACCAATCATGGCTCAGCTTCAGAAAACAAATGAGCAGTGATTGCTGAGCCCCGAGCAACTTTGATTTCATCTTCAGTCGACCTAAGTGACAAAATGGCCGCCCCCTGAGCTAGCTAAAACGGGTGGATTTCTCATATTGCACAAATGCAATATAAATCGGAACGCCTTGTTTAGACTAATGGGCCTATATAGAACAAATTCTAGAAAAAAAATATGTTTGGGTTGACTTCCGCTTTAAGACAAGCAATAAGTTATTGTTCTTGATCAATGACACTTTTAGTTTATGGTCCTTCTCTGGGGTTTTGTATTATTATCTCACTTTTAGTCCACTTTGCATACATCCAATGCAAAATCTTACCCACTGTACTTGGGTAAGAAAGAGTTTACATTATAACTTTATTTTAGTGCAAATATTTTACCAGAACCAAAAAGCAAAATATTTCACTAAATCACTAAAACATTATTTACCGGTATGTGTTTATTTTACATCAACACGAGGGAGCAATATTGCTTTTAGTGGTGGAGGGTGAAGGTAAAGAGAAACAAGCAGCAAAACAGCATGTGTTAAACATCAGTCGACTAGTGTTGTGTCTGACACATATAGTGTGGAGATACTCACTCTCCCACAGATTGTTCTTCTCTGCGTCTTATCTCAACTTCTGATATGTGACTCTTTGAAGAGTGGTGACTGTTGATATCAGGGGAAATAAAAAAAAAAAAAAAGCATGCCCATTGCTTAAGGAACAATGACTTTCGTGTTTGATAAACGCATGTGAAAGACTATTAGTCCTTCTTAATATGAACCAAAATTTCTCAGATTTACTCGGACATAGTAAACTCACTGGCACAATCTAATGAGACCTAGTAGGAGTGTAATGAAAATCCATTTGAATCTGTTTGTTCACCCATCTCTTCTGACCAGTGCATTCAATATGACATGGTTGGAGTTTTTTTTTTTTTACTATTATGAAGTCAAAAGCCAACCACTCCAAGTTGAGCCAAGTAAAGTTTAGTGGAGCGGTGGGAAGTCTACATTATAAATTACATGACAGGAGCAAATTGTTAGAAACATGATGATTATACGCCAGTTTTTATTGAACGCCACTCCAAACTACAACCACAAAACAAAAAATGTTGAATGAATAGTTCGCTTAGAGTGCCAATAAATAGGAACTGAGCTTCTTTGTCTCTGTAAAGGCAACATTTTTAATAAAGCACTTGAACACATTAGCTTGCACAGATGTCCACGTACTTGATAAAGTGTCTGGTGTGCGTCGAGGTGTAGCTAATGGTGATGTGCTGCACATTCACATGTTGCTATCTCTCACCCCTTGTCACAAACAGTGTCAGAAAGTAGCAATGTAACAATGTAAGTCACAGTTGAGAAAGCATGGTTCCATGAAAAAGTATTTGCCCCCTTCTAATTTTTTTTTTGAACTATCCCCACTTTAATGTTTAAGATCATACATGTAGTATGTAAAGATCAAAGATAAAAAATAACTAATGAAGATACCTGTCGCTGTTTGAAAAAGTACTTGCCTCTCTTGTTAAAAAAAAACCATGAATTTAATGTGGCTACTGGCTAAACACATTTCTCTGTTCATTTTCACTGACCACACCCAGGCTTGATTACCTCCAAACCTGTTCTATCAAGAAATCAAATAGTTCCTGTCCGACAAAATGAAGTCTCAAAAATCTAAAAAAAAATTGTAACAAGGATCCAAAGAAATTCAAGAACAGATGAGGAATAAAGGAATTGACGTCTATCAGTCTGGAAAGAGTTACAATGTAATGTCATTCCTAAACCTTTTGGACTCAAGACTTTTGGGATTACATTCTATGGACTGACAAAGCTACTTTTTGGAAGAAATGGGTCTATTTACATCCGACTTAAATTTAACACAGGATTTCACAAAAATAACATAATTCAAAACAATAGTCAATCATGGTGGTGGTAGTGTGATGGTGTGGGGCTGCTTTGCTCTTCCAGACCTGGATGATTTACTGTGATTGATGGAATGATGCTAAATAACTGAAAGTCCTGAGGGAGAATGTTTCGTCATCAGTGTGAGACCTCAAGCTGAAGTTCATTTGGGTTCTGCATCACAACAATGGTCGAAAACACATCGGTAAGTCGACTTCTGAATTGCCAAAGAAACAAAATGAAGATTTTGGAGTGGCCTGGTCAAAGTCCAGAATCTGATTGATTGTGGCGTAACCTTTAGAAGGCTGTTCATGCTCAAAAACCCTCCAGTGTTGCTGAATTAAAGCAATTCGGCAAGGAAGAGTGGGCCAAAATATCGCAACAGAAATGGGGCCCTTTTTCACGCCAGTGTATGTCACTGGTGTAACACTGTTGTTTAGTGCGCAATCTGCATATCTAAGACCAAAATAACACCTGCAGATTTGCCTCAGAACTGCGTATATTTTAAAACTGATGACTGGTGTTTTTAAAATGGCAGTCATGTTAAACCGCAAGTGTTTTTGCTTTTAAAAAAACTGTCAAGAACAGCCAGTCTTTCCATGCATGCAAACAGATTTGTGTTCAAATACAGAAAAGTAATGTCTTTTTCACGTGTCCCTGCAGGTCACATATCAGCGTAGTTCATCATGTGGCTTTTTGGCTCGAGACAAAGCCTTCTCCAATTCCCTCATGGCGCTGGAGAAAGTTCGGCTCTTGTGTGTTTCTTGTTAAGGGTCACGACGAGTAGTGACCGTTTGCCTTCCTCTCCATTCTGATGTTGTTTTAAACCCAGAGTTAACCACATAGTGATCTGAAGAAGAATGGGCGTATTTGGGGACCGCCATCCGTCATGTGGGCTGAAGGGCTTGTTTTCTTTCTGACCGGTCACCTCTGATGAATCCTCGCTAAATACTCCACTGGGGAAGGTATGGCCAGCGTATGCCTTGGCTTCGGAACAAATATTTCAGCCAGATTTTCCTAAATTGTGCCACAACCTTTTGCTCTCGTAGCACATTATTTATGGTCCTTGTTTGTTTATCATGGGTGGACCCCGGATGTTTTGGCAATTGTTGAGGGAGAAATAATTTTGCTCTGCTTCCATATTCAAGACAGCTATGTAGACATCCTCTGAATATATAGGGTGTTCTTCTGGGATATGACTTAGCCTCTGTACTAATTCCCAGAATAAGTCATAGAGGATTTTATCTTTGCTAGAATTGTAAAATATTAATTAGCTTTTGTGGAAATCGACTGGGCGGCACGATAGTCGACTGGTTAGCATGTCCGCCTCACAGTTCAGAGGTCGTGCATTCGATCCCGGCTCCGGCCTTCCTGTGTGGAGTTTGCGTGTTCTCCCCGTGCCTGCGTGGGGTTTCTCCGGGTACTCCGGGTTCCCCCCACATTCCGAAAACATGCATGGTAGGTTAATTGAGCACTCTAAATGGCCCCTTGCTGTGATTGTGAGTGCGGATGTTTGTTTGTCTCTGTGTGCCCTGCGATTGGCTGGCAACCAATTCAGGGTGTCCCCTGCCTACTGCCCGAAGACTGCTGGGATAGGCTCCAGCAAGCCTGCGACCCTTGTGAGGATAAGCGGTATAGAATAGATAATGGATGGATGGATGGAAATGGACTGTGTATATATACAATACTCTGCTGGCCCCAAAACTATCTGAGGCAAAGACCTACATTTACAGATTATATGTTGTTGTTGTTTTTTGGATAAAATCAGATTTCATCTCCAATGTGTTGCCATGCAAATACTATTTGCCCAGCGCCGTCAGAATCCAGAGTGCTGGCGTTGACCACATACGCACGGTTGAAATAGCAGTTTCTTCTTTTAATTGATCAGATTTCACATTTCCCACTCCACGCTTTCACGAATCCTCTGCGTGACGATTACGTTTTTCCATTCTTTAATTGGTTCAGCTACATGTATGCCTCTGATCGGTAGATCTTAAAATGTGCATCAAAGATTGATTTACAGGGGAGGATGATGTCAGTCATGATTAAATACTCACTTTCAAGCCACATCTTTAAAAAAACAAAAAAACAAACTGGATTTTATGAGGCTAGGTGAACCAACACTGTTGCTTTCTTGTTTCAGCCCGGAAATTGTTTTTCGGGAAGAAATTATGTCTGCTGCCTCTGCATCAGCATGTCTGGTGAGAACGATGTGATTTATTTTTAATCACATTTTTTAATTTTAATTTAAATTTTGATAATATTGAAGGTGAATTGCTATATTGTAGTGTAGAGTTTTGGAGTTGTTTGGAGGTAATGTATTGGAAGAACCCTAACCCTAACCCTAACCATCCAATTGACGTATATGCATGGCCCGTTTTCACAGAAAAGGCTTAAAGCGGAGGTCAACCCAAACATATTTTTTTCAAAGATATGTTCTATGCAGGCCCACTAGTTGGAACAAGGCATTCTGATTAATATTGTGTTTGTGGAATATGAGTTAAGCAGCAAAATCCACCCGTTTTTAGCTATCTCAGAGTGCGGCCATTTTGTCTCTTATGTTGACTGAAAATGACATCACAGATGCTCAGGGCCCAGATCCAGAGCCATGCATATACGTCAATTGCATGGTTATGGCATTTTAATTTTAACGTTAAAAATAATCTATGACGTGTTAGTTGCATTCCAGTGGTGCTACCCATCGAGTCAAGGTCAAAACGTTATTGAGTATCCCCATGTGTAAGCATTTTTGATCATACACCAAAACAGTGCAGTTTCAGTTTGTACTGTATGTCTTTTCGTGACACATTTATTGCTTTAATTAGTTAAGACAATTTATGTCTTGCTTCTTGTACAAAACCTAAATTCTGATAACATTGTGTTATACTTACTGTTAGTGACACGATGCACATCTTACTTCATCCTGTTATGAAAGTATTATGAAAGTTTGGTGTGTTTCAAACTTAAGGGATGAATAAGAAGCATCACAGGCTTTAGGTCACGGTGTGTTAGAGCATTTTGTAATTGCTTTAATTAAGAGTCCAAACAATCAAAAATAATAATTATTGATTTTTATTGGACTCTTAATTGAACTGTATTTTTGTTCACTGAAACATGACCATAAGGAAGTTTCAAATAAATAAACCATGAAAACAATAATATTATTTAGGAGAATTATAATTTATTACTATTATTATTATTTTTACTTCTAGCAGTTTTAAACTTTTTCTTATTCTTTTAGGACAATACACTTATCTTGATTTGTACAAATGAACAACGTGAGCCACACTTGAACTTGGCCAAATGAATACAAGTGTGTGATTAGTCAGAGCCTGCTGAGAAGTCAGTGAGGGTCAGGGCAAGGCGAAAACCTTTCTGACTCCGCCCCCTGGCCTGTGTGACTGTAGCCAGTATTTGAGTCTTCGTGGGGGGCTAAAAGCAAGCCAGTTGTAGAGGCGCAGGAACGAGACTGTGATACCCTCACACACACTCCCACTCACTGCACATATAGAGGGAGGCAGGCACACCTCCATCTTGGTCATCATCCATTCCATTCTTGATGTTTGCCTTGGGGCGCGAATGATGGCTTGCTAGTTTGTGAGCTGTGACTTCTGTTTCGTTTCAAGAGTTTGACTTTGGCATCTCCCTCACTGGAATTCCATCTTTCTTTTTGGACTCTCAACTCTCATACCCAATGCTGACCGAACCGTGCGGCGCCATGTCGATGGGCTCGGATGTCCGAGATCTGACTCTCCTGTCTCCAAGCCCCCAGGTACCCTCCTTAGGTGGGGCAGGGGGTGGCTGTGGCCAGTGGACACAACTGTTGGACCTCCATCCCGGCTCTCCCTACAACTCCCTGCCCTCCCACCACTCCTTCATCAAGCAGGAGCCGAGCTGGGGGAACGCTGACCCTATCGAGGATCCCCACTGTGGACTCGGGGCCTTCACGTTGCACTTCTCGGGCCAGTTCACAGGCTCGGGCCCTTGCCGGGTGGGGGCCTTTGGAGAGCCAGCGGCGGGCCAGCCCAGGGTTTTTCCCAGTGGAACCTACCTCCCCGGCTGTGTGGACAGTCCTCCTGCACCCAGGAACCAAGGTAAACATTGTCAGCCCAACGTTATGCAGATCTCAACAATTCAAGGCGATAAATATCTTCTTGGAAACGTGATGTCCTCCACTCTATGTTTGTTGGGTTTGTCAGTGGTGTTGTGTCTAGGCAGGATGTTATGTGCTTTACTGGGACAACATGCCCTGTGTTAGGAACGATCTTGACACTTCTCTGGAAGCACTCTGACAGACACAGACATCCACCATAGTCCTGCTGCGCCGTAACCTTCTTCCTTACATGAAACAATCACAGGCACTTTGTAAATTGTTCCTCTGGAGCACATTTTCCCAAACATTTTTAGCTCAAGATGCAAATTTAAAATGAAAATGTATAGTACCTTGTGTAATGACATAGAGTATGACAATCTACAAACTAATACAAATTAAGCAGTGACCCTAAGATTGGGAATTGTTGATCTAGAGTTATACATTTTCTTATACTTTATTATAGTAATAAATAGTTGTATAGTTGTAGTCTGCATAGTTTATACAAGTAGGCTACATCTTACTGTGACCTTTTTGTAAAACATTTACTTTAACATTTTCACTGTAAAGTATAACAAACCTAATTTTACATTAATATTTCTCTGATAAAACTGAATATTATTGTTCCTACTGGGATACATTGCATTCATAATAGATCAATTAAACAAAGTATACTTTTGTCAAGCAACTCTTTTATTGGATCTTGACAGTCAGTGCAACTGTACCTAATATTGTAGCCCATGGGTGGATATCGATTATTTATCGTTGCCCTTGTTATTCTGATTTAACAACACAGGGTCAACAAAAATGTTGCTCTATAAACATAGCCTGACCACAATTACCTGACCAAATATATTGTATTAGTTTTGTCCTAAAATTCCACTAGTGCTTTGTTGCCCTTCATAAATTGAGATGGACCAAATACCAAATGCCTCAAAGCAGCAGAACCCTCAGCCAATCAATAAAGAAAGGCGATATAAGAAGATATAATCTAATATATCAAAAATATACAATTTATATGTCTGACAGAAAAGCCTGTTATATTGATTAGTATGTCTGTTCTGAAATATTATTTTGTATAAAGTAATTAATCTTAAAGGTATTGAAATGTTCAGTTCTGAAAGATTTTCATGTTGACTTATTTATTTGATCAATAATTATACATATATATATATATATATATATATATATATGTATATATATATATATATTTTTTTTAATTTAATTTATTTATTTTTAAGACATTGTGGACTCTGCAATCTGGATTTGCAATCTGAATTTGAGACTTTTGTGTGATCATAAATATGAATCTCCTTGCAAACAAAACTCCGTCAAGTCTGCTGGGGCTCGTTACTCGGAGGTCAGAGGTTGAACTGCGGACGTGTGCGCCGATGTGACTTCCACATACACTGTGCACACACTCTTGTTCGCTCGCTAGCAAAGTACTTTTTGATGAAGTGATAAACTGCTCTGCAAGCTGAGGGGATTTAAGTAAGAGATTGTGAGTCATTTTTTTTCTGGAGAAACCTCTCAATGGCCCTCCAAGGACTGACTTTTGAAAATTCCTTACTTCTGCTTGAACTTGCCTCTTGGAGAAGAGCTACATTTCCATTTCAGTAACTTAAATTTAGGTAGCATGGATGCTATTCGTTATCCCCGAATCTCATTTTTCTGGGAATACTTCAATTTGTTATGAATATTATCACCATAAGATTCACTGTGAGAGGAGCGGCAAAAATAGGAACCAGAAAATATTTTTACATTTAGTGATGCAAATGTCCTTTTAAGATGTCTCTAACTTTGTTTTTTCTTTAGGTTATGGCGCAATGGGCTTAGACGGGAATCCCAATTACCCACACACGGCGTCTCACCACACCCCTCAACTCTCCAGCCTGTCCTTCAAGCATGAGGACACACTGTCGCCGCCAAACAACATTGGTAACAGTCTACTTCCTGGCACGTTCACGCTAAACTCACTCAATTACTGGAACACGGCTGCGTTCACAGCAAGGTCATAGACGTAGCCCATAATTCTTTCTTTTGTTTTTCCTGTCTCTATCTCGCTTTCTCTCTGTGTGTGTCTCTAACTCAGTCATAGACCCAATGTAACACTGAATGCAGCGTAGTCACTCGGTGACACGGCATCCCGTCGTCAGATAATTTGATGTGTGGCAACGTCAGTGCCAGTGTCTGGCATGTGATGCATAACATATTTGGCAGACAGCTGCATTCTAAGCAACAGGACGGGAGTGTGTTAAGTGTTCGATTTCACACGACTATCCCTCACAGGCTGCGTACTGCCTCACTTATGGCTCGCATCACAGAAGGCGGAATATTGGTGGAGCATCTTCCTCACTTACAAAGTCTTATGCCAATTTTTTGGTGCCACTATTCTGCATGAAAAATAATTTAGAAATAGGCAGTGTGTGCTTCTGTATGCCTGTATTGGTCAGAGAAACATATTTGGCATGATTCATAACAATCAAATCAGAACAATACAATTGCTAAAATATACAGTAATATAAATATTTTAATGTACAAATAATCACAGTGGCACTGAAAAAAAGTATTGTGAGAAAAAAAGCCAATACATTCTCTTTTTTTTTCCTATACTTTTTTAATGATTACTGTAGTGAAATATATACCGAAGTTACGCTTTTACTTAAAGGGGAGTTTGCAATTTTGAAATAAAAATCATGTTTTGTCATATTTACAAAACAGTCATTATGACTTGAGTGTACTACATGATAAATATGATCTGTGAAAAAAACTGCCATCTCTTGCTCCATTATATACATGAAACCACCGCACCTGAGGAGAAAACATCCAATCAGAGACTGTAGGCGTGAGGTGTCAATCCCTTGTCATGCACTCGCAGGGAAACTCATTGCAAGCAGAACCTCTGTGTCTATAGCAACTCTCCATGACAAAGAAGGTGTGACAAAAAGTATTTATTGATTTTGAAAACTGCAATACAAGAAGACTTTAGTACAACTTTATTCCTGGACACAAAGCAATGTCCTGAAAGGTATGCTTGGCTAAGTTGGGGACGAAGCCAGTGACAGTGAACTCTGACCTCTGAAAACTTCACATAGTCAAACTGTGACACACTGCCCAAAGTTTGCATGTGCGATCCTCAAATCCCTGTGACCATATTTAAACGTCCTTTTGCAAGATTGTGGATCCCTAATTCGTCCATGTGCTTTTGAATTCTCATATTGGCCATGTCCAATTACTTTTGTCCATATATTCGTTCATTAAAGTACATTTTTAAATTACTTAATGAAGAGAATCTGTTATCCTACAATGCATTGTATTAACAAAAGTGTTTTTTTTTGTGTTATTTGCAGTTGAGCAACAATACCCTCCTCCTCATCCTCATCCTCCTCCTTCTGCCCCTCCTGTATTTGGGTGCCACAATCCTGCAGAATCCTGCCCAAGCAACCAAGCACTACTGTTGAGAAACTACAACAGGTAATTTGTTTTTGTCCTCCCTGTGTATACACACTTACCTAAACCCCAGTCCCACCCCCAAAATTCCCCAAAAGCTTCCAATTGATAAAAGTTATTATAGATTTGGGGACCACCCCCATGAATCCCAGCTCATCTGCTCATTTGCTATTTACTGCCGCCCATTGGTGCAACAATCAATCTACTGTTGATGTGTTTGCTATACTACAGTGTGAAAATATTAGTCATTAGTGATATTGAGTCAGTGGGGAGTAAGTTAAGGCTGAGAATGTGATTTCATGAAGATCTGATTGTGTTCCCAAACTGTTTTCATCTTGATGGAAAACATTTCTTCGGGTGAATTGTATTGGAATTCTTTAAATACCGACTCGGGATGTTTTGGGGAAAAAAGAGGAGCATGTGCAACCCAAATACTGGAACAGAAGATGATAAGAGACGAGAGACTTTGCTGTTTTTTGTAACAACTTATGGCATGAGCTGGAAAAAGTCAAACAAACGCGCACGCCCGTTCATGTGCACACACACACACACGCACCCACACACACACACACACACACACACAGTGTATATGTATGTCAGATAGCAATGAGCCTTTCCACAGTCGACCGTAGTTCAGAGCTGATTATTCAACTTCCCTCAAGGACTTCTCAAGGAATGAGTGCCAGAATTCCCCCCCCACCACCCCGCCCCCCAAAACGTTCCTGCCTTTAATGATACCGAGGACAGAGTGATGTCATGCGGTGCTTCGTGGCGTACAAGGCACTGAGTTGCACCCCCTCTCCCCTGCAGACAAACACAAACTCATCTCCAAGTGTGTGTGTGTGTGTAGGGGTGTGTGTGTGTGCACTTGTGTGATATGCCAAGGTAAAGAATGGCTCGTAGCCCATGTTTTTTAATGAGGAGCACGGTGGGCGTACAGGATGTGTTAATAAGCAAACCATGTGGAATCCCCCTTCATTATCTGCACAAAGGGAGAGGAGGGACATGAAGAACCCTCTGTATCATAAATATTGCCAGCATGCTCCTATTTAAAAAGCCACCCCCCAATTTTTTTTTAACAACAAATAAAGATGAAACAAGCTTATCGTCACTATCCAATAGCTGCCTTTTTGCTAACATCGGTAATTGTTCAACAATTGTTATTAGTGGAATATCACTAACAAAACACTCTACTTTGACTTTGATGAGAAGTGAGGCTCATGCTGAAAAACGGAATCTCCGGTTTCTATTCTTTGTCTCTTGCCTCTGCTTTTTTTAAGTGTATTTATTTAAAAGTGCCGGTGCATATTAATGAACATTTACATGTAAATATGCCAGAATTAGCCAACGGCTACTTTCCATCTGCAGTCCCTGGCAGGTCATTGTGTTGCCAGAAGAGCCAAAGAAAAAGCAAAATACATGCACTGACTTGATGCTGAAGTGAGCTATATAGCAAGATACGTTGCACGATGGCATTCCAGCTTTTGGCCTGTTGTGTTTGGGATGTACACTGTGTGCCAAAGAAAACGTACTAGGCGCCCTGACCTGAGGTCTTGTGATTCAAATTCAGATGCAGAATACTTTATTAGTCCCAGGAGGGCAATTCAGTTTTACAGTCTACCCGTACATACTGTTGTACAAAAATATAGAAATAACATACAATATTTGAAAGAAAAAAAGCACTCTATCATATTGTATTTTCTAAAAACATTTAGTGATAACATAATTAAATGGAATGTAAAGAACTGAACAGTTTGCGTATCATGATTAATCTTATGAAATGCACTATATAAATAAAATGGTATTGTATTGTATTGTGGCTCCTTGGTGTGCACGACTTGGCCACTGGGGGGCATTGTGCATTCATTCAGCATTGTGCATTCATTCAGACCCAAACGAAGAAGAGCCTCACAACTACTGTAAGTGACTCAGTAAGCTACAGTAATATTACTGTATTTTCCAGGCTATAAGTTGCTCCTTTTTTTAATACGACACAGTTTATATATGAATTTTTATTGACGAGCTTCAAGCCGTCAATAGATTTACCCCAGTCTTGTCACATCCGACCAGTTAAATGACCAAATATGTCACAGTGAACTGTCCGAGTCCGCCCTCATACTGAATACTCATCAGATATTTGTGGTATGGAGTGCACGAAGCACCCGTGAGGGAGGAGTGGAAATGCGGAAGTGCATCTCTGTAGCGGTATGCACGGCTGTGTAAGGATCGATTGAGAGTGAAAATAAACATCTTGAGTTGAGTTTAAAGAGCATAGGGAATGAGTGCCATAAATACAGCCTCTGCAGTGCGACCCCGGTCTAAGCTTGTCAGCAAATTTGCCTCATGTGACAACGCGAGACTCAGAGCTTCTGGGATGCTACTACTGTTCGGAATTGTTTTAAAAATGTATCTATGTGACCCCTTTCTTTGCAAATATCCCATGTTATAATGTGGAGCTCGCAAATCAAGCAAAACAGAAAAAAAGTACAAATAACAGTGTCTATCTCAAAAACCTCCTAAGTCAGGTCACTCATATCTCAAGGCGGTTATGAAAAGTACAGGAAATAAATAAATAATCCATCATGACATCAACAATAGCCACAACCAGTGACCGTACGGCAGAACAGGATGCGGAATAGTTCTCAATTTATTTTGCATTTTGTGCATTTGGCAGCCTTATGACAGAAGGGCTTAAGGAATTATGCAGAGTGGTTTGTCGGTGACCGCCGACTTGACCGATCTTGTTGGCCTTCAACTATCCTATTGCACAATTGCCCGATATTTCACAACAAGATTCAAGTGTTAATCATTGCGTTGTTGCTTCTCATCAGTGATAACCTTTACCAAATGGCATCTCAGCTGGAATGCGTCACGTGGAACCAGATGAACACGCTTGCATCTTCCATGAAGAGGTAAAGACTTATTGCTGTTTTCCTATAGTCTTAATGAGGGGAAAATACTCTCGGAGATGAAGCCAGATGGCTGCTGGCCGGCTGCCGGGGGAAATCAGAAAATGGAGATAAGGATAATAATGTTTGAATGTTCCACTGTGCAGGCTTGTACTTGTCTTTAAAAAATAAAGAATGATACACACTTCTTCAAGGACTTATTTAGAGGTCATATGTTGGTCAGCATGTTTATGTTAGATATTAGCCTATACCTGCACAGTCTCATAAGATTGGATGCAATAACTTTGTCCAAAATGTTTCCTATACGGCGTTAGTAATCCTCAGTTTTGCCAGAGAGCTATTAATGTAACAAAATGCCCATTACAGTGGTTGCGGTTAACTTATTTAGATATACTGTAAGTGAGTGGGACTTAGAATAAACATATTCACTTGTCAAATAAGTGGAGCAATGAATTTGCTGTAGCTCCTCTATGGGATGTCATTACATTGTGCAGGTGTACCTAGAAAAAACAAATAACATCTCTATAGGGATAGTTTGAAATGCAGGTTTTATTTGAATTTTGCTGCTTTTTTATTCTCACTCGTTTTGTTTGAACCGGGGGCGGCCAGAATGTGACTTATGGGTGTGCCTGGAAAAATCGGGGTGGGCCTGAATATTTCTCTTGCTGAGCACAATCCTCTTGTGCCGTATAGTCAAATAAAATGACAAACTGAATCATATGAAGTTCAGATCTTCCTGAGACAACCACAAAAAGAATGGCATCATTCTTAATATTCAATCAAATTTAAAAAAAAAACACACAACGAAACACAATTTCAAAAAGAATTTCATAATAATTTACTAAAAATGTCAAAGTATATATTTTGTTCATAAATCTCACTGGTTGGGTGGTCTGTGAATCTGATTTGAACTCCAAATTGTGAGACTTTTGCCTCATTTCACTGGAAGTTTCAATGCACATTGAGAGCCCTAACAAATATATGAAAATCTTTGCTTTGCAGGCTTAATTTAATTTGTGCATTTTGTTTTTTTTTAGCAGCCACACGACCAGCTATGACAGTGATCCCATAGCCCCGCCCCCGCCCATGCTGGTGAGCGCCCAGTACCACATTCACACACATGGCGTCTTTAGGGGGCTTCAGGTCAGTCAAGGCAATGCACATGCATGCACAAAGGAGATAAAAACAGCACTTGAATGAGAAATGTGTGCTCTTCTCCTTCCAAAAGGATGTAAGACGGGTTCCCAGTCTCGCTCCCCCAATTGTAAAATCATCCGAGTCTGGTGAGAAGCGTCCTTTTGTGTGCGCCCATCCCGGCTGCAGCAAGAGGTACTTCAAACTTTCACACCTGCAGATGCATGGAAGGAAACACACGGGTGAGTTTATCTCTAATGTACAATACACGTAAATGTTATTGTTGAATAAAAATGCCCAGATGAAAGGGAACGATATAACAAATAATTCAGCCCACGGGTGGGAAAAGCTTTGGGCTCAAGAGCCACATTTTTTAATGGCCAGGTGAGATGTTTAAAAAAAAAAAAAAGTTGAAACAGTTGATGTAAAAAGTCTACACACCCTGTGCAAATGCCAGGGTTTTGTGATGCAAAAAAAAGATACAAAAGTTTTCCCAACATTAACCTTTCACCTTTAACCTTTTCAACTCAATTGGAAAATATAGTTTAGACAGAAGAAATAAAAATAAACAACTAGACAAAAAACAAGATCATGTGTGAGCACCCTCTTCCAACTGAGGGTGTGGTCATGATTAACCTCCAATAAATTTCAGATGGTCTTGTAGGCTTTTACTGACATTTTTTTTTTTTTTAGCAGAAGCTTGAAGGTTTTGTCTTAACACTTAGTGGTATTTGTAACTGTTCATAAGAAAAGCTGAAAAAAACAGCTCCAAAGGACTACCATGCTTCACTGGCGTTCTTTTGGCATTTTCCGTTTGCGCCAAAGATATATTTTTTGATTAATGGCCACACGGTTCAACCTTGGTTTCTTCGGCCCATAACACATTTTCCCACGTGCGTTTAAAAGATTTCAAGTGTTTTTTGGCAAAATGTAGCCATTCTTGGATGTTTTTCTTTGTAAGATGAGGCTTCCGTCTTGCCACCTCCTCTTCACAGTATTGTGTAATAAAGTAAAGTACAATTCTCAAACGACTGTTTGGCCTTCCTTCATCTGTACGGACATACAGCAATATCTAAATAAATAGATTTAAATCAAACCCTGAAAGCTCATGTATGATATTAATTGACAAAGATGAAATCTAAGGACATTTTCGCTGTAATTATTCTTAGTTATAGTTAGTTTTATAAAGGTAACATGTAGTTTCAGTTTTTTTCAAAGCATTTTCATTTTTAGTTCGTTAACGAACATTTTTGTTCAACATTATTTTTATTTTGTTAGTTTTCGTTAACTATAATAAACTGACTGTCTTCACTGTGTTTCCGCTTGTGCAATGTAGACGTGACCACAAAAATGTCAGACAAAGCCTACTAGAACACCTGAACTTGATTTGGGGTTAATCAGAGGCACTCTAAATACCGGTAATGGTAGTTGTGTGCTGACTCTGATTTAACATGTGTTTGAATATTATTGGTTAGTTCTGAGCACAGCTACAGGGTGTGCGCCCTTGTGCAACCACATTATCACAACTGTTAATTTTTTCTTCCCCTATCTAAAAGATACCACAATTCTGTCTTTAATTTGAATACTTTCACTTACAGCTTAAGGAAAATGCAATACAATCATACAATAATGAAATGGTTTATGTTGCAGGAGAGAAGCCGTACCAGTGTGATGTCACAGAATGCGGCCGCAGATTCTCTCGCTCGGACCAGCTGAAACGACACCAGCGCAGACACACAGGTACTATAATGAGGAAAAAAACGCCATCTTGCTTGAGTTACCAAACATTGCTTCGTTCAAGTTGGTATAATATCTTATATTGCTATCATAAATCGTTGCGCACTAACATCAGCACCAAGCCACCTGAAATCATGTTTAATCGCTAATTTTATTTGCTAAAAGATTGCGAATTTCTTACATTGTCATTGATTAAAATGGTAATACTACATAAATAAATAAATAAAACAATGAGCTGACTAACCCCAACTATTAGGTGGATGTTAATACACACGCAAATTCAGCTGCTTGGCTCACAAGCTTCCTTCTGCAACAAAGCATTTACAGTGACCGATTTTAACAAGCCAAGCCTAGTCAAATCAAGTGTATCTGACTTAACTATTTTCACTCGTCTAAAATATATCCAGAGTCTCAATCTAGGTCATAATTCTAAATTAAAATAACCCTTTTATAACCACGTTTGTGCAGGAGTGAAGCCCTTTGAGTGCGAGACGTGTCAGCGAAAGTTTTCACGGTCAGACCACCTTAAGACTCACACTCGGACTCATACAGGTAAAACAAGTGCGTATACCTTTTTATCTTCTTCCACTGCATTCCTCTCCTGGTCGGATTTATGACCTTGGAGATGGTCTGCTTGATCATTGCGCTGAACGTTTAAAAGCACTTTCTCATTCAATGCCCTTCTCCCCAACTTCCTATTCAGGCGAGAAGCCGTTCACGTGCCGCTGGTCCAACTGTCAAAAGAAGTTTGCCCGCTCCGACGAGCTGGTGCGCCATCACACCATGCACCAGAGGAACCTGACCAAGCTGCAGCCTGCCATCTGAGCCAGGAAGGTGGCGATGCAGTGTGCCAGCCAGTAGAGTGAGAGAGACCGAGAGAGCCAGGTCAGAGGTCGTGGTGGCTTGCCAAATGTGCAAAAGTGGAGGTCACAGCTGATGCCAACCCACCTCGACCACGACGCATCCGCATGGTCCACAAGATGCATCTCAGCCAGCACTCTCATTGGGTCATTTCCTCTGAGAGGTTATTGTTACCACCTTATAACTGAGCCCAGAATTGTTAAAAAAAAAGAAAAAAAAAAACGATACAAGGAAACGAAAAAGTTGATACTCTATTTTTGATATCATAGCACACTTGCACTGTTGGTTGGTTTTCTCGTACAAAAATGTGCTGGATGGTATAAACTGGATTTAGGAAATGGACAATGGTGATTTGTTGCGTTGGAAGATGTAAATACACAAAATGCACACCTAATAACTTTGTACATATGTGATGTATATGCTTACTTTTATAGACAGTTTGTATGGTGTATTTTTTGTGTAAGTCTATAAATGCTGATCTGCATCATTCTCCAATGTGTGTGTTTGCTGTGTGTGCGCTGTCAGGTTAAGAGGCCACCTATGATCGAGGTGTTTGGGGAGTGACGGGTAGTAAAACAGCACCCCACCGACGCTCTGACAGGGTGCAGGTCTCACCCTCCTAAATCTCTGCCGCACATCTTCATAACTGGAAACATCTGGAACTCAATAAATCTCATTAAAAAAAAGACACATACCAAAGTGTCACTACCTCACTGAGGGCCCCAACATGCATTATTTAAGCCCTTATGTATGAAAGTATTGTGACGTGGGCATTATGCACAGCAAGCAAAAATGGAAGAAAATGTGATACTTCTCTCTGAAAATATGCAAGAAAATCAATATTTGTGGTGAAGTATTGCGGAAAGTAAAGATAATTCCATCACAGCCAGGTTGGCATTTTCCAGAAAACACAAAAATGTTCTGATTGGCCTTTGCACGGAGGGCTGACAGACCGCCACCTGCTGTTTGGCTCATTGGATGTAAAAAGTCTACATTACATAAAAAGCCTACTAGAACATCTGAAATTTATTTAGCATTAATAAGAGGCACTTGAAATTGCGTAAGGTGTGTGCTGACTCTCATTCAACCTGGGTTTGAATGTGAACAGTTAATTCAGATCGCAGTTATAATAGGGTGTGCACAATTCTACTTGACTTAACTCACTAGGCCACGCCCCTTACAGGCACACACACAACACTAAAGCTGCTGTGACTTGGTATGTCCCCAGCGTACATTAATTTCTTTTATACATCTGTGCTGTTTTTCATGATTAAAAACATAACATAAAAGTGTGTTGGGTTTTTTATTTGTTGGGGGGGGGGGGGGGGGCGTGAATGGATTAATTGCATTTGCATTTCAATTCATTTCAGTAGGCCTATATTAATTTGAAATACCCACGACACTGATGAGGACATGCTATAGAAAATAGATGGATGTAATGGTCGCATTTGTTTTGAGCAGTGTAGTTTTGCCCACATGAAGTCAAGAAAGGCATTTTACACATGGAACCACATGATGGCAGTGTTAGCCTTTGCAGTTCAGTGCACCACGTTCTACTAAAAACGCTTGTGCGTGTGAGTCTTGAATTTCCTCCACTCAACCTCTGCTTCCTTCACTGTCCCACTTTGTGCTACAAAGTGGTCACAATAAATATGCTAATACTGACGGAAGTGAGAACCAGGAAGGAGGCTGTCAGAGTTTGCATCATCATCATCATCGTCATCATCATCCTCGTCATTATCAAATATGCATCTCCGAGGACAGACTTGTGGGACAGCTCGTGCCGGGCTTATAGGAGATCAGGTGACTCAGCTGCAGCAAGTGCGTTAATAAAATATGAGCCGGTGTGGGCGCTCTGCGGGCTAATGATGTCATGTACCCCGAAGCAGCCTCATGTAAACACGCGATCATACAAGCATGCCGTATTTCGCTGGCGAATATAGAAAGCATTTCATTCCATAGCCCTGATATCCATCTTAAAGCCCTTGTACTAGTGCGCTCTTTGTCCTCACTAAAGTCATGCAAATCAGCGCTCTGGTTGAGTGACTGTGCCTTACTAGTGGTTTTTTTTCTCCCACTACTTGTACCACTTTTGGCCTACGGTACAACTTAAAGCGGAAATCAACCCAAACACAATTTTTTTCAAAAATATGTTCCCCGCAGGCCCACTAGTTGAAACACAGCATTCTGATTAATATTGCGTTGGTGGAGTATGAGTTAAGAAGCAAAATCCACCCCTTTTTAGCCATCTCAGGGGGCGGCCATTTTGTCACTTCTGTCGACTCAAAATGACATCACAACTGCTCAGGGCTCAGGTAACGACCAATTGGAATAGCAGTGTATAAAAGAATAAAATGCAGTAAAGATTAATGTAAATGAATAAATCAACCGGTTTAACAAAGTGTAAGTACTGTACATTGGGATGAGCCAAAAGTCACAACAACAGTGTGTGTGTTAATAAGCTCTTTAGCTGTTTAGTGTTTACTTATAGTCCTGGTAATTTACCCCGTACTTCCTGCTTTAACCTGGTTTCCAATTGACCCTCATTCACACACTTTTGGATCGCTACTCCACATTTTTATGGACTCGCTGCTAGCTCCTAAGCAGCTAGCGGCTAGAACCATGAAGTATTTAGCTGGTGACTGCTTCTGCTCACACTTAAGTGAATTAAACTTTTCCTCTGCAAGCCTGAACACAAGCGAGCAGATTGAAATTACTTCAGGGTCACAAGTTCTTCATTTGAAGGTGGTGATCCTGCTTGTTTCCCCATCCACGTAATGGTTGTGAGATAGCATGTCCTTCATGTGTTTTTTTTCTGCTTCTTAATCCAGTGCACTTTGATTAAGACGCGCCTTTGTCTTTGTTCTCCCTCCGCGGGGGGCTGCCGGCAAGCGAGGGAAGATCACAGGGACGGCCGACTTGAACATTTTACTCACTCCGCTTCACTCCTAACTGCAGGCTGCCAAGGCTGTGTCGAGCACAAGGACCTCGTGCCTTTAAATACGCTCCGTCATTACCGTCGTCATTATCACGCACATTCAAAGTGATGCTAACCTCTGCATTGATCTCACAGCCCACTTTGGAATCTGCTTGATTGAAAAAGTTTCAGTACAACTGAGTGAACCAAGTATAAACTGGGAAGGAGTACATATGGACAAAGTGTGCTGCAAAAAGCACAGAAAACACTGGGATTTGCATGCCAGGCCAGTAGTTGGAAGTTGGTCACTTTGTCCATCCATCCATCCATTCATCCATCCATCCATCCATTTATCCATCCATCCATACGGTCCTTCTTAGTGGTTCTAAAACTAGGGTGCCTTGGTGGTCCACAAAATAATTTGCAGTGAATTATTATTCTGTATCATTGAAAGTAGTGCGTAACCACATGCGGAGACCGGCTTGCCAGTAAAACAAACATGTAAAACAATTATTTCTCTAAAGTGATGTACATGAATAAAAGTCAAACATCTCTTTAATGTGTTCCAATTCAGCGTTGATATTTTTTCATGAATAAGTTTTTTTTTTTTTTTTCAAAGGTGTATTTTTTTAGGACATACATACCGTAAATAGTAAAGTTGTTATGCTCATGTGTTTCTGATTAGTGATGCACTTCTGGTCTGGGGTGCAATAAATAGGACCAAGGTGGGGTGCAATATTTCAGCGCCCAGAGCTGGCCGGCTGTTGTGGTTAGCTCTCTATGCATGCTCCACTCCTGTGTTCTGTATTGACATGTCAACTTCCTGTCAAGCTCATCAATATTCACTCGCTGTCTGCAGGAATGTGACTAAGGGTCAAACGAGTGTGAGACAGTAGATCGTTAGTCAACCTCACGTGTAACGAATGTAACGGTATGCCAAAAATCCCTGTTCCGTCTGTACCTTGGTTTAAAGTTTATGTCTCGGTTCACATTGAATAGCTACAGTACGGGAACACAATACATAACAAACCGCTTGCATTTTTGTGAAACGAACAGATTGACGTGTCAAATGGAACATCAATAGCTTAAAGTGGAAGTCAACCCAAACATATTTTTTTCTAGAATATGTTCTCTGCAGGCCCACTAGTCGAAACACGGCATTCTAATTAATATTGTGTTTGTGGAATATGAGAATACACTGGATTTAGCTAGCTCAGGGGGTGGCCATTTTGTCGCTGCTGTCGACTGAAGATGACATCCAAGTTGCTAAGAGAACAACCAATCACGGCTCACCTGTGTTCTGAAGCTGAGCCATGATTGGTCGACCAATGAGCCCTGAGCAACTTCAATGTCATCTTCAGTCGACAGAAGTGACAAAATGGCCACCCCCTGAGATGGCTAAAAGTGGGTGCGTTTTGCTGCTTAACTTATATTCCACAAACGCACTGTTAATCAGAAGGACGTATTTCAACTGAATAGAACATTTTGGAAAAAACATGACAAACTTTAAGTATTTTCTTTTTAGTGCATCAGCAGTAGTTTTTCTGCTTTTTAGGAAATCAAGCATGCAGAGAATTGCAGCAATGTCCCCTATACAATATATTTGGTGCGGGAGCCCTAATATTCGCCCTGTCATATTTACAGAATTTCTCATGAATTTGTTTTTGTTTTTAATATTATTTTATGATGAATGATTTGGTTTGAACAGAAAATAAAAATTGTTGCAAGATTTTGAGTTTAGTACCTGTGAACCGGATTATTATATATACACACATTTTCAAATGTTGTCATTTCAGGTTCCAAAGTTATTTGTGTGTAAGCAACCTTTAAGTGTCAGGAAGACGTCTGTATGGCAGCTATATCATTCTACCAAATGTTAGCGGCGATCTAAATGCATGAACACACTTAAACGCGTGTACACACATACACACTACCACCAGATGCCCTCTCAGATGTAACACTGGCTGCTTGCCTTCGAGGGGCGTCGGTGTGCGTAATCTCAGGTGACGTACACGCCCGGTAAGGCTTTGCTACACCGTCTGTAAGACAGCACATCTGCGTCATGTGGTAGCCGGCAAATAACTCTTTTTTTTTTTTTTCTCCCTGCAAACAAACACTGTCTTTAACAGGGGTGGGTAAAGTATGGCCCGCAGGCTACATATGGCCCAAACCGTTCTTTAATCTGTCCCACCAAGCATTTACGTCATTAAAGACCTCTATATTATTCATTGTTATAGTCATTATTGTCCCTCAAGGACAAATCAAATTTTCCCCTAAATATTGGCAAATTAAAATGTGATTTTTAATGCATTCTTTTATTTACTTATCTCATAATAAATATGTAGATAAATAAAAAACGAAGGTTTAACTTCCAACAGGACAATAACCCGAAGCACACAGCTAAGACAACGAAGGAACGGCTTCAGGACAACTGTGTGAATGTCTTTGAGTGGCCCAGCCAGAGTGCAAACTTGAATCCGATCAACCATTTCTGGAGGGATTTGAAAATGACTGCGCCGACACTCCCCATCTGACCCGATGGAGCTTGAGAGGTGCTGCCAAGAGGAATGGGCGAAATTACCTAAAGATAGGTGTGCCAGGCTCGTGACATCATATTCAAGAAGAATTGAGGCAACCAACAGAGTGTTGAGCAAAGACTGTCGTATATTTATGCACATCATTTTTAAAATGTATTTTTTGTCATTTTTTATAAATTGGAAAAATGTTAATATATATATATTATATTTATATACATGTCCTGTGTGTATGCATACACACATATACATTTAGAAGAATGCTTTTGTAAAAAGGTTGAAGTCTGCATATTTAACAATTCTGTATTTTTTATTTAATAATTGGTTAATTGATTTATGTAGAATAATACAATAAGAATATAAGTATCAATTTTTTTAATTAACATTTATTTAACATGTATTTATTTTATTAAATAATTATTCACATTAACTGTAAATCGAAAAAATTACACGTCAGTACAATTACGAACGTGTGTCTTTTACATACACAACACAATGCATCATTTACTCATCATAGCCAATACTCGTTGGCTGGATATGAACAAAAGTATTGGGACATCTGATAATTGTACCGAAAAGAACTCAGTGGTTTTGTTTTTGTTTTTTAGTGAGTTCACCGGTCACTGATATAGGAACAAGCCGATGTCCTGGTGAAACAATCTTTCTTGGAGTTAATCAGGGGGTTAAAGGTCATGCTGTGCTATGTTTGGTACTTCTAACACAGCCAACCATTCATTTTGGGACCCTGGATGCATAGAATGTATTTTGATACTTTTGGACACATTTAATTTGACATTAACAGTTTAAATCAGTCTAAACTGTGCTCTTTTATTTAACGTTATTCACTCCCTTGGTATTATGGGAATATTCTTTTCCATGTGTCATTTGGTGTCCCAGGTGCTTCCAATGTGATTCCTTATGCCAAAAAGACATTAGTTATCCTCCATGTGCTGGAAAGGTCAGTGCACATGTAGCTCAGGGGGGGCCGGCGGGGGCCTCGGTGAACCCCAAGGGACGAGGCCCCAGAGAGAGGAAATTTACTTGGAGGCCTGCGTGCAAGGACCGCACTGCAACAACAGGAGGCGCTGTTTGGGTTTGTGGCATGCTAAGTCGGGCATGTTGATTTCCCAGACAGCCTCGTTCCCGTCCCGCTCCCCTCAGGCTCTTGTGCAGAGCTCTGTACAGTCTGAGAGGCCGAGGGGGTCTTGGGGAAGGGGGGGGGGGGTGGTATTCCCTGTGGTGCTGCATGGAGCCTGAGGGGCTGCGGTGTGTCGGAGCACGGGGAATGCTTTGGCCTAGAGGGGCCTGGAGCTCAGATGGAGCCTAGAGGGTCATCTTTCTCACTCAGGGAGCAGATAGAGGAAGACAGCGAGGGGATAACACCTTGAGAGGAGGCTCCCATGAGGATAAATACGCACAAATGTACACACCGATATAATGAAGATTTTTCAAATTCCCTTCCCTTCTTCGCCGCCTTTCATCTCCTCATGTAAGGATGGAAGATGTTCACCTCTAACAGGATTAGATACATCTCCATCATGTGAGGTACGAGATCACAAAGCAAACCAGGACCCCCTGGGGAAGAGCGGGATGAAGCACAGCCTCCTCCTCCTCCTCTTCCTCCCTCCATCCCACAGGATTCCAGATGCTGGGAAGAGAGGAGCAGAGGAAGGAGGGAGCCAAATGTGGACAAATGGAGCGAGAGAAGCATTTTGTCCAAAGATATCAGTCTCATTGGGATAACATAGTCTCCGCTTGTACTGTAAGTGCAAAACAGCTACAGTGTGTCTGAAGTTTAATGGCACATAGGAAGTTTTCACCATGGTTTGGATGACAAACGCAGTAAAGCTCTTATGAAAGAGAAAACTCACGGGACATTGAGTTACACTACAGTCTAGTAGTGTGAGGTGAGAGGTGCGTTGAAACACAAGTGACCCGACTTTTAAAAACAGTCTTTGCGCCCAAATCCCAAAGTTGCGTCATAAAATCGGATAAATGAATCAATTTCACTCATCATTAACTAACTATAAATTATTTATCCTGCTCATCTAAAAATAGATATACATATATAATTGTGTCGGGCCGCCACAAACGATTAATTAAATAAATGTAATAATAATTAATCTGTCAATTATTTTGTCGATGACTCGATGAATTTGATTTTTGTTTTTAAAACATGTTTCCATCCCTTTAGTCAAAATCAGTACACTATATATCAAATAAATTTGAAATTGAAAGTGCAGAAAATGTACAAACAAAAATTGATTACGACTCAAATACTAGCTTGGTCTGTAGCATGCCAGAAAAAAGGCAAAATGTTCATTATTGTTTTCCAGAACAAAAGCAAATGTTTTGATTCAACGCAAAGATAATCAGTCCGCTTTCATAGAGAACTATCGGAATTGGATTAAATTTAATTTTGAGAATTGGACATTCTGAACATTTGAACATATTGTAATGTAATGGACGAAGTGCTTTAAAAGGATGACGACTGACAGGGTCGGAGGACAATATTTTTTCTGAATAAGGAGGACGGAGAGACAAGGACGGAAGGGTGCCCAGGTCGCAGACGGAGGACGGACCGGCAAAAAAAGCGTCAAGTGCTCAGCTCTGGTAGTAGTAATAGTTGTCTACTAGTGTGTCGACATATCATACAGTAGTTGTTCTACATGTGTGCTAGGTTTTCTCACTTCGGACAAAGAGTGTACTAGTGCATGAACTATGCTTTCTGGGCCATTCTGCTCAGTTGCAATTGGTCCAGTAACTCCACTAGAGGGAGTAAAGTGCTGTGATGGAAGCGAGGAGGGACGAGCGAGCACCACACTCAGTGATGGCCATCAAAGATTGATGGACTCCTTCAAGCTTCATTGTCAAGGCAGTAAAAAACATGAACGCTGCTGAATTAGCCCACATTGCTACGGCACGCACATACAGTCGCACATATTGCTCGGCACATTTACATCTCCACTGCTGCCAGCCAAGCTATGTCGGCACAATGCGATGTTCGAGCTTCATAGTGCAACATATGGATATGACCCAAGTATATTTGCAAAGTACAGACATGCAGTACTGCCGTGTTTTCCAACCTTTATTGATCCGAGGCACATATCTTACATGAGAGCAAAAAATGTCACATAAAAGTACTGTAGATGTACGTTCTGCCATCTAGTGGAAGCACATTTAATTGTTCTACCTATCACTATAGATTTGGCTGGCAAAGATAAATAAACAAAGATGCATTTTCTATTGTAAATAAATAAACAGTTTTGGATTAATTAAGTGAAATTGGATCATTTACCATGGCACACTAGTTAGGAATCACTGCAGGACTGTATTTCTGCAAATAGTGGCCTCACTGCTCCAATTAATTGCTTGGCGGCTGTAATTACTTTTTAATTTGACCACATTTTACCTGCAAAGCAGGCCTGGCCTCTGTACAGCTGTAGTGTCAATGGAGTTTAAAAAAGAAAGCAGGGCGACGCAGAGCATTCTGGAGCAAAACTTGCTCGACGTGAAACCTACACAAATATGGTATTGTCAAATATTATTCACATTATTATGCACACAGATCTATTATCATACACACTGCAGAAATTCAGCCCATTCGTAGCTTCAGCTCAACAAGTCCCGAGGGTAGAAAGAATTATGAACTCAAATTATACAGACATGAGAAAGTACGGAAGATATTCATACGAAACTGGAGCAGGTTGTGATGATGAAGCAGGGATGCAGTAACAGTATGTTGTCTTATGCTTTTAATTAGTAGAAATAGCTGCATAGTATGACAAAAAGACACTCCAGTATTTGAATAGATGAAGTGAAAATTTCAGGCGATGGGGCCAATGGTCTCATGAGTCCATTTTCGCCCAGAGGGCTCATTATTATCAGCGTAGAGGGCTTGATGTAGGCAGACGCTCATATGAGAGCCGTCCGAAGGCATTACCTCACGCACACACACACACACACACACACACATGCGCGCACACACACGGTGAATGATTGGGGGGGGATTGTGATAAAGAGGAGGTCTGAGGGGCTGTTAAACATGGCCACAAGGCAGGCCTGTGTACGGGGTGTGTGTACACCGTCATTTTTCTCAGTCACATTTTACACACACTCACCCACCTACAATAACACATACACACAGAGATGCACCCTGACACATGACTAATCTCATATGCTATTTACAGGAAGTCTATTAGTGTCTTGGGTGGACTAATTACTCAAATGTAGGATGCCAGAATGGACATACAACTGTAGCTTTGGTGGGATTACCTCAGTGTGTTTGTGTGCGTGTCATAAGGTGATGACGGCCGAGTAATTATTTTCGATTAGACATGGCTATGGCCTGACTAAATGAACCTCCTTCCTTCACCTTCCGTGGTACCTTGCTTGTTACTAATCGTACCTCAGTTGGTCTTACCCCACCAAAATGACTGGAAATGGCATGAATTGATGCCAGCCCCGCCCTACAAGAAACAAGAAAAACAGCACTCATGTTGTACATTATGAAAACATACAGCAATGGTGAAATTAAACCGTTTTGCAAAAAATGTTTGTTTCAATACAATGGACATTGTGCTGTTCATTCTGGTGGTGTGTCCCATGGCCAACTGGGGGCACTACAAACATGAGGAGACATCTCAGCTCATCAGTAAGACGCAGTAAATATTTTTTTAATATTATCCGTCTACATGTATTTGTGTTCAAATCCGTTGTGACAACAATGATATTCCCTAGCCAGTCTACAGCGTTTCTCATTGTTTGCTCATGTGTTAGCATCAAGCTAGTGGACTTTAAGGTAATCTTACGTGGTTGTTTAAAATACACAATATGTAATTCTCTGTGTTTTTGACGTTTAAGTTTGACATTAAACTTCATCGGGAGTGGCTTTAAACAGCTTGAAGCCTCCTTTTTGAAGAACAAACAAAAAATGGTCAACCAAATACATCTAATAGCTTTACGTTGTTTCGTAATGTTCTGCTCTTTTGCCGTCAAACTCTCAAACATACTACCACAGATGGCATTTTCCCCTGGGGTCACAAACTCTGACGGAGTCACAGATTTTTCTATACCACCGGCTTGTACTGTCTACAAAAATGATCCGGACATGCCGCAGAAAACACGAGACTAGGTCACATTTATATATTTTCTTGGATGTTGGGCTAGCGCAAGTTTGTGTGAATTTTTATAAAACAATCATTGTTGTTTACGCACAGCCCTCCATATTCAATCCAGCAAAATGTCTTATTAATTCAGCGGAGACCCAAGAAAAACAAGCTTTCCAGACATTGCTCATAGTGTGCTGGCACAGGGTCGTACATTGCGGCAGAACAACACATGCATCGTGCTGTCCCCTTGTTCCTAATGAGCTTTATCGCATTGGTCCCGCTTGACTTGTCCTGTTAAGTGGCACACATATATCCATATGTTCCACATGAGCAGGCAGAGGGGACAAGCTGGGTGGCGGAGACGCTTTCTCAGTTACATCGCACAGTTTTGAACGGCAACAGCCAGCAGCGAGAGCCAGTCAGCTCCACTCTGCGTCTCTACTCTGGTAACGTGCGCCGAGAAGTGTGTAGACGCCAATCGGTCGTGAGCGCTGACGACAGGGTCCATTTGTTCTTGATGTTAAAGGAGTTAAGAAGTCACAATGGAGACGGCGGAAAATTGTCAAGTAGGAAGGCGACTCATCTTGGCTCTAGATGGATCTATCGAGAGGAGTTTCTAATTCTGGTTACACATCAAAATATTACGAACGGCTCACTATGATAAAGTACAATGAACCACCACAAACCACACTAGTTTGGCATTCACATAGTTTTGGAACCTGCCCTCCGATATTCACTGAAAATCTTGCCTATTTGCTTTTTTTGAGCTCAGGTCAAAGCAATGGTGCCATCTGGTGGAACCTTGGTGCTACTAAGTCGGATTAATGTCTGCTTCTCTCCCGATGCAGCTACTAATGATTGCCTAAGTAGTCTACATTGCTCCTACAAATTCCCTGGATTCCCAAATATTATTCATGTTTTAATGCCAAAAGGTGAGTGCTATGCCTTAATACTGTTTGCGTGGCGCGCTATTGCACATATCAGTTTGTGCGTGCGTGATGTCACGCCAGTAGGTCTAGTGTGTTATTTAGGCTAGTACGCTAGCTAATACAATTGAACGAACTTTCAAACTTCAACCCCAATAATTAACATGCAGTGTATAGTGGAGGGCAGCACGGTGTAAAGTTTAAAATGCCTGCATCACATTTCCAAAAGTTTGGGTTTTGAATCTCTCCGGTCCTCCTGTGTGGTATTTGCCAAATGTTTGTGGGGTTTAAGGTACTCTGTCTCCCTCCCGCATTCAAAAAACATGCTTATTATGTTGTATATCTCTGACTTTTGATTGACTGGTGACCGTTCCAGCCTCTACTGCTACAGTTCAGCCGTGACCCTCATGAGGACAAGAGTTTTAGAAAATGGATGGACGGTTGTACAGTGGAACCACCAAAGTTGAATGCCCCTCAAAAACAAATGATTTTCTGTGTCAGCATTATCTCATCTCTTGAGAATTCGGCTCAGTATTTTTTGTGGCCAATTAGAGAAAAAAAATCATGACAATAATATTATTTATTATTATTATTATTATTATTATTATAACAACCCCCGCAAGAGAAATTCAATAAAGACCAAAAATACGCTTTTGTTTGTTTATTTGTACACAATTGAGCATTTGTTTCAATTCAATGTGGTCAAACAAAGACATGTTACGCGTGCCACTCCTCAACAATGTGAACCACTAGAGTAAATGTGTTTGGAAACAATGAAACAAAAACAATGACATGGGTGTGGAGGAAAGACATTTTTGGCCCTTTTGAACAGATAAACAAATAAATAGATTTAAAAAGCTACGTAAATCTTTCCCGGGCTAGACTATGTAAAACAAGCTATTACGAGCAAAGACACTGCGGTTAAAACGTCACTGTATTAACTTCATACAAGAAAAAGAGTTAAAAACATTTTCTCCCCAATGCACACTGCCTGCCCAGAGCAAAAACGTAAATAAATAAAGTTATGTTCTTCGAACTGCAGCTTCACATTAACGTTGTTATCAAAAAGTTACCCAAAAGGCGCTGCATTCGGCTTTGAACACTTGTAAGGCAGCAAAGCCGACAAGTCGGCGGAAGGCACCATCGATTGGAAGAACGTCGTCTTTCTGCTCCTGAATGTCAGAAACAGAGCAATACGTTGAAACGCTTTGACCTTTTAGTGCTTAGTGGTAGGATTGACTTTGATCAACAAGTCCTCCAACTTGTTGGTTATCTAAAGTGATGGTTCTTAAACCAACATTACGACATGGAGAGCTGGTCAAACAAGACTCTGAGATTCTGTCATACGAAATATCAATTCAACCTCTTATACAAACGCACACCATAGAGGTTGAAGTGACGCTCAGAGCTCATCGTGGTTCCGGGTGAGGTCCTCTCCGTAGTTGGTGGCTTGACTTCCGACAAACATGTTCCAATTCTCCAGGATTTCTTCTTTAGTCAACATCTGATCCTGAAAAATAATGCAAATTACTTTTAGGGTTACAATGATTAAATTAGATAACTCAATTTGATTAAACAAAAAAACAAAAAAAAAGGTCGAGGCAACATCTCTGCTTCAGAGCTTTACAGGGATCATTTTTCCACACTGACTTATTAGAGTTATTGGAGTCGCACGCACCCCTCCGTGTAGAAAATAAGTCAAGTAATAATGTCAAGTTGTCAAGGTTAGGCACAGTTAGGTTCATTGTAAAGTAGAGTCGCACACACCACACACTTGTATGAACATGACCTGAAAACACAAAATGGTGGTTCAAGAAGTTGTACCTTGTCCTGGTCAGACTCGTAGACCAGATGTCGCGCCTCAGCCTGGGCATGGTCGTAGTTCTGCGGCATAATCCACTGGCGGATTTCTTCCCGGTCCATTTTACCGTCTTTGTTCAAGTCTCTGAAGTCGGAGAACTGATCCCTCTCGCTCCTGAGCCAGTCAGGTTCCGGTCCGCCGTCCTCGTGAGCAAACATGTCGGCTGAAAGAAGAGGTGCCGCTTATTGTGAATATAACCTTCCAAGTCAAACCCTCCAAATGGGGTACAATAATCAATAAATCGGCATTCCGTACTAAATTATCAGAAAAATTACAATTACATTTACGTTTCCCAGCCCTCAGTAATGGCACCGAAGCACACTTTTTCCCCCCATTTATTCAACACAACCCTGCTTTGGTTGAAATAAATGTCTTGAACTCACCAACGTACTCGTCCTCGTCCACGTGTCCGTCGCCATTCTTGTCAATGTCCTCCAGGGTTTCCTGCATTCAGCAAAACGAGGTGATGTCACTAACGAGGGTCAACAGCAGCCGGAACTTTCACTTTGACTAATAAAGACAGAAACAAGTTGCCCTGGGCAGTGCGACTCAACATGAGGGTCACACCGACGCTACAATTAAAAGAAGCTCTGCTGATGTGGAATAACGCACTCCTACCACATTTAACGCATGTAGCCAAACACTTCAGATGTCTTTGTCCACTGTGAGACTTGAGGTCATGAGTTAACAACTGCACGCCAACGTGCTCAGTAAAGACAGGTCTAGGTTGCAACGAATGAACTCACAGATGCAAATTTTCCTGGAGGTGAGATGGTCTCTCTGAACCCTGATGAATATTTAACGGACGAGATGACTAATAATAAACAAGCGCCATCAATATTCTAAACTCAATCGGAGAGGTTGCGTGTGGGAGAAATGCTCAGTAAAACTAAATCAAATGTATAGTGCAGCACATAATGCAGCGATTTTCATTTGCACGCTACAAGCATACACGCTGTAGGAAACGTAGCTGGAAATGTCAACATGAAACCCAAACAAACAAATGCATCTTTTTTTAAGCATATTTGGTTTGAGTTGCTGTTTATAATTAGAAACATGAGGCGGATGATGTGAATGGAAGTTTTTTTTCAAACAGTAAAGTGCTTGTCTGATGTGCTGATGTGAGATGAAAAAAAAAAAAAATACTATACAGTGGTCCCTTGAGGTATGAGTTTAATGTGTTCTGGGACGACATTCATAAGTAAAAACACTTATATCGCAAACCATCTTTCCCCATTGAAGTAAAGGGAAATGCTATTAATCTGTTCCAGCATCTTACAAAAAAAAAAAAAAAAAAAATCAATTTCTGAAATGTGGTGTTTAAGAAAATATTGCACATAATATTATATAATAAAAAAATCATAGTAATAACATAATTCAAAATTATGTCAAGAATTAAGCAAATTGTGCATCATGGTTAATTCATTGCCGCTCCTTCTGGTGCGCACGACTTGGCCACTGGGGGCAGTATAACAGTCATGCAAAAAACAAAAGATGAGTTTCACAACTATTATAAGTGACTCTGCAAACTATAGTGATATTAGTTGATTTTCACAGAGAATAAAGAACATTTACTTGTGAGTATTGTTATGTCTGTCTACATTTGTGTTCAAATATCTGTTGCTTAAGACGTTTTAACACCGCCAAATTGCTGCTATTCCTTAGCCTGTCGATGGCATTTTGCATTGTTTGTTAGCATTAAGCCTAGCGGACTTTTTTTTTTTTTTTTTTTAATAAAGCAAAGCTATGTGGTTGTTTTAAATGGAAGTGTAATTCCCTTTGTCAACTGGAAGTGGCATTAAACAGCTCTCTTGAGGAGCGGTTTAGCTTGTCAGCAAGTAAAACTCAAACATCGGGTCACTCTTATCTCAAGGCAGCAGTGATACACCCAAAAATTTTAAAAAGTGTTAATAATAAGGCACAAAATGATTTTTTGTAGAGCTCCTCCTCAAAATTAAAGAGAGTCCATCATCATTTAATGGTTGAATGGCGCTGGAGGTCACACACCATTCGGCACAACATTTGCAAAGCCATACATTGAAACTAAACCGTCCAATGAATGGCTGCAGCTCGCCTGCAACCAAGCCTTCTCTCAAGCGTACTGTGTTGCATCACAAGTGATGTAACGCGTGAAAGAAGGTGTTAAAACAGAGGAGTTTGTTCCAGCAGGGGACCACGTGACTACTGGAACAAAGTGACCGCTCATTACCTTCAGCCACATTCGACCCGATCGTAGCGATGCCAAAGGCGGAACAGTTGCTCAGTACCATTCGGTGACATCATAAAAATGAGCCTTTAATAATTAACTCCGTCAAATGGGTAGTACAACTTTTATGAACACGGCAGCATAGTGCCTTACTGCGAAACATTTCCCACGCAACTGCTCCATGAGGCCAAATTCATATTTAAAGATAGAGTGTTAAATGGGACAGCCGGTGCATCCCTTTGGACCCGCTCCCCAAAAAATATACAAACTATCATTTGAAGGGCAGAATTAAAATTTGATTTGGAAGCATCAGAATTTTGCATATTTAGCAAAGCAGCCCATCTGATGAGACCTGCTGCAACCAGCACGTGCCTCTCTGAAACAATGTGCGCAGAGAAGGCTCACCTGCACCACAATCTCCTTCATGTGGTCAAACTCCTCAGGGTGCAGAAAGGCTGTGAACTCTTCCCTGTTAGCCGCCTGGTCCCCGTTCACATCAGCGGTTTTGAACCTCCTCTCGTCACGGGGAAGCATTTTCTTGAAGCTGAACTGGTCCGTCGTATCGTCAAACTCTTCGGGATTGGCTGAGCACATGAAGGCAGTTTCAATAAGATGAACGTCCCTAAAGGGTCGCATTTTGCAATTTTCATCCACTCTCGCAAATGCGACCGGTACATTTTTTCTTGCTGACACAATTCAACTGCAAATTCGATAGCCACAAATATGCGCAGAGTGTAAAATTTGCTGATGATACTTGCACTGCCACTCCAAACATTACCTTTACATTTGTAGTATTTAGCCTGTCTAACTTATACTTTGTTTATTTACTTCATTTACTTGGCTAGTCAATTTAACATGTGCGCCCCCAAAATTTTAGTTAGGGGCTACTGTGCTCTTGTAGAAAATGTTCGTCTCGAGCTCTGACCTGCTTTTTTCATGGAGAGACCTCAAAATAATCCCTTTCATCATCAGCTTTGATTTCCGTATAGATGTCCTAAGCAAAAAGGTCAACCCGATGCTGACTGCTTGAAAAGTCAATTTTTTGAGAGTTGCTTTTCTAAAAACAACAACAAAAAAAAACGTTTTTGTTTTTTTTTTAAATCATGGCACTCAACGGTGAGCTGCATATAACTTTATTTTTGCTGCAGTCTTTTTAAAATCACACTTGAATTGGTGTGGATTTTGAAATGTAAATATATGTATAAAAAAATAACTCATAATCATAGTTCAAAAGTCATTGTTGCAGCACACTTTCGAACCGTAGAGTTTGTGAAGACAATGAGATGATTTGCTCCCAAATAATTTGAGCAAATTTGTTATTTGAGAAGTGGGTATCAAACTGGTCAGTATTAAATCAGTATAAAAGAAGTAGCTCTCAGTTTCAAAAAAGTTAGTGACCCATAGTTTAGAAAATCTGTTTCTGATTTGGGTGCATTTGAGCAAATTCCATAGCGGAGTTTCACAAATTCACCCGAAATGGCTGCTTCAAACCAAAAAGGCTGACTTCCTGTTCAGTTTCGGGTAAGGGTTGTATGATAGACATTCCCACCCAATATTGTGTTGCTTGGGCAAATTGGTGCCGGGGGCTATTTTTTTTTCCAAACCTCCAGGTGGGCACCACTAAATGAGTTTCTTGGGAGTGGTCTTTAGGACCCCTAAAATACACCAGGATAAACATCACTGCAAAAACGTGTGACTTTCTGTGCATGTTGATTCTGAATAATAAGGCCCCAATTATAGTGTAGATTGATGATCCCTAGGAGAGCGTTTCCTACCGAGGTAGTATCCATAGGTGGCTTGCTTGTATTCTTCCCATGAGATCTTGTCGTCTTTGTTGAGGTCATAATCTGCCCAAACCTTGGCCACATTCTCGTAAACGTAACGCTTCTGGACACGTTTGATCCACGCTTTGAGCTCATCAGTGGTGATGAGGCCGTTGGCGTCGCTGTCGATCCGCTCCACTATTTTCCTGGAAGGAGAATGCCCAAAAAATAAAGAAAAGCTGAAAACTCCATCAGTGCAGGGTTAGGATTAACACCACCTCCCAACAATTTTTGATCAACCTCAGGATATCCTGACCAAGATAGTGGAAATCCTAAAGTTAGTAAGTTAGAAAGTAGGCAGAGAAGATCCCCTACTAAGATGCAACTGTTCAGTCAGAGCTGTTTAAATATCTCATGGTTATCTTTACTTAGTTTCATGTGTCAGTTTTACAGGAAACTTCCAGAAGGGGTGAAAAATAAACAGCCTGATGAAAGCACGCTTTGTCTCTTATTTGGAAAACTGTGTGAGCAAGGGTTTTCGTTTCCGCAAAGTCATGTTATAAGATCATCTTCAATTTGTTGACAACAAGACAGTGACTACAGACACAATATTAAGCAGAATGCCGTGTCTTGACTAGTGGAGGCCCATAGAACATATTGTACTGATTTTTTTTTTTTTGGGGGGGGGGTGACTTCCACTTTAAGTGTGTTTTAATGTGTTTGAATACGTTTAAAGCATGAAGTAGAGGTACAGTATAACTAAAACGTTCTTCATATGATTTCTGTATAGCTCGTCCTTTGATTCTCATTTCATTCAGGCAACAGTTGTGCAACTTCAGAGGCATTTTTTTCACCCAATTTTGGTTGGAATCTACTATAGATTGCATTCACTTTTAAAAGTTCCATTAGGAGTTCACATATTGGTAATTACACACTACTCAACAGCACTGAAACGTCCATAAAGTCTATATATTCTCAACATGACATGCATTTAAAATGTGTTGAATCAGTGAAGTTATCTATCTGTATTTCATGCCATAGGAGGAGACCGAGCTTCAAATGGAGAGCTGGAGTGGGTGGGGCAGCAGCAAAATTGAAGCAAAGTATTCTTAGATTCAAGTTGCCACGTTGTGATGCACCAGGGGGTCCTCCCACTGAATTGCGAGACCCTTCAGCCACGTAGGAGCCGACAAAGCATCAAATGAAACAATCACATGCGTCTGAATGAAGAAAGCATGGCGTGTATGTTGCAGCTACAACAATGCTTCTTTAATGATGATCCATAATTAAAATCAAGTCATTAGGTGTGTGGGAATACGCCGGCGGCACAATAATAAAGTTTTTGCATTCGCTGCCATGCTTTGCACATATTTGTCGTGCAGTCGCGCTTTGTTGGTAAATATTAATGAACAGTTACACGCAAGGCACTTGTTCAGCTGGAGTGGTGTAAAGTGAGTGTGCGTGATTTACAAGTAACACTCACGCTCACACTCGGCGGCTCCACTTTGTTGGAGGGTGTGAAACGGGTCAGGCATCCTGACTTACCCGAGCCTGTCCTTGCTCTCCTCCGGAGTGAGCTGGTCGAACGTCCTGGCCTCCTCCTTGCCCAGGAAGGCCTCGTGGTCGTACTGGAAGCTATTGTTGTCTTCTTGGGTCCTCTCGTTTAGGTTGGTTTCGTGAATGACTCGCTCTTTCCTCGCGGTGGGCTTGCCGTGGGCCGCGCCGGTCCACAGCAGCAGCACGCACAACAAACTTAAAATCTCCATCAGGAACAAGCACGGCCTTTTGTTTTTAAGCAGGCCACTCGAACTTCACCTCTCCGCAGTGCTCCTAAATGATATCTCTTTTGCCGTTCAGTACTAACCACGCATTTGCATTAAACAACTTAAAATGTGGCACACTGAACCCAGAGGAGAGCTGCCCGCAAAGCCCCGGTGGCTATATGTTTTAACGATTTGAAGCAACCCAGGTTTCCTGTGCGGCGGACAAAACCAGGCGATGACTTCCGGTCTCCTCCTAACTAGCCAATCACAGTGTCGCTTTAAGAGTGCTCACGCACGCTTCTCTGTAACCACACACGGCATTGGTCACAGGGACGCAAAAGGAATTTGGGCGCCACGTTGCAAGCTAGCTGCAGCAAACGGATGTGGCTGCTTGTTGGGTAATGTGCGAAGTGTATCACCCTCAGCATGAGGCTGCATAATGTTTCATTTGTCTGTGTTTAATGTATCAAGGATAAGGTATATGCTTGTGTGGGTTAAACATGGTTTAAAAGGCCCTATTATTTCTTTGCACTGTCCTGGCCTGCACCAGCTATTTTTGTAAACAAACTTTTGAGCCCCCTATAGTTTCCTCCTCATATTGTATCTGAGTAGTGTGTGTTTGAGTCAGTTGGGAAGCCTTTTAAACTTAGTAAGAACACTGTTATATGTAGAACTGAAAGGAGACAGAGCTTGACTCAAAGTGATGCTATAACAGGGGTCCCACAAGTACAAAAATAGGTAATTGAGCCAATAAGCAACCATATGATAACATGTTCTGATTTAGTTGTCTTCCTTTGCTTTATAATTAACAGGACATGATTAAACTTACACAAACAATGTTCATCATGGTGTAAACCGAATTTACTTGCCTTTAACTGGCACAGCAGCCAATCATCTTGAAGCAGGACATAATTTTAGCCTAATTGACAATTCCGAACATCTGGGCATTTCACGATGCAACGCTCCTCATCGGTGAGAACAACCCACCGTATTGTTTTGCTTTTGCCCGTGTCTATTAGCATGTAAAGCTTGCAGAAAATCATGCCAAAATGTTTTTGTGCGGTTGGATCGTCCAACCATAACATGATGGAAACTAAATTATTATTCCATATTACCGCAGTGCTTTGTAGTGAGCACTTCTTATGTGGTAAGAATCTTTCTCAAGTGTGATAAAATGTACTGTTTTCTTTCCTACATATTTTAGGATTTAACCAGCTTGCATCATTATGTAGTAAAAAAAAACCCACACACAAATCAAAATATAATGACCCAAAGTTCAATGCTAAGAGTTTGTTTTCACCGACTTGATCGCCATCTTGACTTGACGTCATTTTGACCTAAGCCTGGAATTGTCAATAGCAGTTCACTAAGTAATCATAAAAGACACAACAAATTCAACAATTCAAAATCGACATTTGTGGGTTACCCTGACCTGGATGATTGAGAATCCACATAGACAAAGAAATAACACAACCCGTACCCTTAGCAGAAATATGGCAGCGAAAAATGGTAGCCTCTTGCATGGAGAGGTGTTCTGAAGGGTCTGAATCTATATGAATGACTTTATATTAGCCAACAGGTTAACCAAAAAAAAAATTGGGAATTACACATCGCATAATCAGTTCAAAGTCTCAGAGTCAGCGTGCCCTGATCTGAGCACGGGACCAGCTGGTGAAGATCAGCCCCATAGGCAGAGCCAGCCATTTTCCCACTTTTAATGCAGACATCCAGTTTGGAAGGCCATTTTATCCCAAGTTTACTAAACACGTTTTGTCATAAAATTAACATACATCGCGCATGTAAGCTAATGTTAAAGGACATAACAGACATATTGGCACACCAAACATGAATCGTGGATCTCTTTGCAAATGAAATGTTTGCCTACCTGACCATCGATAATAATTTTGTTGATCCATGAACACTTTTTAGCCCTTTACCACGTCATTGTGATACACTTGCAAACACAGTAAATGAACAAAGAGTCAATACTTGTTAACTTTAATTTTGCGATGTGATTTCAGTAAGTCTCAAAACAAGTTTGCTTGGTTAGTGGGTGTGATCATCTCTCCTCGCAGAAAATCTCATTACTCATCGACATCTCAACATGCTGTAATGTGGAAGAGCAGAGTCTGTAGCCTCCAAACAACTTGCCGACACTGCCATGCCTAATCTTCGGTCGTGGGCAGGGGAAACATGTATTTTGCCATTCGACATTAGCATAATAAGACGGCGCATTGGTGTTTTGCATAAATAGTACACCCTAGTTTATAAAAGGGCCCTGAGGCTAACTAGGCTCTTTATTCAATTAATGAATACTTCATGTATTTAAATTAGTCCTGCCTGGTCAATTCAAATTAGTGTGTCATCAGACATGAACAAATACAAAATTGTGTGTTATTATTATTATTATTATTATTATTGTTATTGTCTGGGGTGGAAAAAGGCCTCAATAGTCAAACAAAATTGAATTCAATCCATCGTCGGCGGTAAATCTTGTGAGACTTAAGATCAGTGAGCGTCTAAAGTATGAAAATGATGTGTTATGTTTGTGGTTCTTAAACATTTGAACAACCCTAAAAAAATAGTTGGCTCAAGTACCGCCATGATGACCAAAATGTAAATGCAGTAACATACTAGGCCTAGGCCTACGTTTTGATCAAAACCTTTGAACATCAACGCTGCACTTAAATATAGAAACATTTTAAAAATACCAAAATTTTAGCTGGATTTACATGAAGACTTCATTTCTATTCCGACTGAAATCACTCCAACTGAAGATCTCTGGTCAACTGGTTACATGTGACGTGATCAATTCCGATCTGCCTTTACATGTAGGACTACATTAAACTGGAACAGATGTTTTGCAATTTATCAAAATGGAGTTCATTCGACTATTTGGCACAGTAGTTGTGATTGTTTTATTACTTGCTTAATAAAAACAAGTTACAACTAGTTTAAAACAAAGCAAACAAGCTCTGTATTACATGACATTTAATTATAATTATAGATATTGTATATAATTGTAGTAAGCGAAGCAGCTTGTTCTGTTATCAATGTTTTTTTGACATTTTAAGTCAGTAAAACTGAGTCGTTATTGATTTTGATTTTAATAAAATCAAATGAAACGGCATTTTGTCTTATTTGGAGTTACCTTTAATCAGTTTAGATGTATTTACAGAAAAAACATTGTTACCATATTGAAATGTTATATTGACATCACCTTCATGGTCTCGAATTGTATCGTTCCCAAAAGGGATATATTGCATATATCAATACGAATTGTATTGGTCAAAAAACATACACGTTTGATTGAAATGATCAGCTCATCAGCAAGCTTTGCAGAAGCCTAATAACGATACAGAAATGCAAATCAGTGCATGAGACATATGAATTTGTAAAATGGTATACAATTTATTTCAGTTCTTTAAACCAAGCATTGCTTCCTTGCGGTCATCACCAGACAACTGTCTCACACTTTCACACGGGCTGTGATGAGTTGTGGGTCCATCTTGAAAACTGTGTTGAGATATCTTGACCTCTTGAGGAGAGTTGCGCTCAACAGTTTTCAATCTCCAAGCAAGGTAACCAGAACCACCCTGCTAATCATAGAAATGTTCCTGTGGATTACAGTAAACACATAAAGTTAATTTGGAACGTTATTTGGAGAACGCACTGTACTTGTGAAGTATTACATCCTACAATGGCAGCAGACGAATGCCTTTTTTTTTTTTTTTTTTTTTTGACGATTCCAGCACTCGTCCTGTCCAACACACACGCTCAGTTACTAGCAACTCGTATTCAAAAGATTACAATGTGTGAAGTACTTACCAAAACAGTGTGATAAATGAAAAAATCCAAATGTCAAAAGTGTCATTGACTTGACCACGATGCTGCGTGTGGAGACATGAACAGTATGTCGGTGGCTGTCATGGCCGCCAGTCATACTTAATTCAAGTGTACATCTGGCACCTGTGCATGGGCCTGTAAGGTTGATTTTTGACCCAACATAAAACATTACTGGCATATAACCCAATATATAGTTAATTTGAACCAACAATTGGGTTAATTTATAAGAAATAACCCAGAATTTTGACTCAACACAAACAATCAAAAAATTGGGTTAATGAAATAACCCACCTTTTTAGGGAATGTTTTTTATAGCAGTTCAAACGTGAGGGAAATTATGATTTCTGTACTGTCTCTACTGTATTTTGTGCTGACTTTGCCTCTAATTTTTGAAAAAACTCTACAGTAAAATCAGCCCCAAACTTCACATGATTGATAGTATTCCTGTTCTGGAACAAGAATCCACTGGAATGATTTTCTACTTATTGGAGGAATGTTTTTTTATGGCAGTTCGAACTTGAGGGACGTGATGAATAATGTACTGTATTTTGTGCACAGTTGTGACATGCGGGCAAGCATTTACCGTAAGGTTGAGAATATGCGCGCACTCAACAATTTAGGAGCGGGTAGTTTGACCGCGGAAAAACCAAAGCGTGATAGCTTGACCGCAGTAACTTTAGCTGTGGAGCTACCTTTTATGGAGTTTCAAGCATGTTGGTAAGTTAGCATCGATGTCAAACATCAGTAACATTGCCCGAAACAACTTTAAAATGTTGGAGGGAGGAAGTAGAAGAGTGGCTTTCAACATGAATATTTCACTGTAGGAAAGCACGGGCAGGGGGAGAGGGGGTGCGCAGCTACAGGGATGTTCAGTTAACCATGAGATTTACACACACACTCTGCAGAAGGCTTTTGGTTAATGTAATTAAGAAAACCCTATGGTAGGAGACACACAGCATTAGTGTCCAGGACATTAGACTTCTGTTTTGGCCTTCTCCTGGTCCACGCTCGCAACCGCACATCGGAGATTCTATTAATTTAATTTACTAATCATTGTTTCCGCTTCACAAGCTTCCGAGTTCGTGTAAACACTGGGTATTTCTTCCGAGTATGCGGTTATTATCGCTGCATAAATAACTAAGCTTTAAGGCTGGGGATGTGATTGAAGCCAGAGTATATTGTAAATATACACAAATGATTTAATTAGCTACTCGTGTCATTTCTACATTAGCACACCTCTGTGTTAATGATTTAGAACCACTTCAATACTGTTTTTAGTTTTTATTATATCACGAAGCCACAGCTGTCTAGATTGCTGCCATCAAAATGGAATAATAAGCGTCATTTCAATTACCATGGTTAATGAGTTCACCCATTTGTTTTAAATCTTAAGAAAACATCAAAATTATTTTCAAATCAACCTAGTGGCAATTTGATTAAATTAGTAACTGCAGTATTGTTGCCAATGTATAAGGAAGGATAAATCATACAATGCAGGTACACCTTTTATGGCTAGCTACGGTTAGCTTGCTATTTTAGTAGTTGAGTTATGTAATTGTGACTAAAGAAAGGTGGCTAAACAACCAGCATTGACTACAGCGGAATCGCTAAGGTTCAATCACACGATCTTTTGAGCGACCTCAGATTTGTTCGTATTCCAAGTCATATTTACAGTAATAATTTACCCCTTGAATTAAAGTGTGCCAGAAAGAATGTGCAGATAGATATTACTTCTGTTTTTTAGGGGTAAGTCCCCTCACATGACTAAATACAGCTTACTCTACTTGGTACATTCTTTAATGCTCCACATGTTTTTTTGGCCAGTTAAAATGAATGTAGGCTAAGCCATATCTTGCGGAGCAGCCAGGGCAGAGATTAGTGTTATTTGCGCTCATTGCCATTCTTCTTCTGTTGTGTCGTCAAGAGGTCGACTCTGCTGTCTATATGTTGAACGTGAGTTTCGGGTCACAACTTTTGGTCGGATTCCAGAGTGCATGAAATCACCATGGCATTCAAATCAGAGGTTCCACTGTGCCTTTCTTTGTGAACAGCTTATTGGCAACAACTGTATTTTGTTTAGCCACTGTACAGATCGTTTGTGTATTCTTTGCAGCCTTCGTTTTTCTCTACAAATTGCCAGTGTGTTCTTTGGATGCATTCTCTTCCTGCAGGTTTGGGGGTCAGCCAAAGAATGTTTATTTGACTGAGCAATAACAGCGAATATATGTCTCTCATCACACAATTACCCCTGCGCCATTTGCCCCCTCCCTCCCATTCTGACTTTTCATAGTTCTAATAACTCACCACCCACACTATTCTGGATAGATTAATAAACTTCCTCAGTACTGCCACGAAGGAGAAAAGAAACCTTTGCTCTGTTTAATGACAACTGTAAAGTGGAGGCAATCATGGGATGCCTCCTGTGACATTTCCCCCGGTTCCTGTTCGCTCCACTTATCTCAGACAAATGGCCGTGCCAGGCCGCTATCGAGATGAAGCGTTTTCCCCGAGTCATTACGTCTGTCACTGGGGCCATTTCCATATTGAAAAATCTAAAACAATAAATGACACCCAGGCCTTTAATAACTGTGAGGGAATCATATTTGGAAAATTGCATTGAAGCAATAACCTTTTCTCCCTGTAATTAGATGACAGAGGGGTCCTGGTTTTAATTAAGTCCGCAATTTATAGTGGCGTGGCCATACCTCAGTGTGCTGATTAGTATAGGAGGGATCACAGAACAGCGTTGGCTCAATTTGAGAAGATTTGATCTAGTAATTACTGTGTTATACGGCAAAGTCCGCGCCAAGCCTCAGACCGGAGGCTTGTGTGTCGCCGCGCTGCTCCGCGAAGCGTGGCCCTCGCCGTCGTTACTCACGCTGCAAATATGTGGCGAGCAAGTGTCTGTCTCAATGGCTCCTCAAAGGAGGTCATCAACAGCGGACATAACGTTTGAGGAGGTGTATTAAGGTGGAATTGTCATTGTGAGGCCCCCGTTTGTCAAGTGGTGTGTGTTTGTGTGTGTACGTGGGCATCATTTTATGCCTGCCCTTAATTGATTCTCCTGGTCAGTGTATTACGCTAACATTTGCACGAGGGGCCCGAACAGTTAAGGAGGCTGTTTTAGTGCCGTGTTAATAAACGTGGCCATTTACTGTCAATTTATGTCCTGACAGGTCGTAATGAAGACTATGAAAAGAAGATTAGCTGGAGCCGTCGCGGTGGAGCGTCTGGGGACGGCCGTGACGAGACTGCAGGGACCGGCGCCTGTCGTGTGAGCTGCCAGCCTCTGGCGTTCCGCCGCCGCGACGGAAAGAACGGTGAATTTCTGCTGCGTCCTTTGGGACTATGACATTTAGCACATTGTAAGCGCGTGCATCTATAGCCGAACCTGACAATGGTGCACGGAAGTCCCCCTTGACACATCGTTACTGACATCAAACAGATGCTTGCGGTCCGTGTCGTTAATTTCACTTGCTTGTCCGACTCACTGTAATAATGTCCTCACAAAGGTCTGTGTCGCATGTATGGAAGAATTCCACCTGGATAAAAGGTAAGGACCACGCTGAAATTTTGTCACGGAGTCTTTTTTTTTTTTTAAAACAACCCATTACATCATTAGCACCCTCGTCCTGTACGAGGAGTCAAGGTCAGCAAGCTGCAAAACACAATTGCAAATATATGTTTTAACATTTACACCTGGATGCGATCAGAGTGGAAGAGCATGAAGACCGCCCGCCCGCAGGACTGCATCCGATGTGAAATGCAAATCCCAGAGGCCTAGTTTGAGAATGAGGTTAATTAATCCCAGAGGACAAATGAATGAGCAAGGGGCTCCTCAGCCCCTAAGATCTTCCCTCCCATAAAGGTCACACTTCACAGTAGGAACAACGCATGTGTTGGCCCTCTGTGAACTTCTCATCTCTCCCCTCAAAACATCCAATATGATCTCTTCTTTCAATCAGTGGGACTGCCTAAGAACAAGCCCTCGGACGTGCTGGGACATTAAGTGCTAATACTAAACGTCGTACCCCGGGCTCTGAATCAGGCTTAGATCCTGTGACAAGCTGCCCTCCGAGGCGACGGAGTCTGGTGCTAAATGTCCACTGCAGGCTTTTCAACATTTGTGTTCTGATGCTACATTCTGTCTTCGGGCCTCTTTGTGTCATCACTGTGACCTGTGATTTTTGGGTCATCCCTCTGCTTCAACATTGCAGTCCTTCCACTGGACTTCAATATTTTCTTTTGGTTTGGAGCCATTTGCACTTATTGTAGACGTCAGAAGTAATTTGTCAAATTGCCTCATTTAAGATCTATTGAGTGTGATTTGTTCTTAAGAAATACAGCAAAAGACGTCGGCAAATCTCAACGCGAGCGCACGACAAACGATCGATGCCTCATCAGTGACACCATCTGTCTCCTATTGGTTGTTTTTCTTCAGCCGTGGTGTTTTTTGCACATCAAATTAGAGGCTCAACATGGGGTCAGAGGGGGCTGATTTAATACAAAAAAAATTTTTTTAATTCACAGGTCATTTTACTCATGTTACGTTCAACCTTAGAGGTTCTACTTTTCTTGTATGGGTCGTGTGTTCAAAAAGCAGATTTTATTCCCCAGGTGAACATAGACAAGCACTATTGAGGTGCCCTTCAGCAAGCCAGTTCAGCCCCCCAATTGCTGCCTGGGCACTGGAGTTGCTGTGTTAACTATTGTGATGTGTCAAATTTGCTACATTGAAAGCTAAGCATGTCTTCATGTTTGAGGGCAGTGTTTAATGCTCCCAGTTCCTCGTGGAGCACTCGTTGTATTGTCACAATAGATTGACAAGAGATGGCACATATTTTACAACAAGGCTCTCTAAATAATTAATTTTCTTTGCGCAGCAGTTTTGCACATCAGTGACTTCATATGAGGAGCAACGTTGTTTTAATCCCAGGGACCTGAAAGCAAGGCTTTTATTAAACAATAATAATATGAAATATAATGCAGGTTGAATATCAGTTATTTTCTCTGGGGACTGCATTTGTGGGGAGGATGAACAGTTGTTTTTCTTTTTTATACAATCAACAGTTTTTATCAATGAAATTCACATTATATATATAGCAGCAAACTGTATTTTTGTTGTTGACAAGCAAAGCTAAATAAGATCTACTGTCTAAGTTTTGACCGTCGCTAGTCAATCTGGTGACCAGTGTTTGTGCTATTAGCTGCTAAATGCTATTTTGGTTGACAGTTCAACAGCTGTCAACAAGTCAATCAAGTCACCGGCTATGCCAATTTCCTCGCTCCCCATTTTTCACGCCTACTCAAAGACCGCAAAGATATTGTCCTACATTGTTTTTATTTCACCGTACTATGTGTCTGTCTGTGATTGTACTGCTGCATGTGGCGTAGTAAGATTAGCAACTCTACAATGCAACCATATGAGTGGCTAGCCAAAGCCCATCACTAGCTAGCTAGGGCGACATAAGTAGCTACTCAAGCCTCGACGTCCGACTACCCGCAGTAGGTGTCGTGAGAGACACATGTGCGTCCACGCAAGCGAACATTTTTGGGACTGCGCTTGAGTCTCAGTTTTACTATTCAATGTGTTTTGATGAAGCGCTAAATGCCAATTTTGCCTCGCAAAATGCGATCCGAAATGCTTATTTCGAGCCTTCCTTCAAAATAAATGTCAGCGTTAAATAGTCACAAGGCCCCTCACATTGGTTGCGTGTACCATCCGATGTGACTCTCCCGCCCTCCATCCCGTAGACAGGGTGCAGAGGCGGTTTTGGCTGCCGAGTGAGTCTCTCCCATGGGTTGCCATGCGGCTCCTGTCCCCCCTCTCACTCTGCAGCTGGAGCTAGCAGGGCCAGATGCTCCATGGCTGCACCACCCTCTGTCGCCCCTTCCCTCTTCCAGGAGGATGGTGCCCAGAGAGGAGGATGACAAACGCCTCTGCCTCCTCTTACTGACGGATTTGGACGACCTGACTCCAGCCCCGCTCTGTTCCAACCGCCAGCGCAAGATGTTGACTTAATGGAAAAGGGGTTTGGCTGTTGATGGGCCCATATGCGTTGGTATTGGGGAAATATGGCGGGCCAGCGTGTCTGTGTATCTCGTGTGCCCAATAGCGTTTGCGAGTGTTTCTTGTGTGTCTTTCCACGTAGCCCAGACTGCCTACATCCATCATGCCATGGTGCACTGGCAGAGAGCAGGACTCAGACAGCTTCACTAACACACGGTCAGTGAAATTGCCTGTTAAATTGTCTCGGTCTGTCGCTATCTTAGGTGTAGGTAAAAACACCACACTTGAAGGCTGCACTTAATGGCAGAAATTGACAAGTAAATGCTAGTCAAGGAGGTGAGCAAGGGTAATATTACAATACAAAATACTGCAAGGGTGATCTGTAGGACACTTAAAGGCTGTTTTGAAGCATAATATTTAATTTTATTTCGTGTTGACCATTTCATTCTATTATATTGTAATTCCTCAAAAAGATACACACTCAGCCGAGGCTGCTGATACCATATTCATCACCCGTCACTTTGCTCCCGTAATAATTAAAACAATCATTTCTGTGCAGCCCGTGTGACATTTCTCCCTATGCAACCAGATGGAAAATTAAGACTCATTCTTTTAACATTACAGTTAATGGCCGGATTCCCCCCGTGTACCAGTGGAACCACTAGCAGAACCATTTGAAGGACAGTGCCCCCTGTAAGGCGGGAAGTTAGTCAGCCTCATCTTATTATTAAGCAAATGCGTACAAGTAATAATTGAAAACAATCTCGAAAGAATTGGAACCAACCTCAGAATCAGTTCAATTATTATAATTATACTGTGTATAAGTGTTTAAATCCAATCCAAACGTCTGTGTAATTAACAGACACAACTTTGACACAGATTTTTTTTCAAACCCACACACACATTCCTAAAGACAGCAGTCATGTATTATTAATAGTGATTTTGCATAAATGTATTCCAAAATGACTTTATTATTCAATGGATGATGAGAGTCGTGATTCATGTGGCTCGCCGGTGGATAAAAATCTGACACAAGTGGGGGTTTTCAAGAGTTCTGAGAGGTTCTTGTTTACCTCTAAAATATTAGAATTCACCCAAAGTAGAAAGGCTAAGGCTGTTATTTATGTGTTTCATATTTATTTGCCAGACATGTTTTAAGGCACACATTCACTTTTATGCCCTAAGTGTATAGCTTAAAGAGCCCTAATAAAACCGTGAATAAATTTTGCCTGCAACATAAACTCAGTCATCATTTCCCCCTTTGACACCACACCTCACATAATAAGCATGTTGCGCAAAGGCAATGTGTACGATACATTTCTGAAGCATGCAGTAAGTGTTGGGACAGCTGATTCACTGGTTGTTAATTAAACACAAACTACACAATGTATTACTATGAAACATTTAACTGTGACATAGTCATGTCAATAAACTAGTAAATCTTTTTTTGTCAAGAGTATTCTATTTGTTTTGATGACACTTTCTGATCTTGGTTTTTTTTTTTCTTACTTTCCTACTTTTCAGTGCCCTCCTCTATTTTGGCTTATAGTTGCATGTGGGGAAAAAAAACTGTAACTGACCCTGTAAAGACAATATAGTGAATGTCATAATTTAACGCCAGACAGTGGGTTCTCGATTACGTACAATGCAAGGTCATTTTTCTTCCTAAATCCTCAGCTGTGGAGATATCTAGTTGGCCGCTAGGGGGCAGAAAAGCTCCATGCGTGGCGACCATGGCGCAGACAGTGTGTTTGGAATAGACTTCTTGATTCTCTGCTTCTCTGAGCCTGATGTCTGAGATGATTCAACAAAGTAAAAGTACATAACTTTACATTAATTCATTTTCTGATTTCAACAACCTGATAATTCATTAAAGCGGCTTCCAAACTATGACCTTAAATGTGTAGACTTTTCTGTTATGTTAATTCATGTTCATTGGACCACAAAGATCAAACACTTGGGAAGCAAACGCTGCATATTCACAGAAAGCCACTTGCTCAGCATTTCCAAGTTATGTTATTATTGATTGCCAGTTGAACCAGTTAATGTTTATATTCAACATTATTTAATTCAACTTCAATTTTAATTGGGCTTAATAAGATTGTCTGTGACAGATCGTGACTATGTTTAGTGGATCTTTTCATGATGTGTCGAGGTTAAGAAGCCAAAGTGCAACCTCTTTTGGTGGCTGAGCAGGAAGGGAACTTTGCGGGGGTTTCTGGCTTAAAGATCCCCCCATCTGCTCAACCATCTGAAGAAAATCTTTCAAAATGTTACAATGCATTTGGTAGGGGCCAATGTTTTCCAAGGCCTTACAGTGCGTAATTTTCATGCATAGTGCAGCAATGTCATTATCATCATAGCATCGATGAAAAAACATGCAAATGCTGCTTTAAATCATCCTGACGTGTATACGTCCTCAACTATGTGCTGGCGTTATCAGCCACACGGCCAGATTGCATTTGTTCCAATTTGTATAATTGTTAACTCTGCAGCAATTATAACAGCCAAAGTGTTTTACCAGATAAAGGTATACATACAACTTTTTCCCCCACAATAGTCTGACGATGTCTTTATGAGGGCCTCATGTCGGACCAGTGCGCAGGAATTACACTAATGCAGGGTGACCGAGGCCCTTTCATGCGACAACCCCCCAACAGCTGTCCCCAAATCAATACATGTCAGAGAAATATGAAAACAAACATCTACAATGCATGGATCCACTGCCTACTTGGACAAATGCGCTTGCGATTGGAAATGAAGGATTAAGTAATGAACTTGAACCTGGCACCTCGTCAATGTCTGGAATTTACGGAGGAGGATTTGGGTCACACTGAAAAGTAAAAGTTGTCGTAAAATTACGAAACGTCCTAGAGCCACAAGAATAAAGTGGAAACATCACGTGAATATGAGACAAAAAGTAAAAATTAACGAGGATTATCAAAATATGAGAATAAAGTGGTGATATTACAAAATAATTGTAATTATTACAAGGTTATATTTGTATTTTCTGTGACTAAAGTTGTAACAGAGACATCGTCAAGTTATACAATAACTAAGTCAGTTACAACAACAAATTGTAATCAACAAGGTTATTTGAAATGTGCATAAAGTGGTAATATAGCTCAACAGTTGCGATTTCTACCAATGAAAAAAGTCGCAAAGTTACGTGAAAAAAATGGCTGGATTTTTATCGTAAACATTCTTCTTTAACATCAGAACTTTGTACACGATACATTCTTGTAACACTTATACACGATAAATACAACTACATTCTTGTGACATTGATGACCCTTTCTCATATATTACGACATTATGACTTTATTGTCATAACGTGACACCTTGCAACTTTTTTCCGACTCACAATTATAACTTTTTCCTCATACGTTACAAAATCTTGTAACGTTACGTCTTTGTCGTAAGGTGAAGACTTTCTACCGACATTTTTTTTCCCAATCTCAATTTTACAAATTTTCACGGTGGCAATTAGCCTATCCATGATGTCTTTGTCTTATTTTGTATATGTCCATTAAAAAAAGAAAACATTCTTTTTGAATATTCCCATATGCATAAAAGCCTCGATTTTTGCAATGGGTGGGGATGGGGTGGGGTGGGCTGGATGGGGGGGGGCGCTTGGGGGGGGGGGGTCTTTCTGTTCTGCACCAGCACATGCAGGACAGAAGCTCTGCATCTGTTGGCGCCAATGTTAGTCTTAATTACTGGCCTTCATGTTCTCCGTGGCCCGCAACCGTCTTTAATTAAAACCTTGATTAGGGGGGAGGAGGTCCCGGGCAAGACTATTACCAGATGGGTTTCCAGCAATCATAATAAAGACTTTATCCGCTGATGCTGCCTGCCTGTGTGCGCCATATCAAAGAGCAGCCTAAAAAGGAGGCTGTTAATTACGACGGCAATTGCTTGTCTAATTAAGGTTCGTTTGTGATTAGATTTAGAAGTACGGTCTGTGTGCGCTTCCTATAGGCTTTACACTGTATAGGCTGGGTGCGTGCACAGCGGGGTGCAGATCAATAGTGGCGCATTGACCCGGAAATGTTTCTCAAGAGAAGTCCTCCGTAATAAGCTCGAGGTGCACATTGGTGCTACATCATGTTGCCAAACAGACATCTCAGTCAAATTTTAGCCCCTCCCAACCGGGCCACCTTCACACCCTTACACATTTCCCTTGAGATAACCATTTTTTGAAGAGGTCAAATTTATGTCACATTTAACGACTATAGTGTCGGAACTTCTGCAGCTTTCTTTTTTTTTTTTTTTTTTTTTTTTTTTTTTTTTTTTACAGACACAACCAGCTGACGCGCAAAGAAATAATGCATCGTGACGCATCCTGGAGAAAAGCATCTTCGCGAGTTTGGATCGGGCATATTATGAATATGAATGTGGCCAAATAGGATTGCGGAGACACCGCGAATGCGCACTCGCCTTTTATATTCAAGACATTGAAACTTGCAACTAACAATCAGTTCAATTATCCTCAATATATTTTCTTCACCATAGCCTTTGTCCTCCAATGAGAGGCAGAGGGGAAAGAAGCGGGAGAAGGCGGGAGCAAGGAGTGATTTCTTGCTGCAATATATGTGCGTCCATTTTCCACACGGTTTGTCGTCGTTATTGCCTGATTTAGTGTGTTGCTTTTGCGCCGCCCCGTTTTCCCCCCTGCGCGTGTAGCAGCGCTGCATCCATTTATACGTATCACACAGATGTGCGCTCACGTTGTCACATCCTTTTAAAGACCGCCTGCGCGGAATCATTTGTACTGTTGTTTGTAGTTTTACGCACGGATATAATAGCTGCAGAACTGGCCTACGGTAACGCCACACAAACTCCCTTTTTGCGGTTTTTGCGCGCGAGAATTATTTAACTTTAACAGGACATAGACACGCACACGCGCACCATGATTTTTTTGCACCCCACCCCCCCCCCCTTTACTTTCGTGCTGAAAAATATCCGTCTAAAACTTTTTTAAAGCATAAATTTGTCTGATAGCTGACAGTATAATCACCCTTATTCTTCAGTTGTTCTCACTAGAATGTCTATTCTGTCTGACAGTGCACTCACAGAGGTTTTTTGGGGGGGGTACGATACCGTACAATCCCCCATAGTTGCTCCTCTGCAGCAAGTGCTCCAGTCTCTACGAGTCACGGAAAAATGCGCAAGTGTGTGCAGGTATACGCATGTGGAGTGATGTCTATTTTCGCGACTCCTCCAATAAAGGAGAGGTGGGGGGGGGGGGGGGCAGCACGTATAGTGAGATCTTTACAAATGCCATCTGGTCACCTGTCACTCGCTGTGCTTGTTGATTCGTGTGGAATTGAACCACCATGCCTTTTATTTAATCATAATGTCCATCATAGTGTGCAACATCTATAAAGTCGCTGCAGCATCCATGCTCATATTGCCTTTTGCAATTTGCTGTAAGTACAAGATGAAATGCATATTCTTCTATATTTGGTTTCATCGTAACCTGTGCCCGGGGGCTAGTGTATCAGGAACACAACTACCATACCGTGTGTTGGCGATATCGCACACCATGAATTACACACAAGAATGAACAACCTCAGCTTTATTCACGAAAGTAATCCAGCTCGAGTAATAGGGGGAAGCCCCTCCGTGCAGACCGAGCTCCAAGCTTCTGACAGGTGTCTTAAACGTGGCGAGAAGACACTAAAAAGGGTCAAAACATTAGGTACAGGGCTAATGACATTAAATATGTAAGATTCTGCCTTTTCAAAGACGATTTGGGTTTGGAATGGCAGAGGAATTCATGCACAATATTTTATGACTGCGGTTGTTCATCCGTCAAACTACATCATCCTGAGTTATTTATATTATTTTCGTTTCCTTACGTCAAGAGAAACAGCTCTGATGCACCTCTCCCGTATGTCTTGTACATCATTTAATTGTGCAGGTGTTCTTAACGAAGTGTCGTTCAGTTTAATTTAAATTCAAGTCCCACATGTTGAAATAATTTAACTGGGAGTAAAGCATATGAAAATAGCAAAAACAGGACACAAAACATGGCTAGCAAACAACACGGGGAAGATTATTTGTATTTACTTTTTGGACTATGAAAACACACTTGAAGTAGTCACTGGCGTATTTGCTTTAGGTTTCATGTGTGAAAACCTTAAGTCATATAAGATAACGGTTTAAGTATCTTATTCTTTGACAACATTTGTCAAAAGTGTACAACAGGCCCAGAGCCGATATTCGATTATGAAGCCTATGTGATTATATATTCTGTGTCCAAATAAAACTTGGATGCGAGTATAATAAGTGCAAGAAAGGCTCGTGTGACGGTGCTGGACACAGGCCAACGCCCTTTAGCTGACGCGCAATTTACCTCGCCGTGCGTAATTAAGCAGACCGGAGTGTGTGTAACACTTTTATTTTTTGAAAGGCTCAATACGCTTCCATTAAACGTTATTAAAGCTCGGTGAGTGACGAGCTCACATTTGTCTTGTCAGGACATCTGACAAGCTCGTTAGCTCCCATTTTCCCCTGTCAACTCACGGCGCGACACGGACACTGACTTCTTCAGCCACTCGTGGCCACCGAGAGTGGCAAATGTGCACAGGGGGAAAAAAACGAGAGAGAAGAGAGAGAGAGGAGGGTAATCACAATCAAATGTAAACACACATGCAGCTGGGTGTCAGTCATTGCTTTTTATTTTATTTTATTTTATTTTTGAATCCAGATCTTTCATTATTTAAATAATCTCATTTAAAGGGTCATGTATCTACAGTTTGAACTCGTGCGCATCGGAGGTGTCGTCCATTGGGATCGTCGTGAATAAAATCAGGCGATCTTGTTATTTTGGGAAAGAAACGACGAGGTCGGGGGGGGGGGGGGGTGACACTTAATGGCATGGCATCTTTCCGCTCTCTGCACTTTCAGATGCAATCGTAGATCGAAGTCAGCCTTGTCACGTTGAGCCAAAGTGAATTCCTAACATCCAGGACGTGGCTGTCTACTCCGGACAAATTGCATCCAATCACCCCGGGGGAATTCGGCTAATGTCTCCATCCAGGGCCGCGGGAGCGGGGAGGGAAAACAAATCAAACCGCACACTGCAGAGCGTGGAGGGGCTTATTAAAACATTTCACACACGGTGGGAGAAATAGTCAGGGTGTGTGTGCGCGTATGTGTTTGCAGGAGGTAATTAGGCTATACACTCTCTGGACACTGTCTTAAATTGAATATATTAGTGGAGCGCATTACGCTCTACATGCCTGTTTTTTTTAGGAGCAAGCAGCAGCAACAGGTTTTCAAAATAAAAGACTACCAAATGTTATCGTCATATGTAATAACAACAATGAAATGCAATTAAATATACGACCAGTTAATTCGTTAGTTGTCAGTGTTCAGCGGAACCTCTTGAACACAACCCATTCTCTTTAATTGCCTGACTTTAAACTTGTTCTAACTGTGTGAAGGTGTGGACTTCACGCACTACACCATCAACTTTCTTCTTCTTCTTCTTCTTCTTCTTCTTCTTCTTCTTCTTCTTCTTCTTCTTCTTCTTCTTCTTCTTCTTCTTCTTCTTCTTCTTCTTCTTCTTCTTCTTCTTCTTCTTCTTCTTCTTCTGTTTTATTCCTAGCGCTTTCTTTCAGGCGCTACTCCTTCCACAATTATCAACCGATTCTCACGTTCCAAATTCAATATATTCCAAAAATTCACACCATGAGACGTTCCATTTTACTCATTAAAAAAATTTACAGTTTTCACAATATTTCAGGTTTTCCACCCCCCCCAAAAAAGATCATTCAACATTTCACATTTACATCGCTCCAATTTGAAATTCATAACATTAATCTCATTCAACTCACTTTATTAAGGCTTTTCAACATGCCGAAAATTCCCACTTACCAAAAATGAAACATTTTCTCCATTAAAATAACCACAAAAAATTCAAAATTATTATAATTTTGTAGTTGTCCTCTATTTTCTCAATTTTTTTGACTGATTCTAATCGTTCCAACTTTAAACTGTCCAGGTTATTCCTACAAAAAAAATCACACTGACCAAAAATTTAAAATTTCCTCCATTAAAATACCCACAAAATTTTCAAAAATTATGATTTTTTTTGGTTTTTCTCCTCTAATTTCTACATATTTTCACAGATTCAAACTGTTCGGACTTTAAACTGTTCAACTTATGCCGTTACCGATTCCAAAAATTCCCACTTAACAAACATTCAACATTTTCCCCATTAAAATACCCACAAAATATTCTTAAATTATATTTATTTTTAATTTATTTTTTCTGTTTTTCTCTTTGAATTTCTATATTTTCTTGACCGATTCAAACTGTTCTGACTTCAAACCATTCATCTGATGCATACCGATTAAAACAAATTCCCACTTACCAAAATTAAACAATTTCCCCATTCAAATACCCACAAAATATTCAAAAATTATTATTTTTTCCCTCCTAATTTCTACAATTTTTGTCGGATTCAACTCCTTCCAACTTTTTACCTACCCAGTGAGGGGTTAGGAATGCAATTTTTTTTTTGTCTCATTCCAAATTTCATATTTTTGGGACCTTTCCCCCCCTTTCCCATCCTTAGCTAATGGCAAACATTTTGGCATACAATTACATCACCATTTTTCATCCTTTTCAAATCATTCCCACTTCAACGTATTCCAAAAATTCACGCCATAGGGGTTTCCTTTTTTTTTCCTGAAAATTAAGGTTTTCCCAAAATTTGTAATGTTGTACCCACAAAACCTCCATCCAATTGCAATGGGACTTTCATTTAAGAGGTTTTACGTGGTTCCCATTCAAAATTCAAAGTATTCACTTCATTCAATTAACCTAGGGCCGCCGGCCATTTTGGAGAGGGACTTTAGGTACAAGCCGCATTTTTGCCAGCATGTCTCTCTGGTGCGGCAGCCATCTTGAACAGGACTACCTTAGCTACAACGTCTCGGAATTTCTCTCCCCTACACTTTCCCGATGAGGCAGCCATATTGTTCAAAATTTTAGGTACACCCGGTCCAACTTTTACTTTAAATGGGCTTCCGTTAGCGTTTCTGACTACCAACTTCAACAAAGTTGAAGTCGAGTTCACTGACCGACTTCAATCTGAGGTCACTCTACAATGGCGACCCACAAGGAGACACAGACGGTGAATAGCAAAACATAATTAAAAATATTATAAACATATATTTATCTCTTTTTTTATTTTTACATTGATTTAGTTATTCTAAGTAACTTAACGTAACACAACGTGAGTTGCGCTGACTATGTGAAGATATGCCGTTATCTTCCTGTATATATGAATGATATGTTATGAAGATAAGCTATTCCTTTATTTATATAAGGAATTTATGAAGAAGGTTTGCTGGAAGTCAGAATGTGTTGTGATGAAACAGAACAACAAACAATTTATCGGAATCAGCCATCTTTGTTGTTTACATTCGCCTTGAACTCTTTGAGGTCAGTACTGGGACAAACAAGTGAGATAAGTCTGATTTTGAATGCAACTACGTGCTTGCCATGTGCACGTCGATAACCAGTGGTATTACGGGAAATAATCAGTGGTTTTACCAGGATGACAGGTGTGGATGGGCATTAGTTTTACCTTGGGGGGCAAAAAGTCCTACAATGTTCAAGTAGGTCGAAATCCAGCGTAGGGCTACTGCACCTTATAACGTGTTTTGTTTTCTCCTTAATTGAGGTAACTGTTGTTGTGATTTGGGCTAAACAAATAAAAGTTGATTTGATTTTGATTTTTTATTTCCCATTCATCAGAACTATATCCAGTTTTCCTTGGGTGGGCAGAGCGTGTCCGTGGGTGGGCACTGGCCCCCCTGCCCCACCCCTCTGGTAACGCCCCTGGAAATAATGCTGTTTTTAGCATTTAGCCTTCATTTATTCAATACGTTCCAATGTGCTTTGCAAATACATTCGAATGTGTATGAACAGAATGGCTTATTAACTTTTATATTTTTTAACTTGAATGAATGACAAAATAAAAAAATAGCTGGAGTGGTGGGGGGCCTAACGGGGTTAGACCTGTAGCGCCGTATACATGAATCAAAACAATTTTTGGTCTACTCAAGAGTGCGTTTGCGCCACCAACTGCCCATACCCGGGATAGATCATTTGAGTTTTTGGAGTGTAGTCACGGAACTAATCAAACTCGTCAGTCGGGGCACCAGTAAGGATTTTAAAAACAACAACAGCAAAGTGCACTGTATCACTCGTGGGACAATCAGCCTGACAGCGTCCATCATGACGTCATATGTTCCAAAGTTGATCGGCCATGCACGCCATCAATGGCAGCGCGCACATCCAAAGGCCCCCCTCGGACACGCGCGTCTAAGTGGTCACCGTGGAGACGTGGATGAACATGTGCTATAGCTGTAAAATAGTAACCGTAAAGGCCCGTTTCCCATAAAACAATGAGTGCACGCGTGCTTTTAGGGAGGAGTGGCGGTGTGCAGCGTGGTGACGGCCGAGGGAGAATGGCAGTGGACAGATTTGCGTTCACGCTTGATCAGCTCATGGAGAGCGGGCAAGGGGGTGGGGTTGGGGTGCAGGGAAAGGCAGCACCTGGCTTCCACCGCTGCAGCCAGTCTCTGTTTATTGACAGCCTGATAAGCATAGGGCGGGGGGCCCGAGGGTGGGTGGGGTGTTATGTCGACCCGTGCGGTTTCCAGCGTGGATGTCGAGCACCCTGCTGCGTTGCACGGTACCGCCGCTCCTAATGGACGTGCCTGCAAATAATAATGGAGCAGGCAGACCAGACCAGACCGGCCCGTACCTGTCTGCGCGCCGCCCCTGGTGCGTGTCCTCTTCCTGGGAGACGGACGGTCGTCACGGTTGTCCATTTACACGCCACCTTGTTCAAATTGACACAAAACACGTCATCTTGTGAAAGAGGCTCGCCAGGCTTTTAGCCTTGCTCGCTAAAAGCCAGAGCCCTATTACAGGACCGTTTTATGGAGCTTCACGCCTAAAAAGCAAAAAAAAAAAGAGGGGAAAAACACCTGAGTCTGTAATACATGTTTACGATGACTTGACACCCGTACTGTCCACACCTGTTGCATACTCATGCGCAAAACAACACTTAGACCCTGAGCAGAAACTCATCTAGAAGAATAGAATAAGAATAGTGCAAACATATCACTGCTGTCAAGATTTAATCTCCCTCGTGGGAGAAAGTGTCTGTCTCCTTCTATCAAACTATCGTTTTTTTCTTTCTATCTATCTATCTATCTATCTATCTATCTATCTATCTATCTATCTATCTATCTATCTATCTATCTATCTATCTATCTATCTATCTATCTATCTATCTATCTATCTATCTATCTATCTATCTGTTTTATATTATTATTATTATTATTGTTGTTGTTATTATTGTTATTGTTATTATTATTGTTGTTGTTGTTTAAAATGTCTTAGCAAGTTTCGAACCAAATAAATAGCAATTATTTGTTAAAATAAAAAAGAAAGAAAAAAAACTTGCCCATTCACATGCACCCCCTTATAAAGCATCTACATTATTTGCTCTGCAGACTGATGATGTGTGCCGCTGTTTATGTCGAAAATTCAACATTGGTCCCCATTGGTATTTCGAGACGTAAACATTTGAAGTCACTAACCGGATACCGACTTGTTCCAGCCGAGTGATTCGTGCAGAGTCCCGCCCACGGGCCACGCTACCTCCGTGGAGCACTTCCCCATTCTCGGCGCCCTTCGTCCCGATCAAGCCGTGACGTGGGCCTGCCACCGCAGCCAATCACAGAAGAACTCGGCCTGATTCTGACGAGAAAGTTGGTGCTAAGAAGCGCACTTTTTTCCCTCCCACCTCGCCACTCTCTCTCAATGACATTTCCACTCGGCCACGGATCTAAAGCCTGTGCACGTTTGTTCTATCCGAGGTCCACGCGTCAAACAACCCGGGAAGGTGGAAAAAGAAGAAGCCACTTTACACGGACAGGATACCGCCCAGACACATCTGCTGCGTGTTATCCGGTGAGTTTAATCTTACCTTCAACTTCAAGCGGTTGTTGTTGTTGTTTTCAAAGTTCTCTCTTCCTTTAATTTGTGATATTTTTTTTCAAACAAAGCAAGCTGATTGGCGTTTTGGTGTCCTTTAGATCCACAAAAATAAGCGTGTAATTAGTTGCATTCACCCAAGAATTTGACTCATGTCGCTCCTTGCATGCAGGCTCTGGTCAACATGGCGCTATAAGACAACAACAACCTGGCAACGCAAATAAAATACATTCATCCTGTGCTTCCCGAAAGACACGTGTACCACAGCAAAAACTCAACAGCACTGCAGAAGGTCTTCATTAGTCAGCTTGGTCTACTAGTGGCTGCAAGCATGTCCAGCCTGCAGTAGTGTGTTAGAGCTGGTGAGACTTTGTCAGGTTACTTCAGCGTTTGCTCCTGTCACGCGTGGCGGGCCGGTGCTGTGACAACATTTGCCCGCCTGCCTTTTTGCCAGGAGAGGGCTTCTTCATGTGGAGACACGATATATATTTTTAAATAATAATAATAATAATAACAATAATAATAACAATAATAATAATAATAATTATTATTATTATTGTTATTGTTATTATCATTATTATTATTATTGTTATTTATCCACTCCAAACTAATTCCATGAAAAGAAAGTCTTCCTATAGCAGCTGATTTGGTTGTAAAATTGTTGCTCCAACCTAATTAGTCATTGTTAACGAGCAGATGTCCTCATGAAAGCTCCACAGAATTCACAAATAACAAAGCAATGATTGACAGGTCACAAACACACACATTTAAATGGACATTTCCGAAGTTGATTGCGTTGAATTTATTATAGTATTGTTTATTCGTTAATAATGCTAATATTCGCAACATTATAATGATAATGTATATAAAGAAATGCATAAAAATAAAACATTTTTAACTGAATGAACCATTTGTCCCTTTTAATAATTATCCGCCTAAAAATCAGAAAATGTAATAATATTAATAGCCATCATAACTGTATATATATATCTTTTATAATATATTTCATATCTATTTTTATTTATTTATTTGTATAGCACATTTCATGCTCAAGACAATTTTAATACATTAAATCGTTCGTCGCTCTTTCGCTCTTCCTCATGGCTCCTGTCTCACCCTTTCCGGTTGATCTTGAATTCGAAAACTCTTTCTCTTAATCTGATTTTTCCAAATTGTCGTTCCACTCTTCAGTTTTGATTATGGTACACCTAAACGATTTCTGTTTTACATTACACATTTTAAACGAACATTGTATAGTTCAAACAGTTAAGATTGGTTATGACCATGCACTATATACAACACCCTCTTCCTTTTGGTGTATTCGTTTTCTTTCTTTCTTTCTTTTTATTTCAAAAGTTTCCAGATGGGGGCACAAAAAGCACATTGCCCGTGGGGGGAAATAGCGCCCAGATTAGGCTTTCTTTTCAAGACCTGACATTAGTTGCTGCTAATCCGAATTGGGCTAATTGCTTTCCCAACATCAAGCCATATAAGCCCCCCCCCTCCCCCCCTCGCCCCCTCACCTCTCCATTTGCTGCCCACCAATTTACCTCAGTACATGTAGGAAATATTATGCTCACACTGTGCTGAGCGGGCGGAGGCCCTATTGGCATGCAAGGTCTCTGCAGGGAGAGAACGAGAGAGAGGAGACAAGGACTTCGCCAGTGGGCAGGATTTACAGCTTAACCAGCAGAAATCAATAACACGAGCTATTGTTTCCAAAGAAAACTACTTGACACACTCATGCGGGATTGTGTGCGTCTTTGTCGGGGAGGAAGGTTAATAGACGGCTGAGTTTTTGACAGCTGCAGCCTTGTGACCACTCAGCCGCAAGAACACTTTGCACAGCGAAGGCAGACTATCATTGTTTTGGGATGAGGCTTGACATCAGAAGATGAAACACAATGGCAGCTGTAGCTAGCATCTTTATTAGGTGCGCATGTAGCATCTCATGTGATTCTTTCGCACAATTTTTAATGTTCCGTTTTGATTGGTTACACAGGTTGTCCTGTGAGGGACGTTTCAAATATTCAGATCATCCAAACATGATAGGAAATATTAGAAAGGGATGATGCAGAGCCACAGTAATACGTTTAAGATGCATCTAGTGAAATTGCAGCTACAATGCTATTTAAATCAAAACATTCATGTTTTTAAGGTATATTTAAAGTATAGAAAAAAAACGGATGCAGTGCAATTATACAAACACATTGTTAAGTCAACACTTCTCTGACAATATCTTAGTTGACATAAAATAGCGCTCCAAACATTCCTTATGAGGTGTTTCAGTTATTAGAACCACCTCTCATTGTGTGTTCTGTCAGTGTCAAAACACAGCAATATTTTCAAACCAGATTTCTTGATTAAAAAAAAATACTGATGCAAATTATAGCTGCAGATATTTGAATTGATCAGCTTTTATTAGGATCCTCTCATAGACCAACTCAGTTTTTTTGTCCTCCAGGAATTATACAACATTATTGAAAACATATTTAGCAATACAACACATTTTAATATTATTATTATTATTATTATTATCGTCATCATCATCGTTATCAAGCTCATCATCATCATCATCATCATCATCATCATATTACGTGGGAGTTTCTTTGCAATTTCATTTGTTTTTACAATTGCACACGAGGCCAGTATGTGGCCAGCGAGCTTTAGGTCCCCAAGCCCTGCTCTATATGAAGCCTTCCGTCCAACAAGCAATCCATCCCAAATCCAGTCAAATGCCAAGAAAACTTGCAGTGTGTTAACCAAATCTTTCAGTGAAGATGCTATTACCATTGCCCAGCATTTGAATTGCAGTCGACAAAAACTGATTTTTGAATGCAGTGCTTATTTCCCTATTAGTTAGACCTGAGGCACACGTGGTGGGTTGACCAAAAAGAAACATTGGCTATTCAATGCTAACCATTTTATAAACAAGTAGTGAGGATTCCATGGATAAATATGCTCGCAAGGGTGTGTTCCATCACTGCATAATGTTTTCCAAAATGTTGCATGGGCCTCAGGGAATCTTCTTTCTTTCATTTGTCTTTTCTGTGTTTTTCTTTTCCATTCTTTTATTTTATTTTCCTTTTTTGATTTATTATTATTATTATTTTTTTTTGAAGGTCCCCAATCCTTGATCTACATGTTGTGTTACAGTATGGAAAGAAGTGAGTGGAGATGGATCTCCATGTGTGCACAGGTTTACAGATCCAGGGTGTGGGAGTGTGTGTTGCAGTGGAGGGTGGGGAGGTGGTGGGGGGATTCTGCATGGGCCTAGTCTTGAGCCACCAGTCCAAGTGAGGAGAAACAAGGCAGCAAAAGGAAAGAAGCACCATGAATGTGCTCGTTTAGTTTACGGCTTGTTTGATGAAGGGGAATTGGCCAAAGTGTTGTTCCTCGCTGCGGGACCCTCACAGTGACAGTTTGGAGCCGCTCCTCTCAGCTCATTATCTCGCCGGCCCACTGAGGGCCCCCATTCAAGCAAAACCCGCTCTCTCTCTCTCTCTCTCTCTCTCTCTCTCTCTCCCTCTCTCTCTCTCTCTCTCTCTTTCTCTCTCTCTCTCTCGTTGTCTCTCTCTCTCTCCCTCGCGCGCGCTCTCCCTCTCTCTCTCTGGCAGGGTCGTTTGTCTCCTCATTGAAGGCCCTGCAGTCCGGAATGTGATGGTTGTTAGGGAGCCCTCTTTCACTTCCAAAGTGTTTTATTGATGAGCTCCGACTTCTCCCACTTTTTCACATGTCAAAGAAAGTCAAGTGTAGGCCTCCATGACTTCATTTCATCATGGAATCCCACCCTCCCCTCCCCAAAAGGAACATTTTCTCCCTTCCCCCTCCTACATGCTTTGCCCTTTTGCGCACCCCCTCTTTGCTGCATGCTACTCTTCCTTTTGGGGTTCCCCCCTCCGCCATTTTTGGGTTGCTTTTGGGGTGCGATGAGCTATGCCCTAATAAGGCCGCCATTCATCCAGCGTCGTTTTATTATCGGGGAGCGTGTGGCCATGGCTACACATTCATTTGCTCCACTTTTATTTACGCGTGCTATTTGCTGCACGTCAGGCCGCCGGAGTGACGTCGGCCTTTGCCGCGCAAATGTGTCCATAAAAAGCAGCCGAGCTTGCCTAAAGGCTGCGCTCTTTACGCACGGGTCCTCTTGTTGACAGGAGGGGAGGAGGAGGAGGTGGCTGGGTGGGTGTGTGTGTGTGTGTGTGGGGGGGGTGATACCCAAAAGAGTCAACAAAAGCACGTGGTGGATATACATGTATTGGATGCGTTTTTTTTGCACTGGGGAGGAATTTAAAAAATGCAACGCATTCCAAGATGTGACTTAAAGATAGTTCCTCCATCAGAAAAAAAAAGGAATTCATTTTATTTTTCATTTTTTTCTTTGGATCTAAGTGTTTGTAAATTATAACTTTGCAGGTTACATGTTAAGTGCGGATCTTTGGTAGACAGTTAGAAATAAAGTCAAAAGTTCGACTCCATATTCAAGAAAAAAGACGTGTTTCTTTGGCTTGTGCTTGTATCTGGGCTACTAGTTTGGGCTACTAGGGTTTTTTTTTTTTTTTTTTTAATTAGGTTTCTTGCATTTCTCACCCAACCATGCTTATACTATGTTAATTTCAGTCATGCATGCTGAATTACATTACATTATATTACATGCTAAAGTCGCATTTTGGTCAAATGCATGGTAAATCGAAAGAATCGAAAGCATAACTCTTCACCTTAGTAGGTTTCAGTTTTCAGTCTTCATATCAACAGGCGGGATGGAGTAGCACTACACTCGGGGACTAACTCTTGAGCAAGGCATTAAACCCCCCGAATTGGAAAGGCTGTCATTTGCCCCATAAACGTCACTGTGGTGTACTTTTAGAGTATATAATGGAGTGATGTGGTCTGTGCAATATTTATACTTTAATCCTTTAATAAATTGTATACTTTCAATATTTATAATTTATATATTTTATTCACCTTTTTAATTTAAAAAATGTGCACATTGTCATCAATGTGGGATTAATACTTTGATGTTTATATGACTAATTTGCTCTTAATAATTCATAATTGTTATAGCTTCCTGGACAGGATGATGACGTGATGCCTTGCTTAAAAAAAATACATAAATATTGTAGGCTTGTGTAGGTCCCTCTCGTGCACTTTCGTGGGTGCACACGCGCACACACGAGTTGGAGCAAATGACTCTGTTGTAATGCTTGAGCAGTGTCCCACTTCCATTTTTTTTTCAATATTCAGCAAGTGAACGCATCGTCCCATTTGCATGCACGGGTCTGATTAGAGGGGTTTGGGGGGTGGGGGTGTAAGGGTGGGTGGGGGGGGACAAACCCCCCCTCCCTTTTTTTCTCGCTGTGGCTCGGCCCAGTTTCCCGCTTTTGGCTGTGGCGCAGGGGTGGGGGTAGTGGTAGGGTGGGTTGATGTTTATGTGTGAGTGGAGTGTGGGGTGGGGGGTAGGTTGGGGGGGGGGGGGGGGGGGGTTGATGATGACAGAGGTCGGGTCGCGCTAATGGGCCAGTGAAGAGCGGCGGAGCAGGAGGAAGGAGCACATACATTAATACACTTGTTCTCCCTTCTCCCATCAGCATAGGTGTGTTCATTCTTTCTCTTACCCCGCACCTCCTCCTCCTTCCTCCCTCCACAACTCCCCCCCTCCCCTCCCTTCTCTCTCTCTCTCTCTCCCTCGCTTCCCCACTCTCTCTCTTGCCCACTCTCTCATTCGCTCTCTCCCACGCCAGCGCACATCCACGCCAAACTCGCTGCGTTCTGACATCTGAGTTCACTGTCAATCTCTGTCTCCTTCGCAGGGATATCCCCTCCGTCTCCTTCTCCTCTCCAGCACCCTTTTGGAAACTAATTTTTTTTTTCCACTCGACCTTTTTTCCTTCACTTCCACGAGAGAAGACCGTTCCATCATCGTGGGTGTTTTTGCCCCCCTTATTTTTTTTTCTTTCTCTGTGTGGGCCGTGGACAAACAGGCTGCATAGTTTGGATTTGACAGCGACAGGATGCCCCAAAAAGGTGAGTTAAAAAAAAAAAAAATTCCTCTCCTCACTACAAAATGCATGTTTATATTTCTTTTTAATGTGGAGTAATATCTGATCGTCATTTAGTTTCTATTAACTTTGCGAGTGGTTTCTGGCGCAGCCAATCGCCTCTTACTTTTTTTTTTTTTTTTAACCTATTCAGCTAGCTGCATTTTGACGTATTTAGAAGGGAGTAAAAAAGCCACGTTGGGCCAGACCAGCGATCATCGTGGAGAATTGGGTGCAATGACCCGTTGAGAAAAGGCGTCAGATTGATTCATGCCGACCACTCAGCCAAGAGGCTTCTTGCAGAAAAAAAGGGCAACCCAGGCCCCCTTTTAGACTAATTAAGCACAACAAAAATCCCTCAAAATGTTTTATTTGCAAACTTCATTTCCAATCGAATTATAAATTCCAATTTTATGAACATTTGCATTAGAAATCACAGAGCAACCGCGTCTGTGTATAACTAGATAGTAGTTAAATCAATGTAGTCAAAAATAAGCAAAAGTAGCTGCTATAATTCGCTTTCTTTTATTGTGAGTTTTATTTCCAAATAATCAGACAAATAATTAATTCAATTTATAATAATAAATAAAACCATACCAAAAAGCTAGCAAAATGCAATTTAATTTTCCACTAAAAAGGCTGCTTTCCCGTGTTGATTTTTACAGGAGGCACCTGCCTGTAAAAACAGTCATGTGTCACAATTTCCAACTTGAAGCCACTTGCAAAAAAAAAAATAATAATAATAATTAAAAAACCAAGTGAGGCCTGGGAGCATACACCTTCCGTGTGTGCGTGTGTACGTGTGCGCGTACGTGTGTGTGAGTAAATATAAGCATATTGAATTAAGACATTGTTGTTCCGGATTAGCGCAGCAAAAGAAATGCAGATTAGATGGTATAGTTAACCCCGACAACAACGTTTGAGCTTTCGACCTTAAATAAATGATTAACCACATGCGCCACACAAGTTTCAAAGCTCCTTATACCGCACCGTCACCTAAAATGAGCTTTTTAGTTAGGTATACATTTTCAAATCATTTTAGATGAATTAATTTTGCTCGTATTCCGCGTCGTTTTCAACGTGCGTGTGTGTGATGGAATTTCCTGTGTGATTAATGATCGAGCAAGTGCACCCGGCCTGCTATGAGGCCATTTTATTTGTGACCACAGAAAAACTTCACCCTCACTACCGCCCTCTTTTTTCTTATCTGCCCCCCCCCCCCGCACCCCCTCAAATGAAAAGCTTCTTCTAATGCATTTGTCTTTTCCCAAATTGAGCGCCCTACTGCGCTCTTGTGTCTCTGGACGCGCTTTACAACCGCCACCAAACAAGCACCACCAAATATTGAACCGCGAGAAATAATTCAGTTTCTCCTATTTGCAATTAAAAAAAAAACACGCGAAACAAAAACAGCATTCACACTGTGGTTGCACCGGGGTCACGGTCGCATGTGTGTGAGAGAATGCGTGTGTGAATGGTCCCGAAGGGGGTGGGATGCGTGCCTCCGGCTCTTTGTATGAATGTGAACTTGTTGGTGTGTTTAGTTGGGAAGCTGTGCGTGTTTGTAGCGGCCCAGGCCGAGCTGTCGCCCCGGGTTTGAGGGAGCCTGTAAGGGGCTGCATTGTTGATGACTGCATAGACTCCCCCCATCCCGAGTCTGGGCGCTTTATTTTCTTGCACTGTCACTGCACACTTAACGGGTGGAATGATGTTAGAAAGCAAATAAAAAAATAAAAAAAACGAAAAAAAATCAATAAAAAACAAGCCCAAAGAGTGTCAAACTCAAGGCCTTTGGGCCAAATCCGGCCCGTCACAGCCTGGAAATAATTTGTCGTGTTATGAAAACATTTTCTAAATAATTTGGGCGACATATTTGAATCTCTTTATCACCCATTGACTTCTGCTTTCAAAACGATGAATCGGTGGAAAATTTGACCCGAATCCAATTGAGGGGAAATGTGAGCGTTGTGCTTTCCCAAGTGAAAGTGTGGCCGGGGTGAAAAAGGAGTTTGACACTTTGAATGAAATGAGGGGTAACTTAGTACATCAGTATAGCTTTGGCTGTGCTAATGTCTTGTTTTGCTCTGTCCTATAGGGAGGCATTAAGTAGTGAAAACGGCAGATGATTGACTAAATTGTAATACAGTGGACAGTCAACTCTGTTTCCAGGCAAGTTTAATATACAAAAATACAAACATGCAACACAAACCAGGCTGCTAAACTGCACTAAAGAATTACGAGAAACAATTAAAAATAAGAAAGGAGATGACAAAAATGTGTATTTAGAAAATGTATTATTGTGTTTTTTTTTTTTTTTTGTATTTATTTTTCTGTTGATGCTAACCTGTTTTTATGATCTTCCCTGTGACGCTTAGAGTACCACAATCAAGCCACGTGGGAGTCTGGCGTAGCTTCAATGATGCAAAACAGTAAGTTTTGTTTTGAATTCTCTATTTGCTGTTTTAATTGTGAGTGTTTGCATGACAGAACTAACACACCCTGACATTATGCCCTGGTTGTTATGGTGCTAAAAAAAAAAAAAAAAAAAAGGAGGAGGAAATGGATTCTAGGCCTCCATTTGCATGACTGACATTAGGGAGGTGTATTGTCACTTATTTGACAGCCATTTCATGCTGTTGTTATCATTATTATTATTTATTTATTTATTTCGCAATGAAAGTTATTATTGAACAAGATGGAGAAAGTGGGGGTGGGCTATTTTCTTTTCTGCTTGAGTTGCTCTTAAATAATTGCACAGGCGCCTGCATTAGCGTTAAAGCTGTCTGAAGCTATGCTTGCATGAAACATGAGCGCGGAAAAAAAAAAAAAAAAGAATGTCTTTATGCAAATGAGCGCATCATTTCCAACACGCACGCACAACATACACACGTGGCTAGACCGGAAGTTGCGCCTTATTGAAGTCGGGCCCTTGTGCGTTGAAATGCTGTCTCATTCCTGGTGACAAACAACGAGCAAAAAGGTTAAACATGAACGTTTTCTCTCTTGCTGCTGGACAAGAGGTGTATGACATCTGTGATGAAGGTGTGTGGAATAACTTTATTACATTACATCCTCCATATGCACTCGTGTCTGTGCTGTAATGTGTGCGCCCCCCCAAAAAATGGTTTGGAAGTGTAGCCTATATGCGTAATGATCCGCTCTTTTACGCACGGACCTAAATGGCTTTGGCGCGTGATGTCTGCCGCGAGGGGGGTCTTCCACGGGCCCACGGGTTGTCCAGAGGTCGCGGCGGGCCTCGCTCGTCTTTTGTGCCTAATAACTCCTGGGTGTACATGTCGGGGAGCGTCCAAAATGACACCATATGCTTTGCCGCAATAGACTAAAGGCGCGTAATCAGCGCCAGCGGGCACTTGAGGGAATTGAGCCCTGATTAAGACTTGGACGTGACAGCTTTTATCGATCCGTGTTTTTCTCTGGATGATTTAGGTGAAATATGACATTTGTTTTTTAGAAGGCGCCGTAACGCGTCCTAACAAGTCTATTAATTCAGTCTAATCCTGGAATTAGCAATGAGCAAGAGGGATGATAGTGGATTTAGCATCAATCACATCCACGCATGAGGGAAGATTATAACACGGAGTGGCCAAAAGGGGATGTAGGCCCTCTTTTGATCCTATCAAGGAGCACACAAACATGGCTGCAGTGTGCATTTGTTGTCAAATGCAAACAGGGATGCGAAGAGCAGAGGGAGGGGGGAATGTGGGGGGGCGGGGTGGGGGTGGTGGGGGGTAAGAGAAAAAACACTCCATGTCACTTTTAATATGTTAAGAATCCAGGCGCGCCCTCGTTTGTGTGACCGCGCGCAGCCCCCCCACCCTCAGGCCACCTTAAAAGCAAAGTCTCCCCTCGGAGGGTAAACGAGTAGCGTCCAATTGGGTCTGAGTGATATCCAAATGCAGACAGAAAGGGTCGTTTTTATCATGCTACTATTTGTCGTGACGATGCGATTTCGCAGCGCGGGAGCCGTGTCACAAAGTGACGTGGCTGCCACAAAGTGCTCCAACTGATCTTTTCAATTAGCCTCCCGTGCATGATCCGAGGCGACTTCCGCCCATTCCCAGAAATTAAGCTCAAACTTGACGTGCGGCGAGCTTTATTTTCAAGACAAATGTCAGCCAGGCTCATCATATTTGCTTCCCCCCCTCGTCTATATTTGGAGCTTATTTATTGCTAAGGAGCCCTGGCTCCACGAGTCAATGTAGCGGGAGGCAGCGCAGGGGAAAGAAGGCAGCAGGCGCGGACACGGAGCGTGGGGCGGCCACTCGCGGGAGTCCACGCTCCCTTTCGGCTTCAGGTTTGCGGGGCTCCCAACTATTTCCACATCCTTTACAACGAGACATTTCATCCGTAATGCGACTCTTTTGAAAAATACTTTTGCATGGTTTTGTACCTTTTCTACGACAGTCCGATGTTTTCGTTTTGGTGTCAGGGATGGATAACGGTGCCGATGTTATTACGCTGAACGGCTGCTGTGCTGTTTGAAAGGCAACATGTGCATGTTTTTTTTTTTTTAAATAGGGCAGAATCGCGCACTATAGACAGCGTTAGTGCATTGTAAATTACAAGCTTTTGTGTGCAAGAATAACCCGATTGGTGTCTTGTCGTTCTCCGTGCTCGGTGTTATTAAAAAAAACGTGATTGGCCTCTCGTGTGCCCACGCAGGTCACAGCGGCGTCAACCAGCTTGGTGGCGTGTTCGTCAACGGCAGACCGCTGCCGGACTCCACCAGGCAGAAAATCGTAGAACTCGCCCACAGCGGTGCTCGACCCTGCGACATCTCCCGGATACTACAGGTGGGCAACTCGCTCCTTAATTCCTTTTATTTTATCGCATTAAAAAAAAAATTGTTTTAGCCTTCAAAGCAGCTTGTACGCAGGCAGTGCGTACACGCGAGCGTTATGCTATTCTTTGGACACTGGAGAAAGGAGAAGAAGATAAAAAAAGACATGCCTGCTCAAAAAAAGAAAAGGACTTTTTTTTTTTTGTAGAAAATGCCTAATGTACCATTCAAGGCATATTTTCTGTGTTTATAGACCCATGATGAAGTCCAAGTGGTGGACAGTGAAAAGGTGATAATGACTTGAACGCCATCACAAGACATTCCCCGGATAGTCCTAAATAATGGATGTGAATTGTGTCTTTTGATCTCCATCCAGGTGTCCAACGGCTGCGTGAGCAAAATCCTGGGCCGCTACTATGAGACGGGCTCCATAAGACCGCGGGCCATCGGCGGCAGCAAGCCCCGGGTCGCCACGCCGGAAGTGGTCGCCAAGATCGCGCAGTACAAGCGGGAGTGTCCGTCCATCTTCGCGTGGGAGATCCGCGACCGGCTTTTATCGGAGGGCATCTGCACCAACGACAACATACCGAGTGTAAGCACGCACACGCGCACGCGCACGAGCATAAATTGCGTGCATGATTGCATTAGCTCCATCTGATGACTCTTGTTGTGTTTGTGCGCGCAGCGAGCGTCCAACCATTCACTCGTATTAATGCTCAATGCAAAGTGCGCGCGCGTCAGCCAATTAGTCGTCGGCTCCACGGCGCGCGAATCTTTACGAACGCTCTCCTCTCATCTGCGCCCTTGTTGACCCCCCCCCCCCCCCCTTCAGGTGTCATCGATAAACCGAGTCCTCCGCAACCTGGCGAGTGAGAAGCAACAGATGGGCGCAGATGGCATGTATGACAAGCTGAGGATGCTCAACGGTCAGACAGGAAGTTGGGGGACCCGGCCCGGCTGGTACCCCGGAACATCGGTGCCGGGCCAGCCCAATCAAGGTGAGGACCACCACCCCACCTCCGACCCCCTCAATCGGTGAATTTTATTGCGCTGCTTCCGGTTGCAAACAATTAGGCCCGAGCGTGCGTACGCGGCCTCAATGCCTCCACTGTCCCCGGCGTGGACGTGCGTGACAGCGGCGAGGTGTGCGTGCACAAAGGAATGTTTCCGTCCACACGCAATGACGGCTGATGGGAAAAACTCCTCCACGCAACGTGTAATTGCTCATTAGCGGAGGCCTTTGTCTCGCTTTCTCTCCGTCTGTCTCCCTCCCTCTCTTTTTGTGACGAGCGCGGAGGCGCGAAAGAAGGCAAGCCCGACGGCAGGGCCTTCAAATGCGAACCAAATAAATTGCTTCTATAGATTCAGATCGCCGAAAAGAGGAAGTGGCGCAAGTGAAGCGCAGCAAATAATCATTTGCTTAATTGTTTGAGCGTCGTTCGGACACGTGGTGGGGGCTATTAACGAGCATTAAAGCGGAAACGATCACATTAAGCACCATTCATTATCGTCATTATCATTATTAATACTATTTTAAGATGCATATGTGGATATACTGTATGATGCCGACGATTATAAAAGCACAAAGTTGAGATAACATTTCACAATTATAACCGTATAATCCTTCTTTTAAAGAAACATATTTCAATGATAATAATAATAATAATAATAATAGTAATAATAATAATAACAAATTCCTTTAAACAGCTCTTCTAGAATACGGCCTGTGACCAAAGGGTCTCCTGTTCGATTCCTCATACCGACAAAAAGGATGACGTAATGAATGAGTTGCACCCTCCTCCACTCCCCGAGGTGCCGTCGAGCACGGCAGTCCCACTTTAATTGGAATCAATGTGATGTGTTTAATGCAGAGGAAAATTCGTAATGTAATTATAAAATGCAGCAATAATAAAACACACCACTCATATATGAATAGTAATAATAATGATAATAATAATAATAATAATAATTATTATTATAATAACAATAAAAAGTAGAATTATAATGAAATACAACTATATACACCCTTAAAAATCTCAGAGTTGTTTTGTACAAAACAACTGACCTTGGTGGGTCACTCCAAATTTTGACCCAAATTGTGTTGTTTTTGGACCAGCGGTTTTAAGACCGTGCTTATAGGTCCAAAAGCACCAATGCTGCCGTTAAAAAAAAAAAACAAACAAAAAAAAACAAAATGAATAAAATGAAAAATAAAAAATAAAACCCACTGTTAGTATTGCGTAGGCCTATGATTATAATATTAATACTTCTGTTAAACCACCACAACAATAACAACAACAACAAAAACAACAACAACAATATAATAATAATAATAATAATAATAATAATAATAATAATAATAATAATAATAATAAAAGGGCTACAAGTGTCAATTTTCAGTGCCCATACGACGATCGTCATGTGTTGCCATCTAATCCGGTCTAGGATTTAGTCTGTCACTTTCCGTTTCACTTTTAAGCGGTTTCTCAAGAGTGTTTTGATCGGGCCCCAGCGGCTCAAAGGTGCCACAATTGCTTCGCTATATCTTTATTCACTCTTTTTTTTTTCGCCTTCTTTTTGTGCTGTTGCTTTTCCGCCTCACTGGCTGAGACGTCGCGATACTAAAGAATGCGTTTATTTCCCGACGCTTTTTTTTTGTGTGTAAAGCACAGAAAACAAATCCCATCTAGCATCGTCACCGGGTCTGGCCCACGGATAATAGCTGCACACTCCCCCCTTTATCCTCATACACACTATTGGCGTGTTGGTGAATATAAGCTACTTGTGTCTCTTATTTGATTTGATGAGCGTTTGCACACTCACTTTCTCGACGTGATAATGATGTCCAACAAGTGGACAGACATGAGTCGATAAGCCTTTTTTAAGGGGGCAGGGAGGGGGGGGGGGTGCCTTGCCCTCCTCGTGGTGGTGAATAGATTGGCCTTATTTTGGGGTTGTTTGGAGGGGTGAGTGCAAGGGAGGGCTAGCATGCTCTCGCCTCACTCATTTGTTTCCAATTGAGGACAGAAATCCTGAGTGGCGTGGACGTGATTAATGATGCTAGTGGCGAAGGGTTAACACACTGGACTCAAAGCGCTCCCCTCGGATACAATGGCAAAAAGACTGCGGCCTGCGCAGCTCCAGTGGGAGAGGATCCTTTTGTCATCCACCCCCTCGAAGCGCACATATATTACACCCACCGCGGACTGGCTGCTCGTCCCTGCCTGTGTCCACAGTTTAATGGTTTCCCTTTACTCCTCAAGCCATTGTAAAGGCCTGAAAAGCCTCCTCTGCTATTCAAAATAAAGTCGGTGGTCACCTCAATGGATATACCGACGCCCATATGGGAACCACCATTGAGGCGTGTGGGTGCGGGTGGGAGTTTGCGTGTGTGTGTGTGCGTGTGTGTGTGTGTGTGCAAGTGAGTTTGGTTTTTTTTAAAACAGGTCTCTGAAAAGAGGCCGGCTATGTCTTGACATATTTCTCTTCACGCTTTTGACAACATGCAGCATTGTGGCAGTTAAGTTGAACATCGCAAGCTTGTTCTTGTTACCACAATATTTAATAAACAACCCAGTGAAAGCGCTGACACGATCCTCTCGAAGACACACGTCACATTTAAAAAGAAATAGTTCGGCGTGCAACTTGAACGATGAATGACGACGGTGTGCTGCTAAAGTGGTTTAGCTGGGATTCCAAATTGCCACACATGGTTTAAAGGGCACAAGTCACAGCTTAATGCAATGTGGAAGAACTCAGCTCGTATGTCTCATTTTATTTATAGTCCTACTTTTGCAAGTGTAAAAATAAGCTAACCAAGGTAGAAAACATAATTCTTCCTTAAATGATAGCAACATTTGTGGCTGGTGCTTATTTTTAGATACATATTACCCCCAAAACAAGCCAAAGAAAAAGAAAAACACAGTTAGGAGAAATTCTTTCATGTTTGCTGAACTGCGGTCTTGTGAGAGACATCCAGATGATGGCTTACACTGTAAAAATGTAATTGAAGTTGACTTTAAAATATACATTATTGACATTTATGGCATCGTTTGCATAACAAAATGGAAGCTGTTAAGCTGTGGAAGCCCCAAACAATTTCTAAGTGTTTTTTTACTTTTATCTTTAAGTTAGGGGAAAATACTAGGGAACAATTAATTCTGCAAACTCTTCTTTGTCGTTAATTTTTTTTCACAACAAAATAGCTTAAAATATATTGTTGTATTGCCGAACTTAATTTTTTATCAAAGTTTGTTGATGTGAAATTTTGAGTTCCCTCAACTTTTTTTTCCGGTGTTGTGTAGTCCTGCAAAATTTCTTTAAAAAAGCCAGAAAAAAAGAATGAATTGAACTGTAGTCCAACAAGATTTGCACCACATAACGTCTGTTCAAACGCATTTTTTTTTGTGTGGGACTTGAGAAGCATTTTTTCCCCCTGAAAATGAAGACTTCAGGGGTTTTGAACCTTAAACATTCCACTGTAGTTTTAATACATTTTAAATAGATGTTTACACTAAACCCGTCATGATCTGAGAATTACACTATTTGGTCATTTCAATCGAATTTGGTGTCAAGTTCAGCCGCAAATTCAAAACAAGAAGAGAACAGTTGCTATTCAGCCATGATCTGGATGATCGAAAACGTACGGACGTGACCACCCCCCCCTCCCCCCCATAACACACAATTTTTAACAAGCACATTGGCATTAGAAAAACATTTATATTGTGTCAGTATATTTAATGCTGTTAGTGTAACGACGTGCTTCTATCCGCCCTCCTCACAGACGGTTGCCAGCCGCAAGACGGCGTCGGAGAAAACACAAACTCCATCAGCTCGAACGGCGAGGACTCGGAGGAGACTCAGATGCGCCTGCAACTCAAGAGGAAGCTGCAGAGAAACCGCACCTCTTTCACGCAGGAGCAGATCGAGGCGTTGGAGAAAGGTGCCCGCAGCGTCATACACGCAACAGGCTGCTGTGATTACAACCCCCGCGCTTTCAAATGTGGCGAATAATTTGCTTATCTTAGCTCTATGAGGGCAAACATAAGACACAAAACCCCAACCGGATGCAGTACAAGCACAATACAGTAAACATAAAATGAAATCTCTGACAGTGTCAAACAAAATTGAGGATTGTTGTCTTTGTAAAGGTGGATTTTTTTAAACTCCTCTATTGGATGTTATTTGTGAATCTTATGAAGTGACCAGTGTGTGTAAATTGTGACAACACAGTTAGATGCCGTCAATAATAAAATGTGGTTTCACATAATTAAAAAAAAAAAAAGAAAGAATGAAAACAAAATAGATATGTATTTATGTGTACCGGTATTTACAACTTTGGAAAAATAAATAAGAGACAAAAAACGTTAGGTCTTTCAAAATGTTCATTTTCTGAAAGTAAATGCTCTTAAATCAGACATTCTCAAACTTTTTACACCAAGTACCATCTGAAATAAGTACTTAGCCATCCTAGTACCACCATCACGAGCGACTTTAAAATACAGTAGTGTAGTAGGCCAAAGTGTTCATCAAAAAATAAGAAAGTGTAAAAAGTGCATTTAATATTATTGCAAGTTACTGTAACATTATTCAATGTTTAAATTTTAACACTGTGCTTACACCAAAAACTTTACTTAAATAAATTACTCACATTCGATGTATTGCACGAAAATGTTCAATAAAAATCGCACCAATAAAAAAGTTGAGAAACAAATGTTTTTTAAATATCAAATGCAAATGTATTGCACTAAAAACTTCGGCACAACTGAACTGTGTACGTATGTAGTGATTCTTTTGTGTACCGCTAGGACTACTTGTACCACAATTTGAGATACACCGCAGTCTAAATCACAACATTTCTATGTATAACGTGCTAGTTATGTTGTCTGTAGTTTAAAGAAGAAAACAAAACAAAATGTTAATTGCTTTTAAACATGTACCTAAAAATAGCAAAATCATTTTGCGGTGGTCTCATACGTGGAACCATGGATGTACTCATATGCAACGTCTATATTGCAGAATTTGAGAGAACTCATTATCCAGACGTGTTTGCACGAGAGAGACTAGCGGCCAAAATCGACCTCCCGGAAGCGAGAATACAAGTGAGCATCTTGTTTTTTTCCCCCTCGCTGCTTGAACAAGCCGCGTTAACTAAGAGGCCATGTTGCCCTCGCAGGTGTGGTTCTCCAACAGGAGAGCAAAATGGAGGCGGGAGGAGAAGCTTCGCAACCAGCGTCGACAGGCCAGCAACTCCTCCAGTCACATTCCCATCAGCAGCAGCTTCAGCACCAGCGTGTACCAGGCCATCCCGCAGCCCACCACACCTGGTACGTACACCAGCGCCTGCTTTGCTTTCATACAAGTGTTAAAAAACAAACCAAAAAGTTAACCACTCATAATATGACAGCGTAGAAGGCAACAATGCACTCCGTTTTCGACTTTAATGAGGCCGGAGTAATGTTTGCGTCGCAGATGCGCCTCACGCAAATCTGACTTTAACATTCTTGAGTGTCATTCAAGTGTAAAAAGCCACCGTTAATACGAAAACGTCAAAGAAATAAAACACTCGGGTCGTCACTTCAAAGATGTCAATGCAATGTGTTGCATCATACATGAGCGACATCCAAATGTGCCTTCCGAATGTAACTTGCTCTAAAATGGAACCAAGTTGTTTCATATGATTGCCATACATGTGTAAAAAGAAGCCCACCACTGTTTAATATTGCAACGTAAAAGATATAAAACACACACGTCTTAACTTTGTAATAAGTTGTCACAAATGCACCTTCCAATCCTAACTTTTAACATTTAGGACTGCAAGTAACGATTCTTTTAGTAATAATTGATTATTCTGTCAATTATTTTGTCGATCAAAAACACGTTTTCATTTCCAACCCTTTATTGAAAAACAGGACATTATTTCATATTAACTCATTCACTGCCAGACATTTTCAGACCCTCTTTTACCCCAAAAATTGAAAAAGAAAATCTAAATAAATTCCTGGGATTGAATGGCTGGACTGTGAAAAGACAAATAATTATGTCAATGGCAGTGAATGAGTTAGGATTAAGAGTGAAGAAAATGATTAAACATACATTGATGATGGAGTTTCTGGTTTGGTCTGTAACGACTGTCAGAAAACGGGGAAAAATATTGATCATTGTTTTCCCAAAGTAAAAGCAGATGCTTGCTAACATTTTGTTTTGAAAAAACATAAATATCATGTTTGAGAATATTTACTGTTGAGAGGCTGCAATTTCAAGAATTTGGACAGTTTTCAATTAAACAAGGTCTCTTAACAATTCACCAATGATCAGAATAATTATCAATCAATTAATCATTGCACCTCTAGTAGCATTCTTAACTGCCATTCAAGTAAAACATGACACTGTTAAAACAATCAACACTGTCATAGCATCAGGGGCGTCATGCTTTGTTTCCGTTGTGAAAAGTTTCCAAAGTTAACCAGATCTTAAAAGTTAAACAAAAAACAAACAAACACAAAAAGAGCATTTTCTACATTTTTTTAAATTGCAAAAACACTTTGTGGACACCATGTATTACAAAAATGGATAAGCGGTATAGATAATGGATGGATGGATGGATGGATGGGACCCTGAGTCTTTGGATTTACATCCCCAGAATTGTAAGTAAACGTAAAAAGACTCATTATCATCACAGGCCATATAAATCTATAATCGTCTCATCATATTACATATACAGGCAGTCCTCGAATTACGACGTACGCGACCTACGACGTTTCGACTTTCCGACGCCCGTGCCTCCTCCTCCATTTTGTTCCCAGCACCATAGTGACTATGTTGACATGCAGTCAATATTCGGGTTAAAGTCAAACTTCCGATTTCTGAAACATTGTGAATATCCCGTTTACATGATTGAATGGACAGAGTTGCTCCCGCATTTGAATAACCCAGTGTGTACGGCGAGACACGGCGTCATGATTGAAACGGACGTCATTTCCGCTTGTTACTTTCAACAGTCAATAAAACACTTGGTATTCATGTCACTCACCACATGAATGAAGCCGCCGGTTTCCTCCTCACTCCAAAAGTGTGCTTTTGTGCTGCGTCTCTGAACTTGTTTACCTCTGCTTGTGTATTTGCGATGGGTTTCGTGCCAAACAACGCACTTCCTCATACAAGCACTTCCTGTACTACAAAGACCAGCATTCCTTGCGGTTGAGCAATGAGCATGCGCAGAGTGTCTTGATCGTGTCTGTTTACAATATACAATATGTATCTTTACAATAATATGTTGTATGCACCTGAACACAGCGTTCTGATTACTATTGCGTTTGTGGAATATGAGTTAAGCAGCAAAATCCACCTGTTTTTAGCCATCTCAGGGGGCGGCCATTTTGTCACTTCTGTCGACTGAAAATGACATCACAACTGCTCAGGGCTCAGCTAGCGACCAAATGCGGCTCAGCTTGAGAAAACAGGTCAGCTGTGATTGGCTGTTTCCTGAGCCCTGAACAGTTGTGATGTCATTTTCAGTCGACAGAAGTGACAAAATGGCCGACCCCAAAGATGGCTAAAAACGTGTGGATTAACTCTTATTCCACAAACGCAATATTTTTCAGAATGCCTTGTTTCAACTAGTGGGCTTGCATAGAACATATTCTTGAAAAAAATATGTTTGGGTTGACTTCCACTTTAAGCCACCATACGCCTTTGTAAAACGATTAAGCAGTGAATATATCCAATATTTTTGCAGTATTTAACTCCTCATGCAGTTCAAACGAACTGTCAACGGTTCTTGTCAAAATAAATCCCTGTTGTTTACTTTTGAGATTGGTGTTGCAGTGGCGACCTAGGATGAAATCTTTCATGGCTGATAGCATCTCTAAGCAAACGAGGCAGATAGATTTGTCTTTAAATTCGGTGAACATAAATCTGTTTTCTAATGTACCTGAAAGACACCATTTTCTTAACCGAATATAGTCCTGGCTTTCTGGCCCGAAACTGCTCTCTCTTTTTCTCTGGTGGAGAAGTACAGTCTTGGGTTTGTAGTGCTCTTGAAGGATCTCTGCCATCTAGTGTTGAACACTGTTATTACAACTTAAAACTGCTCCGCGACAGTAAACACTTCGATTTTCCAAAATGAAGGTGGTCTCGGGCCGGCAGTTGCGCATCCCTGTTCTAAAGCGGTTTTACTGTCTCCTGTCCCTCCAGTGTCGTTCACCTCGGGGTCCATGTTGGGCCGAGCCGACTCAGCCCTCACCAACACCTACAGCGCACTGCCGCCGATGCCCAGCTTCACCATGGCCAACAATCTACCTATGCAAGTAAGTGAAACGAAACCTCGCCGGCGCAAGTGCGTGCTCGCGGGCCCGTCAATCGAGCGCAATCAGACCAGACTACTGAGCTAATGTCCACATTCTCCCCCTTCCGTCCACTTTATAGCCCAGCCAGACCTCCTCCTATTCCTGCATGCTGCCTACCAGTCCGCCTGTGAACGGGCGCAGCTACGAAACATACACGCCCCCGCATATGCAGGCACATATGAACAGCCAATCAATGACCGCTTCTGGTACCACCTCAACAGGTAGGCAGACAGTTCATTGTTTACCCAGCATGCTCAGGGGCGTGGGGGCGTGGGGGTGGGGGGGCTTGAAGTAAGAAGTAGTCGCCGTGGCGGCGCGCCAGTCATCTGCCACCCTCCCTAATTAGGCACTACTACATCATGTGTATTTCATTTGCTTTTGGATCGCGCCCATAGTTTAGTTCCGGTCCATTAAGGGGGGGGGTTGGGGTGCGGCACACGCAGCCATATATATACTACTTATAGACGTGAGCACTTAATGGCGCAGAAGCACATTTCCTCTGTGCTAAATTGCTAATTAACATGATTCATCGGCGCTTGTACTCGCCGTTTAAATGCCAGCGCGTGCGCGGCCTTCAATTTTACGGCGCCTGCTCGCTCACCTGTTGGCTCGCCGGCGCTTTGGGCAAGAGGCAGGGTACAACCTGGACCGGTCGCCAAGCAATTCACAGACATTCACACCTAAGGACAATTTAGAAGCTTGACTAACCCGAACATGCTTGAAAACCAACACATGCCAACTTTTCATGGGAAAAGTTAGGCTGGGGAATTTTGAAGATCCATTCACCCATTTTCTGTAGCATTTATCCTCATTAGGGTCACGTGAGGTGGATAATAATCGAATATGGACACTTGCCACTTTGATAGTAGAGAACGAATGCGGTCCATGCAAGGGGCGTGGCCTACACAGTTGAGTGCTGTGTGCAGTGTAGATAACAAACATGATTTGCAGAAAGGTTTGGCTCTTTGTGTTTCATTTTAGCATAGTTCCAAATGTCTTTTATTTTTTATTGTTGTGCCTCACTTTTTAACTCATTCACTGCCTGTCATTTTCAGATCCTCTTTCACCCTATCGCTTGAAAATGTTTTAAATAAGTTCCTGGTATTGAATGGCTGGACTGTGAAAAGACAAGCAAATTCGTCAATGGTGAATGAGTTAACAGTCGACTAGTTCCCATTTCAACATGTTTAGATCATTTAGAACAGTTTTGTAATAGTTTTCAAATCAATACTCCCCATTGAAATGAATAGGGGAACTGACAAACATGGTCTTCCTCTACATTAATATTAATGATCATTTCAGCCAATGCGTACGAGTTTGTACAATAGTTCGCTTCATCCTGAGCATAGCGTCCAAAATCAATTTGATTAAAGCGGGAGTCAAGTAAAAAAGGTCCTTGACAATAATATGTTCTATGCGCCTGAACACAGCATTCTGATTAATATTGCATTTGTGGAATATGAATTAAGATGAAAAAACACCTGTTTTTATCCATCTCAGGGGGCGACTGGAAATGACATCACAGTGCCAAAGGGTTCAAGTTATAAGCTTCATGGCTCACCTGTTTGCTAAGTTTGGTCATGTGATGTTGGCAAGCTGAGCCCTTAAGCACTGTGATGTCATTTTCAGTCGACAGCAAGTGGCAAAATGGCCGCCCCCTGAGAGGGATGAAAACTCTTTATTCTTCATTCAGATTCCACAAACGCAACATTAATCAGAATACCACGTTTAGGCATATTCTTGTAAAGAACATTTTCGACTTGCCCCCGTTCACATTTCTCCGTACACTGTATTGCGTGAAGCTGGTGTCCTTTTTGAACTGACTGACGTGTGTCTTTGTGTGTAGGACTCATCTCTCCTGGAGTGTCTGTCCCAGTGCAAGTCCCAGGGAGCGAGCCTGACATGTCTCAGTACTGGTCTAGACTACAGTAGAGAGAAGAGCTACTTCACCTTGTGAGCTCCAACGCGGACCTCCTCATCCACACACTCCACACACTCACATTACAGTATACACAGCAGAGGAGGAAGACGAGGACTTGCTAAGTAGCTCCGGGCACATTCAAACGAGGACGGGATTAAAAAAGACAAATGGACCTCTGTAAAAGTGCCCGGTGTTACATTTTTATGGAACAACAAACAACAACAAAAAAACTTTTTTTTTTTTTTTTTTTTTTTTTTTTTTACTATTTCCAGTCATCGTTTCCTATTTTTCTTTCTGGTGTGTTAGTAAATGGCCATTTGTTTGTGAATATGAGCGATCAAGTGCTGATAGATGGACTACTAGGAAACCATGTTGTCGACACTCTGCCATGACTATCTTTTAATGTGCTTATATCCCGACGCTCTGTGCATGGACGCTGTTGCATATCATGAATGGAGGGAAGACTCTTTGAAAAACTATTTATTGTCCCCACGAGGAAGAGGCTGCAGTCAAACACACACACACACACGCAAACACACACGCACACACGGAAGGCTCTCTAAAGCAATCCAACTGGGACCTCCGCCGCCTCCCGCGAGGACCAATGTGGAAGCTTGTAGTCTGTAAATGGTAGACTGCGTATTTGCTCTACTTTCTTTTGTTTCTTGTCCAAATGTAAAGTACTTGTCTTCCCTCAAGAGAGAGAGAGAAAAAAAAATCTCCAATAAAAGTTGATTTCATTTATAAACCCCTCCTCCTCCCCCCCACCAAGAATATTCTATAAATGTTCCATGCATCATAAAGTACATTTCTTTAGGGTCAGGTACAATTTGTCTCTTAGCTATAGTTGTAATATAGTGTCCTATGGTCAAAAAAATGTGTGCAACTAGAAATATTTAATTCCTATAATTATGATTAAACATTGCTTGACAGAGTTTTAAACTTAAGTGTTTGGCAGTTGTTTACAAGTACATATCAGATTTAATCATTGTTGATTGTAAAACAGACCAAAGCCTTTGTATTTCATCTAGTACACAATGTTTTTTTTTCTCAAGATATTAGTCTTGTGTTGCAACATTTTGTAAACACGTCTTGGGATCGACGACATCGGCTTCGAGTTTGTACGACTGCGGCGGAGCCTCGCGGTCCTTATTTATAATTGAAGACCATGGGAGGGTTTGTTTTTTTTCTCACATCATCTGTCATGCTCTTTTACTTTTGTTCTATTTTATTTTCATGTCAGTGTGTATGTAGAACATGGACACGTACGGGGTTTACGTCTGGGCAAATGGAGATAAAAATGTCGACACACTGTCTCTTTAAATATTTCAATTTAATTTTATTTAAAATGGAGCTTTCTAAATGTATTTTGTGAAAACTATAAAAAACATTTTGTACAGTAAAATTGTGTCAAACGATTTTTTTCAAATGTGTTTTTTTTTTTTTTAACCCTTAATCGTTTTGTCATGCATGCATCACAGCATTTTTGACACACTGAAGCAGAATTAGGGCAGCATGGTGGTGGGGTAGTGGTTAACATGCACGCCTTCTAAGTTTTGGGGTTTGAATCTTGGGTGGAGTTGGTACTCCAGCTTTCTCGCACATTCCAAAAACAGGTTCCGGTCAGGTTAATTCAAGACTCTCCACTGAACTCTTTGTCTATATGTGCCCTGTGATGGGCTTGTAACTAGTTCAGGGTATATCCCACCTCTTGCCCCCAGCTGACAAACGACAGTAACAAAGGAAAGGGCTATAGAAAAGAGTTGGATGCATGTTACAACTTTATACTTTTAAAATTTCGATTTTACAGTTGTTCATCACAAATTGTGACTTTTCTTAGTTTTTATTCGCATCGTACTGCCACTGTTTTTTATCTAAATTTTTTTCTTACGTTACATATCTTTATATTGACTTTATCCATGCTAACAAATTATGTCTTATAAAAAAAAAAAAAGAAAAAAACAAACAAACTTATTTTTCCTATTTTATCTCATTCTTGCCAAACTCCCCCATATTTGTGTTTGAGTTTTGTCCAGGTCCTCCAGCTTAATCCCACTGCCTATAAAACAACTGGCTGTGTTGTATACCTTTTGGCAGAGCTGGGCATTTTACAAAAATTTCCAGGTCTGTTTATTGCCTTCCACCTGCAGCCCGAGTACCCTTCCAACGTCCGTCTATCCGCCTTTTTGTCGGCCGGACCAAGTAGTAATTGCCTATAGGCCGGTCCGCCGAGCATTTTAAACGGGCTTCCGTTAGCGTTTCAGTCCAACAACTTCAACAAAGTACTACTAGCACCCCACCGAGCGATATGTGAAACGCAAGACTCACCGTGGCATGGAAGCCTCAGCGTAGACGGACTAAATACGTCTCATTTTAGGACCCAGAAGCCGCGGCCGTGGCCAACGGGAAACGGAAACCTCGCTGCGGCCATTGAAGCCTCACCATGAAAATGGACGATTGACAGAAAAAACGGGCTTCCTACTATGCTCCGTCTGATTATTTTTTTTTAAGTTTCTCGTCTTTGTTTTTTTGCCTACAAAATGGGCGTCCGTCATAGGCGGAATGCCCAGCTCTGCCTCTTGGTGCTCACAGACAGCAATGATATAGTTGTGGTTGTTTCAGAGTCATTCCACGAGTGATGATATACACTAAAACAGCACGGGCACTGTTAACCGTACATAAGACTCCACCTCAGAGGTGTTCTAAACAATTATTTTGGCCTACATCAACAATCAGTAGTTTTACAACTTTGCTGTGGTTGCTAAAACCTTTGCGTGGCAGGGGTGGACAAATTTCCATAAATAACTTCTGATTTAGCATGAATGGTCGGAGAGAAGCCCGGATTGGTCACTAGAAAACTCCAGGTGAGCTCATGTGATTAAATAACAAAGGGTACAAACAGGAGCGGGTTCTCAACCAGCCAAATAACTGATTAAATTAACATACAAATAATCTTATTGTTTTTATTTATCTACGACCAAATCGCAGCCGTGTTGAAAATACAACTGCACTTCCTCTCATGTGATATTGCTTAATTAAACAAACCTTTTTTTAATTTCCATTTTCTGTGGAGCTTTAAAAAGGCAACAAGTGTATTTTGAAAAAGTAAGGGGTAGTAAGCAGATATTGTTTTTCAAACATTGGGAATATAAGGAAAAAGTCAACAGAAAAATAAATAATTAAAGATACCTGAGAAAATCTATTGAAATCAATCCAGCATTGCAGTCCGGAGATTACTATGCCCCTCACTCAAAGTCCAACTCATCCGTCACCCTAATGAGAAAAATCGGAGTAAAGATGGATGGAGTAAGAACAAACCGGTCAGAGGAATCAAACCCTTGCCCTTCTGTATACAGGCCACCACCACGGAATCCACTCCTCCACCTCAGTTTCCTTCAATATTAAGACAAATGTCAGTGCGACACTGCCAATGTGAATAACAACGGGTCTTGATGTGAGGCGCGACCAATCTGAGCAAACAATGAGGAAAAGGTCAAGGCGATTCGCCGTCTGGCAGAGTACAACAACGCTGTGGTGGAACAATGACAACAGAAACGAGGAAGAGAGAGGAAAGTGGTGAAATAAAGCAGTCGGTGTGACTTATTTTGCTTCAATTGACGTGTCTGTGTTTGGCAAGAGATTATGTCAAAAACAGGAGGTCCAGGACAAATGGAGTTCAGGTAACACTAACATCACACCATGTAAAAAAGTGGCAATTTGACAAAGTTTAGGGAACATTGCAAGAATATGTTGGGGTACAAATCCAGGTCAGGGCAGGTAGTCCACCCACAGAAAATGGCTGAGTTGTGTCATAAAGTACATCTGGTGTAAAAATGTGCCATACATATCATTGCGGACAGAAATTTTCTTTGCTTTTCTTCTTAGCAAATCTTAAAATTTGTATTTTTAAACACAGCTATACTAATAACCTGGTAAGCCATTTCTTGGTAGCTTTAACTGGGTTGTTTTTACCCCTTGTTGGATCAAAATCTTGACCCAACGTGGTTGGTCAAATCCTAACTCATTGCACTGGGTATAAATAACCCCAAATTAGCTCAGTCTCTTTTGGACCCAGCACTACGGAAACTTTATTACGACTTTTACTTCCTCTAGATATTCAAGTTTGATCATCTTCTCAACACTGTCACCCAATTTGGGTTTCTTTTGAACTAGCAACTCTTAAGATTTTAGGGAAGGAAATTGACCACCATAACATGTGCCTGATGTTGGCTTTTATTGTCAATAAACACACACAACAACAAAAATAAGAAATGAAATGAAACATGTCCACATTAATGGTGATAATTGTGGCACCCTGACTGGATGCAGGGACAACTGGCAGATCCCAAATGGCTTGGCAGTGGATGTCATGTGCGGCATGGAATAACGTGGGCGGGAGAGCAACCAGGTCACCGCAGCATTCCAGGTGTCGCTTGCCCAGTAGCCACTCCAGCTCTAGAAATCCAGGTGCTTGTTGCCAGAGCCACAGCCCGAAGCCAACACGGCTGCTCCTGCCGGTTCCCCCTTGCTCACACGACTCACCGTCTCAGACAAGTCTGGAGGCAAATGTAGTCGCTACACAAATGAGAGTTGGGGGGGGGGGGAGACGGGGAAGGGGCGGGGCAGATTATTAGATCAGATGGCAAAAAAGTGGCCGTAGATGTACCCTTCAGTGATGTTTATTCACAGAGAGCCGTGTTGCGTTGAAATTGCATTAGATGCTTCAGCACTCTGCACAGAGCTGCCAGCGTGGAGTAAACCTGCTAGCGTGTTGCTAAATGCTTCACAGAGCTTTAGGTCTGTTACGTCTCAGGGAATCTGTGTGCTTGTGAGTGAGAGAGAGAGAATTGTAAATGGTAAATGGACTGTCACTTGTATAGCGCTTTTGTACCTTTGGTACTCAAAGCGCTTTACATTACCCCATTTACCTACTGATGACGCAGTATCAGGAGCAACTAGGGGTTCAGTATCTTGCTCAAGGATACCTCGACAGTCACAATGGCTGGGGATCGAACCCACAACCTCTCGGTTGGGAGACGACCACTATACCACTGATCCATGCCGCCCCTAGCGTTGCTGATAGCCACATTTCCTGGTCTATTCATTCTCCAAAGTGTATTTTGTGCAATCCAAAGACCGTCCGGCGCTGTATTTTTCACATCAAAAGTGGAATCTCACTCAGTAGGCTTATTTCATAGTACTGGCTGGAAAATATATGGCTTCATTCTTTCAGTATTGACGCTATTGATGCATTCCATTTGGCGTAGCTGTGCGTGTATATCACTGCGCAGTCTGGTCCAAAGTTGACACTTGATGGTTATGTGGTGACGTGTTTAATGAATGGCGGGCAGCTATATTATTTAAAAAATTGTTTTTAAAGTAATCAATGCACTTGAAAAGTAATGAAGTAATCAAATTAATTACAGACAAAATGTCATTTTGCAGGTCTGTGTGAAGGTGGATTGCACTTTTCAGTCAAGGTTTTGCCCGTTTGAACATACCCCGAGAGAACAGTTGTAATGTGCATGAGAAGTGCATGTGAGCTGACTGTGTCTGCAACACAAATGACCGCCCGAGTCTTTTAGCTGAGTTACTGGTTTCACAGAAAAGCTTATCTGCGGAGCAGCTCTGTGCCAACTCAAAGCACAAAGACGCTAAGAGGTTAATGAGGGCCACTCGTGCAAAGCTCCCTAAGACCAACACGCTAACTGCTATAAAGCTTAAGCGGGGCTACACTATGCTCCCTTCAGGGTTCGCCAGAAAAGCCGCCCATGGCTCTCCGATGAACAAAGTCTTGAAGAGGCTCAGAGTGGGAGAGGAGGTGAAGTGTCTCCAGAGTCGAGTGTGCTCAGGACAATGTCGGGCGGCGTGTTGCTTGAGCACCTCTGAAGGTATCAGAATGAAGGCATTTTGGGCACAAGAGAAGCTAAAGCCTGTAATTTGCCCCTGAAAGAATCTGCTAGGACATTTGAAACCTTCTGGTCAAAGGCTGCACCTCAACCCCCTGACTCTCCCCCCTAGCTCATTCCTGTAAGGCTTCTCTGCCCACTGTATCCTGACCCCCTCCAGACATGCAGCTTTAGCAGAGCCCTTCCACTCCCACAGATACTTATCTCTTCCCTAATGACTAGGTGTTTTGGTACGGGCTTTAACGGCGTCATTACTAAGAGATAATTCGGTACTACGCAGCACTCTTCACTGCTCTAGGGTAGACGGCTTCCTTCTTTTACCAGTTGTTGTTTTTGCAGGAATCCAGAGAGTCTAAATTGTAGAAAATGTTCGCTGATGTTCAGGTCTGATGTGGTGGACGTTTCCCTCCTGCAACTGTGGCCAACAGATCATTGGGGGCGTCAAACTCAAGAGGTCTCCTTTCTGTGAACTCAAGTCCTTTGTGAGATGAAACGAGAGGAGCGGTCTTAATGCTGCACGGCAGATTATCTAGGCCAGGTGAATACTGAGACACTGCGAAGGACCTATAATTTTATTTTGGATGGTTAGGTAAGGTTACATGGGAAGGATGGGAGATTCCTTCTGGGTGGACAGACGTTTGCCATGGTAAGGTTTGGAACGGTGTGTGTAGGCGGCACAGTGATAGCTGCATTGCTGCGTCAATATTTAGGTTGGATTGGGTTAGGTGGATACTTAATTGAAATTGTGGATACACTGTGATATCCTGACAGAAGGGAAACAGCCATACATCTATCTATACACAAACACAAATGAGATTCCATTGTTGTACTCAAGCGTCAATTCTACGTTGAATCAATCAATGGACAAAATTGTGAGAACCTCCATTCTAATACAACTTGTATGGGTCCTCAATTTAGGAAGGAGTTCCAATCTGTTGGTGGCAAAGTAATCCAAAATTGTACGTTACTCAGAACTTGCCACAGTCTTTCACTAACTTACGCGAAAGCAGTAGTTACAGTAAGTCATAGTTACAGTAAATATTTGTTTGAAAAATACTTCCAGGCCATTAATACAAAGCACGCAAATGAAAAAGCATGAGTATGGCGTTAACACAGCATGCCCTCTGATGACGTAATGATGGAGATTTAATTGCTTAAAGCGTGCAAAGACAGAAGAATGAACTATCTATCTTCCGGATATTTCTTTTTGTCCAATGCTAAAACAGGGCCCAGGGATCGAAGCCTACACCCTGAAAATACATCTTTACTTCAGATAGTCGCTGGCATGGCTGCTTTAGAGCGCCTCGTTGTCAGCTGTGAGTGCACAAACGTCACGCACAGAAAGATGAACGAGCAAAGAGGTGGGGAAATAAAGTCCAACATGATTGCAAGCGTGTGGACAGGGGCTTCGTATTAGCGTGTCCGCTTTAGAGTGCCCTGTTGTCACAGTCTGGAAAATGCAAATATTTGTTGACTTTTCTTCATTCAAATTTAGCAGGGCTGTTATCAACATTATTCTTTGTGGTGTGTAAAATGTACAAGACATTTATTTGCACTTTACAGGGAATTTAAAATGGATACTCTAAAAATATTTTCAGCACTGAAAAACCTGGTGGGAAGAATTAGCAAGTTGAAAGCATGACGAATGGGTCGAATCTTTCAGCTCACACTGAGATTCGCTCTTGCTGCAGACACACACACCCGTGCAAACTCGCATATTGGACTTGAGGGGGCCTCCAGACGTTCCGCTTCCACCCCTGCCAAACTTCACCTGCGTAACCTTTCGTGTCGTTAGCTCAGTCAAGTGTAATTGAAAAAGAAAAACAATGCATTGATCAAGCCTGGACTCAGTCCTGCTTAGTGCACTGCAGCGGAAACATGCTACTGAGCAGGGGATGGAGGAAAATCAATCACATATACATCATCCTCAGAGGGCGAGTTATCAAAAAAAAAAAAAAAGGAGGAAGTTCACACCGTTGTCTGGCTGTCACGCACCCACAGCCCTGGCTTGGCTTTCTGTTTGGCTCAGGGCTGTGCGGGCACACTGAGCATATGCAAAGCGAAGGTCAAAGCAATCCAGAAGTTCAGCTCAGCTCCTCTAACCTCCGAGTTCAGGGGCACATGAGAACAATCAATGGTAACGCCAAAGTTAGAGGGAGGAGCAGAAAAAAACAATCAATTGGCTCCACACATTCGGGGGGAAAGCTTGTTAGTAGGCTAGTTGTCTGTCACCCATGCAACAAGGAAAACACATACACGCGAATACACAAATAATGTACTTTCTTTTCAATACATGTGATAGATCAAGTCGGCGCGTCTACATTCAACACCACATTAATGGAGGCAAGAGGAGGACCTAAGACACACACAGTATGGGAGGCTCAATGTCTGCTTCCCAATGACCTGCACACTCCATGGTGTAAACAAGGACATCCGGAAAACCCTCACAGGCATCGTGGGGTGTATGTGTGAGAGAAGTCTTTCCCGGCTGCCTGGCAACCTTCACGAGGTTGTAGAAAGAGGGGAAGAAACAGCAGTGAGAGGGAAGAGAGGGTTGCTGGATAAGAGTGGATGGCGGGAAATTAGACCATTGGCTGTGGTGCAGAAGGGGGGATTCCGATATGAACGCGAGCCACCATGTTAGTGCCACGACGTGTGCGCCAGAGCTCCCTGCCCCGGTGGCGAGCAGTGGTAAAGGTCTGCGGCTCAGCTCCGTTCCGCGGCCAGAGGGCCTGGGAGGGCGAACTGGCGACAGGCGGAGAGGTGACAAAGCTCCAAACGAGCACTAAGCACTTGAAATGAGCCCTGGGGGCCAGCCCACAGTCTAGCTTTGCCTAAGAGGGTTACTAATATGACCCCACAATGGGCAATTCCATTCGGCTTACCTATCACCCCAAAGACTCTCTTCTAAAAAGAATATGGCGTTACATGCTGCTTGTTATTCCTTGCCTCCATACATAGCGGCAGATGTTTGTTGAGATAAAATCATTGTTTAATGGTTGAGAAAAGGCATAAAAATCACAATCATTGATGTTCTTTCTCGCTTATATCATAATCATCGCTTTACTATGCAAGTGTGCATACATTATGTTCCGAGATTTAAGAAGACTTTTTTCAGCAGGAGCTTAACAAAAAAAACGGCTACACCAAACGGAGGCATCAAAGGCATTCCACCAGTGGTAACAGCTTGCTAATGACCCGAGTATTAGGTGCTAATTTTTAACGAGTCATTTATTCCATAGTGTTTTAGCCAGACTTTCAAATGGCCCATGTCACTGTACAGCTTAAAACTATGGGAAACCTAACACCTTGCAGGGAACACATGACGACCGGTCTGGCCGTTGAAATCAGATTAGCCGGGGCTGGATCATGCTCAAGGAAGTGACATGATATTTACCATAAACATCTACTTAGTGCAACCACTGGAGTCACGATTTACTCAGTATATAAGCTCTTGAATAATTATCTCATTATATTTCACAGATAGTAAGACAGTGAAATGACTAAAATTCAACGATGAATCCTGAAGATGAAGTCAAAAAAATGAAAGGAAAAGACAACTAACCAATCAGGCGATAGGCTCACCATCAAACTACTTCAATAAAACAGAGTCCACATAAGTAGAAAATAGTGGCAGGAAATTTCACACTTGACATTGGGGAAACTTTCCCAGAGTTGTTGTTCCATCTGCTGACTAAGTCACCTCCCAGTGCCATAATCCCTCACAGCGATAAAATTACACCCTATTGTGTGGGAAAATCATTTGCTGGATCTATAGGAACAAGTGTTAACTTTAACCCAGCAAAACCCAACATAATGAGGTGATGTGCTTTTCAATTTGACAAGCACAGCATCATCCCATTTACGCCGGCCGTTCCACAGAAGACTTCCGCTCCCTTGACAGAAAAAAATGCAGCAAGAGCCTCAGTTTAAATCCTGTCACTTGGGTAATTCTAGCCCACCTGCAGAAAACAAAGGCTGACAAGGCGCTTGACCTTCCTCTTCTTTCGCTATAACAAAGAGTGCAACACGAACCCCGGCCTTGCATAAGGTATAACCCGTTGATCCGGTGTGTTCGTCATTTCTGATGGTTCAATCAACTTGTATAACTAATTCACTATCCTCATTCTCACACTTAATGTGTATCGTAGTGCCTAATAACCATACCGTCTTTGATTCTCTTATGATTCTTCACCTGGAATGCTGATGACTTTCAATAAGTTCCTGTCAATTGTACAATTCGACTTAGGGTGTCAGGAATGAATTAAGTAATGGCCTCTTGGTTAACAGAGACCTGTTCATTTTATCGCCTTCTGGCTGATCCCGGATAATCCAAGAGACATTCACAAAAAACAGCCAAGACTGACGCCACACGGGCAAGGAACATCTTCTGCTTCGTGGCTTATCTCTCTGACAGAATGATGACTAAGCATTTTGAGCGTAATTATATTCCCAAACACTGAAAGAATGTGAAGTGACTAATAACATGACTGATTTTCATTTTAAGTGAGCATGTCCAAACAGGAAATTGACTGGCTGACAATATTTCATGTTTATTTGATTTTTCTTAATGGAATGTTTATTCCTGTTCTTTTGGGTAGGTAGCTGGCCCACCATTTACCCTTCACGCTTCACAGACTGATGTAAAACAGCATTTGATAGCATGTGCCATGTTAGTAAACATGACATGCATGGTAATCAGTTAGCTCTGCAGCGCTTCTGAATGAGCAAACGGACAAACAAGGGGCCAAAGTGTAAGTGCGCTGTAACACAACAACTTGACTTGTTATCTCCGTCGTCATCATCTTCAACTGAGGTCCTCTGGGGGCCTCTCCTTGGGCCTGTCAAGGCCTTTGACAGGGAGCGCTGCGTGGGGCCATTTGGTCTCTTTTCAGATCTGTTTTGTTTCTCTTTGCAGGCCTGTGTCGGTATGGACTGTGGGCGTTGTAGGTTGACGGCGGCGGGGGGCGAGGGCACATTGACCCGAGCAGTGATGGGTTGCAAGAGGGGGGTTTAGTTGGTGTTATGGACTTGGGCACAGCCAGGGAGTGCTGGTCCACCCCTGGGGTGACATGGTGCCGAGGGAGAAAGGGAGCGGGATAGAGGGCGAAGAGTACAAACATGTCTAAGTGCTGCCTTCACTACACATAGGCCCATAGCAAAGAGAGTGGCTGCATGGGTTATGACAGCGATATCTGGGGGACCTCTTTTGCGCCCTCGAACACACATTTCACCCCTCAAACTATGAACGTCCTCAGGTTAAAGCATCACTGACACGTGGTAGGAGCAGGGTTTCTAGTGCCATACAGATGTCCTGCTAGAAAAAACATACTCCGCCCAAAACGCTAGCCAACTTAACGTTATCTCCTCATTGTTAAGACTGCATTATATTGGGCAAAGCTTCGAGTAGCATTTGGACCAAAGAAGTTATGAAGTAGTAAGCCATTTACAACTTTGATTAAGTGACATTTGATTGACCAGTAAATTTAGATAAAATGCTTTTGTTTGAAAATGGCGGCACGGTGGTTGACTGGTTAGCACGTCCACCTCACAGAGCAGAGGTCCATATATCGCGTTTTGAAGTGTACGAGACACGAAAAAAAAGTTATCTTAATTATTTTCTTTTTAAACTCTTTCACTACCAGACATTTTCAGACCCCTTTTACCCTAACGTTTGAAAAAATTTGAAAAAAATATAAATAAATTCCTGGGATTGAATGACTGGACTGTGAAAAGACAAGTAAATTAGTCAATGGCAGTGAATGAGTTAAGGAGTACAAGTACAAATAATAAGATTCCAATGGTTACTTCGCTAAAAATGTAATGAAAAGGCCTCCAAAAAGAGGCACTCGATATTTTCTTGAGCTGGCTCCTCCCACTGGCCGTTGGTGCGACAGCCAAGGAGGAAGCGGATGGTAACAAAGACGAGAAAATGGGAGAGATTGTGGTGGGCTGTTGGCAATTACTGATTACCCCATTCACTGACGGCAGCTGATCACACTACACGCTGTTTCGTAGCCGAAGGTACATGAAATTACAATTTAAGTATGATCGTAAAAGACAATATAAAGTATACATATACTACTGAATTAGTGGCACCACAGTGGCTGCCGACCAGCTGTGCCTCGGTAATACTGAAAACACGTAATTGTTTTTTATGTGTGAGTGTGTGGAAGCTGGTGCATTTTTGCCATGCACCGGCGCTTCAGTAATGTGTAGCGGTGCAGAAAAAAGTGTACTTTGTTGGAGAATGGGTGTAAAGATCAAGGTATCAACAGTGGCGTGGGCCACCATTCTTTCATACGAACTTGCCGAGACTGCTCATAATGACAACTTTCAATAAACTACAAGACAACATTGTCATTTTTCAAAACTTCAATTTTGAGATCTGTTTTCAAATGCTTAAATTCATAGGGTCATAAATGTAACAAATGGCCAAAACACTGAAAAATAAAAACAAAGAACTCAACTTTAATCCTAATAACGATAATACTGCTTGAACAACAAGTTAAAAAAAAGTACGCATTTAATATAGAAAGCCAGGCTAGCAGATCTCTGTACAAATAGCCCTCTTTCCATTAGTCCCCAAAAAATAAAAGACATAGCATTACGATGGACCTCTAGTCATGTAATATTGATGCTTACTTTTGTGTTGCTCTGAGTGAACAAGTACACACAAGAAATTTTACACAGAGACACACAAGCCCCCACCCACCATGTGTCGAATATTTGCAAACAGAGCCTAATTTTGCTAAACTATGTGTTATGAAAAGAAAAGCCTTTATCCCCACTTGGTGATGGAGTTCACAATTTGGTTTATAAAGACAACATTTGACAAAGCTAAAGGTCATTTAGAGGTTACTGTGTCAGTCTGTGTAAGTGACTGACCCATTGGGAAGTGTGGAGGTAATCACTCCTGCAGAAGGGTTGCATCAGCAAAACAATCAGCACTGTGCAGGTTTGAGAATGACAGTGGCATGGCATCTTAAAAACATGCTATTTGCCATTTTAAATATTTCTGATGTCAGTCATGATGAAAATCACAGTTTAAATGCATTGTAAGTACAAAAAGGAAGAAGGAAATCTGGAAGTTACTTTTTTGGTTATTATCGCCGAAGACTCAGGATGAGACACAGGATGTCAGGTGGTTTTACAGTGGCTGTTTTGTGTCAGAAATGATTATTATTCATGTAAAAAAATCAAATCACACCCACTAAGATTTCATGTGTGACAGGAATGTCACTTTCACCCAAGTTGTGTGGCAGTCTGATCTCTCCACCACACAATTGTCTAAGATAATGTGTCAGTGTGCTTGTAATACCTTTAGTGTCTTTGTGCGAGCCCGCATGCGTGAGTGTGTGTATGTTTGCGAGCATCCATGTCTGTTAAGTCTGTCCCAATGAATAAAGGGGGGTGGGTATAATCCATCACCAGTTGATAGTGCTCACAAAAAAAGGAGCCCTTTTTGCTGAGAGGACAGCCCTTGTGTGGACAAAGACCACCATACTGGGGACTTCATAGGACCCAGCTGAAAAGGTGTTGCCCAGAGTAACCCCATTCACATTAACAGGCATGCTGGCCAAAGCCAGTCATTACTGCTGACTTGGACCAGCCGGGCCACACATAGACCAGCCTAGAGCCTCTAAGGCCATTCACTGCACATCAGTCGACAGGCAAACAGCCTGAACTCTGCCACTGGGAAGCAGCTAGAATTGTTACCATTCTATTGCAGTGTCCGTCTTGAGATTTCTTCTCAAAGGACAAAAAACCCCCAAAAAACTGAAGGGCAGGATGAGAAAATTCATAGATGTTCTGGCAACATAAATATAAGCTTGCCCATATGAAATTAATGCAATGCCTCCTTCCTTTGCCAAGTTTAGATGGTATTATAATGGTGGTATTTAAAAAGTACTCAGCTGTCCCGCGATGACCCGATAGGATATATTCCAGCCACCGGAAGTATTGAACAGTTATTTTTACATGGGCTGTTTAGGTATAAGAAAGATGATAGGCAAAAAGAGAACAGGTTTTACGCTTCATTGGCCACACCCACATCTTTTGAGAGCAGGGTGTTAAAGCACCCTTGAATGTAGTGTGCCAAATTCAGTAGACTTATATACCTATCTTTCACTTTACAGGGACTTTAAAAAGAGACAATTATAAAGTTAATACTGAACATTGGAGGAGCAATTTAGATCATTTTTTCACATGCAAATGGGCTTATTGTGGTAATAATAAAATAGGCGTTCCCATCCACTAACTGTGCCTTTTTGACTTTGAAACAACTGCCACCTCGTTCTCAGTGCAGTTCTCTGTGGACCTAGACTGGAATCGCCTGGGGCTGCAATGCTTTGTTCCATTAATCCACTGAACTTTTAAAGCACTCTGGAAAACACAAATTTGACCCAGTCGCTGTCTCTTCTCTGATACAGATTTACATCAACATCAAGGGGCATGTCAAAATAGTAATAACAGGGACAAAACTCTAAATGTGATAACACTGTGAAACGTTTTAGTGACTCACCCAGCGTGGTGCTAAATAAAGAAAAAGAACCAAAAGTCACCAAAAAAAAAATCCTTGGGGGTGTGAAAGGGTTGGTGTTTATATTTCAGGAGGAGCGACAGCACCAACCTAGTGCTCCCTTGGTGCTGCCTATGATTTAGAATAAAATCATACAAAAAGTTGGCACTATCAATATAGCAAGAAAAAAAAAAATCAATATAAAAAGCGTCCCGTAATGGAGTCTTCCATGTTCAGTAGAAAATCTGCTATACAGCAATACTTATAGACAAACATTGGGTCTTCTGCTCTTTGCTCCGCTTTCCCGGCTCTCTTCACCACACCATCACCTCTCCAGTAGACTGTCCCCGTGGGCAGATGGTTGTGTAATTTTAGCCACAACTAGGTGAGGTGCTTCCTGGGTAGACTATTGGCCAAGCCACCTTTAGGGTGTTCAGGGTGTCAGAGGCAATGAGACATCACCTCGGCCGGCCTGTCAAAAAATTCACCACCTTCCATTTTCTCCACCACCCCAAGCTTTTTGATACACCGGGGGTGATGAGGATTTTTGAGTGGTGTTTTTATTATTATTATTCTTATTTAGCCTGAAACGCAACAGCCAGCCACTAACCTAGAGCACTGGCTGAGTGTTAATTGTTACGCATTATTAAATCCATTACAAAGTGAGCCAGGGCCTGGGGAACACAAAAGCTAAAGTTAAAAATGAAGAGAGACAGCACTAAATACCCTCTTTGGAAAATGACCCCTATAAGAGGTGACACCTCACCTCAGACATTATTTGCATTTTAAAAACATACAAAACAATGAAAAACAGAATTACTTCAAGAAATTGGATCATGAAAAGCAAAAGCTGCTCATTTACAATGATGAAGTACAAAAATACACACTGGATGATTTGTTCAATTCTATTCCAATCTATTCCAGAGTCAAACTGTATCGTAAAATGTTAAAATACTCTTTTCCTTAATGAGGAATGAGGAAGTTGTACGTGGCAATTTTAGTTTTGTGGTAGTACTTCACTACAGCAAAACAGCACAGTAATGGAACAAAATTTAAAAATGTTCACTTTTTCTGTAAACATTAACAGCTTTTATGACATTTAAAACCAAAACCAAAAATAAATAATATATAATCAACTTCAATATTTTCCTTTTAGGAGAATACAACGTCAATTTGGTACCAAACTGAAAAATATGAATTAATGGGTTGACTCGTTATTTACTCCCCAATGATAGAATACATTGAATGGAGGGTCAAGGATGGTAGAGACTGAATAACCAAATTGGAAAGTGTTCCAAACGTGGCCATCTTCAGCCTGCCCGAGTTGGGCATTTTGCTGGGAAATGGGCGGCCTGCCAGATTGGGGCCAAATCAGAATGGTCAGGGGATTACAGTTCTGCCGTGCTCACCGCAGGGGGTGCGGAGTGGGCCTCAATTACCCTGCAGCGGCGTGTTTGATTTGGCCCGGCACTTTTGGGGACAGACCAAAAGCTGAATAATGCACCATTAGCAACTCAAAATCCTCAGCTAAAATGAGTCCACTTATGTGTCGCATACAGTAATTGTGTGTCCATCAAAGACTGGAAGGTCGGCAGCAATTACCCTGATAACAACACAACAACTGATGCGTAACATTAGCTCACAAACACCTTTAAGTACAAACTTGAATTCCCGGTTTCTTGGAGATGATGGTGCTAGAGCTGTTTGTATTTACAAATGAAGACGAGAGAGAGAGAGAGAGGGAGGGAGCAGAGAGTGAGAGGGAGAGCCCCCTTCTCTGGCTACAGTTGGTGCTGTGCAATTGAATTTTACAGGATATGAGGCAGCAAATGGCATGTAAAGGCTGAAGCATCCGACGGTTGCCGACACACGGGCCAGACAGATAAGGGAGGTGTAAGTGAAATCATTAGGTAACTCTGCAGGACATCCGGGCCACTTTTGGAGGTTGGCAGTGAGCTGGGAGAGCCGAAGGTCCTATTGAGCTCAATTGAACACACGTTCAGCCTCAGATACTGTGGTAAAAAAATTAATTAAAAAAAACACAAGCAAACAAACAAATGGGTGCCTTCCTCTGCGTAAAAACACACAACATGCACACATACACACACAGTGGCTCTTCCGATTGTGCGATTGTGTTTGTCCACCTGGGTATGAAAAAGCCACTCTGGCTTGTGCGGCGGAGACGGTGCAGTTCGAGATGGAGCTCAGCTCAGCTAAGGAGGGGAGCAGCCAAGTGTGGATGCACCTCATTACCTCACTCATCCACACACCAATTACCCCTAAATAAATACACCCAGCCCACAGGCGGCAACAATGACATCCGCCCTGAAAAGGAAGAAAAGAAGCCGTTCAGAAAGCATTTGCACGCACAGAAAAGTGCTGCTGGATAATGATGGACAAAAAGTACAGAGAAAAGAGGCAAAAAGAAGAACATGCAGGGGGGCTCGGAGTCCTTTTGAGGAGCTCAAAGACACGACGGAGGAAGAGAAAGAAAGCAAAAGGCACAAAGCGATTGCGGTGAAGTGATTCAGAAAATGATAATTTCTTGCTAAATTTCACCCGACACATCCGCAAATGATTCTTGTGGCGAGGGAGGCGACAGAGTTTAATTGTTTTAATGCACGCTGCCATGACACGACTCTTGGCGCAAAATAAAACAAGGATGCTGGGCTGACACAGATTAGCAAAAAAGATACTCTGCTTGGTGTAAATGCACCCCAAGTTCATCCAAAAGCCGAAGACCCGAAAAAAGAACACTGCTGTAAAAGAGCCCAAAACATTATAAATGTGGACTTCAGCCGCTCTGTTACCAAAGTACGAAGGTGAGCGAAGGATGCACAAAAGGTGTGTGTGGCCGAGAAGGAAGACAGATGTGTTTTCGGGGAAGCGGGAAAGCCAAGAGTTTCTTCATCGCTCTCCTCTTCCACCTCCCTCCATGTGGGATCCTTCTGCATGACTGACTCGGTCATACCTGGGGGACAAAATGCTCTCCCTCTCTCCCTCTCTCTCATTCTCTGAACATCTCTCGGTCGCTGCCCCACTTTTCTTCCTGCAACGCATGATGAGTCTGTGCCATGATCGACACAGCCAGGTCTGAAGCAATGGTGAGCCAACGGTTTTTAAGGAGTGCTAATGAGAAATTGGAAATAAGAGCCAGGGCAACTTCCTTAGCTAGTCACAAGACTTTAAAAGAGATTTTCCATGTTGAATTGAAATCTCTCTCTCTCAGACCTCGATGAATCTTGTTTGGACATAACTCCACACGCTGGGTCAATAATTTCCTTCAAGTTGAACATGATTTGGCAGAGACATGCTCTAAGACGCTCCTGTTTTTTTTCTTTCTTTAAAAGGAAATACAGTGGTGCCTTGACTGGACTTAACACACGGCAAAAACAGACGTCTCAAAAGTAGCACAAAACTTTGAAATCTGAATTCATACGCATCACAGTAGGCATCAATTCAGCAAAAATCAGAGGTTTAATTTGGGGATTGTGATTTGCTTTTTCTTAGCTTGTCATGGATTTTTTGCTACCTGTTACATCTTTGTTGCGTGTCATTAAAGCCTTGGACATAGTCTAGACTTTGTGTTTTATTAAGTGTTTAATATTAACACTGGTTTAGGGCTGAAACAAATAACCCACTAACTCAAATAATTTATTCTTCCACTTGTATGACAGTTAAGAACATTAAAACACTATGTTAACATTTTCTGTAGAGATAAAGGGTTTTATGTTGTTGACAGAATTAATTTACATCATTACATCCAATTGAGCAAGTACAGTCGGATTGTCCTCAACATGGATTGGGAGTGGTGTTAATTTTACACATGAAAACTTGTCCCCTCATATATTTTCAAGGAGTCATTTGCACAAACCTAATACAGAATAAAAAAAGTATGAGTGGACAGTCCAGTTCTGCTCAGGTACCAGGTTTGAGGGCTACAATAGAACTTATACAATAATTGTAGAAGCCATAAGTCATTAAGAAGCGGGTGCGGGTGAGTCACTTCCTCCTCGGCCACCTGAGCAGTCAGCTGACAGGTGCAGCTGCTCAGTGCAAGGGAGTGGCTGCATTCCGGATAGGCTGTGACAGCCTAACCCACGCGGCCAACGCTGGCTGATTCACCTGACCAGGGGCAGATTCCACACTCTCTGAAACGGCGTCTAGGAACGTGCCAGCTTTCCACGTCGTTGGTTCAATCAACACAAGGTGATAGATGGACGTGAAATGTTTATTGGGGCCTGTTGCTAATTGAGCGAGGGCATGACAGGCAAATGTGCTGCCACAGGTGGGTGGAGGAGTATTGGCATGCTATGGGAGCATTGATGGAATTCCTGCTGTTAAGGGCTCAGCTGGACTGATACAACACAGGAATTTGGATTTGCATAGAACGTGGGACCGTTTAATTTTTTTTAATGAATTATACAAAGGCTCAAAAAGTGCTCCCTGACACTGCATAATGCACGCACACACAGACACACACAGGATATAAAAAGGCAGTGTGTGAATAATTGTGCAAGTTCTCAAGGAATTGTGGAAAAAAAAAAAAAGTCCTAAGAGTCTTGTAATGAAAGGATTGCGTGATCTGAGAGGCGCCACATAGCACCATTGCCTGAGTGGAATGCACAGAAATATGCAATTACATGGTACAAACCTACACACGCTCCATGATCAGTTAATTCACACAACAAACCACAACAAGAAAAACACCCTTGCTGCTTTTGTTTGGAGTCATCATGCTCAGTGAGCAAGATGTGACAAGTCAATTACGTGGTTCGACAACAAATCACTATACTGATTCACAGACAGGTATTTATGCCCATGTGTGCTTCTTTGAAAAAAAAAAAATGTACAAAGTAATTTTGATAATATATCGTCGTCAGACACAACAACATTACTTACAGGTATGTATTCTTTATCTTCTGCGAAAAACAACAAACATTATTACGGCATCTTACCAAGTCACATCCAGTAGTTGAGAAACTACAAAGTCCATTCACAAACATTATAATATCGTCGCTGTGCTGTGAAAAACACTTCCAATTTTGGAAACATTTTTAATTTTGACGTTAATGCGATGTCTGTAACGCGGAAACACCATCCACGTAAAAATAAGAAAGTTGAAAAAAATGGAGAAAAGTGTTTTTTCACAGGACAGCGACAATATAGTATACTATTGTAACGTTAAATTTACAGTGATAATGATTAAAATGTTTGAAAACACTGGGGTCAAACTTGTTTTGAATTGACAAGTATTTCAATATGTGGGTTCTAATAATAATACTAGTGGGAAATTATTCACATGAAACTATTGGATTTTTTTTTTTTCATCCATCACAGGTATACAGACGTAATGTTTTATATTGTGTCAGTCTTGTGTGACTCATATCTCAGCATGGTCACAAATGGACAAGAGGATACAGCCTTTGGATTACAAAAAGACACATTGGATTTCTGTGGACACGATACATATTGGCAAACACACTTATTTCATCTGCCAAAGCCCTAAATTAACACCTTTTTGGTGAGAAAGCTCCATTTGGAGCACGTCAAACCAACACCACAGCTGGCATTCAAGGGTAAAATTAATTACTTCAGATACATGTGCTTCCTCTCAAAGTGGCAGACTTATTTGCATTCGGGAACATTCAGCAGAAGTAATCGATGCACACACAAAATACGGCCACCCAATGACCCGGGCCCCGTCTCAAAGTGCCCCACCCCTCCCCGTCCTCGCCCCCTTCCCCACAGCCCTGGCGGCTCAGCCATGCATGGGGAAACAAACACAGGTAGCGAGAGCAAATCAGACGGCGACAAAACACAGAAACATGAATGGGGAGAATTACAATGATGGGCTGGGTGAAGGACAATGGGCCTGGCATTAAACAAACGGCAAATCCCAGGATGGGGCTGCTGGGAGTACGATACAGATTACAGGCACCTCGTCTCCTTGCCTGGGGACCAGGGGAGAGGCAGAGAAAAGGACACAATATTCCAAACTGACAGCTGACGTCTTCATATAAATGTATGAATTTACATTCCAATTAGAGGAAATTTACATCTTAATCACAGAGAGTAGTGTGTCACTCTCTCGGTTAGTGTGTCGCTACGGTAATGAGGTGGGATGCTGCTGTGCTCCCTCATCCAGACGGTGATCCGCGAGCAGACGACACCTCCCCGTTTGGAGGGAGCTGCGACTGCCTGCACTATTCAGGAATATTGGTGGAAATCCGTCTTAAATACCAACAAGGTGGGAGCGGGCACCCGGGGATAATGTGTCAAATGTGGAGTTTGAAAAACATAAAACATATCTTAAATATAGTGTGGTGAACCACAAGTGTCTCAGGCTGTCAATCAAATGACAAGCTTTCAGTATTCAGTGGCATCCCGGTGCTCATTTCCATACTAATAATGGGTGTATCGTCTTTAGTGATTTGCACTTTGTTTTATGGAATTTAAAATGAATAGGGAAGCCATCTGTGAAATTAGTCAAACATGTCATGTGATCAGGTGCTAACAAAGGTAAAGTGTGCGACTGCTCTGGAAGGACTGTCAATACTGTATATCATCAACATCCATCTGCTTATCACTCAATCAGTGTAAATCGAAAACTTTTGGCAGAGTGATGTGTCAGTGTTTGTCGTTCCCGGGAGGTAAGAAGCGATTCAGAAAGAATGTTTTGTTCAAGTTCGTTAAGTTTACAAGCAAGTGAAGGTGCTGCGGTTTGGTTGTGTTTACAAGAACTTCTGGTTTGAGGTTTCGATGCAAAAGTGGCAAGCCTGAGCGACATCCTTCAAGCTTGCAGGATGTGGATAATAGGAAAATGCTGTTCAGAGTCATGTCCTCATTATACAATCTCACCATGCTAGTCCCTCAAAACACTCTGAAATCATCTTTCCCCATTGAAATAAAAGTCATAAATCCACCCAGCCACTCCCCCGAAAAATAAACAAAAAAAGTTGGAATTATTTTTTTAAAGGGTTATAACACCCCAACACCAATGCTATTCATGAGTCTGTCTATGATGTTTTGCATTGTTTGTTAGCATGAAGCTAAACAGACTTACGTAGCAAAGTTTTGCCATTTGAAATACACAATGTGTCATTCTTTTTGTTTTATGTTTAGGTTATTGTAACAGTCTATTTCCTGGTGATAGTGAGTGTTATTCTTCAATCAAAGGTCGTGAGGGAAAGACCAGCACACGGAGAGGGAATAGCTCCACATAGGACTTTATTCGCCTCGTTTCTTGAGAGAGCCCTACGTAACGTCTCAACCCATACACATTGGCCTCATCACCATAGATATCCCTCCGCCAATACAATTGCATTACAAGAGTTCCCCCAAACAAGAAATCAAATAGATACAGACAAATATGGACATCCATGTAAACATAAATCATCTTACATTATCAGTAAACTTCAGCTGTGAGCAGCATTAAGTCAGGTAAGTGCCATCTCGAAGCACCACTGTAGTTACTTCTGGAGTAGAAAATGTGTGTCTACCAAAACATTAAAGAGCATGTAAATCTGTTTGAACTGACCCTTTGCCCCTTTGCCGTCTTCATGCTTTTGCGCAATCAGAGATGGAGGTAAATGAAGCATAATGTTCTTCATCACCAACCTTCTAGCTGAGCAGGCATCTCCCGTTGTAAGTAGACATTTGGAAGCAGCCTATTACTGGCCACAGGTTATAGTTAAGACATGTTAGATGACACCAAGTCACAGCTTTCTGAAAAACTGCCAGGAAGGCATAAACTCAAATGCAGCTTTACACGGAGCAGAGAAGCAGCAAGAGGACGTGTGGTAAAAATGGGTAAAACGTTGCGTGCCCAGGGTAGGCGTAGCATGCGTCCCCAAACAACACAACAATGTGGTGATATGTGGGGTGTGGCTGAGACTCTACTTTAGCCTGCAGGCTGTTTGGAGAGGATGCTAGGATGCTGCACATACCCCCTCTGGCACTTATCGTGCATATTCTAACCTTGCAAATTGATTCCCAGAGCACCGCTGCTATGTCTGTGTACAACTGTGTGTCTGGCAAACCAAATGTCAGCCCCACTTTTTGTGTGTATGTGACAGACAAACGAGGCGCAGAAAGTTATTCTACAAAGGTTGAAATAACAGCAAGTGGACTTTTTTCATGGATAGAGACATTTGAACAAAATGAGCGACAGAAGGTACGTTTATATGACCTTGTAAGAAAACAACAATACATTTTTTTAAAACCTTTATTTTAGATCCTTTAAGGTGAATTCAGAGAGCTATTTGTAAAAACGTTATAAATTTTAGAAGATAATTGTTGCAAAAACGCCTCTTTCCTAAATACCACAGTTTACAGAACAGCGTGGTGTTGCTATTTCAATTCCCAAGCCATTCGGCGCTGCCGCGGATGAGCTCGCCGCCCGTCCGTCAGCCAAAAAAAAAGGAGCTCTGAAAGCCTGGTACTTCACAAGCTAGCTGGTGGCTAGCGCCTCTTGTCGCATTGTGGAAAGCCACACAACGACACGATGGAATATACCAGAGGCTTTAAGCAAATATATTTTTGTGACTCAAACATCTAGAAAGTTGCTAGATGAAGTAGCATCCTTTTTCAGCGATGTGTGGTTTAACACTTGCAGCAGACACGCCCAAAGCATTTGAGAGCATAAACAAGGACATTTACGATTTTGAAACGTCATTTTATATACTTGACGATTGCTATTAACCATTCAAATTTAGCAGGGGTTGTTAACAGTCTCTGTGACGTGACCAAAATGAAAGATCTATTTATTTTCACTTTACAGTGACTTTCAATTCCCGTTCACATAGACATTCAAATTGCTGTAATACTGTGTACACGCCAATAGTTGACAATGCCATATTGTTCCATTGTTTTGGAATGTGTGGCCGAGTTAGGGGTGTTAGTTCGGATTCTGGGTCCTCTATAAGGACAGAACAACATATGTAAAATGTGACTTCGGATGATTAATTACATTTAAGAAAAGAAGGAACACAGTGTCTGAAAAATGGAATGAGAACAAGCAAGCTGAGTTTGAGAAAGTAAAGCACTTTTGTGTGTACACTGATTGACCTTGCTAACACTCTGCCTACTCCAATATTCACCATGACACATGCTTTTGTGCTCTCGCCCTCGCTCATCTCCACACGCAAACCTTCCCCTCAATACTCACACTTCTCATTATACAATTTGACTTTGACAGCTAGCTTAGACTTCCACAGGAATCAACACTCAAAGATCCACAATGCAGTGTACTGATTTAATTTTAATTTTGTGCATTATGTCTTCATTTTTCTTGCAAGACTTGAAAGCATTCAAAATGTCCGCGACCATGTCCGATGAGATCTGTCTATTGAGGTACAACAAATGAGAATTCCTCTTTTTGATAGTAAGCAGATTACATCTGATAAAAATGAAATCACTCAGCAAGCCAAAATGTTGAACTCTGAAGGTGATGTACAGTTATAAATTTCTTCAGACATTCTGAATTGAAATATTGAGCTGAGTTGGATCTGATTTGTCCAATAAATTATGGACACTGTACAAAAATTTTAAAACCGTTCTGCAAGAATTATTTCACATTAGTACATTTGCACATTCAGTATTATCACGGCTAAATATTGATTTTAAAAGTATACGATTTTAATATGTGTCAAACACCAGGCCCAGGATATTTTACACGACTGCGTCAGAGAGGGAAAAAAAAGAAATAAATAACGATGGCGATGACAAAGCAAAAAATAACTCCAACACCCCAATCTGGACGATCACTCAAATGAATTTGAAAAACAAAAATCCAATATTTGACAAAATGTTCTAGACTTAACAGCAATAACATGTATAGATAAGGAGCAAACGGTGTGGATTGGGGGTGGTAGCGATTCATAAGAATTCACAGACTAACATATGGAGTAACCTTTGTGGCCTTCCGGGACTTGGGGCGTGGTGGTGGGGATACATTGGGGGGGTCTAACGCTCAGAGGACCGTAGGCACGCTAGGGAGAGGTGAGCTGTCACCCCCCATTACGATCACTGCCTGAGCTCTCTCTGAAAGGGGGATGGGAAGAAGGAGAGGAGACAAAAAAAGAAAAAAAAGAAAAGAAATACAGGTTCCTTGCTAACCGCCATTGAGAGCCATCCACAGGTTTTCAGAAGCCTCGGCCTACAGTTGCCTCCTGGGAAACACCTGCACGCAAGTCCTCCACATCCTGGGCTAGCAGCCAGGCTCCTGTGTAGGTGTGTGTCTGTGTATTAGGGGGCAAGTGGCTAAAAGACAGGCTGTGTGTGTAGTTGAGCTGCATTAACAAAACCTATAGCAAGACTTGAAATAAGCGGTTTCGAATCATAGTAAGCGAGGCAAAATTTACGTCTTGCACCTCATGAAAACACATTAAATTGCAAAACAAAGAATCAACCACCGAGACGTTCCCAAAAAGCTTCGCTGGGCTGAACAGCATCTACCAGGGGTAGTTGGAGGTCAAGGCAAGCGCTGCGCAATTTACAGTATGCTGCACCAGCTAGCTAACAACGCACTTTGGCTGGCTACTAATGCGGCTAAACATGTTGGTCAGTAATCATCGCCTCCGTGGAGGTGAATAAGATACATTTCTCACAAGCATCATTCTCAAGAAGGGATGCCAAGAAAAGACGGAGAAGCCATGCTAATTGCTAAGCTAACCTAAAATTGACATGGCTAGCATATTTAACGTCGATAAGTGCTTAGTTGATCGAGTACATGTTTCAAAGACTACTCGCTGGAACTGAGTTAAAGCGGAGAACTTCCAACTTTGAACAGCAAAATACGTAGCAGGTTTCTGGATTCTGGAGAGAAAATCCTACTCATTAAACTGTACCGGAAATAAATTAACATCTGTTACATTGTATGTCAGCCAGGAGGAATGACCTATAAGGTTAACTTAAAAGTATAATACACTGTAGTATCAAATATTAATAATATGAGTAATGTTATTTGTTAGTTTTCACAATAGAGTCTTTAGTTTTGATTTTGACTTTTGAGGTCTGCACAATAAATGTTCTCAAAATTACATTTCAGAAGATTTTTTTTTTGATGACTGCGATGTCATGGCTCTCGCCAGCCTGGAACCAGTTTGGAAGAGGTTCTGAGGAACAGTTCCATTGGAACCCACGGCCTCGGAAATGTGTCATGGAAAAGTGACCACACAGGCTGTTTCGGGGTAGAACTTGTACAATGCAAAAGGGGCTAAAGATGGTCCATACAGTGCATAAGCTTGCCACTGATTTGACCTTTAGTGTGAGCTTTGGTGAGCACTGCTTAGGCGCATTCTGCTCCCCGGATCCCGCTCCTAACACCCCTGTCACTCATCATCACTCATCATTGTTAGAGACAAAAGAGGAGTTTGGTTAAGCCACACTCTGGAGTATTCTCCCACACCGAGTCTCCCCCACCTTAACATATAGGTGGCAAAGGTTGCTCATATAGCGCTCAAAAAGAACCATGTTCCTATTTTTTGCTGGCTAAAGACAAAGATGCGATGTCACACACTTGTGGAATGGGCCACGGTTTTCCATACGGTGCCATCATCTTGCCTTCTAACTTGCCCTTTGAAGGGCAGACTTGTTTTTCGCGTGGCCCACTGACTTCTCGGCGGAGTGTAATTAAAGTCTATTCAGGCTTCTATATGTGTCCTAACTATCCTCCATCCTTTCAATAGCCACCTGTGAACTCTGAAGGACAGGGCCACTTGCCCTCATAAAATTCACGAGCACGGCTACATTCAGCTGCCAGCCGACATCGCTCAGTGGCTGACACCGCTTTAAACAACTCTGTGTTGACTGTTGTGTGAATCCTTTTTCAATGGAACAATATTCACAGCGGCAGGGGTTAAGTAGGTCCCGTGATTAGCTGAAACAAATGCCTTTATGGTGCGCTGATAGATAAAAAGAAAATCAAGGGACCCAATTTGTTTTCATTAAGCAAGGTCTCATTCAGACATTGCAGACAGAGAAGGTAGAAAAAGGCTCAGTGAACACAGAGCAAGCATCACAAAGCAGTTTTTGTGGAGAAACTATCGGATTAAGTCAACACACAGAAAATTCTATTTGTGTCTCAATTTAACCAAAGCTTCACATCAAGACTCATTAGGATAATCGTCAGGCTTCGTAGCGCATAAAAAAGTGTTGTTTTTTTTCTTCATAAAATCCGACATTTGGCTTGTTAACAAATATTTAAAGAAAGAAAGAAAGCTAATCCCTGCAGTCTCAGTGGGAACATCTACTTTGATGACACAGCATCAGGCAGCTTCCCAAACGGCAATCATGCTTGGGTTTTAGTCTGGAGGAACTTATGTACATTTTGCACTAGTCAGTTTCAGTCTGTTTTCATATTTCCTTTGTGGGCATCATAGCAGTGAGACAGAATGTAAATTGCCAATGCAATCCACTGTATGTCTTCAACGTCATCTTGGTTTTCTTCCCATTCCAAGCAATTCCATTTCACCGTAAACATTGATGTCACAATCTTCTGTCAACCAACGCACGTGTTTAACTCCACCCTACCCTATCTCAATGAACAGTCGATAGGATTGCAACAGAACCCCAGCGAAAGCAGGGTGTTATACTTTGGTATTTTGCGATATCTTGTCTATCATGTCTACTGTACTTTTATGTTTGATATTGCAAAAATCTAACAAAACAAAACAAAAACAAAACCTCAGACAATTACAGAGTAATCAAATTCAAAAGCGACATAGCAAATACTGACTCCGCCTCTTGACTCCCTCCCCTTCCTGGACATCGAGTGCGAGAGTGTGGGAAAGTTATTTTTAGGAGCCAAGCAGAGAGCTTTCCTGAGTTTGATGCTCCTGCTATGGATCAACATTCCACCTTTGAACCTCTCTGACCACAAAACTTCGTGCCCATGATGGCAATTTTCATTTTCTCTGCACGAGTGGGGGTTTCATGTTTAATTCACAATAGTGAATTTTTTTTGGGGGGGTGAAATTAGTGAATCAACCATTACACTGGGTAATTTCACTGCTAAGCAAACATTGTGGCCTTCATGATACAGATGTGTGTGTACGCAAACTACAGCATGTTCAAGAGGTTGCAAGGTTGGGGGTATAATGTACTTTTCTTGAAAGTGAAATTACTGAGACAACTATTCTGTTGGATAATTTCACCACTGATCAGGCAGTGTAGTCATTATGACACAGATATACAATGTGTGTGTACAAAAAGTAGAGCATGATATAGGTCTAAAATACAAACCTATCATAGTGCATTTGTGCATATTTAGAAGTAGACTTATTCAGAGAAATCAGACAAGTTTTACCAGCATTTTAAGACCAAAACAAAAGGACCTAAGGCAACATGATTATTTTGTGAAGCCGAGAAACTAAACAACATTATTCAGAAGCCCAAAAATCTGGCGAGGACCTAGTTTACCACTAGGGGATATGATTCCCCAGTCACTACCATTATGCTAATGGCGAGCCCCCACTGCACACACTTACACATAGCCTATAGTACTGCGAGACCCCACGGATGCAGGGTGGCGTGCAAGTTACAGTCTTGCCTCGCCTCGAACTCGCTTTAATGGAAGCTGAAGACAAGTAGGGCTACTTTAATCAGGACTGAGCCCAGTGTGGCCAGTCTGGTCTGATGGGGGCTGAGTGGTGCATGGACCATGTTAAGGGTTCACTGCTCACCGATGAAACAGCTTCACTTCCAGGGCGAGTTGAGGCAGACCACACTCTTACACAGTCTGGCAGGAGAGGCAAATATGCCCGCTTTTGTTTTGCTTTAACGCTGTCCCTTTGTGAGACACAATGTTTTGGCTTTGTGTTGATTTATTACAGAAGGCAGCGGATTTGGCAAAGAACCAGATATGTTCTTACTTCGTGTTGACTAAGCTACAGCAACCGCAACTGGAAAATATCGACCAACCTCTCAGGATGTTTTGAAAATAAAATCTTTCAGTTTAGATTCTTTTCGAACCTAGCGATCGCTAAAACTAAGCACTATTGTGTTAAACACATCATACCATTGTTATGACGGATGTCTATTCTACAAGAGTGAACTGCAACCATAGAAAGTTGGGTGTTTAGAGAATTCAGATGATCTAAGCAGCAGAAGAAAATGCAAATCAATTGGAGGCCATATAATGTTGCTATCACAATAAACAAACCAAAAGAATAGTCTTAGGACCCATGATACACCCAACTCAGCAGAGTCCTACGAAGCTGGGCTTTTTCAAACACGCGTGCACATCGGCAGAATAGATAAAAATTTCCTCTTAAATAATAGATGCACATCGGCTGTATGTTGTGAATATTTTTTTGGCCGAGGCGTCCGATCGCGTGCCACTGGCGGGCCTGCGCTGCGCTCTCTCTCCTTCTCATACATGCACAAACCATAAGCGCACCTCATTCCAAAATGTAGCTGAGGTTGGTGCACAACCAAGACAGGAGGTATAAATTATTCACAGGGAATATTATTTTAAAGGTCCATTCCCATCTGATTGTGATTCTTGAGCAAAAAGGTAGAAGGAACACTGGCAGGTTTACACAGAACCAATTTTGCTTTCCACAAGTAGTTTAATGATGTCTAGTAAATCTAAATTTACTTCGTAAATTGTCGCATGCAGATATGAGCATGCATGGGAATACAAACATACACAAATACAAAAACAAGCCTGGAGGACTGAGCCTCTGTCTAACTTGTTCTGCATTCCATAATTTCTTCTTTCCACCTCTTTTTATTTTTCCCTCAATAATATGGCTTGGTGCCTCTAAGGAAAAGCCCTCATGTTAATTAGACCTGACCTGAGAATCACTTAACTGCTCCTCAATGCTTATGCCTGCACCCGCCCTCCCCTCTTCTCCAAGCCTTTGCTCTGTTCGCTCTCACATAGGTCCATTAACACCCTTCCCTTGGCACCCACAGGCTGCGATGGGGAGGGGGCATGCACAGCCACAGTCTTAAAGACGTTTTGAGGACATGCCAAGAAAAATTAAGCTACAATATGTGTTTTAACTCGAGAACCTGTTTTGTACTTCTCCTGAACGATATCATCGGTTCAATCCTCCTTAATGAGAATCCTAGCAACATTGCAGTTGTCCAATGGCAACCGTGCCTGACGCATTTCCGTTCTTTTAGGAGCAATACAAAACTGACCAATTCATTAATAAAAACAAACCACAAAAACCTCTAAATCTCTGCACTTATGTTCCTCTCAGCATATAACAATGTGTAGCGAGTTAAAACAACTGTATTGACATTTTATATTTACATGTTATGAAATCAGCCTAATCTATACACTCAACAAAAATATAAACGCAACACTTTTGTTTTTGCTCCCATTTTTTTATGAGAAGAACTTAAAGTTCAAACACTTTTTCCACATATACAATATCACCATTTCTCCCAAATATTGTTCACAAACCAGTCTAAATCTGTGATAGTGAGCAGTTCTCCTTTGCCGAGATAATCCATCCCACCTCACAGCCGTGCCATATCAAGATGCTGATTAGACACCATGATTAGTGGTGTGTCACTGATGGTGTAGTGGTACACACGCCTGAGTTGTGTGCGGGCAGCGTGGTGTTGGTTCAGTGACTGTGTCTGTGTGTGTACCCTGCGACTGGCTGGCGACCAGTTCAGGGTGTAGTCTGCCTCTCGCCCATTGTCTGTTGGGATAGTCTCCAGCACCTCCCCACGACCCTGTGCAGGGCAAGCGGTTTGGAAGATTACACATGATTAGTGGTGTGCCATAGGATTTTTCTAATGTCAAATGGGTGCCTTGGTTCTAAAAAGGTTAAGAAACATTGGTTTCATGGGTAATTTACAGTCGCTCTCTAATTTTGACCTGCATGCTACAATCAAACACAACTCAGCAAAAACACATTTAGTGACTAACCATCATGTTCATAAAGTTTAACATCCACTGTTGTCTTGATTTTCAAAAACAATCAGACAACTATCCGCTCTCATGTTGACGGTTCTGAGAGCCTTCTATTGTCTTTAGCCCATTAAGGACTAAAGCGCCTGTCTCGACAGCTCCCCAAAACCTAAGGTCGCCTTTGGAATTACCCTTGAAAACCTGAAGTTCTCCCAGAAATTCAAAACTTACAAAATGATTAATATCTGAGCCCCTGTAGCAGACAGAAACATAATTACAAAAGAATTAAAGAGCTTAGACACGTGGCTTTCACACAGGCAGGGTTTATTATTATTTACTGTTTCAATCGAAGATGTAAAAATAACGTGTCAGTGCAAGAGAAGCACTATTTTAATTTTTTTTTTTAAATCGAATGGTAATTACCATCCTCTATTCTGTAACAAAGACGTCAATATCGTCATTGTCTACAAACCATATGATATCACATTCAACTGGTTTCACTGGTCATGCGCGTTGTCTATATAGCACTGCCGTTACTTATCAGAGCTCCCGGCGATCGACTGCGTCCGCCATTAGCCTCCCTACGGCTCGAAAAAATTCCACGACATCCTCCGCGGTCTCGCGACACCGTCACGTGTACATTCTGATGCATTAAATTGGCTAAGAGACGGAGAACTGGATTAAAAAAAGACACAGATGTATCCGCTCTCCCGGCTTTAAAGGTAGAATGACGCAACAGCGCTCCCGGCTCTAGTGGTAGAAACGCGGTTATGCGCTCCCGTCCTTAATGGGTTAAAACAAAGTGAATGGAGTCATGGTCTGTATGTATTCTATATACTGTATTTTGAAGGGCAGTTATGGCAGCCAAAGCAACAATTATTAAACACCCGTTTGAAGATTACATGTAGGAGAATATTGTATAGGGACTAGAACTATGTTAAACAGGGATTATTTAAGAAATAAAAATCCATACATTTATATGCTTCACTTGCTTTACAAAAGTCATTTTAAATGCTAGTTTATGAACGCTGCATTTGCTTCTGAGAGCTCTTGATTCCGTTGCCTTGTATCTATTCGCCAATGTATAAGTCGTAAATATTTAGTTTTGCATTAATATGACATTCTATGATGTTGTCTTGTATTATTTATAGTTGTCTGTGTCTGCTTCTATTGTCTGTGGTCACCAGGTTGTCATCAAACAGCGCTGATTTACTAATTCATGTTATAAAGTTGTTTATGGTCATGCGACTATAAAACATAACTTATTTGTACACCAATGTGAGAGCTTAGAAAAAAAATCTGCATTTGGTTTAAATATCTGTCTTGAGCTGCAGATAGAAAAGCACTTGTCTCAACTTCACCTCTGTCATGCAAATTGATATTATTTACATGTCAAAATGCAATTAGGGTAGTACACAAAAAATAAATCCAGCACTTGAACTTTACAAAGAAAACACACGCAAAATCCCATCAATGAAAACCTCAAAGCGAGTGTTCACAAGTGATGAAGCTTGTCAGTGAAAGAGACACCTCCAACATGGCCTCAAACAGAAGACTAATTTGACACAAATCCCCATCTTACACTGTATTTGACCCCGCGACCTATCTCTGGAACCCCAGTACCCAACAGGCAACTTGCCTGTCAGTTTAAAGGGTCAAACAAAGGTAAGAGCAAATGTAGCTGCATACCACAGCAGAGCTTCATCCTTAAAGCATCTTGTGTTGTGAAACCAGTGAGGGCAAAGACAGAAAGTTCCCATAGAGACAGTATGTGCGTTCAAGAAAGTGTCAGTCACGTTCGCTTTCCCCGTTGGTTCCTCAATCAATATGTGACTGAGACCACCATATGAATGTCAATATCTGTGGAGGCAGAGGGTGAGGAACTGTCTGCATATGCGTGTATGAGAATGTGTTAATCTTGTTTAAACACCTAGCACTCCTCTACCTGCTCAGACAGGGCCATGGGTTAATTCTGTCTTCAGGCATCATGGCTAATAATTGCACATCAACCGGAGTTTGAACTCTCTGACACATCAGTAGCTACCATGGCAACCTTATCACACAACCAACAGAACCTTGTGAGCTTGCGTTTGTCAGAGGAAGCACTAAAACATGCTCAATTGACAAATAGTCAATTAATTCTGCTCATTTAGGACCAGCACGCGCCATTTTTGGTAGAACTGTGCCGTCAAATGCAATTCTTTTCCGCGTTCTTAGGTGCTACGTGATGGACGTGTCAGTCGAAAAGCATTTAGGAAATTAGCATGACTCTATGAGCAGCTGGGGTGACGGGTATCTGTCTGACCAAACTGGTAAGGAGCTAACAATGTCAATTGTTGTCAATCATTTTTAAAAATTATTTAACTAATAATGGGATTCCCAACAAGGAGTGAATTAAACACAACAATCACTTGAGCAGTAGAGCTTTTTGAAAACTATTGTGCATTTATGTAAACGAACTGTTGCCGCAATGCTGCATTATATGGCCCAAGGCACAGAAGTCCTGCAGCTTGAGTAAATGAGGTGATTAGCAGGGATGGTGTGGGCTGTCACACGCCAGACACTGGGTTTAGAATCCAATTGCAATCCATGTGTCAATCAGCAGCCTACCGAGGCAGTAGACCAACAGGTCAAACATATCATGAACGCTACCATATAGTCAGAGCGTACAATCACAAAAATATAGTATATACCCTCATTGTGGGAATCTGACAATCTCTGTCCACACCCAAACACATTTTAAAGCACCAGTATTCAGTCAAAAGGAGGCAGACAGGTGGCACTAGAAAATGAAAAAATATAGCACATTGCATTCTATGTTCATGTGGCCATGGCCTTAGCGAGTACAGCATGTGGGTTTAAACTTGATTAAAGCTAATTAAGACCCAACATACATTGAACATTTGTGTCAAATCCATACAAATTCATTGCAATGCAATTTTATCACAGGAAGGCATGTTATTAACTCATTCACTGCCAGACATTTTCAATGTTGACAGTATGTGAAAGAGCAAGAGTTATGCCTTCAGTGTTCCTAACCTAGCAACTTTGCTGCTATATGTGATTTTAATATGACTGCTTATAATTTAGTTTAACATTTTATTTTGCAATTATGACAACATATCGCTGGTGTTGGGCCAAAACCTCATAAATCACATTTTGGTGAATTTCATATTTTTGGAAAATATTCTATATTATTGGTCAGTCCACATGGGTGGTCACATTATTGACCAATCAAAAGTGTTGAAAATGGCTTTCTTTCTTTCTTTCTTTCACGACACAATGTTAACCGTTGAACAAACTTGCCATTTTTGGATTCTCCTGAAAAGAGATTTCGGAGGTATAAGGTTTTGGCCCGACACCAGCAATCATATCTATGCAAGGGTCAGTTTATTAAAACAGTACAATTGTCCCCTTGACTATTATAGAGGCCTAATTAAAAGACCACTGGTATAACTTTCTTGACTTTTACAGAGCATATAAATTTAAACTATTCATATGGTGAGAAACGGGGGTGGATCAATACAGATTGGAGAAAGAAAAGGATGCATAGTAAATGCTGGCAGAAAATGGGAAAGGGTTTACTGTAAGGATATGGGTAATGTTCAGAGGGGTGGGGATTCCTCTCCTCCTCCTTAGCGCCATCTTAAAACAAAGGGCTCACAGACCAGAGGGTGTGATAAGGTAATGATAATGTAATGAGGACCCATCATGGGCCCGAGCTAAGAGGAGGGCCCCTTAATTTACCCCCATAGTTCAGTGACAAATTACTCTCAGTGAAGTGATGTGACGGTATAAAAACTGATGAATCCCTGTCAAGACGAGAAAGACATGAAGAAGATAAGAAACCATGAATACAAATAAATGTTGGAATGAATGGACATACAATCCTTTGTGTGAGCTACTATACTTTGGTGCCTCAGAATGGCGACGATAATACAAATACTGATGTAAGATGAAAAACGTTTTTGGGTAATAGTGAACACTGCATGGTGGTCAAATGTGCACCACTATACTGCACCATCAAGGGCTCATTTCCATTCCATGAAGTGTTGCAAATGGTACAAAATAAAGTAATACATAATATATGCAGAGTTTGATTAGGAATCCCTTTTTTTTTTTTTTTTGTGCTGTAAAACGGCAAACCAAAAATGTGATTTTTTTTTTACATTTGACCCTAGTCTACAACTAAGAGAGGATTCGAAGCGTTTGTTCCTTGTTTACTCTGTCAGGATGTGGCACATAACTTTCCTCTCTGGTATTCACTGGTTACACTTTATTACGTTTTAAAGATGCTACGTTATTCATGAGTCTAATGAGACTATTGCCATATTATTTACAGACCATGCTGTCTGACATTTGCTTTTGGGTCAATTGTCAGCTGAGTAGTGGTTGAATAAAAAAGTAAGAAGCGCAAACACATTGTGTTAAAATATTTAACAATTCGTTTTTGGTTTCACCTCAAACTGCCACCGACGTTATTGTACTGAGTGATATTCAATCCATATAGATGGAAATCTTTCACACTCTTTGGGAGTCATCTTGGGCTCTGGATGCCTGCAACAGTGTTCAATCAATAGCTTCACCTTCATTTTGTCACCCAATAGCAGACAAAAGACTGGTCAGCAGAGCTTGACTAATTTGAGAGACTCCTCATCATCTACACTTAATTTCAGTTTCTGAAAAATACTGATCAATATGAATTATTATTTGATTTAATTAAGATAACAAAACAAACAGCGAGTTAGGAAAATAAATGGAGGAACCAGTGCCACATATAAAATAAATAAATACAGAGGGAGGGACAAGATTATGATACAGCAGGGTATAACCTCTGTTGTAAAATTCAGTAACTAAAACAGTCACTAAATTGCTACGTTTTGTTAGTGTGAACTAAATAGGGATGTACTGAAATGAAATCCAGATAATTATCACAATGTAAAATTTCATCATACCATCATTAACACAAAGTACCTAAGACAGTGGAGAGAGAGTAAAATGGCAAACTCTAAAACACTCCCAAGAGGGCGCTGGATTTTTTTTTTTTTTTTAAGTTAGCAGTTGGGGCTTGGTTATTTGGCAAATGACGTCAGTGAGTCTGCGAGTGATTGTCTGGCCGTGAGATGTGGCTGACAGCAGCGTGAGTGTGCACTGCGATTAGGTGTTTTGGTGTTCTCACAGCATTCAATAAATGGCTAATAAGTGCAACTGCGGCTCTCTTTTCCCACAAGCAAGGGCAATGTAGTGTTTGCCAGTGGGATATAGCAGCATGCAGTGGCCTTCACAACATACCTCAATGCTGAACTGTTTCCTCTTGAGTTTAAAGGCCAAGTCCTTGTGGTCAGGCAGTTGACTTGTGAGACAGTTCAGGTGAGGAACCTGGCGTACGTGAAGCAAGCCTGTGAGAGATTGAACAATGATTGATGGCATCTGCATTGAATCTACAAGCAAAGACTTTAAATAAACCCAATGGAACCTCTAAAGTCAAATGCCACTGCGGTCTTACAATTTGGAATTTGATTTAACATTTAAAGTAAAATAGACCTCTAAAGTTACATAAAATGGCTGTTGAAACACCTTTGTTGAAACACCTTTGTTCTTGTTTTTTTTGTTTGTGACAAGCAGTAGAGGGATAACAATTTTGATTCCCTCCTTTCTTTTTAAAATAGTAACTCCAACTGCTACAAATACATTTCTTTTGTGTTTAACATATTCTGCCAGTCAAGATGATTCTGATTCTGAGAACCGCCTATGGAAAAAGGTCAACTAACATCCCAGAATGAAGTGTGCTCCACCTTACATGTTCCACTGTACACTCAAACTTTCATGAATACTTAAAGGAACACGTCTCCCCCTATTGATGGACAAGCATGCTTTCACTCCGTTTTTTTCGATCATCTACCTGCTGATTACAAAATGTTTGCGCTCTTTTGTCTGCATTTGATTTTGCAATCCTCTCTTTATGTATGAGCAGATATATAAATGGATAGGTTGATTCCAAAGCTCATCACGAGTAAGAAAAAATACATGCCACATGCTCTAAATAAAGTAAATAACTTTTTACAACTGTGTGCCAACACTTTCCAGCTCTTTCTTTGTTTGTGGAACACAAGCAGGTCATAAAGGGAATTCTACCTGGTGTGTGATAGAAAAGGTCGATAACCTCTAAGGTAGGAACGACTAAGTCAGAGGAAGCTGTGCTCGTCATTTTTCCGTTCCTTGACGACAAAGTTACCTTTTGACACAACTGGAAAAGTACTGTACAAGTGGGTTGGTGTAAATGAGCGTGGGAGAGAAGTAGAGGGATCAAGGGAGTAATGGAGAAAGGAACACAAACAGAGAAAGTGGGGGATGGTGAGCTCTCTCCTCTGTGCACTTGGGTGAGTTCCCCTTGCCTGATTTGCGGTGACAGGCTTCCCAGCATGCTTTGAGCAGCCCTGAACTGCTGCCGCAAACACGCGCACACTCACGCACGCACACTCGCAGTCATCTCGCACTCATACCAGATGAGTCTGCACCCATGAACACACATCAAAACAGTCGTACACGTTGATGTATTTCATAACACAAGCACAATTACTCGGCCTGATTAATCAGATAAAATTCAATGTTTTTCAATACGATATCAGGTGCCTTTTGTGAAAAAAAAAAAAAAAAGGATAAATACAAATATGCGCCGAAATGATGCGGTGCGATACATCTGTGAAATTCACGTCATTTGCCGTTTCAGAGTCAAGGGATGTTATCACTTTAAAAGGTGCAGTCCAAATAAAATATGTTGGTGGACGAAACCCAAATCTGCTATTGAATGTTTTTACTTCTTGTTTCTTCATCTGTCTCAATCGGGGCTGTCTAACTCCAGGCAAGGGAAGCGGAGAGAGGGGGGAATGAGAGAAAAAGTGCAAAGAGTGAGCGGTGGAGTTCGAGAGGCATGGCTAAAAATACCCCAGCCGCTTATTCTGACCTTTATGCGTGGAGAGTGTGATAGAGTGATAGAAAAAAGGAGATGCGCGCAGGAAAAAGAAGAGATGGTGAAAACTCAGTGCCAAAGTGATGGGAGGGTTCGGGATTGCAAACTCTGGCCCCCTCCCCTTTTCTTCACTATAGTCTCTCGGTCGTCCATTACCGACGTCCACCTCCCCGACTGGAGGCGAGAAAGACTTGCCCTCATTTATTAGCAGGGCATGTTGGCCACGGAGACATTGAGTGAGGGATGGAGAGATGGAGGCAGAGAGGAAAAGAGAGTGATGGTGAGAATATCGATTCCCCAGTGTTGGCCAGCTCTGCTCCAGAGCCTCGGGGGTATGGGACTGGGGATGGTGAGGGGGCGAGAGAGGAGAGAGAGGCTCTGCTGGCGGGAGGGTGGGGAGGCAGGGATGGAGGGGGTGAGGGTGCGAGGAGGAGGGGGTACAGCGTGGCAGCTGAATCCCCCCCCGGCCTGTCTACTGAGGAGCACGTCTGATTGAGCAGCAGCACACTAACGCGCACTGACAGCCTGGCCTGCAAGGGGGCTGCCCTGCCTCTATCCACAGCCCAGCCAGAGCCTTAATGCACTGCCTACGTGCATGTGTGTATTTGATGGAACCGAGACAAGAGATAAGAGGGAGTGTGTGTTCTTACCATGGTAATCTTTGCAGAGTGGGCTGGTCTCCCTCTCAGAGCCTTTGAATGATTCCAAGGCTATGGCATTGTCACACAGCCTGGTTATACTGCCCATTAGAGATCGGTTCTGTAGGATGGGAAGAGAAACATGGGCAGGTAATTAACAGTCTCCTGACGGACCACCAGTGTTACAATTTAATTAGGTCATCATTCCTGTGGCCAGGTCACTCCAGCCCTTGGGCCCAGGAGGTGAGGGTGATGTGGGAAGAAGGGTTTTAACAGATGAGGCCGGCGCAGGCAAATGCATGTATGCTGAGAACGCGCAGTGACACATGGAGTGATCGAAAACTCAATGAGCAAAATTCCAGAATGATTTCACTTCAGTATGGAATCCCAAAGCGGGAGAGGACAGAGGGGAAATGGAAGCAATCATTAGAAGCTTGATGAGCAGAGCTCCCCCTACTGGCTGGGTCAGGGACTTAGAGAGCCAGAGAGAGTGAAAGAATGAGTGAGAGAAACAATCTGGGGTGAATACAGTAGGTAGAGAGGAACGTGAACGACACAAAAAGGGTGGAGGGAGAGAATAACAGGAGTGGAGGAGGGGAGAGCGAGGGACATTGGGATGGAGGGAGAGAGGGAGTCCTGCATTATTAATCCCTTTGCCTCCTGAATCATTCAAATCCTTCTCTGTGTGTTGGCTGCCACAGCCTAATGCAGTTTTCATGCCTTCATGTCTTTTCCCCACTCTTTCTTCAGCCTTTTCATTTTTGTCCTACTTTTAAAGAATGCACATCCCACCAGCCAAGACTGCTAGCACTTACGGGGTATCTGAGGTCACTTGCACGCATGCAATTAAAAGCCCGTGTATGTTTGGCTATGACAAATTATTCACAGCACTAACTGTGGTCAATAATGATGGACTAAAACTTTGTCTATGCAGGCCTTGTGAGGCCACAACCAGAGGTGGGAAGAGTAGCCAAAAATTGCACTCAAGTAGAGTACTGTTACTTTAGAATAATACGACTCAAGTGAAAAGTAGTTCTCCAGACAAGTACTTGCATGAGTACTCATTGAAAAAAAACACTCAAGTACCAAATAACTTCTGATTTAGCAAATTTTAAGAGCAAACATGTAAAAGGTTTAAAATAGGTATGCACAACTTTCGACATTGCTCAACAATACCACTTTAGCTAAATAATGAATAAATCATTTTGAAAATGAACAAATTAAGGCAATCAACAATTTAGGTAATCATTACTGCACCGGGTAACAATAACATAGAAAAACAGGAACAGCTCAGCACTTGACTTGTTCTTTTTCGTCGTGTGACTGAATGTGAGGCAACGGGTGCTGCCTCTTCTGACTGCGCGTCACACGCCGATGTTTCCTCCGCTTTTCTCTGCCATGCTTCACGTAAATTAGTCACTTTGACAACGTTTACGTGCGGGGGTTAACGTTACGTGGGGACAGCGTGTGCTAATGTGACTTCCTGGCTCTGTTTGATTGATCAAATGGAGCCAAATGTCACTATCTCATGTGACAAGTCTCTCTGACAAACGAAAAGACATCACACAATCAATAATAAACACTTGTGGAAAAATAAACAAGTGAGAAAAATGTAGCTCAATATATAAGTAAAAGTTGTGTTTCTTTCAAACACAAATACCCACATAGAAGTAAAAAGTGGCCACTGTTATTTCTCTTCTTAGTGAAGGACACAGACGAGACTCCTGAGGAGTGACTGAAAAGTCCCCAATGTCATGGACGTGGTTCAAGAGAAGGTTCAAAGGGACCGGCCCGCTTCATTATTGTTGTTGCTAAAGTGGTATTGTTGGGCATTATCTGAAGGTGTATACATTTATATTTTATACTTCTATTTTATAGGCCGTCACACCAAGAAGAGAAATATAATACAGAGTAAGTGCATTTCAATCAAACTCTTTAATAAACTCATGTTTAATGTTGAAGTAACTCCAATGCACAGTTCTCCGTTGTACATGCTTTATCCTCTCACAATTAACCCAAAATTAATGTAAATGTTATCATTTACATCTTGCCTTTCTGTCAAGGATTATTTCAGTCTTGGGAAAAAGACATAACTATGATTACAGCAAAATAAATAATGAGCCTCGGTTCTAAGGCTGGGGAAACAAAACTAGCACATTGTAGCTGTCATGTGAAAAAACACTTATGTCCGTTTTTTGTTTCATTTTCTTATTTTTACGTGGGAGGTGTTTCCGCCTTACAGACATCACATTAACATAAACATTTTTTTTTTTAAAGTCTAAAATTGGACATGTGTGTTTTTGACAGGACAGCGACGATATGCAATTATCAAATGAGAATACAGACTTAATTTAACATTTTTATTTTTTAAATAATAATAATGTTAATACATTTTGTCAATTCGACTTATGACAACTAAATTATAACTGAAGCTGTTTTACCAAAACTAAGTAAATGTCATCATTAGTTCAACCCATAAGGACGGTGTTCGTGCTGGCCTTAAATGGATACTAATAATGGCTATATGGTAATAAACTTGGATTCAGCAGTCAAAACCTGACCGCTATAAAGGAACATGATATAATAAACCCCTTAATATTGTGTTCTTAATCTTATGTCACACTGATTCATATGGAAAAACAAGCTGGCACTACCAGTCAACAGCAAAAACAATTTAAGCCTTTAAGATGACGAACACATTGTTCAACACTTCTCTGAAGTTCAATTTTAATATAATTTATCTGGGTGTACCTCATGAATTGGCAAGTGAGTGTCTATGCATGGGTCAGAAAACCACTTAGTCTGACAAGCAGGTGAGGTGTATGTGGACAAATTTTAAGGGGAAAAAGTGTGTGTGTTTTCTGTAAGGATGGGTGTGGTAGCAAGCGATAGTAGAATGAAGTACCACCAGGACAAGCCTAATTAATGTTTCAGATGGACTGAGGCACCGGGCTGCTCGGAGAAGGCTTTCACTGAGTGGCTCAGCTTTCCAAACTGCTCAATAATGAATAGTGGGGGCATCGCGGTGTCGGCCAGTTAGCCCGCTGCTAGCACTCGAGACTCTTAACGTGCAGACTTAGCTGACTAAGCTAATTATAAAATCAAAGACGGTTTCATTTACCAAAATAGGAGAAACTCAAGTTGACAAACATCTACTCTAGCTGAGCTACACTTTAGTGATTACAGGAAAATTCACAAGTTGCCACTGTGGCCTGGTCAGCCAACACCTGATTGAAACCTAAATTTCCCTCCTCCTCTTCGCTCCAGGGTGGATGAGGAGGACGACATAGATTATGGGGGTTTGGGGGCCAGGCCGGATGGGGGACTGGTGGACCGCTCCCACCACAGCTGACATCTGCTAGTTAGCCAGTATACCTTTTTTGACGAAGCCAAAGCCGTAGAGCACTGAGTACATAGGCGTGGAGCCAGAGCATGTTGTGACAACACAGCTGTTCTCAAACTTAAGTGTCTCCGCTGATCTTTTTTTTTTTTTTTTTTTTGCAAGTTTGACAAGGAAAATTGACATTGATATGGTTGCTATAGAGGAGAACGGTGCAAGAGTTCAAGAATGGGCTTCAAGATACAAGATGTTAATGGCAGAAAGTCTCAATTGGCTCCTCTGGTGACTGTGCCTCTTTGGTCTACTGTCCGGGGGAGGTCTGTGCTTTGCCATATGCCTCAGCAGATGACTCCACCTTCACACTGAGAGGCCAGACTGGACACAGACTCATGTAAGCACACTCCCACAACCCCCTTCTAAAACACACATGTACACCCTGAGACACAACTACCCGCGGGGATACTTATAAGACAATAAAACACATGCACACACTTTCGATTCTAAACGCTTGATGTAATTAAAAGCAAGCAAGCAAACGTGAATTTAGAGGGCTCTGCATGGAGTGTTCCCCGGAAAACGGCCTGTTGAAGAATGATGTGAAAGGAAGAGGCCTTTTGCAGGCCTGAGTTGAGCCACACGAACACTGAACCACCGAGTCAAGGGGACGCCCCAGTACACAACATTTCAAAATGTGTGCCTTGACTGCAACCCACCCGCACACAAGCTAACAGTCCATATGATGGATATACATCAGGTGAAATTTATCATTCATGAGGAAAAAAAAAAAAATGTAAGTAAAGATGTCGTCTGATATTATCACTTGTACTGTACATAGTGGCCCCTTTTTCTGATGCCTTACCTGAATAAGATGTGAAGGCACAGTAACTACTGCAACTGACAGTGACGACCTCAACAAAGCTCGCAGCCCATAAAGGAAGGTAGTGAGGGCGTGGCTGTGTTTCGGGTTGTCCTGGCAACACAGGTCATCACCCCACAGGGGTGAGCCCAGTGAGTGAAGCCCGATACGCAGGATATTCCGTGACTTTGTCTAAAACAGGCAAAACAAAAAAAACGGAAACAACATAAATATTATTAAAACACACAAGAACATACTACACGCTGTTCCAAAAGTATTTGAACAATGACCTTTATTTCTGCTGTAGTCTGGACGTATTTGGGTTGAATATGAAAATGATGAATGAGTATGAGGCATGAGGTCAATATTTCAGCTTTTACTTTCAGGTATTTACATTTATGTAAGCAACTACTAGAACAGCAAACTTGAAAAATAAATTAAAAAAAAAGTGATTAAGAACCTCATCGAACATTTGCCGTTTTCTTTTCATAGGCTATAGCCCATGTTGTTTGTTTTACTCCTTATTTCCCTCTTTGGCCGGTCAAATGCAAGCTTTTTAGGGTTTACGTCTGGAGATTAATTTTGAGGCTTAATGCAGTTATAGAAAGCAAACAATTGTAATGGAAAATCACAAAGACTCATATTCAGGTTTGTCTATTTAAAGTGTCTGTTACAAAATTTTTGCTTGCAAAAAATGATGTGTTCTCTTACAAATAATGATTTTTCAAAGCGTTGTGCCAGATTCAGATGTAAATATCTGGAAATGATTGTCATCTTTTGATTAAATGTTGTCAGTCTACAGCAAAAATAAGAGAAATGACTATTCCAATATTTCTGCAAAGGAGTGAAGATTCTTTGCTCCAAATAAATCAAACCTGACATGGAGTGAAGAGCTCCGCCAAGGATGAATATTCAAAACTTTGTAGATGCTTAACAACTACATATGCTTGAATTGTAATTGTTAGCATTTTAAAAAATCTCCAGAATCCGAACCAATTCCAAAAAATACATTCTTTGTTGGCCCATGGTGCATCATTCCACAATAGATTTTTTTTTGTATAATCCTACTCAAGAACAATAAAGAAATGATGATGAAAGCCTCATCAAGTCAGCAGACTATCACAATAACAATACTGATTCAATTCCAAGTTCACACAGTATATATGAAGAGTAACAGATTGTCGTTTTTAATTATAGGTGCTGCGTTTTGGGTTGGATTCCCAAACTCCATATGAGTCTGGACAGTCGGCTCAGCAGTACAGACGATCGCAATACAGTGCCCAAACGTGAGTGGACACAACTGCCCAATCACAGAGGCCATCTGACACATGCACAATGGACCTGTCAGACAGGCTTCCAATATGGCCGCCACCCAGAAACCCCAGCACATTCTTGGCACCAAAGTCAGGCTCGACAGCCAAGGGGGCCTTGGTAAGGCTGCAGTGACTTCCCTTGAAACACCCCACCCCAAAACAAGGGATCAACGGTATCCCACTCCTCTGAAGACGGAGAAAAAGAGCAGTGGAATATATATCACTGAAAGTGAGAGAATGGAGGAGCCTGTCCAAAACTGTGAGAGGGTTTTAACCTTTAGTACAATTGCCTTTTATTTGGGGTTTCTTCGAGTTGTCTACTGATTATTGAGGTGAGAGCCACGAGTGATTTACGAAGCTCGGCTTAAATCTGCTCGTTTTTTCTTTTACGCTTCTCCTTACCCGTTTCAGCCCTCCTCCTCTATTATCTAGATCCTCCCAAAATTGCTTCCATCCCTCTCGCCATCACTTCCTCTCCTTAAAGTGTGACCTCAGATTCGTTAGGAGAACTATCACAGGAATCTAAGAAAAATAAACCTTATTGTTTGAATTTTTGCACAGTTGGCTCACAGTTTCCTTGCAGAGGGGCACTGGAAAATTACAACAACAATAAATACTTCCTATGTCTTACCATGAGCTTTATTTGTGTATGTGGGTACTTGTCATCATCAGATATGCCCTCTCTTTGTTACCATGCAAACTCAGGGCATCAAATGAGACTCTAATTTGATGACTTAAGCGCAACAGGGGGGATCTTTGGTAACATGAACGTTGCTATGGCAACATCAGAAAGAGAGCCCAATCTTAACTCCTATAGTTTAGCCTATAGAAACATTGGGGGAACCGTGCCAGTAAAGTCCAGCCAAGGACAGGAGGCAACTGATCATAGAAACGAAAAACAGCCTAGGACTGTAAAATTACACCATCCAGACTCACAGTCCTATTACTTCCCCCATTACATTTTTCTCAAAAGACTGCTGAAATTATGTTAAAAGAATTTACTAGCATGACCGTTGGGCAGTGACATGGGTGGAGACGGCTCCTCTTGGTCAAAAGCAGAAATAAACAAGTACGAATTCAGCAATTCAAATATATTTTTACGAGCAGGACTGGAAAGACTTTACCTTTACCAACTAAATGATTTAATGAATGCAGGCAAAATGCACACTTACAGCCCATGTCACCAACATTTACTGCATTGCTACATTCCAAATTGTTAGAAAAAAAGATAACGCCAGAAATATAATCACATGTTTTACCCGTGCAATATATCGGAATACGATGATTTTTTTTTTTTTTAATCTGATGCATTAAGTGGATTTCCAATCATCAAACACACCGAACATCAGTGTTTAGCATTAAAACGGAAAGTGGCCTTTCTTAGCTGCCTCTTACCATGGGTGCTGCCACATTGAAGCCCTCCCTGCTTATGACCTCTTCAATGGATTTCAGCAATGCAGCATAGGAACCAAGCATGGGACTGGAAAGACAGAGTGGAAAGTGGACATAGAGAGAAAAATACAGAAGAGACAGCAAAAAGCACGAAATCTGAAAGGGAAGCTGTTATTAATTGACACAATCCTGATAAAACTAGGCCAAGCCTATCAGCGTGGTGGATTAATCCGCTATGATTGCAGCATGATCCTCCTGACTGTGCTTTTCTGGAGCCACTATCAAGAGATCCAATTAATTTATTTGCTTGATTAAATTACAACAGGACTGGTTCTCTGTCAGCTCCCCCGAGGTTTTGATCGTGCCTAGACACACAGACAAGACGGACGTATGAGACGTGCTTATGCTGACATCTAATACTAAGATTGGACAGCATTTTAGTGTTTAATCAAGGGTAACATCTGCACCACTGACAAAGCACACACCACTGCGGGACCAAGGAGTCAGCTCACTATGAGCCTATTGGGAGGCCAATAGGAATGTTAACCCCATCTTTTTACACAGGACCCTTCACTTAAGAACGCCCTGCCATTTTAATGACCGGTCTGCACTGAGTCACAGTGGGCTGCAGTGTCACTTATCAATTTGACCCGCAGGCTGCGAAGAGCTGATACACATAAATCGCTCACGCATCAATAGTTCCGCATTAGGAAAAGTAATACACACTTGTGTCGATTACACTTGTGTCAAGTATATCCATGTACTCCATTTCATTTATTCAGTGCAACAATGGTGCCTCCTGACCCCGCTGGGACTAATGATAGAGCTGGTTTTGGAAAAAAGAGGGACACCTACCCTCACAGGCCTCTCTGCCCATGCCCCTGCTCTGAGGAAGGGGCTTGGGGGGGAAGGCTTGACAAGCGCTTGAGTGAAAGGTTGTCTCTACTTGGCAGCCATTGTGTAGGACGTCATTGTATGTCAGCTGCCCCTACTGAGCACCCCTCATTCAGGTAGCAATAAAGTCTAGGTGCTTAGCTACAGGGGCTAGTGCGTCGGCTAATTAGGATCATACATGGGGAAGCTTCTTTATCTCGATGTTCCTCTTTCTTTGAGGGGAAAGAAGGGGGAGACGAGGGGGGATGCTTAGTCTTAAACAACAGGATCTGTATCACCTAGAGAGCAATTTGCGCCAATTATGCCTTCAAGTGAAACGGAGCAATTTAACAGCTAGGGTAGCGACATGGGGCTGTGGACACGTGCAACGGGGAGAGGCCTGCTTAGAGTTAGTCTGGCACACGTGTGTGCGTGTAATATGTGTGTCTATGTATCCGCAGCAGCGATGGGGGCGGGGCTCTGGGCACAATGGTGCTGTGCAGGTGTAGTTTCCTGCTGTTTAAATGTCTTGATGATCAAACCCACAGAGATGCCCCAAAGACAACCGCTTCCAAATGTAATAATGAGAAGACATTATTTCTTTCTAGTCTTACAGGTAATATTTATAATAACCTCACTTTGTCTATCAACAACATTGCATGTATTTGCACTGGCTCTGCGTTTAACAGTGTTTGCTGAAATAAAGAGAGACTCTATAAAGCCTCCTCCTCATCCTCTGTGCTCCAGATTGCTGTATTTACCCAGTGAGTGAGTGTGCCTCTTCGTGTGCCCTTGTGTGCTCAGCAGCACTCTCTCAGTAAAGAGTCTACATGACCTCTGAACCCTAAGTACACTCAACACGGGCGAAATCAAACAGTCACTGAGCAAACACGACCCTTATTTGAATAGGCATACACAACTTTTCCGAGAGGCTGAACCTTTTAGGCCAATGGCAAAGCTACTTAGGCCAGATTTTTATTTATTTGTATCAGCTGCTAAAACGACAATAATCCTCAGTGAATTAGTATGCAGACTTATGATGCTTTGTTTTGTAATCAAAAGTCCCAATCAACGTGCTTCAATTTGTGTGTGTTTTTTTTTATTATTATGATCGTTACAGTCCCACAACCCCGCTCTTTACAGTATTTGTTTTGTACACCATACGGTGAGCCACATCAGACACATATTGTGGGCATGCAAGGAGAGACATGGGCTTGTTGCCATGCTCAAGGGCGCCTCGGCAGTAGTCAAGTAGCAGACTAGCATCTGTCCAAAAACTTGTTGCCATTTGCATTTGCTGTCTGCAATGGGACTTGAACCATGACCATAGTCATTGTCTGCAACTCAGCTGTACATCGCTGTCTTTTAATTAAAAAAAAAAAAAAATACAGTATATATATATATATATATATATAATATTTTATGCATAAAATGTTTTGTGTGTTTTCAAATACGTTTACAATGTGTTTAAAAAGTTGTTCAAATGTTTGGGAGGGCTAAAACTACAAAACCTTTCTTTATATATGGACTCTCAGATTTTCACCTATTGTTGGGTCTGGAATGTATCCCAAACTATAAAAGGGGCTTCACTGAGCCCAAATTCAACTCTTCTAAACCAAACGTGTTTTTTTTCTTCTTGGCTGCCTGGTTAAAGGCTTTATTCTTTTGGTCTGCTGACATACCTGGTTTGCTTATATTGTGCAAACAATGCCATGCTTGCTCACGAGTACTTTATAGTAATGTCTTTGTTGTATAAATACATTTTTTCGACAATGCTGCACATATTTTGCACGTGCTTTCAGGATGGTGTCTCATTGGTTTGCTAGTGTTCTGCGGATGATGTCGTGTTATTGTACCTATGTGTGGCTGATGACTGGCTGGGATGTTCTGGAAGGTAGAAGTGGTGGCACTTGGCTGCTTGCCGGATTTCTGGCTCCATTGTTTTGGAAACGTCATAGTAGTGGCCGAACCGAGACGAGGATGCAAGACCACTCTGGGGGGGAGTCACACGCATGTTGAGACAAAAGAACTCTATAAGACGGTTAAGCATTTTAAAAAGTGAGTAAAAAATGTAATAATACATGGTCATAGATGACCACTGTGTCCATATTCATACTTTTCCCATGCATTCAAGAACAAAAAAGTGAGAAAGCAAATAGCGGGTTGTTACTGATTATGTGGGGAAACGTGGTAAAGCACAATTTCATTGATGATTGAAAAATCTTTTTCAAAAAATATAAATGTGTCCGAAATGAAGATCGAGATACCATTTTGGCCAAAATTGTACTGTTGAAAACACACAATATGGGAAGATGCTCAAAAACAATGTGTGACTTGTTTTTTTGCAGATAAAAAGTGTCGATCATAGTTTACGCATCAGACATCGCAGACAAAAGACACAAATCCGCTGTATCATTGTAATGCACAGAGATAGGCATTCCGTCCCACGAACGGAACGGACAGATGGACGCCAATTTTGTGGACGGACGGACGATGAGAACTCTTTTAAAATGGGCCGAATAAGCAAAGATGAAAGTGGGTTTTTCCGGCTCTTTGTTTTTTCCCTTACCAGGTCAAGTACTGACTGTACCATCAAAAAGCAAGACCACTGTTCTCTTCTGCGATAGCACGAAGCCACCTTCGTGTACCTTTCCTGCAGTAGCTTTGCACAGGCATAGTCTGCCATCTAGTGGTTCAACACATGTAATACCATGGATGCATTTCACTGACTGACTGCAACATGCTCAGCCTGTCTTGTGTGTGTAATCCGGGATAACGTATGTATTGGGCATGGCGTATTTTGTTTTGTTAATTAACCTTATCCCTTTGCATGCGTAGTATGTCCTTGTGTGGAACATCTTTAGACCGTAAAAACCTCTGCCACCTCTGACGTTCACGTAAACGACCTGGAAGTGGAAGTCTTTCGTTTCCTCCTAAAATAACCTTGCATTATTTTGCAATAATTATCTAATTGCAAAATAAATAAATAAAAACTGAAAACCTATTGCGTTATAACCCAAACATTTGGCAATAAACGCAAAATATATAAAGCAACATATAAAGCAATCTTAACTATTCTTGGGATGTCTCCTGGCGGGCTACGGTGTACGAGTCCATGGAAACTTTTTTTGGGAAGGGGGCAGGGGCCTGACGGAATGTGATGACGGACGGTGTCGCGATACGATTATTTTTATGAATAAGGATGGAGGGATGAGGACAGAAGGGTACTCGGGTAGTGGACGGAGTAAAGTGCCCATCTCTGGTCGTGCACTATACACAAATTCCAAATCCAAACTGTCAACCACAACTGCCTGCTTTCAACTGTTCTGCAACAACAGATTTTTAACTGTTATGAAATGAGAAAAAGGACTAACAGAGAAAATTGTCATATTTGTTGATTTAATATGTTAAATGAAGGTGCTCCACAACACCATGGCAATGCAATTGCATTGTTTATGGGTCATTCCTCAACATTCCTGCAACAGAGAAGTTAAACAACCACTACCAACACGCTCTTAATCATTTCTTCACATAAATGTCCACTTCTGGCTGTGAAAGAAAACATGTCAGGGATGCATGGGAAGGCGGATGTTTTCCTGCAGCTCAAAGAGAGAGTTTGAGCTCCTCTCTCTCAGTGAAACCAGGGATTCCATTGTTAGAGGCACCCTTAATCTACTTCTAATCTGGATTAGGGCCCCCGGTGTGTCCTTCTCCTAGCGGGACGAGGAGGTCAGCGGGGCAGGGGGGGCTCAGGGGCTCATCTTCTTTTTGTGAACTGGGCAACCCGCTTAGCGTTCCTTCCCCGCCCTGACAGCCTCACCTTTGATCTGATGTCTTCATCGAGAGAGAGACACAGTAGGCAATGCCGGGAGAGGTGTGTGTAAGGGGAAAGTAAGCGTTGACTCTGGGGGTGAATTTGGGATGCAAATCCTCTGGTGGGGCTTACCAGTGGTTTGTAAAGACAATTTTACAGGGAAAGGGGGAGAGGTGACGAAAGGACACAGATATAAAGAAGTTTCCAGGGAGAGAGAAAGAGGGAGAGGATCCCCAGGGACACACTGTGTGCTGTTAATCCACATAGCGATATGGATTATAGACCAAAAGGGGGGAGAGAGCAGAGAAGTATAAGAGAGAGGGGGGTCACCTCTACTCAAAGCGGAAGAAAGAGTGTAGGCCTGCCGACCATAGCAGGGGGAAAGGCAGGGATTTGGGAGAAGAGAGAGGCGCAGGTCTGGGTCGTAGGGTTGAGCGAGCAGACATGTCAATGCACAGGCTGCAAAGTACCCTTGTTTCCCAGGCTAAGCAGGGGTGCAGGCGTGTGTATATGAAGGCTGGGGACCAGTGAAAAGCCTACCTATTGCCAGCTAAGTGTGAGTAATCTGCTCCAGCTCTGAAAAGAGAGGCTGAGGCCTCATTCACTCCACAAAGAAGTTCAGAATGCTGATGGATTTAGTGGTGGAGACAATTGCAAAAAAAAAAAACACAAAAAAAAAAAACCCCACTATGTCCAGAAAGAGTCTGCTGTTCTTTTCTATCCAAATTACATAGTAACATGATATACAATGTTAATCGTGCAACGAGTAAAAAACAACCCCAGAAAAACATTCATAAAACTCAAAAAAAAAATATTACAGCTGGTTACCTGTACTTTTGGGAGATTCTGATAACGCCAGGCAATTTTCATGGCATCTAAACTACCCTGAGGGTCAGAAGACAGTCTAGGCTGGTCCGCTGGTTTGTGCATGACAACATCCTCTAAAATGGGATCAGGGAGCTCCTGCACACAACGATGAAGAGTACATGGTGAAGTTAATGTTGAAATTTAGATTTATTTTTTGCACAATCACATATTTCACTATATCCATTCAGGATATGTTTAATTTAAAATTTTTAATACAGTGTAATTACCATTCTGTGCTTATATCCAAATGAAAGAAGGGTTATGTCTTTTATGTTTGTTTACAATCTCACCTCTGCAGTTATGATACATCCATCTCCTTTTTATAATGACTTGGTAATTTAAATATATTAATACAAAAATCCCAATGTTTTAAAATCGCAAAAAATATATACATTATTTTATTTGAAAAATGTACATGCAGGGTCAGAACTCAGACATTGTCCTGCCAAACTCATGATCGCCACACACTGAGCGATGCGGTGGAACTCCACGCAACATTTGCGAATTACAGTACATGCAGTACAGATATTGTGTTTTACAACAATACGTAACCATGTTTATAATCTCATATGTACCTGTGAATAAAATAGTGAAGTTTGTGGTAAAAATATATGCAAGCACCGTACGTACCATACCGGTTACATTCAAATGAAAGAGAGATGGAGCCCCGCCTTTCAATAAATTGCAATTTTTAAGTCTTAAGATCACACGTCCTCTTTCTGTAACAACCTGCATCTTCCTTGACCGCATTTTTGGATGGATTAAAAAGTCATATGGTACAACAGATGAGAAGCCTTAAGAATGCAATACAGTCTTGCACAGTGCACTGCACATCGCAAGGACTCCTTAAAATAAATCCCCCTGTGTGCGGGAAGGAGTAGCCACCTGTCATTTTTTTTAGATGGTCGGGTCCTAGTCAGATTCTGAAGCATCGCACAGTGTGCGGCAGGCCTTGATTTCTGATATTGATTGCACATTTGACAGCAATTTGAATTTAACATTGCAAATCCCATTTAACACGCTCCAGAGGCTTATATCTCAGTCAAATCTCCCCAGAGCAGGTGGTAATTTGATAGGCTTATGTAGAATCCTATTACAATTTGTTTCTTTGGTTTCATAAAAGATGTATCTGAATGAAAGTTGGGTCTTTTGATATACTAACAGCCTATATTCAAGTCATTAAATTTGTCAGGTCACACCCTCTCAATGTTCTTGTTATTCTTTTGACTTTTTAAAAAATATTCTTTATGGGTGTGAAATCTGGTACACATTTAGACAACTCAATGCAAGAAACTGCACTGATGTTACAGTTCACTGGCATTACCTTAATTTAAGAAATACAATTTCTGTAAAATTGCAACTTTTAACAGTTAGAGAACAATAATGCAGAGAAACATGAAATGCTCGTACCTTGATTTCTAAACAAATGTGAGTGTACACAAAAGAAACAAATATTGTTGTAGTAACAGACAATTATCAATTATAGTACATAATAATTAGCATTAAAATGTGATCCTAAATCAAACATGTGGGTTAACAGAAAAAAATCATAAGGAAGGAGTCGGAAAATGTGCTTGGTTAGCTAATACAATGTGAGTAGCAAGCAAATAATATATTGAGCGCGTGAATCAGGATAGTGTCCAACTTTATCACAAATTCTTCATATAATTTTTTATATCTGTGTAAAGATAATGCATGAATTTCTACCTTAGCATTGAGGACTGGCTAAGCAGTGAAAACACTAAATAATGTGATATATCCCCATTGAAAGTGCTCCTGTCTAAATAAACCTTTGATATGTAAAGAGAGGGTGAAGCTGTGACCCCTCCCACTATCAATCAGAGCGAGAGAGGCCCACCTCCCGTATTTTGTGTGGCAGTTAGCTTCTGGCACTGCAAGCCTCTTCATACAGCAATGCATCGGGAAACAGTTAAACAATGCCACAGCCGTGCCACCCGCGACCTTTGAGATACCCCCGCTGACCTGGACACATCTTGAGGACTGTGTTCCTCCTTTATTGTTTAAACTGTACACTGACATCTGATGGATTGCCTTTAAAACTGTGTGATTCAATACTATATAAATAAAGTTGTATTGTATTGTATTGTATTACATGTTAGCTCTTATTAATTTCGGGTAAACAGAGCAGTATTGTAAAAGCATTCTACATTGAAAGCAATACTGTATTATGCAGTGTAAACATATATGAGGCCATTTCAACCTTACATTTTATTTTGTTTACAAGAACTTTCCAGCCAAAACAGAAAGCGACACGCACTCCTCACATTTACCTGGAAGATGTCATTCGGGTGATCTTGAGCCGCCGCTAGGAAGAGCTCATGTTGACACACCACTCCTTCTGCCAGGAAGTATTTTAGGATCATACGAGAATAGCTATCATAACGGTCCTCCTCTGGTGAAAAGAAACAAGGGTTGGCAACATTTCAGAAGTGTGCTTGTTTAGTTTATTTCCAATGTGGGAAAAAACAAAAAACAAAATATCATATCGCATTATAGTGACACACAAAAAGTTAAAATATCTGGTACACTCAGGTACGTACCAGAAGAAAAATACTGAAAGAGAAAAATGAAGCTAATGACTACAGACCCCAAGGAAACGATTCCCAAATCTCACCTTCATGTCATATAACTTAAGCAAGGAGTCGATCATATACAGGATCTTGTCTATCTATTCTGACCATTCCTTCATATCACATCATTGAGTTCAGCTCTTCATGTCCACATCACAGTGTCTGACTATAATTGGTGTAAGGATTTGGCTAACTTAGAAACAAAGATGACACTCGATGTGGCACGGTGGCACACTGTAGGTGTTACTGCGTGATATGACAATCACTGTGTGCAGCTTTATTTTCAACTCTCGTCAAGGTTTTGACAAGGACTCAGCCGTACTCACCTCACAATATTCACTATTCACCTGACCCTTTTCGTAGGTATACGCTAGCTGGCAGGTAGGTGAAAAGTAAGCAGAAGGCAGAAAAAGCGTGGTCCTTGATAACGATCCCTGACATCTGACTCACATGAATCTCATTTGAAGGAATCTGTGTCGCAGGGGTTGCACCCTTTAGATGACCTCGCTTACGTGGTCTGTGGAGGCCACAACTTGAGAGCACTGAAAGCTGCAATGGACCCTTGTTAAATAGAAGAGTGAATATCACTATTAGGAGCTTCTCAGACTTCTACATTTCACCCCCCCAAAATTTTTAGATGCTCCGTTGAACTTCCCATTCTTTGTATGTTATGCTGTCAGAAATGCTTATTAGTCAAGCTCCAACTCCAGGTGCAACAATGAATGCACAACAAATTGATTATCAAATTAATCCATTAATTGAAAATTGATTACCGGTAATTATTTAGCACGGCTGGCACAATACACTTTGGTCCCAATTCGATACAGATCCCGATACTTGGGTTGGGATACGATACGTATTGCGATACTGATATAATCTAAAAATATATATTAAAAAAACTGAGTAGCTGAATCTTAATTAATTTATGTTTGTGGATTTTCTGCACTGTCAATTTGAAATAACGTCCTGTTTCTGAATATAGGGATGACTTTTTTACCACATTCATAGATTAATGGATGAATGAATAGACAATGAACATTCAATGTAAAATGTATATACTAATAAAACTAAGCAGTTTAAAAAGAAAACAACAACTAACAAACCTGCTCTAAAAACAAATGAAAACTAACTGCAGTTAAACAACAAAAGTCAAAACAAAATCAAAAAAACTAACTATAATGAAAAAAACTAAATAAAACTATTTGAACCCTGCGCAGGATGATCTAGCCTTGGAAATGTCCTTGCTTTGTCACGTTTTCATTTTCAGGCTTCAAATAGAATTTCCAAAGAGTGCAGGCCATCAATTCGGATACACCAATTGAGTATCGCTACCATAGGTATTGAAAGTCATAAAATAACTTAAGACTGCGATGTCATTTGGAGTCAGAGCATTGAGTGACAGAGCTCTACCAAATGAGTCCCAAAGGTACACTTGCTTATTAAACACAAAATGGCCACCAGGCCATACCAAACCTAAAACCGTAAAAAAAAAAAAAAAAAAAAAAAAAAGCATCATCACTGTGACACCCCCCAAGCAGCTCACATAACTCTGCCCAGCATGCCACAGCTGCTTCCTGTCACAATCAGCATTTTGTAAGGATTTCATAGGGTTCTCCAAACAATGACAACTAGTGGGCAGGGGGGCAACGGCGGCAGTGACAGTTAAAGGTAACGGGCACACAGCCGACAGCTTAGGAATGACATCCTGACGTGTCATCCTCCAGCATCCGGGGAATTCCGCCTCCCACGCTCCCAGTTTATGTCCTCACCTACGGACTAAGGATGGCCCAGGAAATTCCATGGCTCTTCAATTTGTTGTCGGTGGGGCTCCCTGTTCTCTTATTGATGGCTTTCTAGGTCAGCAGGCCTTTGTGGCTTTCAGCAGGCCCCACAAAGACTCCCAGATGGGCCCTCTCAAGATGGGGCCTATTGTGGCTGTGTTTCTATGGGAGCCTTACAAATGGAACCTCCAGGAGTCATTAGGCTGTAGAGGCGGGGGGGGGGGGGTGCTTAAGGGTGGGGCTAGTGGTTTGGGGTATTTGAGCATCAGTGGGGTGGGGGGCAAAGTCATATTTTCAAGGTAGATCAGTCACTCTGGAGAGTCATGGGATGATTTTTGACTTCCACCCTTTGCTTAGGGTGACAAAGGTTTGGTTAAGTGGAGAAGGCACTCAAGCTTATTTTCTTTCAACCAGGGGGAGAGCAAGACTGTTGAATCATATTAACTGAAACAGCACTAGGAGGAGACAAAATATCTAGGTCATTGTATTTCCTCCCTTACAAGACTTCAGTCAACATACTATTACAATACAATATAGATGTATACAGTATAGTATGAGCATGGAGTATACGTTGTTCTTGTTTTTTTTTTTTTTACCATATATTGTCCTAAATGAATCCACACGTTTGGCCAACAATACTGTGAACATAAATGTACTATATATGGGTGGTTCTCAGAAAGTATGGTCAGGAGTGAGACATGAGAGCCCAAAAATGAACTTGTTCAAAACCAGGTAAAACTGATATACGCTTTAAAGGGAAGTCAACACAAACATATTTTTTTCCAGAATATGTTCTATGCAGGCCCACTAGTTGAAATGTGGCATTCTGATCAATATTGTGTTTGTGGAATCTAAGTTAAGCAGCAAAATGCACCCACTTTTAGCCATCTCAGGGGGTGGCCATTTTGTCACTTCTGTCGACTGAAGTTGACATTGAAGTTGCTCGGGTCTCAGATCACGACCAATAACACCTGCTTTCTGAAGCTGAACCATGATTGGTCGTTATCTGAGCCCTGAGCAACTTCGATGTCATCTTCAGTCGACAGAGGTGACAAAACGGCCACCGCAATAGCTAGCTAAAAACGGGTGGATTTCTCATATTCCACCAACGCAATATTAATCAGAATTCCGTGTTTAGACTTGTGGGCCGGCATAGAACATATTCTGTAAAAAATATGTATGGGTGGACTTCCACTTTAAAGTTGTTCAGGTGGAAGTATACAGTACATTATAGTACTAGTAAATTGTCGGCGGAACCTTGTGGACACAGAAGGTAACGCGTGACGTAATTTTTTCTGTTGGCTTATTGTCACATTTTGGACAGTTTCGAACTCAATTAAACTGTATTGTGTCTTATTGAGATTCTGTCAGTTTATTGTTTTTGAAACTGACTTTTAAGCCTATAATGGGCTTTTAATTACATGGGTATGTTGGCATGTCACGAAGAGGAAGTGGCTGCGACAGCTATTTTTCACCACTCAAAATAAATTCACAAACAAACGACAGCACAAATCTCGGTAAGATTCTTTATTTTATCTTTATAGTATGTTTGCAGTATGTAAGCAGTGAAATCTGGTGACTAATTGTAAAGGGGAAAAAAATATTGACTCTTGAATTGGGTCTGTGTTTGAACATTCCGCTGGACCATATTTGCGGAGAACCACCTATATCTGCTTTATTACAAGAAGTGCTGAGGATCTTGTCAAGTTACACCTTGGTATAAGCGTTTGCTTTTGGGAGAATTTTGACATTGACACATTTAATGTAGGATTGCATTGGACTAATATGAAAATAGAGAAAAATGGGTTTAATCACAAAACATTACATCGTTTTTGTAATATCCAATCTTGCAAAAAAAAGACGTGTTTTATTATTATTATTATTATTATCATCATTATCATTATTATCATTATTATTATTATGTAATGGCATTTCACAGTTGCCATGTAAAATATTGATGCAGCCATTGTTCAACAGCCTGTCAAACGCCAATGGGCTGTAGCATAATTCAAAGGTGTCGGTCGTCATGAAGGAATATGATTGTCATGTTTTTGTTTTAAAAGAGAAAATGATGTCAATGTAAAAGTAAGTACTTTTTAAATTTTAATTTAATTTTAAAACGAGGCTTAGGGTAGGCTCCCAAATAATTGTGTGTTGACCATTGCTGCAGTGTCCTCTTGTGGAACAATCAAGATCTGGAGCTGAGCTGAACAAACAGTCACCAACACAAGACACACTTAAAGCTTTATTGTCCCAGACGATTCTACCTTCAAATATTTCTACAAATATTATCAAAGCTTGCCAAAAATGATTTCAAATATGTGTAAAGCGCATATGAATGACCATCCTGCTTGCAAACAAATTCTCAACTAATACTGATGTGGTAAAAGCACACAGAAGTGCTTTGTTCCTTGTCTTACAAAAAGCGTAAGAGATGCGAGATCCTCAGACAGCAGCCATACTGCAAAGCCCTCAACACAACCCCCCAGATGACAAATCTGGACAGACAGCTCAAGACACTCCAAAGGCAGACAAGAGCGGTCTGATAATTTTATGTCTGACTCTCACAAACAGGCCATCAGGGCTCAAGGGGCGGACCGTAGGAGACGACCGCCTGAAACAAACATAAACAAACACACACACCAAACTCGTTCTTACCCACAAAGACACTTCACAATACACTAAACAAAACAGATGCACACACGCAGCTCTTTCAGAGACAAACAGAACACACACACACACACACACCCACCCACCCACGCACGCACACCCACACACACACACACACACATTTCACCTTTACTGTGTCTCTCATTACCAGATGAAACCAACCGTGCGTTGATTCACAAAATGGAAGGGAAGAACGCATTAGTGTGTAATCATCGACTCCTGCATCGATTGGGGGGATGAATTAAAGGGCAAAGCAATATCATCAGTTTGGTATAGGTCTTGGATACACACATTTGCAGTTTCAAGTGAAAACAAAAATAAGGTAACCACAGCCTTGTCTTTGTTTAATGATATGAATGATCGTGAATGAATGATGATGAATGGTCCATAGGAAGACATCTTAGTCTCAAAAACACATGTGCTTTGTTTCTAAAAAGCACATCTGCCAGGGGAGCACATTTATTAACGGTTACGGCGGACGAGTGCACACCTGGAATTCAAGTGAAAAAGCTTTAGGTCATTCCACCTACCGGTACTTCCTGTTCCACTGAGAAAGATGACAGTTAATTCTGTTGAGGTGAAAAAGCCTGTGGTGGACCTTTACAGAAATAATGTGAATTTCTGTTGGTTGCTTCTAAATACTTGTCAAGAAGAGAGCAAGGTGACACCAGCGCCCTTCTCTCATGTGTATAATAGGGATATAACGAAAACCGATTTGAATCGGAAAATCGCTTTTGATTTAAAACATATGAGGGCATCGAATTGAACCCAATCAAATTGTTGCACTTAAATATGTACCATCCTTGAATCGTATCGCACCTCGATGTATCGAGATATGGTGCATCCGGAAAGCATTCACAGAGCTTCACTTTCTCCACGTTGTGTTGTTACAGCCTCATTCCAAAATGGAATAAATTCATTATTTTCCCTCAAAATTCTACAAAAAAACCCTCATAATGACATGAATGACAGGATTGTTTGGAAGCTCAAATCTGGGGAAGCATAAAGAAATATTTCTGCTGCTTTGTAGGTTCCAATGAGCACAGAGGCATGGCCGGAAGTGGATTTTAGTCCGGCCCACTAATCGGCCCTCATGCGTGTGACATGCTCGCGAGGCGGCCAAATTTCATCTCAGCCTACTCGGTGAAAGGCTTATTTTTAGGCTTCTTTCAAAACAAATTGTGTACAGGAGGAAAATCAAGGTGCGCGCAGCACTCAAGTATGACACTGGCACATCATGCACTTCCCTACTTCCGGAAATACGCTGTAGCAAACCTGCTGTGTAGTGGTTTGCTGGCATGCTTTTATTTTGAAGGCAGCGAAGTGTGAAGGAGAGGAGTGTGGAAAATAGGTAACTTGTTGTTGCAGACTTGTCTGTTGGACCCAAATAATTATACAATACTACAAAACCAACCCCATGGATCGCAATGGAAGTACACGCAGCTGCGTTGTTGTGTCTTTCACAACTTAATAACTTGGAGAAGTCTCGGGTTTGAATTGTAAGTTAGCCAGCTAATTGTCGTTAAATAAACCTCTTCCGTTAGCATCTCTGCCCAAAGATATTGAATCATCTTTTATTGGAGAATCCTCCAGGAGTGATTAAATAATTTAAGGCTGAACAATTATTTGTATTTGCAGCGATATCAAAATACTATTAAACATTTTCCTCTATAACATTTGTGATTACAAAGTTGTCACTCTATGCACGTGACAAAGAGTAGAGCATCAATTGAAATCACACTGCTTGAACGCAATGATCAGTTGAGAAGTTAATAGGATTGACATATGACAAAGGTCTCACCTATGAGAAGCAAGGTTCCAACTGCTAGACCACCACCTGTTCAAAAAAAAAAAGTTAGATGCAATGCAACACATAATAAAAGGCACGTTAATACATTTACATGATATTTCTTCGTCTCTCATGCATTACAAAACTGGACACGTGTATTAAAAGAGATGGGACATTATGATTTTCTTGGAATGTTTTAGATCATTTCAAAATGTGAAGACTGGCAAAGATTTTTAGAAATAAAGTGTTCCATATTGTTAACTGTTTACTAATCATTGTGTGAAATAACATGATCAGTGTCTTCACCTAAATTAATATTATTAGTAATAACAAATAAGATCATTATTAAATACAATCTGAGTAAACGTATGTATATGTATTTCAGAAGTGTGTATCAAAGTGGTAGCCCTTCACATTAAATCAGTACTCCAGAAGTAGCTATTGGTTTCAAAAAGGTTGTTGTCCCCTGAACTACTACATTAGCAACCAAATTATTTAGATGACACTGGTGTGCAAAATTATGTTTACAATTTTTTATTATTTAAAAAACATATATATATATATATATATATATATATATGACACAATTATATTAAAATACAAATTATCATTAAGTACAGTTTCTTATGTGTTTAAATAGCTGTCCTTTAACATTTACACTTTCATCTAGTGGAGTTACTGCACTGAAGATCATTGTGTGTGAGTGGGGTCTTTAATATCCATTTTTTGGTATGCTTCCCATGAATGTTCACATGCCATCAACAGGGTAACAATTGTGGTTCAATTTAAGAAAAGGTAACAGGTTGTATTTTGGTATTGAATTTAATTAGGTAACACATTAATCAAAAGTAAATATTTTTATGTTAAACACATGCATTTATATACATGCAAGTCACCATACACACATACAATGCTATCATTGTCCCTGTCGTGGTGTCGAAAAACACGAACGGAAGGTTTTACCTATCAAAACCAACTTAAAGGCAAGAGAATGACTAACAGAACCCTAAAGCTACACGTGCAAGCACTGTTTGCCGTTTTGCTCAAGTGCAAGCTCAAATGACATCTCAGCAGACTGACCGAGCAGATAGTCGAGCGACGTGACACCGGTCGACACCAGAAGCTGTCCGTTTTGCACCGAGAGTCTTGTACCAGGTATGCTTAATAACTTATTCCTCGTTTTTTTCTGAAAACTCGTAGTATTTAACGTTGTACGTTCGACAGAGGGTTTCCACGCATCCCTGACGGAGGCTGCCATACTGCTCTGAAGCGCGATGACAGCTTCCGCGGTTGGGAGCGCGCTGTCCAATCACAGGAGACATTGGTGTTCGCAACAAATGAGCGTAGCTCTTGTTGCGATGTGACGGCTGAAGCGCCATGAAAACAAACGCAGGGTCCGAGCACTGAAGTGTTCCGTTTAATCGGGTGAGGTAAGCTAGATACAGTCAATGGTGAACTTTCTTTTCCCCTTCTGGTTTAGTTGCAGCCAACACCGATGAAAGTCTTAATGAATTATCCTGTCGTATCGCTATGCCCATGTATGACCTTGTCGGCTCTGTATGTCTTCTGACTATTGCAGCGCTCGACAGATCCAGAACAAACATTGGATTCGTAGAACTGTTTCCAGCTGAGGTGAGGATTTGGAGTAAGTGTTAACTGTCAACTATCATACGTATATGTACTGCAATGATAATATACGCAACAATCTTGCGTCTGTGGATGTTATGCACCGTTACGGTTTGCATTTAATGAGTACATTTATGTGTCTGAAATCAAATGAAAAACATTAAATATAACATAAGCAGCTACTTACGTACATCTGTACAATCTAATATGATCTCAAACACAAGCTGTATCAAAAAGGAAATCTTAATGCTCTTGTGTGACAGAGTAAGCATGGCGTTATCAACTGTATTTCAACCTAAATATTTGTATTACCTTATATGGTTATAAAGGGCCCGTGCGTGATGACGTACATCACGACGTCTACATCCACCATATTGGAAGCTACGGTGAATAAGCATACGGTTAAGGCTGTGTATTTGTTGAGTCAGAAACATGTTAAAATGCAAAAAAATGGCAGGCTTTACAATGATAAATTAGACTGTGGAGCTAGAGACAGATATCTTGCATAAATAGACATAATAAATAGTTTAGATCCCTACAGAGTTCCCAATACTACATGGAGCTACGACCCGGAACTACTGCCTCCATTGTGTACGCTGGATGGTGTGCGCATTCTTTCGCCCAAGATGCAAGATTGTTTAGAGTGAAATGTTTTCGTCTTACAGCCGACAACCAAGCCATCCAACGTAGTTTTGACCTGTCCGAAATAAGGCTTCCCACGGTCTTCCGCAAAGCAGGAAACCTATAAAAACTCAGTCCGCTGTTAAATTTTGTACCTTTGCGATTGTGGGTGGTATTGCGGTATGCCCTAACACAGCAACGGTTCACCATGTTTAGATTTTTTCGGCCGTCTAAATCAAGAGAGAAACACAGCGAGTGTGTTTTGCGTATAGCAACAGTAGTCATGGTGCCTCCAGACTGCCTCCAACGTGGTGGCTACCCCGGTAGTAATGTCATCGATGACGCGCCATGCACGGGCCCTATTGGAAGGTCAAAATAATGTGTAATGTCTCCTGGTACAACACTATACTAACTACAACATCGAAACTATGTAAGAGAGTTTCTCTTCACTAAAATAAGAAGACACGGTCTGACAAAAAAAAGAAACCTTAAACCTACATCAAATATACTGTTTAAGGGTTATGGTTAGCCATGGTATATATTTTCCAGCTGTTGTTAATGATGAATAAATCTGACAGAATTCAGGCTTATGCATCAAATGAGTATCTATGAGGTTGGTTATCAATTTTGGATTGTTTGGCTTGGAGCAGATCAATGCTCAATTAAGTACCACTGTTAATTTGTTTGTAAAGGATTGTCTATTGGTTGAGCTTTTACATTGGAGCCTATTAGGTGCCTCTTGTGTACCGAATAATGTGCCATGTTAAAGTGCACTTTTAATTTGTAACTCAATATGTAAAATGTTAATTGGAGATAGAGAAGTGCATGCACATATGTAAAGTGGAAGTCATGTCCATTTTTTTCTTTACAATATCAAGTCAAGTCAAAAGTTAAGTCAAATGTATTTATATAGCCCTTAATCACAGGGCAGTCTCAAAGGGCTTCACATGCCCATAGCGTTTTTATCCATCTCAAGGGGGCTGCCATTTCTACACTGATACTGAAAATGACATAACAGTTGCTCAGGTAATGACCAATCACGGGTCATCTTGCGAACGTCACATGACCAAACTCAGAAAACAGAGCTGTGATTAGTGATCAAAATGCCATGTTTAGATAAGTGGTGGAGCACAGAACATATTATATTGTCTAGAAAAAGTTTGACTTGACTTCCCTTTAGAACATGGAATGTCATGTAAGCCCATGCGTATCATTGGTGTGGGTGATAAGGTGGTTTTGCTGGTTTAATGACCACTTTTAACACTGATTAAGCGACAAGTGATGAGTGTAATCCTTAAGACAGCTGGAGAATAGCTTTGTGTGTCAAATAGCGGCCAGAGGCAGCCCAAGATCTCGGGATACTGTAAGGCTCCAGAGGAAACCATTGCCCAACTGCTCACTTTACAAACGCTCTCAGCAAAGGCAGCCCCACTGTTTTGACAGCGACACTGAGATTTATTTGTCCTGACAGAGGACCAAGGGAATATATCATGACTGACGACACTAGCCCCATTTGAGACGAATAAGATGCTCTGACTGACCTGCTTCTCAGCAGGAGGAAGTCCCGCTTGCAATTCAACATGCAGGAATATGAATTTAAAGCTGTAGGATTCCCTCAAGCATCAATCAGTTTGAGAAAGACCAAATGTTGTAATGTACAAAAGGGTCCAGTGAGACGGTGGGTGGTCAGAGCCAAAGCTCTCAGTACAATGTTGACTAATATTTTCAAAATAAGAAACTAAAAAAGGTGGACACTGGAGTAGGGATGGGCGATATGGAAAACTGATGCTTGACATTGTTGAATAACATTGGATGGAGTCAGACACATCTCTTTCTAGATTTATGGGGTTTTAAGATTGTGATCATGTTTTGACAAATGTGCTAGATTCAAATAGTTGAATTCATGTTGCCCAGAATTTATTGGTTTTGATTGTATGACTAACTTTGCGGCTGCAGGTATTACCCAGAACAATCTTGGAAAAATGATTTGTAATCATAATGAGAGTTTCCTTGTTAAATTAAAAAAAAATCCTTGCAAAGAAAGATTTTGGCAATACTGTCTGTCTTGGTCTGCTGTAGCTGCATTAACATCACTCGCACAAGTATTTTTCAAACTGTTAATGTAAAAGGGGGAATTCTATCGATTTGAAGTGGCCTGTGATCCAAGACAATGTAGCAGAGATCATACAGTAGGTCACATCAGGAGGGTGACTCTTGGTTTTGACATCTCACGACATATAACAAAACCAGCATCATGTAATGTTTTACTTAATAGAATAATTATTCTACATGAAACCTACCGATAACACATTGCCCGTGACATATTGTTCTCATTATACCGTTTTTTTATTGGCCTACATCACACCCCCCCCCCCCCCCCCCCCACATACACATTTTCTGTGACATCCGTAACCTAATTTTTCTCTTGAATCCTATTCCAACCACTGTGGGTGTGGTGGTGAAAGGATTGTAGTTTAATTGTGCAAAAATAATAACATTTTTCCATGTGTCATTGGTACATGTGTGTGTTTGTTTTTTTGTAAGGGTTATCCAGGGGCTGTATCTGATTGTACTATATAATGGTAGTAGTCATAACATGTCAGACCTTTCCTGGTTCTACTGTTTTGGTTTCTTCACTCTATCTTTGCCATTTGCCAAAGGTTTTTGTGTTTGAGGAATGCAAGATTGTCATCAACATGCACTATATTTGTGTTGGTAACCATGGAAGGAAACTAATATTCCGAGCACAAAAGAACAGCACTATGTACATGATGGCAGCTTCTAATTTAGTTTTAAGAGTTTACTCTTAATATCTTCTGAATAGCTTCAACTTTATATAGATATTTAATTAACTGCGGAAACCACATTTATTTAGTTAAATTTGGGCAAAAAAGAAAAGGAAATCCTCTTTGGAAAACCCAAGGTTTGTGTTGTGGTTGCGTTATCTGTCATTCGCTAGTGTTAAAATATAGTAGTCTTTGTCAGGAGCAGGTCAAAGCAAAACACAGACGCCTTTGTCACTGAGATCCAACACTAGATAAGATCTATCCGCTCTCTCAGCACTAGGCCACCACCACATATATGCTCGCGGTCAATACAATAAGGCTTAGCCGCTACTTTTTCCATTCAGTGTAATTGGCTGGGGACTCTGTCAAACCACACTTCCTTTCAGTTCATAGCAGTTGTATTCATATCACTTGGCTATTATTTGCTCTGGCTTGACCCATTGATTGTGGGTTTAAACCCTCAGCTCCTCAAATAGTAGCCTCGCTCAGCTGTTTCACGGCTGTGTTGCTGCTAGCAACAATGAAAAGAGCAATATGTAGATCAGTGGTTTCAATTAAGGCTTGAATACAAGGCATACCTAGAAAAAGATGGGGGTTAGACATACAACTCTGCGACTGTGACTTTCGCATCTGTCACTCTCCATCCAGCCAGGTGTCTGTATCTAAATCAGCAGGATTAACTCCGATTGAACTGATAGTCGAAACAGACCCCCCTTCATTGCCAAACCACCTCCCTTTTATTGTTCACATTAAGATCAAATTAAGCTTTGCGCAACAGGACTAAATCCCCGCCCTCTTCTGCCTTCTGCTGCCCAGAGGAAGACATCAGAGGTGCGATTGGTTGCCTCTGATGCTGCCTGCTCCTCCAGACTCCCTTCCATCTGGGATCCTCGGGGAGAAGAATATCTGACAAGGGGCTTGTAAGCCTCTTAGCCCCCCTGTTGCCTGGCTCTCTCTCAGCCCATGTTTTCCTAATTTAGTTGTGTAAGGAGTCCAGTGCTAGGCCCTTGTGTGCTGTTTGGATTGAGATTGTCTTTGTGGCTCTAATAGACTGGCCATGTATATCAATTAACACTACTCAGCCAATGGCAGTTTCCAGTCCCTGGAGAGCAGTAGCTGTAATTCCTATTGGAATATTTCCTCATGGCCCCAATATTGTCTAAATTAAATAATCATTTTGATTTAAAATTTTGTATGGAGTGGCGTTAGGGTCACCCTGAAAAGAAAATAAGCAATCATTCAAGAATGAAGTCATGGAAATACAATAATATATTTGTAAATACTGGAATAAAGTTGAAATATTACTTGGGAGATGAACAATTTCCAAAGTATGGATTAAAAACATCATAATTGTATTAGCATAAAGTCACAATAATATGAGCATGAACATATTCCTGTGTCATGATGAGGATTATGAAGGATTTTATCAAGTTAAATTTAGTACGTTTCTTAAATATTAAATCAAGGTAATCAATATGAGCAGTTTAATGTGATTGTGCAAACATTTGCAATATGTCCCTGAAGAAGAAATCTTTAGTTGGGGTGGTTTGCTCATTTACCCAGCATTAAAAAAAATAAATGAGATATGGCACATCTCTTGAAATTGACATTATTGGTGTGATTTCTCAGCCTTGGGAGCTATCCCATTTTCTGAGACAAAGGGAACAATTAGACATGTCAGTGTGTATCACTTCCACTTCATTGTTACTTAAAGTATGTCACAGTGACGTTCAAAATGTCAACCCAGGTGACACGTAAACCTGACTTTTCTTCACTTACTTTAGACAGCTGGGTTGGACGGACGCAGTGTAATCAGCATTCATACATTTGCATTTTATTCACATATGTGTCATTTGTCTTCTTTGAGTTACTTGTGTTTCTTCGCTAAGAGGATCACCGAGTTAAACGCACAATGAGGTGTGGTCATTGGCTGCTATTCAGCTATTCATTTGGGGTCCCCCTCTTTTCTGCACTGTATCACTGTGCCATCACTGTGGGAGGCTAGTGGCCACAGATGGTTCTGCACAGAGGGCTGCGCTGACTTTCTTTGTTTTCCCATGAACGTGTTTAGCGTGTAATCCTGGATTAGTAGACAGACTTTGTGTTAATTTACAGCTGTAAATCAGTATTCGATTAATGTCGGTGCTGACACATATGTGCTGGGTATTAAGGGGCAAGACAGTGTGGCTTTGCTGACTCTGGGGAATCAGAGGTAATAGAGATCCAGTCACGTCTCTGTGCATGTCCACCTCGTGCTGCATCCCAAAGGAGTCACTGCAGCTCATATATACACATTATATGAGCCACGTAGGTAATGCTATTGTGTGTGCACATTCACACCACATGCGTGTACGCACGGCACACACTATCAATGACAGAGGGTGTCTCAGAAAACCAGGCGGCTGCGTATGGCCTCTCTTGATATCAACCACTGGCCGTGTGATCTTGTTATGCAAAGTCCCTTAATCCCCACCTTTGCTGAATGCACACTGGAATGGAGGAGGAGTGGTGGTAGTTGGGGGGGGAGACACACACTGATATGAAGGCAGCTGTACAGGAGGCCGTCCACTGTAGCAAAAATGTTTGATCCTCATCCTAGCAGAAGAAAGAGCTCATGTGAGATCATGTCTGAGTGGGCGAGTGCCATGAGGCGGCGAGTTGACTAAAATGGAGGAAAATTATTGCTTTATTGCCGACTTGTGATTGACATTAACGTTGGAGTTTCTCTCATACAGAGGAATTCTAAAGAGCGGTGTTATCCAGTCAAGAACCTAAACTTCCTCAGGCACGAACAATAGCAAAACCATTCTGTCAGAAACTGGATGACAGACACGTGTAGCATTTTCTTTTGAGTATTGAATCTTACTTTTCTGAGAGTCTTATGGATGATGTGGGTTTTTAAAATTCAAGAAGAACTTTGTACCAAACTCCGGTTGTACACCGGTTGTACAGGTGAGATTATTTTAGATGATTATTTTTATGGACTTGTTTAGTTGGCCTATGCCCTGGGCGGCTGTGGCTCTTAAGGGTCGCTCCAATGACCGAAGGGTTGGTGCTTGAAACTCTGTCTGTTGTCGAAATAGCCTTGGGCAAGATACTAAACGCTAATCTGCCCTCAGTGCCTTGCATGACAGCAACCACCCATGGGTATATGAATGTGTACTTTGTACATTAATGGGAGAATGTGAGCTTCTGTAAAGCACTTTGAGCACGGTGATCGTGTAGACAAAGTGCAATGTAAGTGCACTCCATTTGCCATTTAAACTCCCGTGAAGGAGTAATCTTAATTCTGTTATTCATAATTCGGACGCAGGCTCTGGTGTCCAAACCGTAGGACCCAGAGGAGTCGATCCACTCTTCTACCACAGGTTGTTCTCCTCCTGAACTCTAGGAACTATGACCTCTGATGTATTACCTCATGTTTTTACAGCCTTATTAATTTTGTTATTTATATTGTAAACGTGTCAGTAATTGTGCCGCTCTCTGCTACTTTATTGGGAATTCAGAATTTGTCATCTCTATGAGATGGTTTTGACAATTCTACGCTTCCAATTTTGTGGAAACAGTTTAGAAAATCTCTTGTCTGTTCAAGCATGGCCTTGCCACATGCACCAAGGCACACTGCAGGTTTGGTGTGGAACAATTTGATGGGCCTTATTTCAACTCCTTTGGGATGAAATGGATCTCCAAAATGGAAACTGGGGGCCAGCACTTTTAATCCATAATCAAATATCTCTGACCTCAAAATCTTCATAATGAATGGACAAAAAAATCCAACGGACCAAAATCTTGTTGAACGTCTTCATAGTGACAGGGGGAGAACAACTTTATATTCCAGGCCAGGTGTACCGTGTAGGTGACCTAATGTTTTTTGTGTGTATTTTGCCTTTTCACTGATTAGCTACATCTTTTGCTAGGATGATAAGACATTCCAGGCAGGAGTGCAGTCAAGGTACATGCAGAGTTTTTGGGGGCTGGATCAGGAAGGCCAGCAAACGGGCCACAGATATTGTCACAGATATAGGCTGCAGGCTTAAAAGGTGGAATTAAATTGGCACGAATGAGGCAGCATTGTGTGTATGTTTTTGTGTGTGTGTTCGAATATTTGAGTGGGGGTAATGGGATTATGGGTAACACCTTTGGCAGGGCTGGGAGAGCCACCTGACGCTCGGTCTGTTGGGGGCCTGGGGAGAATGTGGGGTGGCGGAGGCTGGGCAAAGGAGAAATTGGGGGTCTAATCCGTGTCCATCTTTGGGAAGTCATTCCCTGAGCTCTGAGGATTTGGGCCTTTGCTTTCCGCTCTGCTTGCTTTGGTTAATAATACCCTGGGAGGGGACGGAGACATAGGGGAATGAGACAGAAGGAGCCTGGGTGATGGCGAAAAAAAAAGATTTCTTTACCCTGCGGTGCACTGGTAGGACAGCGGCCTGCGCTGAAATTGTTTGAAGAGTAGACAAAGCTTAAAGCCAAGCTGTGGCCATTCTTCACATCTCTTTTTTTTATCTGTTGGTAGCGGTGGAGTGTATATGCACTGTGCATGACTTGTGTACAAATGGTCTTTGCCCTCTGTCCACGCAGCGGTTTGAATAAGTCAATACGCTAAGTGTGACTGGGGTGTTTGCTCAGAAGCCACATATATCTTGTGTGTGTTCATGTCAGTGTTTTTCAGGACTCGCCGGTGACTCCTTGTGTTGTCTTGTGTTTCTATGGCCCTGAGAGAAGCTGATAACTGCTCGAAACATTGCTAATGCTAGTGATGGTGTGCCTGTTACAGTGCAGATGTGCCTTGTGTGCAAGTGTCAGAGCTTCTGTGTTTTCTCCATCACCTGAGCTCAAGGTGTTGATTGGTCTGTCATACACTGGGTCAAGGTTCGGGGCAGTTTTGTGGTGGGAACTGGCTTCTGAGAATGAAACACCAGGGAACGTGCCATCTTAGCCAACTGTGACAACCTTGTCTACACCCTTAAGAAATTAAGCCCCAAATGGCTTCTGGCTTCAGAAAGTCGACATAAGCCTGATGGAAATGCTATACTGACTTTCAGGTTTGCAGTCTTTTCTTGAAAATGGTTTTGGTTACGTAATTTACAAAATAACATAGTTTTGAAAGTTAAAATGTGTACATATTTGATTCTGACACACTCAGATCATGTTTTGTAAAAATTGAGAACATGTTACGTGTTAAGGCTTTCTTTAGTCCATCACCACCAAAAAACCAAAAGTGGACCACAGGGCTATTTTAATCGTCCACCATTTAAGTGTACAGTTAGTTCACTATTGCTGTAGTCCACTGAATTAGATTAATTGCTTATGTGCGTTCAGCGTCGTGTGTTAAAAAATTCAAAGGAGAACCTTTTCCGTCTACTTGGTTGTTGCCATGTATATTTGACCTTTCCTCACCTATAGGTTATTGTGACCTATGATGGCTAATAAATTGCATACATAAAATGTCTTTGCGTTTTGCTCTATAGGTGGAGATGATCCGCCGTGTACTCGGGAAGACCTTGGGGTTTGTAGGCTACACCATCCAGTATGGCTGCATTGCACATTGCGCTTTTGAGTACATCGGAGAGATTGTAGTGGTTTGTATAGTTTAGATTACATTTTCCTCCAATTACGTTCAGTCGTGTGTGCAGGCATGCTAACATTTGTTGTTTTGCAGTGCTCCGGCCCATCAATGGAGCCTACCATCGTCAACAAAGACGTTGTTTTCTCGGAGCGAATGACTCGACATCTTTGCAAAATACAAAAGTGGGTAGCATTCATATACTATACATGTTCCTTTTGAGATAAGTAGGTGATATTTGTGCTGACTAGCTGTATCAAGAACTTGATAAAAGAGAGAAATTGATTAAATATACCAATGTCATATTTTGCCTCCATCCATTATCTTCCCCCACATCACTGCATACGCTGCACCAATGCACCTGTCCATCTCCCATTCCATTCTTAGCTTACTTCACTCGAGTGTCCAAGACAAACTCCAACGTCCAATGACACAACCACAAAGTCGATCATTAATCACGCTCTTCTAGGTCTCACTGTCATTTCCCATGTGAGCATTGAAGTCTCCCAGCAGAATGATGGAGTCCCCAGTAGGAGCGTTCTCAAGCACCTCCTCCAAAGACTCCAAAACTAGATACTCTGAACTACTGTTTGCTGTAAAGACACAATAGTCAGAACCCGTCCCCCAACCTGAAGGTACAGGGAGGCTACCCACTCATCCACTTTGGTGAACCCCAATGTAAAGGCGTCGAGCCAGGGGGCAATAAGTATTCCCACACCTGCTCGGCGTCTCTCACCATCGGCATCTCCAGAGTGGAAGAAAGTCCAACTCCTCTCAAGAGGGCCAGTGCCAGAGCCCAAGCCGTGCGTGGAGGCTCGCTGGACTATCTAGTCGGAACCTCTCGACCTCATACACCAGCTTGGGCTTTTTCCCTGACGTTCGACATCCCTAGAGCGAGCTTCTGTAGCCAGAGATTGCACCGCCAAAGACCTTTGGCCACCATGCAGCTCACACTGCACCCGACCAATTTGGCCTCTCCCACCCTTGGTGAGCCCATAAGAAGGGGGATCCACATCTGCCCGGCCGACCCCATGGGTGCAGGCTCCGACTTTAAATCAATGGGTGCATGCTACAATCGTCAACCATGACATGTCTTTGTTTTTGGTCAATGATAACAAGAAATGGCAAGACCATAATTCACAAGATCATCAATTACTTTGATTTCACTGATAAAAGAGTCATTACAATTTTGCCTAATGCTTGCTTCCCATGTCACAGTGACATTCAAGATTTGTAATGCTTTTCTTCAATAGCTACACATTTTATGGTATTATATGTATTGTAAGATGTTTTGCAGTTTCAAAAGAATAGATAGTAAATGACTGTGTATGTTTTCTTTCAGGGGTGATATTGTGATTGCGAAAAGCCTATTTGACCCCAATATGAATGTTTGTAAAAGGGTAATTGGGTTGGAAGGTGACAAAGTCTGCACGAGTGGTCCCTCGAATCTTTTCAAGACCCACACATATGTAAGTATATCTACATAATATATATGTTATTTAATGAACTAGTGGAAAAAGTGGTTCTACTGTAATTATACCCAAACGATCTTAACATAATGAAAACTTCACCTTTTTCTTTGTGTATGCTGACGGCTATAATTGTTCATGTTTTAGACGTCACAGTCCAATTTTGTGTTATTGGTCAAAGTATCCTCTTTTGACAATGCTATGTTTTTGTCAGTGAGAAGCCCAGAAAGTGAGCAAGGGCTCTGTTCTGCTGGTGAAACAACTGTCATTGCTTTTCTATTACTGATCTCCCCAATGCCCACAACCTAGGCCTGCAATCTCTCTGAAGCCTGTTGGAGTTAGTACCAGCTGAATGGTCAGACTGATGCGTGGGCGGAGGTGTGTGTGTTTGCGTTTGTTCTGTAAACCAAACATTGCATTTACGTTGCATTTCTTTGAATTAATTGTGTTTTATGGACAAAGGGGCAGTCTGTTGACTGCCTCTGCCAGGGCTAAGTAATGTTTAGTATGTGAAATGGCCAAGAGTCTTGCTGTGCCTTAAGCTTCACCGAAACCTTCAAAGAATTTAAATTGTATTAGGCGTCATTATTGCATTTTATTGTATTTGCTTAGTATGAAGCAGCTTGCGCAGTCGCTTTAAGGTTTTGGGAATCCTTCATTTAAGACCTGCTGAATTGTAATGTAGCTCTCAAATGGCATCCGGCCTCATTCTTTTCCTTTTGGATGCTGATTAATTTGAAGTACATATACCTAAACTCACTATACAATAGCTTCCCATCAGTTTATGTGTTGACCACATGATATTTCCTCTGATTTGTATGATAAAGCGCAACAACCCTTTATCTTCTGTTGGACCCATAATACAGCTGCTCTTGTTGAGAACCTTCTGTCTTTCTGTTTGTCTGTATGTAATGCAGCAACCCAGATTGAGAGACCAGAGTTAGAGTGAATGTAAAGCTTTCACATTTGGGAGCAAAACTAGCTTTGTGTAACTCCAGTTGATGTAACCGCAAAAAAGGACATTGTTCAAATTAAAGTTTGGCCTCCTTCAGGGTGACATAAAGATGATGTGCATGTGTGTGTGTGCGGGCAGTGATGTTAGGCATTACGGGACCTGTAAAGATGAGTTTTGCAAGGCGGTGGCTGTCATCGCCTCTTTTTTGAACAGACAAGCTGGCATGTTGTCTCCACCCTGAGAGATCCAACTGCAGGCTAATTGCACTGTCACCTTTTTAGGAATGATCTCTGTGTTTGAGCTATTGTGTCAAAACAATGACACTTGATCCCTAATATTACTGCACACGGGGAGAGAGAGCGAGAGAGCGGACGATGCGCTGGTAAAGTGACAGAGAGTTGAAACTCCCCCCGAACCCGCCCACCATCTCTACCCACACAATGCTTTCTATGCGCTGTAGATCGACAGAGTAAGATAGTGAACGATGAACTCTGGGTGCGTGCATGTATTTAATTTGGCACCTCAATCATGTTAACATAATGAGCACAGTAATAATGTGGACGTTTAACAACACGCCCACTCACTGAGAGGAGCTCCACTTTCAGTCCTCGACAGGTACACAAATGCTTCCCATCAACTCAGGCTGGATGCTGCTGTCCATCATGCCACACATGCCAACAAAGTAAAGTAACATTCTGTAATACGTATTACTGTACTCATTATTACAAGTCCGTTTATTCTATTGTGACTGTAAAGCACACCAAAGTGATTATTTCATGGCTAGAAATTATAGGTGTCCATCTTTTTTTTTTCTTATAAAATGCGAGATTAACACATTAAGGCCTAAAGTGCCTGGCGCAACATCACTCTAAAACCTATGGGCGACTTTAGAGTCACCCTCACTAACCGGAAGTTAAGACGGAAATTCAACACCTACAAAATAATTGATAGCTCATCCCCCTGTAGCAGATAGAAACGCAAGTCCAAAATAATTTGAGAGCTTAGACGTGGCTTTCACACAGGCCTGGGTTTATTATTATTTACTGTTTCATTCAAAAATGTAAAAAAAAAAAAAGTGTCAGTGCAAGAGAAGCACTATTTACCGATGATCTGGTCTCAAGTGGTGTTTTGACGTAAAGACATGAGCCACACTTACAATATGACATGAGCAACAGCAGACAATACCTCCACTTGTTACACGGTCACTTAGAGGTAACTGCTTTGAGTGTAGTTTTTGACTTTGACTTTGGTTTTTGGAGCAGTTCTCATATTCACACTTTGGTAGCTGGAGGAGCCTGGATTGAACAAAAATGGCGTGTCTAAATTTCACTGCGAAAAGACAAGCGGACAGTGAAAATCAGCTCCGGCACATACGTAAAGTCTCTGAACCAGACAGAAAAATGTGTTTCCTTCTTCTGGTTCTTTGTGTTTGTATTTAAAACGAAAGTGTTTGTAACCCACTCCTAATAATGTATACAGTGGAACCTCGAGTTATGAATGCCCCTTTTTTACAAACAATTCGAGTTATGCAAAATGTACCTCTATTTCTGTACTATTTACGATATACAAATGCGGGTGGATCATTGCTGTGATTAGGGGTGCACCGATTGATCGGCCAGGGTTGGAATCGGCGCCATTTTCCTTCATTTGGAGGGATTGGTGATCGGCTGATCCCTTAAAGTAAAACCAATCTTCTCCACCGATCTCATCTCCCTCTGCAGAGGTCTGAAAAAGTCAGCCACTGTCCTCTTCTGTTGTGAGATGACAAATAGGATTTTCGTTTTTATTTGAGAGAACTACTTCATGTGTATTTTAAACAACTCATTTGTATTTTTTCACAGGTATTGTTCATTGTTTTACAATAAATCACGATTGCAACATTGAATGTGTGTGTCGTTGGTAATGTTAGTTAATGAGAAATACTTGAATTCAATTTTGGAAGAAGACTCGTCTCTTTTTCCCCTCTGGGAAAGTTAATGACCAATAAATAGTTATTTTTTTAAGTGTTTTATTTATTTATAATAGTGTGTTTTCATTTATTTCTATATTGCATTCTATTTATTTTTTTTTATTTTAACCACATACTGGTAAGAAAAGGAAAAAAAGGACAGTATAACTTAATTTGGGGCTGGAGCAGATTAATTGCATTTCCATGCTTCCAAAAAGTTTCCTCCTCTTCGCCTCGGTCAGTTTTAGGTTTGTAGAACTAGGAGTTGAGTGGAAAGATGATTCTAGCTTGTCAGATGACAAATGACAGTCCGTCTTTTGACTTTGCTTGGGAGCCAGCATATGTTACCACGTTAATGAGGTGTAATGGTGGGAATCCGGCATGCTGACATATGGTTCTCCGATGACTCCTTTAATGATATTCATTTGCGTCGTCGTTATTCACCGAGTTGTTTACCTTATGTTAGGTCAACATGTCATTGGCTCGAGATTATGTCACATCATCTGTCTCAATTATGGAAAATGAAATAAAAAAAAACCGTCCCCGCTGTCGGATGGACAATCAAAGGGCTGAGTGGTGCCGGTGAAGTAAGGCATTAATGTTGTCACTGAAGAACGGACAATAGCCGCATTTCTTTACCCGTGCTATGATTCCACAGCACTTTTGCCGTTAAAAAGTTAGGCAACACAAAAATAAACTTGCCGATTGTGATGCCCATTATGACAATATAATGTGTTGTTGATCCTGTCTGCACATATAGGGGGACAGCACACTTAATTAGGGCCTTGACAAGCCTACTCTCCTAAAGTGATGAGATTAATCATAATTGGTGTCATTGTGAATTAGAGCCTGCTTGGATGACCACCCCACTGGCAGGTCGGATCGCAGTGGAGACCCTTGGACACTGCTGCTAGCCGCAGCTTAGCAATCTTTCTCTCTCTTTCTCTCTCTCGCTCTCTCTCTCTCTCTCTCTTTCTCTTTCTCTCTCTGTATCGCTCTCTCCCTCTCGCTCGCTCTGCCCAGCTAACTCAAGCCACTCTGCTGCTTTGAGGGGTGCAGATCTCAGCCAACAGACTAATGACCCCCGTTTGAAGTTTTCCTAAATCCCACTCCGACCCTGCCCGTTACCCATGACCTCTCTCCTAATACCGTTTGGGGTTAAAGAGGGACAGGCAGGTTGATGTTAAGATGAGGGGCTGTTCGGTGACTCAACTCACTAGAGGGGTAGCAAGAGTGGGTGTGTGTAGGGGGCAGGGGGGTGATTGGTGATAGGAAAAAAATAAAATGACACATTATCTCCTAAAATTATACTGTATGTCTAGACCAGTTCTCCCCTCTGTTTATGCGTCTGGTGTGTCTTTTAGGTGCCAAAAGGTCATGTATGGCTAGAGGGTGATAACCTTACGAACTCTACTGACTCAAGGAGCTATGGCCCAGTTCCTTATGCCCTCATCCGAGGGCGTGTTTGCTTGAAGGTAACACAGGATCACGGTTTTATATACATTATGCTGTATTTTTAAATGTCATATACATCTGTGGAAAAAATTAAAAGACCACTGAAAAATTGTTTCACGCCAACACATCGTTGGCACACAAATTATACCTCCATCGACCTTGGTTAGATTACCATGACCCAAATGATTAAGAGTCTAAACAGATGTCAAGGAAAAATATTTTTTTTAGCAAGCAGTTTGGTATTTTTTTTAATTGATATTGTAACAGTAAATTAAAAATGACGAGTAATGCTTTTAGGTGAACAAAATCTTCGTTGAGATTCAAGGAAACTGAAGCGTTTGCCATTTTCTCTAAATGTTGATTGATTGTGACACAAGTACAGCAAGCAGCATTGGCTCAAAGTCTGTCCTTGAATTTCAAGTCGTCTTATTTTTGTTTTAATTGTTTAATCTCGCGGTGGTCTCATATTTTTTGCAGAGCTGTATGCTTGTCATGTATATGTGTCACACTGAGTTGCATTATAACATTCAAATACAATATGTTTTAGTTTAGGTGTTGATTACAAAATTATTTTTATTCATTTTATTTCATTATTTCAAGCCACAACGTCCATTTTAAAACCCCTTAAAAGACATGAGTCAGTTGGAAGTTCAAAGCAAGTGTGTCCGATTGACCAAAGCCTGCACAACATATTGTCTAGCTTTCCATTCTGCTATGTTGTCATGTCACTGGATGTCATAGCAACCACGACCCTGGAAACAGGTCACCCAACCTTCTGTCCATCTGATTGGACAGCGGCACTCCACTGGAGGGCCTACTGAGACAGCTGATGAAATAACAAGATCTTGTTTAAAGTCTCACACATCATTAAGTGTCATATTAACAAATGCGTCGAGCAAATTGTCAGAGTTGTAATGATAATAAGTCTCCCATTGAATCTTTTTCTTCTCTTTGCCCTAAACAGCTCTGGCCCCCAGATAGTTTTGGGACCCTCAGTGAAAGTCCGACCAGACGGATCCTTAAAGGTCAGGATGATTGTGGTTCGGACTGACATGACTTTCTCTCATTTTTAAATAAACCATATATATTTATAAAAGAACAAACGTTGTGTGTTAAGTAATTTCTGTCATTTTTACTGGTCTGACTACTTAATTAATTGTAATTTAATTGTTGAAATCATGTTAAAGTTATTATTATTATCATTATTAATTAATTTTTTAACTACTTTTTATTCGTGGAAACCAGCCGTATACACAGTAATTACCATAATTTTTTTTTTGTTTTTTTACTCTGAATGAACGTGTAGCATGTAACTGCAAAGCTACCTTAAGATTTCGATATAAAGTCAATACTATTAAAGCTTTACGTGAAGACAATAAACAAAAATCATCAGGGAATTTATGCACTCTGATTTACTTAGGCTGTTTGTGTAAAACAGCTTTTAAAATGCATCTTAACCATATTTTCAAATCACTGTAGATGCTATTATCCTGGAAAACTAACTATTAATTTCATAATTACCCTTTCTCTGACCGGCTAAACAAAAGCCCCATTGTTTAATTATTTGTTAGGCTACCAAGGCAATTGGAAATATGTTAACATTTGCCATTCAAGCATACAATATTAATAAGCACTTAGTGAGGATTTCGTTCACCAATGAATGGAACAATACAAAAAACCTCTACGGTTCACAGAGTACAGAGTCTGTTTTTTAATCTATGGTAAATTAATCATTTTGGGGAAGTTTATGTTACGTAGACTTTGTGGGTCATTTAATGTTTCAGTGTTTTCTATTAAGTTTCCATAAGTGATTTAATTGTACTACGGCACACTTAATTTACGTCAGTGTTTTCTGAATACTGAAATGCATTTTAGCGGACTAATTCAGGTTCAGCTTTCAGCAGGAGCTGACTGAAGACTTTCTGAGCAGTGGTAAAAAAAATAAAAAAAAAAACCCTGCAGGTTTTGGTATCATAATGTATTCATCAGCCTGCTGACTGCTGCAAAAAGTGCTGCTGCATTGCTGCTGTCATTTCTTAAAGGCCCCACTGCTCTTCTTTACACGGGACATGAGTACATTCACATGGTGAGCTGCCGAAGCTCAGCTGGTCATTCTCCGAGGCAGAGAGGGACACTTCTTCGTCCCAGCTCCCTAAGGGAAGTGTGTTCCAGGCAGCCGTGGGTCCCTGTCCAGCTGCTTCCTCTGTCTGGAGGGGGGCCAGAGGGTCAGCGACAAGGCTCCGTGTGACACTGAATTATCTGCCTGAGTGTGATTGTGCCTGCTGGGAGGAATGCTCAAGATTGTGAGAGAGCGTGCGTGTGTGTTTGCAGCTGAAAAAAAAAAAGAAAAAAAAAAATCTTGATGTGGGCTTTTTGCTTCAAGCATATCTTTGTTTCTCAAGGTTTAATATTCATCTGCTGCGTGTCAACACGGTGCCAGTGTTCGGCTGAAATGCTGACACAAGTAGTCTTGGTGTGTCCGCTTGCCCTATTGCTGGAGCTCTTTATTCCAATCTTTGGATGAACACCATTTTTATGGTTGAAGGAATGACGAAGATTGTGAATAGTATTCAGTGAACACATCATTTCAGTTGCGCCTACAAAGTGATGCTGAGCCTTTATGGTAGCAATGTTAAAGTGGCACCAAGCACCCAGTATGATAAGGCCACACACACACACATATTAGCATGGCAGCAGCGCATCAGTCAGGGTAAGGGTTGCAACATTCTGTGAATATCCAAAGTTGGAAACTTTCCATTGAAATGAACAAGAATGTAAACCAGAAATTTACTACAAGGAATTTACTCTTAAAAGGGAATTTCAAATATAGTTGGGGAAAATATTTAGCATACCTGTGATTGTGAATATTCTTACTCATCCAGGTAATTTCATTCTCGGGGCATTGAATCGACAGTTGTCTTTGTTTTCTTTAGTTTCGCTTCATGTTGCAAGGCAAAATTTGTGGTATGATCAAACTTGGCTTGCACTGCCACTCAAGTGGAAAAAAACAACTGGAGTAATCAATACTGTAATGCCCTCGCATGTGAGAGAGCTATTTGTTTGGCATGGATGTCTGCTTATGAAAGCATGATTCTATTTATGCTTGAATATGATGCTTTTTCATTGTATTACCCTCAATTCCTAGTTATTATAAATTCCCAGGTAGACTTCAATTTGGAATATTTTCCAAATTCGCCAGCTTAACATCCCATGAAAATTCACATGGAAACATTCCAAATATTTTCCACCCTCTTGCAACCCCTGTCCGGACAGGAGTGAAATGTTAGCATGGCTGAAATGTGTCTGTTGACCCTAATAGCTACAGTCATACTAAAAAGAAAATATATACATGCATCGATATATACCGTTTTTTCTTGACTATAAATTGCACCTTTATATAAGTCGCATCCACCCTATTTAAAAAAATAATAATGGATAGAAACATAAATAAGCTGCACCTTTATATAAGCCGCACGCATCTATGTTGACAAATTAGATATTTACTTCATTTATAGAATGATTTTGCACTGTAAATGTACATGTATGTACTTGAACAGATTCTTTCCTAGTAGTGCCTTTTAACACGGCAGCAACTTTTCTGATTAAAACGGAACAGAACCAAGAGAAAATAACCAGTACTTATCTTCAGCAGCAGCGCAGTTTCCTTCCTGGATAGCAAGAAATATGGCCTTCAACTTAAAACTTGCATTATACGAACTTCTTCGTGTGGGCTCCATGATGAAGGGGCGAGGATTTGAAAAATATTAACTGTAATTTGTTGCCCGTGTTCTATCTGCTAAAGAAAAAATAGCGTATTCTTCTTTGCATTTATTTTTTCTTATTCTTGATTGTAAATTCGGTTAGAGCACCCCTAGCGGTGGAAACAAAATCCACAGAATTGCCGCTCCTTTATATAAGCCTCATTGTTCAAAACCTAGGAAAAAAGTAGTGTCTTATAGTGTGGAAAATACAGTAATCTAAAGGTTTGATAGTTTCCATCCTGAGCTTAATCCATTTCAAGACTCAAAATTGACCATAGGTGTGAATGTTTGTGTGAATGGTTTCTTCTCTTCAACTGGCTGGCGACCAGTCCTTGGTGTGCCCCACTGCTTGCCCAAAGTAAGCTGAGATAATCTGCAACTAATGAGGACAAGTCGTATAGAAAATTGATGGATGGATGGGGTTTAAGCCAAGAAACACTCTAATTAGTCAACACCTTAAACATCACAACTGCGGTAGCTATGCTGAGTAATGCAGATATTCTTTCCCAATGCTTGCAGTTTTGCAAGCTGTTCCGAAGGACTTAAGCAGCGGAGACACCAAATGGGACAATTGGGGTGGAAAAATGTTGGCCACAGAATCCAAATCCTTCAGAAGTGCAGACGTGAAATAAAAAGAGCATATGGGTAAAGAGCCACTCGCCCTTGGCAACGGTCTGCTTTGTTTGTTTTTGTATCCACAATGCAGAACATAAAAGCTTGAAAAAGTTGCTGCTGAATTTCAACCAACTATTCAGCCACTCTGCTCAGTGCAGTGTGCAAAAGAAGGATACATTGTAATTTTTTATTTTTTTATTTTTTTTTGACTGATAATTCAAAATTGCATACCTGAAAAAGCTTCGACTCGAAATATATTTGCAGCTCCCATTGCTGCATAAATCCAATCACCCTTTAAGCGCTCTCCCCCGCTGTCTTTGCATTGATGCGCTCATCTGTTTACGTCCTTTGCGATTTCTCACCCCCCACCCGGGCCTCACATGCAACACTTTTGGCGTTAGCTGATGAGAGAGTTTCTCCTTTCATTGACACACCCTTCTGATCATTCTCTCCTTTTAATCAAGCCCGATAGTACTTTTTAATTAAGGCATCACAGTTGTTGTTTGATCACTCTGAGAGAAAGCGAGGGCGTAAGGGGAAAAAAAAGAGGCACTCCGGGCTCTTAGGGGGTGTGTGAACATGACTGAACAGCTTCAATTGGGCCAGTTATGCATTCTCCAACTCTGCTCCCCCAGGTTCTGAGGTTTGAGGTGAGTACTTCTCTCCTGATCCAACACACATCCACCTGCAGAGATCCATACTAGGCAGATTGTATTAGAGGCCTATTGAGCTGCCCACTGTCAATATGCTGGGATGAACACACATACGGGTACAAGCGCACACTCACACATAGTAAAACCATCCAAAAACAAGGCTGACAAAACTTAACTTTTCGCAGTGAGCAAATGTTTTTTTCTAGCTTTAATCCCTGTCAGTCAACATAGCCTTGGACAATTTTCCCATGCTTGAAATAGTTTTAGTGTTATTGCTCATTTTTGTCCCTTGATTCCATTTAATTAAAAATAAATAAAACGAGCAATAACTTGTATTTTTCCCCCCTCACTATCAGGGCATATAGTAAAAGTCCTTAAAGGGACATACAAATTCATAAAAAATAAAACAAAATTAAAAAAAATAATGCTTTGTGTTTATTATTATGTATTATGAGCATGAGTGGGATTAGAAGACCATTTCAAAAGCTTTGCGGGCGCCATTCTTGCTTCCTAGCGCTAAAACAACATTTTCAGTGTGATAAAGTAAAATCATGTGTTGCTCATTCAATCTACTAAAATGCTTTAGATTTGGGGTGTAAAACTCATATTTGTCGTGGGCCACATAATAGTTATGGTGTCCCGTCGAGGGCCGTTAAGACAGTGAACCCATACAAATGTATGATCGCCTTATCACATATACACATCATATTGATGGATAAGTACTTTTGAAATCAGAAGACAATAAATAGTTTGTTCAACTCTTTTCAATGTATTTTAAAAAACATCTCATATGTAGTGTTGAAAGTGAAGACAATTTGAAAGAAACATGTCAAATCAACATCCATGATTTGCCTTCACGGGCCACATAAAATGATGTCGCCGGCCAGATCTGGCCCCAGGGAATTGTTTCACACCTGTGCTTTAGATAATAACGCTGTGTGTTTTAATTTAAGTTTTTGTTAATACTACTTTGTCAACATTTAAACTAAAACCTTTCAAAAAATAACTTCCTGACTATGCCCGACTACAATTTTTCGCTTAGATGGAGAAATCAAACATAAAGTTAAATGTGAGCATAAACAGACAATGTTTACCTTTTTCATTACCCTCAGAAAAATAAACTAATGAAGCATTTTTTTGTAGTTGTGTATCTGCATTTAACATTTACTTTAGCCTACTAGAGGGTGCCGGAAAAGCCTGATAATTCATCTAGAATGTGCTTGAAAAAATTTAGACTCTAGAGGGTGAGGAAGTTATTTCTTTCACATAAACGCTGGCCTATCTTTAGTGTTGTTCTGGCCAAAGGCACTAAACGACTAATACTTACTCCCACTAATGGTGTGGGTGGATGGAATTATGTGTATATGCAGGGTGGTGATGTTGTAGGGGGTTGGGGGGCCTTTGCTGTATAGACTCATTGAGGGTCCTAATGGAAAGCTATGGGACCTGTGTCCTCGGGCAAAGAGTGATTCACAGAATGACAGAGGCCTCAGTCCGACATGCCTGACCTATATCCTTATTTGCATAATAGCGAGCTGGGAAGAACAATTGAGGGATAAACATTTTTTGTTTTGTTTTGTTTCAAGCGCTTCCTCTGCATGTTTTTAGTATCTTTTGCGCAAAGTGTTTTTTTTTTGTGCTTTGTCATCTACAACAACACTGCAATAATTTGTTTGTCATTCTGTACTGTGTTTGGCCAATTAGTTGGTGTATGTGAGTCAGGAGGAAGGAGGTACTGTGTGTGTACGTTTGTGTGCGGTCCCCCTGGCATGTCCTGGATCCTGTAGCGGGATACCGAGGCCTTTCTGCCTGGTTTACTGATGAGGCCTGTTCTGCTTCCAGACAATTTAGCAAAGGAAACTGCACAACAAACATAAACAGACAGTGAGCGAGCCAGGCAATAAGAGAGCGCACACACAATCGAAAAACAAAAGGTGCATGCCTGCAGATTTTAGTGTTGTTTTTGTCATTTGAAGACATTAATGCCACTCATACTAAATCAGGATTTTTTTTAGGCTTTACGTGCTTGAATTCAGCTAAACTATTGATTTATAACGTGACCACATTCATAGCTAATTCAAAACTCTAGTATCTAAATCATTTTCCCCATTGAAATGAATAAAAATGCCATTAACCTGTTCCAGCTTACCTAAAAAAACAAAAAAAAAACAGAAAACCTTTTGAATAAGGACAATAGCACTTAAAAACAACAGTAATAACAATTAAACAGAATGTAAAGAAGCAAACAGTTTATGCATCATGATTAATTCACTGCAGCTCCTTCTTGTGTGTGTGTGTTTGCCACTAGGGGGCAGAATAATACAGTAATGCAGAAACAAATGCAGACAACATTGACAACGGCTCTAAGTGATTTGGTAACTGCAGTAATATTTGTCATTTTCCGGCAGAGGATAATGAGTAGATGCCTTTGAGTATTGTTGTATTGTCTGTCAACATGTTTTGCTGCACCATTTGGGTTCAAGTGTCTGTTGCTTAAAGCGTTATAACATTGACTCAGATGCTATCCATTAGCCCATCTGTGGTGTTTCTCATCGTCTTAGCATTAAGCTAGCAGAGTGAAAGGCAAAGTTATGTGGTTGTTTCAAACACACATTGTATAATTCTCTTTGTTTTATGTTTAGTTTGGCAGTAAATTTCAACTGACCTTTTTTTTTCTTAGACCCCGGTGAGGAAAAGCGGTACAGATAAGGGATGGATGGATGTTCTCTGCCAAAATGCTGCGGTTGTTGCTCGATCATCGGTCATCCCCTTTTCATTATCCAAGCAGACAGTCATAACGGTTTGTAGTGAATTTGCTAACTGACTGCTTGTGTGAGTATTTAGGCTGTTCATTTGCTAGCATTAGCAGGTGCATTTCCAGATTGTCCAAGGCATCCAGAATCAAAGGCGTCAAGGCCAACCCGTTTATAACATCCTCCATGAACCAGGAGGTAGTCAGCAAACTGACGGACACAATCTCTCTCCTCTCCGATAGTTTGGCCTTGGTGGAGGTTGGCGCACGACTGAACGCCATCCTAGTTTTTCTGTCATGTCGAGCCGGAGTCCAATTGACTAGTCCCTGTGCCGCTCAGGTGAAGAGCGCTGGGTCTCTAAAAGGATGTTGAGGAGAAAAACGGATGGAAAACAAGTTGGAACCTTGGACCAGGCCCAGTGGTTGATGGAGAGCTGGCACGGGCAAGCAGACCATTGCGTGCATGTTTGTTTGTGTTCCTCTTTGGTCAGTGTAGTTCAAAAGCTGAACCGCACCCAAGCTTTGGTAATGATGCAGCCTGCCACAAAAGACTACAATAACCAACAGTCTGCGGCCAGCCAATTACTGTCCGCTGCAATTATATTTCCAATTCACGAGTAACAGGGGGAAAGTGGCCCAGCTCAACTAATCATTTCGAGCAATTACTTTTAAAACTAATTAGATTTTTTTTTTTTTGCTGTGCGTGTCTGAGTTTGGGAGAGGTTTTTGTTTGTGTTTTTGTTGCCGTTTCACTTTGTCAACCAACTTGAATAGAAAGAGCAGGGAGAGAGGTAATGGGGGTCGCTTTCAGCATCAGGGCAAGCAAAACATCGAACACAGGCGCGGATTTGAGAAACTTGGTCATTATGGATGTCGGGTGAGTTTTGAGTGAGTCCATTGTGTAAGAGAGAATGCTGTTTTCATCCCGCGGGTGTCTGAAACTCTGGCGCAACTGATAAAATAGATTCTTGGGGATGTCAGCTTGACCGCCGTGAGAGAGCTTGTGAACTCGTGGAGAGGGTGGGATGGGACTCAATTGCAGAATTCTGGGATGTTGGATACTTTCCATGGGAAGAACAAGCTCAAAGTCTGATGATCATGTCCCAACAGAGATTCAAACCCAGATTTCATGACTGTGAGGTAACCACTAGTAAAGAAGTCGAGGGGTATAAAATCAAACGTAGTAGTGTTGGAGGTGATCATATTTGTATTTATTCACTGAAAGATTATAATTAAAGTACGTAATGAACCTAACAAAAAAAGATTTTCACTTTAAAAAAAGCTTCTGCAAAAAATAGTGTAGGATTTGTGTGTGCAGCCAGCTGCATGTGGGAGTGTGTTTTTGTGTGAGTGTGTTTGACAATGTTTCCAATCGTAAAATCAGCAGGATGGGCTGTTTTATATTTCATGAGTCTTGGGGTTTCTTTTTATACCATACTACCCTTAGACACGCAAATACCTGCTATACATACAGCTGGTTAAGACACGCACTCATGTATGGTGACTTGCAAATGTGAAAACCGTGCTGTAAAGACAAATGGGCGGTCTCGCTCTGAGACTAATATCACCTAATAATGTGCAGCGGCATCATTGAGATTTGCATAATTCTCTCTGACACGCTTTGCAAGAACACATGCAAATAAAGTGTGCTTTGTCTTAACAATTAATTTGATGGGAAAAAAAAATGATTGAAATAACATAACAGTCTGAGCATTTTTCAAAATAATTGCCAAATTCCCAGAACTTTATTTGGAGGTAATTTTTAGAGCAGTCATAAATAAATAAATGCTGCACTCCAACCTTTGAAAGGCTTTCTCAAAGTTTTGTCTTTACTGTTTACAATGATTTTTGAAGCCTAAATTTGAACTTGCTTGATTATTGTCAAAACAAAACAAATACACTTTTCATTTCTATATTTTCTTAGATTACTGCCCTGCAGTGGCCCTCATGGTTCCTTTCTGCATACATTTTGTGTTCTTTTTTTTTAACCACTATCTTAAGTTCAAATGAATGATTAAAAAAAACAAAACATGCATTTTGTTTCAATGTACTGTATGATAACAAGGAGCTTCTAAATTTTAAGCATAGGCAAGACCTGCGTTCAAAAATGCAAAGTAATGCAGAGGCTATTTTTAAACAGCAAAAAAAGCTTTATTGTTCATAAGTTCTATAAAATGGGTCGTGACTGTACAACAATAGGAAGATGTGGGCCCAAGGGTGACAACAGCTGAGAATCTTTGCTATAAATTACATATTTCTTGTGTGAAATTAGGTCAGATGTATTCTCTATTATATTCATATAGTTTGAGGGTTTGATACAGCTCTTGTATTGCATCACATCTGATCATGAAGGTGTAACTATTATTGTGAACGGTGAGTGCATACATAAAATTGGCATATTGGAACCAGAGCAATGTAGTTATTGTCTCATCTTAATTTTCTTAGGACCATCATGAAAAATGCTGTACATTAAAAAGAAACGAAAAGAAAATCCTGGAAACGTGCATTATTCAGTGTGTGCTGTAGGCAGTGTCCACACTCCAAATCCACTTGTATGTGCATACAAACAAGCAAACCCTGTAATGCCTCCGGTAGTTGTCATCTCAGACTGCTCTCGATGTAATAATGTCTCATTCAAAGACAGTTTACAGCAAAAAGCATGGCGTTACCTCTCCCACCTTTGCAAGGCTGTGGCGAAAAAACAATTCCTCCCTTCCCCATCACTCAGACGTCACTGCATGTGGCACATTTTAATATGCCTCAGTCGGTATGAGGCACATTGTTACAAATGTTTGTCTAGGGAAAAATTTTGACTTGTTTTCTAATTTATGCATAACTACGGCATTTAAAAAAAATCGAATTACTTTTATGTAACAATTAAATGGTTAAATATGCTGTAGTACTATCAACCCGCTAAAATTACTATTAAGCAATAATTAAATAGTTAACCCTCTGAAGCTGAACAAAATCCGTCTAGGGAGGAATTGAACAATTTTTCTGAAATACTGAAAAATCACACAAAAAACTGATGACAAACAAATGAAATTGCAGAGCTTTGTCATTTGCTGAACTGATGTCTACTGATCCCCATTGAGTAGTTCTGCGTGATGTGCCATACTTCATTGTGCCACCTCTGTCTCCGCCTTGAACATTGGACATTATAACTGGACAGCTGTATCAAAATAATGTTAGCAATTAGTGTTTGGAAACATACCTTTAAAATTGCAGAAGTACGAGTAAACTTTGAAAAACTTAACTTGACTGGAAGTAAACTTTTTTTTTTTTTAACTCTGGAAATCAGTGTTGCAAGACTGGAGCCCAAGGCGGGATATGTCACCGGGCATATTGGGGCGCTGGAATTTTGCACCCCACCATTGTCCTCTCTATTGCATTGAAAAAGAGCTACTGCACATGTCAAAACCTTTTTTAATGAGATTCAATGGGTAAACATTTCTGCACCCCAGACTGGAAATGTGTAAATAATTAGACAACACACATGAGAAAATCAACTTTACTCATCATTACCCATTCATTATTTTCATCTAAAAATAGATATAAACATTTGAAAATATTTTTATTTCATGAATATTTTCATTTATTTTATAAATGTGACCACCATGTGCGGTGCGGCGGCATCCTAGCACCCTCTATTAACGAACTGCCACTGCCAATACTGATAATGAACGAATGTGCAATTATCATTACAACAGAACCCGTCTGCATGCAACAGTTAACAATGCTGAAACAGAAACTAATTTAGATTAAAAGAGATTTTATACACATCGCTTTTGGGTTTTAGGACGTTTTTGACAACAGGTAAACTGGCGAAAATAATGTGTTACTGAGCTTTGTATTCCGTCATTATTACTATGCTGATTGTGTTGTTTTTTTTCTTACTCACTGACACATGGGTGCTTGAGACTCAAAGCAACAAATTAAAATTAGAGGAGATTGCACCTCACTCTCACAGCAATTACTTTTTTTGCCGTTACTCAGCCATGAAGTATTATTATTATCATTGTATTGGTAATTGCTCATTATGTACAAGGAAAAAAAAAAGGAATCCATAATTTATGATTGCTCCAATCAAACGTGCTACCGGGAATTAATATTTCAAATCTTTGAGTGTCTGCAGCTAATAGGATTGAAGTTGAGATGCTGAATGCTTCTCAAGCACACTTCTCTATTTGATGTTTGTCTTCATCTGTGCCCTGACCCGTCCTTGTCGGAGCACCATGGCCATTATGTTCACTGCGAGGGTCTCTGAGCTGGAGATTTCTCTAGAGTGTGCAAACTGTAAAGGAAAGGAAATCTGAGAAAGGGAGAGGCATGGGGAGAAGGGGTTGAAGGGGCACGGTTCCAAAAAAATGGGACATAGAGGAGTGGTAGTTTGATTGAAAGTTGTCTGGCCTGCTGCCCACTGAGGTTGTTCCCCCTGTGGACTGTTATTATCAGCAGAGGGACTTCCCCATTGCCTTGGCAGGGAGTGTCTCGGTTCTCTCCCGTGGAGGATGCTATCCCATTTGGGAGGCCTTGAATAGGGGTCCCCGCATCTAGTGTGAGTTCTTTTCAGAGGGGAACACAGTGGCGTAAACAGGCTTCATGTCAACATCAGCAACTCAGACTTCTCAGTATGAAATTCATAGGCCCTGTGACCCTGTCCCCTGACCAACCCCCTCCTCAAAGAAACATTGCTTTGGGCAGGAATTTGATTTGAATAGTGAGCCTTTTGAAATTCTAATCTCTATTCAGTGGAACGTTTAAGGTCAACCGCAACCTGTCCGTCTCCACTTTGTCTGGAGTTTGAACCAATTTTTCCCCTTTAATTGATATAATGGTAGTAAAAGGCTGTTATTTACTGTATACAAGCAACACTTGACTTCATTTCATAATCTTTATCCTTTGTGAAGACGGACTAATATACTGCATCTTACGGCGTCTGATGTGAAGCTTCACGCGCCTTTATGTGTGTATAACACACCCGAGGTGGCCAAGGTGTGCATGCCAAAAGGAGCAGCACAATTTCCATTCCAATGAATTGAAGCAGAAAATGTGGCCAAAATGATTTAATTCTTTACCTTCTATTTAATTACTGGATGTCATTACTGTATGCTTTTTTACAGTCCAATATTATGATTCAGGTGCAAGTGTAATATGCTAGCAATTAAAGCGACTGTGTGATTTTTAACATGGAGCTCCAGTGTCAGCTTTTTGGTATTATTTATACCCACTTCACCATTACTTGCTGTGGTTCAGGCGTGCGGTTAATTTCTAAAGGAATGCAGGCGGTTGCAGTATCGGGTGATTGGCATGTTCAATGTGCTGTGTGTAATGCAAGTAAATCCACTTTAGTGTGTGCGTGGAGTGTGCATTAGACACAGAACACGAGAGATGCAAAGAGGGAAATAGAGAAGAAATGCGTGCTTGCAGATGTCATAGATGTGTTTATTAAATTTTTGCTTCTTTTGACAACCGCCCTACGGTCTTGGGTGTGGATAGCCCTTTCATTTATGTTTGAGTGCACTAGCGCTGATCTGGGTTATGCTGGGTAATTTTAGGGCATAAGTTGAAACTTCAGCCCTGTATTCACCGAAAGACTATGTTCCGTTAAGTACACAGGTCCGCACTGTCCTACGTGATATTCTTGTTATGATTTCTGAAGGCTACCAAAATAATTCCGTTCTATATCATTTTTTTTTCTTCACTTTTTCGATGTTATGCCACCGCCAGAAAAGTGGGGCTACAACTAGTGATGCTTGGATGCCCCTATTTTCAGAGTAAGTATGAACACAAGTACTTACCTTTGAGTACTCGCCAGTGCAGAGTACCAAGATTGATAATGCCACTGTTTTGCAATTGTGATTAAAACATGTTTTCATTATATTCAAATGTTGAAAAATACAAACTTTTCTTGAACACAGCATAAGTTTCACTCACACTTTTTACCACACCTAAGTAAAATGAGTAGAAAATGGAGTCTAGTGTATACACAAGTAGTAATATGAATGCAGTGTATACCTCTGTGTGTTAACTACAAAATTCAATAGAAAATGTGACAGGATAATTGAAACGATCATTTATCAAACCAACGCTTACTTGTCTTTAAGTGACCTGCTGCAATACAGCGCCTTTGTGACGGGCCAGAGCCGAGCAGTGCGGAGTGAAGCTGGCAACAAAAAAGTAAAAGAACAAACACAAAAGACCAGGTGACCTTCATTGTTGTCCTTTGTCTACTTTTCCAGTTGTCTCTTCTTGGTGGATTACACTGTGTTGCGCTGCTATAATGTCACACTCCCGGATAAGGCTTTCTGAACTGTACCCATCCAAGATGAACATGGTGACTTTATGCTCACACACCTGGAGCCCAAGTTCCCACACCACCACCTATGCAGCCATCTGTTGCTTTTGTAAGTGCTGCCTTGTGTCTTAATGTGGTAAGTGAGTGGGATAAACACAGAGCACAGCTTCCCCCTGTGAGGAGCGTCAGTCGTGTACTGTATTGTAGGCCTAGTGTTGTTTACCGCCCATCTTTTAGTTCCTGCAGCCAATAGTTGGCCATGAGTGGATCATGCAGCAGCCATTACCCCTTCACACACACATACACACACCCAAACACACGCACACAGTTCGTTTCTTCACTCTCAATTTAACCCTGGTGTGTGATGGGGCCCACACTTAGGCTCCTTGCGGGTGTTAATGGCCAATGGAGCAGATATCGTAATGAGTGATCAATCTGGTTGCTTGCCGTCACGGCAACACATTAGCCATTCATACAGATTCAGTCCACTCGCCCAAGCAGAAGATCTGGATGCATATTTTATGTTTATCTATTACCCATCTCGTCAAAGCGGACCCGCTCATAAAGCAAAGAAGTTGAAAAGGTGGCAAAGTCGACCAGGAGGCGCCCGGCGATTTTATCTATGAATGATAACGAAGTGATTATTCCAATCTTTTGAAACTTCCTTACAATTAAGTTGCAGTGCAAAAAGCTCACCTTCGAAAAAAGCGCGGCGAGAGATGAAAGTGAGCATATAATGTGCAGGGGGAGAAAGACAGCAGCAACGCCGGGAGATGAGCAGAGTGTCTGCTTTTAAGTAGCTCAATCATGCACCTGTCACCCCGCTTCCTCATGTCCACATCCGTGTTTACCAAAATGAGCTCTGACAGAAGACATCCGCGCTGGTTTGTGTGCAAACAGCTTACGTGGACAGCCTCATGGAGCCCGCCACGTCTTGCACTCTAATGCATTTTTTAGCTTTTGCCATCATGCGAGATCGCATTTGATACTATTTAAAGCCGGAGGAACTTACACTCTTCCGGATGAGGGGGGTGGTGATTTGGTGTGGGGCTTGCTGAGACAGCATGAGAACAAGCGTGTCGGCTAATGTGGCAGCACCTTAGCATGTCACCGTGGCATTTGTCATTATTACCTGAATACATTTGCCGCGGAGCCCCGCTCTCGCACTCGCCCCCCCCACTGAACTCGGTGGCGGCGATGCGCGTTCCGAACCACCCGAGCAAAGTCGGAAAGCAGGTTTCAGGCAAGGCTGGTTCCAATTCAACTGTGATAAATGGGCAGATAAGACAATCAGTGCGCGCGCTGACATGGTGCAGTGTTATCTTGTCACAGCAGTTGCAGCCATGATAGCTTGAAGTGAAGAAAAGGTAAAAAGCTCAACAGGGAGTCCGTCAATATCCAAAGTACAATTGTAAGGATTACTTACATCTTATAGGCCCTGTTTAGCCATTAAGGATCTGCTGCACATACAGTATGGCGGTTAGCTGCTCTTTCTGTAGTGCGCTGACAAATGTGAGCATGTTTCTCCACAGCAGCCAAGTGCCCATGTTGCTGTATCTCCGGGATGCAACAATGAGTCTAATTGTTGTTCCTCTCACTTGGACAGTGCACATCATGTGGCTGTTATTGCATCCCTCCTTTTAACCCCCCACCCCCACCCCCACCCAGCCGGCTCACAGTGTTGGAACAAGCACTGCTCTGCACGCAAAGCTCCCAACAACCCCAAATGAAAAGCACTTGTCCTGTACAACTTCTGCTCGTCAGCCACAAACACAAATCTGGAGTCGATGCACTATACGTATATTTTTCAATACGTCTAAAATTGCAGTTTGCAGCAGTATGAAACTGAGAGCTTTGTAATGTTTTGGACCCCCGTGTAGCTAACTAAGGTGACGAAATATGAAACAGCTGATAGTAAGAAGCCATACTGTAAAGTTCGAGACTACTGCTAACAGCCGCAATATCAAAATACTGTTAAATGAAAACCTCATCATTTTTTTTAGATTGGGAAAGCGTACCTAATGATGGCCAGTCACTGAATAGAAAATACAAAAAATGTGTATTGAACTGCTTTGGTATAAAATGTTTGATATGTAATTTGATAAATAATTAATTTCATATAAAATATATAGTTTCACAAAACATTGTTTTTGCACTGTAAGATACAATAATCTTCAATACATCATTTTCCATCAAATCAACAAAAATGCATTATTCTGTACATGGATACATGTTGTGTAATTCATGTAAATGAAACCCAGTGAATATATTTTTTTAACTGAAAATTATATTTATTTTTTCTTCTGTTCAAAAAGTGTAAGTAAGCACATATTTGAAGAGTATAGATGCATAAAAAAAAACCTAAGCAGAGCCTAGCTATAGAGGTACATATGACAATACTGCCACCTAGAGGCGTGTAGAGAAAGGGTGGGGACCAAGTTGACAAGTCTTGAAGTCCAGTTCACTACAGAATCAGTACACACATGATTGCTGTTATCACAAAGTACATCTATGTTGTGCTTGTCGAAAGGCCCTATTGTGCTTACATCAGGTGGGTCATCAGCCACCAGATTCCCAACTGGCCCGGCAGAAGCAAGCCAGCACATGCTGTCCTCATGTGCTTTCAACGGGACTGAACCGCGGGATTGTACTTTAAAGACAGGAAGAAGCTGAGGCCGGGCGAGGACTCACCTGTGAACCAGAAAGGCCTCGTTCAGGTGGGACCTGTCTCGACCTGCTGCCACATGGACCCTAATGCGGGAGGAGGTGAGGGGATGGGGGCCGAGGGGCCATCTGCTGTGTATGTGTGTATTGTTTATGTACTTAACTACAACCTTAATAGAATTATGGGGCTAGAGCTCGGCATTGTGACCCCATTTGGCAGCCATTTGATAAAACGCACCATATACAGTATGCATATTCAAATCCATATTTGTAATATTATATGGAAAGTATGTAACCCGGTACATACATACAAGGACATTTCAAATGTAACTAAAATGTACGAAGTTGCGTTTGCAACCTTTCAATCAATCTTTTTGTCAATACATTTTTATCAGTTTGATATTGATATGTATTATTTCAGATGTGACCAGCAACAGTTTATTTATGCCATCACTTAATCATGCAGAATATGGTTAATCTTTTCAGCTTTTATAGGTGGTTTTATACATTTGAGCCCTTTTTATTGGCCTTACAGAGTTTAATTTTCAAAACTAGTGCCTCTGAAGTAAAAGCCGTTTGTTAAATTAGCCTGAAGTGTTTAAATGTTATGAAGATTAAAGCCACCATATGAAGTAATTCCTATTCCAAACAACAACTGCAGTACTAATGAGAACTCTGAGCTGGGCATTTTACTAAAAATTGAGCGTCCGTTATTCGTCATGCGTCTGCAGCGTGGGTACCCTTCCGTTGTCCGTCATTCGCCTTATTTTCAAGGGGGGGAAAAATAGTACCCGTCTACAGGCCGGTCCGCCTCTAATTTTAAACGGCTGTCCGTCGACGAGTCCAACTAAAACCAAACTTTCTCTAGTAACAACCTCCCGCCCTGTCCCGCCCACGCTGGACGATATTTGAACAGAAATAGTGACTCACTGCGCTTTGGAAGCCTGTTCACAGCTTGGTCCATCACTCAAATCAGGTCCCCAAAGCAACAACAACTCACTATTTTCCTCCCCGGGCTTGCCGTGGCCATCAACTCCTCGCCGCGGAAAATACACTGATGATGGACTGCAGACGAATGGCCGACTAAATAAAGGGGTTTCCGTCCATGCTTAATCCGTCTATTTCAACATTTTTTTGCCGCCATTCGTCAACCGTCAGCAAAACGGGCATCCATCAGTGACGGATAGACGGACAGAATGCCAAGCTCTTCAATTAAAATAAATATTCCTTCCAGCTACTTCATGGAGCAGGAACAAAACTTATCAAAACATCTGTTTTTCCCCAAATGTCACAGTGTATTAATGATTTCATATTGAGTCTCGAAAGTCTTGTGACGATGACAGTAACAACGATAATGACTTGACCCTCCATATTTGTCTTACAATCAAAGGTCAGCTGCTTCTCCAATTGGAACAATAACAGTCAAAGCAAAATCAGACGCACTAATCGCAACAATAACGTACAGCGACTGCGACAGCCAATGACCTTTGCCGTTTAAACCAAAGAGCTGGTTGTGTGATGATACACGCGCACGCAAACGTCCAAAGAAACGCACATACACACGCACACCCCCCCCCCCCCCACACACACACACACACACACACACACGCACACACACCCCCACCCCCACACACACACACCTCAAAAGGGAACGTGAACATTTAATTGGGATTTAATTTGGCTAAAGGCTTGAGGGGGCTTGTTTGGCTAGCTGGTTTGTGTCTTGTTTCCTGCTCTCTATTATCATTTATATAGTGGTCGCTGAGGGGGTTAAGAAGAAGAGTGATTAGCAGAGATGTCCAGGGGGCTTCCTCCCCATTGGAGACTTCCTGAAAAAAACACAAATGAAAACAAATGGAATCAAATTAAAACAACGTGTGAGCATTTTAGACCAGTAATACCATTTAAAAATCGAAGTTATAAAAAAATTTGAAGCTGGAAAGTTTGTGTGATAATGCCTCTCATTACCATGGTGACCCGATATCACCTACCTGTATATTTTTGGGTCTACAAAATTGCTGAACCAGACTGGACCTGCAGTACTTGTACGGACTTTGCAATGTTTATTCTTGTCTAATGTTATATTATTTGTGACTTTATACAATATATCATAGTATAGGTCATTCCCTACTGCTGCTTTAGCATTTTTGTCATGTGTTTACTGTATTGCTTCACATGCATGCGTTTATTCGCCGCTTACTTTTTCATGTCATTTTTAACTTCATCATATTAGGGTAATTATACGTCACAACTATACGGGGAGCCCAGAACCAAAAACAAGCAAAACAATTGCAAACTTTCACACCGACCACTGATTCAGACCATCTTAATATAACATGCTGCCACATTCAATCATTAGAGGGGAAGTCCACTAATATCATCACTGTCCAACATCGGTCCTCGAGGAATCCAGCATGTTTTTGATGTTTCCTTCCTCCAACGCACCTGGTCAAAATGATCAACTCATAGCAAGCTCTGAGAAGTCTGATAACGATCCTGTCCTGTCAATGGACCTGTTTGTTTCTTTTTTTTGGAATATTACTTCACGATAATGTCAAATTGCTCTCAGGAAAGAAACGTTGATCATAATATCGATGACGATATATGCGTCCACCCGTACACGTGACGAAAACCGGTTAGCAGACTCCCTGTGTATGAAGCCAGTTCATGACACGATGGTTTGAACCTGAACTTGCTAAAATGTTGTTCATACTATCATGTAATCATCAACCTGTAATAATAACAATAATAATAAATCTTTATTTGACAGGGACAATGCAGTCAAACATAGATACAAACTTGCAGCTGATGTGACGCATGTAAGAGGTTATAGCTGATGCTAATTCTCAACTCTGGTCCTCAGTTGGACTCTTCCACAACATTGCAGTACAGTATAGGACAGTGTTTTTCAAACTTATTTGAGTCAAGGCACATTTATTTCATTGAGAAAAATCCTGCTGCACGCCAGCAGCTGAAATTGTGAGAAAACAAAGCTTATTTTAACAAGATAAGTGTTATGTTGTTTATATAAGCATTTTTTAACATTGAAGAATGACGTTATATTATAACGTCTTGAATAGGAATTAAATAAACACACAAAAAAAAGTATATTATAATGTTTCATATTGATACTTACTCAGTATGAAACTTGGGCCTGTTCGGATAAACATGTCACTCTTTCGCTTGTCTCTAAACAGAGACAATTGGCTACCTGCTGCCACCTGCTGGTATGGAAGAGTACTACAATGTAGTGAAGACATGATTACGCTGCCAGGCGCTAGACCGCACAGGCACACAAATGAGATGATTTCCCACGGCACACCTGACAATATCTCACGGCACACTGCACACAGTTTGAAAAACACTGGTATAGGACATAAAATATACATCAATTAACAAAACAGGCAACTCAATAACCAAAATTCAAATATCGCAATTACAGTATATAAGAGAAAACGTTCACTCAAAATAAATAAGAACAACAGCAACATGTTTTTTAATTCAAGAACACCATAATAAAGACACATTCTTTCCAGTTTTGTTTCTTCTTAAGCCAGGGGACCTATTAAGCTGTTTTCCAGGATTGCTGAATTAATGGCATTTCCGCTCATTTCAAGTAGAAACAATTATTCCTTTCAGCAACTCTTTCACCTGCGTAACTCCCTCTTATACGATAAGACACAGCGTTACCACATTTAATCGTAAGCATTGAACTCCCACAAGCCCGTCCACTGAGCGTGAACATCCCCGTGGGCTAACACATGCACGGAAAACAGACAAGCGTTGGGTGGTTGTAACAAAGTCCTCCGTTGACCCTGACGTTCAATTTAAGCAACACCAGTTTAAAGTCTTGTTGACAAGAAGCGGGAAGCGAGAAGAGAAAGAGGATATGACATGAGGAGAAATCGGCTCCTTCTGTTGCTTGTCACTCCGGATTATTGAAGACTTACCCAACATGCACCTGGGGGAATCAGTGTCTGTCCACCCGGGTCGCTCTCGTCTCATGTCGAAATACACACAGACACACGCGCACACACATTCCCTCATTCCTTGTCTTCCTCCTCGACATACGCAAATATGCACTTATTCTCTCTCTCCCCACCCCCCCCCCCCCCTCCCTTCTCCTGGCATTGTTTTGTAAGCGTTTGGGTTCCAGCGGGTCATGTATGTCAGCCCATGTATGTTTCCACATATGTGTACATGTGTGAGCAGATGTTTGCTCGGGGCGCTCTCGCATGTCTGTCCCTGCTAGCTCAATAGAAATGTGGGACAGACTTGAAATCACAAAAGAACTTTGCATGGCGACATACTCAGCACACACATCCGAAAAAAAAAAAAAAAAAAAAAAAAAAAAGCTTCCATTTGGTCTCTACTGCATCACGCTGTCCTCATCTTTTGGGGAGGAGGAGGGGGTGAACTATTCATTACATGGCAATTTATTATAATTTGCATTATTTCTACGTGTTCACAGAGGAGGAAAAATACATCTGTTAATGGAGCCGGCTCCTTGATAATGTCCCCGCAGAATGTGCATCTCCCCTCTATCCGATATTAATAAGTCCTCGAAACACGGCTGTAGTTATTACGGTTATTTATACATTTTACTCCACAAAGCCAGCCTCACACACCTCAGTGAGCACCAAATATATTTTGTCAAACTCTTTCATGGTAATTCAATGAACCGTGACCTTTGGATGAAAATTAATGCCAAATGTATTCCCACAATGTTCATTTATTACGAGCTAATTTTACCTCGCCTGCATTTTCTCCCGTGCGCGCATTCGTGCAAGTCTTGTTCAAATGAGCTCTTCATCATTAGCCTCACCAGGACAAAGGCCTCGCTGTCCACTCCCTGCAACTGCATTGCAAAAGTCAGCTTTAAATTCCTAATGAATATGTTTATGACAAGCAGGGCCTATTAACTGCCTCTTCATGATGAGCGCTTTTGATATAAAAATTGCAAAGCCAGAGAGGAGCATTTGTTATCGGGGTATAAACAACGTAAAGCGACGCTCTTTGTCACACAGATTGTAAAGCTAATGAACAAACGGGCTTTTATTGATTCATTTACAGCCACGATTGAACCAAAGGAAATCGACTCAAGGTCCTTGCCTCACTAAGCTCTTTTTTTTTTTTCTCCTTTCATTTTAAGCCTTATAAGTCTGGAGTAGATGCTTTTCTTAGACAGTCATCACAAGATCTCAGAAATATTCCGTTTCCGTATGCACCCACGCCTCCTCCTCAGCCGTTTTCCGAATGTTTCCAGTCTATCATACATCCCCCCCCCCCCTCCCCACTTACTGGGATCAGTGGGGCCATCACGCGCACACCTTTGATGTCTCCCGGAGTTAAGATGGTTTTGAAGTCAGATTAGTGAATTGTAAACACCCCTTTTTGACCCTCAGACTCTCTGTGCAGTGAGAGAGAGAAGGAGTTGTGGGATTAACCCGTACACTACAGCTCAAAGGTTAGCCAATCTACAATCGTGCTACGTACTATTTGGAAATGCTCAATTGAGATCTGTCACTTATTTATTTGATCCTGCTGTTTTGCTTTGTTTTTATCGCCACAAAGTGTGAAATGTAGGGGTTTTCCTGGCTCAAACTGAGGCAGAGGTGGGACCATCCGAGCAGCCGACCAGGAAGTGAATAGTGAGGCTTTTCCCGCTGGTTCAGATAAGGACATTGCACCTTGACAAAATGTACTCTTTCATTGTTACAAAAAAGAAAGCCCAGTATTGGCTCATTTTAAAAAGAGGAGACAAGATGTATCCTTCAGTGTTAATACAGTAAATCGTCGCCGTCCTGTGAAAAACACGTATCTCAATTTTTTCGATTTTTCTTATTTTTACATGAATGGCGTTTCCGCGTCACAGACATCGCACTAACATTTTCCAAAATTGCAGATCCGTGTTTTTCACAGGACAGCCACGAAATGCACTTTAGTTATTAAGACTTCCAACATTGTCCTCATAACGTAACTTGTTAAAAAAAAGTCTGCCGAAACAGCAGTAAATCGCTTGCCAGCCCCTCTTCTATTGGAAGCGCTTTCTGACTTCACAACGCCGTAAAGTAGAATATGTTTCAAGCCGATGGGATTTCATTCTGTCTTTTTGCGGTTCGAGTCACGACGCAGGTATGCGCCTTGTGATGAGCAGGACAGAGATTCCTGTAATTTGTTTGGAATTGATTGCCTAGCGCTCACTGTTGAACTGTTGCTTGACACAATTTCATCAGAAAGTTTTACCCCCCCCCCCCCAAAAAAATCACTTTTTTGTTAACAGTTTAACGTTAACAGACGTCTGTGCTCTATTCAGAGCTGTTGTACTTTCCTTTTATTTTTCTTCCTCGGGATGCTATGGAGGTGGCCAGATTGAAGCAGACATTGTGTCTGACACACACAAATATGCTTTTGGTATGGACACACGTGTGCGGGGGAGAGGGCAGTGTTTTTCAGCTCGAGAAGCCCGTCTGTCTCTTTCACATTCCATTAGTTCCTGGAGCTACATCAGAGGGCAGAGGGAGTGCGCAGGCATTCCTGCAAGACGCAGATGCCAGGATCAAAAGTCAGACTGGCTCCTGTACACAGCGGGGGAGGAAGACGTACAAGTAAGAAAAAAATAGAGAGAATTTATGCCAGGCCGCAACTTCTTTCCTCAACTTAAGAGCCGCATGCCGAAACGGAGAAATCGCCGTCATCAACAAATGCCGGCAAAGGCCACGTGTTCACCTCTCTGCACCTGTGTGCTGTTGTGTTTACTCTTCTCAGGGCTATGGCCGCCATCTTTACTTACCGCTCTGCTGCCGCTGCCAGGCTTGATGGGAAACCGTGCACCATGCTGCCTACATCTTGCGCCTTGTTTCAGTTATTAAAAGGCACGGGACCAGATGGCGTTTGTGCGTGTGTGTGTGTCTTTCCCTCCCTGTGTGTATGCGTGTGTGTGTGTGTGTGTGTGTCTCCAGGTCTAACGCTTTGGCTCCGGGCTCTTCCAGAACTGGCACAAGCCCAACTGGGTCATCCATGCAAAGACTCCCTCTCTTCCTCTCTTTCACTCTTCATCTCCAGGAGCGCATCTGCGTATGTTTGTACGTGTGTGTTATGTGTGTGTGAAAGGAACATGTTCTAGGAGGGATGGGCTCGCGATGCATAGTGCCTCGCTCCTTGGAAAAAAAACATAAATGCGGCCATGCGCCTGACAATCTCTCCTGGGTTTTTTTGTGTGTGTTTTTGGTGTTTTATTTAATCCCTTCTTCTTATCTGAAGCCAGGTGAACACTCCGCCACGTGACTAACCCACGTACACCCCCACGCTCTCACCTGAGAACTTCAGCACCAGAGGAAGAAAGGAACTTTGGGACTGGAAATAGTAGAAGTGGACGTAAGAGAGCTGCATGCTGACATATGTGCAGGGATGCTGCGTGGGATGGAGGGGGAGGGCAAGTCATTGGGGGGGGGGGGGGGTGAGAAATAAGAATGAGGACAGAAGAAAGTGCCACAGGCCCAGTGGAGCTGTCAAGACAGCCATGGGATGAGATTTTACATGATTTTGGGGAAGACTTCTTGAGCTTTGTTCCCATGTTCAACTCAAACACTTGCACGTCAGTGTAATGGTGAATAGATTCGAGAGGCCCGGAATTAGCTCTGAGCAAGACCGCAGCGTCTCTATCTATCATATTGTTTGGATATCAGCTTGAATATTTGAATTTGACCTGCAGGAGTCTGCTTCGCTTTGCTTGAGGCTTTTACGCCATGTAAGCTCCCAAAAGAGCAGAATAGGGATTCTCATTTATTGAATGTATGATAGGGTTGCTTTCTGGTTCTGAATGTGAATTCTAGCCTTAAGTATTTCTTGAACCTTTTAGTGGTTACATCGACTCTTGTCACGTAAGGAGAGGGATTTGGACCCAATAGCAGATGTGACACGGAAGTTGAAGAGTAAAAAATCCTTATCAACAAAAATAGAAAGTATAGAGGGAGCTGGACTGGAGGCATCCTCACTGGAAGAAGGTTTGACGTACTGACATCATGTCACTCAGTAACGCAAGCTTATAAAATGTAAGATCAGGCCATATGACATAAAGTACAAAGCATAAAATGACCAATTGCATTGCAAAAGCAGGATTTTTGATTCTCTACCTGTAGATTGTCCCAAGTGTGCTTAATGCTATGGCCAACAAACCGCAATGAAACAGTTACCTCATTCTTCAAACATAAACATTTTGTGGTACATATATGGTCAAGGATTCTAATTGTGATTCTGAACGATTTTAGACAGCTACATGTATTTCTAGGCATCCTTATAAAGGTGGATTGATACAGCTGCGATGGGCAGGCGACCAACTAGGTCAAAAGTCCGCTGAGAAAAACTCCCAACTCACCTGTGACCCTAACAAGGACAAGTAGTATAGAAAAAGGGCAGATTTCTAAAATACACTTAGATCGACGTCAGAACGGCTTCAAAATATCCAGTCTGCTCTTAAATACATGTCGGAACTTAAATATCACATCAATCATATTGATTTGGATGTCATTATATTGCGCGGGCATGTAAAAGATAGTTTTGCTGTTCCTAATAAAGTGGTCAGTGAGAGTCCTGTCACTCTCCCACCTGCGCCATTGTCCACCGAGTGCCTCGAGTTCAATGCCAAGTAATCACATCCGCTGCTCCGTTCTGTTCGAGAGAGCTTCATTTTTAGTGTATTCCCCCTTTTCTCTCCCACTGTCTCTTTGTCATCCATTCTCTCTTTTTCTAGGCTCCCTTTCCCTGGCAACTCACTTTACTGTTTAATGACGGTAATTTTCGACGCAGGTCCGAGTATGAGCTGATGTAGCGAGGCCTCCCCCCGCTGTTCCTGACAAGGCCTGGTGGGAAATTGCCCGGCGCCCTCACCCGTAGCTCGCTGTTTAGTTTGTAATAAGCTGGTAAGGCCCTGCGTGCGCTCACGCTCACACACGCGCACACCTCTGATTGTGTGCATTAATTACACGCACAGCTGTGCGGGCCACGCCTGGCTTTCCGGGTCATTCGGGGAATCGACTCCACAGCAGACACAGCAACACATAATGAGAGTCCTCCTCAGTAAAACCCTCCTTTCCCCGTCCATCCATCCATCACTCAGCCGCCTCTTCTATGACTGCCGTGACACGTGCCAGAGTGTGCCTGGGGTTCCCTGAGTGACGTGCTCAAAGCCGCGGGGGGGCCCACCAGGGCGCCACCATCGGGAGAGTGGATGTTGATGTTGAGTTTGGAGGGTGGGCCGCCTCTGTCGCTGTGGTGTGTCACCTCCGCAGCGATGCTGTCGCCAACAAATGGAGCTGTGAGTGGAACCCTGGGAAGAGGGACCTGCTGAGGTACTGTTTGAATCAGCTTGTAGCCGGTGGCTGACTGCAGCTTCTGTTTGATCAACATCAGTGTGTGTGTGTTTGGGGGGCTGTCCGCAGTGAGCTTACCTACAAATGACCATCCGCTGTCAACACATAATGGACATTTACTGGAAGTGGTTTAACCTTTTTCGTAATGTTCTATTTCCATGCAAACATATAGTGGTCATATAAAATGTCTACATGCCGCTATTCAAATGCCGGGTTTTATTGTACACGTATTCCGCCATTAATGTCACCAATAACTAGAGCTGGGCATTTTTCCGTTTATCGGGATACCCTTCCCGCCGTCCATTTATCCGCCATTTTGTCCGGCCGGACCAAATCGCCTATAGGCCAGTCCGACTATCATTTTAAATGGGCTTCCGTTAGCGTTTCGACTATACCAACTTCGACAAACTAACACTAGCATTGTACTCACAGGCGTAGTCTGCCCTCTGGTGGTTCAACACATGTAATACCATGGCGTATGCCACAGGATGCCCATTTCACTGTGGAGGAAAAAGATGGATAGCAATTTTGTTTTGTTAACTAACTGTTAACATTTAATACGTACCTTATCCCTTTGCATGCGTAGTATGTCCTTGTCTGAGGTATCTCTAGAGCGTAAATAAATCCCTCCAATCCGTCATTAATGCTCATGCCAGCGCCGCTGTACACTTAAAGCCATGACCCGGAAGTGGAGGGTCTTTTGTTGTCCTCCTAAAATAATATTACGTTATTTTGCAATAATTAATTTATTGCCCACCCACGGACACGCTCTGCCCACCCAAAGATAACTGGATGTAGTTCTGATGGCAGAAACCAAAACAAAACAAAAAAATTGTCACCTGCATGTCCAAGTTTTAACCTTCGTTTGTGTTGTTACATCCTTTCACCTTAAAAAAAACAAAAAAAAAACCATTGTCACTTGCATGTCCATACTGTTCAGCTATGGATGTCTTCTAAGTCAAATAAAATAAAATCGATTTAGCCCAAATACAACAACAGTTTTCTCAATTAAGGTGAAAACAAAACACGTTTTAAGGCGCTGTAGCCCTACGCTGGATTTCGACCTACTTGAGCATTATAGCACTTTTTAGCCCAATCCCCCCCGCCCCCCCCCCCCCCTCCCCCCATAGTTTTTCTTTACGGAATAAAGTGTGACGCAGTGTGCGCATATACATTTTAAGGTTGGCAAGCTAATGATCAATTCTGATACCTCACTCCTGGGCCTGAGTGAATGTCTCCATCACATCTTTACTATGTGTATCATATTGAGGCCAGTGTATAACTTCACCCCCTACAGCACCAGCTCCTCCCTGCATGTCTGTAGCTCGACCAAGTGGAGTTCTGTGTAGCTATATAATGGACAACGGTCAGCATTAGCTCCGTCCTTGTGCCCCTGGCTGAATGTGGGCAAAATGGCAAGGCCCTAACTAAACTGGTGTGACTGAGATCGGTCTAAGACGACAGAATCAGCCTTACACGCGTACACACGCACACGCACACGCACGCACACACACACACACACCCAGGGGCCGAGAGCTGACAGTAAATAAAACCAGGGACCCTCCTTAATTAGCTCATTGCCCAGGGGGGAAACGAGGAAAGTGTGTCAGTCTCTCCCTCATGTTGACTTCGACGCCATCAATGTGATCATGTAAGCCAAGGAAAGTAGAAGTCTTTCTTACCTATTCTATTGTAAGTGGATCTTAGGCTCATTACATTTATAATTTGTACTGCCCTCCAATTAAAAGAAAACATGATAATCAATGACCAATAACCTTCTCCAAATATTCAAAATAATTGTCTCTATATAACTGTAACATGGATTTAAATTATAGCTAGAGCTATTAAATGAGGGTATTTTTTTCCCTCCCACAAATACTCATTAAGTAGAACATTGACTAGGTCAAGTCTGTCTACCTTTGTGTATCACCGCCAATTAATCCAACCTGACTTCATTAGCCTGTAATTACATAAAACAAAAGAGCCCTCCATCTCATTGTTTTCCTAGAGTTGGTGACCCTCGTCAGTCAGCAATTTAATGGGATACCCATGCAGAGCACGCACAATTTTTCATTTGTGGGTTTGTTTATCATTATAATATATAAGACCCCCCCCACAAAAAATGTATATATATTTATACATTCATAAACCACGTTCTATGTAGAAATTGACATCATGGAGGCACGTATTTTCATGTGATGAATAAATTAGTGAGGACCATTTCAATTCTTGAATAGCCTGGCAACAGTACACTACTGTCCCCTGCTGGTAAGATTAGTCACTGTACCAAAACAAATGGTCGAGCAAGCATAATATTTTATAATTAACCAGTGATCACATTTATTATTTGTTTATTTTTATTTTCAGTATCAAATCTCAATTTATTGTTTATTCTAAAATAGAGGGTGGGATAATGGTTGGATATATATATATATATATATATATATATATATATATATATATATATATATATATATATATATATATATATATATATATATATATATATATATACATATATATATATACATGTATATGTATATATATACATGTATATGTATATATATACATGTATATGTATATATGTATATGTATATGTATATATGTATATATATGTGTATATATATGTATGTATATGTATATATATATGTATATATATATGTGTATGCATATATATACATGTATATATATGTGTATATATGTATATATATATATACGTATATATATGTATATATATATATATATATATATATATACATGTATATGTATATATGTATATGTATATGTATATATGTATATATATATGTATGTATATGTATATATATATGTGTATATATATGTACATATATATATGTATATATATATATATATATATATGTGTATACATATGTGTATGTGTATATAGTTTCATTTTGCAAATTATGGACATAGTGTACATATTGATGGACACACTGCAGGCAGTGTGTTACTATACTACAGGTTATGAACAGAACCAAAACGAGTCTCCATTTGATTTTGATAAATAGCACACATGGATTTACTTGACATTGTCTGCCTAAAAAAGAATGGAGGAAGAAAAACAATAACAATGCTCAGTTAAGGCATGGTGGGAGTTACAAATCCTCTGACCAGGGGTTGAATCTGTCATACGTCAATCAAGGCTCAACTATCATCCAGTATAATCGCAATAGTTTTAAAATTGTTTAGTGCCCACTGCAGAGTGTTGAAGCACATGCATGTAAGAAAAGGCCAGCAAGCGTATGAGATGAGCTACACGACATTATCAGCACATGGCAGCGGCCCTGCAGCCACTATGAGTGGACTATCAGTCTCCACTGTAATGAAAGGCCCAATTAAGGACATTAATTATGCTTCCTTGGCACTCTACTACTCTCTTTTTAGCCTGGAGAGCACTTAGTCGCAAGCCGCACGCTTCCTCTCGTTCTAATCCAATCCAGTTGAGGAAGTTTGTCATGTTTGGCCGAAGTGAACTTTGCGGGACGAGGCGGGATATCCAGATGGACAGTGCAGCGGCGTCGAGCTCCTCCACGGGCTAAAGATGTGTAGTCAAACAGAAAATGCAGTGTGATCTCAAACAGTGATTCTACAAGGTTCTCCTAATGCGCTGTGAAAAACCTGTGAGCGAGGCAGATGCAACATGTTTCACATCCGCGGCATGCCTGACAGCCCTTTACTCAAACAAGACATGAGATAGTCAACATGCCTTGCGCCAGTTTAAATTTCAGCACAAGCGTGTGGTGAATTTTTTTTTTTTTTAATTGTTCGGCTGCTAATCACATGGAGTCCCATGTGCTTTCAGTGTTCGCAGGCATAGTGCCTGAGGCAAGCTCCCTCAATATGTAAAGACTAGAGAGTTCAGAGTTGTTTGACTTGTATTGTAGTTGGCCTAGTGCACCAACCAGTGGTGGAGCCAGAACGTGGCTAATGGCTGGGCCTGGAAAAAATCAGGATGGGCCTGAATATTTCTTTCACTGAGCACAATCCTCCTTTCCTGACATCATATATTCAAATAAAATGACCAACTGAATAATATGAAGTTCAGATCTTCCTTAGACAACCACAATTATGCCATTCTTAATATTCAATCAAATAAAAACACAACAAAACACAAATGAAAAAATAATTTAATAATCACTTCAAAATATACATTTTTTCATGAATGTCACTGAGTTGGCAGTATGTCAATCTGGGTGGGCCTTTGCCCACCCAGGCCCACCCATGGCTCCGCCCCTGGCACCAACAAGTAACAATCACTTTAAATAAGTTTGCATTTTTAATAATGTTGTTTGACAAACGGGTTCCTTATTATTCAACATTAAAAATTGAGATTTGTGATTGATAGATTCTTTCTATAAAATGTTTGAGGGCCATATATTCAGAATGAATGAATAAAAATTGAAGAATGATTAATTTACTCTTTATCGGTCAAGGACATTTAGTCAAATGCTCATCTCCACCGAGAACACGTATGTACTTTTTGCAACAAAAGTAACACTCAGTAAACAGCAGGTTTTAAACAGGGATGGCTTTATGTGTACCACAACATATTTTTGACACAAATTTAAAAAATGCCTTTACTTTTTTCCATTATATCAGGGTTTTGAGATATTTTCCTACTTTTGTTTTGAAGTTTGACTTATCAAAGCTTGGACAATTCGGATTTTACCATGTGTTATAATTTATAGCTATGACTTTCCCGAAAAAAGTTCCACCTGTTGCTGAACCAAACCCTCAATTCATAAATATTACTGAAAATATGACTACATTACATATTATTATTATTATTATTAAAACTGATGTGCGAGAGAAAAAAGCAAGGGCAGATTCAGAATCAGCACACAAAAAATCTAGAAAAATGTATTTGCATCTCTGATTAAAACATTGTGTTAAAATGTGTTGTTATTTGTGCGAACAAAAACAAAAACATTTTTAAATCGAGTAGGCTAATTCAGCCAATAGTGACTAGGTGTGTCACTTTATCCACATCGCTTCATTCCGCAAAACCATAATCAGGTGTTAGGTTCTGTCAAACTTGACAATTTGTCCAGATAGTGTAGAAACTGTTTCAGCCCTGTGCCCCCTTTATACTGTACGTTGCGTGACAAGTGTATGTTCCTTTGTTTACCTTTTTTTTGAATAGGAAAATGACCACTTTTTATGACATTTGAGTCACTTATTGATGCCAGCTATAAAAACCAATAACCTTTATTATTTACACAAAAGAAACGTACATTGGAGCTCAAAGTCGACCTCGCGTCTCTCCAAGCATTTGCCTTACACCATACCTCAATTTTCTTAGCCAAGGAAACATTAGAATGCTTATTGCCCTCGCCGATTATCCCCACTATGTACGGTACATTACCGAAGTGTACGATTGGCCAACCCCCCGCCTGCACAATCAACACAGAGCGTGAATGAATGATGAGCCATTAGCAGGTCGGCTGTGAACTGTGAAAATGGGCTCTCACACCAATGACTGCAGGAGGCCTCGACGTGCGAGAGCCTAGCCGAGCAGCCTTCTCGCAGGGCCCTGCGCTTGTTGTTATACACACACACACACACACACGCGCGCGCACACACACAGGGGGCAACACATGAGGGGGAACGAGCCTGCCCTGCCCAATGTAATGCAGTGGAACACACCGACTAGTGTAGCGTACAGAAGCCCAGTCTAGTGGAGGGCTGTGTGCAAGATCATAGCAAGACTTCTTGCTAGCATATGCTTGTGTTTAATGCAGCGACCTGCTTCTGCATGGTGAGTTTACACATACCCTGCAGTGAAGGTACTCTGTGTGTGTGTGTGCGTGTGTGTAATATCAGTAATCAGTGTACCTCAAACAGGCTGAGTATAACTAGGCCTGGTGTTGCAAGAGGGCTGCAGACCTGCTCTTCTCTGCCAGAACAAGTTGACTCTATCAGACGCTGCCACTCTGACCTGGACCATTTTCGTCCATGTGCCTGAGTGTCAACGTGTGTGTTTGGTAGTCATCGTGGCAGTAACACTGGAATCTTCACCTTCAGATGAGCTACAAGTAAAGGTAATATGAAGACAGGAAGTACAGTAGATGTATTTGTGGGTTACTTGTGTTCTTCCTTTCCGGTTTCTACTTCATGCATGCCTCTCTGTGCTCCCATTGAGCGTGTGCGTGTGTGTGTATGCGTGGGGGTGTGTGCGTGTGTGTGTGCGTGAGTGATGATTCAAGTAGTGTTAGTATGGTTCCTGTGCACATGGAGGCAGCACGTGCCAAGGGTAGATGCACTGTTAAAATGGAAAAAGTCAACTTATAGATTCCATTATCTAAATTATTCGATTAGCTAAATTCAGTTGAAGCTCCTTGACTGCAGTTTTTGTTCATTAGTTCATGTCGGATTAAGCAAAAATAAATAAATAAATAAAGATCAACAATTTCAGCAAACTTTTTTAGCATTTAGCTGCGGATCCAAAATCCACCTAATTATCGTTTTATTCATGTTGTCCTCTTAACCAGGACAACAAATCCATCTAAAGTCAGACCCATCCACGTGGTGAGTATCAACGAGCAGTCGGAGTAACTGAGTGTCTCACAATACTTTTCCAATCGGTGCAGTATCAAGATACAGCGATTGCGCAATCATTGATATAATACAGCAATTTGCAAAACCGATAGAAACAGGCTTCTGTATTCCGTATAAAACCAAATGAATCAGTGGCAGCGCTTAAAATGGAACATTAAAAATGAACAAAATGCTCATATTCTTTATATAATGTGCTCGATTGATGGTGACCAGTACTAGTAGTCACCAGTTAGTCTTTTAATAAGTGAAGAGGGGCTCTTTGACCTGCACTGAGACAATGTCTGTTTAACGCTGCATAAATAAAATGGAATTGAATTGAGTTACTGATAATGTACCTTGAGATATACGTTACACTGTGATTTTGTCTTTGCCATCTATGAAGGTGGACCATTTGATGCAGGTTGTTTGGCCTACACTATTTTGCTGTATGCTCAAGAATCTAAATGGTAAATGGGCTGTCACTTGTAGAGCGATTTTCTTCACACTATTCCCTCTTTTACCTTCTACTGATGCAGCATCAGTGTCTTGCTCAAGGACACCTGAACATGGTCACAATAGCCGAGGATCGCGAGCCCAACCTCTGGGTTGGGGGACGACCACTCTAGCACTGAGCCGTTCTGGAAGACAAGCATCAAGAGGAAGTCGGAGAGCGGATTCCTCAAGGTTTGGTCATTTTGCTCGAAGGTACCCCAGCAGGGTTGAGGAAGGAAACTAGCATCTCAAAGTTTTAGAGTCCATATTTCAAGTTTGTGAGTGTAAGATGTTTTTCAGCTTGCGCCCCCCCCCCCCCCTATTTTACTGCCATGGTGTAAAACAACTTTTGTCGAAAACTTTCATTTTCTTTGTCACCGTGAAAGCACTCTGTTGATCGTATCCTACCTGACACGTGTATGGCTTAATAATTCAGGTTAGGGTTAAAGCAAAGTGTCTTTCAACAAACCATGTCAAAGATGGCACATTAGTCATGACAGAGAAAGTGACACAAATGTGAGCATGAACAATTTTCTTCTTTATTGACTTTGACAGTGTTGAGGTGTAGGAATGAGACAGGCGAGGAATCTGGATAGCGCCGTTCAACCTCATGCTTATTTGCTTTTTCCACTTTCACACCCAAGTCTAATTTCACACTATGGAGTCTAGGCTGCGTGACGGCTCGTAGTCGTGTCTCAATTCAGTGGTCCATTGGACCACGGCGAACCCCGGGCCGCTTACTGGGCCCCAGAGCTCACCGATATCAGCTCTGCACGAGGACGCCTGCGTGCGCATGGCTAATTTGGTTGTTATTGCCGCTACCAACGGAGACAAAGCGTGTTGGTTGGCGGGCCAGGTTTTAGTTCCACTCGCTGGTCTAAATGTGCACATGGAAGCTGATGTGAACTCCCTCTGGGTTACCCCCACTCCTGACAACATTAAAATAGGTTGCTTTATTTCATTGATGGAGATGCTCACGCCTGGATGACAATGTTTCTATTCCAATTGTTGCAGATTGCATGCACTGATGGGTTTACTTTGTGTGACAAAACACTTTTTGTTAGCACGTACTCTCTTTCATATGGAAAATGGGGGAAAATGCAGGCAGTAAAGAGAAGAGCTCAGTCAAGGTTGCTTTTGGCTTATTGTCATTTACTGTCAAAGTAAACGTAAAAGAGAATTACACCTTGTGTATGTAAAACAACTTAATAACTGCCTTAAAGTCTACTAACTTATTGCTAACACATAATGTTAAATACGATAGCCGGGCTAACGAATAGCATCGGTGTTGCAGAAGAAATTAGCATTTGAACACAAACGGTAGAGCAACACATGTAGATAGAATATATATCAATACTCACAGGCATATAGTCGTTATCCTCTGTGAATAATGACTAATATTACTGCAGCTTTATAATATGCATATTTTATTGCCCTCAGATGGAAAAGGCATGCACACCTGAAAGAGCGGTACAATGTCTATTGGATTAAAGCAAAAAACGTGGCAAAATGATTAAATCTCTACATTCTATGCAATTATGTCCTTACTGCTCATTTGTTTGTTTTTTTCACATACAATATTATGGAATGCGATTTTTTCTGTTTAAGAAACACACTGCATACGTTTTTGTGAGGCCGGAACGAATGAATTCATTCAATGGGGAACGATGATATGAGATTAGTGTGTTTTGAGCTACCTCAACACGAGCCGTGATTTGAACCTAGAACCCCGTCACCTGTGAGGCAGACAAACTTACCACCAAGTGTCTCCCTAAATAATATCTAATAACAAAACTATCACCTTAGTTACAAAGACCTCTAAAAACAAAAACAAAACAAAACAAAAATTGAATTCATTGACAACATATAGAAGACATTAAATAAAAAAAAAGTACTTCAAAGGAGAGCCGTTCTTCCAGTTCCACTCTTGCATCCTAAACAATGACTTCACTCTTGACATTAAATCCTCCCACTCCGCGTGTCATATTCCCATCACTACACTCATCTTTGCTCCTCTGTCTCAAACAAACATCTCATTATTTGCCTGAATTACACCCACAACAATTTTGTACGTTCTTTAAACAAATCCATCAGAAGTTCTACCCATATTTTATTCTTCCACTGTATGCATCCCTTAACCCAAATGACTCATCCCCAGGATGGACACTGCCTGTATTGTTGCCAACTAATACATGAGCTTAAAGCAACTAATGGTTGAGCTTTACTATCAAACTCTCACACCACTGGGATTTGAAGATTAGTGTCGCTTTTCGAGCTCATATCCTGGACCGGCTGATGTGCCATCCATTGTGGGGCCCTGACGCCCTCATGCAGATGCAGCCTTGCAGTCATGCTAATGAGCAACGGGATGGGGCGCAACTGTGAGACAAATCCTGGATGCATGTGCTGTAAAGTGTGAACACTTCTAACTAGATTTACCTGATTTGTGCCGGTTCATGCCCTGATGGGATATGCAGCAGCCAGCCTCATTATAGGACCTAAACATGTTTGTGTGAGTGAGCGTAAGTTCACCAATTAGGGTTAGAGTGAAGATAGTGAGAAATGTAGTTGTCCCTTGTTAGAGTGGTTAAACAACACAAGGGAGAATGTGATGAGGGGCCAACTAGTGTTGCATGCTTACTTGGGTGTAATGACCCATCAATTGTGACATCTTGTTGCATCCACTTCTGCTTGCCTTCACTTGTCTGTCTGCGCTGGCCCGCTCACTTCCTCACGCCCTTATCTCATTCTTGCCCCCTCAAAAACATCGAACATGTTTTACCTTTATGCCCTGTCTGTGTACCTATGTCGTTGTCACAACAACATTAACAATCGCACATCCGCAAATCCTTGAAGTATATTTTTGATAGATAGATAGATAGATGGATAGATGGATAGATGGATAGATGGATAGATGAATAGATGTGATGGCAAAGACGAATGGATAGAATGGCTAAACGAAAGGATAAATGAAGGTTATGGCTTGAAGGTGCACTTAACAAAATATATGCATGCATGCATGCATACATTTGATATGAGTGAATTCTAACTGCATTTGTGGATACAAAAGCATCCCACTATACTTGTGGGCAAATGCAAAAACTTTTGTTGGTGGCTTGGAATCAGACTTATAAAAGTTCATTATTCTTACATTTTTTGGGGGGTTTTAGCTCTAGTCTAACAATTCTATTATGATCAGTTCACGTGTCAGTCAGAAGATGTGGAATGCATTGTGTCGATGATGTATCCTTGTGAAGACAGTGGTGTTTACGTGTGTGCGTGAGTAGTGGGTGGGGGGTTGGGGGCATCTGACAAGTCCTCTCACTGGGACACTGCGAGGGGCCTGACCGGCCGCAGGATGTGCCGTAAGCTCCACCTCTGACAGGCTTCATACTTATTGCTCAATGACATTCCATGCTTCTTCAGTGTGCTCTAAGATTGATTCCCCACATATGTCTGAAATATCTCCAGAGCCCTGAAGCGGGGTGACGGCCACAGTGGCGCACACTGAGCAAGAGGCAGAGGTGGTACCGCTTATGATTCCGGGTGTGCGTAGCTAAAATTTTGAAAAGCCAGTGAGCCGTCCAAAATCCACAGATGACTGATACTTTACCTGAAACTATCTTCTCCTTCTTTTCCTTTCGGCTTTTCCCTTCAGCCGCCACAGCGAATCAATTGCCTCCATCTAACCCTGTCCTCTGCATCCTCTTCTCTCACACCAGCTAACTTCATGTACTCCCTCATTACATCCATAAACCTCCTCCTTGGTCTTCCCCTCGGCCTGCTGCCTGACAATTCAAAACTCAGCATCCTTCTACCAATATATTCACTATCTCTCCTCTGGACATGTCCAAACCATCTCAGTCCGGCCTCTCTGACCTTATCTCCAAAACCTCTAACATGTGCTGTCCCTCTGACGTACTCATTCCTGATCCGATCCTCCCTGGTCACTCCCAGAGAGAACCTCAGCATCTTCATCTCTGCCCCCTCCAGCTCTGCCTCCTGTCTTTTCCTCAGTGACACTGTCTCAAGACCAAACAACATCGCTGGTCTCACCACAGTTTTGTACACCTTTCCTTTCATTTTAGCTGAAACTCTTCTATCACACATCACACCTGACACTTTTCTCCACCCGTTCCAACCCGCCTGTACACGCTTCTTCACCTCTTTTCCACACTCTCCGTTGCTCTGGACTGTTGACCCTAAGTACTTAAAATCCTCCACCTTCTTGATCTCTTCTCCCTGTAACCCCACTCTTCTACTTGGGTACCTCTCATTCACACACATGTACTCTGTCTTACTGCGGCTAACCATCATTCCTCTCCTTTCCAGGACAAACCTCCACCTCTCTCGCTTCTCCTCTGCCTGTTCCCTGCTCTCACTGCAGATCACAATGTCATCTGAAAACATCATAGTCCATGGAGATTCCTGTCTGACCTCGTCCGTCAGCCTGTCCATCACCATAGCAAACAAGAAGGGGCTCAGAGCTGATCCCTGATGCGGTCCCACCTCCACCTTGAACTCTTCCTCTTCAGTGCCCTCCTCACTTCATCCTGACTAATCTTTACTGGTTCCTGGTCCACAGCATTCACCTCTTCTTGTCTTTGATCTCTCTCATTTTCCACATTCATGAGGTCTTCAAAGTACTCTTTCCATCTTCCCATCACGCTACTGGCACCTGCCAATAGACTTTCGTCCCTATCCTTAATCACCCTAACCTGCTGCACGTCCTTCCCATCTCTGTCTCGCTGTCTTGCCAACCGGTATAGACCAGTCTCCCCCTACTTACTGTCCAACCTAGCATACAAGTCGTCATAAGCTCCTTGTTTGGCCTTTGCTAACTCTAGCTTCACCTTACGCTGCATCTCCCTGTAGTCCTGTCTACTCTCCTCAGTCCTCTAAGTGTCCCACTTCTTGTTAGCTAACCTCTTTCTCTGTACCTCCTGTACCTCCTCATTCCACCACCAAGTCTCCTCATCTACTTTCCTCACAGATGACACACCAAGTACTCTCCTACCTGTCTCCCTGATCACATTAGCTGTAGTTTTCCAGTCATCTGGGAGCACCTCCTGACCACCCAGAGCCTGTTTTAACTCCTTCCTAAAAGTCATGCAACACTCTTCCTTTTTCAGCTTCCACCATTTCGTCTTCTCCTCTGCCTTTGCCCTCTTCATCTTCCTCACCACCAGTGTTGTGTTTTGTTTCCCCTTGTGTTGTGTTTTATTTCCTAGTTTTCTTTGTCCCTTTGAATTTGGGAATTTTCAGGACTTTATTTATGCTGTTTTTTGTTAATAGTTTTGTTCAACTAATCCCTGCTTCCCCTGCCTCTATGCATTTGCAACCATGACACCCATATTGAGCTGTGTTCAACCTTAGAGCGCTTACTGAGAACTAGTGATGGGATGATGATGCCTCAGAGTGTGTATCGACACATTTGACAAACTGTGTTGACGCTGTATTGACACTGCGTTGGTCACTCAATAGTGACCTCTACTGTAGATCTAAAATCAATGCAGGTAAACAATATGAAAATATGATGAAACAACTTGCACGCTGACCCAACATTAGCTTGTGAAATATTAAATCTTTATTCAATTGCTAGTTTTGTACTTGAAATATGATCTTTGTATATTGTATTTGCTCCAATTGTTTGCTGAGTGAAGTTGTTGATGAGAAGAGTTCAAAATCTGCTTGTTTGTGGTAAGGCTCAAATGAGCGTGTCAATGTAATAACAAATTTATCTAATAAAATGTAGAGATAACGCATAATTTATATATGGGATTTTGTTAACCAAAGTGTTCAATCTCCATCCAACAAACCCACAACATGTCGATACAGTTTGTTTCCTTATAAACACAATTTGACACGGCACGGCCAAACGGCACACTTCCTGTATTGGTCACATGATTTTTTGTTAAAGCGATACACGCACCAATACGGGGTTTCACACCTGAGAACTCTGCACAGTGCTGATGCACCAGTGTTGCTCGACCCATCACTACTGAAAACTGATATTGACAAATTGTTTGACTGTATAGGCGGTATCAAGACTGCAGTGTTTTACATATTAAGTGAAGTTAACACAGTCGGTGATCCACTATGAAGGTGAAGATGACCACTAAAAGCTAAATTTAATCTCCACTGTGCAGGAGTCTGGAAAACTTGCAGTTCCTTTGGTAAAATAGAGTAGCCAAAATTTATACTCAAGTTAGAGCACTGTTATTTTAGAATAATATGAAAAAGTAGTCCTCCCCCAAAATTGCTTGAGTGTGCAGTGAAAAAAAAACCAAGTCTCTCACTAAGTAATCGATAAGTAACTTCTGATTTATTCCTTCTTTTTTTAAAAGCACATATAGATGCATAGAATGCAGATTGCTTTTGCTCATCTTTCTCCTGAGGTGCACTTTTATTATTGTTGACAGCACGATGATGCAATGTTCCCCTTATGGAAATGGATCCTGTGTTGCGTAAGTGAGTGGGTTCACTTCCTGCTTTGTTTCCTCTACAATGAGATGAGAGCGGAGGCACGGCTCTACTGTTTTAAACACTTTAATGCAATTTAACAAAGCCACGTATTCTTTTCACGTGTCATTGGGGTCCTCTAGGTGTGAAATTGCCACGGCCTGGATGACACGGGGGCGCAGCAGAGGCGGGGTCACGCCGCCGCGCCAGATGTGGGAGGGCAGGCGCAATTAATTGCTACACATTGTTCAGTGGCTGTGTGTGCACCTTCAGTGAATTAAGCAGCGCTCTCAGGGTGTGACTGTTTGAATAACGCGGATGAGGTGTGAGGGCCTCTCGCTCACAGCTGAAGCCAAATGCAGCCATTGCCTCCAATTAGCTTCCACGTCCTCAAATCACATGCTTAACTTGTCATCTGGTGAGCATGCGAACTCGCAAACTATTGCACAAATAGTTGTTTGTCACCGCCGTCGCTCCTTGTACTATTTTATTTATCAAGATGTGAAATCGTTTAGCATTGGCTTTGTTGATAAAGACGTGAGCTTTAATAAAGTTTATTCACGTGACATATTTGGGTGGACAGTTCAAATGTCAAACCAGTTAGGGAGAGCCTTAGTCTGCATGCTACTGTCACCTTGTAACTCACAATGAAGTTGAGAGTAGAGGAAATGTTCATTTTTGATAATCAGACTTTTTTTCAAGAATATGTTCGATGCAAGCCCACTAGTTGAAACAAGGAATCAATAGGGTAAATAGATAAATAGATAAATATTGCGTTTGTGGGATAAGATAACCCTCCCATTTTTAGCCTCTCTGGGGGCGGCCATTTTGAGACTTCTGTCGACTGAAAATGACATCACAGCTGCTCAGAGCTCAGGTAACGACCAATCATGGCTGACCTGTTTTCTGAAGCTGAACCGTGATTGGTCGTTACCTGAGCCCTAGCAGTTGTGATGTCATTTTCAGTCGACAGAAGTGACAAAATGGCCGCCCCCTGAGAGGCTGAAAATGGGTGGATTTTGCTGCTTAACTCATATTATATAACGCAATATAAATCAGAATGCCGTGTTTCAACTAGTGGGCCTGATGGGAACATATTCTTGAAAAAAAATTGTTTTGCGTTGATTTTCACTTTAATATGAGACTTTAAATTATAGTCCTGTAAATGTGAGTATGAATGTTGTTGTTTTTTGTCTATACTATACTGTATGTGTCCTGTGATTGTCTAATGACCAGTCCAGGTGTACTCATCCTATCACCCATAGTCAACTGGTAGGCTGCATCTTACCCGCAGTGATCCTAAAGAAGAGATGAATTAGCCTACAGGAAATAGCTGAATCGATTGATGGATTTTAATTATGCTGTCATAGTATTTATATCTTCTACACCTTTTCCATTAAGTTTCAATTGACTGAAACATTTTGTGTATTATACAGATTTACAACATCATGTCTTCGAAGGACTTCGACCATCGAAGCAGCCCAGACTAATTATACCATCAATGGTGTTGCAGCGCGCACCCTAGACTTGACCCTGGTCTCATATCTGAGAGACTCGTGCAGCAACAGCACACCTTTCTTCTCCACCTGCCCCTTCATGTCTGGATGGACGATAGTGGGGGCGTGGGGGTACTTTTCAGTGGGGGTAGGTGGTAGCGATGGTGGGGGGGGGCATTCTGCTCCCCCTGGGGCTGCCTGTTGGAGCGAGGTGACCCAGCTTGTCGCTCGCTGACCTGTGAGAGGGACATTATGAAGTGTGAGTGGCTGTCACCCTAACTGCTAGTGACAGCACGGCTCGCGGTGCAGCTGTGCCAGGCTGCCCCAGCCAGAGAGCCAGCGCCCGTGGACGGCGCGGGGCCGAGGTGGGGTGCTCGCACCGTGTCTGTAGCGGGAGGAGAGGGAGGTGAGGGTGTGTTCAGGCCCCTTATGCTCTCATGGTGTAATGCCTTCCCTATTGATTCCTGAGCTTAGAGGGTGGCCCCGAGGCCCTGCCATGTCAATGCCGTCTCTGTCAGGCTTGGACAAAACTGAGGAGCCAAGGAGGAGCTGAGGGGCCAGGTGGTCTCCTAAAAGCCAGCAGGGTTAGCACATATGAATAACATTAGCAGCCTGCTATATTTGCTGTGACTAACTTCTGACTATTTCATTCTCTTGTCACTAAACAGATTAATCACAGGTTAAACTGTGAAATGAATTGAATTATTTTAAAGGGAGCTCCTGCTTCTCTAGGTTTGCCTGTGCTGCTGTTTGTGACCGACTTTATTCCAAATTGTTGGGAATGTGAGAGATTAGCAATATATTTCGGTGTGAATTTAGTCATCCAAAATGCTCAGCGTTATCTTTAAACTGGATCTCCCGGTGCACACACAGACTGCCGCAGCGATGCGGTACAAAAAATAGCAACATACTCATTAAACATGGAGGACATAATGCACTGATAAATGCTACTTATAATTTATGTGAAAATAGGTTATTGCCACATTTGTCAGTTTTAGTTAGTTAATTAATTAGTTGATAACGTTAATTTGCAGTTAAATAACGATAACCATAAAGCTTTGTAGCCGAGTGGCACAGGACCAAGGAAGAACTTATTCCATTTTGGTGCAGTTTCGGAAAATCATTGCAGTGGCTGTGGGGCTGAGCAACTATGATGTCATTTTCAGACAGCTAGTGACAAAATGGCCGCCCTCTGATATGGATAGAAACAAGTGGATTTTGCTGCTTAGTTCACATTACACAAACACCATATTGATCAGAATAGTGTGTTTAGACTAGTGGGGCCGCATAGAATATCGGCAACATTTTTAACTTGACTTCCTCTTTTTGTTAAATGAGTGGCGTGTTTAGAACTGATAAGACTTGGCAGAGGTCTGTGATGGACTATGTGACATTCTAGTGACAGTGGTTCTAAAATTACAACATACAGCACCACTGGTGTTTATATTACTTTGCCTCTCTAATATCACTAATTAAGTGAATGAAGTCACCTAATCATTGCATTGCAATGACGACAAAGATCCATTCCATTCGTTCCATTCCAAAATAGAGGGTGTTCCAAATGTCTTTGATACAATTTCATAGTTTAATAACATTAGTACCTGCACAAATGTGTTTCACAATTTAAAACCCTCGTGTCTTGTATCATTTCTGTGACATTTTCTCGTCAAAATATTGTATAGGCCACCGCATTCACATGCACAGAAATAAAACTTGAAAAAATGTATTTTTCTTTAATAGTTTTTTAACCAGTCTTGGGCTAAACATGTATATACACATACAGACAAAAATAATAAGGTGTATCCTAATGTATAGCATGTGTTTCACAGTATTATAACTCGAGGCGCAGTGGGTATTTGAACACAATCGGTGGAGCAACACATATAGACAGATAAAATAAAAATGCTCACAGGCGTCTAATCTTGATCCTCTGCAAAATAGTGACCAATAATACCGCAGCTTGGTTGTGACCATATTTCATCATCAAATCAACACCTAGTATGCCTGTGTTGTAGTAGATTGCAATTTTCCTTTTTTACTTAAGTTTTTGGAGGGATCTGAAACACAAAGGTGTAAGATGAGTTACAAGCAGAGTCACAGAACAAATTCAACTCAAATGTTTCATTGTTAGATCAATAGCATTCCAGTGGTTTGCATATCTGTATGCTGTGTCTTCAGTATTTGTCCAGGCTGGCCAGGTTGTATCCCGCCTCTCACCTAAATCAGCTGGGTCGTTCTTTTTGCGACATCTTGCAATCCTGTTGTACACCTCCAAACTGAGGTGCAAACCTCTGTCCTTCTGCACGTGTCCCGCTGTCACAGCTGACCTGCATCGTCTCTCTGCAGGGCAGCTCCTGGTTGCACCCATCTGGCGCCCTGCGAGAGGGCTGGGCAGAGGCGGTAGGCTGTGCCAGCTCTACTGGTGCAGAAAGGGGCACACCAGGCAGACAGGCCCAGTGTCAGCAGCAGAATGCTATCCCCCTGGCTGCAGCACAAACATATGCCAGCCTACTGCATGTACAATATGCGCATGTACAGTATGTTTACCGCTGTGGCCCAAACGCCCTCACCACCAGCATCCATGGAACAATGCCAAATATGTGTGGTCCGACTGGGACCGAGCTAACTGGGACAAAATGGTTGTTTACACATCATGAGAGCGAACCAGCAAACACACGCCTCAAAGCAATCCATCTTCCCACACAGTGGTGGGAAATAATGAAGTACAAATACTAGATTTTTGAGGCAACTGTACTTCCCAGTTGGCAAAATTGCTGTAGCCCAGCCAGTGATGTTTCCATCCCAGGGTACTTGTGCCCCCAATGCCCACCGCTCCAGATTGACCTTCTTCCAGCCGCAACTTCGTTAACGCAACTAAAGCGCCCTGCGTTGACAACCGCAGGGACACCAGAAACCTTTGCACGTACATTGTTTGCGCGCAACTTGAAAACTTCTGAACAGTCCCCGATCGAAATGTCAAGCAACAACCACACAAATGCTGCAATCAATGCTAGCATCTTTCTATGCTTCTGCAAAGAAAATTCATTTGCATAGCCTTTGATTGTATTATAGGGTTCGGGCGTGTTCATCCAAACTTCCTTATCGGTTGCTCAGTGAGTGTGTGTGTGTTGACCTCTTTCACACAGAGAGACCCCCAATTGTGCTCCGATAGCCAGCCGAGCTCAGTCAAGCAGAGCCTGTATGCTCAGTGGCATTTCACACGCCCAAACGTGTGCACGTAAACACATACGAGTACCATTTATCTAGCTGGGGTCACATGTGACACATGCAGAGGGCGGGGGGCTCGGATATGGAAATAATGGTCTCCCCGCATAAAAGCTCTGCACTAAACTCCAAATCTAAACTTAAGCCCACCTTGCTGCCACCCCTCGGAGAGCTTCCAAGCAGACTTCCGCACACCTTTTTATAATCAAGTCAGAACCTTTTTGAGGTCACCCGCGCGGAAGATGTTGTCACCTATTTTTGCGCCGACACTTTTTGGGGAGACGTGTGCGTGTGTGTGGGATATACTGTCTCTGCTCATCCGACTGTGAGATGCTCCCTTCCCCTTTCCCCATACTACCATCATCTCACTAATGGTGTTGTATCTGTTCTCCATAGGAGGCAAATGAAGCTTTTAAGCTAGGTGGAGGAAGGGTGAGTGAGCTCACCACTGAAAAGATTAATTGACTTTCTGCACAAAGTCACTTATCCTCTGACTGGTGAGGGCGCGTGCGTTCGGGCTACGAGATAATATCATCATTACTGCAGCAATTTGTGCAGAAATTTGAAACAACAAAGCAACCATCCATGCATTTTCTATAACATCCACTAACGCACATCCACGTTAAAGTGTGCCGGAGCCTCTCCCAGCTGACTTCCGACCCTCGACCAAAATTTAAATACAACTCTCGCACTGGATTCTATTTGTTTTTGTGTACCTACTGTATGTAGGCTACTTATGCCTCTCAGCTTGTTACAACGACTTTAAATGCAGATCTGGTTGTGATAGAAGAGTCCAATGTAATGATCTACAAAGACTAAGGTTCCCCACCCCCACCCGCCTGTCGTACACTCCGCCACCACCCACAGCTGCACACACTTCTCCTGTCACGGTGATAATCTCTTTGTCACCGGCCGTATGTCGCAGATTTGTACGTCTGATTCGTTGAATGTCCGAGTGGCTGGTCTGACTTTTGTGCCACAGGATGTCTTCTGTAGCACTGTTTCTTTGTGTGTGTGTGTGTGTGTGAATGTGTAGCTACTGCCATAGGTGGTGGGATCTCCATACCTGTCAAAATGCATAAATGTCAGACTTACACTTGAATGTTAAGCAAAGAACACACAAATATCTGCTAAGAAAAAATGAATACAAAAGAGAAATGATTTTTTTTTTTAATCCATGAGAAATATATCTTAAAATTCCCCCCCAAAAATGCCCAAGAGATAAGAAAAATTTGCAAGGCTCGAATTCTTAAAATAAGCCATAATTCTAGCTCCTTAAAGACCGCAACATTTCTTACAACTAGAATAATGTTCCTAAAATTTGACAAAATTGTTATATATTTTACGAAGTAAGGAATCATTTAATCTAAGAATGTACACTTACAAGAACATTTTGCTTCTCCTTTGAGCTGCTTCCAGAAATTCAACCTTAACTTAAAAATAATCAGCAAAAAGTAGCTGAGAAAGACAGTTTCTTCAAAAAGTATATAAAAAACAAACAATTTAGACTTCAATCAGGGTCCTTGAACTCTTTAACTACCACCATAATGACTAAGAAAAACGCAGTAGTGTGGGAGGCGTAGTGGTCCTCAAAAGTATATTCAATATTACTGTAAGACATTGTAACATTGAAGTTTTAACACCTTATCTTAACAATGTGTGCTTAAGTGTAGGAAAATAAAATACAGTTTTTAAAGTGGAAATACAAATGTACTAAAAAGTTAAATACAACTGAACTGTACTTAAGCAGCAGGAGGGGGGCTCAGTTCCTCTTGCCTTAAAGAGTGATAGTTTACTGCTAATTGCCTATAGATACGGCAAAATGTTATCAATACATTACTTATGTCTAAATGAAACAACTCCGACATACTTGACACCAAGATGCCACTGGATAGTACAAACGTGAGTTTTGTATATAGAATAACAATTTTTAAAAATCAGCAACAATGGAATTTACAAAACAAGGTTAGCACTTAAGCATTCTTACATGCTGATATTTTCTCATATTGTGAAATATCACGCCATAAAATGTCAGCAAAACGCATCTTTAAAAACACCACAGAACAATTACTTTGTCTACTTTTAGCAATTTACAATAGCAACATTCTACAATATCTCTGCATGTGAACTATTTCCCTCCCCAGTGCACAAAACAACTCTATAAGGCATGCTTGGGTGAACTTGGTGTGGAAGAAGCCCATCAAATACCTTTGGGATGAATTAGTGACAGTTCAATATCCATGACCTTTGATCTCGCAAATGAACTTTATTCAGTTAAATGTTCTTCTGGATGAACTGACCAAGAAGTCACAGACAAACTTTCCAAAAGACTCTTGTACTTGGGTTGTTGACTTGTCTTTTCGTTCTTGTTGTCTGGTGTCCCAATTCCTTTGGCCATATTGTCGAATATAGCCCCATTATGCATGCAAGTCCTCTTGTTAGTTGGCAAATGAGTACGAGTGGTCAACACCAGGTTCATCCAAGTCACAGAGTCCGCAATTGCTTCGTGAAACGTAACAATAGTCGGTAAAGAAACTTGAAGTGTGTGACACGACAAACAATTTGCAGCTGCAATGCAGTTAGCAGATAAGCTAACAGTTGTCTTCTACGACTTGTTTGTATTGTCAGTCTTGGAGCTACAACAGACATCTTTATGAGTGTGTTGTGCTCTTATATACACTATAAGAGCAGGAAGGTTTTTTTTTTCCTGTTGTCATGTGTGGGGTCACTCATATTTTCAAAATAGATCAAGATGTTAAAAATCGGTGTGTACGTGTATCGTGCTTTATGTGTACGGCTGGTGAGTGCGGCGTCAAAGCATCAAGTGTCAGTATTTATACAACAACCAGGGCCTGGAATATTATCATAGTTTACGTAAAGCATCTACATTTGTGTCATGAGATTGTGCAAGTGTACTGAATGTTGTGATTTGCGCGCGTGTGTCTTTCAGGCACAACAGTAGTGATTCGAGGCCTGAACCTCAGGGAAAGCGGATTAAGTGGAAAGCGGCTTTTAACCAGATTCAGTCAGATAAATATGGAATTAACATAGAAAATATGAAAGGCATTGGCACCTGGACTAATTGCTGGTTGAAAGTTTTTGTTTTTCTCCAAGCTCCTTTTCCCTTCTTTTGCCTTTCATTCCTTCGCCTGACAACACCTTCTGTTGTTTGCTCTCCCCTTGTCACTCCACTGCAATCATCCTCACAGGGGGCCTTGTCATCTCTATCTACTCATATCCTCAACTCCCGTTCGCTCGGAGCACTACTGCACTTAAATGTCAGGCCTGATGAGCCAGCCACACCCACCTGCCACATCAGCTCAGAGCCTGCTAAAAGCTTTTATGGAAGCAAAAGCGAGCTTGGTGGTTGATACAAATTAAAGACTTTCTTCTTCTTTCTTTTTTTTTTTTGATAGGATCTTGGCATTGAAGGGGGAAAACTTCTGTAAGTAAACGAAATGAGGTCGCTAAAGTGTTACTTGCTGCCATCTAGCGGCTTCACATGCTAAAAGGTGTCAAACATACTAACAAAGTAATAAATATGTGATTTCCTCATATTGTCAGTGGCGTTTTTTTTTTTACTATAATGTTGCTGTGGTTGACCCTTGCAGTGTGACAGTCAAGTGGGACAGTGTATAACGTCAGACTGGGTCATTGCGGCATTGTGTTGGGGGGGATATGAGCATATCGTATAGCATATAGTAAGATATCGGTCTCTGGCTTCACTGTCTAATTTATCCTTGTAAAGCCGTGTCAATTTCTTGCATTTTAACATGTTTTTTCTGTCCTCTATCCGCGTGTGGAATGTCGGGCCCCTTTGACCTCAAACCCATGTGGAATACAGCCCAGCTACGCCACTGCAACTGTGCCTTTGCTCCATGCTTCACAGGAGGTACAGTGTTCTTTATTTTGTGCACTACACCATTTTTATCTGTGTATCTGATGATGTGACATGCTGAAAAGCTCCAGTTTTGTCTGTCTGAAAGACATTCTCCCAGACACATTGTGGCTTGTCAATATTCATTATGCCAAATTCCATTCTCATCAGTTTGAAGTTATTTTAGTGACCATTGTGGCAACCACAATGTTGTCCATGAGTAGGCCCACTCTACATGTGTATTAAAAAACATTTTGCTCATTTAATGGCAATTACCACTACTTTGATTTTTAAATTAATTAAACATTTTGCAATGTGGTTAAAACAAATGTTGGCTATATTATTCCATATTGTGGTAAAATTTGATACTCAACATGAACCAGTTAGGAACTTTTGAATGTGGAGTGAAAGTGTGATTAATTTGAACAATTTAGTATTTATTTTTAAAACAATGGCTCTGGTAAACCCACCACACAAACGCACAAGTCCAAATGAAGGCACACCGATCAGAAAAATACTATTGTTTGTAATCGTATCTTTTATTTGTAAAACTTTGGCATATTAACCAACCATTTAGATGATTAGCCAGGTATAGAGAGTATCCACACCCGTAAACGGATAAATGGTACAATATTATATGTACAGTCTGCACGCACAATATTTACAGACTCAAAGCTTGCTCCTTGTTATACATTATACACAATTGGACCTTGCTCAGGTGATTTAGTGCAACACTATGTGCAGGCTAAATAAATGAACAATGCCATATTTACAGCATTATCTCAAACATGTCATGACGACTAAAACATATCAACATATCAGTCATAACCAGCTTTATGCTACCTGACTCAACTGTGCAGTGCAAATTGATTCATCCGGATTAATCACCAAGTGGGTACATTTGGTACTCCGACACAATCTAACGACATCCAATCCAAAAGCTACATACAGTATATATATTTTCTCACGTACTGTATTATTTACACTGAGTGCTGCAGCAATTAGCATAATATATCGAAATCTCAGACACCAATTGATTTTGCTTTCAAAGTTACGAGCAAACAGAAGCCTAAATGGCAGCGACAGCTGATCGCACACAGAATAATTGCAGGTTTATTCATTCGAAAAAGGTTTGCTGGGTGTGGTGTTCGCTGTAGAGCCATGCTGACTATGACTACTTGTAAGCCAAATAACAATGTCATAAAGGAAGATGACACAGTTGGATTCGTGTAATATACCGTCACAGCTAACTGGTCCATAAGACATCAGTGGCTACTTTGAGCTACTTTTTGTGTGGTACTGTATGGGTCCTAAGCTGCAGCGAAGGAGGACAACCACAAACACACACCAACAAATGATTTGAGCTTATTGTTACTGCACTGGTGTCATTAACTCAGTTCACTTTATATACATATAACGAAGCAAAGTGTGTGGATTTAAGTGAGTAAATAAGAAGGAAAAAGCTGAGTACTTGTATTGGTTTTGTCTACCGGATGAGGTCAGCTGCTGAACCTGACTATGGATAACGAAGCTGCAGCTCACTACAGGTTTTAATACTGAGCCATGGAAGACCAAACTAAAGTATAGCATTCACATTGAAGAGATGTCCTCAGAAATGTGTATTTGAACACTGATTTGTCAACATTATTAAAACCATGACTTGGATTCTGAAACCAGTTATTCACTGTCACTGTCAGTTCTTCTGAATTGTGAGAAATATACTAGAAAATGTTACTTTCACTGGACACATATGAGGAACAAGTGCATAATTTCTACATTTATCTCCCACTTTCATACAATATACTAGTTGCAATGTATCCACGATATTTGAAACATCTCTCAGTATGATGCCGTGCAGTGCAGTGGATCTCATTACGTTGTGCATTTGTACCTTATGAAGAGCCCGGTGTGTCCTTTCCCCCAAAAAAAAACAACAACAAAAAAAAAAGGCAACTGAGAGCAAACCGGTGCATCTGACAAAGGCCACTGCAACTTTAGCATTTGGAACCAGAATTTTAAATATCGAATTCCAGAGGCAAGCGTGAAATAAAGAGTTATTCTCTCATTATAAATCGTATTAGTCTGCTTTATCTACCCCTTTTCTTTAAGTTCTGAATTAATGACTGTATTTCCAACTTTCTTCATTTCTCTCCGCTGGGCCAAGTTGGAGGACTGAACAGGTTCTAGGAGCGGAGCCGGAGTACAGCGTCTCAAGGCCGAATAGGTGGCGGACAGCGCCCCCTGGTGGACATAAAGAAGACACGTTTAAAACCCAACAACGACTCAATCTGTGGTAAACACCACCATCTAACGGACACAATGATGATGACATCTGAATATGGACCATACTAGTTTACTACAAATTGACTGTGACATGCGTTGAGGTTTAGTCAGATTTATAAATTTACGAGCCAAACACAGTGTTGTATTTGCCATTAAATGATCAGCCTAAAAACTGGTAGACCGGTAATGTCCGACCGGGTGTTTGAACCAGATCTTGGATGTTACTAATAGGTACACAAATAAGGCCTACCTTGACAGTGAGCATATCTTGTCTCGTGAGGACTCGATCGGAGAGCTGGTCCCTCCCTACGATCCAGGGATGGCGAAGGACCTTAAAAGAACAAAAGTTGTATGGTAATGTTAAGGTCTTAAATACACCAACAAAGATGCGCGTGTACATATCAAGTAAAGAAAATATGAATCATTCTCAATGCTTTAACTCCTTGCACAGCATGACAAAACGTACTATACAATCACAATATTTTGTACACTGGCTTTAAAAGTTAATGCCAATTTGACGTCATTATCAGAGAAATATTTGGTAAACGTGATGTCTGACAAAACTGAATTCACACAGCTCTAAAATCATACAACTTTATATTATCATAAGTTTATTTGGAGGAAGTAGAGGTGAAAAAATATAATTACAAGTACCTGGGGAGCAGTCAGGCGCTGGTGGGGGTCCACATGGAGCATCTTAGTCACAATGTCCTGTTAAACGCATACAGACACATGCACTGTAATGATGCACTGAACCACTAAATGGAAGCAGTATTTATGCACGTCCGCACACAAGTACATCGAACCTTGGCGGCGTCTGACACCAGCTCCCAGTTACCTCCGCTGATGATGAATTTACCACAACCTATTTGAGCTAGAATTTCCTCTGCTGAGTCTTCAGGACTGCTGGCAAAAGGACTGAAACTTAAGGGTAAAAAGGAGAGCATGGTTCAGGGCAGAGAGACATTCTAAACATGCGGAGACACACAATAATAGAGCCACATTAAAGTCACCGTATGAGCTCGGAAGCTTACCCAGCAATGGTGGTGTACAGTAAGATTCCCAAGCTCCAAATGTCACATGCCGCGTCATAACCCTGCTTCTTGAGAACCTGCACACACGAAAAAAGGCCATGTGCAAAGAATCCCAAGTGTTTCATTTATGTTTTTATAGGGCACACATTCAAATGTTAATAACACATAGAAGCTAAACAATATAACGCTTTTCAAAATAAAACTTTTTCAAAGGGTGCAGAGTACATTTTGGTGGGCGTGGCTAACTGGCTGTGGCAGACTGTGACACATCCCATAGGGTTTAATATGACAACAGTCCACCTTTTATGGCTATAGCAGATTCAGCTTTTCTGGGAAAGTTTTTCAAGAGATTTAGTAGTGCATTCACGTACAAGTCAAGGAGGTAAAGAATACTTTTGTCAATATAGTGTACTTTTCATAATGCATTCACTCATTCATAATCATTGCCGCTTTAATTTGACCTCTGGTGCCATGAACGTTGCTGTGTAACACGGGGTCATCAGTAAGCCATTTTCAGCTCTCAGCTGTTTGGCGAAGCCAAAATCACATATCCTGATGCATTCTGGGAGTCTTCTGTCGTCACAGTAGCGAATGTTGCTTGGTTTCAGGTCCCGATGCACGACCTGAAAAAAAACATACGGTAAGATTTTTTTTTTTTTTTTTTTTTTTTTTCAATCTGTTATGGTGATTTAAAACCTGTTCTATAACACCTTTAAACAAATGAACAATATACTGTAGTTGTTGCATTAATCTTACCCCTTGGGAATGTAAATACTCCACAGTCTTGGTCAGCGTGCAGATGATGTCGGATGCATCTTTCTCTGTGAAATTTGGCACGGTCAACACTCTGTCCAGCAGCTCACCTCCTCTCAGCAAATTCTGAACCAGGTACACGCACTGGCCATCATCAAACACCTGAAGATAGGAGCGCACACACAGATATTTCCATACTGTCAGTAACTAACGAGAACTGCAAAAGCGAATCAAAAGTTGTGTCTATTTAGATTGTTTTCATCATTCAAGAATGTTTCACATACGTCCTTTAACGTGTTGATATTGGGATGTTGTCCATATCTTAAAAGAATCTCAATCTCTTCAGATGGATCTTTCCTTCCTCTGTCAATAATCTGCAAATCATATGCACTCATCAGCTCCTCCACAAAAGGCACAACTTCCTCAAATATATTATATTATATATATCATATTTAACTTTTTCTTATTTTCTTTTCTGATATTGGTCACATTCTGACTCGTAGAGAGGTTCCACTGTGTATGCTAATGTATCAGTTTACCTTCACTGAATATTCCACGGCAGTCACTCTATGAAGACATCTCCTGTAGACGGAGTTGGCGGCCTGGCCAACTTCCTCCTTCAGCTCATAAATGTCAGTGAAGGCCACATCACCACGGAGATGCTAAAGACACACACGCACACACACACACACACACATGATTATTTGTGCTGATCTCATGATTGAGAGTGTTATGGTGTGGCATAATTTCTGAAATGCATTGTGCACCTGTGCAATAGGATTAATGGTATTGCCTTCCTGGCGGGAAGGCAGAACGTTGGCCACACTTGGTTCCTGACTTTGATTAGTGGCAACAAAACTAAAACCACGGAACAGCTGGTGTGTGTTTGCACTGGGCGGGATGCCGGGAGAGTCTAAATTGGCAAACACATACACAACCAGATGCACAACCAGACACCTTGATTTTTATTTCATTTGGTTTATAATACATGTATGCGTGTAAATGTGTTTTGTGGCTACCAGTGGGCGTTCTGGAGGTGAACTCCGGGTCAAAGTGAAAAGTGTCCTCGGGTCTTCCAACTGTTGGTTTGAATGGTGGCCTAATTTCCTTCCTGTACAACTTCTAAAACAAAAGACAATTATAATTGGAACTGCAATTTGAATCTGTATGCTGTATTATCATTGTGTATTTTCTAACAGCATCATTGCCACTGAAAATTAACACATTTGACTCATTATTCTCATCGCAACGCAATACATTTAAATGTAGTACTTAACTTTCCCTGTAGGTGCCACTACTTTAACACGAGTAAAAAAAAAAAAGCACACAAAATGCCTCACTAAGTCTAACTGACAGTCACTTGGTCTCTTTCAATATTGGCAGACGTCAAATAAAAAATATATTTGCTGTGCGATCTTATGATGCTAATTGTGACAGTAAAGCATTAATGTCATTGAGTGAGATTTGTAAGGTTACAACCTCGCTCACAGATGATCAAACATCCTACTAGAAAGGCTATTAACGCTAAGAGGATTAGTACGTTACAATATAATTTGGAGGACTGGCACAAATTTGAGGTGTGATTCTGTCAGAGCTCTGGTGCTTCAATACTGTGGCCACCTCTAAGCTGCAAAGTGTATTTAATTGCTAGAGTACTGTATACGTACATGCGCGCACACACACACCCACACACACACACACATAGAACTACATACCTACATACATTTACCAGTTAAGCTTAATATAATTAAGTTTAAAGTTTTAGAAAACCTTTCAGAAATAGTTTACATTAAAAAAGGCACAGTCATCATATATTATGCAAAATTGAAAGCCACTCAAAGTTCCTCAGTAAAGTGCATAATATAATTTTATGTTTGCATGTCCTAACATATTAAAAAGTCTTTGCACTCACATTCCAGTTGATCGACGCAAAGAAACAATGACTTTTTATTTCATCCACCCCATCTGGTCCTGCACCTGTGAATCACACATTTACATAAGGTAAGCTAACAGTGCTTAACGGAATGCCCACACGATACCAAAATGTAAAAAATTGTGCCAAGAAGGCTACATTGAAAATGCCAATTAGATTGCCAATTGAACACCACAATACACAGTTTATTTAAACTGAATTCTACGCATAGTTTTGTTTTCAAAGTCAAAGATTTACGGCGATGAAAACTCCATTAATTGTACAATATATAATAATATAATGTGAAGAGAAATCAAAACGCCCACATTGATGCTGTACACTACAATATGTGTGAAAGGATCAATGCTAGCTGACACACTGGTATTGAATCCCTTCAGAAATGCGGAGTCATCTGCAGCCATTTCATTTGACACTTGATTTTGTTTATCCAAAGAACTGTACGGTCAAGCTGAATGTATTCAACCATCCATTTATTTTCTTTCAGCATATTCTGTTCAGGGTTGCGGGAAGCTGGAGTTTATCCAGCAGGTACCTGGAGCCCAGACTACACCCTGGACTGGTCGACAGTCAATCACAGATAAGTGTACAGTATATCACAAGGTCTAAATGATTTTATTGTCCACAATACCTAGACGGTTAGCAGGGTTCCTCTTGAAAAGTGCTCTTAATAAACTCTGTACCTCAGGACTAAGGAACTGTGGCATCCCCAATTTGGCCCTTCAGAGACATAAAAAGAAACATACTGTACTTATTTACATATGCATGGCAGTTAATTTCTGTTGGTCAAGAGCTGCAAATATACTTGCATACAAAAGACAAAAACAACACTAGCACAAAAATAAAAACTCTGCAATCATGATTGATTTATAACAGGGGTGCCCATTACGTCGATCGCGATCGCCTGTTCGATCGCAAAGGCATTGTGGGTAGATCCGTCCTCAGTGCTGTATTGCTACGTTCATGCTGCGTTTGAATCGGAGTCAATGTAGTTCACGCGGGCGGTTGCGGTTGCGTGCGGCGCGGCGCAAATGGTGCGTTTGGAGCGGTGGACTGCGTAGCTAAGTACCGGAAATCCGCCCATTCATTCCATTGGCTCGTATAAAACAACGCAACTTTTTTGCCATTTCGCCTCGCAGCAGCCAATTAGCGTCGGGCATACTAAAGTCACACACAGCCACACAGCGTCCTGTTCACTCGGCGGCCAGCAATATTGTTAGCATTAGCATAGTGTGCAAAAAAGTTGACTTGCTTTATACGCGCCGAATGGAGCGAATCGGCAGGTTGTTGTTGCTGCAAATCTGCTTGAGGCTGGCTATCAGCAGCTACTGTCCGGACTATGCGTCCCTGGCTGATTCCATTCAGTGCAAGTCATCAGAGTAAGGTAATTACAAAACATTTTTTGTTGTTGTGTTGTGCTATATAGGTTGATGCAGTCATGCAAGGTACACCAGCATATACGGTACATATAAAAAAAAAAAAAATCTCAATATATTTAGAAATGTGTTTTGCATTTTTAGTAGGTGGTCGATAATTTTGACTCTGTCATATTATAAGTAGCTCTCAGGCTGAAAAAGTGTGGGCACCCCTGATTTACAATAAGGTAACTAATTGATGGACATTTGACCTTGAGAAAATTGATGTGCAATTTTATATGTGCTAAAAAAAGGATATACAAGTCTTCATGTTGCTGTTCTTCTTCAGGCCACAAACTAATTGAATTAAATCAACACCACCAGGCTGTTTCTCTTTTGCACCCAAGGAGTGTGCTTCATTTTGTCTCTACTGTTACAAGACATGCTTTATTAATAATCAATTCCAATTGACAATCAATCAACTAATTTATTCCCAGCCGTCATGAAAGCAATACTAAGTGTATCACTTCTTAATCTTACTTTAGAATAAGGGCCATTGTTTCTTTACGATCTTTTCCTTGGAATGGCAACGATCCCGTCAGCATCTCAAACTGCAAGGCAGACAAGAATAGTAGTAAGAACAAATTATACTTGGTAAATGCTAATTAATATTATTGAAATTATAATGCTTCTTTAATCCACATTAGGCACCTTCATACAATAGGCTGCAATAAATATTTAATGTAGGAAATTCACATTTCCTTACTCTATTTCATTTTACAAATTGGCATAGTTCACAATAAGGTGTTTTCAATGCTCGAATTGATTTTTCTTTAAATTATATGACACAGTCACGGCACCCTTCCCCGGTGCCCTGATATGGCTGCCATCTGTCAGTGAATGTTAACCTCCTTTACAAAATGAGTCAACTAAGCCCCTGGCTGACAAACAAGCAGACACATGATGACTCAAAGTGACAGGATATAATCTTAACGACAAATGAAGAGATTCAACGGTAGGGCTGAAAGCGAAAACAAATCTTACCATGAGTACCCCAAAGGACCACCAGTCAGCACTTTGTGTGTGCCCCCTCCTGTTCACCACCTCTGGAGCCATATACTCTATCGTTCCACAGAAGGAATATGCTCTTTTATCGTGGTCGATGGCTTCCTTACTCAAGCCAAAGTCTGGTGACATAGACATGGTTCACGTTTTGGAGGAGAAGAAAAACAAAGTCAAGGAAGGAACACTTGGATGTACTTACCAGTTATCTTTATATGTCCTTCTTCATCCAGAAGAATGCTGTCGAGAAAAATGTTACGTTAATCAAAGAAATAAATGACTGAAGACTCTAATGATACAGTCCTCTCCCAAGGACAATTAAATGACAACGTTTGATTGCTCAATCTACTGCAGCATAGAAATGGGCCTAGTAATTGATTTGTGAATTAACTGACTGCCACAAATTTTGTGTTTAATGGATGGTTCATTAATTATGTCTTGAAGAGATTGACCCAAAATGGAATTCACTACTTGACTGTAAATTAAGGGATTGAAGTTATTTTTGTAGTCGACTATAATGTGATGAAAGTCGAGTCAAATTCGATTCATCGATAATGTTATTGATATATTTTCAGCTCAGTACAACCGTCCCCAACCTGTTTTGCCCCATAAACTGACTTCATGTGGAGAAATATTTTGACAAACCGGCAACAAAGTAAAAAAACGCAAATGATTAAAACTACAATTCACCACTACACTGAATATAGTTGTTGTAATCAGTGGGAGCCCAGGGCTTGTTTCTCTTCAGCTAAGCGGACAATTTCATCAAGTGTTTCATAGCATAGTGTGTTCTAAAATGGGACATTGTAGCCAGGCTTAAAAAAAAAGTGAGAATTTGTGCCTTTTGGTGTTATTGGACTAGAAAATAGACTTGCATATTTTGAAAGTGGCTGTGCTACCGATCTAATGTTTGGGAAAAAAATCCACACGCTGGTAGCATAGCATTAGTTGTTGTCCATGCATTATTGGGCATAACTTGTCATGTAGAAAGATGGACCTTCACTTTGAGCCACTTTTCTAGTTTCTCCCTGCCAGTCCCGTGGTCCTTTGGTCTCGTGAGTATGAATGTTTTAAGACCAGCAGCAACGGGACTAGCGGTTAGCGACGCAAGGCTAACTGCTTTACTCATCGACAAGTTACAACTACCTTATTTTCATATTCTCGAATGTGTACAGATCTGTGAAAACTGTCGCCTTGTTGACTAGACATTTCACTGCTACACAGAGCGCTATAGTCTGAGGAAATTGGCTGACTGGAAGACGAGATGCCAAAAACATGTGATTTATGATTAGTTGAATTTGTGCAGTAGTAATATAGTCAATAATGGGTTCGACCCGACTGTAGCAGCAGAGGTGCTGTTGATTCAGTCACACCTAGTTTGAAGTTTGAACAACAACCTATGGGAAGTTGACCTACATCCACCCTGACCTCTGCTAAGTACGGCAACTCCTCCGGAAGGATTATTCTGCTCATTATGACACATCAGCTCCACACATACAAAGACAGATGAAAAATTGTGTTTGAATTACAACAATTACAGTATTACGATGAACTGATTTTTAATTTGCCAAAGAGATGATTATGAAATGCAGTAAAATGCCCATCCCTACTCAGTTGCCTTTCATTAAAATGTACAGGCTTTTAGTCATCCCTGCTGGCAGACAATTTGAAAGGTCATACCTCTCACATATTTAATATGCATCCTCTGTTCAATATTACACTCTACCACTAAATCCAAAATTGCAAAAATGGGGATTGTGCGTTCTTGCTGACAAATGATCCAACTAAACCGGCAATAAACACAACCTCCATTGGCTGAGGCAGCAAAAGAAGAACCAAGTGTGTAAATACTTTTCAGGTTTGAGGTCCCTGTAGATGATTCCCAAACTGTGTAAGTGGTCCAAAGCCAAAGCCAATTCTGCAAGGTAAAACTTGACATCCTCTTCCGTAAACATCACCTGGAGGAAACAAAATATAGACATATCAAAACATGTCCAATGTAGTGATGCATGCAGGGACAACGTATGCTACAGCGTAGTATTCAGAACGTTTCTTAAACACAAACGTTGAACTATAAAGGCTTGACATTGTTTAAAGCTGACAAATACCAAACTAACCTCTTTCGACAGACGAGTGAAAAGGTCCCCCCCTCGGAGAAAGTCTAGGATTAGATAGAGCTTCCCTTCTGTCTGGAAGGCTACACGCGCACACGCACACACAGACACACCAGATATGACACATTGGGGCTTAATAACTCCGTTAGGGTTTTAGGATAATCACAGTGTTATTTCCGAGCATGTATTTAGAGTTGAAAAGGTGAAAAAGTGAGCACATTCCAGTGTGGTAAAGATGTTAAATAATAGCTTTAAGTAACAACAAAACACGTATCTCTTTGATACGTTGAGTCAGCGCATTAAGTCAGACTTACCGTAGTGTAGTTTCACGATAAACGGGTGGTTGACCTCTGCCAAAATGTCTCTTTCCATCTTGGATCTCACACGGTCTCGGACTTGGAAGGGGATATGAAGAGATTTGATATTAACATCCTTTAGGTAAATCTCTGAAAAAAAAATGTCAATTGCAGGATAAAACTGCATTAACTTGATTAAAAAACAACAATTAGGCTTAGAGCCATCCCGTGCTGTGAAAAGGTAAATACAACCGCAATGTTACCGCTTCACATCCATCTTGAGACGAGACCACTTAAATTCAATGGGGTGTAGGTTAAGAGGATTAAAGAATTCCATAGTGCAAAGACAATGAGTCAACACTAGACAACTCAAACTCATTCATTCACAATAACACTGCGTCCTCATTGACAATAATCCCATTCAATACCAGTTTATTTGAATGAAAGGTACAAACTAACCGCATTTGTTCAAATCCCCTTGAATTTAGGGCACACAGAGTTCAGAAAACCATGGATACCCAATCATTCACTGAATATTTGTGATTAGTTTTTAAGTGCACAGGTAATTGAAGGTTAACAAGTTGCAACAACAACCATGTGGAACACTTTCAATGACTATGACTATTTTTGCTTTTCATCTAATGTCTAACTTGCTTGTCAACATCTTAAAAATGTCCTGGAAATTTGACATACCACAAAGAAGAGTATCATTAACAAGCCTGACAAATTTGAATGAATTAAAACAAAAATGTGTGTCCGTCAGGGGTGGAGCCAGAACCTAATTGGTGGGCCTGGAAAAGTCAGGGTGGGCCGTATATTCAAGTAAAATAACAAACCGAATGATATGAAGGTCAGATCTTCCTTAGACAACCACAATTATGCCATTCTTAATATTCAATAACATAAAAAAACAAGGAAACACACATTCAAAAATAATTTAATAACAATTTACTAAAAATTTTAAAGTATATATTTTTTCAGGAATCTCTCTGGGTCAGCAGTCTCTCAATCTGGCTCCGCAACTGGTGCCCGCTGAATGCTTTTGACTTTCACCTGTCAATCACATACTGTATGTTTGTTCTGTACATGTGCTCAAATTACCGTCAGTGTGAGGCTGAATAACTTGTGCCTCTGTGTTTAATAAAGCTAACTGTCAACTGAAGTGTCTCTGTTCTGTGGACCCACACACCGATGCACCACCAAGCAAGGCGGTGACAAATTGGACAAGCCTGTCGCTGGTCCGCTCAATAGTTAGGCGCTAGCAGGCTAGTGAGCTCGCTAGATGGCAGGCTAGCAAACATAATGAACGGATTAACTTTCCCTGGTGTGCCTCTGTTGTGTGGACCCACATGCAGCGCATGGAAGGAGGTGGTGGCGAATTGGACAGCCTCGGCCTCGCTAGTGTGTGAGCCCGCTAGCTTGCTAGCATGCTTACGGACTGTCTGGGCCATTAAATTCGCCACCACCTTGCTCCGTATGCCATGTTTGGGTGCATAAAAGACACTTTAGCGGTTGCCTAAAGCGCACAACACTTCAGGTAAGATTATTATTATTTTTTTTTTATCATAGCTTGCTATCTAACTACATGCAGTAGTGGTAGAAATGGGTTAAGTCATACTATATCTATAAAGTGGTGGAGGGCCAACTCACACGAGAAAGCCGCAAAAAATCAGGACAATGAACTGAAATGCTGAAAAAGAGTTCAAAACTACGTACGTCTCAGCAATTCAGTATTAATGTGTTCTCAGTCTTTGCACGTGATCTTCAGCACTTACCTTCAAATATATTGAATGTGTTTTGAAAAACAAATCACTGAAATCCCTGAAAAAGAATCTTCAGAAGTCATTTGCAGCCCTACCTTTAAGTGTGGCTTTCTTCAGGACTTTCATTGCATACAGTTGCCCTCTGTCCACGCCTCTGATCTTTCTCACCAGAAACACCTGAAAATGATTGATGTCAGTCATCAGCGTTGTCAGTATTTATCACTGACGGCACGATGGAGCATACGGTCTCCTCTGGCTTAATGTTCAATTAGGGACCCTGTGAAAACATCATCACACTGACTACGCTTGTAATAGTATCCAGCCTGTTGCTTATTGCTTCTAAGTTGCAACTTACAGGGTTAGTCATGCAAGTGGAAAAGCCTGCAGATGGGAGTTAACATCTGGTCGGCTGTCATGGATTATTATTTAAATAATAGCGTCATGTGTAATTTTTTTTGTATCTGCTTATCACACAGATTTTCAAGATGTACCTTTCCATAGGATCCCTGTCCAAGCACCTTGAGCAGCTGGAACTGAGAGGGGTCAGCTTTCTCAAAGCCTTCTTTAACATGGTGGCTGATGTCAATCTCCTTGAGTATGCTGTCATCCTGGCAGAAAAAGAAAGCGTTACAGCTATTGGTTTAAAAAATAAATGGGCAAAATTATAGGGATACTAATTTCCAGGTGAAACTGGAAGAAGAAAAGTTTTGGACTATTCATCCAGAAGAATATTTGTGAGGTCATGAGTTTTAATGCTGTTTTAGTTTATTCCGACGATACTTCAAGGTCAGAGCTCTCGTGTTCTTCGTAAGTCATTCAAGCATGCATTTTACAGACCTTGCTTTGTGCTCTGGGAATATTTCCCAGTACACAGAGCAAGTTCCAAAGGAGAAGCATAGAATTTTCAAAAATCTCTTGATAAGGTAAAGAATTAAGATGAGCTAAGGAGTCTGGCCCAACCCCTGATAATTCATCCATTCATTAAGAACGTGTCCCTGCATCAGAATGTGCCTTTAAAGGACAACATTATTGAAGAGTAAGAACTACAGTACATTGAAGCGCGTGTAAGAAATGACAGTAACTTTCACATTGATCAAGTTGACCCAATAAAATACAGCATGTATGTATATTTGTATTTTTCATTACCAGGAGAAAGCTGACATTTATGTATCAATACCATTGACCTTGAATGGACACTGGCGGTGAAGCATAATGTGAAGGGCCTTTTTTCAGCCTATTGAGTCTGCTTAGTCAAGCATATGATCACATGCCAACCTGCACTATACCACATTAACCTGTATTGGGAGAAACCATTTTGATGCTTTACTTAGGACACATTTATGAAATGGAATTGAAAGTTATCAGTTACATAACTAAAATTGAAGAAACATCTCAAAACCAAGCTAGATTTTGTTTGTTAATCAACTCAAATGAACAGTTATGGATGGTGGTAGATACTTAGATCATTTTTTAGTAAAACCATATTACATATGTACACTGGAAAACCCAACAAAACAAATTTATTTATCATATTAGGCAAGGCAAGTTTATTTGTAGAGAACACTTTTTATGTACAAGACGATTCAAAGTGCTTTGCGTAAAACATTAAAGCATGATAGAAAGAGAAACAAAGTATTAAGACACAGCAAAAAAATACAGAAACATAACCTAAAACAATTAGATTAAAATGATTAAAACCAAGCATCAGTCTAGATAAATGAAAAGTTAATGTGATAATGGTGATTAAAACGAGAGAATAGAGGATAGATTTTCAAAAATGCGGCAGTAAACAATAATGTTTTCAGCCCTGATTTAAACGAACCGACATTTTGAGCAGAGTTTGGGTATTCGGGTAGTTTATTCCACAGGTGAGGAGCATAAGAACTAATTGCTGCTTCACTTTCTTTGGTTTTGGTTCTGGGAAAACACTGTGTCCCAGCCGACCTGAGGAGTCTGGATGCCTGATAAAGTACTTATACATCTTACGTGTAATTTGGTCTAAGACAATTTAGAGATTTATAGACCAGCGGCAATATTTTAAAATCTATTATTTGACTCACAGGAAACCAATGTAGTGATTTGAGGGCAGGTGTGATGTGGTCCAGTTTGTAAGAGCTCTGGTGGCAACATTTTGGGTCAGCTGCCTGATTGATTTTTTTTATTAAGACCTGTGAAGAAACCATTACAGTAATCTATCCTACTCAAAATAAAAGAATGAATACGTTTTTCGGTGACTGGTTGAGACAGAAAACCCTTAATCTGAGCTATGTTTTTTCAGGTGGTAATAGGCGGATTTAGTAACGGTTTATATATTTGCTGTTAAAATTCAGTTCTGAGTCCACTCCGCGCCATAACTACACCAATATTTCCAGCTTGATTTGAAGCTATCAATGACATAGGATCAAGGTGAGCACTGATCTTGGACCTTTCACTTTTGGGGCCAAAAACAATCACTTATGTCTTGAGTGTATTGAGCAGGAGAAAATTCTGGCCCATCCACTCATTGCTTGATGAATACACTTTATGAGAAGATATTAAATAGAAGTGGCCCAAGAAAAGACCCTTGTGGAAACCCGCATGGGATCACAATGAGGACTAACATTTGAGATCAAGTAGTCCGTATCTTGCAATTAAATAAATAAAATTGATCATTTAGAGATCAAAGACAGCTGTCTGCGCCATACTGCTTCTACCGTGTTAGAGGGGAGTTTCCCTTTGCACCACTGTTGTCTAAGTGCTTGCTCATGTCGGGATCCTTTGAGTCTTTTTAAGCTATAACGATTGTTGTTCTAAACCTGTCTTGTGTTAAAAGAGATTAAACTGAGATTGTTTTTGCTGTGAATTGGTGTTCCACAAATATCTCAATTGAATGACTATTTTGTTTTCGCTTAGTCCTTAATAGTCGTATCTATTCAGTATTCACAAATTGGTCTGTAAAGGTGAGTCAGCCTGAAGAGAAACAACTCCATGACTCGAGTATTGGCCTCCTGAATGCAAATCTCTAACTCTGGCCTTTTCTAGCAGGGACATGAATCATCCAAGCCTCATATTACTGACACTGACAGGCAGCCTGGCAGGTAAACAAACTGGCAGTGGCATGCATATGCTAGCTAGAGTCAAAAACATTCTGACAAAATGAGATTCATTTGTACAGTATTGCATTACAGCACAAATGCTTTTCATCTATTTATATATCAAAATACAAAATGAGCCGCTAAAGAGCATGCTGCCACCCTGTCCTAGCTGCTCTGATCTGTTTGGGCTATAAATAGACCTCCCTTGCTGTGGCATCCACGGAATCAATCTGTCTGGATCCATTTATCTATCAAGCCGCCTGCCCGCTTGTTTGCTCAAATGTCTGATTGCATTTCTGAGATGCCTGCCTCTCTCTCAGGCCAAGCAGTGGCCTTCTGCTGAGGTGTCCTGGACCCCGGACAGACAACGACATTGGTGACACTGCAGCAGCAGTGACCTCACGCCTCATTCCATCCCTCAACAAACCAAATGACATACATGCAAGGTACTGCAGCACGACCATGCAGCTTCACAGTTGGGAGTTTTTGAAAATCCAGCCATACACCTTGCGTTCATGAAAACGTTCAGTAACTGCAAATTTCGATGGTAGTATAAAGGGAGTTATACACAGGAAAAAAGTTTTGTGAAGTTTTGCAAACAACTGCTAGAGGTATTTGAATTTGCAAACTACTGCGGAGTACTTTGTTTGTTTACATTGTCATCAATTATGTATTCTGTCAAATGCCACAAATGATGAAAATATCTTTTCAGTTTGTCATGTTTAGGTTGCAAAATCATATAATGCACAAGTGTTGGACTGGGATCATTAAAACAAACGCTCTTATGTTGGTACAGAGTACATATGCCAAATAAATAATGAACTAATCGATCATGGTTGCTTCGATGCATCTTAAAATCCAACAATTTGTGCCATACAGGCCTGTATTTTTCCTCCTGAATTTTGGCATACTCACATATGATGGGATGCTATCTAATTAAAGCCCGGTTTACCGCACCTGCCAAATCCAAATATGACCCACCTCCAGCTGACAGAATCCCGTCGTGTTCTTGTTCCGGGCGGCTTTGTTCTTGAGGTAGATGGAAAACCATCTCTTCACTGTGAATTTTCGCGTGCTGGTATCCATGGCAACGATCAGACCTGCGCATCTGTTCCGTTTGTGAAGGACATCTCCTCTCCGTGTGGAAGTAAACGCGCACGAACGAGCGGATTTGGTGGCGTCTCTAATAGCGAAGCGATTCCACAGCTTGTCCCGTCATGATGCGGTCGTTTTGGCGTTTGAATTTCGCGATAATTTCCGTACGCCCCTTGATCGCCTTCTCAGCTACGGAGCTGTTGATCCCCGAGCCTCAGTTTCGTCTTGTATGCGCATTAAGATGTTTAAATCTAGTGATGAATCAAGAGAAGGCGTGAGGAGCATGCAGCCTAACATCGGTTCTCCATGCGCATGTGTGTGTTGATCCTCTCCCTCCTCTTCCTGCTCCCCCTTCTTCCTCCCAGCAGCATGCAGCAACAGCTGGCGAGATCACGTGGTGTCACCTTGTTTTGTCTCCCCCTGCATCCTTTCTCGTTTAACCTCTCACTGATGGAGGCGTACTTTGATTGCCATGATTTGAAAAGCATATTGTATGAAAACAAATTGAACTGGCATGGGAATGAGAAACAGAACAACCAAGGGGAAACACCGTGACACGTGATGACATCGACGTTTAAAATCAATTTGATTGATTGAATTATCCAGCGCTGTCGTGTGTGAGCTCAGTGCGCGCGTAAGTGCGCGGATCTGTCACATCAGCAGCTTTGCATAGCTGCAGTGTTACATAAGGGGCGCGAGGTTATGTAGTGAAGGAATTCTGCACTCAACCTGGGTGAAGTGGCCAAAGCAAACTCCATATTTTTTTTATTTGACGTTAACTTAATATCATTACCACAAGACCGGGCAGTGACAAAATCTGTACAAATTTGGGCCAGAGGGTCACGGAATTTCCCGTTGAGGGATTATAATTTAGAAAGCATCTTAACCTGCTTCACCCAAAGTCAGCAAATTACTCAATTCAGAATGTGTGTTAATGTGTAACCTGAGCCCAATACAGAGTACCATATGGCATTTCTGTAATGTTGAAACTCATCAACATAGTCATCAATTGCAGTCTGCTGTGTCGTATGGAAGAGATTCAGGATTATGGACATGGTGTCTTTGTGTAGATAGGATTAAAGCTCTGTAAGGAGATCACAATATTAACATCTATACAGACGGAGAAGATACATGCAGAAAGACAGGCTGAAAAACAGCATCAGGACAATACTGCACTCATTTGGTACAACAATCTAATGAGTTCCAATACAAGAGTGGTGGTATCAAGTCTGCCACTGCAAAGACAATAATGCTTAAATTTGACATTTATGTTATTATACGCTTACCCTAAATAGAAATCCATCCATTTTCGACTTTGCATAATCACATATCTGGTTCAGAGTAACATGGAGGTGGGGTCACCAATAAGCAACTTTGTTCAATGCATTTTCTTGGTAATGAGATTAAAGATCTTGTATTTCATTTACATAGTGTGTGTAAGTGCACATAAGTAACCAGTGTACTTCAGATTCATGGAAATTCATTTTTACAGTTACCAATGACTAAAAACACACACACAGTGAATCTATTTTTTTATTGATATTTAACAAGGGAAATATATTCCTATATTTACCTCACCCTATGCATTTACCATATTAAAACACATCACTATAAACACAGCTATGGCATTACAATGACAAACATAGCAAAATTCCTCTGCACTCCGCTCCCTGAAAATTGGATTACAATACAAAAACAGTGGCATATGATTCCAATTAACTTGGTCTGCCCCAAAGTAATCTATTTTATGTTACTCTAAATTCAATTATCATTCATTCTTGCTACTCTTAAATCATTGAATTAGCACTAACACAGTCTAATAGGTGAAACAACTTACACAGACTTCAATGCTGTTGCTGTAAACAACCTGAAACGGCTCATGAATAATTTTTGACATGCTGAAAAGAGGTAACTTAACAAGATGAACCCTGTTGTGCAATTTGTGTTAAAAAAAAACAAAAAACAAGTTAACATAAAAACAACAATTATTATGGCACAATTATGACACTATTCAAAAAAAAAGGTAGATCATTGATAAAGTTGATTAGTAGATGGGTTGAAACAATCAACAGTAGCGAGCTGACAAAAACAATGGGAAATGTTTTGCCAGGGACTACAACTATTACAGTACAATATTAAATTAGAGCAAGCTTGCCTATCTCGGCCTGTGTGAATTGCTATTTGCTAAACTTAAAGTACAGCTATTTGGGGGAAAAAATTGAGAATGTACAGTATGTGTACATTTGTAAATGCTGTAGTGTGTTGTTGCCTTAGGGTTTCAAAGAGTTGGATAGTAAACTAGTACATCAGGGTCGCAGACACTGAACGCAGAGCCTCCGGTGGAAGAGATCTCTTTCTCACAATCCAGGAGAGAGAAGTCGGGGCTGAAACAAATCTCGATCTGACCCAAAACCTGCGCATCAGTATTCTAGAAAACACATCAAATATTGAGTGGAACTGTTGAGCTCACAGTGAATTTCATTTGTGGTGATTCCAACACTCAATTGTTGTTCGACGCTCATACCTTAGATGGATGGACACATTGTATCTTAGGTTTGACACCATAGAAGTTTTCTATGACTCCTTCGATTTGTGAAAACTACAAAATGACACACAAGGGGAACATTCCATGATTATGACCGTCATCAATATGATTGAAGTTAACAATATACAGTGGTACCTCTACTTACGAACGTCTCCTCATACGAAATTTTCAAGCTACGAAACGCATCAATAGGAAAATATTGCCTCTTGTTACGAAAGAAATTTCAGGATACAAAAGGCAAAAGTATGGGCTGCTACTAGCAGAATGGGCTGCGACTCGCAGCTCCAGAGTTTCCTGAACGCAACATACTCATAGCTGCTCTGCCATTGGCTATTACCTAGCATCTTCCTGGCATCCCATTGGCTAAGAGGGACCCCTCTACCGTATGCGTCTATGTGTGTAGATAGCCAGGTAGATAGATATATATGTGACAGATGTCTATGCAGCGTCCTCGTCATTCGCCCCTCGGGCCATGAGGTGTTCCGATAGTCTGACGTGAATTAGAAACGAGGAAAAGAAAAAAAAGAGAAAATCGTTTTTTGGGTCCATACAAACAAAGCAAGAGATAATAGAAATGTATGAAAAAGGGATGCGTTTGGTTGATCTCGCCAAAGAATATGACCGTAATGTATCGACAATCGCCACGTTATTAAATCAGTTCTTTACTAAACGCCAGGAAAAAAACACTTCTGAGAGAGAACATGAACCAAAGAGGGCAAAAAGCGATGAGGATAGCAATTAAAAGGTAAACGACCATCATTTTTATTCTTTACTCTATTCTTTGTTTTTTACATTATGCACAACTCTCATTTATTGTGCAGTAATCTAATTGTAACATGTATTTGTTACATGTTTTGATGCATTTTTGTGCTTTATAAAACATTTATGTCTGAATATTGGGGGGGCTTGGAACGTATTAGGGCATTTACATGGAAAACATGTCTCCACTTACAAAATGTTCTACTTAAGAAATTTCTTCCCGAACCAATTAATTTCCTAAGTAGAGGGACCACTGTAAATGCATCTTTGATATTATCTTTTTAAGACAAATACTATATGTAAATGTCATTTGTCTGATTTGTTTTCATCTACTGGTAATTGCTACCTGACTGATGCAAGGCTATTAAAATCATCACTCCTACCGCTATACTTGAGTTTCCCACCCTTTATCGCGTCAATGCACATATTCTACATACAAAAAAAAGATACACAGGTTAATTGTACCTTCTGCCATCTAGTGGAAGAGCATTTACTTAATGTAACGATGTTCATCTTGTCTTCTTATTCGTGAAGTAGGTTAAAGTTCCTTTTTTTCGACAATGATCTTCTTATTTTAGCACGGTAAGAGAGTTTTTTTCTTCACTAAAATAAGATCATTGTCGAAAAAAAATGAGCATTTACTTGTCCTGCTGTCACGTCAGTGGCATAGATTGATGACCAAAGATATGTTACATTATTTGTAGTAAATAAAACTCAAGAGGGAAGTCACCCCCCAAAAATTCAAAATCCAAAAATGAGCCTCCACTAGTCAAAACACGGCATTCTGATTAATATTGCGTTTGTGGAGTTAAACAGCAAAATCCACCCTTTTTTTATCCATCTCAGTGGGCGACCATTTGCCACTTTCTGTCGACTGAAAATGACATCACAGTTGCTCTGGGCTCAGGTATTAACCAATCATGACTCATCTGTTTTCTGAAGCTGAACCATGATTGTTCGCTACCAGAGCCCCGAGCAAGTGTGATGTCATTTTCAGTTGACAGCATGTAGCAAAATGGTTGCCCCCTGAGATGGACAAAAACAAGTGGATTTTACTGCTTAACTCATATTCCGCAAACGCAATATTAATTAGAATGCCGCGTGTTGACTAGTGGAGACGCATAGAACAAATTTAGAAATTTTGGGGTTGACTTTCCGCTTTAAGACCAATTATGCAAAACCGGATCATTTTCAGCACAGTGGTAGGGAGTTATTAGTCTACACTTCCCTATATGCTATACACTCCAATACAGTAAATTGTAAACAGAAATACTTACTTTGTAATACTTTTCAGATGGTATGATGTCAAATTTCGTCAGGATGCTACAATAACAGGGACACAGTTGAAGAAATATAATAGACTGTGAATGTTGTCAAGTGTAAATGGTGGTCTCGAAATTTGTTTCAGTGATGTGTGAGTTTTCAGTACCTATCCAAGTCCACTTTATGGTACAGTTCCAGTGCCTTGCTGAAGTATTTATGTTGACTGTTCAGCGCAGGCGCTTTGGCAGCACATGTGCCATGTTTGTACCATTCGTACTTCCTGTTGCAATAGAGTTTACAGTTTACTTTTGAGAAGTAAAACAAATCATATCCAATCATCTTCTCGCACAAAAATAAAAGTGCCATCCTAACCATTTAAATAATTGAAACTTCTGTTGACTGTCAGTTAAAAAACAACAAAAGAACAACAGAATTATTGATCTCCTTACCAAAATCCAGATGATGCAGGTTTCAGTAAGTCAGGCCAATACTTCTCCATGTCTGGGAGCAAGTCCTGAAAATAGAATATTATTATAATTAGTATTTCTTTTTACAAAACTACTACGACTACAAAATACCTCTATTTCAGATGAGTTGAAATGCCATGATGCGTTACAAAGATTCCCTTTATCAGGCCTGCAAAAGGACAGCAAATATTAAAAAAAGAGTTATGATTATTACAACCCCTTAATTCCATTTGGAAATGTGAAGCAATGTATTTAACCACAGAGAGCAACAATGTAAACACAACCTTACGACTGCTTTTCTGACCCCCTAATACAGCAAACTGTGCAATAATCATGTTCTCTAATCTGCATCTAGATATGGGTTATTAACACAATTTTAGTCATTTATGAACAATATTCACGAGGAATAGGCCTTTGCGTACATAGGAAGCAACGTTATCAGCATACATGCACAATTGGGTGTTATCTTTGTAAGATTTGTGGGCTAAATAAATTCATGGCGAACCCATGAGCTTCCATTTGGTATCTTTCTTGAACAGAACGTCCTTCTGTCTGCAAGTATCGCACACATGCACACGTACTGTACGCTTACCAGAGTCCATGGAGTGTCCAGTAGCTGATATTAGGATGATGACAGGACTCTATCTGAAATGTATCACACACATCTGGTCTCATAACCCACTTTAATGCTCACAGTTGTCCACCAAAACTACTGACAGGAATCACATATTTAGCCTAAAGTGAAATTGTCAGATGCAGAGAACACTACTACAGAGATACATTCATCCCGTGAGAGGAATTAAAAACAGCCCATGTCTGCATGTTGTTACAATCAAAAGCATACAGCCTCATGAGTGAAATGTCACATGACTTCATCAGTTTAAAAGTTGAGTCAGTGGCAAAGCTGATCCGAAAATAGGCAACATTTGCCAATTGCACAGCAGAAATGAAGGAGATAAATGATTAATGGCTTTGCATCTGAAGAGTCGACATTAATACTCTAAACACATTTTCGGCTAAAAACACTGAAGGAAACTCACAGAACAGAATGTGTTGGGCCAGTGGTGGGTGAGGATGAGCTTGGTCCACATGTGTCTGGAAAAAACAAAAATGTACACCACACATACAATTCTTAAAAAACTGAACTAAATATTAACAGACAACAATGCAGTGAATGAAAGGGTTTCCCTGTACTTACGGAGGCGACACAGCAAAGGCAGAGACAACTGCCAGGCAGAGCAGAAGAGGACAGCAGAGACTCATATTGGCTCTTCAAAACAAGAAAGACTGCGAATGAATAATTGTTTATATGTCTACACTTACACCAACCACAGGATGAAGAAATACAAATATTATCAGAGGTGGATTTATTTGTAATTATTATTAGATAAACACAGGCAACTTCCTGGGGCCCCAAGATTTCCATTGCCCCCCCCCCAACCAAAAATGGATTAATAAAAATATATTTGATTTAAAGCAATTATTATTGTTTTAGTCTTAATTCATGTGCTTAAAAACGACTTAATCCATAATTTTTGCTCTGATGACAAAAAACAAACATCAGAAGTTACTCAGTATTTGAGTATTGTTTTCACTAAATACAGTACTTATTTACTCTTACTCAAGCTATTATTTGGAGGACTAGTTTTTTTTTACTATTACTTCAGTTGTATTATTCTAAAGTAATAGTACTTTTGAGTACAATTTTTGGCTACTCTACCCACCTCTGAGAATAAGCAATAAATAACTGATAGCTAAATGATTGCACTGTTGTTTCCCCCAAAGCATGGGAAGTGAAACAGGTAGTGTTGTAACCGTTGGAGCACCATTGAGGGGCGTTTGTAATAAGGAAAAGCTGAATTTTCGTTATAACGAAATCACCCATGTGATGTCCAAACAACTCAGTATGATGCCGTGCAGTCCAATCACAGCAATTTACAACAGCAAAAATAAACAAATTGTTAAAATAATACTAATAACACTAACTGACAATAACTCGAGCATTCATGCATTTACAATGACAACAATGCTTAGATTTGACGCTAACTTGGTTGTCTTACACAGTACATTTAAATGTGTAATTAAAGGTCCGAAGTCAAACCAAGACGAGAACTACACACAATACATTAATTTCAAACCCCTTGTAACTCACCGCAAAAACACTTTGCATTGGTAACAGCCGTCCAATCTTCCGAAATTGCTTCGTGAAAGTTGCCGACTTTTGTTAGGTCATGTTCGTGAATGACTAGAAGATGTTGTCACAGGACTTTGTTCAGTTGCGTCTGTGGTTGTTTACGTCTTGAATGTACTTCCGCCTCCTTCCCTACCGGTTCAGCCAATCACGAGTGCCGTCGACCACGTGCTCGGTCACGTGGCAAAGTTGGACGCTTGCGTGCCAACCTCTTTAGAAACACAGGCACGAGACGCAATTAATCTACGTCCGTAACGAGTGGTGTGCCCAAAACACTGCATTTACAAAAACAATACCGATGCGTTTTGTATGTTTAAACTGTGGTTATATTTTGCAGTAGTGGAGCGCTCAAGGATGATATAATTTGCGGTGGTGCAATTACACAGTTTATTCTTTTTTGCTCAGAGCTATATATTGAATTTATGATATTCTTGTCTCAATTTACTGACAATTTCACACATAGTGTGAAATCTGCGCCTGTTAATTTGAACACAAAACTATTATTCTGTTGTATGATTGGCAACTGTTCCATACACAGGTTAACGATGTCTGCTGTCTAGTGGAAGATGATTTAATTGACTGAGATCCACAAAGATACTGTATATAATTTGCAGAAAATAATATTTTTCTGATAATTTAATTAATAAATTAATGTGCCTTGGCACAGTGATTGAGAGTTATTCAATTGTATACCGTTTGTCCTCATTCAGGTCAAGGGAAGAGGTGAGGCACCCTGGATTGTTCACATGTCAACCGCAGGGAAAATAGACATCAGACAAACCATACATGATCTAAAGATTTCAATTAACCTAATATGGATTCTTTTGGAATGTGGTAAAAAGCCGTACTACCCAAAAATGCACTCATGCACAGGAGAGCATACACACTCCACACAGCTAGGCCGGAGCTGATATTCGAGGCCAGAACCTGCTAACCACTCGCTCACCTCATCATCATAAAAATGATACATATTTAGAAACATTTTTATCAAGTATGATGCAGGTTCTACACTGCAAAGTAGAATGACCTTGTTATAAAATACTGCATACAATATAATATACAATAGTTATATCTGCAGTCAACTGAATATATTTTATGGCTGTTCATTGTCTGTTTCGCAAATCCATGTTCATCAGACAGGCTTGATTAAATGTATGAATTGCCATGGGGCTGTTATTAAATTAATGAGTCATTATGATCTAATGCGCAAAATTAAGCTTGTCAAGAGAGCAGAAAAAGAGAATCATTCACTGAGCTACAATATATCACTAGGGAGTGGAAGAAAATCACCACCACTTAGCTACCACAGAGCTTTGACTTACCAACTTGTCACTCTCTGCCAGCAACATAATGTGCTAAAAATAGAACTGGGATTTGTTGTCACAGTTCCAGCCTCTAACCGACAGGGGGCTCTTTTTGACTCACTTCAGATGATGGCCATTTGTTACAAACTCTTGTTACCCTTTTTGCTGGATGTTTTACGATATCTTCAGGGGGGGAAAATCTTGAACATGGATAATTACTGATGAATGATTTTCTGTGTAAAGTCTTTTTCACAGGTTATCCACCATGTCACAAATAGGCCAAGCTGTAACTGTAGCTTGTTTTATAAATAAGCACTGGCTAAAGTTCAGCATACAACATGGTGTCTTAAGACATATCAGCAGGCTGACACTACATTACGTTAGCCAAATGCCATAATTGCCCAAGTCATTTTTACATGTCACATTACGTCTGTAGACTGTAGATTCTCAAGTCAGCCAGGCCATGGTACGTAAAATGCAAAGGTTGAATCAAGGCAACTGGATTCTTCTTCTTTGTAGAATTTGTTGTGTTTTTTTTCCTGTTTTATAAAAATGTTTAAAAATTACTTTGACAGCCAAGCAACAACACAATCCACTATACATCTTCATTTATATAGCATTTCCACAACAGCTGCAGATGTAATACTGTACATTAGCTCCCAATGCCATGTCAGAATTTGTTTCAAAATTCCAGGAGGATAAAGCAGGCCAAATTAAACAGGGAAAAATATCCAAGATTTAACTTAAAATACAAATAGACGGTAAAGTTGTAATACTGCAAAAAAGCACGATTTTACAAGAAAAAAAAGTCATTTTAGCAATCTTAGCCTGTTCTGTGTTGATGTTTTTTTTTTCTTTTCCTTCCAGCTGGAGTGGTGGGCGGTTCCCTCCTGCTGTGCACAATTGTTTGAACTTTGTTGGTTTCGCAAGTTTTTGTGTATTTGTAAATTATTTTTGTCAAAATCTATCTGGGTTTTCTGTTTTTGAGTCCTTCCTGATTCCGGATAACTCCGCAATTACAACAAGCAACATAAATGACTGCCTGCATGCAACTCTAGACTGATGAGAAACTTGTTAAATGATGGTAATTAAATATTTAATTAGTATGAAATGAATGAAATAATATTCAACTAACTACATATAACAAAAGTTGTATTCTTTGATGAACCTTAAAACTATCATCACATTTTTCTTGCAATATGACATTTATTTTAAGAAATCACAATAAAAAAAAAATTCCCAAAATGTAACTTAGATGGGTTTTTTTTAAATAAAAATGTAGTGAATATCCCTTAAAACATTTATCAGATTGTCCACATTGTGCAGAGCAGCTTTCAAGAGTTCGTCAGCCATTTATCACTGGGTGTTAAACTCGCATGCCACAAATGCTAACAAACTGTGATAATGAAAGAGACGATTGGTAATAGTAGCTCAGAGTCTTGAAGGAACCTGGTTATATATAGGCATGTCTCTCTCCTTTTAAGGCCTCCGGGAGAGACAGGTGGGGGTCCGTTGGAGACGCTGGAGGTTTAGTTGGCCCGGGACTGGGTTTAGGCTCCCCCGTGGATTTAGGCTGACAACCGAAGTCGCTGCAAAGGAAACCTCAAGGGGTGAGCAAAGCTTTGTCAAAACATTTAAATCCATTTTTGTCCTTCCTGTGTTTGGAATTTTAATATATTTGTCTTCCAAATTGGAGCAGGTAGGAACATGCAGATGGATGAGCAGGGACCAGATGAGGGCACAAATTAAATTTGATGCAATTATACACAGTGATGACAAAATAAATGTGGTATATTGAAGTTGTAGTTTAAAAGAGGTGGTGCATTTTGTCTATATCAGTGTTTGCTGTCCAATAAAACAAGATGCCATGGATGACGTGGACAGTTGGTATTTTCATCATAGTGACATCGTGGAGTCTTTCTGGCTTTTTACTATAGTGTACACATTGTTGTTTCAGGTCTAAAAAAAAAAAATAATGTACTTTGTTAAGCATCTTAAACATTGCATGCATGTTTTATCCAGTGTCACATGTTTGTACAGTTTTAGCTGAGCATTGCAGAGGTTTACTGTTACAGGGTGAGAGGCTCAGGTGCCATATTGGACAGTTGTACTTTTACAGTGTTGGCCAGAGGTGACGCACTGACTTGTGCAGCTACCTTTCAGTTTACTTCAATTTCTTATTTGTTGTTTTATCATGTTTTGCTGGTTGTGTGTGTGTATAAATAAGGCATGAAAAAATCAAACTACAAAGTAAGTTATCAGGTGGATTGACTAGATAAACTATTGACCTCAAGTACTCCCGTTATATCATTGCCCATTTTCAGGGGACAGTAAGGCTCTGATTTTGAGGTCAAGGGTTATGATCTAATTTTTCTGTTTGATGCTGCAGACTTGATTGACAGCTTTGGGTGATGCTAGGCGCTTAGTTAGACATGGGTGAACAAATGGCGTCTCCAAGCTGTGGTGGACATTTCAGAGATGTGGAAATAGGGCCGTCTTTTCCCGACTTATGTGTCCTTAATAGCTTTGAAGAGGTTTGAACAATATTTGGCTTTAGTCAAACACTGTATATTGCATTGCCACTGTCTTTATAATGCTAATTATCCTTTGAATTATTGGAACAATATTGATTTTTAAAGTCCATAAATGAAAAGTGAGTGTAATAGCGCTATAGCTGCCTGAATTCTGTGTTAAAAAATGGTATGTTGTTTTTCTCCCCCACTGATCCCTAATTAGAAAACAACAAACTTGTCTTTGTTTACTGGTGTGAACATGTGTGTCTGTACGGTGTCAGCTGTCATCGTAAGGCAGCCAATGTGAGCATCATGTTACTCTCTGTCTGAATGTGTGTGGCTGACTGTCTCCAAGTATCATTTTGTAGATGGTGCTAACACAATACTGGACATTTCTAAAGGTAAACATATCATAATAACCAGTAGTTGCACTACATCATACCGAGAGGGATCTCCAATATTTTGTTCACAACATTGAAGGGTAAAGTATTAGCATTACTCCTCAGAGTGCTGTTTGACAGTTGCACACCAGTGGACAAAAACTAATGAGGCCTGTAAGTGTATATTGTGCATTGCTGCCACCTCAGATTTGTCGACCATATTTTTAGTTCTGTCACCGTTAAATGACCAAATTCATCTTACACAATCCCCTGAGGTTGTCAGCCTTTATGTTCGTGTGCGTTGTTATCATTGTGCTGTGTCTTATTTCAGGCAATGGCGAGTCACATGTTGTGAGTATACAGTAGCTATATGTGTGTGTTGCTGATCCAACAGGCCAGTATCCACGGTGTCACCATGTGGGCGTTGACCAAGCGAGGGAATTACAACCATGAATACCACCATAAACAGAGCCAGTATGTGGTTAAAGAATACAGCAGGTACAGGATAGGTACTGGTTGTTATGCTAATTGTGACTAAAGCAAAGTTGTTCATGATTCTAATGATGTTTGTGTTCTTACTAATAGTAGTGCTCTAAACGTTGCCTGAAAATGAAGCCAGACTGCAACACTTGCAGTTCCTAATATCTTAAAATAGTAAGCCCAAATTATTAGGCAAACGTCAAGGCCAGGGAAATTCACTTTAACGCGGCGACGTCGCGCTTCGATTGAATAGTTTACTCTGGTCTTAATGGCATGTGACGAGTAACACAAGTCTTCTCGGGATCCTGCCTCCTGTTCGGACAGCATTCTAAACACTAAAGCTGAAAACACACTACTTTGGAGGGAATGCTTGTGTCCATTCTGACAGCCTGCATTAAGAAGAAAAAGAGATCAAGTGCTGCTTTGAGCTGTTTAATTCCAACACGCCAACTCGTTGCTGCCCAAACTCAGCTATGTCTTTTCACAGAGGGAATACAAGTGACATTTTCTGCCACATTCATTCATTGTGCCTTGAATCTCTGTTTAGGGTCTTGTGTTTGTTATTTGCTGTGAGTCACTCTACTTACCTCTTTGAAAAAAAAAAAGGCTTCCCCGTGCTCCTGACTTTTCTTGTCTCTCTTTAAAAAAAAAAAACAAAAAAAAAAACTCTTGCTATTATGCTTCATCTCAATGCTCGATTTTGCCAGATTCTCTCATGTGGTACATTTAATTCAAACTGATGTTAATGTGATATGTTTTGTCCTGAATGATTCATGGTGAAAACAGAACTTTAACTTAGAACAATAACTTTGAAGGGTCACTGATGGTGTAGTGGTACACACGTCCGAGTTGTGTTGCAGCGTAGAATCGGTTCCCGCTCAGTGACGGTGTCTGTGTGTGTGTGTGTGTGTGTGTGTGTGTGTGTGTGTGTGCGTGTGCGTGTGTGTGTGTGTGTACTATAGCTGAAGTTAAAAAAAAAAAAAATCACAACTTAAGATAGAAACTTCCCTCAGAAAAAAAGTTTCTTTTATCATCTTGTAGAGGAGTTAGGGACAAGCTATTATGGATATATTGTTGACAAAAGGGAGAGCTTCCCTGCATTCTTAGCAAGGAGAAGCTTTACATTGCTTATGTCCTATTTTATGTCTTGGTAGGGTTTTAACATCGAGGTCACACCGCTTTAAAGTCTGTAAAAATATGCTCCACTTCAAAGTCAGAGACTGTATTAGCGTCACGGTTAGCATAAAGGCTTCTTCACATCTTTAGGTGGTGCACTGCACACTAGCATTTGTGACAATACGTTGTTGAAGAAAATAGGTTTCAGGGTTTTAACAGGTCTTAAATATTAATACATACTGTATATTTGATATCTGATCCCTGATATGCAAAGTGCTGGAGTCCCGCTACGGACAACATATAAAAATTGCAACCAGTTGTTGGGGAGCTGCAAGTAGCCAAAGCGCTGTCCCTGCATGCCTCCCAGCTCAAGAGGTGCAGCATTATTTGCGATCCCCTTTCCTCTGACATCTCTCCTTGCATGCCTGCATGATCTGATTGTCTGTGGAGTGCAGCACATATTTAGGAGAGTGTGAGTTAAATGAATATAATGTGTATACAATAATAAACAAATAAAAAAAAATACCAAAGCGGTTATGTTCTTGAACTTGTGTAGAGGCAAATACAAAGTAATGATTTCCACAAAACTATTAAAAAAGTATTGTGTTATTTTTTTGGGAGCTGACCCCTTTAAAAGTGTAGGTCCAAGTTTATTTCTTTTAATTTACGAAATGAATCCCAAAGGATTTGGGGGCATTTTGCAAGGACTTTGCAAAGCACTTATACTGCTACCTACAGGACTGGCCTGGAATAGTATCAAAGTAAAAGTTTAACTTTGTATTTTTGTCAAAATTCTAATATGAAAGGTCTATCAAGGCAATTTTATGAAATACATATTTTACTAGGCTATTTGGCTAGGTCCAGTATTTTGGAATTGAATGCTAAATCTGTTCTCAAGTGATTTTACTTCGTGTCTGTTGTTTAGCTCCGAGGAGATGGTGGACAGATATGAATTTAAAACACGAGCCCACATCCAGGAAGTGGTAAGAACTCTCTCACTTCTCGTTTTTAAAATGATTTCAAATCTGCAATACATCAACCACATAAAGAGAACTGTGTGGGAAAAACACATATATGTTGTGTTGTGTTCAGTACTTATGAGTATGCTTGATTTTCCATTTAGCTGAATAGGAAGATGCCGCACAAGTACGTGCGAGAGGAGCCGACGATCAGGGGGCCATCCTTCCTGGTCAGACTCAGGTCTCACACTGTGTTTGAACACACTCCAATCAAAATTTTTTGTACTGTGCAAGGCTATCCTCTGCCTATTGTGAAATGGTGAGAAGAAAAAAACCCCATAAATCTCATGTCCTAATTCAATACCATGATAAAGTTACCATGTCTCAGTTCTGCTATTCTTTTGACTTAAAGGTATAAAGATGGTATGATCCTGGACATGTCCTCTGGAAAGTATCTAGTCGAAGCAAAAGGAGGAGTCCACTCTCTGGAGATTCCAAGGTACACTAAATAAGGATGATGTGATCAATTGTTTTGACGAACTGTTAGTAGTTTAACGAGTTCAGTAGAAATCAAACGAACACCTGAAAAGCTCTCGGCCATACTTCATAATTATTATTCAGCTGTCCGTTAAGGCAGTTGAATAATGTTGTGTGCTGGGAGCATCATGGCGCATCGTTTGGTCGAGGGAGGAGAACATAATGGCTCCCTCTTGGGAAGCTCAGCTGTTCAAGTGCTGACATCAGTGTTACATGATACTCGAGTACAGTATTCCTTCGGTCGTCACGCTCTCCTAGGATCCAATCACCTTCAGATTCTTCTCTGTATTTTACATAGTCTACTATCACACAGTTGGAGCAGATCAAAGACGCTCTCACTGGTACCCCTTGGAGGAAAAATATTCAGCCCACAGAATTGTAAAAGTAGTATTAGGTGTATTTTTTTGGGGGGGCAGAATGCCCATAATAATTATCATCAAGAGAGCATGCAGCGCCTCAACATGACAGTGCTATTATAAATCACTAAAGCAGAACAGTCCTCCTGTCTTTTTAAGACCACTGTCACGGTGCAACTGGAGCACATGTTGAACGTGCACACACACTCATCCAGAATTGGTGTACAACACTTTTGTCCAGCCTCCGCCGGTGACATCAGTAATCTTGTCAAGAATGCACAGGTCTTAACTTGCTGCCTGGGTTGGAATTCTGATGATAGCATGTATTAGGGGGGAGCCATTAAGGCACTAAGGGATGAATGTCAGCATGTACATGCCCTGCTTAGGTCCAGTTCAAATTCAAATTCCAAGTGAATGTTATACAAGTCTAATGATTATTGTCACGTTGTGTGTTTGTTTTTTGCAGATGTTCAACCGATGATACAGCCCAGTACACAGTTGTGGCTGGTAACATCCATGGCCAAGCAACAAGCCAGGCTTCTATTATTGTGAAGAGTAAATACACCAAATTTATATGGCCAGCATTTAGGCCTGCCTATTTTATGACTTCCATATTGCATTTTCATGTTTCGACTCACTACTCGAAAAAATTATTTTATTTCACTACTCGAAAAAATTATTTTATTCCATTCATCTTATTTCATCAGTCCGTTATTACTTTTGAGTCCACAAAGTGTGGTAGTAAATGCATTATCGTGAAAAATGTATGAAATGTTACGTTTTTAAATGATGCACTTCTAGCATTTCTACATCTATTTCACTAACCACCTTTTTCATATATTGCTTGATATTACTGGTTCATCATTACTTGAATGAAGAAAACGTCTTTTTCATTCTTGTAGGGTACAAGAAAGAAGATTTTTGTCCGTATGGATGGATACCTTACAATGGTATGTGCCACAATTAGCTCGTAGGAGATTATGGCAGTGGATGATGTTTTTTTTTGTATGGGTCACGGGAAAGAACAACGTTTCTAATTTGGTGATGTGAAAGCCTGTTTTATACCCGGTAATTATAATAATTGAATGCTCTTGCCATTTGCAACAGATTACCCAACTTCTTGGCATTTTACATTTGTGTGTTGTTTTTTTTTTACTCTCCTTTTTTTCTCAGTTTCAATGATTCCAAAGATCCATTTCACCAAAATCCACATTACCTTTACGGATAAATTCAGCCCGGTGTTTGCTTCTGAGGGAGATTCAGCCACTCTGACTGCCAGCATGAACCTTGAGCCCAACCTGGCCAACCTGCAACCTGAGGCACAGTGGTACAGAGATGGTAATTGGTTTCATTATTCCGTGTTGTTTCATTTTCTTTTAATTTGTCTTTTTTCTTTGTTTGCTGCTTTACTCGGTTGCATTCCTTTCTGTGTGTCTCATTTCCAGACACCCGTTTGTATGATTCGAAATGGGTAAAAATTGAAACTGGCATCGGAGTCAGCACCTTGACTCTTCCTCACCTCTACAAAGAAGATGAAGGCTTATACACACTGCGCATGGTGACAAAAGGAGGCATCGCAGAACATAGTGCATTTGTCTCTGTTGCAGGTGAGGAATGGTGAACTCATGAGTTCTCTATCAATAAGAATCTTTGCAGACATTTAGGATCATATGATGCTTCCAACCTCGTGGGAACAGTTTGGGAAAGGCTTTTTTACTGTTCCGATTGCACAAAGTAAGAGCCATGAAAGGCATGCTTGGGTGTATTTGTTTCAGAAAAACTTTGAGCCCTGACATTTAACATCACCAAACACCTTTGGGATCAACATGATCAGAATCTGAATGAAATCTCATCAAAGGAGTTGAATTTTCAATTTCCTGTTGCCCGGTGTTTACTGTTGTCAATAACGAGCATGTACAAATAATGACGAAATCACCTTGTCACTTGCTGTGTAGACGGTCCTCCCCCAGTCTCTGGTGCACCTGGTGCTCCGATGGACATCAAGATCCATGATGCCAACAGAGACTATGTCATTGTGTCATGGATGCCTTCCAATACTACCACAGAGGGTCCAATCCTGGGATACTTTGTGGACAAGTAGGAGTTGCCCTCAAATATCATACACAAAGCTAACAAGAGCTGTTCCTGATATTTTGCTTTTTTTTAAAATTTATTTTATTTCTCTATCGATCGGTTTCATTTTTATTCAAGTTTTCTTTTCATTCACCTTTTCAGAAGTGAGGTTGGCACTGAAAACTGGAATCAGTGCAACGATCAGCCTATCAAAATCTGTAAATATCCAGTGCCCGGCCTGTTTGAAGGACATTCGTACTGCTTCAGAGTCCGAGCTGTCAACGCCAAAGGAGTCAGCAAACCTTCCCGCATGTCCGAGCCCATCGCTGCACTAGACCCGACTGAGTTTGAGAGACTGCAGAGTGAGTGGCACTGGAATACTAAGATCAATGTCACATAGGAGACGTGAAAAACAATGGTCAGAGTATCAATTTATGCATAAAATTATATCACCAGTAGTGTGAAATTATGACAGTCGTATTCACAAAATATTTGCTTTAGCGGTTCTAAGTTGCTTTTCTTTCAGATGTTACAGTTAGGAATGCTTGAGTCAGGATTTTGCCATAAATGTGAAAAGTAATCCGAGAAACATATCACAACAAAGAGTTACACTCATACTGTATGTTTCCAACTATAGATGAATATAAAAATACAAAAAAGCAGACATCAGTCTGGAAATGCTGAAATTATAACCATGTTTTTTCCTATTCATGTAGCTAAAAAACTTGGAGGAAAGCTGGATGTCGTCTCTTACCATGATGAAGTTGAAGGTGTGTGTGTTTCCAGTATCATTTCTTCTTGTAAATTGCTGTTAGCGCCCTTGGTGGTGAATTTTTGCCCACTTACAAACTTTGTGTTGGTGTACAGCTGAAGGAACACCTCCAGGTTCTCCATCGGGGGTCTATGCATCAGAAACTGACAGGACTTACATTGTTCTGAGCTGGAAAGCTCCAGCAAAGTCCAGCAAGGCTCCCATGTGGTACTACATTGAAAAGGTTCGACAGTCATTTGTTTCTATTGACAACAACCTTATCAGCCCGTTGACCGCTGCTACTTTGCCTGTCTAATGTCCAATGCTCCGAAAGAACGATACGATTGTTGCATTGCATTTATGGAAAACAATTTATCCAGTAGTACACAGAGTAACAACGGCTGTCTCTTTCATTGCAGACCATGGCGGACAGCGATGCGTGGCAGCGTGTTAACACTCAGGTTCCAATTCGCTCCCCTCGCTATGCTGTCTTTAACCTGTCAGAGGGTAAACAGTACAAATTCAGAGTCATTTCTGCAAACATGTACGGAAACAGTGAGCCGTCAGAACCGAGTCGACCTATTGAAACCCAAGAACTTAAAGGTATTTAATTGTGTTCATCTTAAGCTGTCTTGTCTTTTTGTCAGCATCCGTTGCGATTGATGTGCTGATGTCTTGAATGTTGTTGCTTCGTTCTTTGGCATCAGGTGTGCCTTCAGCCCCCGGCCAGGTGATTGCAACTCGGGAAACGGACACGTCTGTCCTCATTCAGTGGGCTCCTCCAAAAGAACCCAACAATCTGATTGGCTACTACATCGACCAATGTGTGAAGGGGTCCAAAGATTGGAGCTCAGCCAACCACAAACCGCACAAGAGCACTAAGTATGTTTGCAGTAAAAATCTCGGGCAGGGCACTATATTGCTTTTCTCACAGTTGTATGATTTTAATTAGACTTGCCAGCTGCTGATTTGTGAGGAACCCATGTGATTCTCTACATGCTGCTACATGATGCTCTCTGCTTTACAGGTTTGTGGTTAGCGGTCTTACAACAGGAGAAACCTATGTGTTCCGTGTTCAGGCTATCAATGAGATTGGCCTCAGTGAGGAGTCCCAGGAGTCTGGACCTCTAACAGTCAAGGCCGCCCTCAGTTAGTATTTCCCCATTTTGCAATCAAACAACAGTTCATTCTTCGGTTTTTATTCGACATTATCGCTTGACATTTTAGAATTCATTATTACGTCATCTGTCTAGCCACGCCTTCTGCTCCGTATAAGATTGCTTTGGTGAACTGCGACGGACATTCAATGGTCCTGAACTGGAAGAAGCCCCTTCACTCCGGAGGATCACCAATTAAGGAATATTACGTCGATAAGAGACGCAGTGGAACAGAAATGTGGAGGGAGATCAATATCCCACCAATCGCCGAAAGACTTTTCAAGGTAATGTCTGCATAAAACCAAGAAAAACGAACAAAAATCCTTTTCTCTACTAATAGCAAGAAACTGTTCGTTTACATGCATAATTAAATAGATTTGGGGTATACACTCTGTTTGAGGATTGAGTGGCTTTCCCATCTTATAGGATAACAACATCTTTGACTATAGTGACAATGGCACTGCGTTCACTGACAGGTGGAGGGTTTGACAGAAGGCGCAGTCTATCAGTTCCAAGTGTACGCGGCCAATCTTATTGGCCTGGGACCGGCATCCAAACACTCAGCTGACTACACTTGCGAGGCCTGGACTATGCCTGAGCCAGGTTAGCTGATAGTGCTGTGTTTGTTCTGCATCAAAATCAAGACAGAATATACAAATGAAGTGATGATGATTTATTTTTTTTATCGATTGTGTGTGCTGTGGTACAGGCCCAGCTTATGATGTGACTTTCTGTGAGGTTAGAGATGATTCTGTGGTGCTTGAATGGCAAAAGCCAGTCTACATCGGTTCTGGACCAATCACTGGTTATTATGTGGAGTATGCTGAGAAGGGCACTAATGAATGGACTACAGCCAACGAAACAGCCACCGATCAATGCTTCCTGAAGGTGAGGATTTCTTGTGACGTGCTTTATGTTGTTGCTTTAGGAAAGTAACAATAATATTATATATAATAAATAACATTTAATACTAAGATATTAATTAACTGCATGTTAATATTTGTGATGAAATGTTCTGGTTGCTTCTATTACAGTAGTCTTGATAGTGTATTATTAGTCTTACAATTACTGATGATTGTGCTCCGTTGCTGTGACATTTACCTGTGTGACACTGGCATCTAGTGCACAAAGTTGGCAATTGCATGTTGTCTTTGAGACTTTTTTTTTTCTGCCACTTACTGAGTAACTGCCAGAGAACAATAGGAGTCATATTTTAAATACCTCCATATGCCCAATTGTCCACCTATTTCCAAAAAGTGGCTTTGTTTCTATTAAAATCGTCTAAAACCAAAAAGTGGCTTTGTTTCTATTAAAATCGTCTAAAACCAAAAAGGCCTCCCTAGAATCGTTTTCTATCTTTCCATCACCTTTCAGCAACACTTTTTTTTGTTTGTTTCCTAGGTGGCAGGCCTGAAAGAAGGCTCCACCTATGACCTCAGAGTGCGTGCTGTCAATGATTCAGGTGTAGGCATGGCCTCAATGAACTCCGACCCTGTCACTGCCAAGGCTGTGCCAGGTAAGGTCTAAACAGCCTTCAGTCCTTTTTGTTACGGTTGGCTTATGTTTCAGAGCAAAAGAAGAAAACATCCAAAGCAGAAACCCACAAAAATGTAAACACGGGCAGCTCCTGTGTTGTTGTCAGATAAGGAAAGCGCAGTCAAACTACTCCCAAAGATGGTTGTGTTTTCTTTGTGTGTAATGTAGGCTCTCAGGAGGTGTCCTGCTCTGTGGATAAGAAGACGGGTGACATTGTTTTCACATTTGAGTCGTGCCAAATGAACGCAGGCTCCGAGTTCGTATGGAAGAAAGATTATGAAGAAATCACAGATTTCACCAAAGGAGTTGAGATTAAGACTGAAGGCAACAAGTAAGATCACACACACATTGAGAACTTTAATGTTACTCAGCTGTCAGTCGTTATGTATTTCTCTCTTATGCCTTACCGCGTAGAACCCAGCTGATCTTTAAGAATGCAGATAAAGAAGACTTTGGGACCTTCTCTGTCTCTGTCACCAACACAGACGGAGTTTCATCCAGCTTTTCGATCAACCCTGATGGTACGTTTTGTTTTGGATTATCGTGTTGTCAGTTTGGTCAAACCTCATACATAAATGAGCTGCCGTCATTTCCAGTCATTTCTTCATCTCAGATGTGAAAATGATTATTTTTCATTGCTTAAATTACATTGCATTTTTACACTAGATAATTCATAGTTACCAACATCGGGTCTAAGGCACCTGTGCATAAAGTGTTACGCCAGGATGTTTGCTGCTCACGAAAATAGAGCTCACAGAGTCTGTCAAGAACCATACACCTCTTATATTATTCATGTTATAAGAAAAGTAGCTGAACCCCACACTAGCAAGCACTTGTTGATGGAGGCAAGGAAAAACTGCCTCAAAGTAAGAACACTTGAACAGAATCCAGGTTCTGCAGTTGGTTTGAGATGGTGATTGGGGAAGAAAAAAAAGGGTTGACCAGTTGGCGGAGAGATGAGAGAACACGGGCATAACAACAGCTAACAACATCACAATTTAGATAGTTTGCAATTGATACCGAACCGAAGAACAAATAATCCACACAAATCATCCATCCAATGAACAAAAATTGTGTGATTTCGATTTGAACAGCTTTTTGCGCCAGAAATAGAGAGATTTGTAGACTACTGTTTATTTTAATACATTTTAAACCGGAGCAAGGAATTCAGTACAAATAATGTCTTTGTGTTTCAGAGATGAAAAAGCTTGTGGCACGCAGCTATGACATCAGACACCCAAGTAGGTAGCTTTGGCCGAATCCTTCAATGTCTTTCATACATGTGTCTTAATAACTCATACCTGTCCACCACCCCTTCTCTACTTTTGTGTCTTGGTTCTGAACGAATTATTTTGTTGGATCCAAACACTCCTTACCTGCTTTTGCATCACCTGCCTAACCACTATTCACAGCTGCATCTTTTCTGACTCCCCTCCCCCTACGCTCCTATGAATGCTGAAAGACGCTGTCCTCGGGCCCAAGTGCCAAAGAGAGAATGAAAGGATGTTTTTTTTCATAACCTCTTTTAAATGTTGTCCTTTTTTCTAGTCATCCCACTGAAGTCAGAGTTGGCCTATAAAATTTTGGAGAGAGGCAGAATGAGGTTCTGGCTGCAGGCAGAAGAGATTTCCCCCAACGTCACCTACAAATTCTTTGTTAACGACAAGGAAATGTCTGCAGCTGATGTAAGACACAGTTTTGGTTTACGATAATAGTTTCAAAAAAGATGGAGCCAAAGTATGAAAGAAGTTGGCTCTGGGCAATGCACTATATGAGCATGATTCAGTAAGCCGCATTTTGTATGGATGCAAAATGGAAAAGGTCTCCAAGAGTTAGTCACAAATCAATTGCACCAGAGTATTGCAATATTTCAGATGTGGCTTAAAGCAGCTTTATTCTTTCAACACCTCTCTTCTGCAGTCCGTCAAAATGGGCCATGACGTGTCTACAGGCATCATTGAGTTGATCATGGACCACTTTACTGAAGAAAATGAAGGGACATACACCTGCCAGATTACAGATGGAGGCGGCAAAGCACAGAGCTCACTGGTGCTCATTGGAGATGGTAAGATATATACTGTGTGTGTGTGTGTGTGTGTGTGTGTGTGTGTGTGTGTGTGTGTGTGTGTGTGTGTGTGTGTGTGTGTGTGTGTGTGTATATATATATATATATATATATATATATATATATATATATATATATATATATATATATATATATATATATATATAATTAGTGCGCCTCATTAATACACATTGATTAGCAAAACTGAGAATCAAATGCCGTCCGTCAACAGAAAATAGCTGAAGAAGAATAACCAGCAATACGGTCGGGTCCACAAAAGCTTCGCTTTGCTCACATCACTTACTGTGGGTAGTCAGAGGTCGAGGGAAGCTCCGTGCTATTTACACAGAAGCCGCTAGCTAGCAACAATTTCGTCTACTAATGCGCCAAAACACATTGTACAGTCATCATTCAGTGTTCGTCATCTGCGTGGCAGTGAATAAGCTGCATTTCAGACAAGTATCGTACTTCAGAAGGGATGATGAGAAATGACTGAGAAGTCATGCTAAAGGCTAAGCTAACCTATGATTGACACCGCAGAGCTTGGGAGATCAATTACATTTTTCACAGATGTCTGGATGGAACCGCATTAAAGCGGAGAACATCCAACTTTGAAGAGCAAAATAGCAGGACGATTAAGAAGCTTTTTGCTATTTTTCTCATGTAATATATGTGCCTTATAAAGGTTGGGAAGCTGCTCTAAATTTCTCCACATTAAAGGAATGTATAGAAATTCCTGCCGGCTAATTGAAATTATTCTGTGTGTGCGTGTGTACATGCATTTGCGTGTGTATATGTAGCTTTCAAGGCTGCGCTGGCTGAAGCTGAATACCAGAAGAGAGAGTACATCAGAGTCAAGGAGGGTAAGAAACACGCGTTCTATTAACGCCATGTGTCACTTAGACTAAAGCTGGCTGCAATCTATTTGCCAGGAGGAGGTTTACTCATTTAATTCATATAGAAGACGTAAACCAGCATACAGACTTCAAATGAAAGCTAAAAGCAGAACTTTGATTTGATTCCCCTGATGTAAATTCATGGAACATCATACCCTGTATTAAGTACACATATTTTGCTAATGAGATCTAACCTAAAAGCCGATTCTATTACTATGTCACCATTTTCTACATCACAGAAAAAACCTGACCGTTCATATATTTTACAGCTCCAATGTACAGTTGTGCCTAATGTTGTGACCAGCATTTACGGACGCCCGCACTTTTAATATTAGAGAAAAGTATGCACACAAAGATGTGAAATTACTGCTAAATTATTCATACGCCTGTTCCTGCAGTAGAGGCAATAAAAGTCCACAAGTAGTTAAACATAATTACGTTTCATCTGTGTTTTGGCGTCCCATTGCTCTCCAACAGGCCCCCACTTCAGCGAGTTCTTGTCCCTTCACGTGGGAGATGACTGCTCAGTCACACTCGTGTGCAAGGTAAATGCAGCCAAACTCAATTATTGAACATTTGCACTCGAAACAAACAGAAGGCTCACTTATCTCTAATTAGCCATTCGGCTCGGAGCGGGTACAGGAAATAATGGTATTTAATGTTAACCACCAGTTAGAGACTAACCGAAATGAGGCTGCTGAGATTTTGCCTTTGTGAGTAATGTGAAAAAAAAAAGTTTGAAAGAGTGCGTGCACGTGAGGAGAAACTCTGCAAGTACTGCATGAGCTACTTGTCAAGCTGCCACCATCCTGCAAACAAGGGGTCGTTGTTTGTGATTAGTTCGGGAGCCCTACGTTATTTAGGGCGATTAACAGCAGGCCACAATCCTGTATGGCGAACAGACAGCCTTTTTCATCCTGGAGAGCCAAATGCCCAAAGTGACTCTTAATGAACATATAGTGAACTTAAATACGCTTGGTACATTTGCAATAATCATTGAGTTATACAGTCTAAAGTTGGCTACATTCAAAGCATCAGGAACAGATTTATGTATGAATTATATTAGTGCTTCTACCCACTATACATTTTCAACGGGAGTCAGTGTAACAATTAAAGGTTTAAATTGTTCTGAAGGAAGATAAGGTACCGTACTCCACATCGGAAGTGACTTAAGAATTGTGGCTTAATGGAAGCAATAGAGAACATTAGACTTGTGATCAAACATTTACAAGCTGTTAAAAAAAAAACAACAAAAGAGAACAAATCGGCTTCTTTATTAGCTCTAAATACGCTTTTATTGTTAAGTATTGAGTTAAAAATCAATTGTTCATTCTTGTCTCAGTGGAGTTCCCCCCTTACAGAATTATAATGAATGCAATAAAAGAAAATTCAGTAAGATTGGGCCTGCAGCTATGAGCGAAACAACTTCACAGTCAAACCAGCTTCAATCAAATCCTTGAGGTATCGATTGTTGACAATTCTTTATTAGCATGTCAACATATGTACGGTAAGCATTCTAGAGATTTGGCTAAAAGTGTTCGCTCTGACAACACTAACAAAGCTTGGATGCAGACAGACTAACTTCGCCAGCCTGGGAGAGCTCATGACATTCAGTCTCCACCTTTGTGTGTTGTAACTATAAAACCATATTACATTATTTACAACCAAAACTTTGATATTGTCACACACCAAATGTTGTTTTCTTCCTATTGTTTTTGATTGACGAGCTAAGCCTGAATAATGCTAGCTGGCCTGGTCCCCTGCACCACTTCAAGACGAAACTTGCTCTGCAACATCATCCGAATGATCAAATTCCACATTTACTGATCAAAAATTGACATGGGGCCCATGAACACGCTGAACACTGCGTGTTGCTGTTCTGTATGTTGTGTTTGCTTTGTAGGTTGCCAACTTGAAGAAAGACTCTGAGTTCCACTGGTTCAGAGAAGAAACTGAAATAATTCCTGATGTGAAGCCTGACCTGGTATCAGGAGTCTGTAAACTGGCAATTAAACTGGTAAGTTCTTGTCGTTCCTGTTGATATTCAAATCTTTCACTCAAAACAATGGTACTGCTACTGGAAAGCCTACCCAGTGTACATAGCTATAGTTCATGAATTAATGAAATTAGTTTAGGTTTTGTACATTTTAAAAGCGATAAATAAATGTTGTCTGTCGTTATCTGATTCCTACGTCTTTTCTCCAGTTTTCTCTGAAAACATCAGGTCTTTACAAGGCCACCATCAGCGACGATAGAGGAAAGGATATGAGCCAAATTGACGTTTCCGGAAAAGGTAAACAAGCTGAATTACTTACGAAATTGATTGATGAGGGCAAAAATCAAGAAGAAATCACAAAATATGTTAAATCTAGTTTTCTCATTAAAACATGGACCAAGGACAGAACATGTTTGCAATGTAAGCACCACAACTTTATTTTAAGCCACCAAATTTCAAATCCTGTGACATTTCACAATAGTGTAATAATAGATAATAATAGCTTATTTTCCCAGAGGCCTGGATTTACTTCCAAGAAATACTATTTACTGTTTTGTATTACTGTTGCTATTACAACTTCACACATTTCTAAAATTTAAAATTCTCTACTGTCACTGGCCACTTAATTAAGTACACCTGCATAAATTAATGAAATTCCAGAGGGGTGCAATTTTACAACACGGTGCCTTGAGATGCGAGTGACCTGACTTTCAGCTTTTTCAGATATGAGCCGACATTGGGACAATTTTTTGCTTTGACTTGTGAGCAAAAGATACGAGAACTGAATGGTGTTAGTGAACTCAACTCAACACACTTCACAACGAGCAGCAATTTGGAAGATAGCAAACAATTCCGAACTTTTTCCCATTTGGAGTCTTCTGTCAAACTAAACGTAAAACAAAGAGAATGACACCTTGTGTATTTACATCAACCACATAACTTTGCCAGTTTGATGGCTTAATGCTAACACATAATGATACACGTCATAGAGAGGCTAACAAATAGCATCGGTGTTGTGGCATTGTAACTCTTCTAGCAATGAATGTTGACCATAAAAGGTGGCGCCACACATATAGACAAATAATATAACAATTCTCAAATTCTCTTTATTCCACTGAAAAGATTATCAGGATTATAGAAAATTACTGCCTCTTACTGAAGAGCTATGACTGTCTCCATATCTCCAAATAACTGTTTTATACTGCGCCCAGGTGGCCAAAATATACACACCACTGTGCACAGTGTCCATTGAACTGAAGCAAAAAAGGTGGCAAAAATAGTTTAATTTCTTAAATTCCATTTAATTATGCCATAACTGTAAAAGTGGGATGGACTAAAATCCACTTCCGCCCTTGCTTAGTCCGTCCCTTTTTTTAAAACTTGTTGCCCCCTGTCCTCCATCCCAAAAATGGTCATCCGTCCGGGACGGAGGGACGGACCGTTCCGCCACCGGGATGGAATGCCCAGTCTGTAAATGACCAATTGTAATTAAAGCCTTTTTGTTCAGTCTTAGCTCTAGTATATAAACAGCAGCCCTGTGACTTTACATCCGCTTCATTTGTGTGTCTTATTTTGCAGTTTTTGAAGAGGCCATTAACCAGATCACCCGACTGGCTGGTAGGTGTCGTCCTGCTTCACACACACTCTGTACTGTATTATAATGTTGGGCTTGGCAGTTATATTGACATTGAAACGTGATTCCCATTTTGCGTTCTCACAATCATAAAATCAATATAATTGAAGAAAAGTAATAAGTGTCATACGGTGGCGGGTTTGTACACAAGTTGATGAAGCATTGCCAAAAGTCCCCGAATGCACCTGCGGGGCTGTGTTCCTTGCAGCAAGCGTGTGACAAATGTTGTTCTGCCATCCCTGAGCGTGTTTATCTGTTTAATGACACCCCAGTTGGAGTTGGCCGTAAAACTAAAAACACAACAGAAAGAATGACATACCTTCTATATTTAAAACCGATTTTAATTATTTCTAATTTATCATCTAGTTGTTCATTTAAGTTATATCTGAAATTGAGTTTTGGTAGTTGGCTAAATACAAATTTTAGCAATCAATGAATGATCATGTCTATTAATCGTGATTTCAATATCAATGAAAATAAGTGTGGCCAGTATTTTCCATAATCGCCCAGCCCGAGCGTGATAAATAGAAAACACACAAAACTCAACACGCTATTATACTTGAATTACTTGTCACACACCCTCATCTTCTTTTGAAGCTTTATTCATATGTAGACTACAATTTAAAAAAAAAAAAAAAAGATGCTCATACTAATACTTCATTATCGGAGGGTCAAGAGAGAGGAAAAAAAGAAACGTGATCCTTTAGTCATGCAGCTCTTGATGCGTGAAGACTGAAATTGAATTACACTCCCCTGATGTTGGTTGAAAGGTGCCTGGTGACTGTCACCAGTCCAAAAGTGGCTGTGTGATTTTTTTTTTTCCAAAGTGACCCGCGTGCAACCCTCTCCCACCTCTATCATCACCCTCAGGAGTGAGTGCGCATGAGTTGGCGATCCACTGCACAGCCACCGGCATTCAGCTGCAGTGTCCCATGAAGTATTACACTTCAGAGATGAACATCGTCTGGTACCATGGGTAAGGCGCCATTTCGGTGTACACCTCTCACCGCTAAGCCCCTGACTGCAATTACCGCTTCCCTCTATGACCAAAAAAAATAATGAAAACAGAGCGTGCTAAGTGCAGGGGGAGAGGTGATTATTTTAAGCCTGCCTACAAGTACATGAGGAGCGCAAAGCACCTTGTTTGGCTTCTCCTCTCAAGTCGAGGCAAAAACAATGTGCTTTGGGACGGCTGTTGCAAGTGCTTTCATTGGCCATGTTATTGGAGCAAAATTGGCCTGTTTTGTAACAAAAAAAACAAAAAAAAACACAAGCTGTTATTTTCCATGAAGAAGCGCAGACGTTTCTGCACTCAAAAGCACTCCACGGGGCCCTAAAGAGTGAAATGCGCAAACAGGTGTAAAGACAACATGCAGGCAGACGGCTAGAGGGGACGGTAAAGAATAAAGAGGGAGGAAGTCAGGGTGACACGGGTTAACGCAGGCTTTTGAGGTGATTTAATTATTCATAGAACACAAATTACGGAGATGGGATTTGTAACCTCTGCTCGCGCCTTCTGTGAATGCACATGAGCCAGTGACGGATAGCAAGGGGAAGAGGAATTGGTCTCCCTAAGTGTAACATTAGGCTGCCGTGTAAACATGGTTTTCCATTACCTCAAAAGTAGGCAGTACACATTCTCATAGAAACAATAATTGCATACTTGTGCACAGCCTAATAATCTCCCCCTGCCCGTGTCTCTCAACAGTGACAAAAAACTCTGTCATAGTGACAAGATTGTGATAGGAGGAACGCCCGCTATGGCAACAATGGAGGTATTACATTTTCTGTATTTTGGTGCATCCAAAAGTCATTTGCATGAGTGCAGAGGTGATAGCACGCCGACCTCTAAAAAGAATGAAAGTGATTTGGAAGAGATCACTAAATAGTAAGAATTAAAAACATCTTCGTGTCCATTAAAGTTAATGAAAAGAATGATATCTTCTTTTTTTTTTTTTTTTTACCCTGTGCCAGAGAGTGTCATAATTGTAATTACCTTTCTGATGAAATAAGCATGAGTTATCGGCGTGCGTGTATAATTTGTGTGCCGGGCACGGATGAAATGATGGCCTTAGTGTTGACAAGTGGCTGAATGAACTTACTGATGTAAAAGGTCATCGAGCCAACTGAGAGGGACAAAGGGAAGTACTCCATCGTGATCACCGACCCTGAAGACTCACACAAGCGCACGCTGGACCTCAGTGGTGAAGGTCAGTACTTTGTGTCACGTGTCAGCCTCACAACACATTTGTGGCGGTGAATTTGAAAAACTCTCTCAAAATTATTTAAAGAGGAAGTCAACTCAAACATGCGTGTACGTGTATTTCAAGAATATGTTCTATGCAAGCCCACTGGTTGAAACAAGGTATTCTGATGAATATTGTGTTTGTGGAATAAGAGTTAATCCACTCGTTTTTAGCCATCTCTGGGGCGGCCATTTTTTCACTTCTGCCGACTGAAAATGACATCGCAACTACTCGGGGCTCAGGTCATGACCAATCACGGCTGACCTGTTTTCTGAGGCTGAGCCGTGATTGGTCGTTCCCTGAGACCTGGGTAGTTGTGATGTCATTTTCAGTCGACAGAAATGGCAAAATGGCCGCCCCCTGAGATGGCTAAAAACGGATGGATTTTGCTGCTTAACTTATATTCCACAAACGCAAAATTAATCAGAATGCCGTGTTTCAACTAGTGGGCCTGCTGGGAACATATTCTTGAAAAAAGTATGTTTGGGTTGATAGAGTTGTTGTGAAAGAACACACAAGGGCTGAGTGTAACTTATTATATCATTTACTTGTACATTTTAAGTGATAACATTTGTTCTTTCTTTGACAGTTTATGACAAAGCATACGCTGAGTTCCAGAAACTCAAGTAAGTCTTCAACCTCAAATCCATACCATTGCATGGTCTTAAAAACACATATCTCCATTTTTTTTTTTCATTTTTGTATTTTTATGTTTACGCATTACAGACATTGCATTAAAGTGAAAATTAAAAAAGTTTCCAAAATTGGAGATAAGTGTTTTTCACAGGACAGCGACGACATGTTCTGTGACAAGGTGACACTCTCGCATCAGTATAATAACAATATAAACCACAGCTTGTGGTTTACCAATTTGGGTTTGATTCATCAACAAGCTCTATTTGAAAATGACAAAAAAAAAAAACAACAAAAAAAAAAATCTAGTCCAAGTCCAACAGCTTGACTGTGACACACAAGGTACACGCTGCATTTTGAACATCCATTAGGAAGAATCAAATGGTGCTCAAAACAATAATCACGGAAAGCACAGTGGAAACCACCCAAATCCCTTTTCTAATTAACATTCAATGAGGGGCATTCAAGCGCGACATTTTACCTACACGCTGGAGCAAGTGCCACCCTGCTGGCTGCTTATTGAGTGTCAGGATGGGACAAGGAGAGCAGAGTTCCCCGAGCCATCTGGTTCTGAGGCTGACCTCTCACCCAACCTGCTGCTTTAATTGGCCTCTTCCAATTATTATCAAAAGAAAAACAGCTTCCCATTTAAGTATTGGAGAAAAGCACAATCTAATTGTGGTTTGGCTATTTGACTAATATATCCTGCGGCCATCCATCTGAGTACTTTTTCCGACCCAAGCATGTAGTGGATCATTTAATTTGGCCAATGGCCATAAAGGGAGACGAAATGGAACCAACTTCTCCTTTCTAGAATGACAACAATCTGTGTTATCCCCGGTCGCCGTTTTGGATCATTGGTCGAAACTTACAGCCAGTGGCGACAACGATATCAGCGTCTCATTTGACCTCTGCCGCACAAAAAGGTCTTTCAAAATCACGAGGACTCCTTTTCCACATAAGGATGATGTTGATGTTTTAAATTCATTTACAAAATTAGGATCAGCAGTCGATCCGACTAAAATCATGTGCAGTAGCCAGTATTCTGAATCCTGACTTTGCTATATTGAATTGGATATCCGTAAATTGTATAAGATTGTTGCCTGGACGTGGGTAGTGCTTTGACATAATAAAACGAAACAGGAACGATCTCATCTATGTTGATTCGATTGTGTCAGCTGATATTCAAAATGATCATTTCTGATTTTAGAACAGCAGTTGGAAGTTGAATATTTTTGACGAGTTTGCTGTTGTTTAATTTTGTTTGATGGCATTTTTGAAGTAAAACAAAGAGCCTAAACCTTTCTGATTTTGTCTTTAGGGCTTTAGCTTATGCTGAAAAGAGTGAGTGTCCATCTTTTCTTTCTGTTCAAGTAATGTCCTTTAAACAATAATGAAGTTTGCTAAATGGGCAATATTATTATTTTTTTTTTTGCAGACCGCGGGAAAGTGATTGGAGGTCTGCCTGACGTCGTCACCATTATGGAAAAGAAGGTAACGTTTGAGTGAGCGTGACGGTGGCATTTGTGTGTGCATGCACTCTTAGCGTATTAGTCGGATTACGTTAATAAAGCTTCATGTGTATGCCACTAGACGCTGAGTTTAACGTGCACAGTGTGCGGGGACCCCAAACCTCAAGTCTCCTGGCTAAAGAATGGAGTAGAGGTCGAGCGTGATGATCAGGTAAACTAATACATGGAGAAATAAATGAGCAGAAATTCCACTTCCACGCACGGCCTGTCAACCATGAAAGCAACATCTTCCTTTTCCCTTGCGTCGGTCCGTTAAATAATTCAAACGGTTGGCTGCTGTCTTTTGTTGTGAAGATATTATTATTATTATTATTATTATTATTATTGGCGCTTCATTTTCGGCTGTTTCAATCCTGTTTTGATATCTTCAAGCACGTTATGAAGGTATCATTTCAAGACCAGAATATGAGATGTTAAAATCACAACCGAATGCATTTCAGGCTCCACCGTCTACCTGGCGGTGAGGTCGACAATACGAGCCTGTTCAAACCAAACAAAAATAAAGCCACCGTTGCTTAAGTCATCGAGTACACTGTACATCTAATGAGTGTTCCCAGTCAGTCAGGGAAAGGTTCTTTCTGCATTATCAGCATCCCAGTGGCTCCTGACGCCTTTGAAGATTTAAGTTAAAGCAACGGCGGAGAAGGTCCGCGAGGAATATATGTTTCGAAAGCTTGCCCTTGTCTTTATTCAATCCCTCACCTGCTAACAATGCATCTAAAACGAGAAGTGATGTCCTTGGTAACGTCTGACAAACCTCAGGGGTGCCTCGGCTCAACACAGATACCACCAAGGCTTTTGAAGCAAAGTACTGGGGAAAACAAATAGGAAAACACATTTATACAGTAGGATGGATACAGAAAGTGCTTACGTGTTGACCAAAGCAGTTATGTTTCTAAGTTTGAAAATCACTATGAGTGAGAACTCAGATAGCGGCGATATTGATATCTGACGATGGTTTATTGATGCGCGCCGTGCACAAATATCACCAGAAATACAGTTCAACTTTATTTTGTTTTTCATTTGAGGGGCAGAATAAAGATCCCAAATTGACACTTCCAACATTTGTTTCCATGTTTCAGTACGTGGTCTTGCTCGACCAAGGCAAGTTTGCCAGTCTTACAATCAAAGGCATTTCCATGGAGGATTCCAGCAAATATTCCATGATTGTCCAGAACAAATATGGAGGGGAATCCGTGGATATTGTGGTGAGTGTTGCTGTACCCCAAATCACTGGATTTATCCGATTTTTTTCTATTCCAGCCTAATGATGAGATATTTTGTGATTTAGTGCTGTGATATATATTATTATATTATCTTGTTTGAAACTGCCAGCTTGAAAATTGACATTTATTTTTTTTGCTCACATTTCTTCTCCAAATCTCTCTTTAGGTCTGCGTGTACCGCCAAGGTGAGAAAATCCCCGAGGCTAAGCCAACCGTGACAGTTAAAACAATTATCCCTCCCAAACTGCCCATTGAAATGCCTCAAACGATGACCCAACCGCCCCCCTCCGCTACTAGCCCCACCCCTAGCAGGGTTGCACCTGGAAGAGGAGTGAAGAGTCCCACCCCAACTCGAAGGAGGTTTTAAATCATTTCACAAACACATCGGCAAACCGGTGCTCATTTCTTGAAATTAACCACAGCAAATACTGTGACATTAATTAGAGAGTTGAAAAATCTGTCATTAAAAAAAATTGACCAGGTGTGATAATTTAGAAAATATGAACATTGAAAATAACGCTTGTGTGGGATGTTTCAAATTAGGAAAAAAACCAAATGATTCAGCTAAAAAAAAAAAAAAAAAAATCATCTCACAGGACAGCATGATTTGATTCCAAGCAACCAGAATAGAACTGAAACTTGAATACCAAATGTGTCCTGTTTTAATTAAAACTGCAAGCTATCCAAGTCCACACTCACGTCAAAAGGTTTCCAACGCAATTTCCTTTCATGTTATGCAATCGTCTGAGGAAAAAGAAAATCACATTGTGATGTTTTGCATGTGCCTTGCGAAATATTTCTTAATATCCCCTCTCACATGCTTCCTGACCACCACTTTGAAGATGGGCCAAGTCGAGGCGTTGCGGAGGCAGACTGCATGGGTTCACATTGTCCGCAGGGAGGGCTGACTGTGCACATGATCAATGGCTTGGCTCGCACTCACAATCACCAGACATGTTTTATACATGGAGCGTGTCAGGATGTTGATGCATAACTTTGTCACCAATGTGTCATCGTGGGCTCTGCTACACCTACAAAGATGCCTTTTTACACTTTGTCATGACCTCGCTTCTACATTCGACGAAGGACATGACAGGACGGGAAGAAATGGGTCACGACCACTTACCTATTCAAGCTTGTCATATGCAAATACAGTTTACCGCACACCTTCGGCACAGTGTGATATTGGGCTTTAACATCAGCTGGCTGTCAGGAAATGAGCGCACAGGAGTAGCACCTTCAAAAGGGCATGCTGACTTGAAGGGTGAAAGTATGAGAATATGTGAGACAAAATATCCATGGGGTTCTTCGTTAAGTACATCTAATGGGATCCAATACAAGAGCTTTTTCAGAAAGTGGGTTCTTTCGAAGATGATAATGCTCAGGTTTGAAGGACCGAATGCTGCGAAACAACACACATCATTCATTATGAAATCATTAAATAGAAATTAGTAGGACGGATAGAGCAAGCAGAATTACACAAAAAATATGAAACTGATTTACATAAAAAAAAATGTGGAGGAGCCCATCGACCAATCAAGGGGCAGTTTGCAAAAAAAACCAAACAAACAAACAAAAAAAAACATTTTTAATCATAATTATTGAAACTGTCAGTATGACCTGACAGTACTACATAAGTGAAATGGTCTGTAAAAAAAAAAATCAGACCGCTCTGTCCTTGTACCTCTAGTTTGATTTTTAAAAGAAACCAACACAACACATCAGTTAGTACTTGACCCAGTTAGCGACGTTTACAGGGACGGACGAAAACCCACTTCCCTCCTTACTTAGTCCGTCCTTTTAAAACAAACTTCTCGTCCTCCGTTCCCAAAACGGGCGTCTGTCCGGGACGGACTCCCTGAGACAGAATGCCCATCTCCGGTAATGACAGTATACTACAAAATCAAGTTGTGTAGTTTACAAGCTCATTAGTCCATAATAGTTAGCGATCCTTTTGTTTATTATCATTCATAGCATTATGATTGTTGAGTCCCATTAGACTTTGCAGGTGTTCCTAATAGTGTGGCTGTTGAGTGCACAGCCCGTGCCTTTACTGTGGTCATCAGTCAGTGACTGTTGAAAAAGAAGGCAGCTGTGCAATATAAGGTCCACTTAGAAGCTGCTGCTCAAGCGCAGGAAGAAGGGAAGGTCTCACTGATGAAAAGATGGCTGATGAGATTTGTGCTTCATTACAACTGATGAGAAGAGAGAGCAACAGAGAAGGATGAGAATGGCGCAGAATTGAACCTTCGTGTGTTTCCTGCACGCTGCTAATAAAAGATGAGTGATAGCGCTTCGCTGCTAGTCGGAGATGCTTTGAGAGTGAGAGAGTGACAAAATGGCAGGTGACGGCGAGCGAGGTTTTGTGTGTCTGCCCGTGGTCTGAGAGGAGCCCAGTGATCAACACTGTGAGATGTGTTGATTTGTATACTGTGTGCGTAACGCAAAAAGACGAGGAAAAGCAGACTTGCATAGAATGCAAACGATGCAATATGCGCGCGTGTGTGTGCATGAACCCCAGAGATCTGAATCAGTTTGATGTTTCACTGATCATCTGCTGCGGGATCATTTTCCTGACTTTTTAATTAATTTGCACATTTTTAATCAACAAAATGACTTGGAATCAAACGTTACCATGACGACTATTTTCAAAATAAATGACCTAAAAAAAAAACTTGAAAAGGGACTAAACTCTAAGAAACACAGGCGGTACACGGAAGCATACAAACAGATGCACGCGGGGGGAGCACACACGGACAAGCACACGCACACACGTATGTATACAGACAGACGGCAGCTATCTAAATGGAATAGTTTGCCAGGACTGATAGCATGAAATTGTGTTTCCAAATATAACACCGTGTCATTGGAGAGGGTGTGCGTGTGTGTGTGTGTGTGCGTGGGTGTGAAAGAGAATATGAGTGTGTGTTGTAGGATTTCAGAAAGCATGCCCTCCTGCAGTCTTCCATGTGGGGGCACTATTGCAACATGCACAGAAGTTCATGCGGTTTGGACACGCGCGCACGCACAGGCAATGTCCTAATTAAAACAGTGCTGTTCAAACAATGGCATGACAAACATTTTGTGGCAGAGCACACATCCCCATTTTTAAATACACAGAGAGCCATTTGAGTTGGGGGGTGGGGGGGTGGGAGGGGGCAATTATTCTGATGATGATACTGATGACAACTGATTTCCGGAGATGCACAGGGGCCTGTATTAGTGGATGTGATATTTACTAAATAAAATTAGACAATACAGAGTGCAGAGTCTGCACGAGAGTGTGAGCATGAGGGTGAAAACTGAAAATGAAGCGAGAAGGAGGAAAAAGAAATTGATTTTTTAAAACAAGTAGGTGGAAGGCGCTAAACTGAGTGCAATTTTTTAGTAAAATGCCCAGCTCTGCTTTTCATATTAAACCTGATATTTCGTCATGGTAGTTACAGGGGAAATAAAAGGTCTTTGCACTCCCGTTGAAATGCCAGGTTAATGTGATATAAAAAGTGAAAAACCTTTCTGCCGCAGTCCCAGATGTGCTCATGTTCATTATTATTGTCTGAAAAACATCCAAACAATTTCAGTTTTGAGATGGCAGTTCCGTACAGCGAGGAGGCTGAGTTTTCCGACAATTATAAGACAAGTTCAAGTGTCCGACAGAGTTAATAATTTATTCCCAAGAAATGTTCAACACTTTAAGATGGAAAATAGTGGGTAAAAAAATGAACAGAAGTGGGGAGAGATCACTAGCAGTGATTTGTGAAAAACGTAAGAACTGTAACGAATATTGTGACTAAACAAGATTGTAGAACTTGACTTATGACTTGCTTCACCCAAGTGATGACTTGACTTGATTTATTTTTTCCATAGTAACTTGGGACTTGATTAAAACATGAGACTTTTGCATAAAGGTTAATTGCAGATGCCAGCACAAAGCTAAAACTAAATGAAAACAACAAAAATGCATAAAATAGTTTCATGTGTTCAAACTAGATGGTAGTAGATGATTTTGCGGAATCAAACATATATATTGTTGTGTAAACATGCAAAAAAAAAAAAACAATAAACAGTGATTAACTCATTCACTGCCAGACATTTTCAGAACCTCTTTTCTCCTAACATTTGAAAAAAATATTAAAAAAAATATATAAATAAGATCCTGGGATTGAATGGCTGGACTGTGAAAAGACAAATAAATACGTCAATGGTAGTGAATGAGTTAAACATAACCTTTTGCCTCATATAATTGGCATTCGGAAATACATAAATGTGATGATTTCTTCCTCGGGTCATGCCACAAACCTCAACAAGGTTTTGCGAAAATAATCTTTTTTTAATCTCAGTGTTTGTTTCTGTAACTCTGCTCGCCATTGCTCTTATACTCAGTGTATTGAACTTTCTGTAATAGCAAAACCAGGAACTACCAGATACTATTTCTAGCACTTGCTCAGTCGGTGCTCCAAACCTGCTGAGTTGATACCATATGCGGGGGTGACATAAACCTCTGCCAGTAATCGCATTGGTCAGCCAGATACACCAGCGCTGTGACAATGCACGCCAATGGTATTTCACTTACCACAGACAATAACCACTCAGTTACAAATGTGTCCATGCCAGACGATGATAACGTTCATGTAAGTGCAGGCAACATTATATTGAAGATGGAAGACCCTACAGACAAAACTAACCCTATATTACAATGTACATACTGTAGTAAGTCTGTTTCCGAGGCTGTGTCTGCCGCTAACCTCTATCTGTCTCCATATTTCATTTAGCCCCCCACCACCTCTTTTCGCAGTACCCAAACCCCCCCCCCTCCCTCTTTTTTTCACTCATTCTCCAATCACTGTGAAATTGCAAGGCGGCTGGTCGGGGTCTTTTTCCGACAGAGAAATTTGGTAGGGATCAGAATCACACATTCCGGCGTTCTTTTCCCAATTTAAATGATTTTGCCGCTTCACAGGCACACACACACACACACACCACACACATTCACACACACCGTGGTCTCGCTGTTTCATATATGCCCAGAATGTATATTCATAGTTGAGTCAAGGGTGTCATTAGGGCTTGATTCTTACATTGAGACCACATGTACACTCACTGGTCACATTATTACTACAGGTTACAAGTTTTTACACCAGGGCCAGATAATCAACCAGTATGTCTGTAAAGAGATCCTGGGCCCATTTGCTTTGTTTGTGTGTGAGGAGAGGCGAGCGTTGTGGCAGGACAACTTACGGCCCTTAGCATTTGACAGTTCCTGGCTGAAAAGAGCATCACCCCACCATGGAGCTTGAAGCTCCCTACTCACCAGACGTGGCTCTGCCTCTATTTTTTTTCTCTTTGCCATGCTCTGGGGGTCATCAAGGCAAGGCAGATTTATTTATGTAGCATATTTTATACACAAGACAACTCAATGTGCTTCGCACAAAGGCACAGCACCTCAAAGTATTTACAAACAAAACAGCTAAAGACATTCAAAAGTAAAGCAGAGAAAACAAAAGTAGCTTGGATTTGAAGACATTTACAAGTCAAGAAACAAAAAGTGGTTTTCTAACATTACTAAAATACTTCACATCACGATGGCCGCAGAGCTGCAGAGAAATAATTCTGCAAGAATCCTTCCACAGTGCATGAAGGCATGGTAGAGAAGGTTGGGAAACGATTGGAATCATATTGCAACCTCCCGTCTGATCACTTCCATTAACCAGGAAGTAGGCTGCTAACTAACAAAAAGATGGACAAACAACCCCAAATATGAAGCTCTGTGAATGGTTTTTACATTAATTAATAGTTCCTTCTTGGTAGAAATCTGGTGCACTAACTTTTCTAGATTTCATGATCAATATGGCATTGCAAAAACAATTTTAACTGTAGCCTAAAACGTTTTAGGGACTGTATATCCAGTATATGCGTTATAATGAATATCAATCAAATGGTCCAAACATTGGAAACACTCATCAGTATGATGCAATCCACTTCTGCACAAATGAAAATTGCAACGAAACATATTGCAAAATTAGACTCAATCAAAACTAAACAATACCACATCCCTTTATGTTGTATCTTTCATGGCTTGTTTGTTCAACATAGTGCTTCCCTTCTTTCCATAAACGCTTGCAGATGATGACTTTTATCTCATTTGGAAAACAGTGCACTTCCGCAATCAACATGTCATCATGTACAAGTCACACAGCACAATGGAACTGTCTGTCTTTGAAAAGAAGCAAAGTTCGTGCTGTGTGAACATGATAAAGTCTTGGGAAGTTGATCGTGTGAAAGTAGTACACTTGGGTTACCCTCAACTATTTGTTCCGTGCACCGCATTTACTCCTTGACTCCTTACGCTGAACTGCTAGGCCGCAGCGAATGGGGCCCCCTTCCTCCGCGGGTTCGGGGACACATTCAGGAGAAATTTGGTAATTACCTGCTTCGAGTCCAACCCTTCACCCGCCATCATTTCAACTTCAGAGAGTGTCACAAAGGTGAGCCATGGCTGTTGATTGACTTCTAGGTCATTCATGGATTACGTGACAATCACTGAACGTCCTTACTGAACATTCAACAATTTTGAACATTCTGTGTTTCCCACAAACAAACTTCATTTTGGAGTTTTATCATTTATCATAAAAAACTTATTAGACAACGATGGCAGCACAATTATAGGAGTGTGGGAATTAAGAAAAAAAAAAAAAAGCACCAGTACTCACACAAAATTATGCCAAAGCACTGCTTTTATATTAGTCAGGGGAAATGACTCAGGGCATTGGCCTGTCTCATCATCCTCCACTTCAACGTAGTTTCTGCGCAACAAGATACCACAGGTTGTCAAAGCACTACTTTTATACAAGCTTTGCCGCCATCTTGTGGTATTGTAGGGTGTTTCAGAGCCCAGAAATTGAACGGCGGAACGTTCGAAAACAATTTGCAAGTCACAAATAGACACTGCATGCAGGCTTTGACAGTAAAAATATTTGACAAGTAGAATTAATTGAATGGTGACCTTCTTAATTGCTCAAAAGCAAGATGGATACACAAGAACAACAGGGTTGAGTGGATTTTTACTAAATGCTCATCAAAATGGCCTTGCATGACTCAGTATGAGGCAATAATACATGAATGCACACTGTACCCCCCTTTATAAAAATGGGATGGAAGTATAACCACCTAATAAGACTTTGGCAAAAAGGGCAGCACTCTCAAACTCAAATTGTGTATTTAAACACCCACACTGCCTTTTTCCAATTAAGATATGAATGAAATAGAGCAGGGGTGGGCAACTCCAGTCCTCGAGGGCCATTATCCATCCTGTCATAGATGTCTCCCTCCTCCAACACGCCTGATTCAAATGATCAGCTCGTCAGCAAGCTCTGCCGAAGCCTGATAACAATCCTGATCATTTGAATCAGGAGTATTGGAAGTTGGAGACATCTAAAACAGGAAGGCCAGCGGCCCTCGAGGACCGTAGTTGCCCGCCCCTGAAATAGGGGGTTTAATGCATCAGAATTTTGTTAGATTAAAAAAAAAATAACAATGAATTGCACTCAATTTGAAATGAGTGAAGAACACTTGTGCCCTAGCATGCTGTTAAAGTCGGTGTTCGTTTGGTGTCTCTTGGCTTTGTCTTTTCTTTGTGTCATTGCCAGTGAAATGCCTCATTCATTAATCGGGTTCTGTTTGTCATTCACACAAAATGATTAAAAAAAAAAAAAGAGGCAAAGACTGAGGAATGGACCAACGGCAAAATCACTTTGAGTGAAAGAGTGCGAACAATTGAAATTGCTTCGTCAAAGTGCGAGTGTGTGTGTGAGTGTGTGAGTAGGAGCTGCGGATCTTCTTGACAATGATTGGCCATGACAGGGGAAGTGTACAGCCTACCTGCCAGGAGCACAAGTGCGCATTCATGCGCGCGCTTGTGCACACGCACACACACACACGCGCGCACACGTCCGCACACGTTCTCTCGAGTAACATAAGGGTCAACTATTCAGTCTATTATACCCGTGCATGTGCTTTCAGAGGAAGACATCAAAAAGGTGGAATAATTACACGAGCACGCGAACACACGCACGCGCGCACGCTCTTCAGTCTTAAAGCGGAAGCAACCCCCAACTTTTCTTGACAAGAAAACTAGTCCAAACATGGAATTCTGATTAATATTGCGTTTGTGGAATATGAGTTAAGCAGTAAAATCCACCCATTTTTGTCCACCTCGTGGGGCGGCCATTTTGCCACTTGCTGTCGACTGAAAATGACATCACAGTTTCAAAATCAAATAAAAGCCTTGCTTTACACTTCCTTCGCAAGAATAGTATTTTGTATCAAACAATTAACACAAGCCATATTACTAAGCAAATTGGAAAGTGAACTAATTATCTAAAACAGTTTACTTCTGGGTCAGAATGGACAGACAGTTGGCAGAATGATGTAAAAATAATAGCCATTGTGTTGGTGCTTTAAGATTTGCAAACGTTGAGAGTGGTTTTGTGATACATATATTTAAGTCAGGGATGGGCACTTTCCCCTTCCGTCATCTTCCCTCCATCCTTATCCATAAAAATAATGGTCCTCCGACCCAGTCCGTCCTCATTCTTTTAAAGCAGTCCAGTCCTTACATTCCGTCAATCTGCCCCCCCCCAAAAAAAACTTTTTTTTTTTAAAGCATCTGTGCAATCATAAACATTATTTAAAGCTCATTAGCTGGCCAATTTCCTATGCACATCCAATTACCGACTGGGAGTATCGTGAGTGGATTGAATTGTTTACAACTTTAACCAAGATAGCATTTAGCTGCCAACACAACCACGTAGGTCACTAGACCAGAGCCCGCCAGGGGACATCGCGACAATATTTTACATTGCTTTATAACGCAATACCATTGCATTTTATTGCCAAACGTTTACTTTATAACGCAATAAGTTTTCTGTTTTTATTGCATTATTTCACAATAAAATAATTATTGCAAAATATTGCAAGGTTATTGTTTTGGAGGAAAGTGTAAGTATACGTCAGCGCTGGCGTTTTTACGGACTAAAGATATCCCACACAAGGACTTACTTCACATGCAAAAGGGATAAGGTTAGTTAACAAAACAAAACTGCTATCCACCTTTCCTTTTATGCCCAATACCTCATCCCGGATTACACACACAAGACAGGCTAGGTGTGTTTCTGTCAGTCATTGAAATGGGGTCCTCTGGCATAATTCATGGCATTACATGTGTTGAACCACTAGAGGGCAGACTATGCCTGTGCAACGGTCGACAGAAGCGCGTTTAAAATGATAGACGGAGCGACCGATAGGCGATTACTATTTGGTCTGGCCGGACATAATGGCGGATACACGGACAGCGGAAGGGTACCCTGGCTGTGGGTGATAAATGGACCGCAAATCTTTAGTAAAATGCCCAGCTCTGGTGGGTAGTAATTGAGGAAATAAATTATAGTTGTTTACTGTGGTGTACAACTCTTGCTGCTCTCATGTAGATAAATAAGTTGAACAAATGATTAGGAACATCTCTAAAATGCAGTGCCTGGTAACTACAATGACGTAAATACTATTAAATACAATTATAGAAATCAATATCCTCTTACTTTTGCAACTCATTTATTAAATGACTCTATAGTGTAGAGCTACCCAGTATTGACTGACGAATGAAGATACCTTCATTATATGCCTGAATTACTCCCAGAGCAGTAAGTAATATTTACTTTGAAGACTTCAGTACTGCACCAAAGGAGATCTGATTCTTGTACGCATGTGTTGCACTTCTGACTTAACACCATGAAGAGTGAATGTTCTACTATGCTTGACTACACACCAAATATAGTCGTAGATGCAAAAAGAGGTGCAGTGCCAGCGGGCAGTCGCCTACAGGCAACTTGCCTCCCTGGAGTCAAGCTATAGAAGCTATAGAACGTCTGAAGAGACACTTGCAATGCAAGGCAAAAACAGATGCTGAGTCTCCCGTGCCTCATCTAGTGCATTTAAATAGTGTCTTTTTTTTTTTTTTGCAGAGGTGGGCGTGTCAGGAAATTTTGCTGTGCCGTCCTTCGCCAGCGGCCGGGCCACCCGGTGGTCCGTCATCATCAGCCCGTCATTATTTCAAGCTGAACCAAACTGTAATCGTCATTCCGTCGTTGTTATCTAGCTGCGCTTTGCGTCGCAAAATTACCGTTCATCACTGCTTACGGACCCATTTTTGGACTCCAATTTACATACTTTTTTAAAAAATGTAACTTGAGTTTTTTTCCAGCTGAACTTATTTTGTACTATTAGTACCAAAAGCTGCATTTCGTTTGTAGATTCTATTTCAGTATCACTGAAATTTCATTGATCAACATTGATTGGCCGAGCTAGCTCCTGCGCTAACCAGGGTTACTCTTGGCCATTGGACGTGCGGCGATCTCATCCCCGGCGTCACCTCCTTCCTTGTGGGTCCACATAACTGAGACACTTGAGGGAAATTCTGTAGCTCACACTCCATGACGGACATTTGAAGGCATATATCCCCAATGATCTGTGCTGCACCATATTTTGGTAGCCGGAACAACACAAGATACATAACATTTGGGAATTATGTAAATAGCGAACTGGAGTTGTTCTGTACATTGGGAGAAAGAGCTCCTGCATTGTTTATTCATCATTACAGAAGACAAACCAAATCCAATTATTCTGTTAATTTAGTGGTCTAATAGATGTGTTCAGCACTGGACATTCATGTCTGACCCATTTGTTCTTGATTTGTGAAAAGACAGGACACACTAAGAACCATCATGACCCCTTTTATGAGCTATGATTTGATGTGGTTTGTTTGCGAATTACTAGTGAACTTAGACCACTGGGCTCTCCCTGAATTCTTCGGTCAATTAGCAAAAGTAATCAGCTGCACACCGGTCGGCCTTTCTCTGTCAGAGCGATAATATATACAACTGCACAGACAAAGCGATAGGTCTCGGTGTGATAAATAAATATGAAAAAGAGCACAGCCCTCTCGCCAGAGGTAATGAATAGATCCCATGATTTATGTGTAACTCCGCAATCAAAGCATTAGCTGAAATATGCAGCACCTCCTACCAATTTTCAATTTTCTCAGTCAACCCTGTAAGATGATAAAGCCTCTTTCATTTGGCACCTGCTGCTCTCGGGCTCAAAAGTCACAATGACAAGTGACAAAAACACATTGACTGCTGTCACACGGCACAGAGGGAAATGAGACAAAAAAAGATGACTTGGAAATGTGGCTTCACTTCTCATCACTGCAGGACAGATATGATGGATTAAAGTCGATGCGGCCTCAGTCTATCCGATGATTCATCTCCTGCACACGGTTGCAGATCAACGGGGTCGGTAATGCAAGTTAACAGCATGTACGGCTAGTAGCCATGCAAAGACAATAAAAGACTTCAAATGAAATCAACCAACATCCGCGTACCACATCAAAATAGGTAATTACGCACTCACTGGCAAAACATTATTTACAGTCACATAATCTAATGAGGTCCAATAAATACTTGGCCTCCTGCATACTGAGGTTGTTTTTTTTTAACCTTATCTATTTATACCTTATTTAGAGAGGCTCTGCAGTGTAGCTCTACACAAGTGCGAACTACAACTACTAAAATGTGTCTAATTCAACATTTTTTGGTCCAGAAATCCAAATAAATTATCTATTTAGTATTACAATTGGACAACATTTATTCAATACAAGATGATATATTTTCCAAATCGCTACTGTAAATCCATTTTTATTATCTGTCCGTCAACTTTCCACACTGCTTATTCTCATTAGGGTCACAAGGGAGCTGGAGCAGATCGCCGATTGCAGGCCAGACCCTCGTAAGCCACAAGTTTTTTTTTTTTCCCCACTGATTTATAGTATTGGTCAGCCCACACGCGTGCGTGTCATTTCTACAAATCATTGACAATTTGGAAGTGTTGAAAATGGCTTGCTCTGTTTGCTGATGCGCTGCTAATGGTTGAACAAATGGCATGTTTTTGTGGTCTTCTGAAAAGTGGTAATTTTGGAGATACGAGGATTCTGTCCGACGCCAGCGACATCACAACTGCCTTTGGTTGAGAGGCAGGGCATCGCCTGGACTGGTTGCCAAACAATTGCAGGACACTTAGAAACAAAAAAACTCACAATAATATGGACAATTTAGATGCTGATGATAATCATACTAATAAATAAATAAAGTATTTTTTCCAATTAAAATAAACATATTCCGCCTGCGGCTCCTCCCCTGTGTCTGCTTCACAGTGAATAAAATCCAATCATTTTATTCTGATAATCAGTGACCCAACAAAATTAAAGCCATGACTCCTTTTGGGTCCCGAACTAAAGTTTGGAAAAAGCTGCGGTAAAGTAAAAAAAAATGCCATGTGTAATGCTTTGGCTCTCATCTTACGATCACATGATCACTCAAGTCAAAGATGGCCACTAAACGGTTAGTGTTTGGGCCAAAGGTCATGCCAGAAGGTATACTTCTGAAATTTGAGGAAAAGAGAGAGGTGTTAGGGAAAAGGACACACACCATGAAGAAAGTGTACAAGTCAGATTGGACCACAGTAGACTGTAGACAGCAGCCATTTTTCAAGATAAAACTGCCACTGATTTGACTTCCTCATGTCTTGCTCTGGCTAGCTCTGCGAGAGGTGTTCCCTAACTCGCTGCCATGTTGAATATCCAGCATTGGGCGGCTCTGACGAGCAGTGAGAGAAGTGAGAAAAGGACGCAACAAACAGACAGAAAAGTGTAGGGGAGTGGAAGATGAGAGCAGACTCGGTAGGCTCTGCCCTGAAGGAATCTTTCATTCGCTGTCACATGCGCACACATATGCGACGAGGGAGCGAGATAGCAAAAAATAATTCAGCTACTCTGCCAACTGTGCAAGCTGCCAAAATGATAATCATGCCCCAAACCCTGCAATGATGCCAAAATGCACTGCCATTTTCCAGTTTAGGCGACCGGCCAGTACAATAAGTACATAATAGCATTTCAGTGTTTCCCCAAGATATGTTTTCTGGTTGTGTCAAAGGCCCCCCTGGAAAAAAAAAAAAAAAAACCCAAACATTTAGATGTGTTACTAAACTCGCCATTGAAAGAGATGATGAAATTCTGGGGCAGCAAACCACGAGCCAATAGAGTGAAATAAACAACTGATTAAACCTGAAGCAGCAAAGGTTTTAATCTATGATGGTTTTATCATGTGACAGATGCACCCTACCTGATAATGACTTTAAAGGCTGACTCACTTCCACTTATACAATTGGTTGCAGTTATTTAAAGGCTCATCGTCTCAACGATAGCACTCTGATAATCTTCGCATCTGATAAAGAGGAAGAAATTGGGGCTTCATGGATGACATCACACCCTTTTATCTCATGTAAGAGGCTCCTGTACCATCTCTGAAATATGATGACTAACTTGTCCATTTTTCACCGCTTCTCCACACGTCGACACCTTGCTGGAGTGTGTTTGATTGTGTTCACATCCGCTGTCGCACAGTTTGCGTCTGTCTCGACCAGGGTTTTATAATAGTTCTGGATCTTTTTCATGATAGTCAGTTGTTTATTTCATTTTGGCTTTTGTTCATGGAATTCAACCTGTTTTAATTATTATTTTTGAACAGGTTTGTTATTTGTTTTTCCAAAAATGCTCTGTTTTTCTATTTAGTTTTTGTTAGTTTAAGTATTAGGTATTTTTTTTTATATACAAAGTAGTGCGAGACAAAAAAAGTCACAATAAGTATGTGTATACAACTCAATTAGAAGAAAACAATTGCGCCTCTGTAAAAATGGTTCATTTTACTGTGAAGCTGGTCATGTCTTGAGGGAGAAACTCAACGCACGGGGTGGTTATTATGTAAATTAGCCCCAAAAGTTACATAAGAATGGGTCAGAAGTGCAGAATGGCTCACTTTTTAGGAATATGCAGATAACAAAAGATTGACTTAGCAGTTTAATTTCACACTTGATTGGCAGGCAGTGACTCCAGAGAGCCAACTATTTGTATACAGGCAAGTGATAAAAAGTCAGTTTTCCTTACTATGTCCATTGTCCACTTTAAGTTCTTCCCCATTGGTTCTGCACCACAATGCCTCCCACCAACTGTACACTTTCAGAATGTTATTTTGGGCATTTTTTAAAAAAACTGTGAATTCATTCCATTCTGATAACTGCAAAGCAAAATCATTAGTTCTGAGGAGCTTGTCATCTACTCATGGTTGCTTGAAAAAATAAATAAAATAATGGATAACCCATGAAGTGAGAAGAGTAAAATTCCAGTCGGGCAAGATGCATAATGTGATAAATGTTGACACTAATCCTGGCATGGCATGACCAATCCTTTTCTAATTTTTATCTTAAGTTAATTCTTCCAAATGTTTTTCTTAGACTAAGCAACAAATGAGCTTTCTTTTTCCCTGGCGGTGGTATTAAGGGCCAAATTTCACCTTTGGATGCCAGTCAGGAAATGAACTCTTTCCTGAGGCCCAACAAAGAAAAGTGAAAAGTCTTTTTGTCTTTTAGTTGACTGAAATAGACATCTGCAGGGAACTTGTAAATTATACCGTTTATTAAATGATGCTCTCGCATGATTCATACAGTGTAATATATTTTCTTGTCCACTGTCAAGGATTTCATTGAGTCTGAGTAAAACCCCAAAAGTGAATGTTCTCCATGGGTGCTCTGGCATGAAATTAAAGAATTCTACATGTGTTGTGCACCATCTCTTACATGTTTTATCCCCAATACAATCTAAAATGTGTGCCAGATCCAACTTGATCTCCTGCAAATCTCAAAGTAGCTCTTATCGCAGTAATCGGAGAAGCTGCTGTTTCATTAATGAACGTGCACAGCTCCAAGGGTATACATTCTGTTTTGTTTTGCATTGTTGAAATAGTCTTGTCCGTTTAGTTTCATTGATTATCTTAATTTGCTATGCCTTTCTAGGAATCTTTTCTACTGGAGTGTTAAGTGGTTGCACTCAGAATGCAGACTGTTACTTAGATATAAATATAGTTTCACCATGCTATCCTATAATTCCAAGCAGGCTGGGCCTGACTGCTCACTTTGCTCTCAGACAGATATAATCTCTTCATTTATTTATTGTCTCTCAATTCTAATTTATATGATTTGTGAGTCTCAAAGTACATGACCAACCAGGTAGTAACTATGGTAACTTGCTTTTGGCTGGCATTTCTTTCCACGCTTATGAATAAAATGATGAAAATCTGTCTGGATTAAAGGAGGCCTTCTCATATATGAATACATCAGAAATAATAGAAGGACGGCTGAACCATTCACAACCGTGACAGACGTTAAAAGGTATAGTTTAAAATGTAGAGATTACATTTAGTTTATTTTTTTTTCTTCAAAACCATGGGGCCCTACGTTCCCAACGCAAGTCTAGCGCAAATTGCAGTCCAACTGTGCGCATCCATGCCGTTTTCTTTTGGTATTTTTGTAGACGGAAAAGGGGAATTTACGCCGTTGTGGGAGTGAACACAGCCCGCTTCTTTCCCAGCCAATGTTCATTCCCAGCACAGCAGACGTGCGCGGTCTATGACAGAAGGACTTGCTGGAGTACATGCAGGAGATCGGCGCCTAAAGTACATTTAAAAAAAACTGCAAGAAGATCGCCACTTGCGGACGATGTCAAGTTGGCCACTGTGAGCACTTGGAGACTGACTTTCACTCTGACTGTGCGTCCGTGTGTGACAGGCCCCCCCACCTATAGTTGTGTCATGGTCAGAAGTGTGCTTTTAAAACTAAATTAAATATGATAATAATAATAATAATAATAACTCATTCAATAAATTGATTTCTACAACAATTCATAGGGATTGATGCATTCTGTAGTTTATGAATGAAATACCATGACTCCCACACTTCCGCAGAGCTCACAATCTGTCTGCCTGCGCCTTGCTCAAATCCACCAAAATAGCATTACACCACCTGCACCACAACTTAGAACTGCATTTACCTAGTTTAATGTCCCATCTACTTTCAGTCACCAAATTGTCAGATGCGCCAGGGGCATGAAATAGAAAATGTCCTTGGTCTTCTGAAACGCCAAGAAAGGCGCAGCTCGGTCTGCCAAATTCCCAAACACGTTTAACTACGCTTGTCCCGGCATGAAAATAAAGAAGTCTATGAAAATAGAGCCCCATATGTTAATCCCGCGATATCTGCATCCAGAAAGGTCAGTTATGAATGAGTCTTTAAGCGCTATACTGTCAACTTTTAATTCATGATACTCGAGCTCGCAGTTTAACAAAAATCTTCAAGGAAAACGTGCCTTTAAAGTTCAAACTGAGTTGGAAAGTCACCACGCGTGATGCCGCGTGAGACTTCAGCGAAACAGGTGTGAACAGATGGATCAGTGGTGGGGGCCAGTTTCCAAGTGCCCACTTCATGACACAGATGTGCTGGAAGTGGAGTAGATCAAAGTTTGGGTTGTCTATATCACAGTGCTTGCACACTCCACGGAGACAAATACAGTCCACAATTAACGTGCTAAGTGTGAAAATTGTCACACTGTGTGAAGAGGATAGAACACCTGAGAGAAGTGCAATCATGCAAACCGCACACCGGAAGGCTTCCGCTGCTTTGAGCCCAGGACGTCGACGCTGTGCTTCAATCATGCATAAACACATTGCCTGATTTGTTATTTCACATTCGCCCGATGCAGCCTTAGATGGAAGGAAACTTGTCAGATCAAGGCAGCACACATTGCCGGAGTGGTTGCTGTATAAAAATTTTTTATTCTCAAATAATATCTTCAAAATAATTGATAAAGTGTGAGTTTCTTTGACAACAGGTTATGAGGCTGCATTCACAAATTGTATGCTTGCACACATTAGGGCTCCCCGCACTACTTATTCCTCTCTTTAGATCTTTACCAGAGGACATAACATAGCAAACAAGGATTTGAAACATGGCGACATAAACTTAATTCAATTGGAGCCTCCATAATCTGTTAATTTGTTATCATTTTAATGCAGGAGGAAGTGCTTGCTTCTTTTTCGGCCGACGTGAAATGTGAAAATCTGTGACAACCATTGTCTCTATAGCGGTTACAAATGTATTCCCTTGAACTAGTCTTACACAAGAACATTGTAGAAGTCTTTAAAAGAAACCACCGTTGAGTCATCCATGATTCAGATGACAGTAAATAAACAATATTTAAAGTCTGAGGTCACCACTAGTTTTGTTTTAATAACCGTTATATCCACATCAGTCTTTTTTGACGGTTAATAGAAGAGCTCAGACTCACAGAAAAATCCACGTTCGCTATTTGTTTACAGTTTAAGCATCAAGTTCCGACTCAACTCAAATAGGTATTTAATCGTGCTTTGCTGAAAAAGTTTCGTTTTTTTCAAACATGACAGATGCGGGTGGACCAGGTATCTAGGTTCGCGTGGCCGTTTTAAGAGTGCCTCATTGTTGGTCGGGCTCGGAAAAAAAAATGTCAGTCAGCGTGTAGACGGGCTTCGCACTATCTTGGCAACTTTAGAGTGAGCACATTGTTCATGCGGGGAAAATTACACCAATGAACCAGTGGGATATATTCCAACCGCAGAAGGCTTTTTTCAGTGAATTTGTTTTTGCGGCTCAAAACTGTAGTTATGTGTTGGCATAAGAAATATGTTAGCATAGTAGCTTCCATGTTTCCAGGTCAAAGTAGCGATGCATTTATTTGAGATCTGAGTGGTGGTGTGTGGTTTCAGCGCATTAAGCGGACACACCCAAGTGTTTGACACAGGAGAAAATAGAGGATTTTTCACAATGTTGAAGCCTTACTTTATATAATATATCATTCAAATGTGGCAGGATTGTCAACAAACTCTTCTCTGAGGTGTGTCAAATGAGAAAGATACATTTTCTATTTTTTGATTTACAGGGACCTTAAACGGTGAATAGTCGAAGAAGATACAGTGTAACCACTTGGCCATTTTAGTCACCGTTCCTTAATCTTAATGCCACTTCCTATTGCCTTATTAGCTTCTGTGAAATAGAACATACTGTAGCCTATTTTACTCTCATTTTTGTTTCACCATCTAGCCTTGATCTGTGCTCTACTGGGCAACATTCTCATTGTACTGTATATGGTTAATAAAACAACTTCTAATGGTGGCCCAAGACTTTTGCACTCCTTTGTTACCCTCCTGCTACTGTGTTGCACCATACAGTGGGTAAAGAAAGTATTCAGACCCCTTGACATTTGTCACTGTCTGTGTCATTGCAGCCCTTTGCCAAAATCAACCTCAGCATCTCAACTTGACAGAAAAAAGCAGAAATGTTTGCAAATGTATTAAAAAGAAAAAAAAAATATCATATGGTCATAAGTGTTGAGACCCTGCGCTCAGTATTGAGTCCAAGCACCCTTGCCTGGATTTGGGGATCCCCGACCATTCTTCCTTGCAGATCCTCTCCAGTTCTGTCAGGTTGGATACATCATTGTAAACGGTGGTGGACAGACATTTTCAGGTCTCTCCAGCGATGCACAATCGGGTTTAGGTCGGGCTCTGGCTGGGCCAGTCAAGAACGATCACAGAGTTGTTCTGAAGCCACTACTTTGTTATTTTAGCTGGGTGCTTCGGGTCATTGTCCAGTTGAAAGGTGAACCTTTGGTCCTGAGTACTCTGGAAGAGAGTTTAATTAAACCCAGCTGGACTCCAATAAAGAAGCAGAACCATCTCAAGGAGGATCAGAAGAAATGGCCAGCATGTGAGTCGCTGCAAATGGTCTGAATACTTATGACCGTATGATATTTCAGTTTTTCTTTTTTCATTCATTTGCAAAAAAAAGTCTACATTTCAGTATTTTTCTGTCAAGATGGGGTGCTGAGTATACATTGAGAGATAAAAGGTCTGAATACTCTCTGCACCCACTCTATATCCGTATTTACCAGTTTTCCAGTGCTGATCTAGCAAACGGTTTACATGTTCCTGTGTAAGAGCAACGTCACTCGTTCTGATAACTGCTCCTCGCTCTGAATCAATTTATATGGGCAATAATACCAAAAAACCTTTATTTATTTCAATAAACAAGATGTTTTCCAACCTACATCATTGATCATAAAAAGTACAGCATGTTTAATAATTTGTGGATTTTTTTTTTTTAAAACAAACTCTCCATAAAAAATAGATTTCTGTACAAAAATGTCTCTTGTGTTACACCTAGTTCAAGTTAAGCGGCACACGATGACGGCGAAACCAGAGAAAATGAAGATGATGATGGTGAGGATGGAGCTTGAAACTTTGCTGTCGTCCTGAAGGACCTCCCATGTTCCAAAAAAACCCCATTTCTGTGAGATTTGTTGAAACAATAATGTCATAAATGAGCCATTCAGAACTGGAGTTTGTTAATCTCATTTTGGTCATTTTAAAGACCTGAATAGAGTAAAGGCATATCTTTCATATGAATATTGCTCTCAAACAAGGTTTGGTTCCAAAATTGTTGCACTCAGCACTTTTCCTATTTAATTAGTGCAACAATTGAGCCAACTCCCATTTCGAAGATGGCCACGCCCGTGATACCAGCCTTCACCTCTGGCAAAAACTTTTATGAAAGTGAGCTTTAGAGAAAGAAAGAAGGCTCAGAAAGTAAGTGGTGCTTTAGCTAGGGCGCCCGTGCATCTGCATGCGAGTAGAAGTGAATGTTACTTATTTTCGAGCTTGGACTACTTACAGATTTGATGGATGTCTAGAAAAGACTAAAATCTGAGGAAGCCCACCAATTCTGTAAAAACAAGTATCCGGAACCAGTAATCTTTGAAAATCCCTCAAATTTCATCGCTGATAAAATCAATCACTTTGCTGCAAAATGACAACAATGGAGGTAGCTCACTCTAGGCCTCAGTGGCTCAAATATAATTCACACAACGAAAATAAAAACTGCAATTTCATTGAAACGAAAAAATAAAAAAAAACCTGTAAGTGAAGCAAGGTTACAGTCAACTGATTTGAAGCAAACACATTGGCACAAGTTCAACAACATGACAAGTTTGCTCATGATAGAATGTTGAGAACAGGAAGCTACAAGGAACATGTAATTCGATTAGTAACTGCTGAAATGCAGAGAAATGTTAAAACATAAAAATAATACAATAAAATGTGGACTTGACTATGGAATGAATACTTTACAGCAACCTAATGCTTGCCCACAACTTGTACTCTTGAAATATAACCAAAAAACCCCAAAACAAAACAAAACAAAAAACAAATCAAGATATCCACGATAAAATAACTGCAAGTACTGTACTGTATTTCATTGCTTATTACTGAGAGGATATTATGTTACTTAATTGTTGCTTAATGAAACCAAACCTAAAACTTCCAATTGTAGCTGCAGGCTGGAGACCCTATGATGGCACGAGTAACCTTTGCGGATGCACACACACTCACTGTGCATTTAACTCAAGTTTTGCGGGTGCACGAGCTCCCAAATGTAACCTCTTGCAGCACCGCTCTAATTTTTTACATGGCAGAATAAACAGGAGTCTACATTTTTTTTTTTTTGTTCGGGCCCACTAAGAGATCAGCGGCGTGCCATTAGCAGATAAAATTAGACCTTTTATTATGCCTGTGGAAACCTAGCAGCCTCTTAATTTCTGGCTCTATTATGCCCTTTTGGCTTCTGTGGAAAATCTCAAATGATTTAATGAGATCAATTCACTGGAACTGCTCTGTGCATGCCAGCATGGAAAAACAAAACATACCTAACTCACATTTTTGTGACAAGGCATTGTTTAGTTGTTTTGTTGTGTGTGTTCTGCCGTGTAGCACGCTTTCACCCTGACAACAGCAGAATTTTGTTTGTGTGTCACACACTTTTGGGGTTGTTACATTTAAAAAAATGCTCATTTGTTTTCTGTAAACGTATGTAAGGATTTCCTCTCAATTTTGCTGAATAAATGAAAACAATCTTCTCGTGCCAGATGTTTTTGGTAGTAAGTGAGCTTTTTGAGTTTTTAACTCTCAAGCTAATTCGCCAGCAAATTCAATTTAATTCAAAATTGCATGATTTGTGCGAGGACAGATTTGTGAGGTATTGTTGCAAGCTCATAATGGATGGACTGAGGATGAATCATTTAAAAAGCAACACAATCAAATTTAACTTAACGCTGACAAAGTCATGTAGGTTACAGAAATAAGCCTGAAGTGCAACCCTAATGTGAGAACGTTGCGCGTGTGTGTGTGTGTGTGTGTGAAACTAGCCTGCAGACACTGGAATACACACACTGACAGCAGTTACATCTAAACTCAATGCTGCAGCTTTGGGGCGGGAAAAAAAGATACTTTGACGAGCTTGTGAATCATTTCAGATACTTGGACGATGCCGGATCATGATATCTAGTGTGTAAGTACGTTTTGATTTAAAATGTCAGGCAATCATCTGGTGCTCAGCTTGTGTGTTTGCGGCAGTGAGCTTGGTGCATCACTCATAATGTTGGAATCATCTCAGCACAAGGGCTGTTTTTACAATTATTAAGGGGCTCAAAAGCTATTGAGAAATTATTGTGCGTTGTCTTCATATCGTTTTGAAAAAACTAAACAAGGTGCCGTTGGCCAATTTCAATATTGCTTTGGCACTACTGCTTGCAAGTCACTGTATGAATGGCCGACTGCACAGTGCAACCTATAATTTGAAACCCCTCTGAGGTTGAAGAATTGGTCATTCAAACGGCACTTTTAAGCATCTTTTCTATGTACAGTGGTGCTTTGAGATTTGAAACGCATTTTGTTCTGTAACCACCTTTGTAACTCAAATCACTTTCACGTCAAGTGGAAGAACGCGGGGTGGTCTGAGGAGTCCAAATTTAAAATTCTTTTGGGAAATCGTGCACATCGTGTCTTCAGCACAATGTTAAAAAGCCGGCATCGGTATGGGCTATGTTAGAGCCCGTGTCATGGGGGGGGGGGGCTTGCGCATCTGTAAAGTCACCATTTCTGCTGAAAGGTACATACAGGTTTATCTTCATCTTCAGGGACATCCTGTTACAACAGCGTGGCTGCATAGAAACGAGTGTGGGTACTAGACTGGCCTGCCTGCAGTCCAGACCCGTCTCCCGTTGAAAGTGCGTGGCACATTATGAAGCACAAAATACGACGAGAGAGACCCAGGGCTGTTGAGAAACTTTAGTTCTACATCAAGCAAGTATTGGAAAGAATTCCAATATGAAGCTTCAACAATTATTAGTGTCTTCAGTTCTCAAATTCTTACTGAGTATTTAAAAGGACAAGTGATGCAACGCAGTGGTAAATATGACACAGGTTTTTTGGAATGCTTCAGGCATTTGATATCTTCTTTCAAAATGAAAAAAAAATTAAGTTCATCAGTTTGAAAATGAATATCTTGTCTTTGTGCATTCAGTTGAATACAGGTTGTAAAGGATTTGGAAATCACTGTATTTTGTTTTCATTTACATTTTACACAACGTCCCAACTTCATTGGAATTGGATTTTGTACATGGAGCCGGTCTCAGCTCCTCAGTAAGGCACCATTCGTCAGCATGTCTATGGCGTTCCCCATTATGTGTTAGAATGAAGCTAAACTGACTTGAAGGCAAAATTATGTCATTGTTTGAAACACAGACCAGTAATTCTCTTTGTTTTTATGTTAAGTTTGACAGTAAACTTCAAGTGGCACCGTTAATAAACATCTTGAAGCCTCTTTATGAAGAATTGTCATCTATCTGCTGAACTGCTGCTTATTGTGAAGTTGGGTATAGTTCGCTGCTACCATACAGTGATCTTATTTCAGATTTTTGCTTGCAAGTCAAAGCAAAGAAAAAAAACAAGCAAAAAAAAAACAATAATAAAAAAGTGTCTGAACGACATCCCATGACGAAAAACTCCTAAGCCTCTTTTCTCAATCTCAAGGCACCACTGTGTTTATCACGCTGAACTTTTATCAATGTTAAGGCTGCGTTTTTAACTTTTTCAAGTTTACGCTTGTGTGACAAAAAAGTGAGGGGTAGCAGCAATGTGAATCACCTTCGGAATGCGCCTGCATCATCAAAGGTTAGAGTGCCATGTTTATTGTTGTCTGTCTTATTTCCAATTTTTCTTTCCCAAACTTACAGCCGGGACCTTTAAGTGCCATTTGTTTATACAAAATTAGTAAACAGTTATAAGCAGTTTTTTTTGATGATTTTCATGTCAAAGGGCATTCTACGGAGCAAACAGGTTGCATGTTAATGATCTCACACCTTTAATTACCCTCCTCACCTGCACCATGCCCGAAGGTGAGTTAAGGAATGCGGCTTGACTGATTCATTGAGGGTTATAGAGTTTGTTTCTTGCAATCTGTTTGGAAAACTCAACTTTTTAAAGATACACTGCCTCGTATTGATTTGGAGGCTGAAATACAGCAATAAAAAGCTTGTTTGTTTAGATAAATTGCACCTTTAAGTGATGAAGTCTCACAGGCTGTGTGCACTTTAAAGTTGTGTGGGGGGAAAAAAGTGCATTAAAAGATGTGAAATGGGTGGCGCATGAAAGGGTGAGTGGTGGAGCATTAAACATGACTTTTTAAAGACTCGGTTGTTTCTGAAAACTGCTACTGTCTACTACTTTTAATGAAGTAGACTTGTACACATTGTCATCTTAGTGTAAAGAATTAACCGTGTGCTATTTGTGTAAGAATTAGAGTAATAGCAGTGTTCAGTGTGAGCTTTCAGAAACAGACATGGTCATTAACAACACAGGAGGTCCACAGGTAAACTCGTCTCAGCTTTCTGGGTGGGCTAGAACGTTGTCACGACAACAACAAAACCAGGGATACAGCAGGTGCTCACGCCTTCTGCGGGCGTTGGGCGTGAAATATAAATGTGTATATACAAACACTCTGTAACCCTGTATTTAGCCATCTGTTACCTTTTTTTTTTTCTTTTTTTTTTTAAAGATAGAAGCTTTGAATAAAATTCTTTTAATTTGAACGACTCATTTTCCAAACCCACTTCGGACCCCAAAATTATTTTTTTTCCATAACCCAGTCAGAAAAACACACTAGTGCAAAATTTGTGCGATTTAAGAGTTTATATAAAGTTTATAGTTGTGGTGGTGGTGGGGGGGTCCCCAGCAGCAGCAGATTGGGAAGTCCCATTGGGCCACTGGGTTTTGAACATAAGAGTCTGTTCATCAATATCTTCACTGAAGAAAAATGCCAGAAGAGACAATTTGCCTCTGTTTCCGTAGCAACCTGTCGTTGACTTTCGTTCCCAACAGAGAACTTCCTCTGTCCATTTGTCTAATTTCACTCAGTCTTCTTAGTGTGTTCATCTGCTTTTGATTTTGTGACTGACTGGTGCAAAACATCACCTGGCTGATACTCTCTTCCGCCGGGGACTTGAAGACGTTTCCTGCGTCGACGAACCTGACAGTTCATCGCCTCCAGGTCTCCCCATGTTCAGTCAGCAAGCACGCAATCCTGGCCCGTCCAAGTATGACACTCGGACTATTTGATTGTGTTTGACAGCTCTCTGGAAACCTCGCAATTGTGTATAGCATCTCAATTATTGGAATTTCTGGTTCATCGTAGTCTGACTGCCACTCCAGGAGCGTTGGCTGTGTTGGACAGGGGGTTTTAAAAGACATTTAGGACTAGTTCACCGGTTCAGGTAGTCAACCCATCCAAGGACAAAAGACGGACTACACCCTGGATTGGTTGCCTGTCACTCATAGAGCAATTTGTATGGGGCACTCACTGAGTGGGAATTGTCTCCACAACATCAGAGGGGGTTGGGGGTGCAATAAGTTACACGTTTCTGAAGGTTCAGCCTGATTATTGGCAGGTCCCGCAGAAAAGGCAATGTCGTTAATAGACCCTGCCGTTAAGGATAGTGACAATCACCAAAAATGAACTGCTGTGACTGTCTCGCTAAGACAAACTGAAACCTTCTTGTCCTGAAAGCCACTAATCCAGGTCAGGTATGTTTACACTCTGCACTTTAAGATCGTTTCACATGAATAAGTTGCCTGGTGGAATTCCAGTCACTACTTTGACTGAATTTGGATGGCAACGTCACAGCAGTTTATGAATGTTCTGACAAAATTGCTTTCTAAACTACCTTTATGTCCAGGTTTATTCCTGTCAAGCCCACCCTAATGCCCACTGGGGAAGTTTGTCCTGCACTATTTGTACTGGCACGTAGGAACCATCTAATTAGGACTTTAAGCCTAGAAAGGTAGAAGAGGGGTGGAATGTTTCCCCTGTGGGTCCAATCTCACATCAGTCAAACACGTCTGGCCTGCAGTAGTGGAGCCAGTAAGACTTTTACCACTGTGCATACATGCGTATATACAGGCTCAGGCAAAATGATCTGAAACATTTGTAGGTTAAATAAAAGGCACAATAAAGTAAAGAAACCAAAAAGTGTTTTCGAAAAGTACATATAAATGCCGTTTTTCCATAGAATGCCATTTTGCTTTGTTTCTTGATAATGCCATTGTTTTTCTTTTGTTTTTCAGTTGCTGCCATGAATTGTTCTGGTGAGCATCGCGCTTTCATTGTGGAAACGTTTATCAAAACAAACAAATCTGTAACTGCAACGGAGCGAGCGTTCCTTTTGCACTTCAATCTTGGTAGACATGATCCCGTACCAGCTCAAAACACAATTTTATGTGATGTTATGCACTGTGTGGACAATAATGGCTCCCTTTGACTGATTACATTTTTCAAACATAATGAAGCAAAATGGCATTATATGGAAAAACGGCATTTATATGTACTTTTCGAAAACACTTTTTGGTTTCTTTACTTTATTTGCCTTTCATTTAACCTACAAATGTGTCGGATCATTTTGCCTGACCCTGTTTTTGGCACAGGGCTGTGGATTTCGATAGGGGCAACCATCTCTCAGTGTGGGAGGAAAGGCATCAGAAGGCCATTGGTGCAGTTCACATCGTTCAGAGTTGGAAGTTAAAAACCCTAGCACATTTTGAGTTGTCTGTTTTCCCTTCATGTCTGAACACGTATCCCCGGACCATTAACTAGCATTTGAATGACATCACTGTCTAATTTGACCGACGAAGGAGGCGACGGATGCTCATTGAACGTAGGAGCAGAGGCACATCACTGTGCCGAGTATGCTGATCAGCATGCCGCGGCGCAGACTGCTCCACGTGATGAGTGCCAATTATGAGTTTGCTTTTGTCCTGATGGTTCAGCCACATCGCGGACAGCCCCATTGGACTGTGCCACTAATCAAAGTAGCAGCGGATGTGCTGGACTATACCACAGTGCATACTGTATTGAGTGTGGTGTCAAATCGAACGGCTTTAGCCTCAGTGGGCTTCATGTTGGTGTCGTACATCGGGTTTTCAAATGATGCTTGACCATTGGTGCTTTCATGGCCGACGTAGCCATTGAACTGGACCTTAGGGCGGGTTCTGAAAATCAGAAGAGAAAGTGTGGTTATAGCCCATATCATTTGCAAAATGACATACTATGGAAAAATACAGCACTGAAGTCACACAAATTTTGCTCAAAAAATCTGGACGCTTACGTGACAAGTAAGAAAGCTAAAATCTTTTGCGGTTGTGCTGTATTCAGCAGGAACGTTGACAGTGATTTTATGTATTTATACATGACATTTAACTTATGTTATATACTTGCATGCCAGTGAAGAATGGTAAATACTTGGACTGAGCCAGGTACTTGTTTTAGATGAGTATCTGTTACGAATAATGCATTTTTTATCAAGTTCGAGCATGAAACGAGTACAGTTCGTCGTTATCCATACTAGTGCTGAAGGAAAATCCTTATTGGGTAACTACTTAATTATTCATTCTTCACACTCTGTAATCGGCCGGTCACACAGAGTGACTGCCCCTCCCTCGACAGACTCGCTGCAGCAAGAGGAGCCAAGGATCTCTCTGTGCTTGCTTGGCTTGACTCCAACTCCCGTTGCTCGAATCAGAACTCAGTTTTCCTCAGCTCACATCTATTTTGGTTTGTATGATATTTAAAGTTAGTTGGTCAACTTGTTTCGTAACGTACACGGTGCAATTGGCAAGACAAAGTTGAAAATGGCTAATGTTGAGTCGGTCACTGGCTGTTTTTTTTTTTTTTTTGGTCTGCTTGCTTCTAATTTGGCTGGTGATATAAAGTCAGTTGGAACCCTTTGATCATATTACTGATCGGCGGTGCTTTTGAGAAAATTAAAGTGAACAAGGCAGACAAATTATTTCCCTACTTGCCATCACTGGATGTTTGCATGAATAACCAAGTTCACAGATATCATTAAAGAATATTTAAATAAAAGTCAGTAAAAAAAACCAAAAAAAAACAAAAACATGTTCTGTTAGTGGTTCTTTTGCTTTTCTGATCAAAAATAATTTGAATCTCAATTTTGGGGCTGTTCTGTAAATAGTTTTCAAATAAATGATAAATATAGCAACTTCTAATCGATCCATGTCAATTTCAGACGTAAGATAATATACCGACTTAAACCTCCATCCATTCCAGGTTAAGCCACGCCCACTTTCAGTTTATGACTCGCCAACTCCGAGTACAGATACGGATATGGATCATGTGGATGTTTGAACAGACAGCGAGAGTGGTGTACTCACTCATCCCTAGTAAACACTTAAATCATTACCTCTACAGTTCATATATTTCTTATGGGCTTTTATTTTTTAAATCATGAATTAGGTTGTGTTCAACCATAGACATACTGCTGTGTGAACTCAACATTAGTCTGATGTATGACATTTAGATGTGAATTGAGTAAGCGCATAAATCGGAAGGATTTTGGTAGACACAATGAGAAAATGTCAAAGATTTTATACATTTGATCGATATAGATTTACAGATTTTGAAAAATATTTGATTAAAAAACCCAAGCACATAATTATCATGCTGAGAAAGTGAAGTTCCGCATATTCAAATCAAAACTGCCAGAGAAACTTGGGATACTGAAGATTTATCAGAGATGTTATATCAGTAAATGTACAGTATGTATCATGCTGAAGCATCTGATTGGTAGTGGGTGTCAAGTTAAGTCTACAAATTTCAGAGGAACGTCTCGCTTCAGTGCTTCGGACTGCCAAGTACCCATCTGCTCTTCACGTATTACTGTGAGTGCATGGACAGCAAGTTGCAATCTTCCTCGAATGTTACCCAAAAGTTTTGATTTCAAACGAAATACCTCGTCATTGCAACTGTCAGAACAAGAGCTGTAATGTGATTGACAAACAGTGAACAGGGACACCAGTATATCGGTTGCATTACATCTCATCTCATTCTTAGTACTTGAAATGTATGTTTAACTGTCACTGTTAAAGGAAAAAAAAAAAAAGTGGACCTCACAGAAGATTATTTCAGAATAATCCAATATTTTGCTCTTAACAAGGACATACTCTCAGAAGCTTTGTATTTTTGATGCATTTTAGTTTGACCAGTTTCAAATAATTTCAGTGACCATTGTGCTTTTTCTCTTTCTTTAACAGCAGGCTACCACCAATTTTGCCTACATTGTATGAGGATTCTGTAGCTGAAACACTCTTTGGCTCTGATCTCATTAAGTGTGCGCATGTGCGTGCACGCGCGTGTGTGAGCTCTGTTAAAATCCGACCCCAGGGAGCCACAATGCCTACCTTATGGGCTAAACCTATTACTATACAAAAAGTGCACACACACACAAAACCACACAACAAAGACTCCCCTGCATGGCAGTAGTTCAACTCACTGCATTAGCTTCTGTTTGTGGCTCTGTGTGCAATACTTTAATTTTATCGCCGGGATGAAAAACAGCACATGTAATTGCTTTGACAGTATTATAGGGTCTGCACAGGCATACAGGCCAAAGCAGGACAAACTGCAGGGGACACTCTCTCACTCTTAGACTTTCATTAAAAAACACTTGGTTGTAAAATGCAATGATAAAACACTGTACTATAATGCAACAATATTGTTTCTGTTGGCTTGGCGTTATGGGGGATTGCGTTAGCATGCAAACAGGCATGAACTGGCAATCTGACACTTCTGGCAGATGAGTCACAAGGCAATCGCCGCCATGCGAGGTGCGTTGCAGGTAATCTCACAAACACGTCTTGCCAAGCTTCAAGCTGATGCGATGATGATAAGACAAAGACCAAAAAGCAGCGTTTGAATTGAAAAAGTCGAAAAATGAATGGAATGCTAAAGGAACCCTTTCAAAACAATGAGTACGGCATATTGCGATTGGCTGGCAACCAATTCAGGGTGTCCCCCGCCTACTGCGCGAAGACAGCTGGGATAGGCTCCAGCACTCTTGCTCCTCGCGACCCTTGTGAGGAGAAGCAGTATAGATAATGGATGTATGGATGGAGTAAGGCATAAACATTGGCAACTACAATGTATCCCATTTTCCACGTTTAAATTACCCAGAGGGGCACAAAGGTGTAATTAATCCAAAACTTGATCTGACAAAACAGTGGAAAAGGAGAAATAAAGAGCTTTTCAAGCTTTTCTAATTAAATTGTAACCCAAGTTCTGGAAACAAAATGATTTGATGAACAATGGCAAACCAATGTAGGCTGGTGGGAAGTAATACAACCCAAAGCTAATGCGATAGAATTCCTTAAATACGTCATGACTGTAACACAAATTTATTAACTAACTCTTGCTGAGTTACAGTTAACAAGTCTGTTTCACAAAGCAGGTCCAACAAACTCTCAGTCTAATCCGGATTTTTGAGATGATCTACTCTGAGATAGGAAACTCGAGTTTCCGGATCCAGAACAGATGATTTGAATCAATTTACTCAACCTGGAGTTTCTTCACCTGGAGCTGAGCGCGTGCACCAGACAGCATCAATGGAGCCCTGATTCCACTAGTCACCATGAGGCATGGGAGAACAATACTGCTCAGGTCAATGCAGAAGCTTGAATGCAGTCCTTTGCAATCACATAAATATAACAGGGGAAAAACGTTTGTAGGGAAGCCTATTAATTTATTTCATTTAGGTGCAATCTCGCGAGGGAGAAGCGCACTTGGCAACAGCTGAAGACGAAATATAAAAACATCGTTCAAACAGTTATGACCTCGGCATAATCTCATGGGGGTACACTGAAAAAAAAAATGATAGTTGAATTTACTCATTCATGTGGTTATATTTCGTCAGGTGGTTGCACAAAATAAAATAATCGGGATCCAGATACATTTGTTAAGTGGATGTATAGCAGGGGTGCCCATTACGTCGATCGCAAAGGCATTGTGGGTAGATCGCCATCCTATCATCCGTCCTCACTACTGTATTGCTACGTTCGTGCTGCGTCGGGAGCGTTTCTGGCGGCGCGTTTGTATTGGAGTCAATGTAGTTCACACGGGCGGGCGCGGTTGCGTGCGGGGCGGCGCGAATGATGCGTTTGGAGTGGTGGGCCGCGGAGCGAAGCACCGGAAATCCGCCCATTTGGCTCGTATAAAACAACTCAACTTTTTTGCCATTTTGCCTCACGGCAGCCAATCGGCATCGGGCATACTAAGTCACACACAGCCACACAGCGTCCTGTTCACTCGGCGGCCAGCAATTTTGTTAGCATTAGCATAGCGTGCAAAAAAGTTGACTTATTTTATACGCGCCGAATGGAGCGAATGGGCGGATTGTTGTTGCTGCAAATCTGCTTGAGGCTGGCTATCAGTAGCTACTGTCCGGCGTCCCTGGCTGATTCCATTCAGTGCAAGTCATCAGAGTAAGGTAATTACAAAACATTTTTTTGTTGGATTGTGCTATATAGGTTGGTGCAGTCATGCAAGGTACACCAGCATAAACCGTACATATAAAAATAATTCTCAATATATTTATAAATAATGTGTTTTGCATTTTTAGTAGGTGGTAGATCATTTTGACTTCATGTCGTACGTAGCTCTCAGGCTGAAAAAGTGTAGGCTCCCCTGATGTATAGTTTACTTTATAAAGCTATCTGGATTCATACGATTGTATTTTGTGATACCACGAACAATTAAAATGGAGTAAATTCAACAGAAATTATTTCAGTGTATGTAGATGATGGACTGTTACATGAAACGGTACTGCTCAAAAAGATAATTTTCTGGAAATGCTAAAAAAAAATTAAAAATCACTGAGCGGTCTCATCTCCCGACGAATATTTGATACTCTGCGTAGCAATGCTGCATCATCATCCACGGGATCATTATCAAAAGGACATTCCGTGTTTTGTGTCCACTTCACTGAAAAAAATGGTGTGTTAAATTTACTCACTTTTATTTTGTCAAGTGGTTGCAGAAAATAAAAACATCTGGATCCAGATAGATTTAGTAAGTAGATGAATAGCCTACTTAAAAAACGAATCTGGAACCAGATGATTATATTTCGTGCAATCATTGAAGAACTAAAATGGAGTAAATTCAACAGAAACTTTTTTCAGTGCTCATATACTGACTCCATTTTTTTTTTTTTTTTTTTTTTTTAATGACAGACGGCAGAACTAGGCTACGGCAAAACTCACCTGCGAACTGAATGAATAAGGAACTGAAATTGAGTGTGTGGCTCTGAAAGAGGGAGAGAAACTCGACGTTCATTGTGATAAACCTGCTCCTGACCAGGTTAGGTTCACAGAGTCTGTTAAGTATGCTTAAGTTACTTCTCTCTCTGAAGCTGACTAGCGTTACGTTACCCCTTTCTCTGGTTTGAGTTACCTCCCTTTTTGAAACCAAAAACAGAGTTTCCCCTCATTTCAGGGTTAGCGGCCTCAGGGTTAACACTAAAACTGCTTTGTGAAACGGATCCAAAGTCTTTAACTGAAATGACTGATGATCCAGACAGCGAAAGGGTTTTCCAAAGCCAAAAGCAGTTCACATATATAACGAATTCAAATAAATACATGAAAATAGAACAAGTTTAGTTTTCTGTTAGCAAGTGGAATGTAAAGAGGAAAAAATGCAAATGAAAACAAACAAACAAACAAAAAGAGCAACTACTTGCTTGAGTCCTAAACAGGTATAGCTATATTTGTTCGTGATGACATATATTCTTTCATGCTGACAGAGAAATGACAATGAAATCAAAGCCAGAATATAATTTGCTTTTCCTCGCTTCAAATGATTGCTATTTAGACACAGTAGGGCTGCACAGCTTTAGTTGCTTCAAAGAAAATATATATTTTCATGGCCATCAATGTTAGCCCAATATAACATGCGTAGATTTTATTTTATTTATTAAAATGTACTTTAAATTTATTGCATCATATATCACTTATTTTAATGCATTGTGCAGCCATACTCCGAAGCATGGAATCAATCTACAAACTGCAAACAAGCAATGGTGAAGTTGGCGGAGGATGTGGCGGCGGGAGGAGCTCTAGTTGCCATTGGAAACCACGTCAATGACAGGCGCCAGTCTTACCTGCCGCCAGGCCCCCAGGTGTCTTTTGGTCTTTCATTGTCATCTGTGTCAGCCGACAATGTCCTGCATACAACCATCAGCTTTAAAATATACCGTACATCCAAGAACATGGCACGACAAAACACGAAAACAGGTTACGTTACGCCACTAATTCTCAAAAGTGTGGCGTAAGTACAACTAGTGGTACGCGGGCTCCCTCTTGTGGCACACGGAAACACGGAAGACTGAATAAAATGTTCAAACTGCGCATCTTACAGTTTTGTTTTTTTAATTGGAAAGAGGGAGGACGTATTGGGACGGGAGATTTGAACCGTGGCTTCCATTTTTCATTACAGTGAATGTGAGGTTACCTTATGCTACAAACTAAGCTAGAAAACTGTATCTGCTTTATATACAGTATGTTTTGTCTTTACATATATGTTTTCATGTACAGTTCAGTTGTATTTAACGCAATACATTTAACTTTATAAATTATTTTTTTATGTTGAAGAAATAATTGTTATAGAATGTAAAGTGCAGGCAGCATTTCTTGTTGCAATGAAAATGAAAGACAAACATGCTGCCACCTACTGCATTAGCAATAATTGTTTTTGAACATTGTTTTATGGATGTAGGATTTACCCCTTGAGATGCAACATCTCGTTTGCAAGATGATCCCAGACATGAAATGCAACAAACAGTGCAATCACACTTAACAACCTCAGTCTCAAAAGAGTGGAAAAAAAGTCTGATTGTTTCCTAAAAATACAAGATGAAAATAATACAGGGGGTCCTCATTTTACGAACGAGTTCCGTTCCCACACTGGTAATGTAACATAAATTTCCGCGTATGACGGATTTCACCGTTAAAGTCGAAATTGACGTCAAAATACTTTGTGTAAAAAAATGAATGTACATTAAAATAAAAAGCATAAGATGCTGTACTTAGCATTACTGCTGGATGGTGAAAGAGGAGAGGAGGGCGAAAAAGGCAAAGATACTGCCATCGCGCAAACAGACACGATCGAGACCATCTGCGCATGCTCAACCGCAAGGAATGCTGGTCTTTGTAGTACAGGAAGTGCTTGTATGCAGAAGTACGTTGTTTGGCGCGAAACCCATCGCAAATACACAAGTAGAGGCAAACAAGCTCAGAGACGAAGCACAAAAGCACACTTTTGGAGTGAGGAGGAAACCGCCGGCTTCATTCATGTGGTGAGTGAAAGGAATACCAAGTGTTTTATTGACAGTTGAAAGTAACAAGCGGAAATTATATCCGTTTGAGTCATGACGCCGTGTGTCGCCGTACACACTGGGCTATTCAAATGCCGGAGCCACTCTGTCCGCTCAATCATGTAAACGGGATATTCAGAATGTTTCAGAAATCGTCGAATTTGACTTTAACCCGAATATTGACTGCATGTAAACGTAGTCACTATGGTGCTGGGGACAAAATGGAGGAGGAGGCACGGGCGTCGGAAAGTCGAAACGTCGTAGTGATTCGAGGACCGCCTGTATAAGAGAATGTAGCATGACAGTAGGTTAAATTATAATTTGAAACATTGACAATCAGTTACAATAATACAAGTTAATTTCCATGTGATCAAGCCCTTGTAGATACAGTGCATGTTAATATGACTGGTTGATTTTCTACAGTTTTTTTCAGTGCTTATACTGAGAGCGCCTATACAATATTCATTCCACATGGCAGGCTCGGACAAAGATGTATGCACACAGTTATTTAGCAGTCTAAAGAGATCGCTGCACAGAGGTGTTTGTAATATGGTAGAGAATGAGCTAATTTCCAGGAAATGTATGAAATTACTCCTTGAATTAGACAAAACAAATTAGGGAATAGTAGTGCACTGAGGAGAAGTGATAATGGAGTCAAAGTAACTGCTGTTGTGCATTTCAAATTGTCAGGCTTGCATTCTGTTATATTCATACATGAGAGGCGATGTGACTGATACCAATTGAATGTTGTTTACTTTTATTTCCATTGCCCTCTACTAATCATTTCATTATTGGATTAAACAAGAGTCCAATTTGAAGATTCAGTGTTTTCTCAACTTCTCTACTTCGCGACGTTCACACTGCGCATGTTGCCTACCTGTGCTTGTAGAGGTAGAAGGCGAATCCCGACAGGATGAGGGCAAAGAAAGGAACCAAGATGGCTGCTGCCACAGAGCTGCTGTTCGTATAGGGGTTGGATGGGTCTATCGCCATGGTTACAGGGCCTAACATCATAGACACGTACTGTATAAATTGCCGGTTAACTCAGCGCTTTATTTTTTATAATACAACAATGTATTGTCTATGTTGCATGTTTGAAAATTTAAATCAACGGGAGCATGTTATCGTACCTTGCCTTGTCAGATGGAATTTACCAAAGTCTTTACTGTGAATATGCCCTTGGTAGACAAATGTTTTCTGGTCGGATTCTGCAGTCACCTGAAGCAAGAACATCAATGAGTGTTGGCATTATGGTGTGATCACAAGTAACAGCTGTACAAAACATAAACGTATACAGTACATACAAACACACTTTCATCAGGAAACCGACTGCGGCAATAATGGAGTCATTATACATTCTGGAGGGTGAATGTTTCCTCATGTAGTCTTCATTACATCATATTGTGTCATAAAATGCATTAAACTGCAATGCACAGCGATAAATTCACATTGCGTTGTGAGAGTTACAACATGAAATAATAATATGGCATGAACAATATTTGTTTCTATCCAGCTAATATATATTTAAGGTGCAACGTGGTGCATGCACTTGCAATGACTTTTTTTTTTTTTTTTTTTTTTACCTCCACTGCATTACTCAATAAAATCCCTATAGCACACTTTTACTGGACTGAATGAACCAGAATAAAACATCATGATCCAGCCTTAATAAAATTTGATTGGACAGGCAAGAGGTGAGTAGTAATGTTTCACTTTTAGTTGTCTGGGGAAAAAGAGTTAACCTCTAAAAGCCTCATGTGGGGGAACATATTTTACCTGTCCATTACTTAGTTAATTACTTACTCATGGTGAAAAATTAGCTAACAAAAAGGGATGAGCAAATACAGTTCAACAAGTTCTTTCACATGGTATAAACAACAAGGAAAAGATTTAGAAGTAACATTTTCACAGGTTAAGATTGAGGAATTACTTGTTCTTGCGTTCACAAAGATGATAACAATAACTTTTTAGTAAACCATAGAACTCTTCCTTAGAGAAGATAATTAGGATTCATTGTATGCCATTGGAACTAGTTCGCATAATGTGACAGACAGAGGAATTTTTGTGCACTTTGTGAAGACCCCATGAAGGAGACAGTTATGTAGTCACACAATCATGTGTGAATGGAGCCTACTCCAGCCGAATGGTGGACTAACCCTGGACTGATCGTCAGTCAATGGCCTTGATGAATAAACTACTACTCCAGTTAGTTAGTGAGAAGAGTTTAGTCTTACATATCCATCCATTGCCCAGTTGTCATTCTTAAACTTGCTGTAGTAGTGCTCTGTTGGCCCTTTGACTTGATAGACCTTCAGTAGAAGCTGGTTCTCCTCAGACTTGTAAGTACCTTTAGAATAGACAGATAAAGAGGTGCTGTTCAAGATGCAACGGCTGTTAACAACTCTTGTTGTAAATTATAAAGTCAATTGTTGTTCCGGTACTTAGTTGGGTGAAATTTGAGCTGATTTTATAATGTCTTTTCATGGCATCAAACATCACTGAAAATTTGGCGCGTGCAAGCATATTTGCATATAAAGTGGGGTAGTTGTGATGTGAACGCCAGGTTGAATGATTTCCAGGAAGGTTGTCAACCAGGAAGACAAGGTGGTGGGCAAACACAAAAGTTGACTGACAAACAGGGCAAAGGAGACAGTTTGACATTTTCAACGCTCGTATCCCATCTAAGCACCTGACAAACTGTCTGGGAACGAGAGACGTTTAGTGTCTATGAACGCTGCTCAACTTTTGTGTGCCAACACACACTGTTTAATAGGGCTGCCTGAAAACAAAAAACTGTAGTCTCGTGTCTGCAATAGTGAACAGGGGATCAATTTCAACGATATGTTGGATAATGTCATTTAATGTAATGTCATTTTATGTAGAGTTGCTCAAAGCGTAATATCACTTTTGACTTGAATGCCTTAAAGGGGGAATCAACCCAAAGATATTTTTCCCAAGAATATGTTCTCAGCAGGCCCACTAGTTGAAACACGGCATTCTGATTAATATTGCGTTCGTGGAATACGACTTAAGCAGCAAAATCCACCCCTTTTTAGCCATCTAAGGGGCCAGCCATTTTGTGTACTTCTGTTGACTGAAAATGACATCACAAATGCTCAGGGCTCAGGTCACGAACAATCACAGCTCAGCATCAGAAAACAGGTGAGCTGTAATTGGTTGTTACCTGAGCAACTGTGATGTCATTTTAGTGATAAAGTGGCCGCCCCCAGAGATGGCTAAAAATGGGTGGATTTTGCTGCTTATCTCATATTCCACAAATGGATTATTTATCAGAATCCCTTGTTTCAACTAGTGGGCCTGCATAGAACATATTCTTGAAAAAAAATTGTTTGGATTGACTTCCCCTTTAAAAAAAAATAAAAAATCAGTTGGTAGGACTCTGGCAATTTATGACTGTAGGTATTATTTCAATTTGAACATGTTGAATGTTTGTGACAGTCCAGTCAAAAAAAATACATTTTAAAAGTCCCTATCTTTTAAAATGAGAAGCTGTATCTGATCCACATAACATGATAGCCATTGCACTTATGTCAAAACCTACCATCAATCAAGTGCGGATAATGTGTGTGAATCAATGTGGGATCTCTTAAGCATTAACACCTTGAACATCCCCTCTTACGCTTCATGATGGATTTAACACATTTGTAAACTAAAGTGATATCATTTTCTTTTAAATCTCTGCAATGAAAACAATGGTTTTCCAAGGGGTTGCGTAAGACCAAATGTATTTTCATTTTGATTCAATTCAGATATGGTATGAACATCACACTGTCTATTTGGGCTCATGTGTTCATGTGGTCTCTTAACTATAGGCGTCCTAAATGAACAGAATTTTTACTCTTTTGGCCAAAGCACGCAGGAAGAACGAATGGCAATTTCTTTTGGTTACCTGATAGTCTGATTGAGATTCCACTGGATTCCAGTAAGGTGACATTAACCCTTCCACTGCTAGCATTGAACCCAGTCACTGTAAATGTGGTGGCCTGTCTCTTGCCCAGATATTCATAGAAACCTCTCCACTCTGAGTTAGGGGAGAATACATCCACTGGAACTGGGAGGGAGAAACCAGACTTCTGTTAGTTTCATCTCGATCTATCTACCTATCTCTCTATCCATCTATGTCATGTAGATGATACAGTTTAGTTGAGTTGAACATTCTCATATTTGTAAGGCAACAAATATTGATACAGTTTGATTGTTGTATGGAATCTTATTCAATTACTCCCTGTTAGAAAAATACATTTTATTTTAACTTTAATTATTCTCAAAGTGCTTGTCCTGTTTTTTTCTGTTAACATTAACAATGCTAAGTCACCAATCCAATCCACCACTGCACGAATCCCAATCATCAATCAAAAACACTGCAAATTCAAAACCGCTGAGAATTGCATTCGGGTCCCTTCAGTAAACCAAACAATTCTTTCTTCTATGGGTCCAAGTCTACTCTCTGTCTTCCTCCAGGTGCATATATGGATCACAAAAACTTTATTTGAAAATGAGAATCTGTTGCTTACTCTTGCACCTGAAGTTTTTTTTTTTTTTTTTTTTTTTATGTATACAGGAACAATCACCGTCAGCCTATGAAATGTGCACAGCAGCTCTCTTCTTGTTCAGTTTATGTGTATGCTGTACTATAAACAAACTGGAACCAACACTCTAGCAATAGGAACACATAACATACTGTAAGTACAACGAACACATTTTATGCTCTGTTGAACAGCGTGGCCGTCAATACCTCGGATTTTGTTCTTCTGGATCTCTGTCTCTCCTCTGCCTTTGGGATTGACTTTAAGTCCGACTGCAATGTAAACACAATTTTGGTGAGTTGATTTGGGGTGAAAGCAATCCCATGTGTGTCGCGGGAAGAGAGTAAAATCATTAATAACTGTGAAAATTATGTTTGTGAATGATTGCCTTGTCAATTTGCAGTGGCATTTGTCATCAGGGGAGTTTTCTTTACGAAAGGGAATGAAAGTACAGAGCAACTTCTTGTGTATGACAACATCACACATTCTTTTGCAGTGGTACAGTTTCAGGAAAACTGGTCAGTAAAAACAGTTATGTGGTTTTGCCATAACTGTACCTTTTGCTTGGATTCAATATTGTGGCATTTACTGTAATATTTATTTTATATGGGTCTGAATTATGCTTAAATCAAGGCAATAAAGTTGAACATCTCCCTTTTATCTTCCATGGACATTCTTGTCACAAAGTTAAAGCTTTTATTTATTGGCCATTTAAAAAATACCGGCTTCTTCATCCCAAGGTCATTTAGAGGAGAAGTACAACTTACAAGCTTTTTTTTTTTTTTTAAATCCCTGGCTCCAGCTACAGATTTTTACAAATAGGTATTACCAAGTCACTAGAAAAAAAAATCTGTCTGATGTGCTGCAGACATCTTAAACTGTAACATTAGCAACTATGCCCAAAACACACTATGAGAGGTGTCCTTGCTTGTCCACCAATATTATAGACCACTAAAGCGTGTGATTGGGGCCATTATGAAAATGACAGAAAACAATGTTTTTCTTTATTGCAACTTACAAGCCAGTGTAACACTAAGGCCATTTTAAAGTTGTACTGTTAATAAGGTTAACGTTTTGGGGCGATATTGTTTATTTATAATAAGCGATACATTCGATGTGGCCATTTGAATACCTTTACACAGAGGCGGTTTTCCCGACCATCTCCCGTCATTTTTACATGTTCGGTGTTCTGATCCTCCAGCCAGATAGAAACCGTCTTGACAGGTGTAGATGAGTGTATATCCCAATGTTGGCAGGTCCATCGAGCGAATGTCCACATTACTAGGGGTCTCGGGCTGTCGGCATGAGTGGGCTGAGTAATGGATGAGAGACAAAGGGTTATCGTTGACACTCATTTTTCTGCTTTTTATATTTAAAAACAGGATTTTTCTAAACCATACCAGCAACTCACCAATACATTCGGGTTGTGTTCCACTCCAGGTGAGGTTTTCCAAACACGTTCTTGTGGTGGAACCAAGGATGTGGTAGTTCTTACGGCACCTAAATGAAATCTTACTTCCAACCTGATGAAGGGGGGGAACAAATTGATCACTAACCAAAATCTTGTCATGTTTTTCTCTGTGTATAGTCAGTACACGCTATGAAATGGACTTCTACTGTATGTTCAATTCCGTGTAAATTAGTTATTGAGTAAGTAATATTCCAAAGACAGTAGACTGTCATCTCTGACCTGAAGGCCCAAAGCTTGGACTGGAATACCAAAAGCTGGTGTTCCTGGGTCACGACAGCTGTTAAATGCAGGGTCTAGACAAACACACACACATAAACACTCAATTTTGACATTCACCTTTAGAGGATGCTTACTAATATTTGCAGCCAGGAATGGCATACAAATTGCAATAGCTATGAGGCAGCTTTAACCTTGTTACATTATGCAGGTAAACGTTCTTTTTGTACTGTTGGTGAACATGTATAAAAAAATTGAAATGTCTTAAAAGGAAACTAAAAAGCTTGCTTTCTTTGATAACATTACATGAAAACTTTATCTGCCGGTGAGATAAGGTCTTAAGCTTGCATGACTCAGGAATACAAATCCTAAAATGTTTCACAAGCTATCAACAATAATGGGATTTCTTAAGATTCCAGTAACTGTTCTAGTTCAAATGATTCCAGTAACAATTATTGATCAAACTTTTTCCTAATCCCACCTGCCAAAAAAAAAAACACACTTAAAATTTGTTTTAACATTTTGTATATGAGAGCTTTGAAATGTATGAAATAAACTTCCAGAGAGCATTTTTGTGGTTTGATTTTACACCGTAATAGCTATAGTATACGATAAACAGTCCTAAAATTACACCAAACTGCAGTGATTCTTAATACACAAAAATTTGGGCAACACCTATTTCCTTGTCAATATGTGATGAGTGTCGTTACCGATACACGCCGGTTGTTGTCCACTCCAAATGCCATCTGCCTGACACACCCTGGAGGCGGAGCCGACCAACAAGTAGGGGGTTTGGCAGTAGAATCTGACCTCTGACCTATGGAGGAAAAAAAAACAACCCCACAACACAAATGAGATGAGCAATAACAAAATCCATCATACAACCTCCCCTATACATCACTTTAAGTGTTAAGTTGTTCCATCCTGCTCCTCTTATTACACTTCGAAACTCAAGAACCCATTTTGATGAGAGCTGCAACACCTTCTAGTCTTACAGCCATATAAAAGCCCAGTTGGCCTTTGTGCTTTATACACTGTCCCAATGAATAGCCTCCAACAGTAATGAACATAAAACAAGGAAATAGTCGTCATCAATATAGTTTACCACTGACCGGTAAGTAAAGATACTCCCTTCCCGGAATCCGCCTCCAGGAGAGCCTGGATCACCACACAACACGGCTGGACACACCAAAGAGGTCAAGTTCGATTTTAAAGGCAATATAATGTGCATTGTTGTTTGACAAATAATATGAGTGAAAGCCAGCTGACTTACGCAGACATTGCGGCACATCTCCAGTCCACGTTCCATTTCCCTCGCAGGTCAATACGGCCGGCAAGGACAACTGATAACCATGGAAACAACTGTAGCTAACACTTGAGCCCCACAAATGGTCCGTTCCTTCTACTTCCCCATTTTGTACTTGAGGGGGAGCTCCGCACTGGATCACTGAAACACACACCACATTCCACATCACCTCTCATGTTATGTTACTCAATACAGTATAGCTGTAGTGATTTTTGTTTGTGACAATCAAGGATACGTTTTTTTTCCCCCTTTTTAATGTGTACTTTATATGCAACATAGGTCAGGGATTCATTTGCCAGACTCATGTGTATATATAAACTTTCATATTCCTTGATGTGATGTGTTTAGATTTTCCTCAGTGTTCCTGCGGGGGCTCAGCCTCTTAATTTGCTTTCCAAACAGCCTTGTGGAAGGGAACTGGCACGGGCCAATTTTTTATTCATTGGCCCATTGGTAAATTCTGGCTAGCAACAAGTGCCTGCGCAAATGTGATATGTGACCAGAGGGAAAAAAAGAAAACTGCGCCATTTTCTAACACTGACATTTGAGGAGCTATGGAATGGAGAAAAAAAAAAAAAAAAATGTCATTTTTGTACCTCCAGTAAGTGTCTTCATTCATAACATGTTTACAATCTACTTCCTAATCCTATCGCACCCTCGCGGACAAACTTATCACGGGTTGAACCCCACTCTATCCCCAAAACAAACTTATAACATTTAGGCCTCCATTTTCATAGACATTGGAGATCCGGCAAATGCCAGCGGATTTTGACTTTTGTATCAACACAAGGTTGACTGCGTGTTTGCCATTTTGACAGCCCGGTCTCCGACAATCTGGGCAGGCTGGCTCGGCAGGAGTGTCATGGAGAAGCGGAGTGGCAATTTGGTGACAGAAAGTCGATCATACGCCTTCACAGACCACCTCTAAGTATACATCTGCCTTGAAACAATTATCGAGAAATGTGTGATTGCAGATGACCAGAATGTGTCCCAAAGAACTAAATCAATGTTGTCACATTTTCTCCAGAAACCTACTTGTACCCAGTTTTTCTAACGTATTTAGGCCTTTAAAATTAAGTGAGTGAATTGTGAAGCGTTGAAATAACATCCTCATCTCCCTTTTTTTGGCTTTATTCCAGAAATTCCTCCAGCGGATCAATATACTAGCATAACTTTATTTCAGTGAAAATTCATTACAAATCATTCTCTACACATAATGTTTGGAAGGGTCCAGAGATAAGCAGTAATTTGCTGGTTGTCGTGTTCATACACGAATGTGCACAAAATGTCATAACATGGTGATAAATATCACAGTGTGCACATGCATGAGTGTACGTGTCCCTAACTCCCAAAGATAATAGTTGATAACCATCTGCAGGATCCCCGACTTCAAATAAAGTCACAGCAATTCCCATCTAACAAGCAGACAGATGGTTTCAGACTTGATTCGCTAACACAGACAAGCATGCGCTCAATGCATACATGAGCCATTCATGCTCACATAGCACATATATGTTGGAACAACGAGATCAAGAACCAATGCATGGATACAACACAATCCTAACAGTTCTTTCCCCACCAGCTACACTAAGACACACATCATATGGGCATGTTCCTCCCCACTTCTTTTAATGAGTTCTCCTGCTCTCCCATCTCTCCACTTAGACTTTTTTTTTTTTTTGCTTCCTTCACCACCTTGCATCTTCACCAGACAAATGGCTAGCAGGAGAACAATTGCAATTAACTACAAATAAATTAAATTGTGTTCTTGTTCTTTTAGTCAATATCACTATTGTATATATATATATATATATATATATATATATATATATATATATATATAATGCAAACACGTGTGATGCAAACATGGCATCGCCTAAACATCACAAAGTTCCTATCTGCATATTTAGCCAACCCACGTGGTCCCAGTCAATCGGATTCAGCCAAACGGCGTCGAGAACGGATTTAACTGGTACCACGTCACACGCAGGTGCCACACTCTTGACACGCAGCCAAAGAAAGAAAAAAATAATAATAATAAAACACTGTTGTATACGGTACCTTTCGGTCCCACAGACGCAATGACGTGCCCCATATTGTTTTTATTTCACCGATCATCATGCTGTGCGTGTGTGCGTCTGTGGTTAGTTCAAACCTTTAACCATGTATCATAACTACATACCTAGTCGTCATGTACAAGTTTTCAAATTACAAGTTCTTCAGTATTAGTCACAAAGTACTCTTACATACGTGACAGATTGTTATCGCTTCTCCGTGACTGTTTTCAGACTCAACCAAGGTTATTATCATAAATGAAAATGAACGAAATAATGAAAACTAAACTAAAAAAAAACAACAACAACAACATTTAGTAGTTTTGTGGAAATACAATGCCATTTTACATATCTATCGTTTTTCAAAAAACATTCTCGTTTTTATTTTATTTCGTTCATGAAAATGTTGTTGAACAAAAATTGTAAAAAAATTGTTTTCATTTTTACAAACTTTTTGTGAGGATTTAAAATGTTGTATGTACAACAGTTGTACGGCACCTCGACCACCAAAAGTGACGTAACGTGTTGACAATGAGGCCTGATGGGGAAAAAGAATTCAAGGGCTCGCTGCCCTTTTGCGATTTTTTTGTCCTTTGTTAGACTTTCTTCACATTATTGGTTCCCTCCTTTTGTTTCTTGCCCAGTTTAAGTGAATCCCCCTACAGCCCTTCTCCTAGACGGTCCTTCTGCCATACAGTAGATTCTGTCCATATTTCTTGAATTTTAATCCTCTCATTCTCTCCATTTCAAATTATTGCTCCTCTTGCGCATCCCCTGACATCGCCCCTCTTTTGTCTTTCAGGCATATCTTCCTTGGTATAATTCACCCAGTCAAGACATTTTATAGGCCAATCCCTATCGTCTTGTGTGCTTACAGGTTTGGGGGCAGGTATTGATTTGCCTCTTTTGTTTCTCCCATAATGTGCTTCCTCTCTCACCTGCCACTGTGAAACGCTCTCATTGCAGCCTCGCTGATGACACCTTCACTCCTTTTACTATTTCAATTCATCCACTTGACTCTCATGTTTCCTAACGACACTTTTCTCCCTTCCAAATCCTCCATCACTTTGTTGTTCTGTTTTTGTGATGGCTTTTTTCCCCTCTCCACAAGGACATTTGGTGTTTATTACTAGATCGGATCCTCCTATTGACTTGAATTTGAATATGTTTTCCTACTTGAAATGGAATAAGTCTGAGTCAAACTGTTGCCATGATAAAAGTGTTCAGGCAATACTTTTGTTAACATTTTAACATTCTTAATTGCCACGGCGAGTGCAGTGAGGCATATGGTGAGTGTGTCTGCATCACAGTCAAGAGGTTCTGAATTCAAATCTCAGCTTAGTTCTTTCAGTGTGGAGCTTGCATACTCACCCCGTGCTTGTGTGGGATTTTCCTGCGTACTCAAATGTCTTCCCTCATTCCACAAACATGGCTGGTTGGTTAATCAAACACTCTAAATCAGGGGTGGGCAATTCCGGTCCTCAAGGGCCGGTATCCTGGATGGTTTATATGTCTCCCTGCGCCAAAACACCTGATTCAAATGATCAGCTCAACCGCAAGCTCTGCAGAAGCTGGATAACGATCCTGATCATTTGAATCAGGTGTGTTGGAGCGCTGAGACATATAAAACATCCAGGATACCGGCCCTCGAGGACCGGAATTGCCCACCCCTGATTTAGAGTCTTTGATTAAGCAAACATTCATGTTTTGGAAACATTCATTCCATTTTTGTGAGACCCTGGAGATATTTTTTCCCGGATGCTTTGGGTTTCAGAGTGTTCATTTTTGGAGGTTTCCACTATAGTTGTTCGCCAGTCAGCAGAATTATACAAAATCTACCCTTGACCAGTTTTCATTAAAAAAGGTGATTTGTATTGTGGGGCACTTTCATTACATTCTTATAGAAAATTGAGCTGGCCCTTGGCATGGGCCGATGCTCTTAGTTATCTAATATTCTTTATTGCCACGCCCCTTCATCTCTTTAATTCTCCCAACCCTTCACTTATGTACTGTGTTCATTTTCTCCTCATCCTCCAAACTCTCACTTGATTGATTTTGCCTGTCAGGCCACACGTTGAAAATGCCTTTTTTTAGATCCTTTATTAATCCCTGGAGGGATGTTTCGTTGAGGCGTCGACACACATGCACATACAGCGACGCGGACGCACACAGACATGGAGGGGTTAGAAGGTGCTGTCGAGGGAACAGTTGGGGGTTAGATTCTTTGCTTCAGAACAACTATAAGGAGCAAAAAGGGCTGAATAACAAGGCTGTTCCAACCCATCTGTGGACATGTATGAGGAAAATGGCGTCTCCAAAATGGGATCAAATAAAACCCTGTGAATTGTTTGAAGAGCTTTTTGCTTCCCCTATCTGCTTTTTGCCCATTCTTCCGCTCCCCCTCTAATATTTCCTTTTTCAATTTCCAGCCTCTCTCTCATTTTCGATCACCTACAGTATCTCCTGCTTCTCTGTGCATCCCCTCTCTGTGCATCTCCTCTCTGCTGGCTTTCCCAGCTTTTTCATCTCAGTTCAAAGCTGCAGCAACCGCAAGAGCCAGCTGGAGATTTTGTGTTTGTGGGATGAAATGGTGGAGAGAGTTTCAGGAAACATTTCTTTTAATGTTGTTGAGAACTGTGGTCCAAACTCTAAATATGGACACTTGTAAAATGCTGAGCTCATTAGGGTTTAATGCATTCCTTTTTATTTTTTCCCTTTGTGTTTGTGGAGAACAAAAGTTGCTCTGGAAATAAACCAGCACTTAATTTGTTATTTTTAGTCCCAAAATTGTATCTCGTTTCAGCCGTGATTGGCTAGTGTTATTTAATTTTACACACAAAATATCTTACCTGTAGATTGTTACTACACTTTTATATATTGATACCAAGGCCCAGAGATGGGCATTCAGTCATAGGGATGGAACGATCCCTCCGTCTGTCCCAGACAGACACCCATTTAGGTGACAAAGGACAAGTTTTTTTTTTTAAAGTGTAGACTAAGCAAGGACAAAAGTTGTTTTTCGTCTTTCCCTGTATTGTTCCCTAACCTGATCAAGTACCGATGGATGCCCATTTCACTGACAGAAACAAGCTCACCCTGTCTTGCGTATATTTATCAGAATGCTTTGTGTCAACTAGTGGGCCTGCACAGAACATATTCTTGAAAACAAAATATGCTTGGGTTGACTTCCACTTTAAACAGTTGTAAACAATTCAATCCGCTCACAAGTACTCCCAGCTGGTTAAGAAATCTGGCTGTGTTGTAAGTCAAGTGTTTCGTCAAACTGTTAACCCAAAAGTGGGTGCGCGGAAGGTAAGTGGATATGAATAGGAAATTAGCCAGCTAATGAGCTTCAAACATTGTTAATGAATTATGAAACCTCTGCCGTTAGCCTCTCCACGGCATCATGGACGGACACTTTTTGGGGGGTGAAATGTAAGGACGGAAGCGTGTTCGGAGGACGATTATTTTTATGAATAAGAACGGAGTGTCGATGACTATATCGGTGCCCAGATCATGGACGGAGGACGGACCGGAAAAAATCAGGGTAAAGTGCCCATCTCTGCCAATGCCTAATCTTTAGCTCTAGTTATACTGACCCCAAATCCTCCTTGTTAGTATATCCACACATTTATTCTGTTTCTTATGATCTCTGAAGCTTAATAAGTATGAAAAAATAAATTAGTATGAAAAAATAATACATATTTTTTTTTAAGGGTTGAGGAACAAACTGTTTGAAATACACACTAAATGATTGCTAGACAATTTCCGCACCAGAAATGAAAATGTAATCTTTTTACAGTGCATGCTGAATGTGAAACGAACTAGTACACATTTTATGGGAAAACATCTGTCTGTTGTGTGTTGTGTTTATGTTCCTTGCTTGTAACAAGCACATCAAAGAATTGCATTCCTGTTTGAAATCATCATGACTAATAGTTAAATGGCAAAAAGGGTATGTGATGTATCCAAGTCAGGCTGCCACCACTAGCCATAAATGAACCAAGTAATGCCAAATAAAGTAAATGGTGGAGGACCCGAATGGAATCAAATAACTTGATTGTCACTTTCAGTTGCTAATGAGCTGTTTTGAATGATCTCATTTTGAGTATAATTTCATTGTTTAAAAATGCAGTGCATTTTATCACCATCAATGCGGGACATGTTTTCCTTAATTTTCTTTTGTTTTTTTTGGTGTTAGGCAAGTCAAACTAGAACTTCTGTTTTGGCATAAAGGTGCATTACCTTTACAGCTGGGTTTGGTTTGGTTCCACTGTCCATCTTTAGTGCAGTGTAAAACACTGCGACCTGGTCCAGGTGGTTCCATCAGGTGACCCGGGTTACAATGGTATGCCACCGTGTGGTTGAAGGTGAAATCATGTCCCAAGTACACGCCGTTGGCTATCGGCCCCGGATCTCCACAATTTATCACTGCAGGAGGTAGAAGAACATTGTGTTATCCGTGGCAAAGATCTGCCCTTCCATTCGTAATCTAATCCTGGGTTTCCCAAACATTGGGCTTTTTGATTCACTTTACGTTTCAGTAAAGTTAATGTATAGTTTACTCTTCATTATTATCATATTCGTTAGGGAACCCCTGGTATAATTAAATCACTTTTTTACTTTGACTGCTTTTTCCCATCACTTTAATTTCTGATATTGAACTTTCTTGAATATCCCACAGGTCTTGCCCATTTTCTTTTCTCTTTGAGTCTCTGTCACAGCTTCAAAGTGCTGCCCCAAATTGCCCCAAATTGATACAACATGAAGTTCTGAGCCCACTCTTTCCCCTACCAGTGCAGTCCGGTGGTTGGCCTGTCCACGTCCCATTTGTTGTGCAGTGTCTGGTTGTCAGGCCCGATGTTTTGAAGCCTTCCCAGCATGCGTAAGCCACTGAGCTGCCAAAGGTGATGCCGTCACTGAAGATGATCCTGCCTTGGGCCGGGGTGCCAGGGTTGCCACATGACACGGCTGCGAAGTGGAAGGCATATTCCAAATGATGTTTAATCTTATTAATAAATGTCAGTGTGAGCAACACTGCCTTGCTGCCACTCAAAGTCGATCGTGTGTATTGTCTAATGAGATTATCGCTGGAGCCAGATGGAAATAACAAAAATATATCCTTGAGGTAGTGAGGCTAATTAAATATTAAGTGTTGCTGGATAGATTCCCAGCACCGAATAGCAGACAGTGCAGTATTTTAGCAGTGAGCTGCAGGCTAAACACAACTACAGAATTCACTGTGATTTCAAACTGCTCATTGTTGTTTTTGCTCAAAATGAAAATACGATGCAAATATGTATGAGCCAGTCATGCTCACTGGCTACAACATGCGCACACCTGCATTATTTAATATAATCCAATACAAGAGCTGTATCAACCATAATAAGGCTCAATTTTAATTAAATTAAAGGGCGATTATTTTATTTTGATAATTAAAATATAAGAAACAGCTATAACTACAATAATAAACATCCACATCATTATCAGCCAAGGAGGTTCTGTTTTCATCAATCAAACGTATAAGTGAGAATGTTGATGATTTCGTGTATAAGAGTCAACAACAATGTCATGCTAAAGTATTTCACATATAATAATGTAACAAAAACAGATCATGAAAAGTAACTCATATGGCTGCCAAATTAATTTGAATACATTTGAAGTGAGGCATGTGATTTTTATTTTGTGGTGTTTTTGTAGGGTCTCATTCCTTATTTTTCCCTGGACCCTGAAGAATTTCTCACTTTCTAAATCAATTTTAGGGCTTTGCGGAGGTTTACACTTTGTGGGTGATCTCACTGTCTTTGCAAAGGCAGAACTGTTGATACTTCTCATGCGTCCACTACTTTGTCTGATGAATGAATTCCACTGCTTATTATGATTAGGGGGCACCCAGCAGCTTAAAACAAACAGTAAAACTGATTATGCAGACAACACATGCAGTATCTTCAAAGATTTTGAAAATTGACAATGCCATTGCATTTGATGTTGCGGCACACTGGTGCTTTTTGTTAGCACGCTTTGGAGCTTGTTATTTTCGCAATAAGATCATGCTGTGTGATTGAGGCAATAGCATTATTCTTCCTTTGTTTATGCAGGACTAACAACTGCCTCATCAAGCATTTTTTTCAAGAAGGGAACCAAGGATATTTATGCCTTCTGTGTTCAATTCTAAAACAGTTTTCAAAATCCATGGAGCCAGGCTAACATGAAAAGAACAGCACATTCACTAATGAGAGCATGCCAGTTGACGACTTCAACAATTGAATTGAACACCTATTGATGAGAAACATCAATGTGTGACATATTAAGGAAGACTGTCTGCACTGCTTTCTTTGTAGGTCTGCCCACAAAGAGAAGAGCAAATGTGTATCCATGACAAGATGGATGCGTGTATGGATCTTTGTATGTCTCAGTGATAGATACACCAGCCTTTCTGATTCAGCTTTTAACCACCATTAGTGTAATGAAAAACAGACAAGACACAAAGAATTAGTGTCACACAAACAGACACTTGGACAACCTTAGAAACTAGCTGGAGTAAGTGCATGCATGTTTGGGCAAAATAAGACACACTGATAGATAGATAGTGGGGCTGGGCTTTTTGAAATATGACATAAATTAACTATCCATTATGATTCTGTATCATTTTAGAATCAATGGCAGTCAGTGTGTTGGAAAATTATCCACACTGTAACACACGTGTCATTGTTTATTAAACTAACAATAGGGCTCAACATTTGCAAGATGTCGATGGGTTGCAGATACATACAGTAGATGTGCAAACGTTGCCTAACAGGGGATCAACACTCCACCCAGTCTGAGTTTTACATAATACGATAGTTGCAATTGGTTGAACAAACTTGGCAACATCACAGTTAAAAATCTTGCACCAAACATTGCTCAATTTCTTCTATAGCAGACGGCTTAGTAGTCTCATCTAGTTGCTGCCAAGTAAGGAAATCCAAAGTGCCCATGAGTGAAAGGGGCTCTACAATATTTTCAAAACATGCCATTGACCTGATGGGCTCTGAAGCGACATTATTGATTTGTCACTTTAATTTGTATTAATCGATTATTGTTTGTGCAACCCATGGATTTTGGTTCATCAGAGACACTTCGGCTGCTGTCAAGCGAGTCTTTTTCACCTATACAACATAACCATTATTTAAGTTTGACTCCATTCCGCCAATCAAATGGATCCAGGTAGTCACATGACCACACACCAAGTGTACACAGCCCCACACGGAAGCTTTCAAAGTGACATATGTTAAGCATGGAAAATGCAACAGAGGAAACAATAGCGTGTGACTGAAAAGAGGCAGAACACCAAAGGCCTCACATTTAATGTTTACCTTGCGGACTACGAAAAAGAACAGCGGCCATGCGCCATCATCTGTGTCTGCCTAAAAATGTCCACATTTCAGCATACAAGCACTCCAAATCGAACTTGAGAAAACACGTTGCGATATTCTGTTAAATGTATTGGTCTATTCTGCAAGTCTAAACAACAACAGTTGACACCCTTTGTCGCAGAATTCGCCTCCTTTTTTATTTTACAAAGACCTAGTTCATTGTTCAAGTTAAAATGCTATTGTCAGGCACTAATCTTCACATTCCTATTTTACCTATTTCACATGTATTTTCTTTTTAAAAGACAAAAAGAAATTTACTTTTCTCTCTAAAGTTACTCACGACCAGTTACTCAGTACTTGAGTAGTTTTTCACTAATTACGTACCGATACTTCGACTGAAGTTATTGTTTGGAGGACGGCTCTCTACTTTTACATGCCATATTAATCTCAAGCAGCAGTATTCTTACTTGAGTACAATTTCTGGCTACTAGCCCACAAATATTGCAGACACATAACACACCTTAGGTGAGAATAGGGAAATCATGCAGTTTCCCTTTTCTGGGTTCACAGCGCTATGCGGACCCACTTTAATTTCCTCTAAACTCTCAAGGGTTTACGAGGCATCTTTGGAAACTGCTGTTGTAGAGGGATCCCTTTGTTAGCACAGATTGGGAAATCCAGTGCAGTCACAAGCTGAAATCCTCTATATCTAGGCCACACACACGCACACACATACAGAGCTCAGTAGTTTTCCTTCAGTTACCCCGAAAATGCTTCACATAGCTGCAGCTTTAATTTCAAATGACATTTACTGTTGTAGTTTTAACTTCTGTTGCTGAGTGATGTTTCAATACTTATAGTGCAGACTGATGAATCTCTCTAAATTCTGTGCGCATTTCACAATTAAGTATGGAATATATAGCACAAATTAGAAGCTTATTGTGACAAACATGCCAAGTGAGCTGGATGGCACTATATTATTGAAGGAGAGATTAAGTTGTTCAACTTGGGAGGCTAAGCTGATTTATTTTTACATACATTTCAGAATAATTAAGTCCATAATTCAGGAAGGCGGAGAGGTTTACACAAAATATGCCCTCTTCATATTTTGGTTTGGACCAATATTTTTTAAAGGTAGATAAGGTTAATTTGCTCAAAGCTTGGTTTGTTTGAGAGAGTCACCCATAATCTTTAAAAAAATACAAAACAAAAAATGAGAAATATAAATTGTGCTTACTGGTGACCATTTCAGGGCATTCCCCTTTTTTCGCCCAATGTCAGCTGGCAAAGGCTCGAATTCACCTGCAAACCTCATCCAAACGAGTGGTATCGAGATGGATTGATGGATGTATCTTTGGTGATTATTATTAAACGCATGACTGAGTTTGTTAAGAAAATGAGAAGCTGCCAAAGCAAACGGTTGCAGCAAAGTTGTGTGCAAATAAAGAATGTTACTTTTGTCTAAAATAAACCCGCTCTGCGTGTGAATTGAGGAGTGAGAGTATTTCGCATCGCTGCAGGTCCCCCCTGTGTAAACGCTTGCTGCTGGGCTCGCTCACCTTGACACACGGGCTGCGTTCCACTCCAGGTGCCGTTGTGGAGGCACGTCCTCTCAGCGGAGCCGATCAGATTGTATCCCGCTTCGCAGCTGAAACGCAGCAGGCTCTTGGTTTTAAACTCTTCTCCTCCTAAACGGGCACCGTGGGGAGGAACCCCTGTGTCCCCGCACATCCCTGGACTCAGACCTTTAGTGAGAACAGATAGTTAGAGTTAATGTCCCAAACACTAACAGCCTGGGAAGGTGCACATGCGCACTCAATGGAGATTGGCGAAAAAAAAAAACGCCAGGCACTATACGTAGAGCCTCCAAATTGTTTATGTTATGTACTGTATGTATGTGAATGGACATGCAAATGACAAATGTGAGGTCACGTATGCCAAATATCCCGGTTCATAAAATAATCATTATACCGACACCCCTCCTCAAAAGGTCTTTGACACGTTATTTCAACGCTATTTTCGAAATACAGAATTACATTTACTCTATAGTCACCCAAAAAATAAAAACAACCTTTTGTAATTATGCCTCCAAAAAAATAAAATTTCCACAAAGCTTTGGAGGGTAGTGGGATTTTAAAATCCAGTTTGAACGTACATACGTGTTTTGCAAATCCTTTTATGTTTCATACACCGGACATATTAGGTGTATTATAATTCAGTGGTCGCCAACCTTTTTCTGCCACGGACCGGTTCATACAAGTCCATACCCTTCGTGGCCCTCTAACTATTCCCCGTCCGGCAGAGATTTATAGAAACAAAGTGCTGCAAATTGACTTTTAATCTTCATTCCGTCCTTTCCTAATTATTGTGAGACATTAGCTTTATCAGCGTCTTCACATCATTGAATATCATTCATTATTAATGATAACATGAAGATAACTTGAGCAAATTTGTTAGTTCAGAAGTGTGCATCAAACTGGTAGCCTTTGCGTAGATCTCAGTTGCAAAAAGGCTGGTGACCCCAATAAAGGTGCAGGTTATTTTTCCTTATTTCACTCTTGCTAACAACAATGCACCCATCTTAATAACACAATTCAATAATACAAGGAGTGGATATTTATGAAGATGTACAGTATATCTGGTGCAGCTTCCTTGCTATACTGAATGCCATGGTGATGAGTTGTAGCACTTTAAAAAATTACATATAACATAGATTTTGAGAAAAAAATACATTTATGATATATGATGTCATTTTGTAGTCTTGGTTCCAGGGATACAAATACTGTGGCGTTCACAAAGAGAACGATGACCATGCAAACTAGCATAACTTTGCATTAAGGCTAAGGCTAAATTGTTCTAGCAGTGAAAGCAGTGAGCGTATCACAACTTTAGGAGCTTCAATTCCACCGGTAGGGATTTGTGACTTTAAGAGCTCCCATCGAGGCGTCACGCATCTCAATGAGGTTCTCCAGCTGCAGGATGGATTCTGCCCTGCTGAGCCTTCTGGTCCGAGGCCAGCCGAGCGAGCTTATTGCGTTCCGGCTGTTGAGACAGTTGACGCTGGCTCCGGAAATGATCAGTTGTAGTGTTATGAGGTGTGCATAATAGCTGCACTTGACAACATGAGTAGTAAACCAGGACTCTTCGTCTTGTTCACCTTCATCCACAAACAGATAGACTAAGCCAGGATAAAGTATGCTTTTCACTTTCGGCTACGTAAAAGTGATCTCTAAATTAGCGGTGTTGGACAAAATACCTTTGATTATTTTTTTCCCCTCACATATTTCTTAGTAATTGGTTTTGATGCCCACCGGGAATCATAAAGAACCAAGACCCAGACAGAGTTCGACATTTCTTGAATATACACGCAGCATCTGGACAAAGTAGAAGGTTATTTGACGACCTTTCTTAGAATGACATCAACAAGTCAGCCTGAGAAATAATCATTGGAGTCCTCAATGAGAGGTGGCCTCAAGTGCGTTGTGCCGGCTGTTGCTATTCATATCTGCATGGATTGGAATAAAAGATGAGAAAACTAGCAAGTGCTTTCAAAGGGAATTCTGTTTTTTTCTGGTTGGTATGCCACAAGCTGAATATTAAAATATACAGCATACTATGAATTAAAGTTTAGGCATACACCAAATTCATATTTTTGCCAGGGTCATTATGATTGTACTGATTTTTCCCGCCTCAAATTTTGATTTATTCCACTTTATTTGGCTTTTGGCTTCAGTTCTCTGAATGAATGTGATTCATTCTACTTTATTATGCTATTTGGTTCATTTCATTGTTTTGATTATATTTAGATTTGTGAGTACTACGTGCAGGCACTCTGCACTTTCTCAACTCATTTATTTATTTATCTATTTGAGAAATAAAGTTTGGTTTGCTGCTTTCATTAGATCCAAAATGCATCACATTTCCCTTCTGGCATTGATTTGAATTGAGATGCTGCTGGGAGATGCTGTGACCCACTAAGCTTGTACATTCAGAAACAACCGGCTTTGCACACAAAAATATCTCTTGACTGTTTAATGCATCTTGTGTGTAGAACAATATTTGTAACCAACTATATAGCCCAACTCGTGTGCAGCATATTAACATGGGAAGTTAAGCTGTAGAAGAGACGAGTAACTTCACCAGTGCAGTATGGCGGCGCCCCACTCCAAGTGCCGTCCTCTTGACAGTGGCGCGAAGCATTGCCCACCAGCACCCCTCCTGGCAGACATGAGTACTGCAGCACAGAGCCGTAAAGCCAGCTGTGGGTCCCAGGGATGATCACATTTGGGGGCACACCAGGGTCACCGCAGGAAATTGCTAGAGAGATGATTGAGGGAGGTTGACCGAGAGAAACGAGGGTGTTAATGTACATGGGAATGTGTCCAAGTATGGATTGCATCTACTTCTGCTTAAGTACTACAAATGGGTCAGAAGAAAAGGAGCAAAAAGGAAGGTTGTGGGGGAAGGTGGGTGATCGCATAATTAATGGTGCATGTTTATGTTTGCGTGTATTACAATTCAGGAACAAGATAAATATTGTAACAAACAAGTATCCGGAATGAATGAATAATAATCATAATAGATTGGAAGCTAGGATGGTAAATGCAACCAGAATTTTCATGAAAGATTCATCTCTTGACTCACTAAGTGTCAGTCCTTGAACTGGCATCATGCGTGTCACATGAGACCACAGCTCAGCATGCATCAAAGCAGTGGCTGTGTTAAGTTCTTTTGTTTTTTAGCTGTTTTTCAGTGATTTCTTTTTGCAAAAGATCGTCCATGTAATGATGTCATGCAAGATGTCTATATAACGTTTTCTTGTGGCTTAGTTGTGACCCTTCTCATTCCAAATGAAGGACCTGTGACAACAAGCATTGGTTGATATCTAAACCTGCTCTGGCTGCAAGAAAGGCAGAAATGTGTGTCACTACAATACCGATAAAAAAATTAATAAAGCTAAAATTCTAGACACATAAACTGACACCTAAATGCCAACACAATGGTTATGGATGAAGTAACCAACATAACCAAATATATTTATTACACAGTCATCAACCTGCATGGCACAATGTGAGCTCCAATAATTTAGTCCAAATGAATTTCACTTTAACAACAAAACTTAAACTTAAACTTAGTCATTTACCCATTTATCTCCTGGAAATTCTTCCATAATGTGAATGGGATGGACATCACGGAACAAAATCTTCTATTTTCCTCTTCAATTTTTGAAAAATTGACATTTTACAGAGGTCAGACAGCACAGCTCTCTCGATGACACAGATATGAAATTGCCCTCGATTTTCTATTTCTGCCAAACAATTGGTCCGGCGACATCAAGCCAAAGTTGGATTACTCCGTCCTCTCTTTGCCCCTCAGTCAACCCGCTTCTCTCCCCCCAATTTTTTGATAAGAACCTGCTCCTGGAATTTAATGCCCCATGGTCCACGTCTACCTTGCCCTTTGTCCCATTCCTCATTTCTACATCCATGCCGCCAATGTCCTCATTGTAAAGTATTGGGGCTTTTGGAATAAGACATGTTCCCTCTGTTACAATGGACTTTAATCTCTATGCCTTATCAGCTACATACTGTACACTCCCCTCCAAAAGTATTACAACTTTGAGGCAAATGTCTTCATAATAAATAGTTTGAAAACATTTCATGACATCAAAAGATGACTGTGGGAAAAATGCTCAACATTTCAGCTACTTTATTTAAAGCAAAAGTTTATATGAGATCATTATTTACAAAGAAAGCACCAACTTTTTAGGTGATGAAAAGTATTGAAAGAGACAGACTTAAAATAGATTGAAGTGAATAAGATTTAGATTTGATAGAGGATTTTGTGCTTGCCAGAGAAACAAACATACTGCATTACTAAGTCACAGAAAGTAAATCAATCGCTCAGATTATTTTTGGCTTTGTTTCATCTAACTCAACCTGGATGTGTTCCTGCATAATATTGTGTTAAAACTTGGGACAGCACACCCAAAATACTGCACTCCCCGGGTCAGCACCAATCGTCACACTGTGCTGACCCGGGGAGTGTATCAATTTTATCTTTGTCGTAAAGCCATAACATAAAATACACTCCCACAAATTTAAACAGCCACTTTCAGCCTTCTGTAACCAAGTCTAAAAGATTCCTTTGAAGGTCCGTTCAAAAGTGTGATTGGACAGATATGTTCTCCTTTTTCCAAATTTCTTTAAACCTGTCCTCACACTAGATCACACACCCACATGACCAATTTATTACTTTCCAGGCTCTCATTTGAACCCACTCATGTTCTCTCTCTTTTTGCAACTTCAAACCGCTATATTTATCTCAGACAACATGTATGAGGTAGCCCTTATCTGGGAATGGGCAGCATGTTGCTATTCAAATTACACTCTAAAAACAGTTGGGTTAAAAATAACACAATTGTAGGTCAAAAATGTCTACAAATTGGGACAATTTGACCCACCTTCTTGCATTGTTTTGTACAAAACAGCCCAATTTTAGAATGTTGTTCTGTACAAAACTACCCATTTTTTGGGTTGTTTTTGCAGAAAACAACCCAGAAAGTTGGGTCAAGTAGTGGATCGGTCCTTTTTTGACCCAAAATTTTGTTATTTTTAACCCAACAGTTTTTAGAGTGTAGGATTCAAAGAACCTTAAAAAAAACACTCTCAAAGGCAGTTAAACAATCAACAATGCTATAGTGTGTTTAATGAAAGGTCATGAAATACAGGACACGATTTGACCTTGATTTTATGGCAATCCTCCTTCCACCCATTTGCCATGTTATTCATTCAAATACAATGATCATTTTAGTGGGTGTTGGTTGAGGGACGGTGTTTTTAAGGTACTGTAAAATTATTGAGCATTAACCTTCTATCCTTACCCAAGCATCGAGGGGTTGGCCTGTCCCAGCGTCCATCATGTAGGCAGGTGAGGAGCGCGGACCCGAGCAGGAAGAAGCCGCGTTTGCAGTGGATGGCCACGGTTATGCCGTAGCTAAAGATTTCTGGGTAACGGAGTCCGGACTGCCGCACACCATTTTCCACGTGCCCGGGATCAGAACAGTTTACCACTGGTGAGAAAGGAGCATCAGTGAACAAGTCAGAAACTAGAATTTGATGGAAAAAAACCTCACAAAAGAAGTCGTTTCACTGTGTGTAGTAGCTTTACCGGCACTGATGTTGTTCAAGTGCCGAAACACTGACTATTGACAATAATTTATTTTGTTTGTGAGACTTATAATTGAATATAACTTGACTTGAAGAGCCACACTGTTAGTTATGTTTGTGCTTGTGATAATCCAAATAGGTGAACCTAACATGCTCTGTTACAGTTATCAACTTTATTCTTGTACTATCATGTTATATTTCATTTCAACGTATCCTCAAGTTCTCCTTTGTAGATTTTGCTGTTACTAAATATTTACGCAATGAGCCATTCATTATTAAGAGAAATGCCCTTTGATGTCCACTAGAACGACAAGCAGCTTTGAAGCACTCTTCAAGGTAGCTGGTCCATTTTGTTAAACAGTCTTTGGGCTTAACGTCAGTCAAAAAGCGCAGTTTTGTTTTCTGCATGTCACTAGGGGGACTGGCAATGACTCTGATTCAAGTCCAAGGGGGGAACATGGAATATGAATATGTGTGTGTCTGTGAGTATACTGTATGTGTGTACGCATGTGTGGGCACCCAAGGGGAACAAAAAAAAAGCCTCTTAATTGACAGCTGCTGCTGAGAAGCAAAATGTGAGGGGGTTGGATAAATTCCTTGAATGGAAGACAGATGTGTGCAACTCTGCTGTATCGATCTGCCCCTGTGACCAGGCAGAGCGCCTGGGTGTTTGCCCATTTTAATACATCATAACTGCTACAGCGCAACAAGGTCAGTGGGGGCTGGTAATGTTACATCCACGCATGATTAGTCGAGTGGACTGCATCTGTGGAAATATACTGTATACCGGTAAGTACTATAGAAGCTCACACTGGTCACAACATCAGGCACACCTGTACAACTATCCATTCATCCATTATCTACAACACGTATCCTTTTTATGAAGCGGGACTACACTCCGGATTGGTTTTCAGTCAGTTACAGAGCACATATAGAGAAAGACAACCATTCACTTTCTCATTTACACTTTCACGGAACCCACACTGCCTGCACAGAAGTCAAAAAATGAACTACTGGTGTAAAACTCTGCCTTTGCAAAGGTAATAATAATAATAATAATAAAAGGTAATTTGCTGATAATACTAGTAATTATGAAGACACACTGCATAACAACCTAAAAATAAATAATTTTTAGGCTACATTAATTGTATTCTTCACGCCCACATTTGCTAATTAAAGGACTACGATATTTGGATAAGCGTGCTTGTTACCTTTGCAGAGAGGTAAGGTGCTGCTCCACTGCCCATTGATTCGACATTGGGCGCGTGCATTTCCGCTCAGGATGTAACCTTTATTACAGGTGAAGTTGACAACATCGTTGAGGTTGAACTCACTGCCGTTAGTCCGCCCATTGGCTGGGTTTCCGGGGTGACCACAAGTTATGGCTGAGGGGAGAGAGTAGAGATGTTACAAACCATCATTGAAAGATCAATTGTAACAAAATTACACCCATTGTACACTTTATTAGGTACAACTGCACAGCAGAGTTCAAGCCAATAAAAGAGTTGTATTGAACCGGATCACTGACACTGTCAGAAATGTATTAATATTGATTTAAAAATTACTACATAACATGTACCTAATATCGTGACAAATAAGTACATTTACAGAGGGTATTTATCCTTCTTGGTAATATTTAATACTTCTCTCACTAGGAAAAGTGTACCATTAGACGTTGATCTTATATCAGGTACTTACGGACGCAAACGGGTGTTGTTCCAGACCAGCGATGGTCTTGTTGACAGATTCTGACTGATGTGCCGATCAGGCGATATCCCAGCATGCACTGGTACACCACTGTGTCGCGGTAACTTGAGCCATCACCGCTAATGTGACCATTTATGATAGGATTTGGAGAGTCACAGTGGCCAGCTAGAAGGGAAAAAAAAACATTACATTGGAATACTACATCAAAAGATGCATTCAAAATAATCACGTACAAGGTCACAATGTATTCATTTTGTTGACCTTGTGGAATAACTTTCTCTGAAAAGAAAAACACTGTGATGGTGACGCGTGCTTGATTCGCACATGCCACATCCAGGCTGAAAGACATTCAAATGACTTTATAGAGTCTTGACTGAGTGCTTTTAGAACTGACTAGGGCATTATGGGATGCATATGCATCAGGAGTAGATCGTTTGAGTTAAGTGGGGCACGTGAACAGATTATCTCAAACACGCACAGCAACTACTAAGTATTGGAACACCTTGCTATTATACCTAAACAAAGTGACATCGAGTTTTCCCCACGTTGCAGGCACAGCAGCAACACGAAATACTTTCCAAAATATGTTTGAGCGTGTCTGTGGAATGTTTTGTCTATTCATCCTGAAGAACAAAGGTCACTGATGTTGGACCTGAGAGAGGACTTGTCTCACAACTATGTTGTCATACATCTCAAATTGTTTTTGATGTGAGACTTCTTTCACATCAGAGTCATCCAAGCATGCCTTTGTGGATCTTGCTTTGTATACTGGGAACAGAAACATGCCTTCCAAAATATCCTGGTAAAATGAAGAATTCATATTGAAGGCTAAAATGGTGAGGCAGCATGGAAAGCAAATGGTTTGCTTGTCTGCCTCACAGTCCAGAGGTTCTGGGTCTGAATCTTGATTCCAGCCTTCCTCTGTGGAGTTTGCATGTTCTCCCCAACATGCTTGCCTGTGTATTCTCGTGGGATTCCATTTCTATCCCCCATTCCCAAATTATGCATGAAAGGTTAAACAAAGACTAAAATGTCCATAGGGGGTCCAATAGGTCCAATGGCCGATTTGTGCTTTGCCATTGACTGGTGACCAGTCCACACCTCTCGCCCAAATGGCAAACGGGATAGACTCCAGCTCACTTGTGACCCTGATCAGGACAAGCAGTAAATAAAATGGATGGAAGGATGAATGGATGGGTAGTTGGGTATAGCCCAATCACCCATTAACTAATAATATCGTTTTGTTAATAAAGCACTGCATTAAGTGAGAGTGTAATTAGTTAGGACGTCCATGGTGACGTAATATAAAGTCAATTTATTTAGACTTACCAAGACACCTGGTTTCAGAACCACTCCACAACCCGTTGGCTCCACACTCTCTGACATGGGATCCCACCAAAGTATAACCATGGTTACACATAAAGATTGCAGTTGCACCAAATGTGGTCAGTGTTCCAAGTTTGGTGCCAAATGGCGGAGAAGGAAGATCCCCACAGGACAAGACTGCAAAGCAAAATTAGAAATTAATATTGACAAATGTGAAAAAAATGTTAGAATAATAAAGAACAGGGCAAGATAACAATTAATTTAAAAAGGTGGTCTACTTGAAGCTTTGGAATGCAGGGTACGATGAAATAAAACTATAATTCCAAAAGGAACAACACAACAAAATCAAATATTTGAAATCCCTTTTTGCAGTGATCTGTGCACATTAAACTGTTGTGCAACTTTCAAAACAATATTACTTATAAGACTTACTCTTGCATGTAGCTGGGTCATCCGACCCCTCCCAAGTCCCATTGGCAAGGCACCTTAGAGTCCGATGTCCTGCCCCGAAAGAGTACCCCGCTGAACATTCCAACATGGCCAAGGAGCCAAACTCTTCCAGTTTACCAGACAGCAGACGGTAGGTCATGTGATCTGACAAGGTACCCTCAATGCTGGAACAGTGAATGGCTGGAAAATACATGTATGGTCAAGAGAGCAGAATTAACAAGGAGTGCAATTAATGATGGTGGCTGTAGTTAATCCTGTGAGGACTTGACTGTTTGGATTTGCTTTAACCCATTAAGGCCTAAAGCGCCTGGCTCAACATCTTCCCAAAACTTATGGCCGACAATAGACTCACCCTCTTAAACCTGAGGTTCTCCCAGAAATTCAACACCTACAAAATAATTTATATCTCAGTCCTGTAGCAGATATAAACATAATTCCAAAATAATTGGGGAGCTTAGACGTGGCTTTCACACAGGCAGAATTGATTATTATTTACCGTTTCAATCGAAGACGTAAAAATAAAGTCTCAGTGCAAGAGAAGCACTATTTTTAATTTTAAAAAATCGAGTGGTAATTACCATCCTCTATTCTGTTACACAGACGTCGATATCGTCATTGTCTACAAACATATATCTTAACCATATATGGCGTTCGACTGGTTCAAACTCCACAAGTGCGTCGTCTATAGCACTGCTATTACTTATTTCATTATGGTCGGAAAAAAATCTGCGACATCCTCCGAGGGGTCACGACACAGTCACGTGTAAATTATAATGCATTTAATTGGTTAAGAGACCGGGATTTGGATTAAAAAAAGAAAATGACGTAAACGCTCTCCTGGATTTAAGGGTAGCAAGATGCAACAGCGCTCCCGGCTTTGTGGTAGAAACGCGGTTATGCGCTCCCGTCTTAAAGACAGGAAGGTGGCTGTTTGAAGACCAAAACTATCCAATAGGAAATGCGTGCTTGAGCGCATCCTGAACTCTACCGAGATGCCCCTGAACAAGCACTACTACGTGGGTAGTGCTAATGCTAACTGCTAAAGAAGATAAGACCCCAGGCTGTTCATGTTAGCTGCTACTGAAAGCTGCTATTGCCACTTGTCATCAAAGGTAGAGAGCGTAGTGGTTAACTTTTCCTTTGACGGTTGTGTGAGTCCAAAGTGTTACAAAATAGCCATGTTGAATGGTAAAACATTGCCTACAATTAATTAATTTTAAGGTGACAGTTTGAGAAAAGATCAATACAATTTGCCCTCTGAAACGTTTCTTTTTGCACTTGAATCCTGAAATAAATTTCATTTAGCCTCGCAGGTGCCACTGTAGAGCATGTTAGACTACCGTAGTAGTTATTAGTCTTCAAACCTCATGGTTGTTCCTCTTCTTACTACGCTTCACGTTAACCTCTCTTTACATTTCACTCACCGTGAACAGAACATGTGAGGAGTCATAGCCCACTTTTGAACATTATTGAAATAAATCAGCCACAAAGGATTCTATTTCGCCCTCCAATCACAACAAGTAATACTTACGGAGACACCTTGGGGGTGTGGCAGAATTACTCCAGCTGCCGTCCTCCAAACACATTGCTGTGGCTGGTAGAGTGGGGTCAAGGTGATAACCATGTTTACAGTGGTAGGTCACCTGACTGCCCACATTGTAATGGTAGGCGTGAAAGCTGCCATTGCCTGGTGACTGAGGAATCCCACAGGAGATAGCTGCCAATCACAAAGAAAAGTGTTGTGGAAATAATCAATTCATCATCCCGAAAAACTTGCAAGTCGGATCACTCATATTTGATCTCACGGCGCTACTGTACTTATAGATGTTTATTATATTACCTTGACAGAACGGTGGAGGTGTGTCCCATTGGAATAGCCCATTGGGGTGGAGTCTACAGGTGGAATTCACAGATCCAACCAGTCGGTAACCATGGTTACAGTAGAACTGGAGTCTGCTGCCTGGGCGGAGTTTGGTTCGGTTGATAACGCCCCCATTCACTGGAGGATCATTAATACTGCAGTACGCAGCTGGAGAGACATTGAGAGAAAAAGCCAAAGCAAAGAAAGAATCAGTATGTTTCGGGACACAAAAAGAAAACTTTCCAGGGTGGGTGGAATGATTCTCCCACACATAACAACAAAGTGAGTCAGTAGTCATTATTTCCATGTCGGATATTTATCTTTTTAGAAGTATCTTACATCAGCCTCTCTTAAATGACTCAATGGCCTTTCGTCTTTCAGCTAACATCATGTGTTTGAAAATGCATCTGCTCTCTCTTTGCCACATGTTTTAAAACCCACATTGTTTGGGGTATAGAGGACAAGGGCTTCAAGTAGCCTAATTGCCCCTATAATTCTGTTGGAGATGAAACTAAATTGCAAAAAAATAAAAATCAGAACTGGAGTCTGCTATACCTTGGTGGCAGGGGGATCATTCATAGATTCATGTCATGTCATTCAAAAGATAGTATTTTTTTTTTTGTGTGGCAACTGCGAATAAAATGATTCTACCGGTACTTAATCTTTATGAATTTTGCAAATAATTATAATATCGGTGGTTATGTAACAGCAACTTTATTCAGACCACATTAACAATTGGAGGGGACCCAGTGGGATAACTAGTCTACCGCCATATATTTCAAATCTAAATATCAATTATTGTGTACTTGCACTAATCCTTGTTGTCACATTTATCAATCTAAGACATTTTTTTTTTGGCTTTTCTTTTTTCCCCACAATTTACATCGTGTATAATATACTGAATGTACGGCGTGCATGTACCTGAGTATCTTATCTTGAATCCTTTCTTGTTGGTTGCATGGTCAGTGGACCAGCGGAGGTAAAGCTGATTGGTTTTGGAGGTGAAGTTGAGTTGAGATGAATGATTTCCACTGAGAGCCACAAGCAAAGGGCTCTGTCCTGAGGATCCTGCAAGGAGCACATGATTAAAATATACTGTGAAACGACCAATGTGTACGTAGTCAAGCCCACATTTCGGATTGCATGGATAACTGCATAATTTGTTGGTAGCTGTCGCATTGCTCACATAATCCGAAAATGATAATAATATTAAAACACCTGTGTGGGATAATGCAAACCAAACAGATGATGCAAGCCTTTGTGTATGTTTAAATGTAATTTATTATTTCTATGGAATGTGTTTTTTGTTGTTGCATTTTGTAATGACATATTCATCAAGCTATGGCCAACTTGCGAGAGACCCACTAACTTTTTGTTCTAATTTATAATAAAAAGGTCCACTATTAACCACTGTAACGATTTTGGTATGCCATAATTGTCTTCGGACAGTAATATTCTGTTAAATTTCAATATAGTAGGGAGCTGAAAATGCTGAAGAGATATACTCTAGTACTTTCCCGATCATCATTGGTTTTGTGCAGTGAAATTAAAGTAATTTTGGAAACAACGTTTTCAAATCTCTTTAAAATACACATACACTCACACACGCCCCCCCCCCCCCCCCCCACACACACACACACAAAAATGTATTCTTTTTGAATTATTGTTACATAACAGATCAAGATCTCCTGAGGGGAAATTCTGCACACTTCAAATAAGAATTAACTACTGTGAATCTTGTTTGTGGCGGTGATTTCTATTATACACAGATAAGAGCAACAGAAGCATGTGAGTGTGTGTGTTTGCATGTGTGAGACAGCGATGGCGAGGTCAGGCTTTCTGTACCGTCAAATATTTCCAGCTCGTCAAATTGCTTCTCACTGTGGAACATCTCAACGTAGATATTGATGATGTAACCTGAGAGACAAAACAGTCATTTAACTATAAGCACATTAAGCACATTTCCCCCAGACACCATTGGGTACACCTGAGTTTGCTCATGAGATCCAATTCATAGCAAAAGGTGGATTATTCATTCAACATGTTTATCATTACGGTTGTAGAACTGCACTGCGCACTTTGGTTCCCTTATTTAGCAACATGATAAGAGACAAAAACTGAAGAACCTGAACTCAAAAAACTGAGAACGATTATCAATTGCAAAGGCAGAATTTGCTGGATCTCACTGAGTAAAAGTGTACCTCGTGACATGGCAGGTGATTGTGAACACAATGGATATTACGTCAAGTGCACCTGGAAGCATGCGAAGTAGCCAGGAGCAGGTCTGGCTGTTGGGGTAGTTGCTGGGGAACATGGGACTCAAAATGACTCCTGCTGATGACGATCTCTCCTCATTGGCTGGACACTGGGCTGGAAGGGTATGTATACACTAGCATGTTAAAAGCCATCTGAAGAGTAAAAATTTTTTCCAGAGCCTTTTTCCATTTCATTCAAGGTTGTCTTCCTGTTTACATGTGCACTCTGTATACTTTCCCTTTTGAGAAGAAAAGTGCGTGAATTATTCACATTAGCAATTGTTCACGCCGAATGTGTGATGATCGAACAAAGTGTGTGGATGCATTCTTTTCAATCCATTCATCAGCCTTGAGTACAAGCAAGTAGTACACAGGACATGCCGCTCCATCTCTAAGGGTGATGGCCATAAACACTTTCACATAAAAGAGGAGGTGAACTCTAATTGTGCCCAAGGAGCCTTAAGTTGCAAGATGCTAGTGTAAGAGCACATCTTTTAAACACAATGGGCAGAGCAACGGTGAAGGCTGAGCTTCTCAGCAGCTCTTCTTTTGGAAAAGGAACAACAAGTGACGCATGCCAGAGCTCTCTCGTCTCACGAATTCCACCAAAAAATCTAATTCATTTCCAGAGTGGATGCGCTGATGATGCTTACATAAAAAGTGTTACTCTCGAGACGCTGACATTCTAAATGCTGCTTCACTGTCTAAATAAGAAAAATATAATTAAAAGAAGAGAAATAAATGGATATGATAAATGAAAAGAGTTTGTAATCATGCAAATGTGATGTTAGGATAAAAAAGGTTGCGGCTGTGGTGTGTACGACAAACAAACAAAGTGGTATATTTTCCTCCTTGCAGGTATAAAGGTTTTTGAAACAATGTTTTGCATTTGAGTGGAAAAACAATATTAAACTTTTTGGGACAAGACATATAATTTTCACAAACAATGATATGATCGACGGTACGCAGAAAAAAAACTGTTTATATTGTGTTGTATATTTAAATATCTCTGTCCCACACTACGACAAAAAAACAAAAACATTAGAAAATACAGTATGTTGACTTGCTTCCCACCTGCAAAAAATAAATGTAAATACTTTTTTCACATATAAAAACAACTATTTTTTTTCAGTGGGTTGGGAATTCCCGAGGCTGTTCTCTAGATTTTTACCATTGTAATAGACAAGCTTGGAAATTAACTAGTTCATCTTTTATTGTGCTTTATTTTTTAAAACATAGTACATCACGTACAAAGGAGCATTAGTGCCATATTGATAAAAAGTAAATTGCGAGGAAAAATACCGCAAGAATAAATTCAGCTGTCATTGTCTCTTTGTCATCTATTAATTATCTATTAACCATTCAGTGGAACTCTTACTAATAATGATTCCGATGTGACATGGCTTTTCAAATGTATTCAAAAGTGGAACTTGCAAAGATAAGCAAAAGTCCTCAACCCTAATGAAGCGTACATTTATGCTCACAATTACATTTTCAAACAAGCAGTCCCTGGTATATGTAGAATGCTGCCTTACCTTGACATGTTGGGGGTGGGGCCTCAAACAGTAAATGTGAGTTGAGTGTGCACATGAGCTCCGCCTTCCCAACCAGTGTGTATCCAGGGAGACAACGATAAGCCACAATATCGCCTGGGGAAAATAAATAAATAAATAAATAAATAAATAAAATATATGTATACATACATACATAATATACATACATACAGACACACATTTTCAGAATCATGTGCTAGAAAATCCACACATGGACTAGTGGGAACTTGTGATAATGTTACATTTACTGTTCTAATGTTGAAGTGTCTTGACCTGCCTTGATGAAGGTTTAATGTGTGGCGTCATGCAAACCTTTTTCTAAATGTGTATACCTTCATGTTCCCCTCTCAGTATTGTGTTAAAAAAGTCCAAATATCAAATGCTATTTCTTTTGTCAGGTAAGCGACAGTTTTTGCAAGATAAAAATGGATGATTTTTCTAAGCGAGTGAACAGGAACATAGTTTGGTCGCAGTTGATGCTGTTGTTTTTTTTTTTGCAGGAAGATGATGACATGTTTTACTGCAAAAGACTACATTTTGCATACTCCTGACGCGGAAAATTGATGTATGCTGTCAGTTTATGTTCAAAATTACACCTAAGGTTGATTTAAAAGGTCACATAGGCTGAAAAGCAAGAGGCTATGAGCACATTACATCATAACGTGCTGAGGAAAAATAGAGGCCTTGACAAGTGATTATTTCCCCCAGAATTGATGTTTTTCAAAGCCTCAGCACATATTTAATCACAATGACAATATATGCTTTATTTGAGTATAGATGGTGGATGGTTATACATCAGACAATGCAATTCAACGAGTACTGTCTGAAAATATTTAGGCCGGATAACATGGAAACAATGAATCGTTCACTTTGATTCCCCCTCACACTTCATTACAATATCAATTGATCGTATATAGTATTCTGGATTATTACCTAATAGGAAATCCTCATCCTCATAGATTGTGTCAGCATTCTCCACTACAGGGGGAGGAGGGCATTTCTTCAGACGGTAGGCTGGAAAGAATAATAAAGTTGTCAAAGTTGGATTAAGGAATATAGAACACTGTAAGAATGTAATTGCACATTTGTCATTTTATGTGACGCTTGTGTGAATAGTTCTAAGAAGCTGAAACAATTATAGCTATTCATATTACATAGTACATTTATGCTGTGCAACACAAACATGGCCATTGTAATACCCTTTTGTAAAAAAACTTAGGGGTTGAAAATTGGATATGACAAATAATTTGACTGTAATTAATTGTTGTTGTTTTTATGGTACAGTGAAGTGCTAGTGAAGTTTGAAGACATAATGTAAGTGGTGTGAATATATTTCTGAGAAAAGCCAGTGGGCTAAAATGACAATTGATTGTTTTCCTTATGTTCTCTTTATACACGTTATTTTAGAGCTACTGTTTAAAATGAAGATGTAGCAGAAGCGTTGTGAATATATTTCTGAGAAAAGCCAATAGGCTGATCTGGTGTTGGTAGTGATTTCATTGTTGTTTGTATTTCATTTTCATAATATTATACTATAATATGTATAATCATATTACATTATGTACTATTTTAGGATTTGGGGTATTTAATTTCTACTGTGCATTTTCATCTAGTATTTTGTTATAATTTTGTATTTTTTTAGTTTTTAATATTGTATATTTTTCCAATGTTACTTGAACAATTTGTAGTTGAAAAAAAGTTTAGCTTTAAATAAAAATGTGATATACTGTGAAACTGCATATATCGGTGTGTGTACGTGCAGAGGTATTGTCATCTGGAATAAAAAGCACTGTTTTAACTTTAATAGTTATGTTTATTTTTCGCCATAATCACATATGTTCTCCTAACATATAGCTGTAAGTAAAGACAAAGTTGAATTTTGTGTCCTAGTGACAAACCTCTGTAATTTTACTTAACGGATGGGCATTAGTTCAACAATTATCCAACATAAATGACTATGTCGTCAGGGGCCAAAATGCTGTGTTCTCCTAAAAAAAGGTTGTTGGTTAAAAAGCATTTGAACTTAGTCGGATGTGTTTAAAAAACATACAAACTGGCATTAATGTGAAGAAGTAACACCAGTTTGCACAAAACATGTTCAGTGGCAAGAAATCATACTGTTATGTTGTCACGATTTGTATTTATATGTTTATAAGTAACTTTGTTACTTCCTTTGGTTAAACATACACTGATATGTGTGGGGAACTTAGCGCATCATGGCGAATTCTCAACAAAGATTTCTATGTTGAACAACATTTTTTGGACGGAATGCAAGGACGCAAGCTTTTTAAGATGTCGAGGACGGGCGAGGTCGCAGTATGATAATGAATAAGGACGGAGGGACGAGGATGGAAGGGTAACCAGGTCGCAGGCGGAAAAGGGTCAAGTGCCCAGCTCTGATAAAAAGACGTTTTGGGCTCCTCGGAGTTTGAAATAATGGTTGTGTTTGCGTACCATGAAAATTGAGTATGAAGAATCCTCCGGTTGAAAAGTCCGAGTGAAAGCGGATCAGAACCTTGGAGCTGGAACTGTAGGCTGACTCTAATGCCGTGTTGCCGCTGAAGACTCCCAGCTGAGGACTAGATGCATCTGGACCATCCCTGCATGAGGGCCAAGAGGGAGTACAGACATGCGACAAAGAAAATGAAAACTGACTGCATAAGCAGAAGCTTTCTTATCCGGTACATACAGGAAAAACGTGAGCTATTTTAACGATCCAAATTTATACTCTATCATCACTCAGTCTCAACAAGTCGAGCCCTTAAAATCACAAGATGACACAATGCAAAATAATTAAGTATAACCAGATGCTGTTTGAGCATTATTACCTCCTTTGACATAACTTTTAATTTGCTGCCGTCGAGTAGCATTTGCTGTCTAATTTTAACTATATATTTACTGCTTCACAATGAAACTAGGTACATCTTGTTGTGAAGAGGAAGTAAAACGAGAATAAATGAGAAGCTATTATGAGAAGCTATTATATACGGTAGGTAGTGCATGTTCATCTAGGTCTGGGGTGGCAGTGATTTATATTTTGGTACCTTTGTTTGCATTTTCACCCTTTTACAAACAAGTTCATTGAACAAAGCCCTTGGATTAACGGCTTAACTTAGCTCATTAAATATTGAACGCCGTTGAAAGGTTACATTTTCTAAAGTTCCTAAATGCACCTTTTTGTTTTTAATGAGCATGCATTTGGATTAAACAAGGCTGGTAAAATTTTAATTCAAAAAGAGTGCCTGGAATCTCTTGGCTGCTCAATAATTCAAGGTCCTCTGTAGGTGTTGGAACTCATTTAGTGAATCAAAATGTACTATTTGTCTATTTAAGACAAATTGAATATGGAGTGTTGAGAGGTTCTTGTTTTTCCGCCTGAAACTCACACAACCACAGTATTTATTGCCAAGCCCTCCTTCTATTTTCTACAATTTGATTTAGTAGATTATTTGGTGTCTTGTATCTATAATTCATGCTTAATTTTGAAAAGTGCAAAAATTCTCCTTTGGCTCGATAACATCCTGCACTTAACTGGAGCTGGCTGTTCATATCTTTTATCAAGGCATCTCTTCCACCGAGTGCATGGTGCAAGTTTGTGAGCTAGTTTGTTTTGAGTTTGTTTTAACATCAGCTGACCACAAATTTGAACAGGAATGATACATGTATAGTATATATTTTAGAAGACAGAAAGATGAATGTGCTCCCCAAAATCATTTCAAAGTAAACTGATGTCTTTGCTGGATATGCAAAATGTATATGTGAGAATTTGGATTTGTGACTACGATGCTTACTGTAAAGGGAGATTCAAATGTGAAATATCAGCGTAATATTACCATATTGCAATACATCATACGTGTCACCTTTTCTGGCTTGGAAGAATGCAGAGTGGAGTATCTTTGTCTAAGTAACATTGTCTTGCTAAATAACAACAGCAATGATTGGATTCGATGCTGTCAAATGGAGTATGTACAGTTGTGGTGAGCAGATACGACAGTCTACAATCATCATGAAAATGAAGGTAGTATACTTGGGGGCTTTAACAGTTGAGTGGAACCATTGTGTCACCAGTATAGAACAAGGAGCTAAAGTAATCTGAAATATTTGAATTCACCTTAAATCAACAGCTAAACGTTCCAACGGCCAAAACGTTCCAACAGGACAATGATTGGAAGCGCAATCAAAACTGCTTTTGGAATTGATAAAGTAGGCTACCACCCTAAGGCCTCCAGCCTGGAAAAAGAATTGATCAAATAGATTGAAAAACATCTCAAATGAATACAGCAGTCCTACCCATGATAGGATTTTGGACACAACTGTGTGTACTTGCAAATAATATCCAACTATCACCGAATGCAAGAAACAGTGTGCTGGTGTCATTCAGCAGCAGGCAAAACACAACAGCGAACGTTTGGCAACATCCCCTGACATTTGGATGCAGTCGCTGCCACCGTTCCCCAGGAGTTAATGGGTATGCTGAGCCCAAAAGCAGCACAAATCAGTGAGATATGAAGAACATACTGTAGCAATGTACAAGAAGCGGCATTCAGCACTAGTATGATTAATGAGAACATGGAACAAAAGAGGACTGGTGAAGGGAGAAGCCAGAATAGATGCTAAAAAAAGGACTTGCAGTAGAAGCAATATTAAGTTCGAGTAGCATTATTATTATTTTTTTTTACCAAGCGTGCTTTACATAAACTGAAGCAAGCCATCCTTATATAACAGAATTTGAAAATGTATGTGACATGCTTTTTATCAAAATATTTGCAGCGTTGCAACTTTTTGAAAGACAGATTAAGTGCACAATAGGAAGGGATGTCATACATTTTGAACGTCTGACGGACCACACGCTAACACTTTTGTCCAGTCTTATCTCGTCACCGAAAATTCATGTACGTCACGTCATGTTTTCGTCATCAAAGAGCCACGTTTAGCTCTTCGCCGTCTCGTTATCGTCATGAAAAAAGGGGCGTTAACGAAATATTTCCGTTGTCGTCATCGTTGACGAAAACAACACTGTTCAAGGATAAAGTGTTCGACACGCAGGGATGAATCAGCATGAGCCTATAATGATAGTTTAGAGTAGTTGAAAAAGTTTAATAAATACTAAGTTTTGAAATCAATGAATAATCATTCTAACAATCGTGATTTCCATCTTGATCAAAATAATCGTGGTTATTATTTTTTTTCCAATAATCATCCAGCCCTACCTTTAAATTAGGATCGGGAACAGATTTAGCAGGTCCCAACAGCACAAAAACAAAATGTTACCTCACTTGTTTTATTTTGGTCCCAGGGATCCAACAGCAGACTTGATAAACCAAAGAGCTCTACGATAGTCGTCAACACAGCGGTGGACCATTAAGAGTTGCAAACATACAACTTTCATTAGTCCCTTCAGAGGCCATGAGAAATGTTTTGGATGCATCATTAAATGCAACCTCTAGCTTTTTTAATGTTTATTTCACTCTAAGGGCAGTGAAAGGGGCAGCATGGATAGTAGATGCTGGAACAGCTTGTTTCAATGTCATCTCAATGCATGTGAAACTTGCATGATATCATGATATCTTGTGCATGTGACACTGATACCGCATTGTTGGCATACAATTGCTGAAATCATACAAATACAAATCCTGATGATAGTGCATAATCGTTTATTATTTGGACAACCCGATTAAGGACAGTAAAGCAGCCATATCTACTTAGTTTTGACCAATCGATGAAAAAAAGATGAAGACGAAAAATAAGCTCCTTTCGGCAATCCTATTTGCTTCCAAATATATTCTTAACAGACACATATTTTTCAAGAATATGTTCCCAGCATGCCCGCTAGTTGAAACACAGCATTCTGATTAATATTGCGTTTGTGGATTAATAAGAGTTAAGCAGTAAAATCCACCCCTTTTTAGACATTTTATGGGGCGGGCATTTTGTCACTTCTGTCGACTGAAAATGACATCACAGCTGCTCAGGGCTCAGGTAACGACCAATCACAGCTCAGCTTCAGAAAACAGGTCAGCCATGATTGGTCATAACCTGAGCCCATAAATATATTCTTGAAAAAAATATGTTTGAGTTGACTTCCCTTTAAAGAGGTATATGTAAATTGATCTGTGCAATTCTTGTTTTAACTAATGTCACATTGTAATTTATATTATTTATTTTTGCTACACTGTCACGTCGAAAAGGGATTTTCTACCGGTCAGCGCAGTGTTCCGTGAGCATAAGCATCATAAGCATCATCAAAATCCTCCCGCAACTGTTGACTCACATGGTTGTGGGCTTTTCCTAACATATACCAATAGACTCTGAAGGGCAGCACAATTGGAAGCAAGTGCTCACTGATTGCATTGTGAATATATGACTTTCAAAGTGCCTGCATTTGAACTGCTCACTCTATAGCTTGACTCTTATGCCCTCAAATTAAACGGTCAGACCAGTTTCACTTGATTTTAGTTCCACTCAAAGTAAATTCACAGACACACAAGCAAGCAACTCGTAAGTGAGAATATTGTCCAGAGGTGACCCAAACTTATCAGATGGAGCCCAGTCCCTCTGGATTTGAGAACCCAGCTCCAGTACTCCTTTCATTACATTCCCCACTCCCCACTGAATCTGATCATTTCTACCAGAGTTACTGAGACTCCCTGGGCTCTTGGGCTCTGTCGTGGCTGGTCCACTGAGTCAGATTAAATTGGTCAGTGGTCCCATTGTAAATTCATTGCTCTCACACTCCCTGTATTACAATCTTAGCCCCACACTGAATCCCATTATAGCTACAGTAGGGCCAGGGTGTGCATAAACCGTATGTATCAGGAGGCTATGTATTTGGGATCCCTGCAAATCCACCAAAAAGCAACCAGTACAATGAGACTCATATACTCAGAGCCATAAAATATGATACACTTGCACCTGTAATGAGCTGTCTCACAAATTCTGCAGTGCATCACACTGAAAGGCTGTCAAATACATATAGAGTATTTGTAATGTTTTTAGCGATATGAGTATGGTGTATGGTGCAATACAGTTGTACACCACCGCAAATATACCAATAATAATAAACATACATACAACTAGAAAAGTCTGTCCATAGATCAAAAGGAGTGCATTTTATTTGCACATTCCAGTGGGGTTACACTTACCATACGGCAATGTAATCAGTGACAGGCTCAGTCTGCAACAAGGTAAAGTTGATGTAAACTCCATGTCCGTGTGGAACGGCGATGAGCCAGCTACAGTCTTGAGAGTTGGGGTATTCATTCGGGTACTGAGGCGAATAAATGGTCCCATTTTCAGCTGTGACATTGTAGCCACAGGGAGCTATAAAGGCACAGTCATAAAATATTATTTATCTGAAAGTTAAGGACAATTTTAAAACATGTTTCAAGACTTGAGAAAAATGGAAGAGGGGCTCGAGCCAAACGCTAGCTCAAGCTCAAGTAGGAATGGGCATTATAATCTATTAAAATTTAGTGTGTTGTAATGAATTGATTTTTGATTGTCTGTGTCTTGAAATAACCATAGCAGCATAGGCTGCAAATAGCAGAGGTGCTTGTTATTTTGGTCCAATGTATCTGCATTGTGTTCTCAAGAATAACATGACATCCGCTGTGGAAGTTGAGCTACATCCACGCAGACACTTGTGCAATGGCACAAATCCTCCGGGCAGAAAAAAACCCATCACCATTAAAAATAGAGGAGAGACAGTCTCCCATTTCATGAAAAAAAACAAAAAAAAAAACTGTTTCAATTATTGATTGATTTCTCTCCATCACTATTCAAAACTAAGTATGAAACCTAGATATACAAGACTTTAATGCACCATATTGACTTGTTCTTACCCTCGCAGCGTGGAAATGGGTGGTTCCACTTTCGGTTGGTCCCGTGCAGACATGTCAGGACTGGGTGTCCAATCAAAACATAGCCAGGATAACACAGGAATGTTATTGACCGGCCTGCACTGTAGTCACTGTTGATGATGTCACCATTGGCGAAAGGAGAAGGATCCTGACAGTTCTGAAGTTGATAAGCTAAAGACAGACATTACGTTAGTACATAAAATGTATTAAAAATCATTTGAACATATTTCATGCACAATGATATTGGCCAAACGCAATGTGATGGGCAAAACCAATTCAGTCACGAACCAAAACTGGATCAAAACCCTTTCAGATTGACCGGATTAGCACTAATGCCCATGGACAGGTATCCTACATACTGTAGTTATCTGGCACATGTAGGATGCATTAATTTGCATCACAAGCTTCAAGAACATTAATGGTTCATTTTGGGCACACAACATTAAAAGTCCTGAATAAAAGCAGGCATGACTGATAAGAAAATTGGCGGAACTGTAAAGTAAATGTGTTGAAAAAGGTAAGGGCAATTTGCAGCACAGTATACACGTTGAAAGATGTGTACTGGCACACATATGTTGCCATTTTGTATTTGCTCAACAGTCATGTGTCCAGATGGGAGATGTCTCAAAGGATACTTCAGAATGACAGGACTCAGCTGCAGTGGGCTTTTAGCTCTATGTGATGGTTAAACAAAACAAAACAAAACAAAACAAAAAGAAACAAAACAAAACAAAACAAAAAGAAACAAAACAAAATAGAAAGAAACAAAACAAAACAACACTCATACACATTCCTGCCTTGACATACGAGTTTTACTCGTTCTGTGACCACAATTGTAAGTCAGTACACTCATATTTCAAATCATCTTGGTGGTGAAGGAACAAATTACTCATACCTCAAGGCACGATTATATATACATAAATTTGGTGGAACAGGTTGTGGAGTGGGCAGCACGGTGGTCAACTGGTTAGCACGTCCGCCTCACAGTTCAGAGGTCGTGGGTTCGATCCCGGGCCCAGCCTCCCTGTGTGGCGTTTGCATATAATGACAGAATTATAGTATAATATTGGACTGGAATTTCAGTTGTGGCAAGATAGAAGAGGGGGGGAATTTAGAGTTCTTAGTTTATTTTTGGAAAGATCTGCTACTCATTCATGATTTGATCTCATTTGGTTTTGTGATCTTGTTTTACTGTATACACATTAGGCAAGAAATAAAGGTGCATTCCTCACACAAGGCGATCAAGTTGAAAAGAATGCAACTAATGAACAATTAATCACCAAATTTCATTTGTAATATTCTCCATCCCTATCCAAACACTAATACAGTACTGTATTTAAAAATATTATTTCTCCCAGCCCAGTTGGGACAGCTAACATAGTCTCTGTACAGACCATGGGATTTAGAAGGGACATGAATCAGAGTGACAGGACTTGACCGTTGCAAATTAGGGTGAATACAGGGGCAATTATCTCATGCATGTAAATGTAGGTGAGCTTGTGTGTCCTTTAGCAAGACAGGTTATGCTGCCAGGCAGACCCACAGTGACATGCTTTGTGTTTTTGATGAGAACCACTCGAGGGTAAGAGCAAAGTAGGCAATATGTCAGCTCCTCATGGGGGCTTTGCTTACATTCCATCCCTTTTAAATGATTAGAGCAAAGCCATATGGTTTGTATTGAAAAAAAAAAAAAAATTCTTAAAAATCACTTCTCCACTGATGAAAGCTTGAAACCTTTCATCATACTCTCCATTAGTTGAAGGGGGCTGCTGCATTTGGATGCCAATCAATCATAATCTATCAGTACCATGCAATGAAGCATTTTTTTTTTTTAATTTCATCATCAAAACAACATGCGTGAGTTGAGTTGAGTGAAACTAAACAGATGGTTCAAGGCTGTTTGGTTTGTCAATTTCAATTAAAAAAGTGTTCATTTTCTGTTTGGAGCAAACCGATTGATGTCACTCGTGACCATCAAAGGGCAACTCACCTTGATACGTGAGTTTAAACCCCATCCTGTTCTCTGAATGGTCACTGTAGAAGTGAATGATGGTCTGGTGGGTGGTGCTTAGAAGAGAGGGCAGGACTTGTGAACCAGTGAACTGTCCAATGAGGGACGAGCTGTGCTGTGGTCCCGACCGCACTTCTAGGAAGTCATGGTTGTCTTCAGAGGAAAAATTTTGGAAGTGAATATGGGCTCCTGGGATGAAATACAAAACAAACAATTTAAACAATTTAATATTGACATATGAAATATACTAGCATCATTTTGAAATATGACAAATATAAACACAGGGAAAGGAATGCGCTCACTGTTAAATTTCTCAACACAAATTCAGGGAAGAGCAAGCACATTTCTTGCACATATTCCAAGCCTACAACCAGACGTTATCAATGTCAAATTTAAAACACAAGACATCACACATTTGCCTCTAATTAAACATGCAATAAGGCTTTTAATAAACCATGTATCACTCCTGCTAACTACACCAAAAGATGTACTGACAGTGCTTCATCCTCTCAAGGAATTATCTTCCAGCCCATAATACTAACCATATCCTGTTGGCAAGATAATTTGCCAGGTGCAGTCTAGGTTGCCAGGGTAGTTGCCTGGGAAACCCGGACTCAGAATCACTCCAGTGACCTCAGACAATGCCCCGCCACAACGAGCTGACGGGATGAGGGAAAGAAAGGCTAGTGTTAACGAGGCACCACATGCGCTTCAACTAGGGTTGGGCGATATGGGCAAAAAATATATATATATATATATATCGTTATTTTTTCAAAAAACTCGATAACGATAATTGGACGATATTCTACAAAAAAATATTTTAAATCTGCACTTGCTTCACAGACCAATTTTGGATGTACAGCGTTAGTGAACAACATCTCTTTTAAATTGCTAAATACAGCTTCTGCAAAACAATGATATTCTATGACAGTACTTAACAAAAAAGAACAAAAAATTATGTGTAGAGTTACATTGATTTTTGGGAATATTTATGTCATTTAAATGTCTCTGCTGTTATTCCATAATGATGTGACATTTTGAGCTGCAGTAAGAACTGGTGTACCACTGCCAACTACTACAGCGATCAGAATGAGAAAAAATGTATTTGATTTGTGACGAAGTGTCACCCAGCGAGGGGAAAAAAAGACGTCGTCATGACAACACCCATTTTCATACGTTGCCAAATGTATTCAGAATAAAGTTGAATAACAAAACCGCAATTTACCTAAAAGTACATTTTCCCACTCATTGATCGCTGTGATATGTAGACTTGTGACTTTATTCAAGTTTGGGTGTATGCTGTCGTCACACTAATAAACCGTCGTAGTTTGTGCAACATGCCTCGGGAATACAGGCTAGTTAGGAATGATGTGGACTAAAAGCGTGTAAACTGCATGTTAACCGATCATCCAGGATGTCACGTTGGACTTGCTCGCTAAAGTACTGAGTGTGTATGTGCGTGAGTGCGTGCGTGCGTTTATATTTGTTGGTTCAACTCGGCGACTCTTTTCTGAGTGTGTGTGTGTGTTTAAGCTTTTGTTTAGCGTGCTTGCGCGGTCGCCAAGTTTTCCTCGTAATCCATATGGCTCGTGGTGCAACAGAATTGCTCTTCACGGTGACCGTTTTGGCACATGACCGGGTCCTGCCCGCTGATTCGGCGAATGATTATCACTTCCTCCTCCTCTGCCGTCAATGCACACTGATTTTTCAGCATTTCCTCATACTTTGCGGCCGTCGACTGACTCGAGTCAGAGGCAGTATTAATACTCAGTAATGTAAAATTACACATCGTGAAAGCAAGATTGATGAACTTCACTCCACTCTAGCTTCAACACAAACAATATCAAATGGGGAAAAACACCAACAAAAGCAAAAAGAGGCAAAATAAAGGCAAGTATTAAAACTGCCTCAGCGGCAGCTAGCAAAGCCACATTGAAAAGAACAAAGGTAATTTTTAAGAGGAGATAAAATGTTTGTTTTTTTCTTTTTCCCCATAAGCAATCTAATAACAAGTCACTCGTAATAGTATGACCGCAAATTTATACTTATCTTGAGATGGGGACTTTCGAGGATCCTATCAAGTTACTCGTCACTACCACTCTTCACTATATGTTTCTGCTTTTTAAACAGTCTAAAGACAGTGTAAGTCTGTCCCACAGAAGCATACTAAAATCACCTCTTTTGGTGGGTTTGGTCATTATTATCCAGACAGTAGTGCTTTTAATAATATTTTATAGTGATGTTACCCGATGACTATTTGTATATTGGAGGTCTGGAGAAATAGACAACAATCGCTGGACTAAGAGCATTACATTTCAGTTCCTGCGGTACTCATTCATTAAAATGACAATTTTATTTCTTAATATTACAAAGGGATTACATTTTTCCCAATATTTTTGTTGCAAAATAACAACAATAACAATAACAATATTACGACTTCGGCACAATATTGCTGCTTAATTTTTGTAATTTAATGTTTTAATTTTTTCCCTTTTCTTTCTTTTTTTTCATTTGAAGTATAACTTCTATTCCTTCATTTATCTGTGCTAGTGGAGATTTCAGCAAGAGAGACAGTAATTTGTGAATCACTGAAAAAGAACCTAATTTCTTGGCTGTATTGAACAAAATTACTTGAAAGACCAAATATTGTTTAAAATTCATATAGTCATTCAAATTGAATTTAAGCAAAAAAAACCCCATTTTGTTGCAGTACCACTTGATTTGTCATACTGTACGTTTACGACGTTTATACACAAACACTGCGGCGAGAGGAGCAGGATGCCCGGCTAAGAATAGCTTGTCCCGGACAAGGTCGGTTTTAAATGAAATTGACCTGCTACAGATGTTCACCAAGAGTAAAGTATTGGGGTCATAACACAAACACCAATGTAATCAATTCTTTTGTGAACAAGTTCAGAAGCTTTAACTCTTGGCCACAAAACTGCTTTCACAGAACCGCTAGTCCTTGTGTATGTTACTGTGAATCAATCAAAAGTAAACTGTGTTCGATTGCTTGCAGTGTTCATCGACTGCAGGTGGATGTTTATTCCAAACGTTTTTGCACCTTTTATCATTCATAACACTAACCAGAAGAGCAACCTCTGTGTCTTTAAGTGAGAGTGTGTGCATGTGAGTGTGTCTGTACCTATGCAAAGAGGAGGTGGGTAGTTCCATCTGCGCACAGTCCCAGGCATGCAGGAAATATGAGAGTGGCCCTTGAAGTGACAAAAAAAAAACACATTCAATCAATTATTTTTGAAAATAGTATTGTTACTGTAAGTTTGGTGGCATAAGTGTTACCTGTAAGGTGTATCCAGGCTCACAGGTGAATGCCACTACCTCATTGACCATGAATCTGTCTCCTGTTTTTATGCCATTTGCTGGAATCATCGGCTCAGGACAGGTCGTCAGACCAACCGCTGCAAGGTTTAAGGGAAAACAATGACTCCGGGGGTGCATACTTACATGACAGTCTTCACACTAACGCCTACAGATAATTTAAAGTCTTAATTAACCGACCGTGTTTTGGAATTTGGGACTCATTAAACTGCGGTAACAGGGTTTTTCTAAATTTGGTTGGTGGCTCTGTATGGGGCCACCATCTGCCAGAACCGGCACTGGCCCACTATATTATATGAGTTGTTTCAACGATTATTTCATATTCATCTTTATACTGTATTATTTAAGCCTTTAAGAAAATATTACTTCTATGTAGTAACAGTACTTTTTGTGCACGTTCGGTGTTATTTTTTTTTCAGAATAAAATCTGAGTATTTAGTCTTTGACATTTTCAGGGCTCATATTGCGCCTAATAAAACGGTGCGCCCAATGGGCTGAAAAATACGATAGTTTGAAAATGTTTCAACTGCGAGTGGCAATAAACAGCTTGAACCCTCTTTTTTGAAGAATTGGTCATGAATTCCACACATTGCTCAGATTGCATCTCAAATGTATGCTTGCAAGTCAAAGCAAAAAAAAAAATCCACGCCCCATCACATTTAATAGACTTTTCGATGCTTTTCCTTTGCTCGATCGCTCCTAATGTTAATCAAAAAACAGCAATCTCGTTTCCGGACTAGATGTTTGCATGGCTTGTGATAAATGAGTCCCGTGATGATCAAAATTATTGAACACTTATGAGTAAATTATAATGCTTTGATCAATTTGATGATGAAATACATGCAGCAGATGAACACTAGATGCTTCTTGTGCTTGTTGTTTTGTTCCTATCGTTGACATGTAGGATTGGAGAAATGTTTTATAACGCCTCTGGGATGGAGTGAGGTGATCAGGTACTGTACATATCCCCAACACAATTAAGGTTCAACTCATTCAGGTTGACAGAGGTGAGCCCTTCATTAACTAGCATTAGAAGAAGGGAATCTGCGTGTGTGTGCGCCTTCCATTTGTTTGTGTGTTTCAATCCTAAACTTCTGCAGGAGACTGCCCTGGAGTAAGTGGTTACCATGGCAACACTAGGGCGGAAGAAGAATAAAGGAAGGAAGGGTGGAAAGGAGTGCATGTTTGTGTGTGTGTTTGTATGTGTGTCTGGTCTTGTTTGTTCATCATCTACCTGCCTACCAGCAAAACAATGTGATCCCGCAGAGCGCGCACACTTATACGCATGCATCCAAGCACACACAAAGACACACAGTTGCCTTGTTGTACGTGCGCTGACATTTGGGAGCGCACTCGCCTGCCTGTATGGGGAGGAGGACACTTCTCTAAGATGAAGCACAAGTGAAAGAGCTGCATGCGACATTCACACTCGGTGCATTATTAGTCGGAGCTTCATGACAACTGATCAATGAAACTAGTCCATTTGGCTGACCATCCCTCTTTCTTGTACTCTCTCTTTCTCTCACTCCCTACGGAGAAATATAAGATGTGATACCATTTAAAATGCTGACAGCGTGACAAAGCAACCCTCTATGGGCACTCAGCTACAGCTAGGCAGTGTCAGCATTTTAGTCAAAACTTACAAGATTTATGACAAAGGGCCGTCAGTGAGTGAAACATGATGAGAATATTACTTGTCACGCGTTCCTTCCCACTTATATAACAAGTAACGTGTTCGAGGCGCATCAGCAACAATGGTGAGCAATCTATGAATCTTTGTGCGTGGCTAGCACAACTGCCTTACATTCCCAAAACATGTACTGTATGTATGTTAGCTTCCAGAGCTAACTTCCGGGCGTTCCGCCTATGTGACGGACCGGTCCATCTATCCGTCACTGACGGACGCCCGTTTTGCTGACGGTTGACGAACGACTGTTGCAATTTTAAAATAGACGGACTAAGCGTAGTCAGACGACCCTTTACTTCATCCGTCATTCAGCCGTCATTACCACCACGCAGCGAGCGTGGTGAGGAACAATAGTGAGTTGTAGTTGCCTGGGGGACAGATGTGATTGATGGACCAGGGCTGTGAACAGTTTCCAAGGCGCAGTGAGTTATTCGTTTTGTTCAAATAATCGTCTATCGTCTATTTTTGCAATGAGTCTTCAATGGCCGCGACGAGGCTGTTTGTGTATAGAGAGACACAAGACAGTATTTTGCATTCAAGCGCGCCTGTATTTCCTCATTCTGACTTCACGTACACCGCTCCTCTCTCCTGCTGCTGGGGCATACCACTACAAGGAGGGGGAGGGCAATGCCACAATTCCTATAACAGAGGCCTCCGTTTCCCATTGGCCGCAGCCGAGATTTGCACCTTCGTGTGGTGAGTCCTTTGTTTCATTTCAAATATTACTGGCGGGGTAGGGATGCGAAAGTGAGTGAAAGTTTAGTCGGACTTGTTGACGGACGGCCATTTAAAATTAGAGGCGGATCGGCCTATAGACTGGTACTTTTTTTTCCCCCCCGGAAATAAGGCGAATGATGGACAACGGAAGGGTACCCACCCTGCAGACGGATGACGAATAACGCAGGCTCCATTTTTAGTAAAATGCCCAGCTCTGTTAGCTTCACTGAAGACAATCTCTCAGTTGGGACCCGGACCTGTGTGTTTGCTGAGCGCAACACTCTCCTGTGGACTTTAGCACTTTTCCTCTCCAGCACTGCAGAGGGTGTAGTAAGTCCAGCATCCCGTGAAGGTGAAACATCATATTGCCCATTTTGATTCCGTTAACTGCCCACCGACGGCCCGGCGACGGCTGACTCGTGCTGACAGAGCGGGACACACATGGCCCATGCCATTCACCGACACTCACTGACTGCCCAACAGCCGTAACGTGTCCCAACCACATTACGCGAACGGCCCAATGTCGACATATTATATCCTATTCACTGCCGAAAAATATCGGCGCCAGTGGTTGTATTTGGCCCTGCTTGGAGCTTTTACGCTACAAACATGCTGCTCAAGGTTTGGAGGTTTTTTTTTTTTTTTCAAGTGCAGGACTCCGACTATTAAAACAAATACAGTCATTGAATATTGAATCATTTGGTTGTTTTTTTTGCTTCTATATCGGTCATCAAATACAATAAAGAGTCTTGCCCGATCTGTAACGCAAAGAGGGCACAACAGATCCATTGAACAGCATGTACAGTCCCTTTTCTTGATGGACCTCCAAACATTAATTAAATTTCTTTTAATTGATTTATTTAATAAAATATTAAAAAAATAAATAAATAAATAAAATAAAGTTGTAAGTAATTTTGAAATTCCATGTGTAAAATTACAAGTTGTTGTAATACATACAAGTATTTTTTCCATCTAAAAACAATATAGAATAATAATCTTGTAACATTTCAATACCGGTATTATTGCAACAGTGTAATTTTCTCTTTACAATTTTAATTTTGTATTATTTGATATGTATGTGGGCCTAACACTCCTTTGTATCCAAGCTAATATGACAATTTCGTCCCACTCAGTCAACATTAAACACCAAGAAATCAAAAGGGTAATGTGCAAAAACATCAACACAGTAAACTGTCCTCCAAAGCGTGGTAAGTCAAGCCATGGGGAGCAAACAAAAAAAATTCAGACAACCAAGTTAAAAATGAGAGCAAGTTAGTTGCATACTCACAAATACATGAAGGCAGGCCCAGGAAAAAAACAAAAAACTCACACATTCTCACAAAACGAGACATGTTCATTGATCTAGAAATGATTCTAAGCCAAACGAACTACAATGACCTGGAAAGCACAGCCATGACCTGACAGGTGTTCATGTGTGTTTATTTGCGTGTATTTGTATGTGCATGACTAAGTCACTTCGAAGTTGATTCTTCCCGCATGCATTATGACACAAGTATGTTGACAATCTTTGTGTTGTAGGTGTACGTTTTGTGTTCATATACCTCCAGGCATATGTGTGTGTGAGTCCGTGTCCTTCTGCAGCACCAGTCCAGGTCACTGACTCGTGTTATTTGATGTTGAAGCTTTGACTCTATGTACGTGTGTGTCGCACGTCTGTGGGGGTTTTGGGTGCGTGAACCCGTTCTGTAAGGGTCCCTGCATTCAACCGTGCTTTGTTTTCCATGAGTAGATTTGTCATTTTGCTGGCTATCAGGCATCTTAGTCATTCCATAGATGTCGAAAGCTTGAACTTACTTTTGTATTCAAGATGAAAGCCCGCAGCCACAACGCTAATGTCACTCTGAAAGTGCAATAGAAGCTGATTGGATGTGGAGTTAAGGAGGGCAGGAGCTGTAGTTCCTGTACAAAATATAATTAAAACAAGTATTAATGATGACAACCAATAATTATAATTTATAGTAATAAAAATTTTTCATACATCCACTTTAGCGCTTATCTTCAAGAGGGTGGGCTGGGGTACACCTTGGGCACATACAATAAAGCATTCGCACTATATTGACACCTAAGGACATCCTCATCCTTACGCGGCGGATGTACTAACCACTCGTCCATCAAAATGTTGTTGATACAATTATATTACATAAAAAAAACACAACACTCTCACCAGTCACTTCACTAGCTATCTGTATACAGGACTTACGAAATATACTAAATGTTGAACAGAAAAAATCGGTATCCAACATTCTGAAAAAGATAGTAATGTTTTAAATTATTTGTATTACCATTATCCTGGTTGTAGTTTAGAATGGTGCATCACATTGAGAGCTTTTAATCATCTAATATAACATACTAAGCTTGAAGGACGAGTCAATTTATAGTAGCACCTTTCAGCATGATGCAGTACAGTTCACAATCATAAAACATGTTGAATTAAAACCTTTGAATATTTGAGAGTGATCCTGTATTGGTTCTAATTAGATCAAGGGTGCTCAACACGTCGATCGCGATCTACCAGTCGATCGCAATCTACCAGTCGATCGCAAAGGTAGTATTGGTAGAGCGCGTGACATTTGTAATGGCTGCCATCTGTATTTTGAAATACGATGCCTTTATTTTGAAAATGTCATACCAGAAGTTGCGTCTTACAGAATCTCCGTACGATTTACGCAGGTGAGCACCCCTGATTCTCGAGGTGTACCTAATGTTGTAGCCACTGAGTATAGAATAACGTTAAAAAAAGGAATAAGATGTGGGATTCTGGCCTTAAAGCGGAAGACATATTTTTTTCAAGAACATGTTCCCAGCAGAACCAATAGTTGAAACCCGGCATTCTGATTAATGTTGCGTTTGTGGAATAAAAATTAAGCCGAAAAATGCACTCGTTTTTAGCCATCTCTGAGGGCGGCAATTTTGTCTTCTGTCGACTGACAGAAACTGCTAAGCTGTTTTTCGTCGTTGTGAGCAGTTGTGATGTCATCTTCAGTCGACGGAAGACAAAATGGATGCCCCCAGAGATGGCTAAAAACGAGTGGATTAACACTTATTCCACAAACGCAATATTTATCAGAATGCTCTGTTTCAACTAGTGGGCTTGCATAGAACATATTCTTGAGGAAAAAAAAACGTTTGTGTTGACTTCCATCTTTAAGAAGTCCTTACATCCCAACTCCATCTGGGAATTACCAGGAAGAGAAGGTGAGTGACCCCCTAACCCTCCACAGACCGCTAACATGGAATTGTCCCTATATGAGGAAACGCTCTCACACTCAGTGGCAAACATCAGATCACTGTGGTTAGAGTGGGCGGCTCCCCAGTGTGCCTTGTGGAGAAGGGCAGTCATTTGGGTGCCTTTGTGTACGTGTGCGAGTGTGTGCTGCCCAATGGGCGGCATGTTTCATGTGTGATAGGTATGTGACAGGTATGTGCTTGGGGCAGGTCACAGGGGAAACACCGCTGGGAAATTCTAAAGGTTATCTCATTCTTTACGCCTCCCTGTCCTCTCTCCCTCCTTCCGGGTTTCACTCAAAGTACAAGTGAAGCTCCTTCGCTCTTTCTTCTTCTGCTCCCCCCGCTCGCCGTCTCCACAGAGGAGGACTTCTTAGCGCATCAAAAGGACATTTAAGATAATATCAGATTTCTTGTTATTACAACTCATCCATTATATATCTCTGGTGTGCAGCGTTATGTGTGTGCATGTGTGTGCTCATAGATTAATAACTGTCATAGCTAATTCATCAAATATACTTGCTGTGTATGTGTGTGTGTGTGTGTGTGTGCATACAGCTTTAGTTTAGGAGCTGTCAAATCCCATCTAGACTTCGACCTGTGCGTGTAGTTGTGTGTGTGCTTGTGTGTGTGAGAGTGTGGTTGTGTGAGAGTATATTGTCATACCAGAAAATGACCCTAATTTAGGAGCCGTCATGTCTCCCCCATCGTAGATCTCCAGAGAATCCCAGTTGTGCTCGGTAGCAAATGTCATCACTTGAATCTAAGCAGCAAAGAAAGACAATAAAACATATTTTGTGTCTATGCAGAGTCACTGTATAAATGTTGATACGCAAACATTCTCACTGTATTCTTTTCACATTTTTTTTTAGCTTACTATTATAGCAGCAGGAACATTGCGGCATATGGCTGCTATGTAACTCCGGTGCAGTAAACCCCCACATATTCACTTTTCAGCAATCACTAAATCAGCTATTTGTGGATTTCTTTCCCCAGAACTTCCACCTTGTCCACAGCAAACCCATTTACTTCCATTTTTGTGTAATGTGGCAAAAAAAGAAAGAAAGATAAAGGTTATGGTATGTATGCATCTCCTTTGGGAGAACAGTTCCAAGGTTTTTTTAATTCATCCCATTGCAACCAAGATGACATCTGGGTATTAAATCTTTTGTTTATTTACAATTTCATCCAGCTAGCGCTAGTATAGTAACCTGGTTGTCCCGCTGTGATATGTAAATAGACAGCAAGAACACAGCATTGCTCTCCCATGGTATTTAAAAAGCTCTACACTTTAGCATCAGCACTTCAACTTCAGCCCAGGAGTATTTTTCAACCATGTGAATATCTGCACACTGACTGCTGTTCATGCTCAGCTCATCCATCTTGTCGAGACCAGCACGAGCAACAGGCTATGTAGTGGTGAACATGCAGGTAGCATGTTGCATGTAGCTCATCTCTCGCAATCTTTTTTTCCTTTAGCAAGGTCATCATCGTTTTAGTCCATAATTAGTTTTTTTTTTTGGCATCTGGGATTGGTGAAACAGCTTGTATCAGTTTCCACAGGTTATTGTGTGAATGCTGAAAGCATTCCACTCCCTATTTTGTCCAGATTCAACTCCCGCATAATACATTTGATTTATACGGTTCAAATGTCAACACATTCCAAAAATTCATGCCTTCCGGGGCATTATTTTTCTAATTCAGCATACAGTACATACAGTCTTCTGACAATTTAATATTTTACTTTAAACATTCCTCATTCATTTCCAATGTGACAGCGATTACACATTCAATTTCAGCATCCCATGTCCTTCAATATAATTGAAGATTACTGTACTACACAAGTGATGTTAACCTGAGTTTAGTTCCTAGTTCAAATCCCACCGCCAACTGTACATTATTAATATGTCAACAGATAAAATTCTAACCGCTACAGGGTTTTACACTTGTGACTAGACACATATTGGTATACGTTACGTACAATTTCATATCAAACAAAGCATTTTAGCGATCCATTTATGTTTCATTCATGTTGGCATTCAATGTGATTGAAACACACCGTCTCTGCTATAACAACAGCTACTGAGCAAGTCCTTTGTAGTGCAGTGGTAAATTCGGTACATTCTTTTGTGGTAAACCCTTGCTCAAAGCCAACCTTGCGCACTTTTATTTAATATTTGTATATCATAACATACACCATTATATAACAGTCATCCTTACACTTGCGTTCAACTTTTTACATTCAGCATTTTCAGCGTTCACACTCAATTTCTCTAGAAATTGCATAGTCTTGTTTTATTATGATAACATGATTATACTTCCAATTAAAATTACATCATTATAAATACCACTTAGTGAACATAATATAATCCATTTTAAAAGGGTTGAATTGCATCGTCACCTGTATTCCAGCTCCTTCGCTGACATGGATTCTCCACAGACAGTTGAGACTGTTAGGGTATGGCTCCGGAAAGCCAGGAGACAATATGGTACCGCGGCGCTCCGTCAGATTCCCACTGCAGGGAACTGAAGAGAAGACAGGAATTACACATTTTTTAGTAGAGTTTATTAACCAAATAGCTGAGGGAAATGACGGGCTGTTAGAACATGATTGTACATCCAGTCACAATATAGCGTTTAAATGACAGAAATACAGAGCCAGGGGTGGAGAGGAAAAAGTGACTCCATATGATTTAATAAACTGAAGTGACAATCAAAACTGTTCGCGGCAAAAATAGATTTCATACAGACGTCGATTCAGTTGTACAGCATCTGTACTGAAATGATGATTTAAAGGTTGGGAACAGTGTTTAGTTAGAGACAGTGCAATGCCAGAGCAATATGAGATCCAATAAAAGTGCAATACATTTTCTCAGAGAGGTATAAATTAACAATGCTGTATCTCTATTATTGTGGTTGTATTTTGCAGTGGTGTAGAATTGTATTGTATTGTATTATACTGAGTGGAGTTAACTTGCTCAATTTATTTAGCTGGACGCAAAGTTAAAACACTAGAAAACACCTTTTGCATAATGATGCTAATAATAATGTGAAGTTCATTCTAATATTTCAAGTCACTCAAATGGCTAAATATGAGAAACACATCTCAGTGCGACACACTTGAGTTACGCAACACTACAGAAATACATAGATTGATAAATAAATCCCTTCTGGCAATGTTAGTCAAAACAGAGCATGATTATCTTTAGACTCAATTGAATTTTTAATCTCGCTCTCGAATTGCATCTCAACAGACTGGGTAGGTGTGCCTAATGTTGTGGCCAGTGAGTGTACATCTCAGTGTCTTACCGATACAGCTTGGCGTCGTTGAATTCCACTGCGCCAGAGCACCTGGTACAGCCTGGCACTGGATCGCGCTGGATCCCTTCAGCAGATATCCCGGACTGCACTCGAAACGGACCACCGAGCCGGCCGAGAACTCTGACCCGATCCGCCGGCCGTAGCGAGGCTCTGGCACCGAGCTACACTGACTGTCGCTAGTCCGAGGCACAGCTTCAGTCGGCAGTCATTAAAAGATATGAGAGGAAGGTGGAACAAGCACAAAAAAAAAAAAAAAAAACTAAATTCAGTGAGCCTCATTCACCATTAGTCCTTTTGAACAGTTACTCAAAATCCCTTTAAGGCATTCCAATTATTACATCATCATTCATTGTAAATGATTTTGATAAAGAGGTATTTTACAAAGTGATTGAGTATCTTTGGTCATTTAGTTTCAATAAAAGCAACTTTTTCAGGTTTAGCGCTTTCTGTAGCTGAAGTGGAACACGACCTCCATTTCGGATTGATTCGTGTTGATGTTGCTTCATTATGCTTCTGACTTGGTTGTCCATTAGTCATCTGTTTAGCCATTCAAACTCGAACTTTGCACAAGGCAAAGATGATTGCCAAAGTGAGGAAGGAGTCACTCAGTTAATTGACACTTTCATGGAAATAGATTTACAAAAATGTATTTGAATGATTCTTCCTTTTAACACCTTGACAATCTGACAACAGTCTCAAGCTAATTATTTCAAAAATACACTTATGAATTATTATTGGTGAATGAGGTATTCAAAGAAAACACTTTAGTCACGTCACCTTGGTAGACAAAATGAAAGCCCTTAGCTGGTTGGCCACTCTTGGCATTGAACCGTAGCATTATTTGATGGGAAGTTGCCAAGGGTAACGTCTCTCCTGGGAAACACAAGTAACACAAACCCATGAATGGAGTTTTCAACTTAACATTTTTGGTTGATTAGAAAACGACTGAGTCTAAATGAGTCACGAAAAACAAACCAGCAGCGGCAATTCATTTGCCTTGTTGGTTTACATTTCGTGAAAATAAGAAAATTGCTACCACAGCAACTGCAGTCACAAATTCTATATCGACAAAATACATTTTAATGAGGATTCCTTGAGGAACATGACTTTTAAAACAGACACAAATTCCTTCTTACAGTGCAGACACCTGAGACAATCAAAACGACAGACAGACAGATAGACAGTCAGATAGATAGATAGATGCACGTTGATGAATCACAGTTGGCAATTCATAGCATAGAATCACATGAGCCTCCATTCAGTCAATCAAAAGCTAACAGTTCTACATTTTAAATGAGCCTTTCTTACTCATTTCCAATGTGTCATTATTTAAACATCTACTGTTTCATTTCAAGAATATATAAGAAAGTGATAGCAGACGGGACGTTCACTCTTGACTGTCTTAACTTTGACAGTAATATAAACACTTCAATTTCCAAAGAATCTCCCTTGTCATAGAAAATAATTTCAAACTTGTTAAAGGCACACTGTAACTCAACGTTTACCACACAATTGTTGACAGCATAGATAGTTGTATCTTAGATCCATACTAATGGTATTATTGGGTATTATGATTACATTTGCAGGAGATGGATGGGTTGATATGTAGAATGCAGTAGAGTTCTGCTACTTCCTCCGTGGCCCCAGCGAGGCATCGCTGTCACTGATGCTGTCTCAAAGATAAGCCATAATGGATTCTCACTAAATACATCACTGCCAAATATACAGAGATAACAACTGCTGGTGCTGTGGTCTCACGGCCCCCAAGAGTGGCTTTCTTGCAGACAATTTCATTATATTCCTCTTACGAAGATGTGCTCGGGAACTCCTAAAGAGCAGGACTTAATGGTTTCTTAAAAAATTAAAAAAAAAAAAACTTCTTCTAAGGGTATGTTCACGGCCGGACCGAAGCGGATTATGTTGTGAACACTCAGATGCAGGACCAATCAAGTGGGTAGGGATCAATGAGAAAGGTTGAGTTGCTTCAGTTGATTGCTATTTGATTTGGGATGCATGAATAATGGCATGGAGTCGCTTGAGTAAGTTGCAAGAAAATGAGAAAATGCATCGCCGGACAAGACCGTGATCCTCTGGCATCATCAAATTGTTCTATGTACTGTATGAGTACAGTGTATGTAGAATTCAAGATGATTTAATATGGCTTTTTCACTTCGGCTTTTTTTTTGTATTTTATTGTATAGTAAAAGTAAACAATTTGATTCTAAAAGCTAACTGTTGTTTTATAGAAATTTGGATATGAGATTTTGTGTTCTTATATCATCAAAACTGAAGAATGAGAAGGTCCATGATGACATATAGATGAAGTAGACAGCAATTACGATACAATTTTTGTATTGTTATTTCAGAAAACTGGAGAAAGAGGGAAGCACACCCCAGTTCACAGTCCACAAACAATTAAGGGTCAAATTAAACAACTGCATCCTTTTTTTTTTTATGTGTTGGTGAGCTGGCCATTCTGCACTTCCACTGTTGCTCGGTCAGAAATATTTAGGGGCCATAATCTCCCTGAATGTGGGTAAGAGAGAAAAGGCACACAATTGTGTGCATTTCGGGCTGTTTGCATTCCCCTTTGACTGAAGTCCGTCATTGATGTTCCTTCATGCCAGCGACGCACTTTGGATGGAGCAACCCTAAAATGTTTGTATTCCCTATTAAATGTGGCACTTCTGTGTATTCTATAGTTGACTTAAGCGCTTCTCCTGTTATTTGCTTCAGAGGCTGTAGTAAATCAAGAGGCCCAGGAAGGTGAACATGAAATTCGGACGCAGTTACAATAAAAAACACTTATAATAATAATATTGTAAAAGAGACTTCCTGAAAATGATCAAATGTTCTGTTTTCAACCGTCACTGTCACAAAGTGTTTTTCTTGTGTTTTCTTTTTTCTTCGTGCAAACTGGGGGAGAGTGTTGACAGTTTCGGTCTCAGCGCAGCCAGGAAAAGACAGGCGCCCTCCTCGACAGCAGATACAAACCCGCAGGCAGGAGGAACCAGTGTCTGAACACTTGTGCAAGCCTGGGTCATGAGTGCCAATCGGTCAGAACAAAAAAAACCTGCAACGTTCAAGGAATTTTATTTTGAAAAGTAGGTGAGTGATATGTTGCGACAGGTTTGCGAATGAGTCAGTGAAGCCATAAAAACTGTTACGGTACATGCACGCAGGATGAAAAGAGAAAGCCATTGTTTTTTTTTTATTTATTTTTTTTAAAGAAAAAACAGATCAACCCAAGACAGACCTGTTTTGTTAAAGAGAAACAAGCGCAGAGCTCTCACTAATTACAACAACTATATTCAACATAATGGTGAGCCGTATATGTAATTATTATCATTATTATTTTTTTTGCATCTGGCTCACTACAAGCAGCAGATAATGGATGAATGGAAGGATCTGGCTTACAACATAAGAAAGGGCCAGCTCTTAAAACAAGACGATTCCAGCAAGCTAGGATATAAAGTGCAGAATCGTCTTTGGGGTATTTGGATGAAAGCTTGTCACATGCATATTAAGACACCTGGGAAGTATCTAAATTGTGAAAAATTATGCGGTCCTTGCTATTGCCACACCTCTGCAGGCACCCAGTGGGACATTAATCATTTCAGCAACCTAAATAACGGACCAATTTTTCATAAGGCCAGATAGAGCAGATCAACCCAGTGAAGGTTTTCAGACATGGCGGTTGTCTCTTGCGATGAATTAATAGAATATTTGTCACAGGAATGGCTTATCAAACCACAACAAAAAACTCTATTATTCTACCATTTCTCACCTGAATGTGATCCCGCCAGAGAACTCAGCAATCGCGAGTTCTCATTGGCGCCATCGAATAGCTCCACCGAGTCGTTCATCGCAGTCTGGAAGATGGCAAACTGACCAAAGACAACTGGAACGCAGGAATAGGAACAGACCAAAAATTCAGGACATTGTGAAATGCATGAGTAGCATTGGTGTTGCTAATTTATTCATTTGCAATCCAAGCATACCAAAATGTGGAGGCACTTTGATGTAGTAGGAGCAGATTTGTCTAGTGGTGTAGTTTAAAGGGTAGTTTGGAGACAAAACTACTCCCTCAGATCCACCATACTGTCCACCACATGGCGCTGCAGAACACAGGGGAAGATGACAAGAATTGGGAAGGTGGTATTGTGACCGCTGGCAAATGCAAAGGCAACATGAAAACTATCGTTGGTTTGTTTGTCAATTCTTTAACAGGCTTATGCAGAACTGCATGACGGATTTCAATGAAAATTTGTAAATGGGTTGCCCGATTGTGAGTAAAGGCGTAGATAGACCAATCGGACGTCGGACTTCGGGAAGCGTTGTGGCGTCGGATTGAGCCTTCTGTTTGATGTAGCGAACACCGTAGTAACATCGGATCACGTCGGGAAGTTCCTGGTGGGCGTTTCAGCATGTTGAATCGGCGTCATAAGTCGTGACATTTGTTCCGACTGATTGGCTTTTAGCTAGCGAATCAGCGCACGGAGCAAGAACAGGAAGTGATGAATGCGGATAAACAGTAAGCGATGGAAAGACTTGAATACAATAATAATTGTATAATACTGCGTCAAGAGCGTCAAGTTTGCGTCGCGTGGCAGTGAGCGAAAAATATAGCAGAATGCATTACTTACGTTTTTACATTCTGCAACTGCCAATAGCTTTCTGTTTGGCTTTTTCTTACCATGAGGAATAGGGACTACCGCCGCCAATGGTATGGCATGCGCAGAAGGTACTTAATGGTCGTTGCGGTGTATTTTCATCATTTTTCCCAGTGCGAAGTGCTGACAGTCGGCCAGATGCCACAGGGGGGTAAGCACATTGGTCTATCTAGGCCTGAAGACAACACATATATCACTTGAGTCTTTTTCATCTTGACGCGTGTATTGACAGCTAAAGAGCTGACTCAATTTTGAGGGATTTTGATGAAAACAGCATTTTATTTCATTGCTGGTTTCTAGCTGCGACCTCTGCCTTCTGCAAGATCATCAAGATGATGCAAAACCCATTCACCAAATATCCATGCTACACTTGGTGAAGTATTTTAATCAACTCAAATAAATGTGAACATTGCATCCCTTCTGGTTTTGATGTTCCATATTCTGCACAGTGCGCCATATTCTGTGTAGGCTATAGTGATGACATTTGTCATCAACATCACGAAAGAAGGCATTGTACATTTATTTACAAAGTGATGTGTCTCGGACACAGCTTTAGAATATTTTAGAACCTCTTTTGGACAATCCCATAACCATGGTAAATTGTAATGTTGGACTTGCCTTTATGCACAAAATAGATATTGGTCACTAGCTCTAAAATGCAATTGCATTAGTGAGTCAAATTCTGATTTTACTCAGACAGCCAGTACAACTTGACTGTGCTTATGTCAGCCAAGTTTAAATGTGAGTCACATTGAATTTGGAGACAAAATCGAAATTTGCAATTAAGTTTATTGGCTCCTTAGACACTTTTTGTTTTATTGTGATGTTACTCACAGCAGGAAATCTGAGGAGAATCAGAATTGTGTTGTTTATCATGCAGTATAATTAAAAATAATAACAAATAAAATAGTTTGTTAATTTAAGAAAATTCGTAAATATCAAAATGATAATTTGCTGCGTAATAAAGTCTCTCAAAACACAGCTTCCCAGCTACCAGAACCTTTGATTAGGTAACACTGCCACAATAATTTCTGGCAAAAGCATAAAAGGATTTTGAACAGCTTTTGCAGCTTTTAGGGACATCATGTTGCAATAAAGCATTCAGTTTATAATCATGTGTCTTGAGTTTCTCTTCTTTTCTGTAGCCGGGAGCAATGTGCTCATTACACTCAGAGTTGGCATGCTTCTCTAATCTTTCATTTTCATGTTAAAAAAAATCGAGATGGTTGCATTTTGTCAAAATGGCCCTCAAAGCCTTATGTAACCTTAAAAAGAAAAGACTCTCATCTAAGAGTATGTATTTGGAAATTAATCATTTCATCAGGCAGTGCAGGTGAAATACAGCCACATAATCAGCGTGTTATTGTAAAACGTTAGTGTTAAATATGATCAAAAGAGTCAAAAATGTTAAGACACTTTTAATGACATGCACATTTACATATTCACATACTTGAATTTGGCCTTCGCATTTGAACCAGAATTTGAATAACTCAACATTAACAAGCAGGATACAGATGTAGAGCGTCCTGAATACTGGCTGCAACTATTCCGTGAACCACACAGTGCAACCGCAGCACATTTCTTGCTTTGCACATATAATGTCTACGTACTCACCTGATCGATCGCTCATGCATGCCACACACATGCACACTCACACACTCACTCACACGAAATATAAACAGAAGCCTCAGGGTCAATAACTGAAAAAATATATCATGCTTATGTACTGTATATATTGTGTGTGAGTGAGTGTTGACATTTGTGTGGATAGTGTGCATTGCATGAAGGGGTTAAAATGTCAATCAAATAACCAATAGGCCCGGTCCAGGATCACCCTTCAGGGATATCCCACTGCGTGACCCTCAAGTGGTCTTTTAACCTGCATGCATTACCCAGCAGAAGAACTTCAGATGCGTAGTAGTCCCGATCAAAGCAGTGAGCTGTGCTACTGTTCTGAGCGCTGCACCTGAGCTCCCTCAATAACATTTCACAAGCGACATCAATGAGCTGAGCGCATGTGCCGAGCTATCACAAACTTTGCATAATAATGGGCACCCGAGATGAGGATCACATGGTAAATAGATCAACACGGCAGGAAAAAACACAGCTAAAATAGTTTTTGTTGCCATTTCCCACAGAGCAGATGCACTCGTTGGCCTCTAGACCCCCACTTTGCCGTCTCCCTTCCTTTTTGCTTCATAAACCATCAGAGTAATCATCCACTTTCTTTCTGCTTCTCTTCATCCTCCACACCGAGTGATATTTTCTGGATTGATTCTTGCTGTGATGCTGCATTCTAACCCTCAGGTCTGAAGGTGCGTTCTTGATCTACCCACAATCTCCCAGTGGTGTTGCTCCAGGCTCAGGTGCTAAAAAGCCTCCACACAAATGGGCTTTGATCACTCATGCTCGCAACACGCTGAAACACACACACTTTGGAAGACTTACTTCTCATGGTCGTTCAATCTCCAACAAACACACACGCGCGCACCCCCACATGCAGTAAATGGCGCACACACACACCCACACTCATATAAACCATTTTCTGCAGCAAAGAGAACACAGTAAAAGAAAAAGTCTAAAAATGTCCCAAAGTGTTAAGATTATTTTATAGAACCTCCTGCAGTTTTTTCTTTTTCAAACTAGCCAATAAAATTGTTATTGTGACTTTAATTTTCCAGGGATTAGATTCATCTCAGGAAAGAAAATAACCTCAAACTCTTGAGTTTTGCACACCCACACTTTAACAAACAGACACTTTATTGTTACAAAGCCACAATTATATATAAATTACAGTCAGTTTCACTATGCATGTTTAATGGAAGGAAATGAACACAATTACTGTACGTGTCTATACACTTAATGTGTTAAGAAAATAAAACACCAGGAAGGCTGACATATGGGTAGGGCGGTTGCACATCTCACTTTTTAAAATGAAGTGTTGCATGATAGCTAAAATTAAAAGTGTAAGGTTAACGACATTTATACTTATATTATCTATCTGTATGTGTTTCTCCACCATTTGTTTTCATACAATCATTGCTTAACCCATTAAGGCCGGGAGCGCTCTTGCGTTTTTCTACCTTTAAAGCCGGGAGAGCGTATACGTCGTTTTCCTTTTTTAATCCAATTCTCGGTCTCTTAGCCAATGAAATGCATCAGAGTATACACGTGACGGTGCCGTGAGCACTCGGAGGATGTCTGGAATTTTTTGGAGCCGCAATGGCGGACGGCAGGCGATCGCGGGAGCGCTGATATAAGAAACGGCACTGATATAGTCGACGCACTTGGGGAATTTGAACCAGTGGAACCAGTCGAACGTGATATATGGTTAAGATATATGTTTGTAGACAATGACAATATCGACGGCATTATAACAAAATAGAGGATGGTAATTACCACTCAACTTTTTAAATTAAAAATAGTGCTTTTCTTGCAGTGACTATTTTTACATCTTCGATTGTAAATGACATCTTCGGTCTCACGTGGCCAGTATTTGTCGTGTGAATTGCCCGCGCAAAAATAATTTGACTGGAAAAAGGCCAAGGAGAATGTATCCGCACCAGCATCGGTTATACTGTAAGAAAAAGTATCTGTATCATATCAAATCTGTAGTGTGGTATTGCCCATCCCTAGTGCACACACATAAAGTAAATACATATAAACACAAATATGGAGAGAGAAGGAGAGAGAGAGAGAGAGAGAGAGAGAGAGAGAGAGAGAGAGAGAGAGAGAGGAGCCTATCAACAGTCACTAAGAATTACTGCTTACTTTCAACAACTTTTAGTTACCATGGAAACCAATAAAAGAGCATTTTGAGATGGGAGGTTTGTGTGTGTGTGTGTGAGAGCAGGCGGGAGAGAGAGAGAGAGAGAGAGAGAGAGAGAGAGTGAAAGAGAGCAACACAGAGTAAATGAGACAGACAGATGAGGCAGTAGGCAGGCAGTGCAGGAGAGAGGGTTAGTGAGAAGTCATTAGATGGGAGGAAAAGGAAAAGGGGGCTGAGCAAGGGGACGAAAGGTGAAACGAGAGGAGACGGAAGAAGTGTAAGTGGAGCTGTATTATTTAAGGGGGTCTCAACCTGTCTAATGAGCTTGGTCTAAGAGCCCCCAGGAGCTGGCCCGAGACACAAAGACAGAAAGGGAAAAAGAAGTGCCCAAACTATGTGGTGAGAAAAGTCAATGTGGAGAGGAATAGAGGCGAGGGAAATGGAAGAAATTAGTAAGTCGAATTGTGTTGACTGAACTGTTTCAGGAAAGGAGGAAGTGGCACCTTAATCAAAGACCTTGTTGTGGAAACAGAAAAGGGACAAAACTGAACTCAACGGAAACTTACATCACACAAGAGGATGAGAGCCAAATACAGATGTGTGGGAAAAATCGGCATTCATTCAAGAAAATAATACTCGAGTGTCCCTAATAAGTACATTATTTTACCTTGTCGGGATGTGTATAATAGTTTAATCAATTAATTGATCTTTAAGAATTTTGTTGTCCTACATTTGATTGTGGATTATTTCCATCTTGAAGTAATGCAGTACACTACTTGGTTGCAAGTAGAAGTGCTGATTCAGTCACAACAAGTTTGTGGTCTAAAGAACATCAGTTTGAGATACACTGAAAAAAGTTGTTGTTGAATTTACTCAATTTTTATTTCTTCAAGTGGTTGCACAAAATATAATCGTCTGGATCGAGATACATTTTTTAATCTACTAAAGAAATGTATCTGGATCCAGATGATTTTATTTCGTGCAACCACTTGACGAAATTAAAGTGAGTAAAAAAAAATGTTTTTCAGTGTAGACTGACATGCGATATTTAGTGGTGGCTTTCAATATTTGCGTTATGTGTGGCCGCGCAGTTCGCCATTGCTGATGGGCAGCACGTGACCCAAGATAAAAAGAAAAAAAAAGGATTGTTAATTGTTTTTCTATTGTGTAGTGCATGACATGTCAATTATTTGCGCTTATATGTAGGATTTGTGTCCCCTTGCGGAGCCGCCCTTTGTACAATAGATGCCCTTTTCAAAGCTCAATTACGGAAAACCCACTTGAGGTCAACCATTTTTCATGGATGTTTAACTGGCATCAGCATCATAAGCATCAACCACACAATGGGGGAGTAGACCCGTATTGTATCATACATGGACATCGTAGACGATTTTGCATCAAGGAAGAATGGAAGGCAACATTTTGTAAATAATTTAACAATCCAACCTTTAAGTTAGAGAAAGCAGGCATGCTGTGAATCAGAGCAAAAACATATTGCAATAATGTTTCCTTCATTTGTTTTTCATTTGTTGCAAATATCAATAACAATACTTGTTATTTAAACTCTCCGTTACTGTAATTCTATTTATTTGCTGTTTTCTTATTTGCTAAAAATCTATTTCAGTGTGCTTTTCCTCAGTGTGTGCGTGTTCTTGAGTGTGCATATGTGCATGTGTTAGTCGAGAGGGCACCAAAGGGGGATCTCGCGCAAGGTGCCATTCAAACTTCGGATCGGCGCGGACGTCAATGTACAGGTTTAGCTAATGAAGTGACCGGTGTGACTTTTATCGTTTTTGACAAAGCTTGTGTAATACAGCAGTTTATTCAATTACATGACGCCTGGAGGAGTGGCTCAGGATTGGTCAGAGCCCCATGATGTGGTATTTCATGAGAGTCTCTGATATGATTACAATATCAATATTCAGCTTCTGCTCATAATGTTCTCACTCAATATTTCACTCAAATAATCTAACGCAATTAACATTTATCGAGCTACATGCAGAACTGCTGACGGAAGCCATGCGAGTGGTCAACTTGAATTGTTGTTTTACCTTCGCAGCCGGTGAAAAAACAACAAAGAATATACTGCAGCACCGTTGTCCTTGTAAAACATCTTTTTAGGGCGTGCTCTTGAATTACAAATGACAGTGTCTTTGTGTATGAAACAAGTAGAAAGCAAAGGTGATGCTTTTATCTTGATAAAAGGTCAATGGATGTGAACATGAGATAAAACCACTTTAGTTATTTGCTGGTGTTGTAAAAACATATTGTACCTCAAAGTCCATCCACACCCAACCACACGTGCTTTGACAGTCTTCTAAGCTTGAGAAAAGTCAACGGTGAGAGGGATAATTAAACCGAGCTGGCCATTTTACTAAAAATTGAGCGTCTGTTATTCATCATCCATCTGCAGCGTGGGTACCCTTCCGTCGTCCGTCATTCGCCATTTTTTTCCGGGGGATAGTACAACAGAAAAAAATAGCACTAGTCCAGTCACTAGTGAATAAGATAAGATAAGAATAAGATAAGAATGCCTTTATTGATCCCATAGTGACTAATTGCGCTTTGGAAGCCTGTTCACAGCCTGGTCCCTCACTCAAATCTGTCCCCCAAGCAACGACAACTCACTACTTTCATCCCCCTCGCTCGCCGCGGCCATCGAAGCCTTGCTGCGAAAAATAGATGGCGGACTAAATAAAGAGGTTTCCAACTATGCTTAATCCATCTATTTCAATTTTTTTCCGGTTGTTCGTCAACCGCCAGCAAAAAGGGCGTCCGTCAGTGACGGATAAACGGACCTGTCCGTCAGATAGACGGAACGCCCAGCTCTGTAAATAAACTTATTTGACTGTGTTTTTTCATTTTAAAATTGTTCCTTGCTTGTTACTCTGGGCTGCAGAGGTGGGGAGAGTAGCAGTGGTGGTATTCAAGTAAAATAAATACTTGAGTAAAAAAAAGTTAAATTCTAACTGGCCTGAAGTACTAACTTCTGATTGGACCTCTGATCATTTTTTACACATCACATGAACATCCATCCATTATCCATAACACGTATCCTCACAAGGGTCGCGGGCGTGCTGGAGCCTATCCCTGCTGTCTTCTGGCAGTAGGCGGAGGACACCCTGAATTGGTTGCCAGTCAATCGCAGGGCACACAGAGACAAACAAACATCTGCACTCACAATCACACCTCGGGGCAATTTAGACTAGGGATGTTCCGATAAGGTTTTATGACACTGATACATCATGCATGAGTGAGATCGGCCGATACCGTTACCAATTCCGATCACATGGAATATCTGTGTATTTTTCCATTTATTTATGATGACTGCTATTATGCAATATTATGTGAAAAAAAACAAACCAGGCATATTATTGCCGTAATTTTGACAAAATCTCTATATATTTTCAAAATCATGAAGAAATACAAAACCGTTGCTGGCACAATACAAAAATTACTCAGTCACAAAGGTAACTGAAAAACTTTAATTTACCAGCTTTTAGTAACACAGTTTTTAACAGATGAAAATAATCGGCAGTCTCAAAAGACTTAATTTTGCAAAAAGTAAAATAAATAGCATGTCACCTAATCATTGCACTGTTCAGAATATAGTCAAAGTAGAAAAAATAGTCACATGCAGGCTGCACTTGAATAAACTATTCAATGAGTTCTTAAATTGAAACGACTCAGGAACTTTGTTGTCTTGGGCATAGACAAACTATCTTGCGCATTTGTCAACGAGAAAAGAGTCACTGTTAATCTTTTTGTGAATTATAAAATGATATAGTGGGTCTGTTGCCCACAAGTGATCTACAATGCGTCTCCCTGCATGTCGGAATATTCGATCAAAGCCTTTTATTGACGATCAAAACATCCAATCACCTGCAGCTCATGCTTTGCAGCCTTGTGTTGCCGCCAACCACCATGCCGCCCCACATGAACATGAAATATACAAAAACCATCAAATAGGAATGCACAAATTAAAAATACGGCTCAACAATGTCATGTTAAAACAATACTTAAAAAAAAAATAAAGTCAACTTGAGCCTCAATAAATGGTCTTAAATTAGCTCATTTTGTACAAGTGAAACAACACATTAGGGTCACCAGGCAGAGATGGCCAATTAGATATAATTTGATTATATTGAAATTCAACAGGAGGATTCACCAACATTTATTCAGCGTACTGACATCTGTTTCATTAGTCAAAAACGTTGGTTCTGCCAACTTACATATTCACTTTGAGTGCTGAGCAAGCATTGCGAATTGATCATCTGCTCGCTGCATTTGAATGTGCACGAACCTTTTCGACAGTGAGGAACGGATAGCTCCACGGTGTCCGAGCGGGTCGGATGAACTACAATATGTGTTCACGTCCTGTGGTTGACCTGCCGGTTTTATTCCACAGGGCATGACGGTTTGTATGTTTCTCAAGTTCCGAGCGGAGTAATTGTAGCTTGAAATGCTGATATTTTAGACAGATGACAGTGCATAACATAGCTGTTCTTTTTCATAATCCAATCATCTATTTTCTTTACCATTTATCTTGACTTGACTGGATTGTGGGTGAGTTCCAGCCTCCGTGGAAAGTAAATGCACATTACTGCCTAGTTTCATGACACAAAAAACACTTTGAAAATTATGCTTCTTGATGGGGCTGCGCGGAGACTGTGTGCATCATGACTCTCTAGCTCCGTTTGATTGGTAAAATCGAGTCAAGATATTCTGAGTAGTTATGTTGGATTAGTGAAAAAGAGTCAGTGAATAAATACCTGTGCATAGAAAAAAAGTAGCAAGTATAATGTATCACAATATAAAGGAGAAAAAAATAGCATTCGTCTAACTCAATATTACTTCAGTAATATTTGAGTCCAAGTAACAGATTAATGTAGTTGGTTACTACCCACCTCCGCTGAGGTGTAGCCACAGGTCAGATTACTGTCATTTATAATTCTGAGTTCCCCATATATACACATTCAAACAAAGACACACACTTCATGTGCCAAATACACTGCAAATGGCCATTTGGCAGGTGTCACTTGCTGGGCTCTGTCACCCATTAATCAAATAGACAGTTTTGACAGTTTGGCCTTCCAATCCCTGGCAGAATCTGTCTCAGATGTTCACACAACCACACGCAGCACACACACAGACACATACACAAAAGCACCCACCACTTGGACTACCAATTAAGGAATATGCACAGGAATAGCAACAACTCACAAGACAAAACAAAACCAAAACAATACAATGATTTGAATTGGCTTGTGGGTAGCGCTGTAAGGCAATTTTTGTATATTCAGCTGTTTGTGCTCATGGTGTCAGCACACTTAAAAAATGCAGAAGAAAATATGTCCACTGTATTCCTGATTTTTCGGTGAGTCTCTTTTAAATAGTGATTGCATGTTTATATGTGTAGATATATATGTGCAAGTGAGTTTGCACGCTGGTGTGGTTCTTATCAACCATTTCAGTTTCTCAAATGGCCCCTTCAAAAAATGAATTGCCTTCCCTAATTTTGTGCAGTTCTTTGGTGTCGCACTCTGGTCCCCAATCTTTTTTTGCAACATGGACCGTTTTGGGTCAGCGCTGCAGACCATATATTATGAGTGGGGTGAACTTTATCTGGTTTCTATGTGTGTAACAATTGTTCAACCACAAATCTGTCCTACCTTTACATGATGGCAGAGCCTTGTCCCACACCGGCTTCCCATCATGTCCCATCACACAGGTTATTGTTTCACCGCCCACTGTTGTGTAGCCATGGTGACAGTTATAGGACACCTGAGATCCCAGTTTATAGTCATAGCCGGTCCTACTAGCATTCATGATGTTACCGGGATCAAAACAGGCCTCCCTTGGCTTTTCTGAAAGAATACAAAAAAATAGAGTTTTGAACGTTTAGAAATTCATACTCTGTGCTATAAAACCCCACAAGAAAGCTACATTGAACAGAATATGAACGCAAGCTCAACAAATCCATCCTGCTAAGTTCATTTTGCAAATGTGTTGGGCTGACGAATCAGTATCCTTCGGAAGTGTGATCCCCAAACTTTATGATCACAGACAGTCTTGTAACATAATGCTGTATAAATACTTTGTAACTGAAACTTTCACTTTTAGTCCATTACACTTCCTAAAAAAAAAAAAAGATATTTTTATTCCGATACATTTCCCCTAACCATCTTTGTTACAAGTTACAACAAAATAAAATCTGAACAAATTGTTCATTGGCAAGGCACAACTGAGGGGCGGGATGGATGACTGTGAAGCTTCTCTGCCCCACACGTCTCATTTAAGTGTCCCTGTAAAGAAGAGTGAAGAGCAACTTGAAAACACTTTGGAAAACACTGAAAAATTCATACTCACCATCAATTAAAGTAACCCCTGAGTCATAGTATGAATGGTGAGGATGGAGCATTAATTAATGCATATTGGAATAGTTAAGATGATAATGGTAAGACACACACAAAAAAATCCTGTTGCAATTTTAACCCGCATGCTTGTTAGTGACAGGCTACTTTGTGCGCCAAATTTGTCAAAATATGAAAACAATTACCGGTATACAGTATTTGTAAATGATCACATATTTTATATTCCATTTATTAATAGCATGTATTTGTAAAAAGAGGAATAACACAACATGCGACGGACAAGCAAAGTTTGGACGGACCATGCCTGTTCTCTTTTTTTTCTCTTATGCTCTGCATGGCTTGGTAAGGATGATGGTGCAAGAAACTAAGTTCCGTAAACAACAATCTCCTAACTTTTTTGGGCAGAACGGAACTACGTGTCTTTAATAAAAGAAAATAATTTCTTGATGGAAAATGTTTTACTCGTCTCTTGATCGACTTAGTGGCTGCTATCAAGCGAGCACTATGAAGCTGACTATTTTTTGATTTGATTGGATGTGACAGACAAAAACAGACCCTTTACCACATATTACCTCTCGTACATTTCTGCTTTCATGAAAGAAGAAAGGGCTAATGAGGGTAAGATAAGAAGCAAGATTGATGGACCACAAACAGGAACTCAACAATGTCAAAAACTGTCTGAGTTCTAAATGACAGTTTTGGCCCAGGTTGTTTGCTTTCCTGTGATTGCCTAGCAAAGAATGGCAGAAAAAAAAGAAAGGGAGATGGAGAGAGATGAGGAAAGAGTGGTAGAAGCAAATGAAACAGGGAGATGATTAAGGTTGAATTTTAATTAGGGTGATGGCAGATGAAAGGTAGTGAATTAATGACGAAAGTACAGAGGTGTGAGATGGCCTGGCAAGACAGACAACAGAGAGGGAGATAATCGTTTTTAATTACAGATAAATGGAGTGAGATATAGACACAAAAAAAAAAATGAAGAAGGATTTTTATATAACTTGACAGAGGAGATCTAGTCGGCAGTCCGATGATGAAGTAATAATCGGCTTCACTTTGACAATAGCTGTTAAATCACAACCAGTCAAGCAGCTTCTGTAAAACCAAGATGAGTCACAATCTGTGGAGGTAAACAACTCATGGGCTGACACGGAACATCATGCCCTTTCTACTGAAAAAGCCTCATGAAATGAGGCTGAAATGAAACGAGTTGGCAGCTTTAAATATTAGCCGCTCTGCAGATGCAACACCTCTGTGTCGACGTTTTAAAATGCATGCCAAGGAAAAAAAAACCCCAAAAAAGAACATCAGCATGTTTAAAATGATCAAATGCACACATCTGTTCACAAGAGATGGGATGTAGCTTTGATTTGTCCCACAGTTCAGCGACAAATAATACTAATTGAGCATACCCTTGAGCAAGGTGATCTGGTTTATGGATGAAGGTTGGGAAATATTGCTATTGATTGAAAAGACTTTCAGCCAGTTGGAATTAAAAAAAAAAAAAAAATCACAGCCATGTTTGCTGAAATTGCTACCGCTGTACTACTGTACAGTATTGCTACTTGTACTGTCTGTATTACTCTGGCTTTGTTGTAATCCAGACAGACTGACCAGCCATGTTATTAGTTTGTGGTACGCCTGCATCCAAAACAGAGCAATATAAAAAAAAAACATCACACACTTTCAGATAGATATCTATTTAACAATGTGTTTATTATTCAAGTTTGCAGTGATGTAGGACTAAACTGCATCACAATGGGAGCGGTTTCTATAAGGGTCAATTATCTGGTTTGGTATATGTGCCTGAGTGAAACATGCATAACTAAACACAGCAGGAAACAACATTTCCCTGTCAAATCATGTCATAATTACCAGAGGTAGGCATTTTACCAAACTTTGCTGGTCCGTCGTTCGTCATCCGTCAGTCCGGCATTTTTTAAACCAAATTGTAATAGTCAATTTCTTAGTCCCTCAGTCAAGCCTGTCATTTAGTCCGTCAGAAGTCTGTTGGTTCATCAGTCCGTCCACCCTACCCTTCCTAAAATAACTTCAATAAAACGGGCGTCCGTCAGTGATGGACTGATAGACCGTCACTGATGGACGCAGTTAGTGACGATTACTCTAATGGACGAAGATCCACTTCCGTCAGTGCTCAGGCCGTCATTTTTAAAAAGTGTCAATAAAAAGGACGTCCACCAGTGTCTGACCGGTCCGTCAGCCTGACGGAATGTCCACCTCTGATAATTACAATAGATATAGTGGAAAAAAAAAAGGCTACACAAATAAACAAAGAGGGAAAACAATTACAAAAGGTTTGTTTGAACTTGAGGCTTTTATTAGAAAGTCTACAGTACTTAAACAACTGAACTTTATTTGTGGTTAAACATAGGCACTTTAAATGGTGGCAGATGGATGTTGTTTCCCAATTAACATAAGATTGAATGTGTCACATCCCAGTTATACAAGGGTGTGCACAGTTATTACTTTTCCTCTGGATTTTTTTTTTCAATTGAGTTGAGTTGTTATAGATCACATTAATGATAGAAAGTGTTTTCAAATAATTTGTCTTTGCCTCATTTATTCATGAAAAAACGGTGTGTGTAGACTTTATATCCACTCTATGGACAATCTACCAAGTTACAGTGAACCAATTGCCAAATCTACTTCAAGTGGAAGTCTGGAGCTAGTCATGTTCCTTCAGGCAGTGAAAATAAGACAAGCTGATATCAGACAGTCACGCAAACTGTACACATCCTCGGACCTGTTTGGTCAATATCAGCATTTGCATATGTTTTAGCACTGCTCGTAATTAAAATCGAGTTTGATTAAAACTGATTTAAGTGTACAGTAAGTACATTTCTGCAATATTGCGGACTCCAACAACAATATGAAACAGAATGTATTGTTGATATAGCAATACTAACTCTGTTAGTGAGCCTTCCTAATGTTTGTGCTCTTTTTATACAGCTCTGGTACTGAAGTTTAATGGATGTACTTAAAGAAGCGACTCCTGATTATTTATCACAGACCTATAATTGCAAAATTCAAAGTTTCAAGGAAAATATGGTGATGTTGAATACTAATCCATAACTCAAAGCGTGACACAGATGGGACTTGTGTGTGTGTGTGTGTGTGTGTGTGTGTGTATACAAATCAAGTTTAACATGGGCACATGCAATGGTAAAAATATTTTTAAAAAAGGAAGACGTAGTAATTACACAACAGTAAGCGCTACTAAAGATACTGAATGAATGAAACTGTACATTTCAGTCTTTGTCTAACTAATGATCAGGCCATTATAAAACAAAGACAGTGATGTGAAGATTTTATGAACTTTTACCTCTGAACTCAATGGCGAAGCCAGACATGCCCAGCGAGGCGTCCGATCGGAATGCCAGGAAGAGACTGTTACCACTGCTCTCGATGCGCTCTGGGGCTTGGTTCCCTTGGAGACTCGCCAGGAGAGGCCCATTCGAGTCTTCACCCTCGTAAATGTGCAGAAAGTCATAACTGGGCTCCATGTTAAAACTGATAGAAGCAAAACAGAGATCGGTTGCATCAAAATAAGAGGAATAACTGGCATTCACAACTACAGAGCACCGTACGCCACCACAGAGCACTCCCACCCCGGCCCACACGTGTGCTGACTACATGCTACATGTATAGTCCCATGTTTGTACATAGTTCAGTACGTGTCAATTTGAATACTTAGACATTGTGTTTTCCCAGAGTAATAGTAATTGCATGTGTGTTTTACCTACCTGTTGTTGGTTTTTTTTTTTTATGCCATGGGTGTGGGTGGTGTTTGGTGTGATGACACCCTGCCTATTTTCCACAAGTGGTACACTTGTTGAAAGAATGCACCTGCTACTCAATTGAAGGGCCTCTTCTTTTACTAGCTTAAAGTGCTCACGAGCCATCCTTTATCAACATAACTTCACCACATTACATACACCCCAGAATACTCCGGGGCACTTTTTTCCACCGGCAAGCTACCTTTAATACATCGATCCTCTTAATACATTTTTTAGCAAATTTTTGGTAACTTTATATGCCCCCAAGTGGGTACAAATTCCCCATCCAAATGTCAATAATTTACATTTCATGATGCAGATAGAAACGTAATCCGCATAGCTCTGGGTGGCCGCACTTATTGCACACACTGTGCAATTACACTCTATAAATTGCCATAAATTGCTTATTCAGTCTTGTTTATTTCCCAAATTACAGTTAACCTTTCCATGGAAAGTTCATGAAAATGTTTCACCACTTAGCAACCCAATTAACAACAGGGTAATATAATTTTAGCCAAAACCAGAAAAGTAATTTTAGCTGATTTTCTAAATGAATACAACTTTTTATAAATGAATATATTTCAAACGTGACTGGATAAAATGAAGCATAAAAGCGTGAGTTTGAGCAAATTTAAAAATAAACGCTTATCCCAAGTTGTCAGTTGCTCTGCGGGAAATGTTATGTGACGTTTATGTGAAACTCTCCAGCCCCTAATTCACACATATATGAATACATATATCTAATCCTGAAAAAACAATGCACACGTACACACACCCACACATATCAAAATGTTCACCCTGACAGCAATTATGTTAGTCTTAGCGCCCACCTGCCAGTTAAACACACAACTATATACTTCTGTTTTCTGTTGGAGTCCACTTTTATCCTTGTTTTGATTCTCCACCTGTCTAGTTAAGATGGAAATTGTGTGTTGTGTGCGAGTGTGTGCTTGTGTGTGACACTCGTGAGTGCAAAGGACGACCAGAGGGATGCCAAATTAAATTCCATTGTCAGCTCTTGATCTTTTTTTTTTTTTTTTTTTTATTCCACATCATTTATGATTACTGCTGCCGAGCAGATCTTTCAGGTGTAGTTTGAATGTCCATTAGATAGCAGGATTACAGAAAATTAAGATTTTTACTACAAATGTAGTGGATCAAGAAGTCATCTTTGAGTTTCTTCTGTTGCACTGACATCATTGGCCCTATTTTCATGCCCGGTGCAAGTCTAGCGGAAAGCGCAGTCCAGCTGTGTCTATGGGTGGAGTTGGCTTCCTTTTGGTATTCACGACTTCCACCCGAGATTGCGCGTTGGTGTGTTAGGGTTAGGGTTATTTAGTATAAAATCTCATTGGATATGTAACGTTACGACTCAAGCAGATGGACACTTATGTGCATGTTATAGTCTTATTGGTAAAATATTGACTTTTGTTTCGAGAGTCTTTCCCACTTTTCTGACAGCACCATCTATTATGGGATAATACCTCCAGTAATCAACCAATGTGATCATTTGCAAGGTTAACATAAACCCTGTGAATGCTAAGGCCTGTATTTATATCTGATTTAGCAAGAGCTTACCGCCGCATAAGCTCCTCTGTACTGACAAAGCATTAAAGTGATCCTTTCAAATACATTTTTTAGTACAGCCACAATTTAAGTATAAATGTCTTGAAACGACAATGCAGACATAGCTCTAACATTCAATAGAGATCAATTATAATCTTAGCATAGCATTCAAGCCACAAAGGCCAATGTAATCATTATGCTAATTTAATTAGGAGAAAGAAGATATGTACGACATAGAGTGTGTACTCTAGAGAGACCGTAAAGTCAAAGTACCTTAATCAGTCAGAACATTTATTTATTTTATTTTACAATGAATGGAATTGTTATATAATATTCCCCGTGACTGCATGATTGTGCACTGCGCTGAGACAGGATTCATGTTGTTTGGCGTGCATAATTGCCATTATTTGAGTATGTGCTTAAGAGATAAAGAGGGACCTCCATAGTCGAATACAATTTTCTAGGTATCTTTAAAGAGTGACTAGCAAAATGGACAGTACAACCAGTGGAACTTAGAACACTTTTACTGTGTATCATTATGAACGTAATGACACCGATTTGTTTCTCTTGGCCACATAAGAAAGAAACAAAAAATATTTGGCAAACTAAGTAGTAGACTTTTTAATATGTCCCAACAGCTTCGCGTTACAGAACAGTAAGTCACTAAAGGATGCATGCTTTTGTTATTTGATCCTCAATCAGTTGAAATCGGTTCAAACATGATGGTGTCCTAATTAAATATTAAAAAAAATATATGTGAACTTATTTGTCAGAAATGAAACCATGTTTTGCCAGGGCTCAGAGAGCCCTTTGGACAACGCACTTTTATGCAATTATTCTCTTTCATCCAAAACAACTGCTGACTTTTATGTTCATTCTGTGGGCACAGTACAGGTTCTTTTTCTTTCAGCTCAGTCAACACACTCAGGCCCTACATTAGTAAACTGGTGTGCGTTTGGCGTAAAAACGGGCGTAACTTCACTTTCGTGCCAGCGCAAGTCTAGTCTAGAGTGTCTGGGGCCGTGTTGCGCCAGTCTGGTCGTACTGGCGCACCAAGCAGCCTTGCCCCCGACGCACCTGCTAATTGTGTGACAGATAGTAGTCTGCGCTCGGCGTAAAAACGGGCACATCTTCATTTTCATGCCAAAGCAATGGTCTAGTTCAGCGTGTTTACGAATTTGGTAGACGTGCTACGCCTCACCGGGCGTTCCTGCTGCACCCCCCAGCACATCTCGTAATACGGTGACAAAAGTGGACTAAATTTTAGACTAAATGGTGGTCTGTCTTGCAACATTTAATAAAGGGCAGGCAGAGAGATTTTGCACTCCGCAGATGTGCGTGGTGGACCTCATGGTATTTCATTTATAATATGACACCAGTGTGGGACCATTCATCTGAATCATTGTAGAAATCACTTCATTTGAGTTCATTGAACAAATTCTAATCATTATCATCTTAATATTTTAATAGCACCTCCGTCACTATTTGGGGCATGATCGGGAGGTGCAAGGCAGTCTCCACTTGCCCACGTTACACACGCGGCCGAAAGGGGGGATATTGCAATTTATGTGCCAATGACGTATGAACTCCAGCGAGTCCAAGTTTCCGCATGTCAAGCACGGCGTACTCGGCCATGCACTCGGTACCAACCTGATGTTGATGCAAATTAGGGATGCACGAGGATTGGCCAGTAACGGCGCACAAAGGCGCAAACACCCCGTTACGCCCCAATTCTACTGCCGCAAAGTCTAGCAAAATACCCCAAAAATGAAAACGCCACCCATGCACACAATTCGACTGCGCTTTGCGTTAGACTTGTACCCGGAACGAAAATACAGCCTTCAATTACATCGAGTTTTGTAACATTTCACAATGTATTTATGTACTGTATGTATGTATGTACTGTATTTCATTCACACAGCAAAAGTCATTTGAGGACAACAATGCGTAATGGTGTTTGTTTTAGATATATTGTTCAGATTTTCCTTGCAACTTGTCGGATGTGTCAATCTCCCTGTAACATTAACAGAATATACCATCAAGGTTTCTCTTCACTACTTTAGACCTGCATGGCACAGCACAGTATTTTTTTTCTTTTACTATTTATTTTTTTCCTTCAATCTTACAGCACATGCATATATGGTTCAAGTTACACAAGTGTGTTTTTTTCTTTTTCTCCCACAGCCTTGGCTCACCTGTTTTCTGAAGCTGAGCCGTGATTGGTCGTTATCTGAGCCCTGAGCAGTTGTGATGTTATTTTCAGTCAATAGAAATGACAAAATGGCCGCCCCGTGCGATGGCTAAAAAGGGGTGGATTTTGCTGCTTAACTCATACTCCACAAAGGCAATATTAATCAGAATGCTGTGTTTCAACTAGTGGGCCTCCCAGTAACATATTCCTGTTAAAAATATGTTGACTGCTTATTTTTAACAGACATTGGTTGATCACACCCAATATTAATGATGCTGCAGCTAAATATGTCACCACAGAGAACCCTGCCTGAAGGAAACCAAAGACTGAGCTAAAAGATGGTGCAATGCTATTTAGATCTAAATCTTTCATGACTGAAACCATCTTAGAAATACCGGTGGAGGTGTTTCTGCAGACGCAGAATTCCACTTGCAGGCCCAGAGCTTAGAATGTATTTTATGACAGTTACACGGTTATTAAAAGCCACTGTGGTCACGCATATTTTGGGCTCCTACCTTTTGAAGATAAGAGCAATGACAAAGTCTGGGTTGACTCGGATTCGCCAATCACACTCTTTCCCTGGAGGGTAAGGCTGCGGGTAGTTAGGAGACAGGATCACTCCAGAAGGACCACTGACGTTACCACCACAGGTTGCTGGGGAAAAAAAAACAAAAATAGAGAGAGACCATTAAGTCTTCTGGAAGGAGTATCACCCCTTGACTGAGCATCCACAACACCCCCACCCACCCCCTCAAATGTAGGTAGAGGAGAAGGGGGTCAGCTACTGATGAGAGGTGTGGCAAAGGTTGGAGATGAGAGAGAACAACACTGTGTGGACCACTAATATTGCCTTCACAAATTTCTCGAGAGTAAAAGAGTGAGAGGGAGAGAGAGAGAGAGAGAGAGAGAGAGAGAGAGAGAGAGAGAGAGAGAGAGAGAGAGAGAGAGAGAGAGAGAGAGAGAGCGAGAGAGAGAGAGAGAGAGAGAATGAAATTTGGAAACAGAGTGGGGCTGGGGGTAGTAAGCAGTAAAATCACCCCTGGTGGTACTTCTATTCTACAGCAACAGAGTATGGGAAATATTTAGCATCAGTGATCAACTCTGTTGCACTGACATTAAGGAAGACCCATGGAGGCAGGTGGGTGTGAACACATAGCAACGGTGAGCTAAATGTAAACAAAGGCCTTAATTGTCAAATAGATCACTCACACAAAGACATACACTTTTCGAAACAAGCTGTATAATTCTACTCCCAGGAGATGCATCATATTCAAAAACAGCAACAACACAAGGGGATTTCAACTGTAAAATAGGTGAGGAGGGTCAGTTACAGCACTGGGAACAGAAGCCATGTTTCTATTGCAGAGTTGTGAGATTGCAGACCACCCATCCACAATAAATCTTATCTGTGTAACTGACACCAACTCTTTGTTGAAACTGTCCTGCAACATTTAAAGACTGTAGTGAGTGAATTCAGAGATTTGTTTCTTTCTTCTTTCTTTCTTATGTCTTTGTTCGCATCAGCAGTTATCCAAGACAATTGTTAATTTATTAGTTAGAATTTCTTGGCCCAATTCTACCACTACAGTGGTTACGGTTAGGGTCAGTGCAGTTGGCTAACTACACCCCAAAAACGCATCTTCCCTGTATGCAATAATGTACAGAACACCTCAGTGTTGGTATTACTTAAATTACCAAGCATTATGTATTTTGTTTTTTCACCCAAATTGGAAGTACCAAATTGCAAACAAGAAATATATGATCAGATATATGCCAGGTTGGACGGTAAAGTAGAAAAGAACAAACTTGACAGGTTGGATAGACAGGATAAAAAGGATGTGCAGCAGGTCAGGGTGATTAAGATACAAATGATTATGTTGCCTTGAGGTTGTTGATGAAATAGTACAGAGAAAGACAGAAGGAGCTGCATTTTGTCTTTGTTGTAGAGAAAGCCTATGAAAGGGTAGCCTGTTGAGGACCTGCGGCACTGCATGGGGACGTCTGGAATGGTAAGAGAAGTATGCTAGAATACAGTAGTACAGGACACGTACTAGGGTAGGAGAACAGTGGTGATGTGTGCTGTAGGTGTGACAGAATAGTTTAAGGTTGCGGTAGGACTACATCAGCTCTAATCCCCTTCAGTAATGGACAGGCTGACAGACGAGTTCACACTATAATCTCCATGGTGACCATGATGATCACAGATGATATTATGATCAGCAGTGAAAGCAGGCAGCAGGTGGAGGAACATTTGCAAAGCTTGAGGAATGGCTGGACAGGAGAGGAATGAAGATTAGCCTAAAACACAATATATGTGCCTAAGTGGGGCTACAGGGAGCAGAGATAGTGAGGGTGGAGTACTTTATATACTTTTACATTTTTGTTGATGACAGTCGCGCTGTCTGATAATTTCATCGCACTACAAGTTCTTCACTGACTAGACCCCACCCAATCGTTGCATACTTCTGTCAAGATTCTGTCCATCGGCGCAGGTCCGTCGAGGATGCGGGACAAGCAGATGCGTAGTCATGTTGACGGAAGCATTATGTGTGTGTGTGTGTTTTCTCTGCTCAGAAATGGCAAAAAAACTGACTATGGACCTGTTCCTGGATGGTGGGATAGGGCAGTATGGACCAGCTATTCCCCAAAAAGAACTTCAAGTAACAAATTCGTTTAATGACACACACCGCGTTTGCTAATCAGCTACTGGCTTTGCAGTTAGCAAACGTAGCATTAGTTCAAATGCTACGTATACTTTCCGATATTTCCCCCCAATTGTCCGTTCCTTTGTTTGCCATTTTGACCGGTTGTATGTGCGCGCTACGTCCAGTCTCTCATAATAAGTAGGAGGGCACTGTCTTCCTATTGGTCAATACCGAAGAACCGATTGAAGGACAGCATAGGACATGTGGGAAGACGAACAAAAATTCTGACATGCCAGACTTTCGTGGTGGTGGTCGTGAAGCGTCCCAGATGCCGAATGACCAATCGTTAGGTATGTCACACTAACACAGGCAACAATGTGTCAAATCTTTTGTCTGTGACACATCTGTCGCCCAAAATCGGGTTACATTCGAATAGTCTGACGCCGACATTACAGACACCAGCCTAGATGGTTTGTACACATTCAGGGGAGAGATAGTGAGTATATTGGCAGATGTATGATCAGGATGGAGCTGCCAGGCAAGAGAGTTAGATGACCTAAGGCACTGTAGATGTAGTGATGAAAGACATGAGAGCAGTCAGTGTTGGAGAGAGGGATGCGGAAATGAAGTCAAGTTTGTCAGGGGTAATTGAGGAGACAAAATACAGGAAAGCACCCTTGAGAGTTGGATGGTGTAAAACCAACTGCAAAAGCAGAGTGTGAAGCCTATGTGGAGTTTGCCAGGAATTTGGTGGCAGGTGACTCAGGTGGAAGTTATCATGATGGAAAAGAGCAAACAAGCTGTGCAATTGGCATCAGACAGTGAGCAGGATGGAAGCTTTACTTGAGAATCGTTGACTTTACTGCTACCGACAGTATCTTGTAACCTCACTTTCTTCCACCACACTTGCACAACTTTTCCAGAGTTAGTTTTAAGGGGGACAATACATATGTTACCTTCTAAAAGGTATGACAGTCTACAGTTTTGTTTCAATGAGCAGCAGCAAGTCAAGTACAAGTCACAGAGCTTGTGTGGCTTCTGGATTTTCTACGGAGGAGTTTCAAAGGTGCATCATTTGTGATGAAGTATTCATCCGCTTTGGAAGCACTCTGTCATCCAATAATTACTCGAAGTACAAGCCAACTCAGGATTCCGTCTGACTCAGACAATGACTGAACATTCATGATGGTGTGTCTTCAAGGTGACGTGAATGCTAACAATTCAGTCAGTTTGTGTCAGGAGAGGAATGAAGGGGTAGAAAAGAAGATTGCTAATCCGGAGATTTACACAGAGTAGCATAATAACCTGGCCTACTAATTGTAAACAAACAAAACATGATGCAGCAAGTGGAAACAGAGGCAGATGACTTACTAGCATATAGATAGTGATGTAAAAGTCTAATATTTGTGTTTGACGTTCTTTTTAATAAGGGAAACAATTTATTTAAAACTGTGATCAAAGTGCCAGGACATATGGCCGGTGAAAAATGACTCAATGTGAAGCAGAGGCAGCACATAAACTAATTGTGTGAGAAAATGCAAAATTTATCTTCCCACAGCCTCAGCTTCAACAGCCCGTATTTCAGTAAACAAACATCACCTTGGACACTTGAGCATAAAACTGGATGAGATCTATAAAAGTGAGCATCTGTAACAAATCTGCAGGGTTGTGTGAGGGGCTCCTGATGAGTTATTTCTAGTGAGTGTCGCATCTCCTGACTGGAATTTGCACTCAGACAGCAAAGGCAAGGCCATATTTTGTCACTGTGGGGCCAGTTGTCAAGCATTTTTTTATAGAAAATGAAGCACTGTAATTACTAGAAAATATTTTGGTAATACTTGGTATGCCGGGCGGCACGGCGATCGACTAGTTAGCACGTCCGCCTCACAGTTTAGAGGTCGTGGGTTCGATCCCAGCTCCGGCCTCCCTGTGTGGAGTTTGCATGTTCCCCCCGTGCCTGCGTGGGTTTTCTCCCACATTCCAAAACCATGCATGGTAAGTTGATTGGACCGTCTAAATTGTCCATAGGTGTGATTGTGAGTGTGGATGTTTGTTTGTCTCTGTGTGCCCTGCGATTGGCTGGCAACCAGTTCAGGTGTCCCCCACCTACTGCCCGAAGACAACTGGGATAGGCTCCAGCATGCCCGCGATCCTTGTGAGGATAAGCGGTATCGATAATGGATGGATGGATGGACTTGGTATGCCCTAGCTCAAGTAATTGAGTGGAAATATATCTTCAATGTTAAACACAGCTTTTGGGTAGCAAACTGTAAAGTGTTATGTTAGCATACCTCACACAACCTCTATTCGCTTTTTGATTTGGCTATTTGGAACATTCATTCCAAAAGGACACGCCTCAACACATGGTGGCTAAAAGGAGGATTTTATTTTTATCTGTTACTGGTTTTATTTTATTTTGGGTATTTTTTAAATTTCCTAAGGTCTTTGTTCAATTTCCCGTTAATGTTGTTTATTTGCACAGAATTTTTGAATTGATTCTTATAGGCTCATGTTGCGCTGTTACATAACATACTATAATTTGTATTGTTATTAGCCCATTGGGATATAATTTAATGTCATAATCCAACACAGTTAAGTGTAGCCTGTGGTAAAGAACGACCATCTGGTACAAGAGCAAGAAGCTGATCACGATGAACAGCAGACTGAAAGTCCCCCAAAAAGGTATTACTTATTATTATTCACTTTAACTTCATTTTTGTCCCATTCTGTGTGACTGAATGATTGCATATCACATTCTACGTAGAGGAAATTAAATACTATAAAATATTTTCAGATTTTTGAATCAAGTAAAACTCTTCTAAATGGGGAACAAAAAATATTGTATTCATAACTGTTTCCAAAGGCAAATCATATTTCTTATTTTACTTTATTTGAATACACAAATCAGTCAAACTGCAATAATGACCACAGTAAGTACCACAGTGCAGGATTCCTACAATGGATAGACTAGGACCCCGACAAGCCATAGCCATGCAGCAGAGCACAATTACGTGACAAACCATAAGGAGACAAGAAACAGGATAAAGGAATTTAAGTTAACAAAACAATTGCTAATGAGTAGTAAAATTAATTGCAATTATTTAACTGTCGGTAAAATGAATAAAAGGTATAGTGATTAAAAACAACACATTTTTAACACATGGGATCAGGGGCAGACATTGTAGTTTTGGTAAGTTTCTCTCTCTGGGTATCAAAACCGTGAACCAAACTTTGTATTTTATCCTGTAAAACTGAAGGACATTTGCTACTATCCATGATTCCAATGTATATCTGGAATACCGTTGTAAAGGCAGTGCTTACCAAAGTAATGTACACCTACCAATACACGTTGGAGGGTCAGGCTGCCAGTAGAATCTGTTATCCATGCGGACACATGTGATGGTATCAGGGCCATGAAGCTGATAGCCAGGGTCACACTGGAACGTCATACTGTCACCTGGCTCCTTGCTGTCTCCATATCGGGAGCCATTTACAGGGATGCCAGGGTCATTACAGGTCGTCGCTGTTGTGGCTACACAAAGTGAGACAAATCAAACACAACAATATTATGTCTGAAAGCAAAAACACAATTTAGAGACACACAATAGTCCATTAGGTGGAGAGTCCAAAAAGGCCGAACTGTCAGCATATTGAAAATGCAGACAAAAATGCTGTATGTATTGTGTATAGACTATCTTCTGCCATGTCAGTGATTTGTGTCAAGCCGCAATATAACCCTGTTTAGAACTGCAGAGCCATTCCAAACTGTGATAAGCGATTTTGTCTGGTTTTTTTGACAGAATGTTTCATCCAAATTTTGACAAATAATCATTCTTGCAATGTTGTCAACAATCCAACATGTTGGCACCCTGAATCATAGTGCCAGTGACATGTATTATTTTGCTTTAAAACGTGAGTATTTTACTTTATTTTTGAGGCTCTGCAGAGCAAGTAATACTTTCAACAGTCACCGGACGTGGGCTAAATGAAGAGATCCATCATTGTGGAAAAAATGGATTCCAGTTGTGGGGTGGGTGTTAATAAGAGTAGTTTGAGTTCTTTCATTTTATCTAAATACAGCAGCTTTGCATTGATGTTTCGCTGTTTTTGTTGCCCCGCTGCCTAGCATAATGCTTTCTCATGTGAGGTTCTGTTGTTTTTATTTATTGCGTGAGGAGCTGGCCTCTGTCCAATACATAAAGTCATTTGAGATAACTCCTAAACACAATGGGCTTGACTTGACTAGACCTATAATGCATTGTGTTTTCAACACATCGTTTGCTGAACTTGTATGTTGCAGATAATGCAGGGAGGTAATCCACAACTCTAGTGTTCTATACTGTATATATATATATATTGTATAAATCGTGCTACGAGATCTTGCGGGATTAGAACGCCACAAGATTTCTTGTCCCTGCACAGCACGAGATCTATTTTCTTTTAACGGTGTTTTGGAGCCCCCCTGCTCGCTTCGAACCGGCCGGCAAGCGCGGACGGCGGTGCCATCGACTCTGGGCGTGCGCCCGGCACTGCCGACGGATCTTCGCAGCAGCCGCCGCGGTGGCTCTTTGCGGGGTCGCTGATCCTCACCCGGCTCGCTCATTCGGATGGGATGGGACGAGACAAAAATCCCACGAGACGAGATGTCTCACGAGATTGAGTCCGTGAGAACGAGACGAGTATATGTATATGTATATGTATATATATATATATATATATATATATAGAGAGAGAGAGAGAGAGAGAGAGAGAGAGAGAGAGAGAGAGAGAGAGAGAGAGAGAGAGAGAGAGAGAGAGAGAGAGAGAGAGAGAGAGAGAGAGATGTGAAAATGGGAGCAAAAACAAAAGTGTTGCATTTATATTTTTATTGAGTGTAAAGTTGTATTGTATTGTATTGTATTTTAAAAAAACATTTCTGACTGAGACTTTTTAAAAAAGGTCACATTTATGTTTATGGAATGTGAACTATGATTTCCGATCAATCCAAACGGTTTATTTTTTCACCACACACCACAAATTTGGGGAATTTCGTTCTGCCAAAGAATTTGCAGTAAAACACCTGTCAGGGAATGGAGTGGTATAGTTTTAGTTGGAAAAAAAATGTGTTTCAAAATAATTGTGTGTTTGTAAATAATACAATCAAAATTGTTATTGTTATTAATAGTCATCATTATGAAATATAATATTCCAACTTAGAATTAATAACAATTATGGTTGAGGATAATGGCTAATAGATGATTTCCATAAAGATTCCACAGCTGACAATAACACTGAGAAGATTTAACTATGCAAAACAGTATTATTCAGTAGAATATTAAATATCACCTTTAACTAATGGCAAATGGAACATGGGGGAAGTAAAGGAATTAACATACTAATGGAACAAATAACCAGGCTTTGATTAGCATGTTAGCGTCAATATTTATTTTTAAAATGAGGAGGATTTAAAAGCCAAATATGGCAGGTAGAGGGATCGAGGCACATGGTGCTGCATATAAATATTAACAACCAGAAATAACATAATTAATATTAATGCATTTTAATATACTGATTTGTGCAGTTATTGCAGTTGCATCCATCATTAACTCTTATACACAAAAAGAAAAGACATGTAGCGATTGGCCAATCTAATCTAAATATGCACGTTTCATATTACAATACCACAGTTAAAGATCCAGACAAAATATAACTGAGGAAACACATTAAATTTATAAACCTCACACATAGTTGCAATGGTGTGTGTGTGGACACAGGCAAGCATAGAAGAGGGACAGGACCACCTAAACACTGGTTTACTACACTTCATTTCCAGACACGGCACTGCTGGGAGCACTGCAGCTTATTGGCTGAGCCACACAGTAGCATCCCTCCCCATCAGCGCCAAATCACCCATTTCCTTTGTCACATATGCAAGCTAGCCACATTTCATTGCTATGGCACAGTTTAAACAAAGAAACAACAACAACAACAACAAAAACATGAGTCAGGCTACAGATCTGAACAGAAGGTGTGGACATTTTGACAGCCTGTCACCACTCTGTCCCTGTGGATTGGCCCATGTTAATGGCTTGTTGGACAATGTTGGTTTGATAATATGGATCGAACAATTAAAACAATTTGCCGCAGCCATTTCATCACCCTTTTAGTCAAGTTCAAATCTGTATCAAGTGCACTATGTCTTTATTTTATCATTCATGAACAAAGAAAGCGTGCAGAAAAATCCCTCAACCACCCCAACAGGCAATCTGGTTTTAACTAACTCCTTTAGTTGAGAGTTCACGTGACGGTTTTATGCTTAAACCTGACAGAAAAGAGGTATTACCTCTCATTGTCACTACTCAGCTGGGGTTTTGCACTGCACAAATCAGGTGGGGACACACTGTGTCTTGTGTGAGACCTCAGTCTTAAATGTAGAAGGACATCAGTTGATGTGTTTCTGTGCACGGATTAGAGAACGCCATGGGGGAACGGTTATGTCCTTCTCACCCTCACACAGGACTGACATAAGCGCTTATTAGGGTCTTTGCTCGACAAGGGGGTAGAAAAAAACAAGTTGGGACTCGGAACGATGAGACCAAGAGTGAATATTTAATTATAATACATAACCTTCAACAGTGTTCCATCCGTGAGCGTTGTTATTGATGCAAACACAAAGATTAGTTTATGCTTGGTTTTCAGAAGAAAAAACTGTGTGTCTGTGTGTTAGGAGGGCCATACTCCTGATGGCATGTCTATTTTCTTATTCAGTGTGCTTGTGATTGATTTTTGCTGCCAGAGTAGATTTCAGAGACATGGGTGATGATTCTAAAAGGAGGGGGCAGAGACATTTTTGGGTTGAGTGGCTCATAACAGCAAAGGCCATCCCTGCACTGAAAGGGCAAGTTATTGCACAGGTTAGACTTTTTCAGGTCATACATTGTTTGTTCGCTAGTGTAAAAGAAAGTCTTTGCTTACAATTGGCTGTGATATGATCCTTTATACAAAGTTTTTTTTTTTTTTTTTTAAAATAAATAAATATATTTTATTAACACAACAAGGTAAGTTGGCCATTTGGTTCCCTTTGGTGAATAAGATATCAAATCAGGAAATACAAATTCATTTTTACTCATAATTGGGCCATGGTATGAACAATTTTGGGCTGTATGTTTAAGCTCATTGGGGGACTAAGTCTGGGTACAAAAGTAAACAACTCTTAACATGAGTGCTCTGACTTAGTATCATGTGTGTATGTGTCCTAAGGCACTGGTAATTCAATTATTTATTGTATTTTTTTTAATTAAAAAAAACAAAGAGGAAAACCAATTAAATACTGTATTAAATATGAGTCAGCGTGTGTGTGATGACAACCACAGGTGTTGTTGATATAATTATTTGAACATTAACTTTATCGCTTCCACATGCACTGTTCATTAGTGAGCCCTATGGGATAGCATTCTGTTTTCTTAAGTCAGTTAGTGGCTAAATTCACATGGACAACATTTCGTTAATCTGATCAAAGTTTGGATTAAAATTATGATCGGATGCACTGTTTTCATGGACACTAAAAATATTGATCCGATTAGGACTTGCGTGTTCATGAATCACACTTTTGATCGGAAGTTATTTTGACATATGCAGACTGACCAGATATACCGGAAATAGTCGTAGAAGAAGAAGCCCTAGTGACTTTCGTGTCAACAAAACATCGCTCCATCCATTTCTCTTTTAAAAGTTTGTATTATTTTGCGTATTTTTCCCCATTTGCGCTGTTATGTTGAGTTAACACTCCCTAATGGAGATACAGGCCAGTTCAGTCTAGCGCCCGCCATGTCTTTCGATCACTCTGCTTCTACTGGCTTCCAGGAATAACAGAAATGCGTATACTGACATCACAGACGGTATAGATGGTTTTGTTCCGAAATTTCGTATGTATAAAATATAAATATAAACAATAAAATATTGATTGGAATGGGCTTGATAAGATCATAGTATTCCTTATGTGGTGTGTACATGAAGCATTTTTATTCCGATCAGGCTTTTAATCCGAATAAATGTGTCCATGTAAACGTAGCCATTGACATATTTATTTAGTACTAAAGGAAATAAGATGAGCACACTCACTTGAAAATTGGATGGAAAAGCCTTGCTTGCTGATAAAGTAGTCAGCATCAAACTGAAGTGTAAGTATGTTGAAGGTTGAATGGCTATCTTCAGGTAAGGCTGGACCGGACCATTCTTTCAAAAGGATGCCTCCATCCGATGGCCCAGACGGCCCATCCCAAACTCTCAGGATGTCATGGCCGATCTCAGTGTCAAAGACGATGAAGTGAAGGCTGAGGAGAAAATAAAAATTCTTAACAAAATCTCAGAATGTTTTACTTCCATCTCTTGCCTTTTGTTGTTTTGCAGCAGTTATTCCAAAACAAAGCACCCACTTAAGATAGGAATGTTAAGAGAGGAAGCGTTTGAGTAGAAGAAGACTACCCACTGGTTAACAGTTAATTACAATTAACAGTGGTTAACTTATTCTTGCATTTGAATGAATCGTAAGAGTAAGTAACTTCGAGTTAGTTACCTGATAGTCTTGCCAGTATCTGCCTCTATAGTCCAGGTACAATGGAGATTGTTGTCATATGGGGCAGGGTATCCTGGAGAAAGAATTCGTCCAGACACTGCTCCAGTTATGTGACCTCCACACTCCGCTGCAAGGACAAGACACTGACATTGTCAAACACTGCTTTTATTACCTACTGTACGATTTACAGCTAATACGGTCTTTTGTTTCCAGTTGTTTTATAGAAGAAAATATATCTTATGACCATCAGGAGAGAAACCGTTGTCTTAGATTGGACAGTCAACAAACTTAGCAGATGCAGTTGCTGACTTATTACCTTCTAAACCGTAAATCTCATTCTAATCCATCAAGACGTAAGAAATGTTGTGTACAAACATTACCTCTTTCACAACTAATGACAATAAGCCTATAAATAATCACACTTTTAAGACTTCTCATTATTGTCTTCACCCAATTACTAGTATCAATAATTGTAGTGGAGTCTTTTTTTAAAGCCATATTAAGCTGCTCAGCTCGATAAGATGCTTCTTCTCTATTTGTCTGTAAATTACCAAGCGGTATGAAGGTTGAAATAAATAAATAGTATGGACAGGCTTGACTCGTAAAATCAACCTTGAATTGCCAAAGCTCCTGCTTTAGTCTTTCAAGGTTGGTGAATGACTTGCCGGAGTATGTGTTTTTCTTGGAAGGATATCCGAGGAGTGCAAGAGTAAGAGTCCAGGAAAAAATTAACTTAAGACACAAAAGATAACTGGAATTTTGTGTGTGTTTGTTTTCTTTGCGCTGAGTTGTCCAAGGTAATAGCAAGAAAAGGACAGAATGTTAGGAGTCATTGCAGCAGATCTCCTGTGATTAGAAAACAGCTTGGTTTGGAAAGAACTTAAATGTCTCTAAGTTTTAAGTTTAAATATTTTTTTTATTTAGAGGAACCATCATGCTTTCAGTAAAGCAACTCATTGCTTTGCCATGGCTGCCTCCCAGTTAAGAAAAAATTGAGAGGGAGAGCAACATGGCTACACATATCATGTAGATGACAGTTTCCCAAAATGAGAATGGTGAAGACAATTTCTCTTTGACTCAGTTTGCGAAAAGATGGGTCTCGCCAAAACCACCTCATCTACATGGCAGTAAAAGCAAACATTTGATTGCGCCAGACAGACAGGGAGTGGGACAACCATAAAGGCAATGTGATAAATGGCCCAAAGAGCAACAAAGGAGGCAGATGCAAAGGTATTTAGCCCAGGGACCTGCCAGCAAGTATCCTCCTGGCTGTTGGCTTACCTGAAATAAGACGGCAACAAAGCAACTGCAAATTAATGCTGGACTGTGAAGAAACACGGGGACAATGCACACCTTCAAACACACATGTATTAGGCCCACAAGTGTATGCATTCCTCTATCCGTTGTAGTTGCCATTAGCAACCAAATCAGACCATGTCCTGCCCCTGAGCGCTCAGGTGCGGAAGCTGGTTAGTGAGACACAATGTTTGGTTCGCCATTTGGGAATTCCAAATTAAAATGTTCCAGGAGCCCACACAGTCCTAACAATGTAGGAATGCTTACAGGCTTTCGTTTGTTGAATATGCAAAGCCACAAATTAAAGTCAGGCAAAAGTGAATATTTTACAAGCAGACTTTATGAACTTTGACTAGGAGGGAATACTGTATTTCTTGATGGGCTTCCAGATACCAACCAAATTATGTGTGACATGGGGGATGAAGTGACCTGATCAGAAATGATACTTCCAGCAGACAAAACATTCCAGTTTGTAGAATCTTTGGCTGTGAGGTTTTCTTGACTACAAATGGCACAAGCAATACTGAAGATTTACATGTTCACATATTTTTACCATATGAATAATCCCAGGATCAATAATGTGTCTATGTTAGGTACCCTACACTAATAAATGCACATCTTGGACAATGTAAGATTTGAGTTAAATGTATGAAAATGTAAAATCTGAATTACAGGGGATCAATAAGTATCTGTGTCAGCACTTTCGGATCCACTAGTGAAGATTACCCGACTGGTAATGTGTTGACGGAGCCCTTGGAGCATGGTGCGCAGGAGGCACGTTGAACAAGGGATAAAGAAAAAAAAAATCACTGAGTCTTGGCTTCGTCAAAGCTGGTGGGCACACTGGTGTCCGAGTCGGTTACTTCTGCGCTGTGTTCCAATGCATGTTTCGCTTCAGGCCTAAACATCTGGCCAGAAATGATCGGTAAAATGTGTGAAGTGTGTCCCTGCTTCCCTCCAACAACTGGAACTGAGCAAGCCAGGGCTGGTGAGGTGGAAGCTCCAAGCTTTGAATGCCAAGCGCTCTTGTGGTGAAGTAGTCTCTAAGAGCGTTAGAGTTAGTGTGTAGAGTGAGACTTAGGCATCACTCCAACAGTCAGGCAGGTCTGTGTCATAGCTAGAACATGTAGGAATGAGTTACTGGATGTAAGATGCAAAAACAATGTAAATCCTCCACATGAACATGGATAGTGAGCATGTGGGGTCAAAGGGCTTTATCAGGAGAGCAATATCAGTTGGGCAAACACGCGCCAGTGGCTGATATTTGGTCTTGGCCACACTGGGCAGCGTTCTACATAAAAGCACAGGCCCTGCGGCCCCTTGATAGCAGGACAAATACAAATTCATAATGCACACAGTCCTTGGATGCTTTGGTACCCTTTGGTAACAAAATCCCTTTTGGCCCACGGTTGCCTTGGGCATGAAAGCTGCTGAAGGCCAGTATTTTGCTTTCCAGAGTTGGCACCACAGCTACTTCCAAAATACTTCCTATTTTTTGCATTACTCAGTGACTCACACGCGCAAGGTGGAAAGCAAGATCCACTATTGGGAAAGTTCATTTTCTATGCAGACTAGTTCAATGTTCAGTGCGCAAATTTTGAAATGTACTAGTAGAGTTCATAACATTTTGAACCAAGTTCACCATAATTCCTAGCTTTGTTTGATTTTTTTCAATATGTTGCTGAAAGTTATACTTGCCCAAATACTATTACCAGGGGTGCACATAAAAATGTTGGTCAAGTTCTCACACTTTAAGACTTGTGGCACATCTGGGCAAGGTTTAGCATTAATGTGTCGATTTTTCATTTAATATAACATAATAACATTTTTATTTTTTTTAGGCTCCAGTTTTCAGTTTTTTTTTCCTAATTACTACAACATAATTATACCTAAGCTACACAATGACAGCTCATTAAAACAATACAATTTACTGTTTAATAACGACAGATTAAATTAATATTTTACACAAGATGCGTGGCCCGTTCAAAGAATACATATGTTGTAATAATAATTAATTTAATAATAATAACAAATCTGTTGTAATATATTGATATGTCAAATGGCATACGAACCAATACAGGATGGAAGTGGTTTGTCCCAGACACGTCTGTCCCCACTTAGACAGGTCAGTGTACTACTTCCATGGAGACTGTAGCCAGGGTTGCAAGAGTAAAGGACAAATGTGTTGGCATAATGCCCATCGTCCTGGATCTTGTAGCCATAACTGGGGACACCAGGTTCTTCACACCGTACCAGGTCAAAACCTAGAAGAGAACAATGTTAAGGAAATAGGAAAAAATGTTACGATACACAATGTGTCCAATTGAGATATTATTCCAAGAACTCCATCCTAACTGCTAATACTGCACTTTTTTTTTCCATACTATCTTCTAAAGCTATAAAAATCAAATGCTAAGTATAAACCCTTTTCCAAAATATTCTTTATGTTTCTTACCTTTTTTTGTCATGAAATTCACTATTATTTAAAATGTAGACAAACACAAAATGTATCCTCTGCATTTAACCCATCACACCAGCTTCTTCCTCCAGAGCACCACATGGTCACTCTAGGATGTCAGCCATTTGCTTGTTTGACCAGCCGCTTTCCCAGCATTGATGATTCGGCTTTACCACTTTTTGTCATTCAGTAAATTTTTTTTTTAAAAGCCACATTGAGTTAAAAGACAGCTGCTCTTGCCCTCTTGAAATATGGTCTTCAAACCGAATGAACATGTGGCTGTGTTTTAAGAATTTATATAGATATATATATTTTTTGGTAGCTTGCAACTGCTACTCCTGCACTTTGGGCTCAACCCTCAGCAGACATTGCCTGGAAATTTGAGAGCGAGCCTCTTTGCGCCTGTCAGAAGTGTAAGAAATTGGTATTTTCCTGACTGTGAAAGACTATACTCAAGAGATTTGTAGTACATGACACCTTTTCTTATGCTATAACAGTGAAAGGAATTACTTGACCAAGCGAGCTTAACCCAGTAACCAATCCTCTACTTCCTGATATTTGTGTAAGGAAAAATGATACTTTCTGAAAGCATCCATCCATCCATTATCGATACCGCTTATCCTCACAAGGGTCGCGGGGCGTGCTGGAACCTATCCCAGCTGTCTTCGGGCAGTAGGCGGGGTACACCCTGAATTGGTTGCCAGCCAATCGCAGGGCACACAGAGACAAACATCCGCGCTCACAATCACACCTAGGGGCAATTTAGAGTGTCCAATTAACTTACCATGCATGTTTTTGGAACGTGGGAAGAAACCGGAGTACCCGGAGAAAACCCATGCACGGGGAGAACATGCAAACTCCACACGCCCTTTCTGAAAGCAGTTTTAAACAAATAATTGCATGATTTTTGAAGAATTATATATTTTGGAGTTAAATGTATGTATGTACTGTACATAGTAGCATAAAAAGTTGAACCCCTTGGAATTAGCTGTATTTCTACATACATTTGTCATAAATGATTACAACAATAGACAGTTTTTTTAACTAATAAAACCCAATCATATGTCTATGTTTTTACTGAATACAACGTATCGTAAACATCACAGTGCAGGGTGGAAAAAGTATGTGAACCTTTGAATTTAAATACTGCTTGAGCCTCCTTTGGCGGCAATGACAATTGAGCCAAATGTTTCCTGTAGGTGCATATCAGACCTCCACAAGAGTCAGGAGGATCTTTGTACCATTCTCGCACTTTACAAAACTGTTTTAGTTCAGTAATGTTCTTGGGATATCTGGTGTGAATTGATCTCCTGAGGTGATGCTGCAGCAACTCAATTAGTTTGAGGGAGTCAGGACCCTGACTCAGCAACTTTAGAAGGCGTACTTTCTTTCTCTTTAAGCCATTCTGCTGTTGATCTACTCCTGTCCGTTGGGTCGTTGTCTAGTTCCATTATACATTCTTCTTTTGAGCATTTGACAGACAGATGCTCTTAAGTTCTACTGCAAAATGCCTTGATAAACTAGGATATTTATTTTTCCATCGCTGATAGCGATGAATTCAGCCCCTGAGGCAACACTGCAGTTCCAAACAATGATGCCAACTCTACCATACTGAAAGACTTCACAGTTGGGATAAAGTTTTGATGGTGGTGTGCTGTGCTTTTTCCCCCACACACATAGCTTTGGTTTTCCATCCAAAAAACACCATTTTGGTTCATATGCCTTGTGAGGATAAGCGGTATGGATAATGGATGGATGGATGGATGTCCTCAGAATACTCTGCCAGTAGTGCTGTGGAAGTTCCGAGCACTTTTTTGAAAAGGTCAAACCTGTAAAGATGTTATTTTAAGGCAGTAGTGGCTTTTACCAAGGAGTCCTGTAATGACTTTCATTCTTGATTAATATTTAACTTATTGTGTATTTGTCGACAGAGATGTTGGAATGTGCCAGAGAAGTCTGAGTCAGAGAAGTCAAGTCTTACGATTTTTCTTCACGTCATTAAGCATCACACACTGTGCTCTTGCAGTCATTTTTACCGACGGCCACTCCATGGGAGAGTAGCCATAGCGTTAAACTTTCTCCATTTATAGACAATCTGTCTCACCACGGACAGATGAACATCAAGGCTTTTAGAGATACTTTCTATGTTCATGCACGTTATTAATTCTTAATTGTAGGTATTCTGAGAGCTCTTTTGTGAGAGGCATACTTCACACCAGGCAATGTTTCTTGACAAGATAAAACTCAAATTTTTTTTTATAGGGCACATTTTTTAGCACCCATTTATGCAAGAATCAAATCCAGGCAATTCCTAAAGGACTCGCATCCTTTTTTTGCAACTGTGTGCATGATAGTGACTTAACTCACTCGTATATGTGAGGTGAAAACCCTGAGTTGTTCCAGAGGCGTTGCTGTTGAACTCCAGCCACAAGTGATTGGAGGTACTATTGATAATATGGCCCATCATAACCTCCCGGGTGAAGTTCCCAAGGAGACGAGATGAACTGTTCTCACCATCATACACCTGTCAATCATAACACATTATTATTAGTAGGACAACATGATAACTTCGATAGTTTCCTAACTTGAGATATCAACATACAGTACTTTTAAACAGTGGTATGATTAAATTCAAGTGGAGATTCAAACTACTGTATTTCTAAGTTTACAATGTGATTATGTGATTAAGTTAGTTTACATAAATACCAAAAAAGTGCCATTTACCGAATAATTAGAGGTTGTTGCTATTTGACTGCTCCTTGAAGGGAAGCTTCCTAGTCTTCAGTATCAATCCTCTATAAGATATTTGACATTGTGGGACATACTGACACATTGGTGATGATATGCTTGCAGATAGAGGGGTATGTCCCTAATTAATTCTGACTACCTAAAAATGTCCCGGAAAAAGTGCACCTACTGTATCTTTATATCTTCCAAAAGTGGTAAATAATTTACAAGAAGGTAATTACATTGAGATCACTACAACCACTGACACTATGTGCTAGAGACAACAACATTTTACATCATGTTGTGAAAATAATACCATATAGTCAACATTAGATTAAATCAATCAATCAATATATCTATCGTCCATCCATTAGCCAAACCACTTATCCTCACAAGGGTCGCGGGATCAATCAATCAATCAATCAATCAATTAACCAGATTTTATGAATATAGCACTTTTAGCCCATTAAGGCTCAAAGCGCCTGGCTCAACAGCTCCCCAAAACCTAAGGTCGTCTTTGGAATTCTATCTAATTAATATCTCACCACTGTAGCACTTTGAAAGCTAATTCCAACAGAATTTGAGAGCTTGGAGATGTGGCTTTCACAAAGACACGGGTTTATTCATCTTTACTGTTTCAATCAAAGAGGTAAAAATAAAGTGTCAGTGCAAGAAAAGCACTACTTTTATTTTTTTTTTTAAATTGAGTGGTAATTACCATCTTCTTTTCTGTTACAAAGACATCGATATTGTCATGATCTACAAACATATATCTTAATCATATATCACGTTTGAGTGGTTCTACTGGTTCAAAGTCCACAATCGCGTCAACTATATCACTGCCGTTATTTCAGAGCTGCCGCGATCGACGGCGTCAGCCATTACTGCTCGAAAAAATTACTGATATCCTCCGATGACTCACGACACCGTCAGATGTCTATTCTGATGCATTTCATTGGTTAAGAGTCCGATCATTAAATAATAAATAGAAAATTACGTAGACCCTCTCTTGGCTTTAAGGGTAGAAAGACGCAAAAGCGCTCCCGGCCCTAGTGGCAGAAAGTAGAAACGCGGTTATGCGCTCCCGTCCTTAATGGGTTAATACATACAAATGCAACTCAAGGTGCTGTGCAAAAAAAAACAACATTCAAAATAACACATAAAAAGAAGACCCCCCCCCCCCAACATACACAAAGACCACAAGCATGCCTGCGCTCACGCACACACAAAACACACACAACCTGATAAACTATGTTAAAAAAGACATGGCAAGGCACAGAGAAACCATATGAGGAAAGTCATCCATGCTGAGAGGAATGACAGCCCACGGCTACAGGGAGCACCACCATCACAGAGACCACCGGCCCAGAGTGACCAGGGTAGACCCTAGTCATGGTGCAGAGGCCCCCGGTCCCCTGGGTTTAAGAAGGACGCCCCCTGTGAGAAGGCCAGCCACACCTCCCAGCGTATGTAAAAACATTACGAAGAAATGCTTTGAATTAAATCTTTTACTTTCTACTCAAATGTAGTGGTTGCTGACCAAGTTGTGGAAATTGAAATGAAAATAAATTAACTGGACAAATATACACATCTCTTTTGTATTTCTTTTCTGGCACAGCCACCATCCCAAAGTATGTTCTCATTCAAGCAAGCAATCGTATTATAATAATTTTAATCACAGTATAATATTTTTCGGCTAGATTGGACATGAAAAGTTTTTTTTAATTCATCTTTGTTTGCTCCGTTCATAGCTTATTTGCATCAATTAATGGAAAGTGTTTGCTGTCACAAGAAATATCCTGGTTGTTAATTAAAACAGTGACTTGGCTTCTGTGTTCATCTATTAGCCATTAAATTAGTCAATCAGTCATTTTTTACTGGGTCACACTTTATAAGTATAACACAAGGTAAAATCTTGAATTTAAAAGGTTTGAAAACACTGCAACGTTCGGAACATTAAACTAAGCCATATATTTAGTATGTGAATAATATATTAATTATTCAATTATGCTAATGTGGGCATAAAGCAATACACGTTTAATATGTCGTGGTCCACCCTTCGCAACTATAATAAAATGCTGATAAGCATACCAGATGATTGTGCAAGGGCAATTCTATGCTCCTAACTTTGTCTGAACAGTTTGGGGAGAGGTCCCTTCCTATTTTGTGCACAAAGCAAGATCCATAAAGACATATATATATATATATATATATATATATATATATATATATATATATATATATATATATATATATATATCTATATATATATATATATATATATATATATATATATATATATATATACATATATATATATATATATACACATATAGATATATACATATACATATAGATATATACATATACATATATACATATATACATATACATATATATATATATATATATACATATATACATATACATATATATATATATACATACATATATATATATATATACATACATATATATATATATATATACATATATATATATATATATATATATATATATATATATATATATATATATATATGGCAGTTTGACACTAATTTGTGTCAAACTGCCTAAATCCAAATATAACCTGCTTTGGTGTAAGACGGTGAATGTTGTGTGTAAGATGAATGATCATTTTACAATGGGCGTGGCAACATAACCTATTTAATACAATGGAGAGAAATTAGTCAATCTAGAAAAACATGCTCAAATGATTTTCCTTGTTCCTCACTTGCAAACACCATCCCATTTCCTGTCACGAGCTCCTAATTTTCCCTCTCTCTCTCTCTCATGCTCTGTGCTTGTGTAAAAATCAGTATGGTTAATGAATAGCCCTGCAGCTCATAAATCATCATGTCACAATGTGCCACCCTGATCCTTCTGTCTGATGGACCCTTTTCTCATACAGAATTTCCAGCACTTGGTTTATGTCTTAATCTTCCTTTTTGACCTCAGGGTTGCGGTATTGGCACACATTTTGTCAACCACTTCATTATGTCTTAACAGTACTGGGACAAAAAGTTAGCGCTGTAGTACACTTCTAACTAAATATTTGGCCTCAAGTTTGATGAAACAGTCACATAAATGATTATTTTCTTATTCTGAGAAAAAGAAATGGTAATAGGTAGTAGGCTGGAATAAAAGGCGCACACTAGTTTCACTGAGTGCTGCACTTCTGGCTAAATGGTAGTTGATATTTCCGGATTGACCTTTTTTTGGAAGAAGAATAAACAGGTATATGAATAGCTCCATGTTGCAGTGGTAGTAATCCAGCTAGGACACAGGGATAAAGGGATGCTGAGCTAACCCACCAGCTCTACAGTAACTGAAGGTAATGTGCTGAGGGTCAAAAGAGAAAGAATCAATCCTTTAGTGCCATTGTTTTCCATGCGTTCATGTAGCTTTTGTGGCTATTTGAGCAGGAGCACAATCAGTGATAATAGAAACATGGCTAATGCACCTCTGATGGGGTGTTTGTGCTTTTGCTGCAAGCATGTTAACAAGTCCAACAGGAGGCCGAACCTTGCGGATTACGCCGAGCCATGAATTGGCAAGACAAATATTCTAGTGGACTAGCCCCCCCCCCCAAAAAAAAATAAAAAATAAAAAAGACTGACACTGGTGTATTATCTAACGATTAATTTTCAATAGAAAAGCTGTAATGTTGCAAAGCTCTCTGTATTTTTGATTAATAGAATAATCCTCACAAATTAGAATACCGTAAGTGACATATTTTTTATTACGTATCGTCACTGTCCTGTGAAAAACACTTATGTCCAATTTTTGAAAAAAAATATATATATATTTTCACGTTAATGCGATGTCTGTAACGTGGAAACACCATTCAGGTAAAAATAAGAAAATTGAAAAAAAAATGGACATAATTGTTTTTCACAGGACAGCGATGATATATTAACCGGTGTTGTCAAACTATGCTTTCTAGATTAGGCGTTGGCTAAAATTTTCAGAGGCACAATGTAATGTAATGGAACCGAATGACCTTTTACACTGAATTGAGCAGTATGCCTTTTTTTTTTTTTTTTTTTACTATAAAGTTGTTTTTTGTAGATATCTACATTTCATTTGCTTTTGTTGCTGTTGTTCATGCAGGAACAACACAACACAATCCAAAGGTTAAATGTGTACAGTAACAGCGTTTTGTAAAAGTGTTAAAGTAATGGCTTTCTATGTAAGAATCTACATTCAAAGTCATTTGTTGTGTGTATGCGTGCGCGTGTCTTTGTGTGTGTACACACAAACGTGCACGTGTATTTGCACAAATACCCTGAGATAGTCTCCATCTTGCAGAGCGAAGCTCTCAGCTTTCAGCCTTATTCCTTTTCCCTTCTCAGTGGTGATGCGGTAGATGCACTCATGATTGTTGTCATAGTTGGAAGGGAAGTTTGGGGAGACAAGAACACCCTCTGGTCCTAGGGAGGTAGCTCCACACTCAGCTATACCAACAGAATAAAGGCAGGGAGGGGCAGACACACCATGGATCAAAATGAGTATCACATCTGAGCAGTCACATGTCTGGTTTGGCTTTCTTGTGTTGTGTGAAAGACCATCTCAAGGGGTGACAGGGGACACGGAAAACACATCTTAATGATAACATCAACACAGCCTACATGACAAAAGTCATGACAATCAACCAACCAACCACAATGAGATAATGAACGATGAATATATTTAAAAGTGTAGATGACACAAAACCAAAGCTCATCCTGCACATGTGCACCTAAAGTTGTGCCCAAGGATTGCAGGGACAATTGATTTACTGAACATGCGCGTGATTTGTATTTGCGCAGAATGCAAATACGCTTTTATAACAGGAGATAGGAGCCCATTGCCATTCCATCGGCCCACCCGTCGGCCGATGGCGTCGTGCACGCGGGACATTCACTACATACTGAACAACTTCAAAGCATTCCTGGGCATGTTATATATGGTTAGAAAACTGAGTATCCGCAGCTTCTAGTGATACCAAAACATTATAAGATACAATCATATCTGCAGGCTCGGTGAGCATTTAAGTCACAACAATCGCTAACACACAAAAAATGTGCAACTCACCATTTCATCCTCAAATGTCCGACACAATTTCATAATCCATCATCAATGATCATATTACGTCGACAAGGGTCCAGTAAAAGTATTCCAGTAATATAGTTAGTCCACAACAAGCCTGACATCCATAAAGCCACGTTATTAGCTGCTTACTTTACTTTGTGTGCAAGTTTGCTGCAATCCAAAACAATTTTTTCCAAACCTGTCCAGTTTAGATGCAATGTAATGCAGAAAAGGACATCAGAGGTTTTTGGAAATGACTGAAATAGCAGCAAATTTGCTCGTCTGCATGTGTTCCAAACAAGTTTCCTTGATATCAAAGTGTAAATAGTGCATCAGGTCTCCATATCGGTCTCAGGGCATGATTTCAGGAATGCCGCAGCATTTTGACCAGCAGTCACACACGGCACTCGTTCTGCCAATTATTCCTCTGAAGAATAAAACAGTGATATCAGCTTGCAGACACTTGTAATGTGGTGATCACCCTTTTGACTGGACCTTTGAGTTGCAAACCCAAATTGAGTTGCAGTCAATTATAAAACTCTGCTGATCCACTAGAGTGAGGACTTTTCCCTGCGCACACTTGTTAACCTTTGGGAAGTCTATCATTTGAAAGAATGACTGCAGCCAACATCATGACAAAACTGTGAGGTCTGAGCAAAGCGGTATGCCGTATACATATTGAAGAGAAGAATATGTCATGTTCATAATATCTAAGTCAATGACACCCGAGGAGAGAGTATAAATCCAACAGTTCGAGCATTAATGGGTAAATACACTGTATAGAAAAAGCACACTGATTGTAGAATGACAGATGGAAGGATTGAGGTGGAAACACAAGGTAAGCAAGAGACTTTTTAAAAATATGCACGGATAAATTAAAATAGGGAAAACGGGAGTAACTTGAGTTTTATTATGCTCTAATGATCTCCCCATGGACTGTCTGTTGCAAGGCAGGAGAGCGAAAGTGAGGGACATTTACAAAGTGGTTGAACTCAGTTAGGTCCCCGGGGTCCCCTCTAAAAATATTGGAACAGTGTTTACTGTAAAGTGAAAACATTTGGGTTTGACATCAAATTGTCTCATGTCATAACAAATTTAATATGACAACAGCGTACATCAAACCAAATGGTTTTTCCTGTCGGAGCTGAAGAAGGAGCCCCTCCTCTTCTCCGCTCAAAGCCAGTCTGGTCTGAACCTGAGGCCTTGTTGGCACGTGTCTGGGTATTTAGCAAAAGGGAGGTATTTTTCTGCAGTCTGCCCTGTCATCCACACGTCTCCCGAATATTTTTTTCATTCAAAACAAAGGTTTCTGAAAACTCTGGCCAAAGTGGAGATTTGGATCTCTCCGGATCCGTGTTTGACTGTGGACAGTCGTAACCGTTGGGTTACATATTTTAGGACCATCCGTCAGTCAGTCCATCATCATCATCATCGGTTGGACACTCTGTCATGCAGCTCCGGCACGAACCGCACTGGTGTCACTGCAGCACAATCTGTTTCCACTGTCTCTTGTTCTTTTTGTTCCGCCTCCCCGATGACCGTAGGAGCTTGTGACACATGCGCACACAATATCCACGTGACATCACAGACAACTAGCTTTTAGATTTCAAGATAATAATGAGTTGTTAGTAAAGTTCGAGAAATGCGCCTCTGCACCCTTTTTCCCGCACACCAGTGTGAGTCACAGTTGCATGCGTCTCTCAAACTGACAGAAAAAAAATGCTACTAAAAGTTTGTTGGCACCTAGATACAGACAGACAGACGCAACAGAATGTTCTTTTGGAAAGCTGTGCAATGATATACCGGTAATCTGTCTTGAGTTGCCATAATCTGGTGTGTATACTCTTTTGTCTCACCTATACATCTGGGCAGTGTGTTGCTCCACACTCGCCTGCCTCCACCGAGACAGGTGATCTTGCTGTCTCCCTCGAGTCGGTAACCATGGAAACAAGAAAAGGCAAGCGAGTCGCCAACTTGAAATCGGAATCCTGTACGTCTGCTGAAAGCCGGAACACCCGGATCCTCGCAAGGCTCCAAGTCATATTCTACAGATTTGGAAAGACAACAGGCAAATGATTATGGAAACGCAAGGAAAAATAAACTGTACATGACTTTGTGGATAGTCAATGTCAGCCTCCCCTCTGCATCATACTCAACACTCTTTCAAACAAGACAATACTGATGCATCTAACCAGTATATTCATGCATATAAATTCATACAATCAAGAACCTGAAGGCGTTGTCTTACCCGAGAATGTGATATTAAATCCCTCATAACTCATGGAGAAATCTGATATGAATCGCAGCTGAGCGCTAAAATTCCCAAAAAGCCCCGCTTTGACACTGGGGGGCAGCACGGAGCCAGTCAGGCGGGCTACTGGAACCAGAAAATTTTCGTTCTCTGTGATGGACAGGTAGTCATGGTTCTCCTCCAAATGGAAAGTATGGAAGACGAGGTGAACTCCTGAGAACAACATGGTTGAATGGAGTCATTGAAGGACGCAATGGATGATTGGAAAAGAAATGGACCGACCAAGACACAATGCAAATTTTTGTGGATACACGCTCACTAAAAGTTCAGAGACACATTATGGAGAAGCTAAGTCAAGATAAAATGCAACTATTTACACATACTGTACAGGAGAGTAGGTAAGAACTATGCTATAATGTGCAAAAGACCCTAATTTTAGAACACTTCGTGTCAATAGAGTTAGGGCATGTTATTTTGACAACATTTAATATGAAAAAGCTTGTCAAGTAACCAAAACGTTTTGTACTAATTCGAGCGCAATGCGTTTCATCTGTAATCCTATTGGGAATTACGATGACACCAGTATAGAGTACATTTTTGAACATCAAATATTGTATCAAGAATACCGCCACCAATTAAAAAAGAAATCTCTTAATATCAGATAAATTATGAAATCGTATAACACTGCAACTGTTTAATTATGTAAGCTCTTTCCATTTCTAGCACAAAGTAGGCAAGGACTAGGGAATCCTGTTAAAAGTCTGGAACATAAAGTCATCAAAAGAACAAAGCGCATGAACTCAACCCATGTTGGTTACGTTTGATTTCGGCACGAAAAAATATATTTAACTGTCAGAATCTTAGTAAAATTGCATGAGTGCATAATGAATCAGGATCGGGAGAATTACCATTGTGAATTTTGATCTCTTACACCCTATGATCATATCATGTGTTTGAGAGTTCAACAGCAGAAGAATAAGAATAAAAAGTGAAGAATACTTGTGTTAATACTTACATTAAAAATGTGAACTAGAATTCAGTAGAATTCATATCCAGTTTGTGATCCCAGGGGACAATATTGTACGAGCATGTGTGTACCGTGTACATTCGGACATGGAACGTTCAAAGATTGACTGCTGGACTGATGGAGAGGGTGAGACATTGTGTTGCACTTAAAATATTTTAATGCACTTACACAGGATTAATACAAGTTCATATGAAATCACCCTTAGGTTCACAGATAATGATGAAAGCCAGTTTACGTTTTTAACTTATTGTAATCAGATAATTCTCTTTTGCTGTCACCGCTCAAACACACTCAACCCTGTCCTACTATGGTTCAACTACATTTCTCATCCCCACCGTGACTGCCGTGGCCGCCAGAGAACATAGTTTAAACATAGCTTAAGCCAGTCATCATAACGTCATTACTAAGCAAATATCAACAGCTAACTTAACTAGCAACACGTTCTTGGCAGCAATAGATTGTCTGGGAGCGTGAAGAAGATGTAATCAGGAAGAGGTAGGAAAAATTACCAGAGTGTATTTGATCACTTACCTTTACCATGAGACACCTCTATGGTCCAGGTGCAGTTCAGAGAATTGGGGTAGAAGTCAGGGAATCCCGGTGAAAGAATCGTGCCCATTTTCCCAAACACATATCCTCCACACAGAGCTATGGGGGAACAGAAATTAGGCTTAAAGACTGAAGCAATACAGTGAAGTACAGTATATTTTAAGTGTAGTCCAGTCAGAATTTAATGATAGATATTCCGACAGAGAATTTCAACTTCTTGGATCACTGTCAAGATAAATTTGATTTTGTTGGATGTGCAAAATTGGTTATTTCTGGATCTCAGTGCTGTTGTCATGACCACACAAAGAGGTAAAATACAGTAGGCAGCAAAGAGAATAGAAAGTGTGAATGAGAGCAATGTACGGTATACTTTTAAATTCAGCACTCATTCAGTATCAGGACATATAGTATTCTTTAATTGAATGTATTCTCAATGAGCACTTAGCTACATTTTTGTGTATGGAGCAGCTGAAAGGAAAGAGTGTCTTTGTGCTTTTCCGATTGTTGAGATAACATGGACTTGTCGTCTCTCATCTTACATTGAAATTCGATTCTGTTGAAGTGGTACAAGATTCAAACACATTACACACTATTAATCAACTGAATCAAACTGCGGATTTTTTTTCACTCAGTGTGCTGACAATGTATGTATGTTGCAAAGTATCGGAAAAGCACATCGATCTCAAATGAATCACAGATGTGTGCGGTGAAAAGTTGGTCAAATCCTTATTTGCTGATTTTAAGAAAGACACCTTGAAGCCACTATCTGGTCTATGTGTAAAGAGCTGCTCTGTTTCCCCTCCTGATCCCTTTATTTGTCTGCTTCTTTGCTACTATCTTCTCTCTTGTCATACTTCAATATAGTGGAGTTGAGCAGAAATGATAAGTCAGATCTCTCTTCGCTCTTTTCCCGACAAGCTGTTATGACCCGGCGTCATGTTCGTCACTTTCCTGTCGGGATTGAGCTCATCGTCTGACTAAATGACCCTTGTTGAAAGAAACATTTGTGTGCAGACGTTATCTATTGAGTGTGCCTGAAAGTGCACACTTTGGAGTTTATGAATGAAATGAGTGAAAGAGGAGAGCGATGTATTGTTAATGTATATGTGTGAGGATAGGTGTGCTTATAGCAAGGTGAATAATAACAATGTGCTTGTTTTTTCCTGAAACAACCATTGGAAACAAATAGCATTCCATTGCACCCTTATTCCTGTAGTCTTGCTTTCTTATTCAAAGATAATGTTCAGGTAATACATTTTTTGATGGCTTTTCTTTTGCAGGTAAATGTGCCTATTCGACTGTATGTTTACTGGCCATAATTTTCACGTATCCGTGCCACGTGTGCACAGTTAAATAGGATAACCATTACATTAGAAACAGTACACCTCAACATATTCTCTCAACTGTCTGATAGTATTCATCATATTGAGCAATATTATACCGCAAAGGCAGAATGTTTACTTCAGCTGTTGGCAGGTAGCAAACGACACTGCGCTGTTCTGTCAATTATGGAATATAGGAAAGATGCATTTTTAGGTTGTATAAACAGTTAGCTAGCTAAATGAATGCTGTAGTGGTAAAAATGGGCCTAGTATTAATAACTAAGTAACTGTCAATTGTGTCAGTCAACCACTGATGTGAAGGAAGGGAGCCAAGTTTTTATCTTTAGGTGGGTAGGGGGTGCTCAAGCCGCATTTCCAAGTACATCACTGTTTTGCGGTTTTAGCCTCACCCAAAGAATCAGGAAAAGCAAAAAACAGTTTAACGCTATAGCTCCGCAATTCATTACATAGCTCTCAGTCTTAGCACGTTATCAGCAATTGTCTTCAAAAGTGTGCAATGAAACAAATATTGGTATTCATTAAACAGGGACACTTATTCAAGTATGTCTTGAAGTTAAGACCAGTACACCACAATCGCCGGCTAAGATAATCGTCACGACTTAGGCGACACTCAGCAAACATCAACAGCTTACGTAGCATGAGCTAGCAACCCGTTTTGGCAGCACAAGAATAAAACTGTGTGGGTATTATTTGTGAAAATTGCTGTGGTCTATTTAAATAATTTGAGATATTGTGTCTTTAAAAAAAAGAAAACATTTAAAAAGGAGGCTCATGACCACATCTGCAATTGTAACTCCATTTATTTAGTAAAAAAACTGTTTTGTTTGGCTCGGCTAGTAATAACTCAATGCTGTCACTGATGTTTCACAAAGAAGCATGATTATTCAAAGGTTTTAGAATTTGGTGTTCATTAATACCCCAATAGTATCATTACAACACTTTTCTTCCAAAAGTGCCAACCAAAATGAAATATATTTGATGTAGATTAGGTATTTTTGTTATGTGATTAAATTTTGGCTTGCTGGATTTATTTGGTGAGTAACTTCAGTGTAGTTAAACTGCATTTATTGTAGAATTGCTTCTAGCTTAGCTAACTACATTTAACAAGTATCTTGCCCGACCCTAGCTCTTGTATTGTATCTCATTAAATTATGCACATGTACCTAATAAAGTGTCTGGTATCTATAAACGGGATTATTTTGTAATTTGCATGCACCGCTTGGTGTCTAGCTCAAGGAGACAAATTTCATTTCCTTCTTTCCAATCTATTTCTCAGTGGGCTTCGCAATTCATCCACCAATGGTTCACTGCCGAGTTGTGACACTCTGTTGTATCACAGCACCTTAGCCAAATGAAGAGGCACTTAGAAAAAACACCTATAAAATGCAATAATAATATAGTTAGGTGTCTCTATTACAGTTAATGGAGCATAGTGTTGGTTCAGGCAATGCACAAAGCTGACAAACTTGCAATGTCAGCTGATCCAGTGCCAGCCTACTTCAGCTGATCATTCAATTATTTCATTCTAAGCACAGAATTGGTTCAGCTGATTCCTTTCCACCATACACATACTATTTTTAATCCTGGCAATATAGGGGAGGGGAATTTTTTTTTTTTTTTTGTGATGTGTAAAGTGTAAAGTGAGGCGGCACGGTGGTCGACTGGCTAGCACATCCGCCTCACAGTTCCGAGGTTGTGGATTCGATCCCGGCCTCGGCCTCCCTGTGTGGAGTTTGCATGTTCTCCCCGTGCTTGCGTGGGTTTTCTCCGGGTACTCCGGTTTCCTCCCACATTCCAAAAACATGCATGGTAAGTTGATTGGACTCTCTAAATTGCCCCTAAGTGTGATTGTGAGTGCGGATGTTTGTCTCTGTGTGCCCTGCGATTGGCTGGCAACCAATCCAGGGTGTCCCCCGCCTACTGCCCGAATACAGCTAGGATAGGCTTCGGCACGCCCCGCGACCCTTGTGAGGATAAGCGGTATCGATAATGGATGGATAGATTGTGTAAAGTGGTCCTGACTGAACTATTATTTGCGGTTGCAGTTCATCTTGTGTGCTTGTGTGAGGTAATTTGCCTTGCCTGGAATCTAAAAGGCACATATCTAAATACAGTATGTCTTCATTTATTCCTAGTCATCAAGGTCATGGTAATGCACAAGTGTTGAATCAAGGCAATTGGACTCTTTTTGGTGGTTGAAGATGGAAGCCTTATTGTTGAAGTCGACAGAAAATGGACCTACACAGAGCAGTGCCTAGTGTTTGGCTCCCATCACCCACTCGAACACAAGTGAGGAGTTGTCAGAACAATCAACAACAAAGCAGAAAATCCCAACCACAGAGAACCGAAGTCAGAAGGAGTAGACACACATCAAGGCAGTTCTAACTACCTGTGGGTATTCTAACTGGGTCTTAAACCCACCAAGATGAGAAGGGCAACTACACCCTGCCCTAGGGATATAAACAGGAGGCAGAATGCGGTGGTCCCTTAAGTGGCTGGTTTGACGGTTAACTGTGAAAGATTTTCTCTGAACATGCCGATGTACCCCAAGGACAAAGTCCTTGGAGGGGCAAACTCAGCAATGTTGGTTATGCAGTCGAATGTTGTGAAGAGTGCCGTGACCTTGACATTTAGGAGACTAAATCACGGGGTCCGTCACATTCGCATGTCACCTAATGCAATTCCTCAAGTAATAGTTCAGTTTTGGCAAAAGATGATTATACAATGCTTTTGAATTCTGTTAGAATTATCTGGCAGTTAGGCATTTGCAATATTTTTTTTTCACATGAGACACGCTCTCAAATGCTTTGCAAATATAAGTAAATATAATATAATTAAAATGCATCAACACATGCACCACCATCACTGGCATTGCTCCAATCATTCAACGTACCTTAAAGCTAGGAAACAGTTGACGTACATCTACGAAACCCATGCTGAGTGTTGCTATTGTTATTAAATTCCAACATTGTTTACAAATTTCCAAGCATGCCTCAAGGTGTATTTGTCTCTCGAAATGAAGAGGAAAGTAATATGATTGAACTAAAGGGCCTACGAGTGGCCAGCCAGTGTTGCCTCTCAACCTGAATGATTTCTTTCAATATCCAACTTGGGCAAATGTTCATTTCATGAGTATAGAAGAGCTATGCTTAATTGAAATGGAAGAGCAAAGATGGCAAACATGTTTTTAATCGCCTGCTTCCTAAAACAATGTGGTTCATAAAGGCCCATACTTGTACAAACACTAAAGTTATTTTTCGCCTTCACCACATATCTAACCCTTTCTTTTGTTTCACTGACTGTTACTAAGGCCTGTCAAAATCAGTTATTGGGAAAACAAGTGGACCATAAAATGCTCAGGTAGTAGGTGTGTGATGATGCGGCTATGTCGACTATTGTGAGACTTATTACACTTCGAACAAACACACAGCTGGCAGCTGCAGGAGGCACCACTCTAAAAATGCAACTCTAGCCAACAAAAAGTGCTGCTGTGGATCTGAGGACCATTAGAGATGTATTACCTTTGTTTTAAACTGCATCCGCCTCTGAATAAGTAAAAGTCACTTTTAGTTGCAGTGTTTTGGCTTTGTACTGACGTTCTAACTCAGACAGGTAAAGTTAAAGTCAACTAAAGTACAACTTCCAAAGATTGTACCAAAAGTGGTACAATTTCAGAGGTCAAACAGCAACATTGTTTTGGGGGAAAAAAAACGTGCCTTGAAGCAAATTGTATTCAAACTGACATCATGTTGAATGAATATAAATAAATATAATAACATATACTGTATTATAACAATGTTAAATATATATATTTTGGATTAACTCCTCTAGTCTTTTTTTATGGCCATTTCTTTGTGATGCTGCCACATAAGGCTACCAATACCGGAAAATAGGAAATAAAAAAACTGAGAAAAAGATTTTTTGAGACATATCACATTTGGCTACACATGACATTATGAGCAATGCATTATAAAAAGATAAACGTTATATGACAGTGACAGTTTTAGCCTTAGAATTAATTCATTAACTTTACATTACATGTTGGGCCTGGGGTTTAGACTCAATGAATTAATTAGAGTAAAGAATAATGTGTTGATAAATTAACAATTTAATCCCATTTTTTTACATTTCTGTACTCCATGGAAACCCACTTCTCTTTCAAGTACATCCGTGTCATAAATCCTGCGCTGTGTGGCCCTGTTAAGAGGTGAGTGAGAACGAATTATCAATGTGTTGGCATGGTGGAATAATGACAACATTGGATCCAAGTTTGTGTCCACTAATTTCTGCAGTGGTGGTAAAACCGGAAATTGGGTCGGCAGTGGAAGTGAACCTCAAAACTGTGGTGCGGATATAATAATCACTAGTTCACTATGCTGTCCTTTAATGAGTCAAATATTTTTCATTTGATGAAAAAGCAATTAATTGTTATCATATGATAACCAAGAAAGGACAGATGATATTGTGCAATGATAAGACATAAGACAAAGTAGGTGAAAATATCAAACCATATTGCTTGGAAAAAATAAATCTTGATATGACCTAGGACCTTAGCTATCTTGTTCCTATTGTGTCAGAAAACCGTTAATTGGATATTGTTTAACTTGAAGTACACACAGCAAAACATATCCTGAAGGATTGGGAAGGACTGGTGGAAAATGTAAGTAAATGTACCTTCTAATCTGAACTTCGACCTCCGCTACCTGGGTCAAGTGGGATGGACGTCCGTCAGAAAGAACATGTTTCTTCCTCAGAATGAACAATGAGTATATTTATATATACTTCAAATATCTCAGCCACATAGCTGCACCGGTCTTTATAAGTGTTCATACATTGGCAAAATTTATGAAACAATGGCAATATTGGGGAAAATATGATTGACGACTGAATGGGGACCATGTCATTTTCTTTATTGCTATGTTTTGTTTAATGATTGTGCTATCCTGAAATGCCTTGTGGTTTAATTTGAATCCAATTAAAAATAAATGTGTTTTGCATGATTGCTGGTTTTCTTTAAAACGGAGCACATCTTATAAATTGTTATCCCAAAAGCATACTTAGCCAAGTGATTTCCAATGTACTGTTCCCAAATCAATAGAACATGTGTATGTACTCCCTAAAAGTTTCATTTTTCTTGCTTTCTGGAAATGGCGAAAAGCAGCTATGCTTTTAGGATAATGACATTCTGCATGCCCTTATGAACACAACTGTACGTGAGAATGTGCAAAAATAAATCACATCAGCTATTCACTTAAGAAAGATGATCCCTCTGCAAGTTTCAAGGAGGATAAAACCAGTTAAGCATCCTCACCATCGCAGCTGGGAAGAGCGTGACTCCACTGATGATTCTGCTCGCAAACGATGGGCTCCTGATCACTCAGAGTATATCCTGGGTCGCATGTAAACGAGACACGGGAGCCGATGGAAAAGCTGCTACCATGGCGACGCCCATTCACCGGAATACCGGGGTCAAGACAAGAGTCTGACTCCATTTTCACACCTGGAATTCAAGAGGGTGTGTACAAGCGTGAGTCCACATGACAAACGCATCATTACCCACCTGTGACCATGAGACTTGAACACAACCTTCATATTTTTCAGTTTATGTCTGCTAAATATTAATTTTCCAGTCAATCCTTACTCTCGTATCTGATGCTGAAGCCCGCCGCAGAGCGACTGTTGTCGGTGGTGAACAACAGGAACAGGAAGTTGGACGTGGAGATCAGGAAATGAGGTGCCTGGGTTCCGTGGTACTCGCCGATCAAGGGGGAGGAGGATGAGGGACCGTCTCTGATCTCCAACGTGTCATAGTTGACTTCCGTCTGGAACCTGGGCAGCCATACAAGAATTGACAACATCATGAGGGCACACACACACACACACACACACGGCTTAGGGGGAAGGCAAAAACAGCAAATAAGTGTTTACAATCTAAAGCTTTTCATTAGAATAGTAAACAGATGGAAGACTGGGATGGAGTGTTTTTTTTTTTTTTTTTAATGTCAACAATTTTATGCAGTGCACTCAACTAGAAGTGGCTTCCCATAAATAAGCAACAGGTGACTACTTCATGGTTTACCTGCTTCTTGTTTGCATAAGTGACCACCTCTCGCCTGCTTATATTCCAGACCAAGAGACACTCTAACTTCTCAAAAACTTTCTTGGACCTGAGTGGTCATGAATTCAGAGAGGTATCATTAATAAAGAGTAGGAATGGAGTGTTATTTGAAAATCAGCAATTTGCTGTTATAGAAAACAATATAGCAGATATCCCAAAAAACACGCTGCAATCTATGATGACTTGAATATTTCCATACGAAACCAAACACAAAGTCGTATCAGCACACCACATCTGCATAAGCGGAACCCTCCACAAATGGAATGCCTTATAGGCTGTGAGGGTGATGTGGCCTTTATGTTTAACTTCCAAAATAGATAGATTTCATCCATAGCAATTTCATGCTATGCTGCTCCTGCTTATGGCTCAATGCCAGAAGGAAAAGTAAAACTCCAACATTAATGATTTACTGCACCGTATACTACTTTTACATTTATCTGACCATCTCATAGTACCTGACTAAATGAAAGAGCGACTGCAATCCCCATAAAAATTGCATGTGACTGCTGAAAAAAAAAAAGCTCAGAAATGCTATCATCAAACCAAAACCTAAAGAGGAAAACATGACTATAGTTACAATCATCATAGCATGCTAACAATGGATATTACATACTTTGCAAATGTAGCCATTAAGAGGAAGAAATAAACCAGCGTAATGATACAATGCAAATATAGCTTCGAGTAGGATTGGTGAGCATATCCACACCAGCTGACTACTGGTCTTACGGAAAAGCATATTTTCACTACTCAACTCTAGAGTGACAAAAAACAGATCATTAAAAAATAATGCTGCTCTCCCATACTGCACATTCAAATGAGAGTAATGCTGACCAGAGGAGTGCTATTGTGGAAGATTGCAGGGATGCAACTAAAATTCCCTTCAGTGAAGTGATACTGTTCTAATATAGAAAACAAATTAAGAATAAATCATTAGCACCTTTGCTGGTTGTAACCCAGTAGCATACTCATAATCAATCAATGATAACGACAACACACAAAGATTTATTAACATTTAAACAATCAAATATCATGCCCATAATGTGTGGAATTGCTCCCTTATATGAGCAACAACATGAAACAGACACAACATTGCACTTCCTTTGCGTAAGAGAAGGTTCGTGTTCATAACTGATTTAGAGAAAAAGTGCCTGTGACTTGAAAATAAGACAAAATAGTACCTGTCGAAGTGTATCTTCACAGCGTGATCCGCTTGTGATTCAATCACCCACTGGCAGTTGAGAGAATCCTTATAGAACGACGGCCAACCAGGAGAGAGAAGAACTCCGGTAGGAGCAGTGAGATGGCCTCCACATGGCGCTAGAGTGAGAAGAAGTACCACCATTCATCTTGCTTTCTTGTTTTGGTGTCTTGTGGAATGTGCACAACCATCGTTTTTCACAACTTCAACAGAGACATCATTTGCCTGATTAATTTGAACGCCTTTCAAAATGTCTAAATTTTAGGCATATGGATTAGTAAATATTTTTATTTTTTTTCTTGATTATGACAGAATCATACTTTTTTCATTTTTTTTGTTCAGTTGGTTGCAGGCACTAACTTTTACATCCCCACACAGTTGGTGTGGAACGTGCTTATCCGGGTATAATCTGGATTCCTGGAACAAGTGAAAGATTGTATGCCTGTCCATTCTTTCCGTGGAGGACATGCAAGACGCATAAATTATCGGAGCTGATAACAGCTATTCTGCTCTTTCGAAACTGGCCATTTCCTGTTAAGAAGACGCTGGCAGGACTTTTGGAAATGGGAAGCTGCCCGTTATGTCTGATGGACTGTGGCGTGTGGTCAACACTCAGTCTCAGGTGATGAGTGAGCTCAATCAGAGGACAAATGCGTCTTCTGAGATACCAACGTGAAGCAGTTTCAAATAATTGATCGCCAATTTGGCCAATTGATACCCATTTAGAGCTCTGGTGAAAGAGTCAAGGTTGACTGAAATCACTGTCGACCTGTTCCCAAAGCAACCCTTATCTTGGACCCTGATTTCCTGGATGTTGATGCTGTTGGACGCTGGAGATTCGCCCTATCTCCCTTTACCCCTCATTCTCCTCTGCTTCCTGTCACTGTTCAGTACTCAGCCGAGTCTTCTCAGTGGCAACGACACCATTTTTTGGGGGATGCCGGCTGATGACCGATGACACAGACTTACGCACACATACCCACATGATAATTCAACACAATACACAACCCTATCATCAATGCCTTTTCGTCGGCTCCCCCCCAACTCCTCTACAATCCCCAGTGACACTCCATGTTTGCTGTGGAGGTGCCTTGAAAGGGTAAAGTTGCCGCCCAGTGTGTCTGGCCTACTACGTCTGCCCCGCCCAATGCGCCCTTGCCCTCTCACATGTGCAAGTATTTGAATTGTCATTGTTTATGTCGCTTACTCATGTGGCTTGGGACATGTTTTTTTTCTCTCCCACTTCCTGATGTATTTCTTTTTCAATTAAGAAAATAGTTTGGCGGCCCGTCATGCTTCTCTTTTCTGTCTCTCTCTGTTGATTATTTTTTTTTTATGCCTCTTGGACAGGTTGCAACTGTTAAGTCAATTGCGTTATTCTGTACGTGTGCATGTGCAATAACAATAAATTTGATTCCATTTCAAATACAATAAGAATAAATAAATAATAAATAATAATAATATTAAATAAAACAAGTTCAAATACATTATAACTTTCTCTTAACTAAAAAAGTACCCTAATGTAAAAAGTATTTGTCTTTAGGTACATTGTCAAGTTAGAGACACAGAGACAAACAAACATCCGCACTCACAATCACACCTAGGGGCAATTCAGAGTGTCCAATCAACCTACCATGCATGTTTTTGGAATCAAACCCACGACCCCTGAACCGTGAGGCGGACGTGCTAACCAGTTGGCCACCATGCCGCCCACTTTGAAAGTTATATTTTCTATATTTACTGTGCAGTAATTATCATTTACACTTATGGTTTACACAATATGTTTATCACTACACTGTATGTTGTGAGTGTATAACGAATACACATCCCTCTTCTTTTCCCCAGAACCAATGAAAATGCAAAAATAAAAAGTACTGCTGAGAGTAAAAAAGTTTGCGGGGCTAAAAAATGAGGATGTTGTGGGAATAAGCAAGAGGACATAGTGGATAGAATTTTTACTTTGCACAAGTGAGTTTCGACCAAGAAGGAGACACATCAGAGAATTCTTTGTAGATTTTACCGAGTGGAATATTTCAAACAGTAATTCAGTACTTATGCATAGCAAAAACAGAAGGCGTGTGTTTACCTTCACAGCGAGGCACCGCTGCAGACCAAACAACATTTCCGTCTTGAATGATGCAGGTGACCTGATCTGACCCCTGCAAATTTCATTTATGTCTGATTGAGAAAGGCTCTTCAATTGGATAAATTAATGCAAAAGTCATTCTAATCTTTTACTGGATTGATTTTTTTAATAGAGCGTAACATTTTCATATGAATTAATTACCTGTGTCCTAATGAATCCTTGGTCACAGCGGAAAGCCACAGAGCTGCCGAGCTGAAACTGGTCTCCATACCTTTGCCCATTGACAGGAACGCCTGGATCGTGGCACTCATTCTGGCCAAATGCTTAAAAGAACACACACACACACCATTATAAACAGTTTTATATTTTATATTTAAGGTACACTATTTCTATATACATATTAGGGCTGCACGATGTTGGAAAAAAAATGACATTGCGAATTTTGGGGGGGGGTTGCGATATATTGCAATATATATTGCGATGTTAAAAATAGAATTTTTACCAGATGACTTGAATAGATTTGTTTGGGAATAATTTGGTTAATTCACCATGACATCATTGTATTCATATAATATTGTTTAATCCAGACTAAGGAGGTTCATCTGTGAATGATGATTGCTATATATATGTAAAGGGATCACAGAGGTCATGTCTCTGTAACATAATAGATTATTTAACATTGTATTCCACACTTCAATGTAAACAGCAGCAAAATATTAAACATATTTTAAACAAAAAATATAAAAAGAGCAGGTGCACTAGACCCTTGAGTCATTTAAAAAAATAGAAGAAAATAAAAAACCTCTAAAGCAGCAGCAGTTACAGTTACATAGAGTTATAAACACCTTTAAACTAAACTTTAATTAAAAAGCAGGTGTACTAGCGTCTGAGTTGTTTACAAAAATACAAGATAAAAAAAACCCTTTGTGAAACTGCAGCAAAGTTGTAAACAAATTAGAACAAAAATATTAAAACTTAAAGAGCAGGTGCATTAGTCCCCTGAGTTGTGTGTCTGTAAAACATACTGCATCCGTGATTTGTCGGTGCTGTTTGGACTTTTTATCCTAAGGAGTTATGCTGGCGAAGGCGTCTGTAATTGTTTTTCGAGTAGATGCAGTTCCACCTCGGGTCCCACTTCCTAGTTTGAACTGCTCATACAGGAGCTTGTGACGGCGATTGCAGCAACAACGGCGAGGCACTGTTGGCAAAGGATGTTTTGTTGTTCTGATTCTTCCTTTTTATAGCAGAAATACTTTCATATTTTGGATGTTGACGTTCTTTTGGGGCTAAATCCACTGCCGCTTTTGCCGCTGTCGTCTCCTCGCCTGTTAGCAGGCAGCAGAGTGAAGGGGGAGGGGCCGGTGACTGATTGGCAGGAAGGAGGGGGTGAGCTAGACAGGCTGTGTAGCACGGAGTAGCTTGCTGCTTCTTTGAAGCAAAACAAAAGTTTGCGCGTTCTAACAAAAAAATAAATAAATAAAACATTGCACGTCCTACGATGTGACTATCGCAATCGCGATGTTCAAAAGACACATCGTGCAGGCCTAATACATATCATAAATTACAATAGCATTTTCCCATTCTTGACACTGCCAAATAAGTGCCCTTGGCCACTGCTTTAATTAAGCTATTTCATGCCAATAGATCAGTAAATAATAAAAAAATGAGTCTTTGCATAATACTGTAAGTATTATCAAAACTGCTATCCAAGAAAACTGCTAACAGTTTTAGCAGGAAAAGTTTTGATTTTTTTAGTTTTCAATTCTGTGCATGTAATGCTGTCACTGAGTCAGTATTCTACTGCTCTTTTGTTGATGTTCTGTTCTGTCTTCACATCCTGTTTTTTGTTTCTTCTCTCTCATCAGTTGCTGTTCACATGCTCCTGATCTTAGCCTGCTGTATTGGATTTTTTGGGGAGTTTTCAACCTTGGAGCAGATTGTTTGTCTTCCCCTGCTGCCTGTCAGCTTCAGTGAAGTCTTTGTTCAGCTTAACTTCTGCCTCCATATTGTCTTTCTGCGTTTGGGTCCTTTGTCTGATACTGTGACAGATGCTACAAAAATAATTTCATTCAATAAGGAAAGGGATTCTGAATGTAAAAGGTACCACATGCAGAAGGGAAAATACTGTACAAAACATCAGAACGCTGACATTATTACGGTCAGAATTCAAAAGCGTCACAGGGTAGCTTGAAAGAGAGGCAAGAAGAAGATGTACTTGTATAGCTGATATTGAAGCCTTTCCCAGTATTGGAGTGATCTGACTGAAATTCCAGTCGCATGATGTGTCCATGTGAGGCAATTTGGGACGGCACATCCTTTCCAGAGAACGTTCCAAATGTGGTGGGCTCAGAAAGACCTGAAAGGAAACAAACATTTGGAATGTTATATAACTGTTTTGTGACTCATTATGCAATTTAATGTCCATACATAAACATTATTTAATGTAGCTATTAAAAAGAACTATTTTAAATATGCATTTGCAAGCTACCAAGGAGGCAGAGTTAAAAAGCTCCAGCCAAACACATAATGACATTTTCTGATAAAGGCGTCATGGCAAAAAGATCGAAAAAGACAAGAATGATAGTAAAGTGGAGTTACTCCTGAATGTCACACATAAAGTCAACTGAATAATAAATAACAACGTTATGGTGAACTCCAAAAACAAAACCTGGCAATTAACCAGCACATGATGGTACTGATTAAAAATTAGAATATATTAATGACAAATTACTAAACGTTGGTGCTACCAAATTGGCGTTCTGAATATAAGCAGCATATTAATATCAAGGAACCTGAGGTAGCAAGCACCAGGCAAATGTCAGTGATTCACACGACAGTTGGAGGGCTGATGACACTTTCTGCAGAAGCAGGCTTTGAATGCATCCCAAGAAGACTAACAATAAAAGGACCACAATGCCCCAAAATCATTAGAGCTATTTTACCCAAATGTGTTCTTCTGATATTAATTCCGAGACAATTTGGCCTCCATGACAGAAAGTCAAGTTCCAAGTATTGATTATGTCCTTGGAGACCTGCGATGCTTAATCCTACAATAGCTACTGACAGTATAACAATTTCATTAAGTAGCAAATTGTACACATCTTGCACAGGTATGTGTGCATGTCTGTACAAAGTAGCTTCGGAGATGAGGTGGAATCACAGCATACTTTAATTTTCTAACAACTGGAAGCTGTTCAGGGGGGTAGTTTATGTACAGCAACACGTTCATGAGGGGAAACTGGGTTAGAGGTTGTTAGTGGCTCCAGTGAAACCCAAAAGAGGAACCATTATTGTGGACAGGATTGCGCTCAAATATATGACCTTCGCCCATTTGACATTTCCCTACTTATCCACAAAAGGCCAGGTCGAGAACAAATGGGCGGTCATGTATATAATCATCATCATTATCAACATCAATTATGCTTCAAGCTATAAATCCTAAAAATGCAAAGCAGATCAATTAACATGATAACACACAGTACGTAAATTGAAGATTCTGTAAATCAATATTCATTTCTATGTAACATATTTGCTGTGGCAACCTCTGACTGACAGGGACTAAGTCAAAAGTCAAACACCATTATTATCATTTAGTCATTACATGCTTCCATGATATTCAAATTAGTCTCGGAGATCAATTTATTTAATGTACAAATGAGGAGTTACAATAACCATTTACTCTTTCAAAACCTAGAATGTGAAATTGGGATTTCTCTGGGATCATTTCTATAACAAGGCATTCATATTTAAATCCATTGTCGGAACTGCAACAACTGAAAAGCCATCTGACTTAAAGGCTGGGAATAGATGCATGAATGTGTTTAAACCTGTTGAGTGACCATTGATTTCCGCTGCTTTTTTCAAGTGCAATGTGTGTAATTTTGAGGGCACTGCAGTTTGTTCTCTCTGGACATTCGGACACTCCTCCAAAATAGCGAGACCCCTACAAAAGGGCACTATAAAGAGAATAGTGAGGTCATTCAGACACAGCTGCTGTTTATGAAGGCTGAAATAAATTGTCTACATTATTTTTCTTCCTCTCCTTCATCATCGCCTTCTACAATGGAACGATGACCTCGATCGTTGCCTCCATTTTAATGCAACTTGTGTCTAATTAAACTTGGATGCAGATTCATCCTGTGTTTCCATATTACCTTACAGCCAAAAATGTTGCGGGACAGTATTTTTTCCAGGTAACACATCCTGATTGACACAAAGTGAAGTCAACTGGAAGACTTTGGCACTTTGAAACTTTAATTTAAGTTTACCCAGCGCAACAGTCCTAATTACCCTGCAATTTTCAAAAACATTGTCAGAGAGATAGAAATCCCTGCAGAGACACGTTTATAGCCAGTCAATTAAACACAACTTTGGCTGTAATGACCAACAAGTCACGAGGCACCTCAACTTGATTCCGTTTCACTAACCTAACCTTTAATACAGTGGGCAACAACTGTCAAGTTATGTTGTGTTCAACTTCTTCTTCATGATTGAATAAAAATGGTAAAAACAATCACTCTTTGAAACATATTTTGGCCTTGTGACTTGGCACTTCAACCCGTTAAAAGCTATTATTAACCGAATTTAATGTCATCATATTGTGCTTGTATAATTTTTAACTAACTGACTGCGAGGGCTCCATTTTTAATACCCGCCATAGTCAGCAATACAGTTAATTGCGTGATAAGTGCACTCCTCACCTTCATCTTTGACCACCAACCAATCAAACTGTGGTTCAAGGTCAAAGTCAGAGAAGAGCAAGTGAATGCGGCTCCCTGGTTCAGAAATGATCAGCCATACGCAGTTGAGATTGTTCCCGTATTCCTCAGGATAGTTTGGGGACAGCACCGTTCCCGATGGGGCCGTGAAGTTGAAGAAACAAGAAACTACAAGGATAAAGGACAATTGCAAAGAAATGAGGTTATATGAAAATGTAATTGAGCGAGCATACTGACAGAGAGGAAAGGGAATGCAAAGAGGAAATAAAAGGGGGAAAAAAAACAAAAACCTAATTAATTTGTTTTTTGGTGGGAAAATAGAGCACAAAAGCAATTTAAAAGATAACACATGAGTACTTACATATGCAACTGGGTTTATTACCAGACCACTGGTTATTATGTTGGCACGTAATGCTTCTCTCGCCAACTAATTCAAAAGCAGACTGGCAGGAGAAGGTCAGCATATCCCCGTGTTGAAATCCATCGCCACTGCGACGACCAAACGCCGGCACGCCAGGATCACCGCAGCCTCCCCGTTCGATTTCTGCATCACACAGAGATAGAAGATAGGCCTGCTAGTTACAGTCAACATACAACACAATGGCAGTCCAGGTGAGTTTACACCCAAAAAAAACTTTATCCATCCATTTTCTACACTGCATATCCTCATGCGGGTCACAGGTGATCTGGAGCCTATCCATCCTGAATTGTCTGGCAGCCAATTACAGGACACATAGAAAAAACAAGCTTTGACACTCACATTCACACCTACTGACAATTTAGCAACTTAAATAGCTCAGGCTGCTTGACTGTTGCCGTGACTAAAAAAATGATTTTGGATTTATAGGATTTGGCAAAAAGCTATTGTGGATCAATATTTTGAATATATTAAAGTATTTAGCAACATAACAGGGACGAAATAGTAGAACACCATTGTGTCCTGCATTGCAGTTTGACACATGCAAATTGCAACATCAAGAAATTGGTTAAAATAATCCTTCTATAAGAGTGTTAATCAAAAATGGCCATTATTGTGCTTTGAACTGATCAAACTCTTGCATTACCTCTCATAAGATATGCAGGATAACCACAATTATGTGTGTGTTATGATGAACACTGAGGGTGGGTTATTTAGTCAGAAAACATCAACATTATACAAAAACAAAGAAATTGTTACCAATTCCTTCAAAACATGGCAACTGTCCAATGGCCCAGGAATGACCTTTAAAATTATAGTGCAGATCCAAATAAAGATGTATAACAATAAATCAATTTCCCTATGTATCTTGTATGTCAGCTTGAATTAGGACCAAGTGTAGTAGTGAACCAGATGGAGCTGCAATAAATAAAACCTTGTGAGGCAGTTATAACCCACTTTATAATTTACCACCACCTACAGTATGTGACTGGAGTAGAACAGAAACACTTTACATATTGTGTTTTTTTTTTTTTTCCTCCCAAATAAATCAGGCATGCGCAGAAAAATTTGTAATCGCATAAATCTACAATTCCATAAATTACTGCAGTGACAGTAATGAATGATCATTCCTTTTACTCAGGGAGGCTAGGCTAATCATCAGAAATAGAGTGAGAGGTCCATACAGTACTTTACAACCTACAAAGGGATGTATGAGCGGATCCTTTGTCATCTTAAAAAAGGTCAACAGAGGTGCTTTGGGATTTAGATTACATGTCCTCCATCCCCCTGTAGAGAGAGGTGTTCCGAACAAGTCTGACCCGCAACTTCTTGGAGCAGAGCCAAAATATCTTGCAAGCTTTGCTGTCCAGACGAAAATGAGAGAATGATGTGCTTGCTATTTCGCTTAGATTATGCCAGTGCAATCTGGGGACTACTTATTGTACATTTGCATCTCTCCGTAACAGTCCATTAGTCGGAAATGATCACTGATTAGCAATTACGTCAAATAGTTGAAAGATCATTACGAGAGTATAAATAACAGAGCATGTATTTATATAACATTTGACACTGGATATCATAAAATTCATTAGGGTTGCGATGTGACTTAAAATCCCTGTAAAGTGAAAATGAACGTCTGCCACACCAGAGAAAAAAATATAATCGACTACAATCCAGCGAAATTTGAATGAATAAAAAAAAAAAAGCCAAGTAGTGACGCTTAAAAATAGTGAAAAATAAAGCCTTTCTCTCTGCTCTCAAATGCTGAATGCCCTAAAACCACACCCCTCTAAACTGTCAATTAAAATCCACTACTTTGACATGAAAAAATGAATGCTACATTGTCTACAATCTTTCTAAAACCTACACATAACTAGATTATTAGGCCGTGAAAATATATCTGTTTAAAGGCTCAAGGCTCCGGTGGCTGGAATAAAAGCCAACCAAGTCGTCGAGGTTCTTGTGTGCTCCTATGCAGCCATGTCTTCATGGAGGCTGCTCTTCTCTCTGTGACCTGTGGCATTCACAGCTAACAATGAGGCACTCTAAAGCGACTCCACCAGCCCAAAGCCTTGGTCCACTCGTCGGACGTCAGGTCAAACAACCCCCTTCCCCCTTGGTCTTTCTCTGATTGACATGCACACATTAGTGGCCGGAAATTAGGTGCTCTGAAGCTAACAGGCCAGCACACAATCTGAAGGGACGATGTATTTTCGGGGTGTAGGTAGGCCTATTGCTAACTAGCGAAGTGCACATTTCAATTGAGCGCGACTCATGCAGGGAAAGAGGTGCGACACTGGGCCCATATTAGCTGCACCCAACATGTCATGAAAACTGAAATTCTGAAACACAGTTGAACACTCTGTCTTTAGAATTGAGTACTACATAGTTCTCATGCTTTTACGCATTTTCAGCAATTACCTTCAAACATGAATAATGTACTTCAAAACACATCTCTGAATTCATTGGACACAGTCTTTAAAGAAATAAAAAGAGGGCTAATATGGACAACATGATTTGACATTTGTCCCCAGTAAACTCTAGAATAGGATCGTTGTGCTAATGTGGAACGCTAACGGTAAAAGTTTTTGACTTGATTCTAACAGAAACATAAGACCTGGAAGTTTGAAGATGTTTGTAATACACTAAGCTGACAATTGCTGAAGTATGCTATGGTGACACTCTGCGTAATGCAAGTGTAAGTGTGTGACTGAAAAAAATTAGACACTGTCCACTCAGCTAATGTCCTATATAGGGAAAATTAGGTCCCGCTCCTCAAATTTAAGTAAAAGCTACTTTGTTTCGAAGGGAGCTGACAGCATCCCTGATTGGCCTGTCAACAGCATGACAAAAACACTGCAGGGGACACCAGCAGCCAAGCTAATATGGCTATGTCAAGTGAGAGAAAATGGGCCGATTTTCATGTGTGCGTGCGTGTATGTGTGCGTGCGTGCGCGCGCGTGTTTGTGCACTACAGAGCTAATGAATATGATAGAACCTGTTAGAGGTCCATTCTAACGTGTTCCCTCTCCCGGCTAAACTGTCTTCTGGGACGTTGAGGAGCAATTTTGCTTTAATTGTGGAAGGCAAAACAATAAGTGGCGGCATGCTCCTTTAACTAACAGGATGATGTTTATGACAGGCAAGAAAATATGCCGGTGTGCTATAAACACGCATTCACATGCATCTGCTATCACTTTCTGTTTCCTTCCTGAATGTTACATCTTTTGTCCTGCCTGCCTCCCCTTCAAAGAGCTACAATCCCTCAATTGGATCAATACATTATGCTGTGTTGGTGACAATGGCACATTGGCATGGCTGTAGTTGGATTCACGTTTTATGACTTTGGCGACTTTTTATATCCCGCCCTTCCTTAATTGGATAGGTTTTTAATCAACAGGAATGTTTTATATATTTTGGGCGCATTAAAATGTGACATTCTGCCAACTGTCTGTCCACTGGTAACGCATGCCTCACCATGCTCCTGGATTAGCTTTGGGCAAATACACCTCAAGGTGAGGAGAGTTTTGCGTGGGGGGGGGGGGGGGGGGTGTACGTGCATGTGTATGAGACAGAGCAAGAGAGAATGTGCTTTGAAATTGTCTATTTCACTCCTCAACTTTTTTTGTTTCGTCTTATATTTCCGTGATTCCTTGCATTTGATTGAATAATTTAACTAGAGTTCACTATAGGTCCACTGATAGTGTAGTGGTACACACGCCTGAGTTGTGTGCGGGCAGCGTGGGATCGATTCCCGCTCAGTGACAGTGTCTATGTGTGCCCTGCGACTGGCTGGCGACCAGTTCGGGGTGTAGTCTGCCTTCGCCCATTGACGGCTGGGATAGGCTCCAGCAACTCCCTGCGACCCTGTATAGGATAAGCGGTTTGGAAGATGACATGACATGACATGACATGAGTTCACTATCTCATTTATCATTTCATGTGCCTTCTTTTTTAGGGCCCGATCAAGGTCCTGATTGTTTTTGTAAAAAATATGATTTATTTATTTATAGGATAAAAGGGCAGTGGTGTCCAAACCAGGGCTGGACATGCATGACTTACAATAAATTAGAAAAAAGTCTTGGTAGCCATATCCTGAAAATGTACATGAGATAAATACTGAGTATTTGTATATACAATCCTGGTCTATTTTTGCACAGTCATACTTTTGAATACTTAGTGACCTTAACTTTAGGTACAACTACACAATATTATGCGATAAAATTCAAAAGCTTTGTGGGGGAAAAAAAAAGCCTTTACAAATATAACAATGTTCAGTTTTGATCGAAATTAAATTGCCCAAGAGGTATTCATTCAATAGTGTTTATTATTGTGTTTGGTGCTAGCTCATTGTGAAGCAGGAATTTTTGTTTTTATGTATCTCATAAACTTTATAGTGAGTATTTTTTTTTTCCGTATAACTAACTACGTACATATGCAAAGTCTAAATTAAAATACCCTCAATGATCACAGATGTTCATGTTGTCAACCCGAAGCTTTCCAAAAGTGAGAGCACGCTGCTTCAGACAAAGACAAGCACTGCTTACTTTGAGTACTTTGATCAGTCGAAAAAGAAAATACATTATTCACACTGATGCAGCCTTCGCAGCCAATTGCCTTCAGCCTGGAAAGTTGGCAGTCACAGTTCACTGAAAGCCTCAGTTACTGTAATGTGCTATGTGTTTCTTTATGATGTTAACACAGTCTTTCTCTCTGCACACAAACCTACCAAGTTTCAATTGTTCAAATGCGTAAGGTTATTTTAGCAGCACACATGCTGCAAACATGCTGAAAATAAACACCCACTCGCAGGGCTGAATAACTCTCTCAGGGTGTTACACGGCTCTGTGTCCCTAAAAGGATGACATTATAGGATGTGACAGCATGGCGGTGACACAAAAAGCACTCCAAAAGCCAATTGTTTAAGTCCTCCTGAAGAAAAATGCAGGCTGTAAGAATATCTTGTCGTCTTACGCTGCGTCAATTGAGTTTGCAACTCTCTTCTTTCATGTTATCACTTGTAGTAAACATTGACTTTGTCTTGTCTGTCAACGGTAAATCAAAACTGTGACACATCAAAGTTTTCACCGTACTGTGACTGGAGAGCAGACTTCATTATTCCTCTTGGAAAGCTAAAATATTGAGAGAGGTGAGCTGCTCATGGTCGTGACTCAGCTGTTTTCAACTTGGCAGTCAGATTATAAAACAGTCCACCACACTGTTGTGTTGTCCGAAAAAGGGAAGGCAATTCCCCCCAAAAAAAGGTTAACTGGATGGATTTTTGTGTCATCTGTTAGAGACCAATCAAGTCAAACAAGTAGATTAATCTTATCTGACAGAACTGCCGTAAATGGAACATCCAAACTCATCCCTTTCTATGTCACTTTGGTTTAAAAATCCACATTATCACTTTCACCATATTTCGACAACGTTTCGATAGTTGTTGCAACAAACCTGTTCAAGAATGTTTACCGGGTTGCTCATATTTAGCTATTGTTTGATGGCTATTAGTATATTTAGCTATTGTTAGCTGTGGACACTACAGTCATTAAACTCAACTCAACTTACACATTCTCTGCTTTGCTAAAGTGGACCATTTTCTTGCTGACCTCCAACTCCTACCAAAGCAAACATCTACCCGCCGCTATGTCCAAGTGGCACACCCTCATTCTAAGCTGTATTTCATTTCTGTTGTTTGTTAGCATGTGATATCTGTCACTGATGGTGTAGTGGGTTGTGCGTGGGATCGGTTCCCGCACAGTGACAGTGTCTGTGTGTGCCCTGCGACTGTCTGGCGACCAGTTCAGGGTGTACACTGCCTTTCGCCCATTGTCAGCTGGGATAGGCTCCAACACCTCCCCGCGGCCCTGTACAGGATAAGCGGTTTGGAAGATAACACGTTAGCATGTCTCATTCCAAATGATGCATCGACTAAGGCCTACTTTTCGCAGTGCTCTGTGATAAGCTAGTTGCTAATTATCAGTTTTTGACCTGAGGAGGAGGCAGAAAATCTTGCAGCAACAGATGAGTGTGCTGAATCAAATTAGCCTGTCACCTTAATCGATTGGAATTGTCTTGTATTTCTCCATGTGCAGCTTTGGTAGGGTAGAGAGACAGTTAATGTTAAGCCAGGCTTGAGAAGGACTTTGAAATTTTTTTCAGCCCACGGTATCAATGTTGAAAGGAGAGCTATAAATTATTCCACCACACATGAAGCGGTCTATGATTATTTGCTAACACCACAAATTCCCACCATCTGGAACCTGCTGCTGTGGTTTGTCCAAAACAAGGACAGGTTTCCCTGTTTGGCCAAGTTGTGCAAACATTAGAGAAGAGAGGCTTCACCCAGCCATGTCTTCAGTATGCGCCACACCTCCACAAAGGTTTGTTGAAAATATATGGGAAGGAAATACGTACATGTGTGCTGGATATCTCCACAGAGCCAGGCATTCCTTTGAAACGCATAATAAACACTGATACTGTATGCAGAATTCCTTGAAAAATGACAGATCTTGGCCCACAGTGGCAGTAAGGACCAATAACACACACTTGATATCGTTCATGTGCTCTCATCCCCTCTTTGACACATGTAAGACATATATACCGTCTCACTCAATTTTTCATTTTGTCCCGTTCGATCAATTTCTCACAGTGCATCTCTCTTCCTGCCTATCCAACTGCCAGGATCCAATTACCTCCATCTTTACCTTTCTGAGCCTTGGTGTCACTTGAATTCAATTTAATTAAAATCAACTTACAGTACTGCACTGGCATGTTAAGAGGCTGTATTTAGTCAAATGTATCTATAAAAATGCATGAAGTGTCCTAAATAATGAATTATTAGCCAAACATGTCCATTGTCCCCTCTCACCTTCACTCTGTCCTCAGGTCCTGTCTTTATTTCTTTTCTCTCTCTCTCTCACTGTCAGCGTGTGCATAATATGAAAATAACCAAGCAAAACGATCAACTGATTGACTCATAATTCATTTATTACCATCGTGTAATTCACAGTTATACACACACACACGTGTACCTATACACACCTAAACACACACACACACACACACTGATAGAGGAGGAAAAAAAAGAGGTTGTGTTTATGACTAAATAAGAGCGTCAGCAATAATTTGACTTTCACACTCTGTTATGTGAGCTGTGTGTGTTTGTGCGTGCGTGTGTGGCAAGAGAAAAAGTTCAAGGTGTTGCAGCAGGACATACCTTCATAGATTGCCTTGAATCCAGCAGAGCCGATTGTGTCATCAGACTGCAGATGAAGCCACATCTGACTGGACAAGCTCACAATGATGTCTGGTACACTGGACCCAGTGAGTCTACACAGAGACACGCAAATAAACACAGGGCATATTATTAGTATGGTAATTATAATCCAAGGATGCTCAAAGTTGATATGTTTATCCTGGCATTGAAAGACTCACGTGGCCTACACAATTTAACATTGCAGTGGAATATGTAAAGTCGGATCGAATGCCCTTGGGGAATTTGTATTTGTAAATGATTGGGAAAAAAATCTGCCACTCGAGTCAATTAAACCTTTGGGTCAACTGGCGCTCCGCATACAAACGGGCATAACATTATTTTCATGGCAGCGCAAGTTTAGTCTAGCATGTTTGGGGCTGTCATCTGGGCGTGCCGGCAAATGAAGCAGCCTTTCCCCCGACACACCTGATAATTTGGTAGGCGTAAAAGCAGGCGCATCGTCATTTTTCAGTTAGGGGGCCAATGGTTTAGTTCTGCCGTGTTTGTGAATTTGGTAGATGCGCTACGCATCATCGGGCGGTTATGCTTTTCCTCCAGCACATCTGCACAATTGGTTACAAAAAGTAGAGTACATTTTAAACCGGTTGAAAAAGAGGTCTATTTTTGCAGCGCAGGTAGTCTAACGCGATTTTCGTGTATTCGATCGAGGTGCAGGCAAACAAATCGGCACTCTGTGGATGTGAGTGATGGACGTCATGGTATTTCATTCATAAATATGACACCGGCGTGAGACAATTTCTCTGAATCGTTGTAGAAATCAATTGAATGTATTGTAGCAAAATGCCAAAATAAAGAAAAAAATTCTTTTGCGCAAATTTACACTGTGCATTGCGCTAGACTTGCATGAAAATAGGGCCCAAGGTTGTATTTGCAGTATTAATATTACTTACACGTAAAGTACCCGTCTAGTGTCTCCTATCTTCCCTCCATCGCCCACTGTGAGTGTATCGTAGCCTCGTTCCAGGTCAAACTCTTCAAATGATAGCTTTACAACCTGGCGAAAAGCAGAAAAACTGTTAGGTGAAAACCATAGAAAAAAACTTAAAAGAACAAAACCAAGAGCAAATGAATGCCAGAAAGAAATACAACATTTTTTTTTCATGGTTTGCAAATTGTCTTTCATTTAATTAAAATGACCTCTGGATGCAATCCAATTTAATTGATGGTGAAACGTTTGTAATCCAACATAATAAAATAGATCAATGAGACAAAGCACTTGCTTTTCTTTGGCAACCTGCTCTTTTTTATTCATAGTTCAAAAATGACTTCTGGAGGCTACACACTCTTCATTGTGCACCCCTCTGCTGTCTGAGCCAGACAAATTGACTGCTAAATGCTTTACTTGCAGGCACAAGGCTTCAGTTGCATGCATACTGCACTGTATCATCAATCTACCATGCACTCTAAAATGCTGTAATACTCGTATTCCATTATTTGCGGCTTGTCAATTATTTATTAGCTGTAAATCATACAAGTGAGAGCATGAAAGATGGAACATTTCTGCTATGCTCAGGAAACCTCAAAGAGAGCAGAACTGGTCTCAGCTGAAGCCTCTGGTTGAATAGAGGTCTCCAGTGAAGCGTGGGTATGCGAGTGGTGCATGGAAATGACACAAGTAAATCACATTACACTCAATAAACTGCTATTTGAAGTCAAATACAAATGTTTTGTGCATTCAGCCATATTTGTTTATTATGTCCATGCTAAGCTGCATTACCCAAACACGTCAACATTCCAAATGACAAAAATGAAACCCCTTTTTTTTTTTACAACTGGCATATTAGTTAGATAGATACAGTCAAATGAATGAGAAACTGCGACACTTTGGAAGCATTTTGCCTTCTTACGACACTGACTGCTACTGCCTCAGGTCATGTTTAGTAAGCCAATAATAATGACTCCTTATAATGTGTATAACATGCAAAACAACTTTGAGAGTTATTCTCTCGTGGTAACCGACAAAATACTGAGAATGTTACAATGTCTTTCATGCAAATTTTCATTTTCGAGGACTCACACTTCCACAAGCATGACAAAAGCAAGCAATATGTCTAATCATTAGTAATTTGCTTGAAATGCATTTTGTTTTAGGAATATTCATAACTAAACTATAAACAATGGAAATTCTGCAGTGGGGAGTAAGATGAAAATTGAATTAAAGCCTCATGCTGACACCATCATGTTTAACCCAGAGTCTGCCAAATAATGACCAGTATTGAGTATTGAAGCACACTGGAACTTGTTGCGCTTTATTTTCATAGAAAGGAACACGTGTGATCAAAGTAAAAACTGGCACTTCTTCATTTTCAAGTAGATTTAACTGTATTTCAGTATGGGTATGAGAGGAGCCACTTCAATTGGCTGGGAAACAAATCAGCTATGTTCGCTCCCACAAGGGCGCAAACAGCCATTTCTAACTGCACCCGTCTCCAAAGATACCAAGACAAAAAAAAAAAAACTTTACCCATGCACAAAGTTAGACTGAACTTTGCACTAAACTTTCGCTCAGGAAGAAAAATGCTTGTTAATTCAAATTCAGAATTCGACCAACAATTTGGAGGAAGATGATGTCACATTGAGGTCGAACTGATCGTGTTGCATAATGTGTTTGGATTCTTGCTTTTTTGGGATACCATCAGAGAAGGGTACTACAAAGGTGTAATCACTATCAGTCTATACAATTTAAAGACAACCACCTCAGCCTTATTGCGCTTCCAGCGCTAAAACCCCTGACGACTAACTGTTATCTGACCAGCATGGCAGTAGTTGCCTGTAGCATCTGAAAAAAAAAAAACATCTTAAACAAGTGATACACTCCACATTTTTAGTTTTTCAGACGTTGTAAAATTTGTATTTTTCAAGGCGAGTTGATGGTGGGGACAGTCATGAGTGCAGGGAAACGCTGCATATAATAAAACAGTCAAAAAGTTCAAATTCTTGTTGCTGATTGAGGTCTGAAAGTGGTAAGTTCATGAAATGGAGTGGAACAGTTAAAGAAAGGGTTCAGGAAAGGTTCAAAAAGAGTACTATTATATTAAGACAAAGCCAATGTTATTAACATCGGGAAAAGTGACTGTAAATGACAGCAATTATTGTCATTTTCTCAGATTTTCCTGGATACACCGAGAGGTTTTGATTCACAGTGGCTGAGTAAATTCACTTGCCTCAGACATTCTAAGGAACGTTTGCTTTGCAATACATATATTTACTGTGGGTCTCGCGCAGCAGTCACTAAATGCCACTTTTGTTGGACAGCGGTCCACAAACTAAAAGCCGGACACTTGAAAATGTCATGAAATGACCAATGATGAATCCATAAATCAGCTATAGAAAAAGAAAAATACATTAAGAAGGTAGCACATGAAAACACAAAGTTAAACATTGACAGTGAAATTTAATGCAAATAAAATGCACTGCCGGGCTGTAAGAGACAAACACAGAAACTGCATATAGTTTGTTTGCATCTGATTATGTGACTGTCTTTTTGTCAAAATGCACTCAACATGAGCATGCATTGCTTTTCTTTACAAGAGTTAATTGTTTCTCGGGTTCTCAATGGCTCCGGTTCAGCTACCGGCCAGGGAGCAGTAGGTGACCCTCGACAGATGGCCGTCCAATCACGAGGATGACAATAGTTACACAATCGGTAATTAACGGTGTCTACCTGACTTGAATGTCAGTAGAGCTTGTGAGAAAATGGAACACAAAGAAGACAGGGTGGATGAAATATGACATTTATTTATCAACATATATTTATTGAGAAAGAAAGCACACTTGCTGATCAGAACATGAGGTATACATTGTAAAATACCATAAAAAGATGTTTATTATTGATACCCAGGCCACTTTTAAAATCACAGTGATTTTTTTTATTTGTTGAGTAGGTATCTTCTGGCTACTCAAATATGAGGAAAAATAATGTTAGTATGTTATTGTCTTTTTATTTTATTTTTTACATTTAATTATTGATATTCATATTTAATTGGACACATTTCAGGAAACACGATATTTTGCAACATTCTCAAAGAGCCCGCTAACGTCTAGAATTCTACATATAGTATACGTCCCTTACTTGTCTCATTTCCAGCTAAAAGATAAACATTCATTTGTCCAAGCTCTAAATAATTTTGTGCTGAATTGAATCGATTATAAACCAAAAATGTAATTGCTGTACAAACAAAAAATAAAAAAGGCCTCCCAAAATGCGTGAGTCTGTTTCAATGCTATTTGGAGAAACATGTGGAGATACATTATTTTTGTTGCAAAGATTGCAAAAATGTTTTGTTTTTTTTGTATTTTAGTTACATGAGCAACATGAGAATAAAAAGATATTCAAAGCAATGATGTGGCCATTGACAGCCACAATATTAAGTGAATAGCTCTCCGACAGTGTCAACTAAAACTAAACATTGTCTTTGTAGTTGTAGAATTTGATACAGGTAATTTTGTACCATGGAACTGTAGCTAATGAAGTGGTCAATGAGTTTAAGTTAAACACCCAACCCTAAAAAAAAACACAAAAGAGATGTTGCACAGAGGTGCCGGGGACTCAAACAGAATGGAGTGGAACAGAGTGCTTTAATGTAACGTCATTAAAATCTAATCACAGTGATTGACATTCATAATTGATGACGAGTGTCACCACACAAGCTGGCACATTCAACGGATGTCACCCCAGCAGAGACCAAATATGAAAGACAAAAGAAGGTTTGAATGACTAACTTGAGATTTGGTTTGCCTTATAGATGATGTGGCAAGGTCATTATTAAACTGCACAGTAACACAATGACTTCATGAAAGACAAGAACATTTGTTCTAAATGCTTAAAATGTGTCATTGTGCCTCAGCTGTTGTCTAATGATGTGACAAATGAATCTGACATGCAGAATACATGAAAAAGCACCTGATCATCTCAAAATGAATAATGAATAAACCAGCATAAAAGATGTTGGCCAAACCTCGCGTGTACCCAGATGTTCCATGTTTATTTGGTGTGGTCTTTTCCCGAGGTGATATTTGATTTGAATAGTGAAGAAACAAATGACTACAGTTTAGTACAATAACTCTCTTGTTGAAGTGACCACAGAGTGTTGTTGACTGGGATGTTTTGAATAATAAAGTCTAAACTGTGTCTGAGGAACTGGTTAACAACTGGGCCAATTGTGATGCAATAGAAAAACTACCAATTGTTTGATACTTTATTAGTGACATTGTGCAATTATCAAAATTCTAGTACCCTTGAATGCATATATTGTTTCATGCTTCTATTATCAATTCACAACACTGAGTGAGGAACAACCCCATTTTCACCTTCCTGTCAGAAAGATTATAGGTGAGGGGATGAGGGCGTGAGACATAGCTAATTCAGTAAATTGTGGTCTGTGAGATGGAAAATACAGTCAAAACCCCGAACAGCTAAAAGCTTAGAATTGAGATCATGTGCTAATTAGGGCTCTATTAGGGGATGCCATTATGAGCACAGGGATTATTATTTACTTCACACTTTAGTGGTGTATTCTGATCCATCAATGTGAGCAACCACAGTTAAGTAATAGTGGTGTGGCCTACGTGTTGTTTCAAACGCAGTGTTGCAAAAATTATTGTATCTCACTCGTGTGCTTTATTGTCTTAGTAGACAAAAAGGAAATTGATTCCCAAAGTTACCAAAGAGGAATATCAGATAGTACAAAAATCAAGTCACCAAGTCCCAGGTCGTAAACCTGCAACCAATCAGCCACTCTCATTGCACACTTGATCGCAAGGAGGAATCATTAATGGCACTTAGTGCACTTAATGGCATGTAACCCACACATCTACGGAACATCTTCTATAAAAATAGAAATCTAAACGATGGGGACAAAAGTGTACCAATGAAACATTATACACTTACACAAAAAGAGGATTTGTTTCACAAAAATATTACTTCACAGATCCACCTGACAAAAGGTGGCAGGTGACTCAACTCACTTACAGCAAGCAGCAATCTGGCATATAATGAGTAAAAAGTCTTTAAAAAAGGTTTCTAGCTGTTTATTGCCACTCATTTCACTGTTAAGGTTACTGTCAAACCAAACATCAAACAAAGAGAAGTACACAGCATTATTTTAAAAAAAACATAGCATCTGCTCACTGTCACAGAGCAAATTGATGGCCATTCATGCTTATATTCATACCTATGGACAATTTGGAGCAGGGGTGTTAAAATCAAACACACGGGGCCAAAAGAAAACACACTTTAGGTTGCGGGCCAAAAAGGACAGAGGAGGTTAAAACTAAACATTTAAGAACATGAACTGAAACAGAAATGAGACAATAACATTATTATTCAACTTAAAATTTAAATAACTTAATAGTAGCAATGTCTAGTAAAATTATAGACATTTCATTACACATATATCAGAGACTGTCCAAAAATGAAGAAAAAAATTGCTTCTCAGTCAAATTTAGAACAATTGTGAATCAAAATGTTTCTTTTGGTCTTGTGCCATTTTGTCAGAGCTGGATATTTGGCATCTTCGCTTGACAACAGGTTTATTCATATTTGTGTTAAGGTTCTGTGTTATAGAAATTCTCTGGACTGCATGTGTTCATCAGTGAGGTGACACCTACTCTATGTGATGTATTGTTAATTTGCATCACAGAGAACAGCTGTTCACAGATTAGTGCTACCCAAGATAGTGTTTGAGCCATATATAGCCATAGCTACAAAATGGTCGTGGGTCGCCTATTGTTCAGTAAGGCAGCCGTTGCACTGCATTGTGTTATTTGCGTTTGTGTGTCACTGGCGCATCTCATCGCACCATTAAAAAAATATTTAGTGCTGCGTTGATGAAGGGGAGGAGACGTTTCCAACAATTGCAGCTGCAATTATGTTTGACTGTGTTATCTTGCCTCTTAAATGTGATATTTGGTACAGGCATGGTGCAATAAAAGTTTAAGTTGTCGTTTTTAGTTGTTCACAATTCGCTTATTGATATTTTTTGTGGTGGTGAGTCTGGCACCTTGGGTTAAAATGTTCATGCTATTAATGACAGTCTTGTCTCTTGCAGGATTACAGAAGCATTAGAAGTGAACGATAACTGTTTTTTTTCCCCACCGATACAGATAACCAATCACTTCCTGCTTCTCCAAACTGATACCAATAAGATTTTTTTGGGGGGGGATATACTACACACTATACGTATATACTTTACATGTATATATGTATACATGTATCCATGGAGTAACTAACTAGTAGAAGGGAATAAAAAAAAAACATCATGTGTTGAGCCATTAGGCCTACATCTCCCACGTTACCTAAATTGATATTAACAGCATCCAAGCTTTAATTTCATGGTAAAATAATAGAATAAATAAATGAAAGTATTTATATGCGTAGCACAATGCAGCTTCGGTTTATCATTTTGTAGAATCAGACAAAAGAAATTCTGCCTTCTCTATGTGGTCATTGACCTCAACGTCTGCATTAGATCAAATTGTACTTAATGTGTCCTGACTTGTGACGACGGTGAGGAAGTAAATGATGCATGAATAAAAGTGACCAAATGTGCAATAGTAGAATATCACACACATGCGCATACACACAAACACATTGATATGTATTCATTGGGAAAAGGCAGCAATGATTAGACACCTAATGAGTTACGCCTGTGAGCAGTCAAGCGTGGCTCAGACTTAAACAAAATAATTATCTTCTTGATACTGATGAATCCAGTGACTGACACGAACACACCAACACACGCACGCATGCGCACGCAGACACACACCACTCTGTGTCCTCTCTTTTACTGAAGTTACTTCAGTTGAACTATTTCCACTTCCATTTTTCAAACATATTTTAACAAAAATGTAAATGTACATTCAATTAATAATGGTATTGTTGGGCAAATTTCCAGCATCATAAACATGCACGTTTGAGCGAACAATCAATGTTTTTCCATTTCAAAGTGGTTCTTGAAAATTTATTAATTTATAAAACTTTCTGCCCAGGTTTTTACTAAATATAATTAATACTAGTAAATTCTGAGGAGAGCTTTTAAAACAATATTTCTTAAAAACACTGTCAAATCACTCCAAATAAGCAACCAATCAGGCAGCGCTACGTAAAAACTATTTAAACATTAAGGTGTCAACCAACATAAAGAGGTAACAAAAATGAACACACACTTCAATAGCATCATTTGTCTCTGTCTTTACACAGTATTGACGAAGTAAGTCAGGTGGAATAATAGTCAGGGGGACCAAGGGACAACGAAATTCAGAGGGAATCAAAAGAGAGGTCGATAGAAAGATGATTGTTATTAATCTTAATATATGCTCATTTCCTCTCTTTGAACACTTTATTATCTCCTCTGGCTCTTTCAGCACTGTCTTTCTCGAACAGATCACACAAGGTCCAAGGGAGTATTTCTTGGGCAACACACTTCACAGCTTTAGTAGATGTGTTTAATCATCAGGAAGAGTAATTTAGATGATGCCTTCAGTGGATTTGTTGCAAAATATTATCATTATAATCACAACATTATTCACAATATAGGATTACCGTGTGTTATTTAAAAGAAAATGTCATAACAGTAGGGGAAAAATTTGGTCTTGGATGTGTTTTCCCTGCATATACCACCAGATTAATGGACTCTGAATTAACTGAATAAAATAACTGGGATTAGTAAAATTTGGATGGGGCACACTGCAGTTAATTTTTAGTTTGTATTATTTGGTCCAGTTGGTTCAGGAAATTCTCCTCCTCGCTTTGAGAACTGGAATCGGAACCGGAATCGTCCAAATTCAAACGATTCAAACCCTACATATAAAATACATATTATTCCAGAATAAATCAAATTAAATTGAATATAACTTTTGAAAAAATGGGCTTGTCTCTGGCTAAAACTAAAAACAAAAATAATGTAAACAATGTGATATCCAAGCTGTCAAGTTTACTTTCTTTTATGCCATATTTTAGATACTTGCCATCTTTTCTTGGCAACAAGTTTATGTTTGGGGTAAATTTCAATGTTGGAGAAATTCACAGGATCGACTGAAGGTGTTCAATGGTGAGGCGACTCATATGTGATGTTCTGCTAATTTTCGTCACGGAGTACAGCTGCTCACACATATACATGTATGTGCTACCATAGATATGCAGCATTGCAGCCACATGTAGCCAGAGTAATGGAATGATTGCAGGTAGGGGTTGTACCCTGGACTGCTCACTAGTCAATATCAGGTCATTCATAGCCAAACAATAATTCACATTCACATTATGGGGAATTTAGAGGAAGTGGGATACTGAGATAACACAATGCAAGCAAGTGGAGCACGTGCCAACTCCACACATGAGAACCGCTCGTCAACCCCCTATGTTGAACATAATGGGTGAAAGTGATTTCAAGATTCAGAAGCTTAAACGGGGTGTTGAATGATATCCAGCTAGTAAAGATCAATAGATCTACTTGGACTTAGCAACTGGTGTCTTAACATTGGGTTTGTTCTCTCTGCTTGTTAATATTTCTTAGTGAATATCAATTATTCACAATACATTTCTGTACATCACGGATCAGTCAAGTGAAGTATCTTTGTTTTGTTTTCTATTTGTATTCACACTGAATTTTCATGAAGCTGATATGGACAACATAGTATCTAAGAAACAGGTTTTCATGAAACAAAGAAGTGGTCTACTTGTATTGGTGGAGAGAGCAGTGAAGGGGTCACACACTGAATTACATGTACCTATACTTAGCCATACTCCACCACAGACTCAATAGATAGATCGACTCAATTTGTTTCCATCAACTGTAAAAGCAATGTCTATTAACTTCTCCAGTCAACCGTACCAACATGGAAATGCAGCATTTTCCATTTTGCTGCTCACTTTTCTTGTATGGAGTAGTTGGCCAAACACTTAGGCTCCTTTGCCTCATCTATACTTTCAACCTCTTGATTCTGTATTTGCCAGTGCCATCCTGCTCTCATTTTGCATTTTCTCTTTCTATTTACACTGTTTAGTGGGTTAAGGGGGGGGGGGGAGGGGAAGCAGGAATATGCAGATTCTAAAGGATTGGTGCAAAAGATGGAGGGATGGGTGGAGGGTAAAGGAGGGGGTAATAGAAAATGAGGCAAGTACATTGTAATAGGAACAGGGACAGGAACAAGTAGAGAGCGGGGACAGGAGAGAAGAGATGGGCTATGTGATCAGACATGAAGAGAAGATAATAGTGTCAGGAAATCTGGAAAGACTTGAGATGTTGTAGTGGAGGCCTATGAATTATTCATGCCGATACAACAATGACTCAACAACAAAGCTGCCTTCACAAAACTGTGGAGGTGTGGTGACCTTGAGCTCAGCAATGGAAAATCATAAGGAAGAAGGAACAACACTTCAACTGGCTCTGCACTAGACCATACTGATGTGTGGGTAGTGCAATCCAGTGTTAGCTTTATGAATACTGTACTGAATGCTCACCTCTGAGCCGCTTTAACCATCAATAATTTCTAGAATGCTTGTTCAAACTCAAATTCTTTATCGTACAGGTATGCCTGCAAAATGTAATCATCAACATATCAAAGTCCTACTCATATGTACAGTAAGATAAATTGGGTCATGGGGGACACTAAAAATGTCATGATCTGCGTTTATGTTGATTTGGTTTTTAATTCTATTTAATTTTGTCAAGTTCTCTCTGTGTCTCTTTTTTCATGTCTGTCTTTTAGGTTTGTGTGTCCACCTGTTCTCTCACCTGTTCTTTCTGTCAGCTCCCTCACCCACTCGTGTATTGTCCAGGTTTGCTTGTATTTAGTTCCCTGGTTTCTTTCAGTCTTGCCATTGTCACATTATGTTCCCTGTTGTTGTGAGTCTGTTGTCCTTGTGTTACAAGTATAGGCCTCTTTGTTTTGTGGAACGTTTAGTATTGGTCATTCTGCTCCAACACTTCTTGTTTTGCCTTGTTGAAAATAAATTATTTTGGGCATTTCCTGCATTTGGGTCCCAACTCCACGATGAACGCCCCTGAACATGCATGACCAGACCACTAATGGACCACAAAGAAGCATTGCACTGTGCCATTGTGCACGAGGCGACGTGTTTGACCAGAAAACGTAGTCACTAAGCGAATTGAAGTACACTTTTCGGAGCCTGACTCCTAGCATAGACATCCCGGTTAGACACGTGGACTAATTTTGGTCCCGGTCTGGTTCCAACCTGGCAACAGCAATGCACGTCCTGCGGCTGCCTCCCGTTCCTATTCTGGAGGCACCACCTCCTTCCCCCTTCCGTCTACCCTGCTGTGGACAGTTTTTTTTGGTTTGTGGACATCTGGGATCCATCTTTTAAGACGTGGGAGGCTACTGTGATGATTTTGTTTCTTGGTGATGTGTTTTTGATTTAGCTTTAGTTTTGTTATGGTCTTCCTGTGTCATTTTTTCCATGTCTGTCTTGTTAGATTTTAGTCCACCTGTTCTTGTCGGCCCAATCCCTTGTCTTCCAAACAGCTCCCTAAGTCACAAGTGTCTTGTCGAGGTATTCCTTATTGTCTCATCAGTTTGCTTGTAGTTAGTTCCCTGCTTTCTTTCAGTCCTTCTCTCGTCTTTGTACTTGCCACGTCATTTAGCGTTTTGTGGAGTCTGTCCTCCTTGTGACTCTTTGTTTTTTTCTTTTTTTTTTGGAGGGTGGTGGGTCATTATTATAAATGCCACTCATTATGAATGCTGTTGCTCCAGTAGTGTTTTTTCTTTTTTTTAAAAATCTTTTTGAGAATACATTATTTTTCCTTACTTCGCTGCATTTAGCTCCTAATACCAGCATGAAAACTTACAAACTTAACAAAAACGACCTCACAGAATGATTACCACCATCAAAACTCCTTTTCTGATTTGTTTGGTAGTTAATAGATCAATGAAAGGATTTATCCTTCAGGTATTTTGAGGTGTGCAGTTCTGTGTTGATTGATTCATGACTTTTCTTGTTAGCTTTTTTTTCTAAAGGGAATCTCAACCCAGCTCTTGCATTTTCTTGAATACGTAGTATGTGCAGGGACGAAATGGGCCTGAAATTCGGCCAGGGAATTTGAGATGGAGAGGCGCGTGACCGAAGGTTGAGCATTGATGCCCTGAATACTAACCAATGAGCAATGATTTTGGGTCGCATTTTTGTAATATACTATTCATAATACAACTCTCTACAGTATGGCAGACTGACACAACTCTAGCGGTTGGCTCCTGCTCCATCCCCAATAAGACCACCTCTTCCTCCTTCAAGACTACCACCAGTTCCTCACCGGCACTGCTATGATGAGGGTCACCCATTCCCTTAATAACCCCTCTGTTGTTACCTAATGTTACCTAATCACAAAGTCAGGTCAAAGAGACTTGGTCGTTTTCTGATGATGGTGAGCAACAACAAGCATTAGTCATATTCAAAGTAATAGAAATGGACTCAAGTACTTAATTTTATCCATCCATCCATTATCGGTACCGCTTCTCCTCACAAGGGTCGCGGGGCGTGCTGGAGCCTATCCCAGCTGTCTTTTGGGCAGTAGGCGGGGGACACCCTGAACTGGTTGCCAGCCAATCGCAGGGCACACAGAGACAAACATCCGCACTCACAATCACACCTAGGGGCAATTTAGAGTATCCAATCAACTTACCATGCATGTTTTTGGAATGTGGGAGGAAACCGGAGTGCCCGGAGAAAACCCACGCAGGCACGGGGAGAACATGCAAACTCCACACAGGGAGGCCGGAGCCGGGATCGAACCCGCGACCTCTGAACTGTGAGGCGGACGTGCTAACCAGTCGACCACCGTGCCGCCCTTAATTTTATCATTAATTGAAAAGTGCTACTAAATAAGCAGAGCTGGGCATTTCGTCCCAGGTACGGACGGACAGAGACCCATTTTGTCGACAGATGGACGGAGGACGAGAAGTCTTTTAAAAAGGACAGACTAAGCAAGGACGGAAGTGGGTCTTCATCTATCTCTCTATTCGTCCCTAACCGGGTCAAGTACTGACTGAACGTGTTGTTTTAAAAAGCAAGACCGCTGCATGTTCTGTTCTACGCAGCCGCCATTTGGCATCATCATCATCATCATCATCATCATCTTCATATCACGACGATCTCGTGTTGCAGCTAAATGCGATCTTAGTTAGACAGTTGTAAACAAATCAATCCACTCATGATACTCCCAGCCGGTAAGTGGATGTGTATATGAAATTAGCCAGCTAATGATCTCTTGTTTATGAGTGCACTGATGTTTTTGTTTTGTTTTGTTTTTTTGGGGGGGAGGGGCGGCGGGGTGAATGTAAGGACGGAAGCACTTTAAAAGGACGAGGGCGGACGGGGTTGGAGGACGATAGTTTTCATGAATAAGAACGGAGGGACGAGTACCCAGGTCGTGGACGGAGGATGCAGGACGGACTGGCAAAGAAGGGTAAAGTCCCCAGTTCTGTGCATAAGAAATGCAATGGCCTGCTAGGTCTAATATTTCGCCATTTTCCCCACATGACTACCTGTTGTCCTGTTTGATCCTACCACAGCAACACCTTAGACCCCACCAACTTACTGAAATGTCTGCTCCGCACTATTATATTCTCACATGCCTTCTTTCTTTATTATAATCACATTGCTAGATTGCTGTATTACTGTTGCTGAAGTTGCTGAAAAATGAAACTGAGATGACCTTGTGCGAATCAGATGGCAGCGAAAAGGACTAATACAAAGTTGGGGGGGAAGCGTATCCGACGTGCACAGGGCTTGTTACTCTGTTGCTTTGTTGGTTGCACAACAACAAGCAACTGTCCAACAAAGCATAAACACGTTGGAGCCTGCAGACTTGCTTTTTTGTTGCGTCCGACAGTGCTACTCTGGCAGAGCGCACTCCACCAGCCGTGTACGCTACAGCCACTCGGCATGCAGGTGCGATTGATGCACACGCGGTCAGTGATTGTGTGGTTGGTGCTCGTGAGGCCAGTTTGTGTTTGTGTGTGTGTGTGTGTGTGTGTGTGTGTGCGTGCGTGCGTGCGTGCATGTGTCATCAAAAAGGTAAAATAGTGTAATAGAAAATGTTATACTATAACATGTTTCAGTGTATTCCTGTATGTTCAATAGTGAACCACAACACTTGGTACTCATTATTAATTCATCGAGAATTCAGTTTGTCTGATCAAGAACAACAGCGAAACGTGGATGTGTGAAGCCGACTGAATGCATTTCTCCATTGAAACCCTCCCTCTTGAATCCGGTCATGCTGTTTTCTGTCTGACCAATCGTCTGTGTCTTACTGCAATGTGTGGATTGGTTATACAGGAAGGTATAAAAATTGTTGTTTGGAACCTCCTCTTGGCCAGATATTCAAGAGCAGCATGTCTCCATGTCAAATTGTCTGACGTCTTTGCAAGAAACTTATTCAAGTATTTCTTTCAGGTATTCTCTATCAGAACAAGCATATTTTCTCTTTATAACAATACCCAAGGCATGGAATTAATAAATCGCAACTAATAAAAGTCAGTGAAATGCTTCTGAATAGAACAGAAATTCCAAACTGTGTCTTTTGAAACTATCCCCTACTTGAACATAAAGCTCAACCAGCGGACATGGGTGTTGTATGGTCCCTTTACGAGGACTTTTACTAGCCTGACACTGAACACAAGGTAGGCCATTTGATTATAGAGACATGTCACTTTAAAACTTAGCAAATTAAGTGGCAACACTTAGTAGAAGAAACAAATGGCAATGTCTCCCAAGCTGATGTTAACTATAACAACTATCAGCAAGAGTCAATTTTCACACAAGTCAGCCTGCCAGACACCTAACGATATTGTTATCATAAGTGTAGCTTAAACCAAGGCCTCCTGAAAGCCCTGATGCTTTTTGTGGAGAATAGACCAATGAGGGGACGCTCTTTCTTAGAGGAATTCAGTGATGGTCTCATGAACGTGTAAGACAGTCTTTATTCAAATAATGCACCAAGGAGTCTATCTTTCACCAAGTTCTTGAGTGGTGTTTCGTGCAAGAATAAGCCTGGTGGCTGCACCTCACAGTCCTGTCAACTAAGAAGGAGATTCTCTTTGACATCCCAATAACACCCCAGGATGTCTTTGGCACAGCTGTCATGTCAATGCAAAAGATGTGTGAGGACAAAGAGAAGGAGGATCAAGCCCCGAAGTTGTGTTCGCCAAGAAAGTCATCCATCATCTCCCCTTCAGCTCAACTCTAAACTTTCGCCTGGGTTGTGGCATATCACCTCTGAACCTTTAACATCTACACACTGCCCAAAGGCATGGAACTCGTTTGGCAGTCTTACCCACCTCCTACACCCTGCACCATCAGCCAATGTACAATAGGACTTCATTGTTGTTAAGGATATGAATGAGACATATATTGCAATTCAGGACAAAATGATGAGCTTTTTCAGTCAAAGAACAACAATCTCATTAGACACATGGTTCAACTAAACATTTGTATGCTTTCTCCCAGGTAGTCCATCACAGAAAACAATTTGATCGCATGGCGCTTTTCCATTAGCCCCAAACAGCACCACACGCAACACTCTGCTTGGTCCGACACCACACCAAATGGCCTCCGTTGCTTTTCCGGTACAACAGGCCTTGGGGCGAGATCAACTGAACTACGCAAGCATGCGCTGCACTATTCACACGTGTCATAACATTTCACGTGGTGAGTCTCGGCCACGTCAAGACAAAAATACAGTGCATACAGCACATATATTTTGTGTTTTACAACAATATTGAACCATATTTACAATTTCATTTGTACCAGGGATGAAATTGTGCGACTTCACATTTATACTGAATGGAGAGCTCAGTCTCATTCATTTGGCGACCGCTCCCTTGTTTGCGACAGGCCGTCTTCACTCTGTGGCCTCTGAAGCTCTGCTGCTAGAGACCTCCCATTCAAGTGTGAATGGGATGCGGAGAGTTGTGCGTGCGCTTGCAAAATTAGTTATAATTAATCATTACAATTTAATCCATGAGCACATATAAAATTGTAAATATGGTTTGTTGCTGTTTTTAAACACTATTATGTTTGTTGCATATACTGTGTTTTTATGACTTTATGACTTTGGTGACAGCCGGGGGGCAGCTGTGTCTCGCTCACATAAAACCAGGAAACTGACTTTTGCAGCCTTACTGCATCGCTGTCGGCCAATAAGATGACAGTGACAACACAGGCCCACGCTTTAGAACCACGTCCGAGAAAGTTTTGAAAAGCGGTTCCATTGTAACCGCTCTGCCCTGAAAAAGCCGAATAGAATAGTAACCACTCAGAGCCAAGCAAGTCTTCGCTGTGTGGAAAATTGCCATAAATCCGAAGAAAAACTCTGACTCAAACAAAGATAAACTGTTAATAATGACGTCCAAATAGGTTGGTGCTCTGAGTAGGTTGATGATCTGAAATATTCATTATATCATGTTTTTATTTTTCTTTAATTTTGGGCATGTGTGCATGTGTGGTGTGCTTCAGTAGTGCAATGTATGCACAGTGAGTTCTTATCTGGGCCAACTGAAAGCCCTATCAAAAATGATAAAATAAATAACAGACTTAAACTCAAAATTGGACATTAGGACTTGCAAAGTAAATACATCCGTCAGTACAGTATAACACAAATGGAAAGTTTAAAGAAAGGAAAGTAAAAATTTAATACAAAGTCAACACATTTTCATAGACTCATACACTGCGTATTCAAAAGTATTTTAACAGTGTGGTCAATTACTTTATTGAGATCACAAGCAGATCCTTTTTTTTCGCTTTCACCTCTCCATCTCTTTGAATAGAGTTTAATCTTTGTCTCATCCCTGCTTTCAGCTTCTGTCTGCGTACTTTTCAACCGATTCCAGTCTGGCCTTCCTAAATTCCTTGCTAAAAAGCAGTTTGCATCTTTGATTTAGCATTCGTACGCTTGTCGAAAAAGTCTTCAACGAATAGTAAATTGTGTTACCTTCACTCTTGCCCTCTACAAGTTGCTCTGATGCTATTAACAGCTGTTATTGGGCAGTCTAAACAGCTCTGACAATGTTTCTGTCACTCTGTGGATGCTGTTTTCTTTGAGATGCTTGTTGGCTATAGCTTGTTATATACTGTTGTACACCAGTGATTTCTTTCTTCAGGGCTTTCCAAATATTATTTTGACAATGGCCAATGTTTGAGCAATGGTTCTGATTGATTTTCCATCCTCTCACACCTTTACGATTGCTTATTCAACACAGCTCTCTGATTTTCATGTTGATTGGTACTAATATAAAATAAGCCTCCAAGGGCAAAACCCAAATTTGAAATTGAGCATAAAAATTCAGCATTATCGATTGACTGAGTGATCGTTGCAATGGGACATACTTAGGCAGTAAAACACGTCCATCACATGCTCCAATACTTTAGCTCAGTGGTCCCCAACCAGTGCCACTTTGGACACAGATTAAAGGGGAAAAAAACACCGTATTTTCAGTTTATTTCATATCCAAAGCTGAGAAGTATTTTATTTTTGAAAAGTGACTGGAATAGCATCTGTCTGTGACCGACTCTTGATGCTTGTGAAGGTGTCTCGGTCGTGTAATGCTAATATTAAATCCACAAGCTAGCAAAATTAGTCAAATAAACCGATGTATTTTGAAAGTTTCTTTGCAATGCAGAAAAGGCCCAGTGAGGATTCAACAGAAGACCTATATGCCCAAGAAAAAAAGAAAGCTCCATTTCACAGACAATATCAAAAGACCTACTTGAAATATGGATTTATGGCAATGGGTGATTACGCGCAAACGAAGCACACTCTTTCCACAAATCTAAGTGCCTTGAGAGTGTCATACTTGGTGGCAAACCTCATTGCTCAGGCTAAAAAATCATTCAACACTTGTGAAAAAAAATACAGTAGATTTGCGTTTATTGTTGTGGCAATGCACTCCCCACCAACAACAATTTATACCATCTATCCTATACTCATTGGTTGATCTTGAAATCAAGTAGTTTCAGTCAAAAGCAAAATAAAGAAATTGGCCTCACTGTTCAAATTGGAGGCTAGTGTACAGTATGTGTGAAATTGCAGCATTTATGAAGGGTCTGAAGAAGCTTTAAAATGGGTTGGTGGGTGAATGGGTGGTTGGGGTTGGTATTGTGGGAACTCACCTTTGCAGAATCCAGTGCAGTGATTACCCAGACACAGTGAGCATTGTTCTCATACTGGACGGGGTAGTTTGGAGATGTTATGATCCCTCTGGGCCCCCGTAAATTGCTACCACAGGTACGGGCTACAGGCAAAAGACAGTAAAGAAGACAGTCACCCAAAAGAAAGATTCATATGGTAATCCAGAGAGGCGACATGGTAGAAATTCGAAATGTTCATCAAAAGATTGCTGTGGTTTCAGAGTGGCCACTGAAGATGGGCATTTTGAAATTTTCAAATCAAGAATAGTGTAGTGCAGAAACTGTGATTGGTCAGTCATACCAAGTCATCAATTCATACACCAATTTCATCAGATGTCAAATATTATTCAGAGGTTGAACAAAGACATGTAAATGCTATTATGATGATTACGAATTGGAGCAGTAATAATAATAATAATAACAATAATAATAATAAGTCACTGAAATGTAAAACTGATTCAACTAAAAAAAAATGTTCATTTGTACATGAGACTTTTGCGATTGGTGATGACATCATGCCAATGATAAATGGCAGTATCAACATTTGCTTTGACAGAGTACAAAAGAAAAAAAAGAGGGATTCTTATAGCGGAAAAAAACATTTTGTCCATTTATATCACTCATTTTATGTAGATTGAATATTTGACAAAACAAGACTCTTCACAGTTGTTGTCATTTTAACCAGTTTTTGCATGAGAGTGCCCAAACGATCACAATACAGGTTCAAGCAGTTGCATAAAAGCAAGGAACATAGACTTTTCAATAGAGACAGCTTAAGAGACATTCATCAGTGAAAAAAGAATGAAAGAAAAAATAGTAAGAGGGAGTGAGTGATGTAGGAAGGGCAGAAAGGTTAGAAAGAGGCAGAAAAAAAGACAGAAAGAGAGGAGGACTTCAGGATGACTGCTCTGCCTGTTAATTAGAAAAAGAGAGCTGAAACACACTGTGGTGTATGCGCACACACGCATGCACCACAGACACAAGCACACAGACATTAATGGCTGTTCATTCCACAGATCAGCTTCTAATTAACGGTGAGGCCTCAGAGGAGAATAGGGAAAGCTCATGGGCTCAAGTCCCTGGAGAGGCCCAACACCAGACCAGACACACTCGTTGGAGCTGTTACAGTACGATCATTTTGTGTGCTTGTGCCTGAGCATCAAAACAAACGAAACATCCTGACTTGAAAGTCCGAAAGACAATCCATCCCAGTTGACAAAACAAGACAATTAATCACAGAATGTGGTCATGTGCCGATTGGGTTCAAGAAGACTGGGTACGGTGGGGCTCAGTGTCAATACAAACTTTGCAGAGGGAAGCTGATGTCCAATTCCCATTTGCAACCTTTATCATTCATGATGGTACCAGAGAAGTGAACACTGACACGAGCAGTGTACCTTCAAAAGACATCCTAGAGCTGTATTACACATGTGGCCCAATAATAAGAATATAACAATAATTTTGATGGTAATTTTCCCAAGACTGTTAGTGTAATATCAATTATACGTTTAGAATTGTATTATTGAAGAGAAAAATCATTCCATATCTATGAATCTACCTATGAATCTATGAATCTACCTATGAATCTATGAATCTACCTATGAATCTATCTATCTATCTATCTATCTATCTATCTGTTGTTGTTGTTGTTGCTCGCCTTCCAGCTCTTTGTCTCCTGAAAACAGTGGCCGGTATCATGAGGGCGGGTGAGTGTCTGCAGCCACACACTGACTTCTAGACACAAACCAGACCCACAAACACAGACAGTGTAATACAATGTGACATGAATCTTACAGTATGTGTCTGAGCACAGGGACGGCCTGTCCGTCAAACGTACACACATACACACACACACAGCTCAAGGCAAAGACTGCTGCAGAGGTGTGTGACACCATCCTTTGGATACATGCTGTCAATGTAGGCGTGTGTATCTGTGTGTGCGTGTGTGTGCATTTTGCTTTGTGTATGCCAGCTGTCTGCCTTTCCAATGCGGAGCAATAAAAGCAACGGGGTATTGTCAGTAAGTATGTGGGCAGTGAGAGCCCCTGCATCATTGCTTTGACACTCACACAGCAACCAGTCGTGCAATCATGAACACACCAAATGTAAATGATATCACATCTCTATGATACGGGCAGAGCAAAAACTAACAATATGCCAATGTCAGTCTCTCACACACACACACACACACACAAAAAACAATGCATTCCTTAAAAATCCACTCCTTGTCTTAACGCCTACAATGAATGTTTGTAATGCTTAAGGTCATATGTGCTCTAACCAATAACATTTACACAAGCAAGATGTGATTTACAGTCAATGTTCGATTATGTACATCGGAACATTGTAAGCAAATTTAACAGGAAAACTATCAAAAGGCCATATATACATATATAGAAAGAAATCATCTGTTTTGTTATGCTGCTCAAGAGCTAAGAAAAATGTACTTTTGTGATTGGAGCAGTGAAATGCACTCACATGAAGAGTGTTTCTAAATATTGTGATTACCATTTTTCAGCAAATAAGTATGTCTAAATATGAGACATCACCAGTGGGATGAAGTTATGAATGACACAGCAGATTGCATCCACGATAGTAAACATTGTTAAATGCATACCTCTCTGACATTGTCAATCAATACTGACACGCATTGTTTTGTGTTTTACTGGCAGGTTGTTGAGGTATACTGAAAATGTAGGCTAATCAGTGTACTTCATTCTTAGCATGGACCATCAGGTCGTGGCGTTATCTTCACTACTGCCAATTATTCTCTGCAGTGATTTTTAACCACTGTGTTGTCGCCTGAGGTGTGCCGCAGAAAATTATTACATTTCACTTAATTAGTTCAAAAACGATTGATTTGCTACAGTGTATCTTTGCCCATGTGTCTATGCCAGCAACATAGTGACAGGCAGAGCAATTAAATACTCTAAAACTAAATGAAAGAAGAATTAACTACGTGATAGAAAATGCAGAGTGTGGCTAAGTTTGAATTTGACGATGTAGTGGACAGTAGTGCAGCAGTTCCACTGGTCCAGACTACAAGTGGATCGTGGCTCTCTTTCACTGAAGGAATGGATTGCACCTCAACTGAGCAATCTGGCGATTGTGATTTGGAATTAAAAATAGCAGGAGCCAGTAGACAAGAGCAGAAAAAACATATCATCAAGACACAGTACATGAAAAGCGGCTTGCTTAAGCAAGTGCAAACACAAACCTAGCTTGTCGTTTCCTATTGTTGCTTTAGTGGTAAAATAGAAGAAATCCTCAAGGTACATGTTCTGGAGCTCCTTCACATTGTAAACCCACATGTAACAGCTACCATAAATATTTCCGACAGCACTGTCCATAGTACGTTTTCATGTCCTTGCAGCTGCTTGTTTAGAGGAGCATCAGAAAGAGAGATGGAATAATATTATGTACACGCTGCTCTTATTCTTTAGCCTGGTTATCAATGCAGTCTGTTACCTTTTCGACAAACAGAAAATGAACTGAAGCAGTCTGATAAGTGCACTTACGCTATACAATAGTCATCCTCTCTTCAATTTGTAGTTACCAAGACAAATTAAGAGCAGACATTCAATTTATTTTTGTTTTACTATTCAATTGAAATGACTGCCTGGATCTTATTTCACTCTTTCAGTCTGTTTGCTTCTAGAACAATTTTTCCCATGGAGAGGATCAATAAATGGATTCATCTTGGGGGAAAGAAACATTTTGAAAATGTCCTTATTTGTTTCGTCCAAACTGGCTGTGGGAAATTCTGTCTTGCAAGAGGCAACGCAAACAATGTTGTGACTGTGGCTACACACATATCCAGTACAGTCAATCATGACACCAATGAAGGTTTCATGTAGGTGACAGTTGTGAAAACCTACTTCTGCAGATGGGCCGATGGTCACTCCAAGCAGCCAGTGTGTCCGTCACTCTCTGGCAAGTGATACTTTTGGATCCTTGAAGAACGTAGCTGTCATCACAGCTGAATTGGACGCTGGAGCCGACTCTATTTTGGGAAACAAAACAGTAGAAATGTCAAACACAGTCATGCTATCTTGTTATACTTGCCAGCAGTGACATGGTACATGCGCTGTGTGTTTTCTTATTCTCTCTTTGTTGCCTTGATTCCCATTATTATTTGCTCATGTTGCTGTCTTCTAATCTGTTTATAAGTCAATATGTTTTCAAGAAAATATATACGGTTCACTCCGTCGTATTTTTCATCAGTATTTGCGAGTGGGTCGACCACCACTTCTTGTCAGAGACTATAGAACCGATGTCTAATGAATAAAAATCACGATCTCAAAACCTGAATAGATTTTATATCCCTTTGCTCTTCTGTCCGCTACATTCTTCAGCACACTCACTTGATGTCGTTTTACAGACCCGCTCCGTCTTCTCCCGCAACGCACTTTTCTTCTCGACTGAGCTCTTGGAGTTCCCCCCCCCCCCACCCCCGACTTCCACCTCTTCCCCTCCGCTGTCCATCTGTGACAGTCCTGTGGCGTAATGTTGACAACTGGACTTTTGCTGTTGATGGTTGAATTGCGTTTTTACTATTTTTGAACAATTTTGTGGTTTTGTGGTTTTTGAACAATCACTTGTGGTTTTAATTCTAATTTAGTGTGCTACTGCCTGCTTTCCTTTGTTCTCTCTTGTCTTCTCAGTTCTTATTTTAAGAGCCTGGTACTTTTGCCTCTTGTCATTTTCTCAAGTCACTAATGTTTTAGACTTCCTGCTGTTTAACATGTGAGTGGGACATTGAGCCATGTCAGCACAAGTCCACATGACGTCTTGCCTGTAAAGCTCAATGTCTCTTCCCTGCTGAAAGACAACCGTTTACCTCCTGGCCCAGCTTCTACACTAGTTGCTGGTTGTTCTGGGGCTCCACCCTGTTGTTACACACACTATAGTGTACACGGAATATACAAATTGCATACAAGTACTGGCCGTGAAATTTGCTGCAACGGGAGATAAAGCTGTGCATTGCCTGCACATTAAAACAGATGAACTTTTAGGCAGAAGGTATATTTTTACATGTCTTCCCTCCCCTCAGATAATCCTCTAATTGTTTATAATGCTGTATATGTAGCGTGAAAAGTGTGCGTGTGTGTGTGTGTGTGGTTGGGGGGGGGGGGCGGTAACTCTAAGCAATTTTGAGCTCTAAGTTTTGCTTGAAAAAATCTCTGTGGCTATGAACCAAAAATATCGCGGTTCATAAACTGTGATGTCGAGTGAATGCGGAAAAGGTAAAAGCAGAGTGACTTTGAACACCTTCACTATGGCCATGTTCTCAGGTTTAACGATTATTTTTTTTTGCATTTCTTTGCCTTTTTTTCCTCCTACTGTGCCACGCACTTCTCTTGCACAATTATCTCTGTTCTGTCATTATTCCTGAACTCAGTTCCAGCTCCTCAGTGCTTGATAAGGGGGAACAAAGACAAAAGCACACCAAATACATCCACACAACCTTGACATGCATGCAAACTTAAACTACATGCACGCACACTGGTAATGACCTTTCACAAGCGCGCAGACTCCAATAATCGTCCTATTACATTTGTGCAGCCATAGTGACTAATGGCAATGAAGAACAGCAGGAGCAAGAGAATAAAGGATGATTATCATTTAAAAGTTTTTAGGCTTTAACAAAATTCTTCCTTGAGTCTCTTGTAATTATAAGACAAGGCTATCAGCTCCAGCTGCCATGCTCTGAGGATAATTGCATCATACAACAAGATCATGAATTGTCTCCTTTGCTGTTAGTTGGCACACCATCTAGTGAGTGAGTCATCAAATGACTTTTGTTTTTTCGCCCTTCATGTTGCTCCAATCACCTTGTTCTGACACTATTCCCTCTTGTGACAACAACAAAAATATGAAGTGAGTCGGAAGGCAGTAAGGTAATGGCGACGCGTTGTACGTGATGCACATCAGTCACCTTGGCCGTCTTGTGCTGTTTAAATAGACTAACTATATAGAAGTATTTTCACCCCATTGCTATGATTTGTAATAATTTATAACTACGAGAAAACCCTACTTGGAAACCCTAACCCTACTTTGAAACCCTAATCCTGCATTGAAAAGCTACTTTAAGCCTTAACCCTACTTTGAAGCCCTACCCTTACTTTGAAACCAATACCCTACTATGAAACTCTAATTGTAGATTTGAATTCCACTGTGAAACTTGAACTCTACCTTTGGACCCTAATTTCAAACCCTAACACTACTTTGAAGTCTCTGAACTTCAAAACCCTAATTTGAAACCATAACCCAATTTGTGAACACTCGTCCTATTCTGAAACCTTACATTTAAACCCAAGCATTAATTTGAAATCCTCACCCTACTTTGAAACCTTCTAGCGGCATTTGTTCAACTCTACAACAGAGAAAAATCTGCAAAAATCATCCATTTTTTGGGGGGCCATTTTCCTTTTTTTGGGAGAGAGGACCTTTGAATGTTATCTTTGTCTTATGTAGTTATGTGTTAATGTGCTAAATTTTAAAAAAATTGTCAAAAATCGACAAAAGGGGTTTAAAAGAGCTAATATTGCATATTAATTGATCGGGTTTTAAAAATGACATTGTTAAAGGTCATTTGAACAAATTTCTTATTCCAGAAGTGGTAGTCCCTTGCGTAAATATGTACCCAATAAGTAGCTCTCAGTTTCCAAAAGGTTGGTGACCACTGCTGTATGTAATCATGTATCTCTGGTTGTGTTGGCTTGGCAAACAAAATTACTTCATGTAAAACACCTTTAATGATCATTTAATTCATGCACATTATGCATTTTCTATTTTTTAAGAAAATGCTTCATTTTTACTGTGTACTATATGCGAGGATGATTGGAATAGAATGAAAAGTGGACTCACTGGAAGGCGGATCCCATCCTCTTGCCATTCTCTGGGACTCCAGGGTCTGGACACACATCTCCAGCCAGGCCACTTTGACTCACTGAGAAAGAAAAATAGAGAGACTACGTTTACATGCTTAATTAGACAGCTTTTTAGTTCCAATTGTTTACTTCAGACAAATAATGTAATGTGATTGTGTAAAATGACAACAACGTGAATGTCCTGGGACATAATTCTTTTTTTTTTCTGATTTAAATATTATTCTAGAACTAATTAATGAAGGTCTGTAACAATTAAATTGTGACAATTAAACGCAGCTAATATTTTCCAAATGTATAAATCATGCATCTACAACATAAAAAAGTCATAAACCATTCAGAAAATGGATGGATTGATATTCCTTTTCATTAAAATACTTCATATTACTTGAGTTTAGATTCAAACATAGGACCTCTTGATTGTGATGCACATATGCTACCTACTACTTCACTGTGCTGCCCGGAAATGAACAAATCGACGTGGAAGGCTATGAAACTTGGAGAAAAAGCCAACATGACTTAGCAGTCAAAAGGCATGTTTTCATCTGCCAGAAGTCATGGTGAACATGCTGTGTTGGAAAGTATCTTAGTACATTCACATTCAAAATAAACCCCATCTTGTCGACCACAAAAGGAGGAGAAGAAGAGATTAGGTCCCTGGATAAAAGCAGAAGCTAAAGTAACCGTGATTGAACGTGACAGCATGAACAAATGTTTTTTTTAAGATACATTTGACAAATGTTTGAAAGAAAATCACAGCTATTTCTAACACATCAGTAACAGACCCAAAATATTCATGTGACGGTGAGTCGGCATGCACCATACCAGCATCCTTAAAGTGAATCCAGCCTTCATCCCGTTCAAAAATGGACAAATGAGTCACTCTGGGGAGATGAAGATCTGAGTGACACGATTTACTTTAACGTATCTTTGATAGCTCGACTATGAAACCAAGTGAAAAATAAATCACAGATTATTAATTACTGAATTAACTTTCTAATTTATAATATGAAAAATAAGTAATGAGTCGGTTGATAATTACTGGATCAATTGTATTTCCAAGCAATAAGGCACAAGCAAATGTTGTGGCTGTGACAATCAGCATAAGCTACTGTATGTCTCGACAATCTTCTAAAAGGAGACGTTTCAAAATGTGAGTTTGACCTGACAGTAGAAGCCTATGTGGGGGATATGATTTAAAAAAGAAAAAGAAAATCAGCGTTCGCTAGTCCCATCTTCTATTTCGATTTGGATTTGTAATAAACCACGGTGCCCGTGGAAAAACAACCAATCAGAGACACAAGGCGTGACTGACGAGGCGTCAATCATGCTTGTGCACTCGCGGGCACACGTGCAAAAGGCACACTACCTAGTGCTCCAAAATTGACCACTGCATCAACAGCAGAACAAGAACAACAATAATAACATGACAGCAGCAATAATAGCAACGACAAGAGCAATGATGGAATGAAGGGGATCGTTTGCCTTTAAGCTTGAAACTTTACTTCTTAAACTGCCTTTTATCACTCATACTGAAATGTACACAGGGATTCACAAGTTTCAGAAATGCAGGCACCAAAGATGAACGGATGATTTTCCTCATTTGCTTGCTGTGGGTTGTGAGTGAATCGACAATTTGTATGCGCGTTTGTGTGGGGTATGATGCAAACAGAACAAGCTGTCTTGCAGCTCCACCGTGGTTTTGATGTTCTTTCCAAAAACACACATCACACAAGCAAGTAAACACATGCCAAAAACACACACACTCAGCCACATTCCTCTCATCCCTTTCACCCTCACTCGTGTTCAAATGAAATTCATTGGCATCCTTTACAAAGGTTTGTTTGCCAAATATAGCTCATTCAAACAACATGAGATTGTAATAGAGAAAAAGACGAACCGGTGTCAAAAACCCTCAAACTGACTCAATGCAGTATTTGCACTTAAAAGACCCATTAGCCATCGAAATACAAGATTATGATGCGGAATGTCGTTTCCATATCTTCAAAGTGTCTTCACCGGACCTTTCATCTTTACAACTCAACTCTTTAGGAAATCATAGAAATTGATTCATTTTCTCTTTGGCGTCCATTTATGTGGACAGCAACCTCACACGAGAATGTTTAAAATCAACAAAATACGATCACCCTTCCATTTAATTTTGGACTAATTTAACTTCTGATGAGTAATGACTTTATAGTAAGAAATAAGAACTGGATTTAGATGCAATATCAATGTTAACATGGAATTTTCACTTCTTTAATTCACTATTTTAACTCATGTACTTTCATCAGTAATAACTGAGATTCAAGAACTGGATTTAGAAAGCACTTAAATGCAGCACACACAATAGAAAAACACAACTCCAATAATGTTGAACTTTCATTTATTTTACTTCAATTTGATGGGCCACTATATTGCGATTTTATTAAGGGTGGGTTGATGTTAAATTTTCATGTGTTTTATTTTAATTTAATGGACCGATATATGGTGAGTTTTATTATGTAGAGGGTTTCCGCATTTATTGAACCATTGGCTGCTGACATCAGCATTAGCTCCCAGTGCGACAGGATGAAAAGGTGACAACTTTGTTCTCGAGCAAGCCATATTTTTGGTGACATTTCTGTCTGTTGGTGTGCCATGAGATTTTTCTGATGTAAAGTACGTACCTTGGCACCATAAGACTACGTATGGCACACTGATTATAAGAAGCAGAAAGAGAGCAACAACAGGGGAAATTTTCACATAGGGCCAATATAATCCCACATACATGCACAACATGGTTCTATTAACATGCATTAATGGCAAGAACTTCCATAGTGATGACACTCCACTAATGGTGTTGAGCCCCTGAGCAGTTTTGAGGACTTGAGGCCACCTGACTCAAGGGTATGATGGGACTACTAAGTAACCCAGCATTGTTGCAGCAACTAGTCTAATTTGCTGTAATTTTGTCAGAATCCTATGATACCCAATTCAAGGCCCGAAATCAAGTCTTTGGGGAGCGAAACGCTAATCAAAAGGACACCAATACTAGTAGCCTAATGTTCGTGAACGCTATCTGGTAGTTTACGATGATGACATCATGGAGGTAGTCATTAACTCTCGTATTAAAAGTCTGTCCGACCAATACCGAGCATTCTACTGAGGTGCTCCACAAAACTCTAAAAATGAATGCACATAATTTTATAGTGAGTCATCCCCCACACATTTGGGGAACCTTGGATAACGGCATTTACTGAAAGTTCAAGAGCTCGACTCAATTCAACTCAGCATTATTTTGAATGCAGCTCTAACTAAGTGCTGTACAAAAAAACATAATTGCAAGAATAATAAAAAAATAACTACTTACAATATTCTTTATTTATAAGCTATACAATAACTCCCTTTACATTTGCCCTTTTGCATTGAGGAGGTGGAGTTTTATTCCGTCTTGCTGCACACGTTGTTTTTGACGCTGTTAGCGGGTGAGAGAAAGGATTTAGATGAAAGTCTCCAACGACCCGTATGAGGGCAAAGAGATCATAGATGTCAATGGCCGGAGTAGGGAAGTGGTAATCTCACTATCACAGTGTGGATGACGTCACTCACATTTGCTAAAAGCTGAGTTTGAATGTAAACGAACAACTGCAGTTCTCTTACAGCCGATAGTTCATCCATTGGCAAGCAACACATATACGGAAGGACTGATTCAATTCTCTTGTCCAATTTAGTCCTCGTTCTCACTTCATTTTACTTCAATTTAGTGCCGGTTCTCGTCACCCTCCCTATCTCCTCTGGGATGAATTCTTCGCCGAATGGGTGTTGGCCGGCTCCACGATGGGCTCCTCACAGTCCAATAGCGTCAATAATCTCCATTTAATAAAATACCATGGACGAAACATTACAATTAGCCCAGCACAACACAAAAAAGGGTGCAAAGTGTAAAATAGGGCAGAAAGTAACAGAGCTGCTGAAAAATAGCCAGTGAAGGCACACACAACAAACGCAGACGCTCTTCATTAAAATAACGTCATGCACAAAAACAGTCCAAAGTGGGGAAGCACAATGCACACAGAATATTAAATACTCATAAAAAAAATGGGAAAATTACAAATCAGGGAGAAAATTAAATTAGCGGAGCTGTTGTAACATGCTGCCAAGCCATATGCGTCCCATTCATTGCCATCTGATTAGATCTAATGAAAAGTCATATTAATAATATATCTTGACCTAACCTAGCTACCTTGGTCATCTAATGTAGGCGAGCACTCCATAGATGGCTAATGAGGATCAGTCTAGAAGATGCGCCAGTGGTTTTGTGGCATGCCACTAAGTATTTATTGTCACCCAGAATAACTAGTCTGCTGAGTAGTTGGTATATTTATGCCACTTATTGAATTCTGGGATACTCCTTCGAACATTAAGTCAGCCCAGTGGTGCCAGGGCTACTTCACGACCGCAGTGATTCATGCTGATGCTCATCCTTTGAATGGTAGCATTTGTTGTCGTCTGGCTTCAGTTCAGCACAGGTACTCATTTAGTGATTGTCTGATTCAACAGTGCAGTGTTCAATATAGTTGTTCATAAAGGTTTTATGGTTTTCCGCTATTACTATACCGCTTGTTCATCCATTGTGTGCACTGCAATTGATGAAAATTGTACATCTTCAGGCTCCAGAAGCTGGGGAAAAAAAGCTATGAACTTGTATGGCACTGTTAACCTCCGCCGAGACAAACTCTCCGACTTACTCAAAAATGGATTAAGGAGAATGTTAGGACATTACATTGCAATGTTAAGACTGATCCTGGATTTGTACCTTGGTCAGAATCGTCATCTTCTCCTTAGCGGAGGTAACGATGATCAAAAGAGATAAGAAACGGGGAAAGACTGAAGCTTATGTGAAAGTGTTCCTGTTAAGAGCTTTTGAGCTGCACTTCAGGTTGCGACCAGTTGAGAAGAGTCATACATTATGTGTTGTTTTCAGATTCGTAGGATGCCTTTCATCCAGTCTTTCACCTCTTTTTATTGTATCATGCACATGGGTCAGTCAAGCCTAAGACTAATGTCTTCAGTCACTTGTCTGACATCCTCTCATGGAACACACAAGCCACTTAATCACCACATCAAAACACAGAAATCAATTTGCAATAAAGTAAACTACATGGAAGAAAACACCTGGTTATTACACCTACAGGAAATGAAAACTAAAGAAAATATGGCCTTGGTGGGCTCTCATTTGCTGTCATAACAGCTTCCACTCTTGTGGGAAGCCTTTCGACACAATTTTGGAATATGTCAGTCTCTTTTTTTAGGGGGGTGGGGGGTACACTTAATCCATATTGGCGGGATTGAGGTTAGTGATCTCAAGGTCTCCAAACCCATCAAAAGCATGCCTCTATGGACATTTCGTGTGCACTGGGAACAGAAGAAGGTCCTGCCCAAGCCGCTTCTACAAAGTTGGAAGCATAAAATGGTCCAAAACGTCTTGGAAAAAGGACGGATGATTCACCATATTTATCACACACTCTCTACATTACAGAGGTGTTTGATTACTATTTAGACTCATGACTCATACATTTCTCTATAAATCATGCTACAGCATCTCATTATACTACTTCGGTCAATGTCATATGTAATGGCATCCATAATGAGCCCTGGAATATTGTACTAACACAGCATTCCTGTTTTTTTTTTCAACTTACTCTCATGCTCATACTTGACTAATGAAGGCATGAGGCTGTTATGGTCAGTTTGTTCGGTGATGATTCATACACACTCCGTTCAACTGATGGCTGAAACTCATCGACGTTGTCCTATGCATCGATATAGCAATTATAAAACATACATACACTACATAAAGACTGCACGCTTTGCTATACCTCTAAAATATTACCGCAGTGAGTAGTGCACTGTTCAGATACTGGTCAGGGACCCCAAAAATTAATTGGCCTTTGTTTTGTAATGTTTTAATGGTGATTGTTTCCCAGTGACTTCCATGCACTATGTTTGGGTAACACATAAGACACTTTGACCCAGTGTGTGCCGCATTATTTACCCAGTTTCAGTCTCCATTACAACAGCGCTGCTATTTGTTTTAATGAGCAGTGGTCCCGGAGTGAGAAATTAAATTCCTCGAAGCTTGAATTATCCCTGGACAATACGTTGAACCGTTATTATCCTCATTCTGTGGCGCCACATTATTACAGATAGCAAGCATGTTTTCTTCTTTGCATTTGTAATTTAGTGCAATGGTTACTTTGGGGGGTGTTTTAAAACACATGCAGGACACAGTGGAGATCGCTGTAATTTTACTTAAATATCACGCAGAAATCCTCACAGAGCAATGTTCCGTGAGCTACTGGCCGGGTGGAGCAACGTGTTTCACAAGTCAGAAGGTTAACTGACTTTTTGTAGCTGTGCTGAGCTCAGTTGGTTTTAAACATTAGTATAATGTCGATTTAAGAGACATCCAGAGCCACTTTTCTCCAAGTCTCTTATGTATCCTACCATAATAAATGTAGTCGATAGCCAAAGGGAAACATGCAAAAGAGAGTCATGACACAAGGGTGTGCGTGTGTGTAATCTGAACTCTTCAGCAGGCATCAGAACATTGATAAATATGTGAGTCACACATGCACATCAACTCACACGTGCACACACACATGATAATTGCAGCAGCACATGCTTGACCGAGCATGTAAATGGGCCGCTTTATTGACGAGAGTTTTATGATGAAGGTGAAAGCTAAGGAACACTTGTGGTAGGTGTTTGGCCTTCTGTAAAATAAAACGGATGCGTCACAGGAGCTGAATACTGTTTCAATGTGTCCCTGAGCGGTAAGCCAATTCTATAGGATTTATAAAATAACCTAAAGTATAAATTACTCCCTTGTAATAAGTATAAAGTTCGAATGTATAAGGAGTCGTCTTTCAGATGTACTGTATACAGCGGTCTTCACATTTTTCTGAAAAATATCGTTCAATGGATATTTTTGCTTTGACTTGCAAAGAAATAAAATGAGATACCAGGTGGTGGGACAACAAGCGACAGTTTGGTAGATAGTGGACAGTTCTTAAAAAATAGAGGCTTCATGGTGTTTATTGCCAATTTAATTGAAGTTTGCTGTCAAACTAAAAAAAACAAAAACAACTGCACGTTGTTGATTTAAAACAACCACACAGCTTTGCCTTACGGCAGTCCGGTCAGCCTAATGCTAATACATAATACAAAATGCCATAGACAGGCAAGTGAATGGCATTGGGGTTGCATTATTAGAACACTTTAAGTAACAAACAGTGGAGCAACATATAGACCGACAACGTAACAACAATCAGACATATTTTCAGCTGTGAAAGACTTTGTGTGTCTCAAAGTCTGTATTATACGGCTCCCAGGTGGCCAAGCCATGGACACTTAAAGGAACAGGACAATGTATTTTGAATTGAAATGTGGCAAAAGCGCTTCAATTCTTTACATTCGATTTAATGACGTAATTACTGTAAGTAACGTACAATGTTATTAGAGTTCTATTTTATTTATTAATTAAAAAATAACATTTTTATTTGGTCTTTTTTGCGGTTCGGGAATGGATCAATCGTAATTGTAGACTAATGCAAACTAGAAACACAATAGTTAACATTGCTAAATAAGTAGCCCCTTAATACTTTCAACGAAAATACCACTACAGTACGTGTAAACATCAGTATAGACATTATTAAACATATAACACATTTTTGATACAGATTTTGTAGATATACCTCATGTTTTGCGCATTTACATGCAGAGCACAAATCTAATGGTTTGAAAGTTGGATGAAGGAATGTGAAACTATTATTTCTCGTATCTAGATTTTTTTTCCTCTGACTTAGCTGTTTTGCTATAGTCTGTCACTACTCCCATTGGGTCGTTATCACAAACAGCATCCAGCTCATTCCCACAGAAAAAGGCCTTAAAAACCCCACTTTGCACCACCTGCAAAGCACCAAATGGCAAAACAGACTTATTTATGGACAAGCTGGTGAACATTGTGGAGCAGGCTGAGGTCTGATATTTCCCCCAGGAAGTAATAGAGACCATAAATGCAACTTAGGGAGAGGCGGTATTGGACTTCCTTTCACTGGCTTAAAGGGAAACAGCTCCATTATCTTGCTACTGCTGGGTGTGTAAATAAAGCACTATTTAGTATCAAATGGTATGTCAAAACAACAGTATTAATAGATTCCATACTTGTTGTGGGAAGGAAGCAGGGGGCACATTTTCAACCAGTAGACACTGTAATCAATCTGAAATTGCTTGTTTTGCCTGGTGGAATATATGCATTTCAAATACTTTAAATGGGCCTTATCAGACTATAAGACAAACCTACATTTGTCATGTAATCGACACTATTTGTAATGCAGTATTCTCTAAGCTATGTTTTATTTTTCTAATGAAAAATGGTATCGGCATCCCACATAACTATTTGTGCGTGCGTGGGTGCGCGTGCGTGCGCGTGTGCATGCGTGCGTGTGGTTACTTACAGACTGCATTTTTGTGACTGGAGTCTTTATTGGGCATCATCTTCACTCCTCTGGACTTCAACTCTATTGCTTTCTTCACTGGAGAAATGAGAGGGGATGGAGCTCATTTTATTTGAGAAAACGGATTAAATACATATCTCTTCAAACGTTTTTGCTGATAAACTCCTAATCATATCAAAAGTGTGCTAAACCTACTGCGATTACTGACTACAACATTAGGTGCACAATCTAATGAGATCCAATAGAAGAGCTGTATCAAAAATTCAGCCTTTACCAAGATGATAATGCTAATTTCATTAGCGCCTATTATGTTGTTGAATAAGGCAGCCAAAATATGAAATTAATAAAAATCTCAACATGATTCAATCCATATTACAGTATGACACCCATCCACCCGCCACCCCAAATTAAGTCTGTGAAAATGTCTAAATTACAAAGTGAGCATTATTATCTTTGTAAAGGCGGAATTTGTGTGTAGGTGGAGCTCATTTTGTGGCCGGTGTGTAGAACAAGGGAATATTAGGACATAAGAAAGGAGATGAGATTAAAGGACAAGTTGGAACAAGTCAGGAGGAAAAGAGAAGAGGAGGATATCAGCATTGAAACTCATCCCATATATATAATTTAACTGCTTTACAGAGGAGGTTACAAATATCTGTGATGCAACCAGGATGCATTCCACTGAGAACACTCAATGTGGAAAAGCAATTGCATCTTTCTTGTATGGACAGAGAAGATAGAAAACAGAGGAATTGGAAAAAAAACATGAACATTATAATGGTGAAGACCAATTGTAGGGAAAGGCAAAGTTGAAAACAAAACTCAGATGTAGACATGCGCTGTTTAATCTGATCCATTCAGACTTACTTTAATATGCATATTATGTCCATCCAAGCACTCAATAAGAGCAATTGTAAGCAAACACAACTCTGTCAGGTTCCTGTCAGTGGAAAAAAAATCCAATAATATGTGTGACTAAAAGGGTAAGCCCCCATTTACATTTAGCTTTAATATAAGGTCAATCGATATATTGCCTGTTTTGCATTGTTATGCACGATAAACATACAGAGCACATCTCAATCAGGTGTGTGATGTGACCATGAGCAGAGAATGCAGACTGCATTGTTAAGGTCACCTGACTGTCTTGTGCTCCTAAAGTGAACAAATGAAAATGATTCAAAACATGAGAGGCAAGATTGGTCTGAATTGGTGGAAGGTATCTTTTTTAATGCCTTGTATTTATCCAAATTATGACTGATCATAGTCTATGTGTACATCATCAGAACATCATGTGGATCATCTTAAGTTATTGTTTTGGGTGAAATAATAAATAATTATGACGCACAGTACCTTAAATGAAGACAAAAGACACACATATATTTTATAGGCCCTGTAGTCTCATAGTGTGTACTCCATACGTACAATAATTGGGTGGCAGAAACATAAGGAGTAGTAGTATCAGTGTTTAACATACCTTGATACTGAGCACTAAATCCTTTCCTTCGGTGGTTGCTGTCAGAGGTGAAGTGTATCCGCAGCCAGTTCTTACTTGATATAACTGGCGAGGGCAGGGTTGTACCAGTTAGCCTGAAATCAAACAAATACAGATTTATCCTTTTTTTTTTTTTTTAGTAATATACTTGAAATGTATTTCCACATGGCTTTTGTTACGGGATCAACTTAAAAGATAAATAACCTCAATGCCTTGCATAACTATTTTCTATAAGGTGCTGCAGCCTTAAGAATGCATCTTTATAGACATGAATGATAAACTGAAATCTCAAATGGAAGTTGCTAAGTGAGAAGCTAAACAATTAGCTGCAACTTGTAATAAAGCTTAATGTGTGGTCCCTATTATTATTATACACATAATTTAAAAATAGAAACAAATCTCAGTATGGTTCTCCCCCTATACAACCAAATAACAACCACATTTTTAAATTAAGAGATCTCTGACAGTGTCAGAATTGATGATGATTATCTGCTGCACTGCCATGCTTCCAGAGTTGGAAAAAAATGGGAAAATATAAGTTGTGAAATACTAAGTTGTAAAAAGTAATCAAAGTTCCATCCATCAAAACAGTTTCCAAAGCAACACCGTTGAGACTGTGTTGGTTGCCGATGGTAAGTCTTACATCAGCTTTAGCTACTTTCACATTTCCTTACCAAAGACAACACAGGCAGAGAAGGAAAAAAAAAAAAGACACAAAAACGAGGCAAAGAAAGAAGTGCAGTGAGTCAAAAAATAGGAAGTGATGTACGGCTTGTTGAAATTCAATGGTCTACTACCCTCCCTAGAGCAATATGAGTCACTTTAACTGCCCTTTAATAATATCACAGGTAGATAGAAACAAAGATGAAGAAGAGAAACATGTGCAGATAAGGAAGAGGTCAGAAATAAGAGGTTGTTTTGAAAATATTAAAATAACGTTATTGAGGGCTTATCATAACAGATGTATACTTGGGAAGGTTATCAGGTCCAAAACAAAAGGAATGAAAAAGACAGCTCAAGAAAATCTGGCATATTAAGTATGAAAACGAAAGCATCACACTGCCACTGTGTAAGCCGAAAGGCAGCAGCAATCTCGTACACAATGGCTCCAGAAATGTGTTATCTCTTGAGTCAATAAGCAGGCTTTATCAGCTGAGATATGAGCCCCATTTTTAGGCTCTTTACACAAAACTTTGAGGAGCAATGAAAAATGCATAAGAAGTGTCAAAAAAGCAGTTTCTGGTGGAGTACATGCATATATGTATACACGTGTATATATATATATATATTATATATGTATATATACACACACACACACCCCTGGAGAAAACTCCATCAGCCACGGTTGTGCCTGTGACATTATCAGAGTGTTTGATATGTAAATCATTAGTTGTTGTACACCTGCTGAGATGAAATGTGAATAGCTCAGTATAAGTTTTTTTTAACACCAGAAAATTCCTTCAAATAATACTATGGATTCTGAAATCAACCAGCTGGCGCTCTGCAAGGGTTCCTCTGTAAGCTTATTTGTGTCAACAGTGTGATGCTGTGAGCCAACCTGCTTATCATGAATGTAAAAATGTTGAGTGATAGAGGTCAGATGATAAAGTCATTAAATAGGGCAATGCACACTCATACTCCTATTTCCACATCAGATATTTAGAAAAGTATGCTATATCTTAACTACGAGTATGTGTTTAAAGTTGTCATTAACCCCTCCTGGAGTCATCGCCTTAACTTGATGGAGAGGTTAGTGTGTCCAAATGATCCTAGGTGCTAAGCTGTCTGAGGCTTTATGCCCTGGAAGGTTCCCAAGCAGGTCCAAGGTGAGGGACCAAAGAAAGCATGGCTCAAAGACCCTTTATGATGAATAAAATCATTGGACTTGGTTTTCTCTCGCTCAGACACGGGTCAGGCCTGTCTTCCCTCTGGAGACAGGCCTGGAGGTGGGGCTCGTCAAGTGCCTGGAGGCCAGGCCTGCACTCATGAGGCCATGGCCCGAAGAGGCTCTCCAACTTCTCATGGGCTCACCACCTGTAGGAGGGGCCTAGGGGATCAGGTGCTGTGTGTGCTGGGCGGCGGCCAAAGGCAGGAACCTTGACGGTCTGATCCCTGGCTACAGAAGCTGGCTCTAGGGACGTGCAACATCAACTCTCTGGCAGGTAAGGAGCCTGAACTAGTGTGTAAGGTCCAGAAGTTCCAACTGGACATAGTCGGGCTCACCTTTACACAAAACTTGGTCTCTGGTACCAGTCCCCTCGAGAGGGGTTGGATTCTCTTCCATTCTGTAGTTGGCGGCGATGAGAGGGGTTGGATTCTCTTCCATTCTGTAGTTGGCGGCGATGAGAGGCGTAGAGCAGGTGTGGAAATACTTATTGCCCCCGGCTTGATACCTATAGGTTGGATTCACTCCGGTGGATGAGAGGGTAGCCTCCCTACGCCTCCGGATGTGAGGGAATGGGTCTTGACTGTTATTTGCACCTATGCACCAAAAAGCCGTTCAGAGACCACCTTTTTTGAGTCCTTCGATGGGAGTGTTTCTGCTGGGGACTCCATCGTTTTATTGGGGGAATTCAGTGCTCATTTGGGCAATGACAGTGAGAACTGAAAGGGCATGATTTGGAGGAAAGGCCTCCCCATATCAGAACATGAGCAGTGTTCTGTTATTGGACTTCTGTGCTCGTCACGGATTGTCCATGAGAAACATCACGTTCAAACATAAAGGTACATACATGCAACGTCGCACCAGGACACAATAGGCCGCAGTTCAATGGTACGACCAACTTGTAGCCGCATGTTTTGGACACCCAGGTGAAGAGAGGGGTGGAGCTGTCAAATGATCACATGATGGTGGGGGAAGTAGCCAGTCCGACCTAGCAGAACCAAATATATTGCTAGGGTCTTTTGGGAACGTCTAGCCGAGTCCTCTGCCAGAAGGATTGTCAAGTCCCCAGTCCGGCAGAACACTCACGTTCTGGAGTGGACTGTGTTCAGCACCTCCATTGGTGGCAGCTTAAGTATATTGGGGAGTTTTCCACGAGCGAGGAGAGTAAGGAGTAGGAGATCGACTGGTGGATCTTTGTAGCGTCTTCAGTGATGCAGACTCTGCCTCTGTCTGTTGTGATGAAAAAGCAGCAGAGACTTTCAACTTTCAGCTCAGCTCTCAATTTGCCAAGCAATCTACATTCCTACCCTCACCTATGGTCACGAGCTGTGGGTCGTGACTGAAAAAACAACATCTGTGATACAAGCAGCCAAAATGCGTTTCCTTCGCAGAGTGTCCGGTCTCTCCCTCAGGGTGAGAAGATTGATCATCCAGGACAGGCTGAGAGTACAGCTGGTGCTCCTCTGCACTGAGCGAAGACAGAGGAGATGGGTCGGGCATATGGTTAGGATCCCTCCTAGATGCCTCCCCAGTGATGTGTTTCGGGCATGTCCTCCCTGGGAGGAGACCCGGAGGAGGCCAGGTGACAACCCAGGACACGCTGAAGTGACTATGTCTCCCGGTTGACCTGGGAAAGCCTTGGGATTCCTCTGGAAGATCTCGATGGGGAAAGTAAAGGATTCCTTGCTAAGCTGCTTCACCGGCGATCCAAATCAGGACAAGCGAAATAAAATGAATGCATGGATAAATGGAAGGATAGAGTTTCCATTGAATTTCCATGAATTGCTTAGTTTCAGATCACCACCTGCCCTCTTTGCTTTGGCTTTGTTTTTTTTTAACACTGTCTAAAATTACCCAGCAAAGTTGAGAAGCAATACTTCTAGGAGGGTGTGACTTTTCTCATCTGAGAGCTTCTTGGTTCATTTATTGGTAAAGTGAATTCAAAAGAAAACAATAGCGATGAATCTGATACTACTGTTTCTGCAAAGAATACACACGAATTACCATGTTAAATATAGTGTGACAGCTGACAGTGTTTTTGTTATATTTGGAGAATGTTCTTGTGGAAAATTGTCACTGTCTAGGAGAGACATTTGCACGACGGAACCTCTACATTTAAACGCTCCTGACATTGGGGAGGGGTAAAATGCCATCTCCTGATTACAAGCTCATCAGGTCAGCCCCCACAGACCATGTCAAAGTACACCTTGGGAAAGATACTCAGATATTGGTAGGATATTTGCATGCCAGCTTCCACCATCATCATGATGAGAGTTGTTTGTGTATGTGAGTTGTTAAATGACAGCATGTGCTACACTGTGGAGCAAATGGTGTACAGCCGAGGCATCTAGGCAGCTCAAACAGAAAATGGATTGTTGATGCAATGAATGAAGATGTGACCATTTTTTTTTTATTTGGTCATGCAGAGTCAAAATATGTCCCCATTTTAAAATTTGAACCACCCCCAAATGAAGGATGACCTTCATTGATCCCAGATGTAGTGACATGACTATCAGCAACAGACGCTTTGCAGTTTAATCTTTTAATATGTGTAAACTTCATATCTTTGGGGGACTGCATAGTTGTGGAGTGCAATCATGTAACATCACAACCTTCACTGATTTCATTGTTTAAAGAGTGAAAAAAAGTCCAATATAGTCAAGAAATAACTAACAAACAAAAAGACATGCATTAAAGTGCAACGATTTGTATGAAGACAGAAATTGAAGAATAAATGAGGGTGAGACATTCTGAATCTGCTCCATTATTCATTTGGACTGGCCAGCCGCCTGACACTGAACTGAGGAAGCGACAAGAGGTCAGGGAGGAGGAGGACTGTGAAGAAGTTGCAAATGAGAGGTGATCGTGAAGGAGGAAAAGAGAGAAGCAGAGAAAACTAATGACGTTCAGATATGTCTGAAGCAGAAGTGATAAAGCAGGTTGTAGGAAAACAGGAATAAATGTCAGGGGGCAAATTTAAAAAGAGTCAGAGGCAGATGAGGAGATACATGATGAGACAAGGTGGGGGGTGGAAATTCACATAAATCATTGACAGAGAAAGAGAAGCAAAGAAAGACAGAGAGAGAGAGAGAGAGAGAGAGAGAGAGAGCGAGAGAGAGAGAGAGAGAGAGAGAAAGAGAGAGAGAGCGAGAGAGAGAGAGAGAGAGATGTTAGGAGGAGTAACCTCAGGAGGGTGGTTACAGTGGCTGTGATGTGTAAATGAGTCTGGACATAATAAATAAGAGAGCCGGTAAAAAAAAAATAAGGATGGGAGATAATGTGGGAGGGGGGGGTGGTACTGGGGGGAGGCACGTGGAAAAAATAGTATTTCCATGGCTACCACTCTAGGCAAGTGGATTCACTAGTGCTAAACTAATTAGAGACGTATCGTAATACCCTTGAGCTTCTGTTGTTTTGCCCTCTATCCTTCCTATTGGCCATAACATCTTACCTTTTTTTTTGTAAATATTTCTGGTGGGCTTGAGCCCCTGGAGAGTGACAGGTAGTATGGTCAAGGCATTTGTTCGACACAAGTCAAATCAACAACAACAGACACATGTTAATTCGGAATACTTTTTGTGGAACATCGAATGCACTGGAGAAGAAAAGCTGACCAAATAAGGGACTGAAGGCACCATGGATGAGTGGAACAGTCTAGAGCCCACACAAAAAAGTTAATAAAGTTTTTAACCTGGATTGAAAAACATTTATATTCTGGGCGGACTTCACTTCTGTTGACAGCTTACTTCATTTGCGTGCAGCATAACAGCTGAATGCAGCTTCACCATGTTTGCTTTGAACTCTGGGCTCCACTAATTGGCCCAAGTCAAGTGCTTGTTCTGCAAACATATTTATAGCCTCAGACCATGCGTATGTACAAATAATGTATGATCAGCTTCTGACAAAACACAACTTTTATCCAAGATGCACAACATACTGAAACTAAAGTCATTTCTTTAAAAACTAATAATCATGTTAACAGTAAAAACTGAAATCGGAAATTGACTAATGAGTTGACTAATGTGCTAAATAATCAAGAAAATGATACTTGTCACGTTCATCCTTGTTCGTGCGAGTGCTTGCATGTGCTTCTGTACTGTATCTGAGTATATCCTCCTCATTGTGTGTCAGTTGGTGGCTGTTGCTCAAAAGCAGACCAGTACCCTGGACCTGGAAACCCGCTCGCATTAATCCAAAGGGTCAGAGTTTTCAAATCGATGCAGTTAACCCTACACATGCATGTTACAAATCTAGAGCATTTCCACAAATGCAGTTGACAAACAACAACCATCGAAAAGATCCTATGGGCGCACATATCGACACTCACTTGCTTGACGTAACTCAGACCGGGATGAATCACATGCAAGTGCCTTTCTGCTGTAATATAGTTATTCCTTGCTATCTATTTCAACAACTTGTGCAGTGTTTGTTTGTTGATCCCCTCATAATTTATTTTTTCTAGGTGTGTATCCATTCTCTATCTCTTTGGATGATACAAATCTTTTGAAAGAAACCGTTTAAAAAGAGGATAAAGATTGAGAAAGTTATTAACGTCTTTTAAAGTCTGCGCATTGGCTGAGATCTGTCAAATGGAGGCCTTTTTTGGGGGGGTGAAATGGGTGTGGGTTATACAAATTGGTCATTTAGGATGAATTCTGATTCATCAACATACGCACAGTTGTGCGAACAAAACGGGCTAACCACGTGTCCTGAATCTGTGATCTGTGATTTTGCGTATAAGCTCATTCCAAACATTCCTACGCATTTAGTAGTAAATGAGGCCTAATGACTAAAGGTGTTTTCTAAGAGCAATCATCATTGCTTTTTTGCCCAAAATGATTACCTCTCTTTTGTTTTGGTTTATCTGAAGGAAATTTTGGTTCATCCAGTTGTTCATTTGCTTTAGACAATGACACATTAATTGATCTGCTGCCATTTGGTGACATTGATAAACAGCTGTATGTCACGTGCATAGCCATGATAACCAACAGTGGTATTTTGAAGGATTTGGCACAAAAGTATATACAGGCTGAACAAAAGTGCTCCAAAGACCGACCCTTGAGGCATCCCACATTATGGTCGTTCTATCAGATTCAAAACCTACTCAATTTACTTATTGTAATAATGTGATTGACTGTTGACCAGTCCAGTCTGAGATAGGCACCTGCCCACCCATGTGCTTGACAGGTTTCTCAGTAGGCAATGGATGGAAAAGCAATGTTTACTAATGTCAATCAATACTGTCAATTTCTTCATTGTGACATTAGAAATTGCGCATCAGAACACACCAAATTTCATAATAAAAGTATGCTCCCCAAAAGAAAGAGTTCCAGGTTTGTGGTACTGTAATGGGATTCTCACTCTTGTTGAACCTCACAGACGTAAATTTGTTCCACTTTAAAATGTGTGCTGATATTTTTGAAGTCTCTCCTTGTGTTTTGGGCTGCTGTAGAATGTTTCTGCACTTGTCTCTGTGGGAGTAAGTGGTCTCACAGCAATCAAGTTGGCTGAAACAGGGAAGTGGAGGCTGATAGGGGTGTGCGTGACTTTGTGCTGTTTGTTATTAACAAAGAAGGGCAATCTGGAGGGATATTGAGTTGCTATTACTTCTGTTTGCAGATGATGTGGTATTGTTGATTCATTAACCCACAATCTGCGTGTGTTATGAGAATGAGCATGTCTGGGCTCAAAATGGACTTGAATTTTAATTTAGGCTGACTTACACTTTGGTAAAACTGTTTCTATAATTCTTTGTTCAATATGGACTGATAATGATTGCTGTATTCTCATCGGAATTAAAGGAACAATAACAAAGTATTCAGAGTTTAAAAATAAAATAAATAGTGACTTAAAATAGGGATCTGCCGGACTGTAAAGTATTATGGATAATAGTTTCCTCATATTATAAGCAGTGACCTTATTAACAAAATTGGCAACCAGGGTTTTTAAATTAGGTTAAAGTCTGGAGTAGACTGAAATGGAAACGGTTCATTTGATGTGAACATTTAGAGATTTCATCATCCTTTCAAAATTAGCATAACAAACTGCTGCATATTCAAATGGTTGGCTTTCTCAGTAATTTTACCGTAGATTATCGTAAATTATTGCGTTTTTAGTGCTGGCAACTTTGGTGAAATAAGTGTGAGAAATGTAGTGGACGGCGGGGAACAAAATATGATGAATTGCTCCACCCATCCTGTTGAATAAAGTAGCACTAAAGAGGTTTAGGTTGCTGAGGCAGAGGAGAAGAGGAAGATGCTAGTAAAAGAATTGTGCAGAAAAAAAGGGGCACATTGGAAATCTTTGACATTCAATGCATTGCGATCTGTTTGATGCTTTTTCACAAGAATTAATTTCCTTTCATCTTGTATTCATAAGCAAAGCGAATAACACATTTTAACCAAGATCATAGTTTCGGCTGTCTATACTTGTCATTATTACAGTCACCAGAATCATGTAAAATATTTCTAAGAATTTTTACATAGGAAAATAAATGCATTTTAATTCACTATTACGTTTGTAAAAAGCAGTAAAAATTAAAATCTGATCTTAAATTTAACACCAGCTGACAACAGATTGTTATTTTTGTTAAATCTAAGTCGTCATTTTGTTGGTAAGTAAGGACGTAACGATATCCAAATGTCACAATATGATAATATCATGATACAAACCTCACGTTACGAGAATGATCATGATATTGTGGGGACGTTGGCGATATATGAAAAGCTCACGATACTGTATAAAAGCTCACGACGTAACAAAAAAGAGCTCATTAAAAAAAAAAAAAAAAAAAAAAAATATCACAATATTCTGTTTTTGTACATAACATCATTCACAAAGAAAGAGGCTTGGCCAGTCATGCGCTCCTATTAGCTCAGCAGCGTAAAGTATCATGGTCTATGTAATACAATGCCGTGGTCGGCTAGTTCAAATAGTACAGCTAACATTAACCTCAATGCATATAAATTACCTACAATGCCCGAGAACCTAATATTGAGGCACTTACTTGCTAATGCATGCACACATTGCGAATCAGATTAATTTGTGGAGCAACTAAAATGTGTTGTTTCAGTCACACTAAGCCAATGATTGACTTACTGTAATACCATGAAAACACTGAGGCGTTCAATGGACAGTGGAGAAAAAAATGCTACATTATTTATTTTTGGTGACTTTGGAGCAAAAGAATATCTAAAGGCCAGATACGACCAACACAGGGATAAAAAATAATCAACCTGAATGCTACCATATTACCATAATTTCATTCTGACAAGTATGAAACGATTCAATTTGACCAGTTGGTCAAAAAAAACAAAAAACTCACAATTGCCCCAGTCCAATTACGTATGTGTGTACGTGCCTGCCTGTATGTGTGTGTGTGTGTGTGTAGCATTGGATGAGGGTACATGTGTGACAGCCAGTCAACATGACATTGAACCTGCAAGCTAGTGGACAGAAACATGGAACAGGAAATTGCTTTTGAGACAACCAATCAGAAAAAAGCTCCTGGTAAACAGGAACAAACCATCACAGTGCTCCAGTCATGTGTCAATCATCGTCACAATGACCTGCCCACATCTTTCAGTGAAGCAGTCAGTCATGTCGTAATCCCACGTCTGGAGAAAAGTACTTAATGTTACTTAGGACCACACGTAGCAGAACCTTACTGAAGACTTTTAAGTGAATTGTGTTTTACATGCAGATGGAATCACTAAAGTTACTGGTAATTGTTTTATGTTTTGGTTCTATAAGGCAGTGACCAACAGTTAATTGGTTATTCTAATAACTGCTGATAAAACTAGAGTTGGATTGAGTTGACAAATCTGAAGGTACAGTACACTGAAAATGGATAATTAATTACATTGGCAACAATTTTTTACTTATATTTTTAATCAGATAGGCAAGTAAACATTTCAGCAAAAGGTGGATTTTTTTTCTGAAATGCCATAGCTATAAATTACAACGCAACAAAGTGGATTTTGGTCACACGTTCGTTAACCAATCTACACTGTCACGCCCTGCCTAAAGTGGATAAGAAAATACTACACACCACTGTTCAAATGCCTGTTTTGGGATAAAAAAAAAATAAAAATACTGTATATTATTCAACTAAATCATCCATGTAAATGTAGCCACTGACAGACTGACGGATCAGTCCACCTGTCTGACGGAATGCTCACATAATAATTTTCAAAACTCAACTCAACTTTATTTATAGAGCACTTTAGAAAAAAAAATGCGACATACAAAGTGCTGTTCATAAGTAGAAATCAGTCATACAATAACAAATACAGTTAAAAACAACAAATCCGTAAACCAAATACAGCAAACAGCATCAAACACTAAAACAATGCAGAGTATTATGCTGAGTTAAAGCCATAAAATAAAAATCGGTTTTAAGGTGAGTTTTAAAAATGGACAGAGAGGGGGCTTGCCTCACATTTAACGGAAGTTCATTCCAAAGAGAGGGACTTCTGGGCCTCCACTTAGTCCTGAGTACCTCCAGTAGCGTCTGGTCCACTGATCTGAGTCACCGGACAGGTGTGTAGGGGTTGAGGAACTCAGAGAGATAAGGTGGGGGCGAGACCATTTAATAAATTGAACACAAATAAAATAATCTTAAAACGAACTCTAAAATGTACAGGGAGCCAATGAAGGTAGGTCAGGAATGGAGTTAGAGTAAAGTTGAAATTGAGACTGTTGGGTGCCCTCCCCTTCTTTGCCATGCCCGCAGGTGCTTAGCAAATAATTGAGAGTTTCTAATAGGCTATTATTGTCAAGGTGCAGTGTGTTTTAAAAGATTAAAATAAGTTACAGGCATAAGAAGGAGCCTGGGTGATTATTTTTAAAACAATCATTTCAATAATATTCTACTGTTAGGTCATACAATTTTACCAGATATGACAAAAAAATGTTGTTCTTTTGAACTGCAAAGTCCTGCTTTAAATTAAATAACCAATTGCGTTTTTGTTTTTCAGTGGACGTTTTGTTGCTCCTTTCTGTTTAGATCACTTGAATCAATATCAACCAGATTCGACAATAAGTTTCCCAGATAAGCCTAATTATAGGAAATGCACTGCAGAAGGTTGTTCTACATCAGGGGTGACCAACTCCGGTCCTCAAGGGCCCCTATCCAGCTTGTTTTAGACGCCATCTTCATGTCATATGTTGACCATTGCATCTTAAGTTTTTCTATAATCTTGTCATGTTGGCACACCTGCCGGGATGGGAAAATTTATAACACAGCTGATATTACCTGATTAGATAATAATTTCTTTTCTTTTTAAAAAAACACAAAAAAAAGCAGGAGTCATTCTACTTGTCTTTCCGTTTCAAGCCACGCTTATCCTCCTGATTTGGACCTCCAAAAAGGCAGAATTATGAAGTTGTGCTGTACAGGACTGACAACAACCTACTACTTGTATATTTGGGGAGACTGTGGTCCTTATTCAAAAATATTGTATCAAGTTGAAAGGTTTTGCTGAAGGCAACACTTTCCATGTCCCTGACGGTGCCTTCAATAGCCCTTTCCCCTGCCTACACCTAAAACCCTCCAAATCCTGCACTGCAGAGGACTGGGTGATTGTGGTCTTTGAATGTAAGCTTTCACAGATAAGCCAGGCGAGTATGTGCGTGCATACATCTGTGTGCTATCTGTCAGCGCCTGGGGACATCGAGCAACAGCTCAAGCTGTCAGCAGGCCACTTAAGACCTGACACCGACATGCAGACATACACATAAACGGTATCATGAGGACGCCACGCTTGATGTGTTACTGCTCAACTGGCGACAGGACTAAACACGCAATTATTCGCCCATCCTTTTGTTTCTGTCGAGCACCATCCTCTTTGAGCCTCTTCACGCTGCACATTTATCTGTCCACCAATCAATTCCAATCTCACCACTCACAATCAAGATTTCTTCTTCAGCGCACGACTTTTTCCTTTATCAAGATGGTGATAGATAAAGACACAAGACCAATATAGTCACAGTTACACGGCATGGAATAACCCTCTCTGCCCTTTGCATACAAACACCTGGTCTCACTGATATTTGTATTTACTGAACGAGACCAAATGCCATGTCACCTTGCGCAGCTGTGAGGACGCCGCTGAAATTGGAACATAAGCCTTGGATGAATGATTGCATTCCAGAGGATTGCGCAGTTTACAGAATAAATGCTGGAGAAGAGTTATGTGTATTGTGAGATTTTTTAACTGATATAATCAATGTTCCCATGTAAACAATTTATTTCTATCAGTTGGACACAAAGTCATTTGTCTTACTGGAAGAAGAAGAGTTTCCTCTGTGGTGTCACGAAAGGCTAATGAGGTCCCTCGGGAATGTCGACATTTCAATATTTCCTCAATCAATTGACAATTTATGTACAAACTTGAAAATGGGTCTCAATCAAGCCTACATTTACCATAACGATTACTGATGGAATTTTCCAAACAATTTGTGTTTGGGGCTTAGTGGGCGACTGGTTAGCACATCCACCTCACAGGTCGTGAGTTGGAATCCGACCTTCCTGTGTGGAGCTTGCATATTCTCCCCGTCCTTGCATGGATTTTCTCCGGGTACTCTGGTTTCGTCCCACATTCCAAAAACACGCATGGTAGGTTAATTGATCACTCTAAATTCTTTCTAGGTGTAACTGTGAGTATGAATGTTTATTTGTCTCCGTGTGCCCTGCAATTGGCCGGCAACCAGTTCAGGGTGTACCCCGCCTACTGCCCGAAGACAGCAGGGATAGGCTTCAGCACGTGAGGATAAGCGGTTTGGATAATGGATGGATGGATGGAAATGGGCCTCGCGGTCAACTTTGTTAAGGCTTTCTATATTTTGACCGGGGACTGCATGCTTTACCAGCAGGCAGCCTCCACCTCTGCTCAAACCTTTAGTGAAGATGAAGGCATGGATTCCAACAGTGTACTAAATTAGGGAAGCAAATGTTACAGAGCTGTTGGAACAAACTGCCAATTTTGAAACACAAACACTGTACAGTATATAGGAGTGAAAAATAAGTCTGTCATCTTCCCTGTGAGATTTGAACAAATAAGGAACTAGGAACGCTTTGTAGCATCAAAGTGGATTTGAGCTGGAACTCACAAAACATTTAGTAGAATTGTATACAAAAAGCAATGAGCAATTACTTAAAAGTTATATGATCACCATCAAATAAATGTCAATATACTGTATGTATCAATTGTGTTTATACAATAATGTGTCCAACTTTACCAATGTGTAGTTGGACTGGTATGGTGCGCCCTCAAAACATGTATTTTATGCGATTGCTGGCTTGGCCCAAATTATTGCAGGAAACAATATATTTTCTGTACCGAAATATTGTTTGTGTGCCTCTTCCCTGAACAAAGCGAGCTGTTGGGATTTTTGGGAAACCACAAAGAAGTTGGGTTGTGGTCCTTGTCGCTATCCCTAATCAATCAAACCGCTTACCGCAAAAGAAGAAGAAAAAAAAACAACAACACTGAGCTGCTGCAGTTTGCTTTTCTTAAAAATTGTGTTTCACTTTATGTTGTTGGTATAATGCGGTTGGAAAAGTAAATTCTTATGTGTGCACTAATTCAGATCTTAAAGAACCATTTTTGCTTTTGTTAGACTTTTTGTGTATGGTATTCATTAAAGATTCCACTGCATTTTAGTGACAATGAAAAAAAAAACATTTTGCTTTTAGCATTAGAAAAAAGAACTTTCTTGGCCAAATATTTTCCGAAAAGTAAAAGTATACTGAACCAAACCAAAAACTGTGACCACAAAACTGTAATATGAACCGAACTGTGGATTGTTTGTGTGTTTGCACATGCACAAGGCAGCAACTAATGCTTGTGGTCTTGGAAAACAGTACATTTCAAACAAGTAACTCATTTTGTACGATTTAGGTTTCGGTACAAGTCACTAAAAATCAAGTCTCTTGTCATACCTAAAGTGGCATAGTTTATTTGGATTTGCAGAGCAAGAACGGGTTGTGGATGTATTCGTGTAAATTACCATTTTAAATAAGATTTAAATAAGATTTGACACAAACAAATATATCTCACCATATGCTGGGCGCCTCGGTCCCGCTGATTTCTAGGAAGTCATACTTGTCTTCCAATAAGAAGTCATTGAAGACAAGCGCTATCGTGTCCCCGGGTTCAGCGAGGATTGACCACGTGCAGTCCAGATTGTTGTCATACTCAGCGGGGTAGCCGGGACTGGTTATTGAACCTGCGGTGCCTCGTAACGTGCCGCCGCATGCCCCCTCCGCTGGAGAGAGAAAAATGAAAATGAATGAATGAGATGATTTGATGGATCGTTCAGACACTGACTAGACTGCATTCTGTTTTCAGTAGTTTATTCTGAGTCTCATTGATGGGAGATCCATTCTATTTCTGTATCATTTATCCTCATTTGAAGGGCTGAATAATTACCATAATCAAACTGAATTTGACATTGCGATGTAGTAGAATGCAATTTTCAAATCACAAAGGTTGCAATTTGAAACCCAACAACAAACGCTTCATTTCGGTCGGTTGGTAGGCTTCATTTCTTATATAATATATTAGTGTGATGTAGCCACAGATTTGTTTGCATTATTGTTGTAATCTGAATTATGATTTACTGATTGATGTTTACGCCACACTTGTTCAGTAGAAGTTGTCCTATCAATTGCTTAAAGACTGCACGTCAAAAGTGTTCTGTAAGTCATCAACTCTAAACAAAATAGATCAATAACGTGTCTTTCATATAAATTAATGGTTCATTTGTCTTTGTTTTACTGTTAGCCTGACCCATAAGACCAAAGCATTTATGCATAAATCATCTATTATATGTAATACAGATTCATTTATGTGTTTGTATCCGAAATCTGATTGGGCAGAAAAACACATAGATAGAGTACTTTAAAAGAATAATCACATATTGAATCACAATCGCAATATTGATGAAAAAAAAAGAAAATTGAAGGAGCTGCAGTATCTGAAGAAAGCCCACAAAAGCACAGTGAGAGCATGCAAACTCCTAATGCCTAAGCCGAGAGTCAAGTTTAAAATATAGATTATTTAAAAGATATTACTATTTAAATATGTTTATAATTGGGATAGGAGTTTGCAATCATTTGGAATGTCTGGAAACAGTATACATCTGAGGTTTCTTTCTCAAGTCAGTATAGATATCAATATTTTGGTTTGAAAATTTGTGTCAAAGTGGAGCCTAATTAAAAGGATGTTTTTATTCAGGAGGTTGTTCTGTATCATTAAAGCGAAAAACCACCAAAACATATTTTTTTCAGTAATCTGTTCTATGCAGGCCCACTAGTTGAAACAAGGTATTCTGATAAATATTGGCCATTATTTGAGCCCTGAGCCACTGTGATGTCACTTTCGGTCAAGAGAAGTAACAAAATGGCCGCCCCCTGAGACAGACAGATTTTGCTGCTTAACTCATATTCTACAAACGCTATATTAACCAGAATGCCTTATTTCATCTGGTGGGCCTGCATAGAACATATTCTTGGAAAAAAATATGTTTGTGTTGACTTCCCCTCTAAGCAAGTCACAGTTTTTATACGTCCATATCTGTAAAGTAAAGTGTGGACATTAATAAATATATAAATATACCATAGTGTTTTATGCTACATATATATTTTATGACAATACAAACACATACAATCATAAAAAGCTCATATTAATGTCGATGTGTAAAACACATGCATTTTACTGGAAATCATGTAAAATTATTTAAGAGTACAGCGCATCAAATCAGACTTAAATGAAACCGACCAATAATGGTTTTGCAGAGAATACCCCGGAGATTTGAAATCCTTTTCCAAAATTGTTTTCTTTGGCAGAAACATGCACAGGTTTCTTCTTGTTTGCAGACTAATTGACCATTAGAGAGGGTTGTGTCAGGATATTTGGACCCGATCTGATTCATCGAATGCTTTGTTACATCCAGTAGTTTAAACAAGACCTTACTGTGAGTTTAGCTAATCAATACACAGGAGCTTCTCATCCATCTCCAGCCTGCGACCTCATGATCTGGTCTCTCCATTCTCATGACCCAGGCATTAGTTTTATATAGTTTCAGGGTAATTTCTGGAGCTATATTTTCCTCGTGGATTCCCAACAGATAGACACCTCCTTTGGGAGACAGCGCAAGTGCTTATCTCAGTCAAGGATGAGGAAAAAAAGAAAGCCAAAGTGCACTTACCTCTACAAAATGGTGAGGGGAAGTCCCACTGCGCTCCGCTGCCTGGTGATACAATGCATGTGAGGATATTATGTCCCTCCAGGACAAAACCAGACTCACAGCTGTAACGGATTTTGTCCCCAATGTTGTACCGCGCTCCATGGATGACTCCGTTTGGTATGAGTCCAGGGATGCCACATGTGTGGCTGGGCAGGACTGAAACAGAAAAGAGTAAGAATAGATTAGGGATATTATCCTGGCATGAGATTTCACTTTGATAAAATACTGTATATGTATTATGTATATGTATTCATTTGATTTATTTACTTTCTGATTCTATTTTATTGATTTTATTTCACAGAATCTATAAACTGTGCATACGACCATATGACACAGTTGTAATGCAAAAAACATATATTTTTTTAAAATCACAAAATACTAATATTTGATATTTGGTTTTGTGCATGAGTATAATGATTATGTATCCTTAATGAGCACGTTGTTGTCGCCAGTTGTTGGATGACACAGTGGCAGCAGCTACAGGGAGCTTGTGGTCTAACTGGGCCAAAAATCAATCTGCGGCTGGAGCCAACATGCCTCGGCTCCACAAAGAGGGCAGCAACACAGTCACTGAAGTACCAACCTGGAAAAAATCCACAGATTCTAACCCCGGTGTACACAGTATGTTATGTATGCTTGCACAACTGGAGCGTGTTAACTTGTTGAGGGTATAATGTGTATCAAAATGCCTCGTCTCTGTGTGAGTGTATAAAATAAAGTCTGTCTATATTAAGGGACATTCAGTTTAATCAGTTTGTGTAGGCTGTTCCAATTAAACACTGGCATGGTAATTAGACAAAGTTTCACCATGAGACCCTGAGAACTAGGACAGGAAGAAAAAGAGGGGTGAATGGTGAGGAAGATAAGTTGACAAGAGGGAGGAAGGAGAGAGCAACAGGAGAGACCAGAGATAAAGAAATGAAAAGGAGGCGATAAGGAAGAGACATATTATAAGTCTTTGCTCAAATGGAAAAGTACACTTTGAAAAGAACAGTTGTGGAAACAATACTGTATATGTTTACAGTATCGGTCTATACAGGTATATACAGTTGTGTCCAAAAGTCGTGAGGCCACTACTAGAGTTGTTGTTTGAATGACCTTTTTTACAGGAATACACCGGAAAATGATTTCCATGAAACTTGAGGGGCAGCGTGTAGGACAAGGAAGAAGCCAGTCTTTGGTGAGTTGTACTGTATACGGTCATTATAGCATTGCTTAATGACTCTGTAAAGTTTAATTCAGAGATTTGTTTCTAAATAAATTATACATGTCTGAAGATAATTGCTGACTGGGAACTGACATGAGTCGCGCCTCCCCCACTATAAAGGAACTTGACCGACTGTTTGCTTCAGTGGTCATCTGGCACAACAGCGACACGCAGGTGGCCAGCCAGCTATGCCTACATCTAAAACACGCATCATCCTTGCGCATAGTCTGCTGCCGCGAGTGTCTCGTTGACGGCCATGAGTGCATGCACGTCACGGACGGACGGCGGAAGAGCAATTTGAGAAGAAATGTCAGATCTGAAGGTCAACGTGTGGGCAGGGTCTTCACGCTGGCGCAGCCGCTTCAGAGTGCCCCGCGACAACCGAGTGGGATGCATTTCAGCCACCGGAGGCTCTAAGCGGATATACGGTACTTTAGTGGTGCAAACTGTAATTATGTGCGCACATTAGAAAGATCCTAGACAAAGTGGCATCCAGTTTTCCAGGTCATCGTAATGGCATTTGACTGACAGTTGACTGAGCTGGTTGTGATTTCAGCACATTCAGCGGGCATGCCCACGCAGCTTATTTTTTGCACAATTTTGAAGCCTCATTTTATAAACTTGTAGATTTTTTTAATCATTTAAATGTGGTATTGTATAAAGTCAAGCATCTGAGTGGCGTTATGCACACTCAACTGAGCCACCATTGCCTATGCAGACATGGCGCCTGCTTCGTCCCAACAAACTCAAAGCTCTGGCGGCACTGAGTGAGGCTGGGACGAGACAATAAAAGGACTCATGTGTCTCAGCCAAGTGATTAGTCACACATCGGTGACCATACAGCCTTGTGTTTGCCAGACTGCTGTGTTTTCAGGCAGTGCACTGCACAAAGGTAGTCCCTAATTTAGGCTAATGTCTGAGGTAGTCATCTGAAAGAATTGGGGGGATATTTCAGAAGGATAGGGCAGACACTGACATGCACCTAAATTCTTAGTCACAGTCATCATTTAGATGATTCTGATGTTCTTTCAGACATTTCATGTTGATGTCTAGGTTTTTTGAATACTACTTTACGCCGCTAATGTATAGACGTTACTGTCATTACGTTGAATGAAAAAAGTGCACTCACTCAGTTGACTCTTGGTAACCTTTGTCACTATGCAACAATAATATATCGTTAGTAGATGGTGTAACATTACGCTCATTCCACTCTGACAGCGTCAATCCACGTTGAGCATAATTATCTTGGTAGAAGCTACATTTCTGGTGCATATCTTGCACAATCTCATTAGATGCAGTTTTACTGAACAGTGTACAATTTAAATACAATTTCATTGATTTAGAGTGGTGCATGAGTGAACATTACCATTGTGGGTTAGTAAGGAAGGAACAGTTATTATGCCTATGTAAAAGTTCAAGCACATAGCTTGTGATTTAATTCCATTGCAGATATTTATATTGTAAAGTATCACCAACAGGTGCAGGTCTGTATGGACAATATGTGCATGCATGTGTGAGGGTTTGTGTATTTCTAGTGTTGTCTTGCAACAATAACCAATGAAGCATCTTTTGTGGTTTTCCCTGTGGGCCGTCTACAGCCTGAGGGCATTTTATTTTGATGCAGTGGCAGCTCAGTATGAGCAGAAGGCAAATTTTAAGTGAGGAGAAAACTTTGAGACGGATACAATCAATTAAGGATGAACGGAATAAGAGATAAGTGCTAGAAGAGTGAACTGGATTCAATAATAAAGGTTCTAAAGATGAGCAAAGCATGTGACTGGAACATCTGTCTCACAGTCAGAGGTTCTGGGTTCGAATTTTGACTTGTGTGGTGCTTGTACTCCAATATACCCGTAATTCCTTGCCCTGAAACTCTGCAAAATTGAATATACACAACACACAAATGTTGTTGTTTTTTTTTTTTGCTTTGCTTCCACTTATTTAGGTTCCTCTACCATTTAAAGGTTTCACATTCTGCCATCATTTGTGACATACAACATTTATTTTTATTATTATTATAAAGAGCAAATGCTAACCTCACACTTCAAATTCAACATTACAATCAGCAAAACCTGTCTTACATTTTAAACCATCTCATAATGTATAAAATGAGGAACATTTATCATATGTTTGAATTTGATATGAGAAAATCTGCCAGCTCCTCTAATAAAAAAAATATATAACCTGACTGCAGTCATCTGCAATACCTCTACAGTTTTTTTTTTCTCTAGATATGAATATATGGTGACGCATATTAGCAACACATGCTAAAAATAGCTAAGACATTTTCTTTTAATATGCTTTTATGGAAACACTGAGGCAGTTGCTGCCAGTTAAAAGCCAACCTGCGACCTGGATGTTTTTATCAAGTTACCCTGCTGTACAGTCTACATCAAAAGGCAAGGCCGATCTACATGAGTAAATCAGTCAAACTGAGGCCGCGGAGTAGCAATTATGTCCTTTTCATGATTTTTGCTGCTGCAATCATTAGTGGAGAAGTTGAATGCAAGGAAGTGGCACTCGAGATTGTGAAGTCATTGGGAAAAATAATATGTGAATGGCAACACATCGATGCTGAAATCTGATTGGACATAAAAGAAAAAAATCCAGCAAGACACGCTATGAAATTAAGACAAAAGACTGTTGTAAATAAATTAGTACCACTTCATTTAAGTTGTAAATGTAGGTCAGTGCTTCTGATAGTGTTTGGGCTTGCAAAGAAGGCCTTTAATGCCCTGATGGCACGTCACTGGTAGAATTACATGTAAAATGGTCAATGGTAGCAATAGATTAGTATTAAAAGTGACTGCCTAGTGCCTGTTGTTGTAACCTGAGCAGCGTGTAAAGGCAACATTTATGTGTTACCCCATACACTGTAAATGTATTAAAATGTCCGAATAGCGGCTTCTCTACGTTCCGTATGGTGGAAATACATTAGCAGGGCAAGTGACATTTCCAGCAGTGCTTCTCATCAATCACCCGCTAAACAAAGTAATCACTGTAGCAGCCACAGTCTGTTAAACACCAATCCTGCACAACCTTTCCAGCTAGACTAAGAGCTAAGAAAGGGTTGCTAATATAGAAAGTGCCCATGTAGCTAACAGCGGTCACAGTTTGACCGCTCATCACATTTTTGGAGCAGAATAACAAACCACAGAACAAGGGTGAGTTTGTCTTTTAACTAATAATTCACCTAAAACATGTATTCTATTAATCTGTTGGAATCCAATTATTACAGTGATTGCCATCAGCGCTTCAAATTAAAATTGTCTAACCAGCTAAATTGAAATACATTATATGCTAATATAATTATGGTTGAGAACATTTTTAAACAATTGTGTCAAACCATTCATTTACCGTCACCTCTTTCACAAAACGGGATGTGGTGGGGGCAGCACGGTGTTCGACTTGTTAGCACGTTCGCCTCGCACTGCATAGGAATGTGTTCGAATCCGGCCCCGACCTTCCTGTGTGGAGTTTGCATTTTCTCCCCGTGCCAGCGGGGGTTTTCTCCAGGTACTCCGGTTTCCTCCCACATCCCAAAAACATGCATGACCTAGGTTGATCCCTAGGTATGATTGTGAGCCAAAGCTTGATTGTCTGTGTGTGCCCTGCGATTGGCTGGCAACCAATTCAGGGTGTACCCCACCCATTGCCCAAAGACAGCTGGGATAGGCTCCAGCACGCCCGTGACCCTTGTGAGGATAAGCGGTGCGGATAATGGATGGATGGGATGTGGTGGATGCTGCTGTCATCTCTGCATATCAGGTAACAGCCATTAGATTAATAGAGGTAATTAACATGTTTTGATATATTATTGGACTCTTTAAACCAGCTGTCCAGGTGATATGCTGCTTCTGAAGCATCCTATAATGGGGTTATCATATACATTAAGACATGTAATATATAACATATCAGGTTCTAACATGACATGTGTTATTTGTTATTTATGTTTCCTCTGGGAAGGGATGCAAATATGACTGCAGTCAATCAGTGACTATGCAGAGCAGGTGTTGTAAAAAAAAAAAAAAAAAAAAAACTATTGCAGCCTATTGATGTACATACATCATTGTGACATACTATATTGCATTTTCGAACTCAATGTCAGGAGCTCGGCTTAGTACAACATCTCCTGGACTGATTAATCACTCAAAAGGTGCCTTGGTTTTTCCAACAATGTTTTTACTTACAATGCACCACATATTGACATAATAAAGGTAGTCATCAAAATATATTTGACTATTTGATGTCTAGTTGGATGTTGTCACTAAAACCTGGGGTCTGTTAGAAGCAATCAAACTTTAATATCCTGAATCAGGGTTTCTTGTCACTGAAAATGTGAAATATCCACTAATTACACAAATAAAAAATGGATCTGAACAAGCTTCCTAATGCTGGGCGACCTATGTTTAGGCTTCAGCTAAATAGGGTTCTCAGAGGTGGGTATAAGCAGAAAGGTGCCACAGGCTTGCAAAAAGCTCTTTTAGTACAGGTGGGGCCTGCAATGGCCAAAGTCAGTGATTTTGCAAATAGGTGAGATATCTTAAAATCCCCACCAATATATTTTCATTCCTGCAAAGACTTTTGGAAAGACACCACCTTAAGGCACTGTGAATGATTAGAGGCCAGGCTTTTCGAGTTGCTTTGAGCATCTGCTTGGGATGTTGAAGAGGGAAGCCTTCACTCTCTTATCAACTGTCATGTGCTCTGTGACAGAAAGAATGAATACTCAAGGCTTACATCGGCTTTCAGCCACCATGATGACAGTGACACACGCCTATTTCCCCTGAAGGGCTTCCAATAAAATATATCTTGACTCGACTTGACTTGAGGAGTTGAGGGACAATTTGAAAGCAGCTGTGGAATAAACTACTCCTAGTACCACTACTACTACTATTACCACTACTATTACAGGTCTAAATATGGGAAATTAAGACTGGCCATTGGAGAGATTTCAGTTTTGCTTCTGCAGCACTATTGATATGCCCTTGAGCAGTGCACAGTAGCTACTAAAACACAAGTACAATTAAACCTTCAAGGTGGAACGCAATCTGTTCCAGGACACTTGTCGACCTCCAATTTGTTGCGGATTAGGAAACAATTGTGCCCATAGGAAATAATGAAATTGCAAATAATCTGTACTAGGGGACAGCTGTCATCATCAGGAAAAGGTTCGTGATAAAATAAAGTAAAATGTTAACACCCCTAATCGTCCGTGTAAAAATTGTAAAACAGAACAATAAAACAATTTGACCATCTTTGAGTTTAATGCCGCAGATACATCTCTACGTCTCACATCTATTTTTCTTACTTCCTCAACTGTAATGAGTAAAAAGAAGTTGAACGTAATAAGAAAAACAATGAAACACTCAACTTTAATAAGTAATGACTTGAATAAATGTTAACCATTCAGCCTGTTGATGGTGTTAGCAGCTAACACTAACAGTTAATGCAAACTTACCTATTTCAAGATTTACTGATGATGTATGATTGGGGTGTGAAATCTCTTGTTTTGTGTTACTCTAAATAATTTTTCCTGTAAATTGTTATTTGATTCATGGAATAAATGTACATTTAGTACAACAAAATTAAACTGGGCACTAAATGCATGTTAGGTTCATTGAAGGCTCTGAATTGTCCTTGGGTGTGAATGTGCCATGTGTTTGGCTAGCAACCAGTCGAGGTTGTATATCGTCTTTCATCCGTCAGCTGGGATAGGCTCCACCTTACCCAGGAAAAGCAGTATAGAACATGTAGGGATGGATGGAATTGATTTATGACACCCTCACATTTTTTTAAAACTCTGTGGTACATCAGTTTTAAGATAAACAATCTACAGTCAGGTACAGTATATCATCATTTTCATTCTAGCTTTTGTTGAAGAACTGGACAAGATGGTCAAAATACTAAGCCACTTATCAAAAATGAATATTTAAATCAACGACATTGTATTTTTCCTAATCACACCTCTTGTGATGGCATGTGTAACAATGACACTTTTGGGCAATGGACTCGAGACCTGTGGTTGCTATGGAAACAATGACCAAGCCCGAGGCTATCGAGAGTACTGCAGGGGACAACCTGTGGAGACCTCAGTCAGCCTCACTAAAAATGCACATAAAATTGACACCAACATAAAAACATCCCCAGGTATTTGCATTTGAAAGAAACGTTTTTTGTGTTTTTCTTTTAAATCCAAGACGCCAAAAAATAGTACACATTAGTTGAATAGTTGCTGTTGGCTTGATGTTAATGTGAGCCATGTTAAATTCTGCTGGCAACACAGACATAACGGCTATGAGCAGGAGGCAATCGATAAGCAGGTATTTACACTAAATAATATTAATAATGGAATTGCAACATTCTTCACGTAGATGTTGTGTTCATGTGACTGCGTATGAGCCAAACAAAAAGCTGTGGCTCCAAAACTCTCTCGAATAACTCCAGCATGGCAGGCAGTACTGCAGAAGGGAGCGGTGGAAGATAAAACAGCATTAAACCTTTAACATTTCATCCCTCCCCACTGTCCCTTATCACTGCCCCCAGCACAAAGCCTGGCTTTTCAGTCGCTGTGACTCCTGTCAGTATTGCTATGAAAACTCTGACATGAGCCACAGCGGCCACAGTGAGAGTGGTCTGCCCTCAGGCTGTGCTGGTAGCAGCAGTGACGTTGACATGCAAGAAATACCATCGTGTATTCATCCTGTGCACAACTGCGTGTGTGCATATGCACTGTAGTATGTCTTCACAATTACATGCAATCGGGAGTTAGTGGAATACACCGACCACTTGACATACCGTGACGTACCGTACGACTGTACTTAGTGAGATCCAATTCAAAAACGTGTATCAAATAGTGTATGTATTTGATATACAAAAGTAACAAGAAATGTATGATGGTAGATGACCGCAACATCATTGATTCAGGTCATTTATTTGCATTCACTAATTCAAACACAATTATATGTTCCTGTATTAAAGTAAATTAGTATGTTATGTAATATTTTTTTTCCAAATTAGTGTAGAATTAAACCTGTTTATACTTCTTCCTATTCCACTGAGTTGTAAGGACGAATGCAGCTTGCAATTTGTTTCATTTTACTTCTATTACCTACTCATTTATTTATTGTGCTCACTCATTTAAAGGGGGAGTTTGCAATATTCCATACAAAAAAATCACTTTTATTCATATTTGTTCTAACAGGTATTATGACTTTACAGTAGTACATGATAAACATGATATCTGAAAAAAAAAAAATCAGCCGTCTCTGGCTGGCCTTTGTGTGTCTAATTCATTTATTCTCAAACAGGGGGGCACGGTGCGATGCCAGGGGGGCATGTGTGACCTCAGGGAACCTTTTTTTTTTTTTTTTTTTGCCGCACAAGAATAATGTGTAATTACACATCCACTACAGTAGGTGGCAGTGACAATCTCATTGTCACAGAGAGTGAAAGGAATATTACCTCTCTGCAGAGGTGTACTTCCAACAATTTTATAGACAAATGATACTATTTATAGTTGTGCCGGAGAGTTGGGGGGGCGCGAAATATATTCTTCTTCCTGGGAGGGGTAACAAAAACTAAGTGAGAAGCACATACCAATCAGAGACAGTAGGCGTGATTTTTGAGGTGTCAATCATTTGTCGCTTTCTCACAGCCCCACTCCCGTGAAATGAGATGCTATGTTATTCATAACGGGGTGTTACGATAACATGAAATGCGTTATATTGACGATTATTGTTATTTTGCTACTCACCTTGAGTAAAATTCAGTGCAGCTCTACATTACCGCAAATTACGGCCACAACAACAAGCGTTTGTCAAATGAATAATTCAATGACGCCATCAACACTTATATCATCAAAGCAGAATTTTTGAAACAGCAGTTGTAAGACCGTGCAGGTGTTTCTAATGATGTGGTCGCTGAGTGTCATGAAGCTAATCGTGCATATTTAAAGCACTGCACGAACACAGATTATTGGGATATAACATGAGCAGTACATTCATTAGCGTGACGGATTCATGCAGAACCGAGCGAGATTTACAACACTAATGACACATGCTTGGAGGTGAACAAAGTAGAGCAGATCAATACAATAGGAACACGGGTGTGCATCGCTCCAATGTTTAAATAGACATTCATCATCGCCGCCTCTGCTGCTTGAGGCAGCGCTTGCTCTCCTAAATGCGCACAAACACGCATACACATGCACAAAACAAGGTCTAATGCATCTTCATTTAGTCTTGCTGTCCTCTGGGCACATTTACATCTGTCAACTCACTTTGCTGAATGGATGGATGGGCTTGTGTGTGTGTGAATGTGTGTGTGAATGTGAGTGTGGGTGTGTGTGTGTGTGGGGGGGTGTGTGGGTGTGTGCGTGTGGGTGTATATGTGAGTGTGTGTTTCTGTCTTCATTCTACATGCATGTGTGAATCCATTTCTCTTCCTGTTTGTTTATGTATTTTTTATCTCTTTAAGGATGGTTGCATCTCTCTCTGTTTTCACCTGCAAGGACCTGCATGATACTTGGTCTTGGTTTATAAACTCAAAAACTAGACTTTGTGGGTTTGTGTCTCTGTGTTTGTGCATCTGTGCGTGCATGTGTGCAAAACAGTCAATTTCCGTGTAGGTGACAGTTCATGGTCCCCTGGGCAGCGTAGAATTGTGGGTAAACACAATGTCACAACTATTCTCATATATCATGAAGCTGACACAAGGACGCACCCACACAAATTCCACACACAGATAAAACAAAAGTTGCATTGTTTTTCTAGTGGGCAAAAAATACACATGTAAACAACTACAAAGGATGAATAGATGAATAGATCAGTGCATAGGCGGATACTAATATTGATGTAATCATCGTTTGACCTCCGAATGACCCTAATGTTCCTGCTACTACCTTTTCCACCTACTCAGCACCACTTCAAGCCACCGTCATCATTTTCAGTCCATATTCTGAGTTCACAGTAGAACATCCTACCTGCTCTGACACATCATGTGATGTTTCTCATTGCTGCTTTGTGATAAGAGACAATGGAACACTATCTTATATACCTGGGGCATTTTAACAAGACACATAGGCTGGATTGCTTCAAGCACAATTCAGATTTTTTTATTCAAACGAGTGCCCCAATTCACGCATGTAATCGGATATTCGCAGATCAGAGTCAAGCCTCTTTTAAAAGGGGATCAAAATTCAATATGACAGCGACTGCAGCATTATATGGGGAGGGAGATCCTAAAGTTTTCAAATCACCATTTTATTCTCTTTTTTTTTTTCGTCAATACGTTTTTATTCAAATGTGTTAAATGTGACACAAGCACCTTGTTGCTGCTTTTACAGTTCAACTCATTTTTTTTAATTTTATATATATTTATACTCATTAAATGCTTCACTCAAAAAAGGTATGAGAACTCAAACAACAACTATAATAAGCAAATCAAATCAGGCTGCATTTGCTTTTGCAGACACTGGTATATCAAAACTCTCTTTGCATATGAGCATCTGCACTGTGGGGAATGTATTAAACTACTCAGAATTGTGTCATCATTGAAACCAGTAGACCTGTCTAGGAGTCAGATTGCACCACACAGAAATAGTGAATACTGTTCTCTCATCCAAGCAGGCAAACACATAAAAAAATAAAATAAAATGTTTGAATAAATGAAGTAGATAGTCCAAACACGCTCAGTAGTTATTTGATCTCATCACTGTCATCCAGTATATCTACTAAAAATGTAGTTTCCTACAGAGTAACAACGTTGCAGTATTCATGCCAGGTTTACGTCGACCCCCTGTGTTCATTATAGTGTGTATGAATGTGAGTGACCATTGTTAGTGGAGGACCTTTCTGGGTGAATGAATATATGCAGTGTTTAGGGAAATAAAAAAGCACCTTTTAGGGTTGTGTTTGATATAACTGAGCACGCGCACTTTCCCTCTAAGGCGACGACATTCAAGTGCTCCAACAAATTTACAAGATAAGTGGATGACTGATGTGGAGAACAGTATGTGGTTGTGCATGTGTGCATCTCAAAATGTACACGTGTGTGTGCGTGAGTTAGATCCATCACTGCATCTACTCTATAAGAAATACTGCTGCTCTGATGCCAATGAAGAAAACCGCTCTGTCCCAGATTCTCTGATTTGCATCACAATATCAAGCCAGAGAGGAATGACAGAAATGGTAAATTAATGTGAACTAAGCCCTGGTTGCCTATAATAGTAGCGCAAAACACCCAAACATCAGAAATAAGATCGCTAGTGGGTGCATGGTCACGGTGGCCCGTATCACCTTGTCAAAAGAATACCACAAAAAAAGAGAATATATCACATGTGTGGCACACCCTTTTGTGTCCTCTTCTTTGCATTTTACTGTACCTCCTCTACAACCAGGTATGTGTTGCAGTGTTGGTGCAAATATTTAAAGCAACGCACGATTCAAAATTCATTTACGTGAATCTATTAGTCGGGATTATATTAACATCGTAGGTGTTAATATGCATGTGCATATCAACGAGGCATATTTTACTACGTTATAATAATCCGAAATATGGCGCGAAAATAGACGATTAGATAGACGGGAAAAAAGTGCTTCCGACTATGCTTAGTCTGACTATTTTTTTTCCCGTCTATCGTTTATCGCCTACAAAATGGGCGTCCGTCATTAGCCAGGCGGAATGCCCAGCCCTGCCAACTACACAAACTACATTACAATATGTTTATGGTTTATATGTTTAGCATTAATAACAACATGAACAACATGAGTTGACATGTTTAAATACCACACTACCACAACCTACTATGCATCTTCAGAAAACGGAAGTACTCGTAGAAAACCAACGCAGGCACGGGGAGAACATGCAAACTCCTCACATGAAGGCCGGGGCCGGATTCGAACCCACGACCTATGCACTGTGAGGTGGACAGGCTAACCAGTTGACCACCGTGCCGCCTACAAAGAGAAATATATTTTGGAAAAATCTTACCAATGAATACAAAAGTGTTGATGCAACGATCCCATTGGTGACAACTGTGTATTCTTGTCCTTGCAGTTTGAAATACTGTATATTGCACCAGACTGTGATGTGTATTTGCAATCAAGCTAATATGCAATTGTCACTGAAGAATTATAACACATCAGCAACCTGATCATTATGCATTTACAGTAGATTGACATCCAGTTAAAATAACCTGTCAAGACAATCACGTAGTGCACATTTCCCTTAGCCAATCTCACACAAGTGGATTATGAAGATAAACATTTACTCTCCCAGTGAGGGACATAGTCAAGATTCACACGATGCTCCCTGGAATAATAATGACAGCTGGCCCCTTTTCAACAAACACATAGATTTACAACAGCTATATCACACTTAAATGATAATATTTATCATGGTTCATTATCCAATCGAAGCACAGGCTATGAATCATCTACACACAAATGTGCCATTGTGTGCACTTTTCACATGAAGACATCTGTTCAAATTAGTGTGTGTGTGTGTGTGTGTGTGTTTGGTGGTTGAGCTGTTGCATTCTTCAGACATGTAAAATAAAATATGAGTGCTAGTGTTCATACCTGGAAAGTGTCAGTGTAGACTTATTAAAATAGATATGTGTGTTGTTTAGGGGTTGAAAAAGTTACAGTGTAGTCCACTTTACGCGTCCGAATCTGTATCTTGAAATTGAATAAAAATGGTCTTTTTGGTAAAAATTGTCTTTTTTGGAATCTCGTCTTCCAATCGGCTAAATTACAGAGGACTTTCGACTTGCCCATCTGCTGCCGTTGGCAGATCATACCACTTTGTTGAGCAGCTAAATGTCTTGCCAACAAGGCAACACAGTCTTTATATGTCTGTGCAGGTCTGAAAGTACGAAAATAAGACAGTTGTGGAAAAGAAGAGCAGTTAGCTTCGCTCGCTTCATCTATTCCGATTTATGCTAGTCTTCGATTTGACTTTCATTACATTATAGTCGACTGCAATGAATCTTCAGTTGTTCAACCCATGCGTGTGTGTGGTGTGCATGTACTGTAGCTGTGATAATCTCTAATCTCAAAAGATTGAGGGTGTGAACATGAATTGGTCATCAAATAAACCCTGGTTTTACAGTGTTTGACAGATTAGTAGCAGAGCTCTGCATTCCGCCTATGACGGACGCCAATTTTGTACGCAATAAACAATATACGAGACTCTTAAAAAATAGTCGGACTAAGCATAGTCGGAAGACCATTTTTTCCCATCTTAGTAATCGTCTATTTTCTTCCGCTAGTATGTGGTATTGACGAAAATCTCCGGTTCTGAGCTTTCAGAATCCGTTGGAATTACATTGTTAGCACAAACGGTTCATGAATTATGGTGATATGGGAAAACATCATCTCCGTCACTTTCCACAATGACGCACAGTTTCCTCCACCCCAGCCAGCACATTAAATAAAAATGTCAGGTACCGTAATGTATGTTGACAGAAACCACTGTCCACTTCTCTACTTTCAGAATCTGTTGGAATTACATTGCTATCTTAAACGGTTCGTGTGCTACGGTGATTCGAAAAATGTGTCATCTCTGGAAGATGCTAAAAGGAAGTTTATCGAGGTTGGTAGTCAGAAACGCAAAGCGAAGCCCATTAAAAATGATAGTCGGACCGGCCTATAGGCGATTATTATTTAAAATATATTTTTTTTAAATGCCCACCTCTGATTATTAGTGATTTCAATGAAATGAAATGTGCTTGGAGAAACATGCATCTCTTTCTGAAATGTTTTATTTCTCTTTCTGAACCTGCATGCACACGAAGTGCAATGACCCTGCACATGCTTATTAAAGATGTAAGTCTCACAGTGAGACAAGGCATTCTGGGAGGCATGGCAGCCTTGATCAATCATTACACAAATGTATTAGAAAAACATTCAAAGAGACGCAAGTTGGGTACATGACCCACACATACAGAAGCACACCCTAGCTCTCCTTGATCCGCCTTATCTCATAAACACACATGCATACATCAAAAATCACTCATTGTGTCATTAACCTCTTTGTTTCATTCATCCATCTCCCAGCAGAGGGTGAAGGACGGCTGGCGAAAACAAGAAGAAGAATGAACACAAAGCCTTAATTGCACTGAGGGAGGGATTTTTTTTTTTTTTAATTAAAACCAAAAGCAAGAATATAGTATTGACTATGCCAATACAGAAGAACGTGAAGCGAGAATATTTGTTTTGATTTGTGTTTGTTGATTGGCTTTGTTAACCAGTTAAAGGGCACTTGATTGGGCTGAAAATTGGCACTTACAGTATATAATAAGTCTGAAAAAACATGATGACCTCCATGCATTTGTTAGACGCAATCCTGGGTGCACCCGGGTAAGAGCAGCTTTCACATCTGTTTGCGTGAGCATTCCCGTTTCCAAACCTTTAGTAAATCTGTGTGAGAGGAGTTGGGATGCAAAGTAGAAAATACAGGAGAAGGAGGTCATGGAGGACACATTGATGGGACCTTGCAGATATTCCCACTGGCACAGTGTTGGTGGTGGGAATGATCAATGTAACTCAATAAGCCAACCAGCTCGTCTAGACAATGCACATGTGAGCACAGTGATTAAAAACAAGCAAAACGTACACAGTCCAATCAACATTCCCCACACAAACTGTGAGCGCCTCTTATCCACTTCTGCAGATGACATAACTGACAACATCTTTAATGAGACACAAAACAAAAGACAAACAAACAAGTGAATAGGAGGAGTGCTGGTCATAAAAACGCTAATAAATATACACACACTAATGAGATTTTGGACCCTCTGAAAATAAATTACATCGGACCTCATAAACCAGTCAATACGATGCCATAATATTTATTGCCTGAACAGGGAATGGTCCAAATGTCATAATTATTCATCTTAATTATCACTATTATGCTCTCTTCTTTGTAAAATAGACCAGTATCATCAATATGCTGTACAGAATACAACAACACACTGACAACTGTAATGTCCATCTGTCCATTTTCTATTACGCTTCTCTCGTTCTAGGGCACGACAAAGGCCTCCATTCCCAGATCACTGCCTCACAACAACAGGGACTCTGGTTTATTTACAGCATGGACTGTTATTAAAACCTTTCAGCATGGGGTTTGTATGTTCTCTCCTGACAAAAACATGTAAATTTAAATTGTAGTGAGTTCTCAGGAACAAGGCGCTGATGCAAGGTCTGGAATTAGTCCCTGGGCGCTACATGGCTGCTGCCCACTGCTCCTCGGGGAATAGTTATATGCTGAGAAAAATTGTTATTGTACAGTACAAATGACAAATAAAGTACCTGTACCTTTTATACCTTGGACTGGTTGTCACTGAATCACAAACCACTTCTGCTTCAGACAGTAAGTGGCAATCGATCCTGTGCCAGCTGTACAGGTTATCTCTATCTCATTTCTTCTCATTTTTAATTCGTTTTTTTTGTTCGTAATGTCTTTGTCATATCAACCAGTCACCACGAAACTGTTCTATCGTGTCAAAGAACTCTTGGAAAGTCATCGCTCTCACTCCCTCTCATCCATCCGTTTTCACAATTGACAAGGCTGTCCAAAATTACGAAAACATAAAGGTTTATACATTAAATCAACACGGCAAACACAGGGGCATCGCCAGAAAAAAATTCAGTGGGGTGATGAGGGACACAACACCTGACTGAGGTGTTGCCATAAACGCGCGCACATTATTCGCATTCATGTAATCCCCTCTATGACCGAGAAATCATTTATTATCATACCATCTAAAGTAAGGGTTTCATGAAAAAAATTGCTCACATACTGGATACTAAACCTTGCCCAACAGACTCACAATCCAAGCAGGAACAATCTAAGCAAACAGCAAGATTTTGCTGTCTAAATTTATTGGATAATGACATTGTATTTGCCGTTGCTTTTCTTTTGTGCACTTTCATAGTCTACCTCTATCACATGCACTGATTGTCTAGCTAACAGTCAATCAGAGTTATCGATTGTCACAGACGGCTGACATTTTGCGAAGTGATTGCTTCAGTTAACAACTTATATTGTAAATGATCTAATGGACGGGTTTCTCTCTAATTAATTGTGCCTTGTGGTAACAAAACTGTAATGTGTTAAGGGACTCTAACTGTAATAATATTACAAAAATATAATGAGTAATTTGATATATTACTTTGTTCCTGGCTAAATGGAATTTATTACAGTAATGTGTTACTTTTATAATGGATTTCCCCCAACACTGGTGGCCAAACTGGCCATGGTGATAATTTGGATCATGTCCTATCATTTCATTTGCTGAACTTTCATTCTTACATGAAAATTCAGAATGATGAATAGTGTTGCTAGTATTGTGATTAATCCGTTTTTGACTCCCGGTCAGAATATATCCAAGTGCTAATCAAGATCAGACAAGCCCTGAGGCACTCCCACAAAACAGTGAACAAAGTCCATGATTCCTCAGATTCATTTTCATATTTTCTTAATTAAACTTCCTCGCTATGGGTCAGCTGCTCATGTCACCACTGACCAGACCGTTACACAGTGATGAAATGTGTCTTAATTCTGTCAGGGGAATGGAACTAATTCATTTGTCACCAGGTCGCAGCATCCAAATCATTACTTTAGACAGTGAGTTTCACTCACAAAGCAGAAGGACATTAAGACTAAATATGGTACAAAACCTCAGCCACCTGAATGGGTCATTTGCAATGATGCATGACATAGTTAGTAAATGTGACTTCAAAATAAAAGCATGCCAGCAAACCACTACACAGCAGGTTTGCTGCGGCGATTTCCGGAAGTAGGGAAGTGCATGATGTGCCAGTGTCATACTTGAGTGCTGTGCGCAGCATGATTTTCCTCCCGGACACAATTTGTTTGAAAGAAGCCGAAAAAGATGCCTTTCACCGAGTAGGCTGAAATGAAATTTGGCCGCCTCGCGAGCACGTCACACGCATGAGGGCCGATTAGTGGGCCGGGCTAAAATCCACTTCCGGCCATGCTTAGTCCAGCCATTCTTTTTAATTTGTCAGCCCCCACCCTTCCGCCCCAAATTGGGCATCCGGCCGGGCCGGAGGGTCCGACCGGTCCGGCCCAGGGACGGACTGCCCAGCTCTGTTATTATCATTATATATTTTCTGTTAGTGTACACTCCAGCCTTCGCACCCTATCAGTCTCATGTCAACAAAAAAGTATTTAAAATAAAAAGAAGAAAAAAGTAGGAAAAATAGGTCAACTTTAACCTACTGTATGAACTCCATGACAAGAGGTAAACAGCGGCCTGCGGTCGCCTCCAGCTAGCAATCAGAGCCAATTTTGTTTTATCCTCATTCAGACAGTTTGATCTGCAATGCAACAATGTCATTGGCAAAGAAAGGGGAGAAGTGTTGTGGTGTTAGTTACTGCAGGCTGGAAACGGTGTGTGGGTTTCCGATGTTGACGCTTAACTGGACGATCTCGGGAAGTCGGCTGCTTGAAAACTAGGTTTTAGGTCAAAGAAATTGGGCTTCCCTGCTACACTGTATGCTTGAATTGATGTAATATTTTAACTTTAGCCAAATCTTATGTAGTTAATTTGTTTTACTAGAGCTGAAAACTCAGTCGTAAAGAGTATCAGTGGTTAGATTGCTTCACTTGTACTCAGGACCAGAATGGGACTCATTTTCTGCACAGGAGTTTCAGGGATTCGACTGTTCACAACGTTTTTATGGAGATATACAATTTTACCCCTATTACCACATAAATCTAAAATAGCTTACTATTACCTCCATTGATATTCATATTGTATTTGATAACAAAATACAACTGAATATATCACAATCAGTGTTTATTTAAATAAGTATGAGAGCATAAATAGTTAAAATGCATAAAAGTACAAAATGGGACCAATAGGCAAGTGTACATAACATGCAATAAGACATTTTACACTTTGAACAAGGCAGATTTATCAAACGGTTAGTTAGCCTTTGAAACCTTAAGCGCTCCTCTGAAAGCCTGACTGATTAAAGAACTGCAGGTGTCTACATGACTTTGGACACACGGTTTTTGGAATCAATTCTTGTGTTTGGACAATGTCGTAAATGAAGTTCTTGACTCAATTATAAAGCCACTGCTGAAAATGGGCACACTGCCTGGAAGCTCGACTCACCTTTTAAACCCCACTGTGAAACTCTGACTGTTTTAAAACCCGAGGTCACACATTCTTACATTTGAATTTTTGCTCAATTTTATACCCACTCTTATACATTTGGACCCTGCATGGAAGCCAAATCCTACTTTCAATCCCTGATTGCTTTAAAACCAGAGGTCACACATCCTGACACAGATTGACATGCAGCAACAGTAATCGGATGACGGTTTCCCACAATGCTTTGTTGCTTTTAAAAGTACCACTTGACTGCGTTATGCCTCTTTAATGTGTTTTTTTGTCCAGACAGTGTGTAATATACAGTAGTTACAGTGGCTGTGTTTACACGGACACATTTATTTGGATTAAATGCCGGATCAGAATAAAAATGCTTCATGTACACACCCTATTCGGAAAATTCTGATCCGATCAAGCCCATTCCGATCAAGATTTTATTCCGAACGACAGAGGTAGTTTATGTCAATTGTTAATCCAACCAGCAAGGATGAAAACACTTATTCCGACATTGCGTATCAAACCGTTTTCCCCGTGCATGTCTGTGATGTCAGTATACATGTTTCTGATATTCTCTGAAGCTAGTAGAAGCACAATGAGTGTTATATTGTTTGTTGTTTCATTCAATAAAGTTTGAAAGGAAAAAAAAAAGAAGCAGAGAGAGCGGAAGGCATGGCTGGCGCAAGGCTGAACTGGTACATTGGCAGATACATTGGGAAGTGTTAATCAACGTAACATCGCAAATGGGAAAAATATGCGAAATCGAAAATGTTTAAGGTAGAAATGGACAGAGCGGTGTTTTGTTGACATGTAAGTCACTACGGCTTCTTCTTCTAGTACTACCTCCGGTATATTTGGTCAATCAGCGCATGTCAAAATAATTTGTTCCGCTCTAAAGTGTGGTGCATGAAGACGCAAGTCTTAATCAGATCAATATTTTTAGTGTCCATGAAAACAGTGCATCCAATCATAATTCTAATCTAAACTCTGATCGGATTAAATACATTTTGGCCATGTAAACGTAGCCATTGTTGCTGTTTCTAGTCGTGTATTAAATTGCTACTTTTCATATTAAATTATTGCCACTTGGTGACACCCTTATACCAAAGGTTGTACAGCAGTGCTCGATATAATTTAATGGCCTGCCAGTGTGCCGTGGACACACTTATATTTGCTGATTTCCAAAATGGATACGTGGGTCGTAGGAGACTAATTTGCGGGCTGGGCCCACCAGGAAATCATCAGAATTTACAGATTACTCAGTCCAAAGCTGCTTGTACTTTTATGATAGGTGAGCAGCTTCACTAATGCAGGTCCAACTGGTATTTCAACGCAGCATGCTGAAAATGTTAGTTTAAAAGGGTGTTGAGAAAAATAAGAACACTAGGACTGCTCCTGCATGAGGCCAGGCAAATGTCAAAATGAACAACTGTCAAAAAGAAAGGTTTGACTTTCAGCAAGCTGAAGAAATCAATGACTACTGTTGACAAAGGATCTCATGGTGTGCTGTGTAAAAGGAGAAGCTCATAGTCATGAACCCCAAGAGGATTATAATCGACTACTTGACTTCCCGTCAGATGTAAGAAATGTTTTGAAACTACTTTGAATCCACTCTTGGTCTCTTGGTTTTCTGGCCTTTAGCTAAACATGAGCTTTTTCAGCTATATGTCAATAAGAATCCTATCAATCATAAAATATTGCTAAATAATAGTCTGAATGATAATGCTTGAGGGCTCTAAGGCCAATGCTCAGAGTTGCATTTTTTCATCACCTTGCATGACAACATTTTTAAGACAGATTGATTTATGTTACAGCAATACCTTGCCACAATGGTCCTAACTTATAAGTTTTTGAGTTACCATCCGTTGCTCGGTTGAGTTTTGGCGTTGCTTTACGAGCCATGTGTAACTCTGCTTGAGAGAAAACACAGCACCACTGTAATCAATGCACTTTCAGATCTCAGTTGATTTACTGAGACAAACGGCCACACGTACAAATACAAAATGTGACCCACTCTAGATGACGAGTACGAATGTCGCAAGGTCTGGTAATGGTCAAGTAACATTTTCGATGTGGAGATTGCTCCAATAATGCTCCTTAATGTCTCTAATTGTATTTCCCAGCAGCCCCAAAGTTATAACTGTAGTCAAAGTGTATGAAAATAAGTTATTACCGGTAGTAGACAATGTCACATCATTAGCGAATGTTTTTATTAGCAGGCGCATCTTGGGGAACCCCAAAACGTGGTCTCAAAATAACCCTCTAACGTCATTTCCAAAATGTTTTATATAAATACACCTAACAACTAATAAAAGGAAAACAAATACACCATAATTTGACCCTCCAGCATGAATATTGATATTCGGAATGAAAAACCTGTACATTGACCATGACACCAAGGAGCCACTTTGTCACAATTTGCAAGACTCCTGCTAATTTTGATTGGCATTTGTCAGTATCTTGCCCTCTACCGCATGCCCTCCAGGGCTATGCTCCCCAACTGGGATAAACATGTTGACAGGGAAAGTGGTGCACATTTTTCTGGACTTCTTCTCTTTACTGATTGTAGCCCAGACGACGGAAGCAGTTACTTCATACGTGGTTGGTTGATTCCGGGTTCATACGATTGTCCAATTACGGTGAAGCGCGATGTGACGTCATGATGCGACACGGCCGGTCATTGCGTATTTAATGCGGTAGTAATTTCATTTCGCTAGTAGGAGTGGGAGGGAGTCGCCACGGGAACAAGCTACAAGTAATGAAATAACATTTCTGCCATAACCATGACCTTTTTTTTTTGCTAACTTGAGCCGCGTTTAAACCACATTTTGGTGTGGATTTGTAGGAGCCCTCTACCGCGGCCGGCCAACGTGATATGTGTGTGTGCGTGTGTGTGTGTGTGTGTGTGTGCGCGAAGTGCTACGTGTCGATGGGTGACTGAATTGTTTGTTCTTTAACGAGCCAGCTGGGTTCACTCAGCTCAACGACGATTGAAATTCTGCCTGTTCTTCAAATACTTAAACATTTGCTATATATTATATGCATTCGTGCATTAGATTGATTATATTTATGGATGTCATATTTAGAAGAGATTGATTTGTTGGCTTGCATTTAAATACAGTTAATGTATTTTATTGGATGACTTGTGTACACTAGAATTACGGTATAGATAATTGATTGTATTATGATTTGAATTTGTGAACTATGGCACTATTTACTAGGCCAGGTTCCTGGAATTGATGGCGAGCAAGACGGAGTAGGACCTGAAACCTACAGAAGCTTCTCCTCCTGCCAGGCTGGTAGGGGGCTCCTTGTAGCCCACGACCTCCCTCCTAAATCATACACCCTGGCCACTGCCCACACATTTTTGCATCCCTTTACCGTAACTCACACAATTTTCCTTTGCACTTTCTGCCTGGACTCAGCATCTTCAGACCCAGACGTGAGTCATAGAACTGTGGGGAAGCCACGGATGCATCCGTGGGGTCAGCGGGGAAAGCAAGTTGGACTTCCCATCCGATTTTCCCTTGAGTGGATTGAACTATAGTCCACGAAATAGGATTATGTGCTGATTAAATCTATATTATCTATTGTATATTCTATTTTATGCAATATATCTATCTATATCTAACAATTGGTGCATTGTCACTTATGCGTTTTTTGTTAATACATATCTAAAGAAAAATTTCAGTCTCCTGTCCACTCTCTCCTCGAGAAAAACCTAGTAGATCTTCTGTTGCTTAGCCTATTGATTGTCAAATTGCTATTGTGCCCTGGTTCTTTCATGAACCAGGTGCTACATGATGCAAAGCTAATGAGGCAGCTTGGGTCAAAGGCCATTATGAAGAACAGGAACTCTTGCTATCTTCAACAAAATGTCCTTGCTAATTCGTACGCTTGGCTCTCTGACTATTTTTGTTGGTTTGTTTGTTTGTTCAAGAGAAAGAGATGAAGACTAAGTAAAAAAAAACAGCATGTACTAGGATTTGACTGATCTTTTTTTGAAAGCTTGAAGTCTCTGTAAAGTAAAAAGAAATGTCTTCTGAATTTGACACACCACAGATAAAAGTGTCGTTAACGTGCCAAATTTGAATTATATATATATATATATATATATATATATATATATATATATATATATATATATATATATATATATATGTATATGAGGTTTCAAAATCGTAACAAATAAAGCCATGTCTCTGCGCCCACCACGCCCCACTTGAAAAGGGATAATGCTTCATTGAGCATCATTCTTCTGCTTACACATCCCTACGTGTTTGAGTCAAGAAAATACAGTATATCCACGTAAAGCTGCCCATGGCTACAATATATGTCACCGGGAAAGGAGGTGCTAACCACCAACTAGCTCTCAAACTAGCTATGGTTCTGCTCCTCGCCTGAGAATTCAAATAAGGGCACTGAGCTGTTCTGTAAATTGTGGCATCCAAGGAAGATGCATTTTCAGGGTGTAGGTAACTAGCTAGCAAGCTAGATAATTTCATGTTATATTGGTAGAAACTGATATACTGTATGGACCTACTAATAATAACTTTATAACTTACAATTGTGGATGAATACGCACTGATGTGAGCAAACACCCAAAAATAGCATAATGTTGCAGGGAATTCACTTTATGTTTGTAATTGACTTACTTTAGTGATGACAGATGCGGGTTTGTGCTAACTACACAGAGGATGTTTAAATTTCGAGGACATGGACATGGTTACTGTGTGTCCATACCGATGCGTGTCAGAATAATGAGGATTTTTATTGTTTCCAGAATTACTCAACATGTCACTTCTATATTGTTTCCACGTATGCGTACACACATTTCAAAGATTAAAAAAATGCATGTTTGCGCACCCAGTTTTATACTGACCTGTTTAACGAAGAGAAAGAACGAATGGCAGCACTCTTGGCCACGCTTTTATTCTTTTGTCTCCTTTTTCCTGGATCCACTTCCTCTTACCCTTTTCTCTGTTAACAATGTCATCCTCACCCCCCTCACTTTCTTGCCATTTCATATTACACAGCTCTTGCATTATTTCCCCCACCCAATATTGCATTATTGTCCACCCTCTTGCACAAACACATATGCATATGCACACTTTTTACACACCCTTTTTGAGTCCATATTAACCTTTGAAAGCTTTTCTTCATCTTTCCATTCTTTGTGCCTTCCCCATCTCTCCTTTGTTAAGTGTCTTGATGTATTAGCTGTTTCTTGACACTTTTGCATTCGCATCACTTCATCTCAAGTTCTTACCTTTAAAGCGTATCGGAGTAACCCGTTATCTCTGCAGACCCCATACTTCAGATGTCATTCTCTCGAGTCGACATTTCATCTTCTTACACGTCCGTTATTTTGTGTTGGCACATGCAACATTCGAAATTTCATTTCCATAATACCTCTACAGCACCTGTGCATCACATGTTTTCCATTAACTTCATTATTCATTTCATTATCCTCTTTTCCTTTGAAGTTCCGGTTTGGAGCTTACCTTTCACATGAGCTGATTTCACTTCAAAGTTTGGTATTTAGTCAATATAGTGTTTTGGACTGTGCATTATATTTTAGGGGGCATAATTGTATGGTATCTGGGGAATGTTATAGTAAATAGATTTCTTTTTTTGGCAGGGGCATATTTCAGCATCTGCATACCTTTTCTGAGAGAACCTGAAATCCTGTTTTCAACAACATTGTTACACTGTCAGTTGACAATACATAAATTATTTTCTGAATGCTACTTAAGCCAAGAGATTATTGTCGTTGCACCATAATTTCTAAGGAATTCAATTGCTCTATTGTACGAACAAGTAAATTAAAGCCATTTCCCTAACAGCTGGGAGAATGTGATGCATGAACAAATTTAAATGTGTACTGCAAGAGTAATATTTGTTTTTCTGAAAAAGTTATGTTCACCCCTGAGGTGGTGCACAATGGCTGCAGGCTGTCTGGAGCCGCCTGGTGTTAACTGGATCACAGTGACTAAGAGCATTAATTAGCTAAATAATTTCACGCAAAAAAATGGCTCGGATACATAACTACTTGGAATGATACTGAGTACAAAAGTACATTTAAAATTTAATACACTAGTAATATCCATTTCCACTGACTGAATTGTAGTCCACACAGGCTTACATTTCTTTAGTATTGACTGACCTTTGAGTTTAAAAATACCAGTGTGTAGAGCTGACCTAGTAATATATTGCAACCTTTGCAACTGTGACAGTGCAATCCTTTAAAGACTGTTTCACCCCTGTGACATGATGTAAAATGAGTAAATGACGTAAAAATGTAAGAATGTCCCAGAGGGAGAATGTGTGAGGCTATCTGTTCAAGCTTCTGATCCTGAGCATCACTCCCTTGGGATTTGAGCAAGATGAGATGTGAGGAAAAGGTGCATTTCATTTTATATCCAAGAAACACTGGAAGTCTACAATAGTATCTGCGAGCCAGCCAAAACAAAATATATCTGTCTCATATTACAAATACCTATCATGGCAAGTGTATTGCATTTCTGAATGGAATATGCTGTATAGTAATTAGTTGAACCCTGACATTGGAATGGTTTGAAATTATTGAAAGAATGAACACTAATATAACAAGGTAATCGTGTTGCCATTACAGAATCGCAAGCAAAGGAGTGTGTTTTTCTGTTTTGATCAATTGCATTATACCTTATGCAGTAGAGCGTCTTTGTTGACTGCCCCTAAATTGGTATAATTCAAGAAAATTCATGGTTACCTCTGTGGGTGTTATTATTTTTCTTCCTTTAGTTTGCAGCTTTTATTTCTAAAAGAATGCCCAGTATTCTTTTTAAGTGAAGAACGTGAGAAGAAAGGAAGACGAGTATAAAACAGTAAGACTGCGGCTGTGACTCAATATTATTTCACATTTTCACCATGGAAGATTCACTGAATATTTTAACTATTGCACTGTGCAACCCTTAACAAAAAAAAAATGAAACATAAAAGTTCAAATTTCTGGGTTTATGTCTTTTTCAAGTCTCCAAATAAAAACACATTAGAAAGCCTTCACTGTAACAGGACAGAGTAATCCAAGACCTTGGTTAAGATTAATGTGCTGCAGCGGTCCTTTAAATTATGTTGTAGTGTTATTTATCCTCCTACTGTATATGCCGCATGTGTGTGTATGTGTGTGTATTTGTGTGTCAGAGAGTAAATTTATTTAGATTAAACTGCATGGCCATCTTGTACCCTCTTATTGGTGCTCAGCAGAACACTGTATTGATTAATAACCTTTATTTCCTCCGGGGAAATGTCGATGTTACGATATAACAGCGCGTTGTTCAATACCAAAGGGCCCACGATGATAGGTCACGATTCTTACATTTTTGAAAACGTGTGTAAAAAATAAAAATAAATGATCAATCATGATGTTGGGGACTGTTAAACATACACATTGAAAGCTGCTTTGCATAGCCATTAATGATATATGATGTCTGTCTAATACAGTATCGTGGTTTGAGGTGAAATACAGCCGTCATGGACGGCCTATAAATGACACTAAATGAATGAGGTTAATTAGAAAGATTCAGATGAAAAATTAGTGTATCTTAAAGCAACAGTCAAGTGCCATTACAGAGGAGCGCACCTCCCAAGTAGTTTGATAGCGAATCCCATCTGCGGGTCCATTTAGCAGCTACCTCATCTACAGTATTCAACCTTTAAGACATTTAGTAATATTCTAAATGAAGAATGTATGTGTCTCCACTCTTAGAGAAAAAAAACACAGATATTTAATTAGGAGAAATAAAACTGTTCAATTCATAGTGTGATGTGAGGAAATGATGGGATGTTTCAGGCACTAAATCAATTTAACTTTTTAAGTTATCATTTTTGCTATTTGCGCACCTATGACCAGAGCTGCGCACTCCGTCCCAGGGATGGAACTTATGGACGGAAGCTCTTTAAAAGGGTGAGAGGACTGACGCGGTCGGAGGACGATCATTTTGTTTCTTTTTTGCTTGGTGTTTGGCCCTACTCCTCCTGCCTTACGAAAATGAATGACGCGGGAAAATGTAAAGCTAGACTGTTCTGTACTACTGAGGTGTTCCAGTGAACTCCCCAAAATTGCCATATCGACTATGACGTGTTTTGTTTTGTTTTGGGGGTGGGGAGGTTTTAGCCACCCCACCAAAAAAAATCAGGGCGACTGAAAGGGTGAAGAACAGCTTTATCACTATATTTCCAGAATTCAGCCCTAGATAGTTCTATGTCTTTGCACGCTTTCAGCAATTATGTAATATATATTTTCAAAACAAATCTCTGAATTGGCTCTACAGGTTTGTTAATGTTGAAACATTATTCAAAATTGTCTGTACACCTCAAATATAATACAATATTAAAACAATATAATACGTACAATGCAATAATTTTCGGAGTGCAACAGCTGACCCAGCAACAGATTATTTTAGATTTGTGTTATTTGAATAGGAACATAATTCCAAATACGAACAAATCCGAGGATGACCAAACATCCCCAACCCAAGCATGTGTCCACTTGTGCTCAAAATGGTATTTAATTCAGTGTCTGTGATTGTGATTTTATTTTTTTAAAAATAGGTTGGATCAAAAAATGAATGCAGCAACTTCACTTTTCAAAAACAAAGAGACTTTGTGCTAAAATATGACCAAAAGCACACATAACTTAAACTGCTACCCTGTGAAGTGGAAGCAAATAAAGCCTCGGGCCATTAATGAAAGGAGTCGTGTAATTACCTGAAGACGTTGATGAAGTTCCCCCACTAAAAGTTTTGTCGTCCATTGAGGATTCTTCTTTGCTGGCTGCAGGCGTGCTAACATGAGTGCAACTGCTGCAGGGGACCTGACTCTCAGAATACCAAGCACCGCTCTTCAGCTTTTACATATATATTGTGTTTATACAGACATTCCCCCTGGTTGTTGGCCTCCTCGGCTATGCCACTTTGCATTACAAATATTGCTGCAAGTGTTTTCTAGATTTTCTTTTACGTCTAACTACACTTGTGACGGCTTTCTGCTCACCACTGCTGGGATTTTGCTGTGAGTCACTGTGACTAATGTGCCGTGAGAGGTCACCCAGATGTGCTCTCAGGTAGGTTTCGCACACATCCATTACCTCCGCCATTGAAGTGATTTTTTTTTTCACCGGTGTGGACTATTCATATCTTAGCTGCGTGTGTGCATCTTCCTGTTACTAATTGGGATGGGAAATGTTTTCTTTCAAGGATGTTCATAGCCACGCACTCAAGTAGGAAATACAAATGATTATTGGTGATCGCAATGTACACATTTTTGTCGACATTTTGAAGATGTCCGCGAGCTTTTCGATACACAAGAGAAGGAAAGCATGATTCAAGGAGAGTTTCTCTACCTAGTGTCAAGTTGGTAAGTTGCAGATAGGTGAACGGGGACTCGCAAGAAAAAAAAAAAAAAAAAAATTGGATGATTTATCACATACTGCAAAGATGGAACATGACCCATTTTGGGATGCTTGTAAAAGTGTACAATGAAAGCCAAGTAGCTACTTCCACATCACTTTTTTTCAGATTCTAAAACGGGGTTTGCAGTTTTAAAAATGCTTCCAAGATGTGTCTATAACCTCACTTCACTATTCCCTCTTCCCGAGTCTCTGACCAAAACTATGCCTGCCTCTATCGTGAAAGTGCCCGAGATGAGACTGATGTGTAGGACGGACAGTTTTAACAGATCCGCCCAAAAATATATATTTTTGCGAAATTGCTACCCCCACAGTCATTGCCAGTGATGATCTCAACTGTTTACGTGTGACGTGATCTGTTCCAATCTGCCGTTTAAATGCGCCAGTACATTTAATCAGAAGGCTCACAGATCATGATTTTTGAAGATGGAGGTCAGTCGTCTATTTAGCGCAGTAGATGCAATTGTTTTACACTTTTAAGAAAGAAACAGCTTGATAAAAACATGTTACAAGAAGTTGAAACAAGCTCTCCCATCACAGACCAGCAGACAAGCGTTTAAACAATGAGGACACCGTGCATTTACATCAAGACAGAGCACGCGCAGACAGGATGCAGCCTGGCAATTCAAAATGAACCGCATAAAGGAATATACCATTCCTGTGAATCTGAACGAAATTCAATTAGGATTGGGCCTGTTTATTCTGATCGAGGCGTTTATATTGAGCATTTTCATTCAGTTTCATTGTAATCGCAATCAAACCCGGCTAATGTTAGTTCCAAATACTATATTCTCCCAATTCTAGAATAGGTTCCAAATCTTGATATATGATTAAACTTTTCCCACTCGAATACGTTTAAACCTTATCAGATAATCTATTTATAAGAATCCTCACTAGTAGTTTGGTAGAGTAGAAAGTAATCAGGACCAATATGATTCTTTTCTCAATATATTATCATACATATTGACACACACGCGGATTAATTTACATCTCTTTAAGAATAAAAGGGTGACGGATGGCGTGCTCACACACATTCTGACAGCCCATTATGAGGGATGGCCTTATTTTCTTCTTCGAACTCCCTCTTCCTGTTTTTTTTTTTTCTTCAATGTCTTTGCTTCCAGATAGCCCGATGACTTCTGAACAGATTGAATGGAATATTAATTGCCCTCCTAATTTATGTTAATGCATGCTAATCTACACGCTCATCGACTCTCAATGGACTCGTTATCCAGATCATTTAGAGAAACTAGGAAGACATTCAGTCTGTGTGACCCTCAAGGTTGCCAGTTCAATTCCCAAAGAGCAGCACCTGGGGGCTTGGAAAGTCTATTTAACCCTACGTTAACTGCTATATATAGCTCTCCTCATATACCTTTAAATGTCAATATTCCAATGGATTACAGCATGAACTGTAACCAAATGTAGAGAAAGACTCCATTCACACAAAATGTCAAACTGACGCACGTGGAAACTGGAAGAAAACAGACTTGCAAACAAAACAAAAAGGTCTGAACATTTTCAGACATACAAATCATCTGTGCTTTCATCCAACGCAACATTTAATGATTTATTTGACAGTGCTGAGGAGAAAACACAGCATGACATGTCATCGTGGGCTCCATGGTGTGCATTTAAAAGGGTTTAATAATAATTACAGAGATACCAGAAAGGTTTGGAAGGAAAAGGATTATATTGTTGAAATCTGGCAAATGTTTTCTTCCTATCTTTCGTGCACGGATATTATTTGAACACCAACTTAAGTATTGTGGTACCTCATGTAAACTGTAACCACAAAAATAAACACATCAATTTATACCTATAAGTTTCAGAAGAAAAAAACCCCAGCATTTTTAACTTTGTAAAGGCAGGCGTTTGTTAGAATGTCCAATGTACAAATTAAACATCAGGTGAGTGTATATGTTGCTTTCTATGTAGCTGTCATTCTGAACCACCATGAATAGGTGGACTTATAACACGCGGTGGGTGGGGGGGGGGGGTGCCTTCAGTTGGCCAGATCAGCCTCTCATAGAAGAAGTGTCAGCATGTCCTTGAGCAAGACTCTAAATGGATAATTGCTCTTGATGTACTGTTGATGAGTGGCGGCGCAGTACTGTGAAGTGTTTTGTCCAGAAATATCACCACCCCCACCGACACTCTTGAAAGTGACGGAGCAACAATATATTCCACTTAAATCACCTCACCCTCCAATACATGGACAAAGGTTTGGGGACACACATCTGAATGAATCAACCAGGGGACAACCTCTACGAACCCCAAATACTATTCATTACTTTTCATTTATTGCCATGAAAAGCCACCAGGAAAAACAAATTAACAAATTATTGTTCATTTTCAGATCTGATGAAGCCAATGAGCACACTCTCACAGTAGCAACACAAGTGAAGACACTTTGAATTCTGAAAAATGGACTGGATTTTTAAAGATAACATGCTTGCCCTTGTTTTCGCATACGTGTGCGCGTGTGTGTGTGTGGGGGTGTGTGCGTGTGTCAATGTGAGAGCCTGTGTCTGTGTGAGCTCTGCACTGCGCTTGATAAGATCAAGCGGCATTGAAACAGAAGGAAGCATCGGAGCGTGACAGTTTTTCTGTTGGGTTTTTGGATGATGGAAGATTTGGAAAAATCCTTTTGCCTCGCAAAAAAAAAAAAAAAAAAGAAAGAAAAATTCCAGAAGCAGAAATAATGGCCAACACTCTTTCATGTCAAATGTCTGAAAGCCTTGAATGTGCTGAACACAAAAAAGACAACAGAAACAAAAGGATTGGTGTAAAGATGAGCTTGGTGTGCACCACACACTTTTTATTAGGGACTTCCTATTGATTTGTTTTGGCTGGATTCATACTGCAGCATTTTTCCTCTGAGATTGTAAGACCTTTAGTAAGAATGAGGCTGGTGTTATGATTTGGGAGTGGAAAAGCCCAGTGCACTCAAAATGTTGCTATAACGTAAGTTTAGGTTTGTTGTGGCAATGTTGTGTTTGAGGCAGGTGAGGAACTGCCACAGAAGATCCAACAGATGGCACTGTGGTTCAAAACAGGTGTTCATTTTTCTTCTTATTATGACTGTGCCCAACAAATTATTTATCTACAGTGGTGGTACCTTGAGATACGAGTGACTCGACTCACACAGTTGTTTTTTTTAATATTAGGCATTGTTTGGCAGAATTTTTGCCCGACTTGCTAGCAAAAATGTGAGACATGAGTGTGGTGATAGTGAACTCAATTCACTTCACAACAAGCAGCAGTAGGGAAGATAAAAAAATAAAATAAATAAGGATTTCAAACTTCAGACAGCCCCAGTTGAGGATTATTGTCAAAGTAAACATAAACCACAAATTATTACACATTGTGAATTTAAAAGAAACATTTCTTTTGGTCTTTGCACAATCCGCTTAATTCTAATAAACAATGAAAATGCTATAGATGGGCTACTGAATAGCATCAGTGTCACAGTGTCATAACCTTTTGGGAAATAATTGAACAAAGTTCATTCTGTGTCTAATTTGTAATTGAAATTGTTGGTTCTTTTATCTCAGACAGGTTATTCGATTATCATTTATATCTGACATGTTTCAGCGACAGTCTTTTGCCTTCCTCAGTGTCACATGATGACTTTTGGGAAATAGATATTTGAACATAAACGGTGGAGCAACATATGCAGATAGACAACAAAATACTCACAGGCATATTCTTTATCCTCTCCAAAAAACAACTATTACTTTAGATAACTGAAAACTGTCTCCATGTAAATCCATGTCTGTATTATGGCTACACAATTAACAATTAATTAACTCTTTGGGTACCGATGACATGACATGAAATGTCATTAACAGGAATCCTAACAAGGAGTGCCAGCGATGGAAATTGTCATCAACTATGTTTCTTTTAAGGGACTAGGCGGAGAAAGGTCTGGGCCAGGATTTACCTTTAAGTGGCAAAGCTTTGGAAGTTGGACTGTTACATGCAGCTTGTGATTGAGTGTTTGTCACACTATTACAAAGATTGTGACAAAAGAGAGAAAAGAAAATTATTTAAATTTCTAAGTAGAAGTGATGATGTAATTTACATACATATATTCCAACACACACATGCATGGCACACATGCACACACACACAACCTCTCACACTACTAAATACTACTACCACTACTACTACTACTACTACAAAATAGGATTCAAATAATTTGTAATTTAGCATAAAAGTCATTAGCATAAAAGTCATTAGCATAAAAGTCATGGCTGTGCATAAAATATATCTCGTCACAAAAACCTTGTTTCCTGCATTTTGGTACAAAATAGGTGATTTCAGTGAAACCAACCCATATTCTAGTGCTGATTACTAAAAAATTGAATAAAGTAGAAACACAATTTTTATGTGTGATGAAAGAAGAGAGTCTAATGAGCAAAGTATCAAAATGAAGGAAAAAAGAGCCAAACACCTTGGTTTTGTAGTACAACATTTTGATTACCAATAACGCGTGCAAAAAAAAAAAAAAAAATCCCCCTGGTCGGATGCTGAGCTTTTTGCAAACAAGTTTTGACATCCACGTACAACACACAAGGATGGTCTTGCAAAGTTTACATTTCTGCTGCAAAATAATACGAAATACGTTGTTGTTCATCAGTTTTTGATGAAAACAGAACCATCATATAGAGTAATGTGTAAAATCATCCCTTTTTTGGGGTGGTGAGAGGGGGGGGGGGTGGTCACATGGACAATGCTCCAAAGAACCTGAAACCTGATAAATACTGTCCTACATTGTAATATTCAGTGTCTGCTTTGCGGACCGCAGGTTTGCCTAATTAAGTTTCACTGTGAACGAAATTGAGGAAACGGTCACTGCTTTCTTCTCGGGCAATGCAATTGGGCTCCGGAGCAAGGTATGGAGGTCTCAAGTGCAATTGCTCTGGGCACTTGTCTCTGTGCAGCCTTCTCAATCCGACATAATGTATTCCATTAGTCCATGAAGTCTACAGGAGTTTATGCAAGTGCATGTTTGTGTTTCCGACCGATGTTGAGCATGTTCATGATCCATAATGGTGCGGGAAAAAATAAATGTCCCCTCAAGGGAACACATAGATATTCTTCACACATACATACACACACAGACACAACCACGTTTAGTGTCTTTGGCCCACTTTAATTAGCATACATTTTATATTCTGCCTGCTCTGTCTTTCTTCGTCTTCCGTCTGTCTGTACTGTATATCTGAAACGGACTTTCACACACACGCACACACAGAGGTTTGTCCTGTCTTTGGGCTTTTGCAGGGATTGTCAGGGAGTCATGCAAGGTTTCAACTCAAGAACGTCAAGCGAGCACGTCAGATTAAGGCAAGGCTGCTGCACTTGATAGCGCACACACAGACGCACACGCGGGACTGTTCGCACATGCACGTATACTGTACTTACACGCGCCCAGTCTCAATGACACGTGCACTTGCTAAAACCCAGACTGAGTGACACATCAGACAGGAGTGGATGGAATGGAGGGAGAGAAGTGAGGAATTGAGGCAAATATCTGGGAGAAAACGTTACTAGAAAGAAATGTTTAAATTGATGCAATAAAGAGAAAAATGCAACACAACCGGGGCCACAATCGCTCTAATTACATAATAGGGTGAAGCTAATTCTACTGCTGCAGGAAGATTGTATGGGCAATTATGTTGTCAGGTGGTGTTTATGGGAGATGAATTGTAATGATGAAAGTATTGAGCGGTTGCATTACATTTGCGGATGAAAGCATAGAATATTCTTTACTCCAAACATGAAATGCGATGTATTTTTGAATAGCACAAACCCATTATGGCTTTATACAAAAACAAATACACTGTAATCACCATTAACGTGATTTTCTCACTAGTTATTTTTCATTATTTAAAATCAATATGTTTTTCATGGGTGCGGTGGTTTCTTGTAAATCAAATAAGAGCCACAAGATGGCGCCAGAGATGACAGATTTTTTTTGATTTGCCAATCATAATGCCTTTTTTTTTCACAGCGCACCTGTTTTCTGAAGCTGAGCTGTGATTGGTCGTTACCTGAGCCCTGAGCAGTTGTGATGTCATTTTCAGTTGACAGAAGTGACAAAATGGCCGCCCCCTGACATGGTTAAAACGGGGTGGATTTTGCTGCTTAACTCATATTCCACAAACGCAATGTTAATCAGAATGCAGTGTTTCAACTATTGGGCCTGCTGGGAACATATTTTTGGAAAAAAATATGTATTGGGTTGATTTTCGCTTGAACAAAATTTGAAAACTTCCCCTTAATTTGCCATAACTCTCTGTGATTAAATGCCACTTCATAATACCAGCTTCGCTCAGCTCAGCTACGCTCGTCTCGGTTTTCTATTTCAAAAGCATAAAGTGGGATAATGTGAAAACGATGCGACATTCAAAGTATCAGTCCAAATGAGACTCCGTAGCAAAGAATAAAGTAGGAAAATGAGTCCTCTGTATTTGCTTCTCAGAATATGGCGACAGGAAAGAGACTCCTTATACTCTTGAGGGGACTGAGGAGTGAGGACTGTGCACAATGTAGAGACTGCACACCAATATTTCACTATCAAGTGCTTAGGCAGTGCAACAGGGTAAGCTAATGTTGGCTGAGTAGGTTCCATGCAATTTAAAAGTACAAATATCTTACTCAGTGTGGAGAACTAGTTCATAGTTCAGATCACACCTTAAAAGGACACTTGGACGGGCTGAACATTGGCACTTATATAATAGGTATGCATGTAAACATGTCAGCACTAAAATTCACCCGCCTAAAAGAACCTGTAGTGATTTAGGGGCTTTTTTGGGATGAGATTTAAAACAAATTGGCACGCCCCCTTTTGTAACTCGGCTTATTTTTTTTTCAGTTTCAGCGGTCTAGGTCACAGCAGGGAGGCCAGCATTGTAATACTGCATATATAATACACTCATATGAGCAAAAACCATGATCACCTAAAAAAATAAAATAAAAAAATCATCAATTTGGGATGAAAATCTCTTAAACCAAGTGTGGCCGTATTCGAGGTGCCATTTTCGGATGATAGTGAGCTTCACGACAACCCCAGTTGTGTTCAAAGTTGGACATTGAAAAATGTAGCACACCAGCACACGACCCTACTGAGGATATGCAGTGCAGAAAATGGACATGTGGATGGACAATAGAGATAGATGATATGTTTTTCCAGAACCGATACCGATTATTAGCAGTCAAGGAAGCCGATAACCGATATTTGGAGCCGGTATTCAGTTTCAGTAAAAAGGAAAATATTTGTGTCCAAATTGAAAATAAATAAAACTCTTAACTTTGTTCTTTAAGCATATGAATATGGAACATTTTTGGATAAAGACAAACAGAAAAGACATGACAGAAACTGCAGGTAAACTGCTCGTTTCCTCATTCTATTCTTCTTCAGGCATGGAAAGGTTCATCGTTTTGTGGTGTTTTCAGAGGTTGAAGTGGGGATATCTACATACATACATTGGGGCTGGTTGGTCCCTGTTATTTTGACATTATTAGCAACATATTTACAGTGACATTTAATGGTCGAATTGTGATCAATCCCCATCGTGACTCCCATTAAGACATCGAGGGAGAGAGGTGATCATATAGCTTGATCATTACCAGGAAGCGTTATTCAAGGAGTCTGTTTTGCATTGATTTCTCCAAACCAAAACAAAAGAAAAATACATAAATAAATAAATACAATTTCAAATAAAATAAATAAATAAATAAAAAAACGAATATCCTTTTCCTGATTAAAAAAAAAATGCATAAACAGAGGTTGTTATCATTGCGCTTTGTTTGTTTGTTTTTCTCACCTCCAGCCCGGCACTGTTGAACAAAAATGAACTGCCGTTCAAAAACGGTTCCTTGGCCCCAGAATGAGCTCATGCACAGAAACGTTCACGAAGAAAAGATTCACTACGTTCAGTTCAAGTTTGGCTAAAAATATGAACGAGTTTATGAACTTTCGCTAACTTGAACTGGTTCAGGTACAACACTGATCTTACTGAAGATGCAACGAGCTACATTAGCCTTCGTTTAACAAGCGTATGAAATTGATGAAAGAAATATTGAATTTTTGCTCTCACAAATCAGCGTAAAAATGAGAGTGACTGACTGATTAGGGGTGGGCTGCACAAATAACACTTCAATACATGTGTGGCTCTGTGGATAGGGTCTGGCTATTTCGCACTGATTTCTGCTAAATGCAGTACTTGACTGCTGTCCACGCCACCCACTAACTGTCTGAATTTTGAAAAGCTGACAGCATTGTGGACATTAATATTAACAGCTTTTATGCAAGTATAATAACACATGGTCATCATGAATTCATCGCTTCCAACGGAGTGCTACTGTCACTTGACAAACACTCTCTGCTTTTGTCTCACGTTTTCAATCGTATATTGTCGCTGTATGTACAACATGCTTTGCAGATTACGTGCGCTTGAATAATTGAAGTCGCGGGTGCACTGGCTCGCATTTAAAGTAGAGTTGACGTTTTCATGGCGCACTTGATTGCTGACCTCTTCAACCTTCCAGATTGGAGTCTGGATAAATCCTCTTCAATGCTCTGCCAGGGTGAAGCTTCCAGAATCATTAATAATGCCAACCATCATTTACGTCAAAGTGAGTTACTGAGTATTTCCAGACAATGCCACGTCAAATGTAGTCACACAAAACTTGTTGCATTTTTTGGAGGAAAAAGTTCAACTTTTTTTTTTTTTCTTTGCAAGCTAATTGCTCTTGCCACTTCCTCTTTATCTCCCCTGTTCAGTCACTTTCACCAAGTGGAGAGAAATACAGTTTAACAAGTGAAACACTGTCATCATGAAGTGTGCAGACAAGAGCCGCCAGTGCAAGTGAAGTGGAAAGTGGAGTAGAGTAGATCCTCTTGGCCTCAGCTGGCAGTCCTGTCTGGACATTCAACCTCCTCACACACTTCCGCACATATGCATGCCCTTAATACACACCGCTATATAAAATCATTCGAACGCAAAATGAAGTACCGGTAGATGAAGAAGCTAAAATCTCATATTGCATTCAAAGATATTTGCTTTTGATTATTTATATAAGACTGCAGCAGACCAATGGCCAGCATCACTGTTATATATTTAAAAATGAGTGTGCGTGTGGAATATTCTTGTGTATGCGCAGCACAGTGCAGCGATAGCACAGCGAGCGGTGACTGCCCACACAAACCAACATGTCCTACATAAGCGATTTCCTCTGGAATTTCACCTGAAACTGTTTCTGTCACTTCTGTTTGGCAGCAGCATTCGTCTTGTCTTTTAGTAAACAAGTCAAGTTCTCATCTCTGCACGCTAAAGCGGTAAAACTGCTGCACAAAATAGGATCTTTTTTGGGGTTAGTAGCATTCAGAAGACAGTAAGGTTTTTTTTGTTTTTTTTTTCAAACTAAATGTGAGAACACTGTTGGTAAACATGGCTTGTGAGTGTGGCTAAAGAAAAAGCTTCAAAGCAGCATTTTCTCATGTTTTGACATTTTGAAATAGGAATATAAGCAAAGCAGGCAGGGAGGGATGTGTTTGGGGTTACAAGAAGACTACCGTAAAAGCTCTATGGTGTAGTGTTCCCCACATAGCCGCTACTCACAAATTGACTAATTCAAACTTTCTTTTACTTTTTTTAACCCATACTCCATTTACTGAAAAATTCGACTATTCTCTGATTTTATGCTCAGGCTAAAGGCCTGTCTACTATAAAAGTTGTGATTTGTCACCATCTTGTGGCATTTATAGGCTATTGTAAATCAGATTGTGGGGGGGCTCACTTACTCATAGATTTTCACTTTTTGCGGCAGGGTTCGGTCTAGGGCTGCTCGATTAAGCGATTCTGAACCGTAACCGAATTTTCTGGATAAAACGATGTTAAAAACATTCAAATCGGCACGTTCGAGTTTGTTCTTTTGGTGCATCTAAGTGTAGCCCACTTGTACTTTCTGTATTGTGTTCTGTTTGTACATTCTCTCCGTACTTGTACTTTCTGTTACTCTTCTCTTCGTATTAAAATCTCTGTTTTCCGGTGGTTACTTCCGTGTTTGTTATGCGGTCACGTGACTAGCAATCCAATTGCTTGAATGCGGAAGCGATTGTCCGCTGGCCGAGGAGAAAGTGACATGTGGGGGATTGTTTGCTGCAGGAGCCGACTATCTGAGCCGACTGCCGAGTGAGTGAGGAAGTGAAGTGGAGCGTATGCTCAACTGACGGAATTGGCCAGGTCGATGGTGAGCTAGGAGCCCGGGATTGAAACTTGGAAATTGCCTGCAATAGAACTGAACCATTCTGAACCATCCCTGCTCTGGTCGGGCTGGTAGGAGGCTGCATTTTAGCCAGCCGATGCCCTTCATTGAACATAAATTGACTGGCATTTTGAGTTCAAAGAAAGAAAAAATACGTTTAAATAAAAGACATTCAAAATACTTTTGTCATTATTTTTTATTTTACAAAGAAACCGTACTCGTAATCGTCAAATCGTGTTTGAGAGAAAATAATCGGGATTTTCTTATTAGGCAAAATCAAACAGCCCTAGTTCGGTCCCTATCCTTGTATACTATACAGTAGGGCTGAACGATTTTAGGAAAAAATTCTATTGCGATTGTTTTTTTTTTTACTGATATTGCGATTTCGATTTAATTTGCAATTTTCTTGTCACTTTTTTTTCAGTCATGTCTCAAGTTTTTAAAAATGGTAAAAGTATTACTTTACTACTTAAGTATAAATATGCATTTATGTGCAATTGTGTATATAAAAATCTAATTTTAACCCTAATGTACATGTACAAGTCAATATTTTTCCCATATTTTTTCTAGAGACTTAACTGCTTCAAACAGAGCCTGAGGCCTTAGCTGTATGGCTTGAAATACATATCACAGTATTATTTGAATCTTTTGGTCACAACAGTAATGGTGAGTGTAAAAATCACAATGAGAATATTTGTGATTGGGTTATTTAAGCCATTGGCGAGTGCCGGCCGGTGTTAGATCGTGTTCTAAATTGCTAATGAAGCCCTCGCCTTATTTTTTTTTGTCTAGATACGCGTTGATTGTAATACAACATTTGTGTTCATAACTGCTTGATCTCCGCCCTTACGCGGTTCTAGTCAGGCTTCAGTAAAACATCTACTGTACACCTAAGCACTCATTTTGCCATTCTCGACTCTGCATTTCACTTTAGCGATTAGCACACTTACCGAACCGTTGTTCGCCTCCACGGTGAAAACGCTACTTGTTAGTGGGGGCGTTTATCTGTCACAACTGAGGAGATGATGCGCAGCACTCAGCTCGTTGCTGCTTTGTACGGAATACATATTATAAATCAGTGCTGCTACAGACAGGACAAGCTAGCTTAGTGTCTAGCATTCAAGCAGCCGCGACAGCGTGTAGAAGAACAGCGCTGTTTTTTTTAACCAGTTCGGCCCTGGACCTGCCCACAGTAGCATGCCACTAATGGTGAGCGTAGGGCAATAAGTGCCCTTTAAAGAAACCGCAACTTTGGAGATCTCAAAATCGCATTGTCTGAGATCGCGATTTCGGTCCCAAAACGATAAATTGTTCAGCCCTAAAGTAGTGATTTTTTTTTTTTTTTTAAACGTTATAAAAAGACAAATCTAAAAAAAATATATATAGAACTGGTTTCATGTGTTTTATTCAAGTTTCAGAACAAGATATTTACCTAGCCTTGATTTCACTTCCCACTACACATGAAGCTATATCTAAGCATCTAAACTACAAGCTTTTAGATGTTTTTATATAGTTCTGTTATATCTGTTATAGTTCATTTTTGTTGTTGTTGTTGTTGTTATCTTTGCTTACTCAGTGACTCTGATAGCAAAAGTCATGGATAGACATCTCCGGTTGCTGACGGGATGGAACTGGATTTGTTGCACAAGCAGGCAGAAAGCAACCAATGCACCACTGGTATGGTTCACTCACACAGACACACAACTGGGCATAAGTCCTTCACTGACGTCAGCACAGGCCACAAATGAACCTCTTCACCAACACGATACTACTGGACCCACATATGAACATGTGTATTTGTGTGTGTGTGTGTGTGTGTGTGTAGGTGGGCATGCGTGCGTGTGCATGCGTGCATGTGCTTGTGAGTCATTGTGAGAGAAAATGACATTTGGGTGAGCAGTAAGTGTACGACAGACAGGGAAAGGACAACTATTAACTAGGCTTACACAAACGCAAAAACACTACAAATTCAGATGTTAAATCCATGCTCGGATCAGTTGCAGAGTGAGGAAGAACTAAACTATCAATTACCATGTAAACACGCATACAATTAAGGGGACAGTGAGTATTGTATAGTAATCTCTACAAAAGTGTGCAACTATTTTACTAGTTTTACCCCCTCATAAAAAAAAAAAACTGTTGTGAGTGGCATGCTGCGTATGGGCTGCTATTTTAAATAAGCTCAAATTCACTGTAGTAGAAAATGTCAGACACACCTAATTTGCCATCATTCCAAAGACCTGGGAAATTATTCAGCATAATGTTTGTTAAATCCTCTCGTGGATGCTCAGACAGTCACATCACAAAGCAATATTAATGTCTAGTTCCCTGGTCGAAAGAATATTGTCTTCCTGAATATTTCCAGCCCTTCAAATCAGCTGGTGGCCAATGTGCAAATCAGCGAGGACATAATGTGCAATCAGTGGAACGCTTGCATGTTTCTAATTTCGGGAGACGTTCTCGCCAGCTGAGATTGCAGAGATCTGAGAACAGATTGGTGCTAAAACCATAAGGGGAGGCCCCTGAGGGACATCAGTAGCCATGATAGTGCACATTGACAAGATTATACAATGCAGAAGGAAATAATTAGCTAATTAATGCTTATAAAAGGATTATGTAGCATATTTTGTACTAATATTTATGGTGACTATGAAGTTTGAGACTATTGCCTTTGTCCAACAAATTTCAATTGCAATGGAGGAGACATAAAGAGAGAAAGATCAGGCCACAGAACGGAGGACATACTCATGCATGCATGTCTGTCTTTGCCCAATGCTACGTGGAAAATGTGTCCTGGTGAGAATATTACTTGAGTAAGTATTTGACATTAAATGCACTTAAATATAAAAAGCAATTTTCTCACAGTTAATGTATTTCAATATTGGAAGTACAATAATTGTTTGATAAAAAGTGATTATTTTTATTAATTTTCATTTTTTATTTTTTTTATTTTTTTTTTAGTTTACTTCAGTGGTGTAGTTAATGGGGTCAAGATAAACATTTCCTTTATAATAACATGCTTTATGCACCTCAGTAGTCTAAAAACGGTATTCTGATTAATATTACGATGGGTCGTATGAATTAAGCAGTAAAATCCACCGATTTTTAACCATCTCAGAGGGCGGCCATTTTGCCACTTGCTGTCCATTGAAAATGGTATCACAGTTGCTGAGTGGTTCAGGTAAGGACCAATCACAGCTCACCTTGCAAATGTCACATGAGAAAACGTCGCTGAACCTGAGCAACTGTGATGTCTTTTTCAGTCAAGTTGCAAAAACCGGGTGGATTATTCATATTCCACAAACACAATAATAAACAGAATGACATATTTAGACTACCGGGCCACATAGAACATATTATGGTAAAGAACATTTTTAACGAGCACACGTTAGGCCGGGCATCACTTTTATCTTAAAACTGTTACTTTAAAGTTCATGATAACTATAAGAACATTTACGTTTTGACATTAATGGATGAATAAAAAAAATTAACAAAACAGGTTGAACTGGGGAGTTTTTGAATGGCAATATTTCTGTCACTTAAGGTGGGCTTAAGAGGCACTTCACCCTGTTGGAAGAGACGAAAACCATTCCTGTAAATCTGCCCACGGGTGAGTAACGTCACCCTCGTTATTACCACCACAGAGTTTGCCACTTTAGTTGTATAGGTCGACATCTGCTGCTGGAGATGTCAACAGCAAGTGCATCCCTCTTAATTATTCTATTCTATCCATTAAAACGGAGTCTGTGAAAAATACGGTTAACTATGATAGCCCTCATTTGTTTACTGTATAGTGTGAAAATTACAGCTGGCTATTAAAGGATTAGCATGTAACTGTACATTGGTTGACAGTGGACTTCAGAAACACTGCAGAAGACTAAATGATTATAATGCTAGTAGTTTGATAACCACATGCAGAGTGGCCAAAGAAGCTAAAACTCTCGTATAATGTATACTGACATGGGGTTGTTCTGTTTATTTTTTTTCGGTATAAGCTTTCCACACTGTTTAATTGGTTGGAAATGTAGGCCAATCAGTGAGTTGGAACTGCCTTCTCAGGTGTATGTCCTAAGTTGCTCTTAAGAAAATTGTAATGTAACAAGAAATGTAATGCCAGAGGGGTTCCTTGTTATCTGTAAAGCAACACATGCCCACATCCCTTTGATTGATGTGTACAGTGCTACAAGTGAAGACTTGTCCTCAACTCAACTAACAACAAGGTGGTAAAAATGACTCATCCTCAAAGAAATGTAATATATAGCACATCTTTTATTCATTAAATGCCACCGCTGGGCACGCTGTCAGAATACGAAAATCAGCTATTGCCATAATATGTTGGGTTGTCATAATGTGTCATTTCTTGAATGTCAGGTTTAAATTTATAGCTTTATAGCTAAAACTTTTCCAATTGCATGTCCTGAATTTTAGCTGTTGCGCAGAGAAGGCCTAGCCGACGGTGACAGGGGGTTTGCGGGTGGGGGGGGGGATAATACTCGTAGGCAGAGACAACATTCAATTGTTAGGTTATAACTTCAGTATTCAAACTATATCACACAAGCAAGCACGATTGACATTGGCAATACAAAAAAAAAAAACATATTGACTATGGTAGACCCTGGTATCAAGGTTGCTTTCACACCTACCAACTCTCTGGTCCATAGCCATGAATGGCTTTGTATTTGCCTTTGTACTAACTTGGTCCATTTCCCTCCTGGTTCATGGTCTAAATTTTTTTTTTTAAATCTACACAAGATGACATAACAAACTATTGGACATTAAGTCTCTTTCCTTATTGGTTGCGGGGAGTAAGACAGCAACTCAACATAGAGGATTTAACTGGGATGCTGATGCTAATTCTTAACATTCTATGCAGATTAGTCAAGTAGAAAGGAAGATGCGTTCATACTGGAAATGGCACGGAAAACAGTGGTAGACCACAAAATAGTTCACTGCCCCTTCTTGCTTTCATATGGTATAAAGTCTGCATGGTACGTGGATGATCACCACAGGAAGTAATTTCTGCTAATCTGACCAAATGTCCTAACCCACCAGGCATATGTACTGACCCTCAAAAGATTGAAGAGGCCCGGTCGAAGACTGTGACTCCTGAAATGAAACCTCAAATGGCTCAAATGACTGATTGGCAACATGTTAAGCCTATGAAAATAATTGAACAATACATCATATCAAGCTTTTCACAACCAATCTCCTTAAACTGAGTATGAGCATAAAAAGGCAGCAATATGAAATATATTCTAATCAGTGAATCTATCAGGAATAGTGCAGAGGCGACTAGAGCTCATCTAAATACGTATATCTCATCAGTGTCTCCCAACTTATGGACTTACCTTCCCTCCTACCTGCGTAGTATACATGCACTTCCTGAGCTGAGTCATGATTTTGCTAAAAATAAATAGATAAATAACAGCCCCATGGCCTGACACCATGAGGACACCGAGGTAATAAAGTAGGAACCGTTATCTTCAGCCCATTAAGAGTTCCAAGTGAAAATAAACTACTCGGAGATGGAAGACGGGCAGCGCGATGAAGAGAGAGTGTGAAGGGAGCGTGGCAAGTTACGACTCCTTGCGATAACGGATGTAAAAGAAAGCAAAAAGGCTGCAGGTTGACAGCAGTTGACTGTCTTTGCTTCATATCACACGCCTCTCTCATTATCTGCTATTTATTGGATAATGAGTACAATTAAGCCTTTTTTCATGGTTGTATTAAGTTGAACCCATAACCCAAACAGCGTGTGACATCTGTTTGCTGCAGCTGTACGGCGTGATAGTGTAACAGAGCTTTCACGGGGATCTCTTTCTTTTGATATTTGGACTTTTAATATTTGTTATTTTGAACAAGTAATCGGCGCAGTGGGTGCTCAGGGGGCACAGTGTTAGCTTTCAGCTATAGCAGCAGAAGGCAAGTAAGCTGAAGTAACATAGTGGGTGTATTTGCCCCATACAAGTCCAAAAACATCACACACGTTTTATGAGTTTGATTCTACACAAAACGTGCTTGAAATAAAACAGCTCAAATTTGATCATAGTGTGGGATCGGTTTTAATACTTGGATGAAAATCCTTGATATTAAACAATTGCTGATCATTATTGAGAAATCATAAACATGACCAGTGTTGTCACAAAGATGTAGTGTAATTTACTGACCATTAGGCAGCGTATTATAAAAGCAATATCAATGAAGGTCTATTTCCAAGCACTTTCTTATACAACACGCACTGGGTTATAAGGTGCATTATTTTTGTGAAGCATTGAATAGTTTATTGTTTACAACAGTTTAAGTGTCAACCAGAATACTATTTTACTGCTGAGATGGGAAATTCAGGTCCAGAATGTAAAAACCCTGCCACAGTTCATCTCGGGCCACAGGTGCTTCTAATCAACTACCTGCCGGTTGAGTAGAAGCACCTGTGGCTAAAGCCCAACTGCGGCAGGGTTTTTACTTTCTGGAGCTGGATTTCCCATCTGTTTGGTTGCCAAAACAAACATCGTTGGTCCCCAGACTGACTGGCGATGTGTAGGCCTACACTTTCTTTGACGGAGAACGAGTGCTCCTCCTCTTGCCCGCTTGAAGCGAAGTGAAGTCACTCCCCCCCGCATACGAACACGCACGATACAAGCGGCACGTCGTGATATTTCACATTCAGTTTGAAGAAGCGTATTGGCGGATTACACACGCAAGACAGGCTGGGCATGTTTCTAGCAGTCGTCCGTCGAAATGGGCGTCCGTCGGTACGAAAATCCATCTCCGTCCTTGCTTAGTCCGTTCTTTAAAAAATACATAAATAAAACTTCCCGTCCTCCGTTTCCAAAATGGCACGCATGCACACTATGTTTAACTTTCAGTCCTACAGACCATAATGATATTGTCCCACATTGTACCATCTGTCTATTAGGACTACATTTCCCATGATTCTTAGACATAGAAGCAGGAAATAGTCCTAGTTGAGGTGTGACGAAAACATACATATAGACGCCTGCTAGTGATTAGATGTGTGTAAGAATGACGACGCAAACATAATAGGGAGGAATTTGAATTCAAGACACCCGACTGAAAAGCCAACATTCATCTATAAATAAGGCGCATCGCATTGCAAGGCGTCGATTTTGGAGCAAAGCAAAGGATTTTAAGTGTGCCTTATAGGCCAAGAAATACAGTACGCTATGATTTCAAATAAAGCACGTAGATCCCGGACGTCAAATGCAATGCAATTATGCATGTGTATTTGTGAAAACATAATCAGCTACCATTTCTCTCAGGTGAAAAATCATCTCTAAAATGTCAGCCCCATTTTTAGCTTAGAATCCAAAAGGTTATTTGCTGCTTTTTCTCTATGCCCTGAAAATGTGTCTGAACTCACATTATTCATTCAGATTACTGCAAGGTGGCTGTGGGCTCAGAGCTTTGTATGTATTATACTTTCCACACGCAAATCAAACGATTAACATGTAGCAAATAGTCAGAGCAGGTCACGTCACTTTTTCAGACCATTAATATTATTATCAATATCTTCATTTGCCCTGCAAAAAATGTCCTTTTGTTTTCATGTGTTCATGCTGTCTTCCTGCGTAACCTTTACCTCTGTTCTCTCTCTGTTTCTACTTGTGGCGGTTAGTTGTGTGTGTCTGCTTGAGTGTGTAGTATGTCTGTAGTGTATACGTCTCAGTGTGCATGACAGTGAGTCCACCTCAGGGAGAGGTATCTGTGTATGTGTGTGCGCATGCGCGTGGGTGCGTGGTCTATATTTAGGCACTTCTCAAACGGAATGCATCTTGGGAAAAGGTACAAGTTCAACCAAGTGAGCATAATTCTTTAACCCCATGCCCCTTTTCTGCTTATTTTATTCCCATTCCTATTATTCCCACTTGACTAATCCTCTCATTAGAATTTTTCTTCTCGGTCTCCTGATGTTCCGTCGAGGAATGAGTATTACCGGTAAGTAATACTGTTAATATCTTACTGGGGAAGTTAACAACCAATTACTGATCTTTTTTTAACCGCTAAATTATATATTACAGCAGAGGTAGGCATTCCATCAAACTGATGGACTGGTCCGTCAGATGCCCGTTGTGTGAGATTGAGTCTATAGGATCTCTGCAGGGATTGTGACGGCTGGCTGTGATTGGCTAAGGAGGTGGAACCGGAAGATGTCACCTCATTTTGCTCAGACAACACAAATCTATAATGTTTGTTTGACTCTAATAATTTATGCATGTGTATTTATTTGCATATACTGTAAATCTTTATGGTGGTAGTTTTCTGTTCAATTTTATTTACATTCAAGACTGTCTTGTATGCTTGATCACCGGGCTGGTTGCTTCCATTGACTATATATGGAAACACTTTGCACTGTACAGTAGGTGGCGGTATGCACCAAAGAGCTGTAATCAGCAGAGCTGGGCATTCCGCCGATGTGACAGACCGGTCAAGATTTGAGATTGATTCATCTTGAAAAATGACAGACTGATGAATGACGAATGTGTACCCAGGCCACTGACAGATTCCGAAAAATGGACCGGCAAATTCAAGTAAAATTTTTTGTAAAATGCCCAGCTGTGCTACTTACTTGTCCAGCAGGAACAGAGCCAAGGTAGAGTCGGTCATAAATCGGTCATAGGCTTTGAGCTCACGCCAGCGAGTGAAAGACGGGCCAATGTTGAGCCTTGACTGTATTTTTATCCGAGTAGCCTCCATTTTCTTTCTTTTTTTTTTTTTGTTTCTTCGGTTTGTTTGCAGCTTCTGCCAAGACAAAACTAATTGCGCATGGATGTTTGAATCAACATCCATCTTTGTAACACATGGGGAAAAGAGGAAGCGACGTATGTCGTATAGCAATCAGAACATTTGTAGTTATTTTGTGTAGCAGGTTCGTGCCACCCTCTTTAAACTTGTATAGTGCCGGTAAAAGCGATACTGACCCCCTCAGGCCATGACAAGGGTACCGTTTTAACTAATCGATGTTTCATCAAGAGTTATGAGAAAAATATTTGATGGTCTTCATGTGTTGCTCCGCTATTTGTGTTCAACTGCACATTGCTTAAAGGGTTAATTTCAGAAACTAATGCAAATTGTTAGCCTAGCTATCTAAGGCATTTACAATTATGTGTTAGCATGAAACTAATGGATTTTCAAACAAAGTTGTGTCAACAACGTGTAAATTCTCTTTGCCTTATGTTTTGTTTGATGGTAAACCTCAGTTGGGAGAGGCATTAAACAGATTGAAGCTTCTGAATGATTTGGCTCATGAGAGGTTCATTTGCTTCCCCATGCTGTTCTATTGCCATCATGGCAAGTTGACCTTGCTTCATCTGTCCCAAGAACCTGATTCAAGAGCTTGGGAGGTCTTTTTTTGTTTGTTTTGCTTTCTGGCAAAGTCTTACCTGCAGTTCCTGTTGTGCAATGTAACTGTGCTTCAATGATCAAATATAAATTATTAGGGCTGTTCCGATCACGTGATCGGAAATTGGGGCCGATCTCGTGATTTTCAGCTGATCCGGTATCGGGTGACAACGATCGGTTTTTATTACGTTCTGAACATTTAAAAGGTCACAACACTACAAAAGAATCCAAATGTGCAAATAAGTTGCCAAATAGTACAGTAGTGTCTTAGTTTTATATAACACAGTAGTGAGACTTTTTTTCCCGGCGCGATGTACACGGTAGTGTGCGATGTAGTTTGTCCGCCCCACACACGCAACAGACATGCCACTCTCCTCTGCTGCGGACAGCGCATGTCACTCTCCTCCGCTTGCGGATAGCAGTGAGCGAGGCAGAGCGGTGAGTTTTTCTTCATAGCTTTTTTGAAGCGAGAGGCAAACCAAAAGAATACTCCTTAAATAAGTCCACCTAGCCTGATATAAAGAATTAAGCCAGCCTCCTCGCAAAACGGCATCGAGTTGAGACAGCTGAGAAGCGCGATGGATAAATTAGCAATTGTGAGACGTCCAAATGACGTAACTTCAACTAGAAGTTTAACGACTGTAAATTATTTACTGACAATCAATCCCGTTCTCCACTGGTTGCATTTAAAGAGGTCATATATCATGTACGCAGCTGCGTGGGCCATTCGTATTAGCCTGCACAAGCCTTTAAAAAACAATGTAAATGTATTTACCATTAAATCAAATGTGTCAAACTGAGAAATCCCTCATTCTATGGTAATGCTTATATGGACCATTCAACCAAATTGGTGCCATTTGCATGCCCAGGCAATAACATGAAAATACATTTTTACAAAGCGTCCAGCACAATGATATGTATTGTGTTTAAAGTTAGCATTCAATTAGCGTAAATGTCATGGCTAAAATCCACTAAGATTTTCAGTACAAAAAACTGACATGATAAAACAGGTTCTGAGATGAAGCAATGCTCATTGAGTTGTTCATTATGTGTATCACAAAAATTTGTGCAAAAAAAGGGGCAAAAAATATCAAACTTAGAGTTTATTCTGAGTATTACAAAAAGAAAGGGGCACTGATTTGGTGGAATGGTCCATAAAATATAAATACATATAACAACATATGAAATACACATTGATGTATGTACATTTCTATATTTAGAAAAATCAGACGCACCCTTTTTTTTTCTTAATGCATTGTCGACGTATCGGCTCGGGACTCGAATCGGTATCGGATCGGGGTATCGGCAGATCTCAAAATCAAAAGACACGGACCTGAGAAAACGTGATCGGAACAACCCTATAAATTATACTATACCTCACATTGTGTCAAGGTTACTAAACAACAAAACACAATTGATACAGGCATTATAGTGATGTTTCTATTTTAAGTACAACCAATACTTTGAGTATAATTTGAAAAAAATAGTTAAAGCTCCTCATCGTGTTTATTGTGTTTGTTATTCTGTCCCTGCTCTCTACTTTTCTCTGGAAGCCCTCCTTTCGTCTTTCTCTCTCAGCCAGAAAAGTGTTTGGTATTCTCAGATTGTCTGCCCCTCGCTCCTTTCCTCTCCACTCTGCTCTGCTGCTCAGCTGCCTCTTTGCTCTTTTTTTTTTTTTTTTTTTTACTCCTCTTCTCCCAACACCTTTCCTCGTATGCATCACGATGCATTATCTTCGTTCTCACTGCTTCTCCCCCGTCTTACCCCGCAACCTGCTTTTTACAATCCTCCGTTTCCCTTTAAAGAAAACACGCAGCAGCATTCAGCCCTGTTGATGTGTTGTAGATCCTTTCAATGACTGGTTGTTATTCTATGGTGCAAGTCACACATGCTCATCTCATATACATGCGAGCGTGCCTTATTATGCATCCCCTGCATTTAATTTTCTGCTTCATCTGCTTCAAGTCAAGCATTCACTTTATACTATACAAACTCATAATCATGTGAAAACATACATGTACCCACTTGCTTAGTTTCAGAGCATTAGACACAGATGAATTTTAATGCAGAAATGCATGATCAGAATTCCTCACTATACATAGAAAATGAAAGTGCTCACTGTTGTGTCGTTTTGAAAATATTAAATTGGGAAAGTGTGACTACTATCTATGCATCTTCTTTCCATCTATCCATCCTGTTGGATTTTGGGTACAATCCCATTTTGAAAGCTTTTGCAAAAAAAAAGAGAGAGAGAAAGAAATGTAAACATTCGGTTGACTATGAAAAGAATGTATGTCCAATGTTTATCTTGTCCTCATTAGCGCTGCAGGTGAGCTGAAGCCTAGAGGTACGCCCAGTGGCAGTTTCTGGTATGTGCAATATGTGCGGTCGCATAGCAAATGTGTCTACCTGAAGAAAGTTGCAACTTGCATCCACAACGCTGCTAACCTCCCATCTAATGTAATGCCAACCCTTGACATAAAAGTAGGCACTCGTGCTCGGAACAAAATCGTTGCTTGCATCCAAGGAATACATTTTATGTTGCCTCAATTTCTTCCAGACACTATTAATCAACAATCAATTGACCAATATTTCATGACCAATAATCAATTAATCAATTATTTTTCCCAGCTTCAGTGACAGTGTAATAGGCACAGTTGATTAAACTTGTAACCTGAAATTAGTATAACATCTGCAGCTCTGTTGTCTATCAGTGATGCACAAGCCCTCTATTAGCTCTTGACTAAGACCTGACACAGGAGAATAACCTCAATTTGAAATTTGCCAAGGGAGAGATGCCCAGGATGTCAGATTGGATATAGATAGTTGTTGGAAGCAAGCCTCAGCCTGAACTTGATAATAAGACTCCTCCCTTGGATGGGAGTTATGTGTTAAAGATTTAAGGTGTGAGACAGAGCGAGCGTTAGAAAGCCGGTGAGCGAAAGCCAAAGGGAAAAAATGGAAAGCTTGCACAGAAAAAAAAGGAAACAAGCGCAGCTTAAATGACGGTAAGTAAACACGTTGCTTCACCAAGATTCCTACACTGATTTGATGAACTTTGCTTATCAGACAGAGAAATACAAAGGATAAAATGGGGAAATGCTTATCATTGTCCTCCAATTCCCATGGAGGCTATTGCAGTATAGTCAAACACGTGGACTGAATTATAACTGGGGAACAATCACTAAAAAATACCTTTTCAAAATAAAACTCTGCAATATAGTATTATAAACGTCACCCATACGGCTGTAGAGTTTGAGTTATACAGTATTTAAGTACAATTTCCTAACTTTAACATGAACATAAACCAATGTGCCTGTTGGCTATTTTTACAATGTCCAGTAGAAGTAGACCTTGACCTAACATATATAAGCTATACAGGGTGGGTCTGCGTGACTTTGAAAACACTATTTCTTGAAGAATATTAGACTGGAAAATCAATAGTATCACAGCATCTGTAGCCTCACATAATCTCCTTCATGCATCATCAACTTAAGTGTTTAACGACAAGTACGGCATTCCACTCATCTGAGTGGGGGACATAAGGTTCAGTGCTCCTTTTAAAGTAGGGCCAGCAGCATCTCAAGGCAGAGTCGAGGCCTGGGGTTTTGAATCAATGAACCAACCTTGAACCTGATTGCCAGGCCATGAATGAGACATTATCGGTTTCCTAAATGAACGGTTATATCCTCTCATTTTCTCACTTTGAATTCCTTAACAGGACTGATGCGCTTCAGTGACTCAATTGTCAATATCTATTAGAAATTGATGACATCTGACATGAAAAGTTATTGATGGTCGCTTGATTGTTGCCTTCCTATGAATGTCACACAGACAACACAATGCATTAATTACAGTTAATAGGCTTTCCTATGTTGCAGAGTTCTATATGATACATGCAGAGTTCCCGTTTGATATTCAGTATGGAGCTATAAATAAATCATGTAGTACGACTACGCTTTATGAGAATCTTAGAAGGGTAATTGGACCAATTAATGTTTTACACCACACATGTCAAAGTCAAGGCCCGCGGGCCGGATGTGGCCTTGAGAAGGTTTTCTACGGCCCCTGGGTTGATATTGATTTATTATTAGAACCGGCCCGCAGACCGCAGCAAGCTGGTGTGAGTGGCAGATGTGATTGGGTCCTTCGCGCTTGCCGATGACCTCACGCTTTATAGAATATTGTAGCACCTTCAAAGAACACACTCTCAGACTTAGTTTAATTATCATGTTTTATTAGCTAATGTGGGCCGCAGCCGACGCCAATACAGTACGACAAGCGTTAAGTCAAAAAAGTGCAACGGCTCTCCTCTTCGTCCCCCGCTACTCTCGCTCGCATCCCCTCCCATCCAGCGAGACGCGCGATGCATTCATTAACCTCGGAAACAACACAACGCGACAAAAATGTGACCACAACACAGATAACCAAATTTGTTACACTATTTCTGTAATATATTCCTTTGCATCCATGTTTGCCACCCCCTGGCTGTTGTGTTTGCTAAATAAATCAAATAAATAAATAACGAACATTACCGCTACTTTTGCGAGGATCGTCCTTCGGTCGTCTACGTGCCGACTGAAGAAGTCACGTCACTGATTTGTGGCTTTCGGAATCGGATTGTGGTGAAAAGTTATTCGGAGTAAAAGACGTTTGATTAAGAAATACTTCACATTATGTACATTTCATTCAATCTTGCAAGCCCGAGTGAACCACAAAATTGTTGCTAGTTTGGCAGGAGAAACGCAAACATCCCGTTGATCTTGTTTCATAAAACGGGCAGCGGCTTCTTCTCAGGTGGAAGTGACGTACGAGATGCCTCGCAAAAGTAGCCAGGGGGTGACAAACATAGAGCAATAAGCCACACCTATCTATGTTGAAAACGTTTGTATTTACTGCATTTACAGAACGATTATTAAACTGTAAATGTACATGTGTGTACCTGAGCAGATTTTTTCCTAACAGTGCCTTTTAACACTGCAGCAACGTTGCTGATTAAAACAGAAGAGAACTAAGGGGAAATAAACAGTACTTATCTTCATTTCACTGCTGACTGCCGCTCCAGTTTGTCTGCTAATGTCCACCAGACTCCACCATCTATTGTTCTACTACATTCTACATATGCACCTGTCTTGTTTTAGTTGTTGGGGAAGGACAATTCTTATTCTGCAGAGCTGGATATTCCAAAATAGTCTTGACAAAACCCCTTAAACTCAAGTTAACAGGTCAGTGCGAAGCTGACGGTGAGTGAGTCATTTTATTAATGTACTAATGTCAGGATTATACTGAAAGTTTTAACAAAGAGGTCAAAGATTTATTTTTTTTAAATCTGCAAACCCCCCCCATTTAAGCGTGGTTATCACAGCATTAATGCTGTGATGGGTTAAATGCAGAAGTTACAGTGCATGTGTGCATGTAAATTTAAAAATTAAAATATTCCCGAAACAAGATATGAATGAGTTAATGATATAAACTTTTCAGCGTCTGAAATAGACCTTTCCTCTCATCCATAAAAGCAGCACTGTGAAGTATGAAAAAATGCTCAGTCACCAAAAAAGGCCCCAAAAAGCTAGCAAAAACGTTAAGCGGCTCAGATGTCATATTGATTTCACTACATTGTCGACAGAGAAGGTTGATTATCACCTTATCCTTCTTGCTACAGGTATGAGAGAGAGAGCACGAGAGAGAGAGAGTGTTGGCACAGACTCAAAATCTACTGTGGCGGTCACCTTTGGCCTAACATAGCCACACACACGCACGCGCACACACACGTGCACACACACGCAGTTGGATGGTTGACATTGAAGCCTTGGTCGATGTAACAACAGAAACAACAGTTACGCGGCACGCCCCCACGTGCACGGCATCCTACGGTGTCGTAGTCGATACGTTTTTTTGCTGCAACTGTTCGTCAACACAGCCAGACATATACACACACAGTTAGACAAATATGTAGCGGGATCTGATCATCAAAGTTGTCAAATGCCTTTGTACTTTCCCCCCTCAGGTTTAACGATCTGTTTGCGCCAAGAAACGCCCCCTGCTGTCTCTGCTGGCATGGAAAACACTTTTAGACTTGGTGTCCAGCATACTTGAACAGCAAAAGCAGCAGTACAGTTGGGTGTGTTTATATAACTAACTGATACTGGATTTACAATACAAGGTTCAACCCACAGAATTTATTTATTTTTTGCTCCCAAGCATTCCAATATGCGTCATGATAGCATAAGGAAGATGTTGTTATTTTTAGCAACTATAATGACCCCTTTAGTGACTATTTTTCAAATAAAGCAGCTAGCGATAATGGTCCTCATGTTAGCAACATTCTTATTTGCACCACAGAGCAGGGATTAGGGGGATTTGCCTTTATAATGATTTGGGAGTCCAAACTAGGAACAGCACACCGTTGGAGCTTGATCTCCACATGTCAGTCAGCACATTGAAAATAGAGAAAAAAATATACACAGACTGGAGACATTATTTTATTTTGTGAACGTTGATTAAATAGTGATATAATACAGGGGTGAGATGTGAGTTTAATTTGCCACATGACCACACTCAAACTCAAAACACAAGTCAAATACTGTTTCCCCATTAAAATGAATGGAAATGCCATGAATCTATTCCAGCCTCCCCAAACAACATTTTGTAATGTGTAATGTGAAATTCACACGCTATAATACTGAATGTAAATAAACACTGTGCATCATCTCCTTCGGTGAGCACACCTTGGCCACCTAGGGGCAGACATACACCTGGGGGTATACAGTACATGGAGACGGTGGAATCTGTCTTCATGACACATGCATGCACAAGCACAAGCCGAAGCACAGCCAAACAAAGAAAAAATATCAAACAAAAACAACTGACACACACATACGCACAGCATGGTGATCAGTGAAGTACAAACAATATGGGGCACATGTCATTGCGTCTGTGAGACCGCAAGGTACACAACACTTTTATTTTTTCCTTACTCGGCCGCGTGTCAGGAGTGCGGCACCTGCGTGTGACGTGGTACAGGTTATGTCCGTGACTGACTGGCACCACGTGGGCCATTTAAATATGTAGACGGCAACTCTGTGGCGGTTAGGCAATGCCCAGCTCTGGCAATTTGCATTAGTATAAAGCTAAGTGGACTTCCCTAAGGCAAAGCTACAGTATTTGGTTGTTTTGAATATACAACAAGTAATATTTTTTTTGGTTTCATCTGACAGTAAACCTGAACTCTGAGTGGTGTTAAAGAGCTTGAAGATTTTTTTTTTTTAAAGATTGATTTCTCACCATCTGCCAAACTGCTGCTTGCTGTGAAATGAGTTGAGTTCACTGCACCATGCAGCGCTCAAATCTCTTTTTTTTTTTTGCTTACAAGTCAAATAAAAAAAATAAAAAGAATTTAAAAAATGCAGAATGACTCTCATTTCTCAATGCACCTGTATTTCTGTGTACAGTAAATACAATTTTAATGACTGCTTGTGATTTTGTTTAACATGACATTTCAGAACTACACACTTTGTATATCGTTGCGGTCAGGCGGAATCCTCATACTGTCAAAATGACAACTTTACAGAAGGTAAAAAAAAAAAAATGCCAGCTTGTTTGAGTTCCCAGTCACCACTTCATTCAAGCTGTATTGATATTGCATAACTGACGTCAACATAATACTACCTAAAAAAAATACATTAAATCGCTAATTAAAAAAAAATAATATTTTTTTAAATTTCTTTGTCAAGTATGTAAAAACACACATGTAATTTTTTTTACTCTGGTAGTATGACTTACACTACTATCGAAGGCAATCATTCAATCTCACTCACACCATCACTGAATGGACACGGAACCCCTGGCTTGTACAGAAGCACTATACTATTTGTACTATTATGTATACCGTTAAAAACAAAAGAAAAGGACTATGAAAAAATTGCACCCACAAGAACCAGGACGGTCTCGAGAGAGGCATATTTGGCGTGACTAATCTGAACAAACAGAACATAAAAACGGAAGCACGAAAAACTGCGATTATAGAGATAACGGCACCATCGGGAACACTCACCCTCAGAAATTTGCCATCTCCACATAGTGTAAGATAATATTTAGTTTACAGCATCTTGAGTAGCAGCAGGAATACTTTCCACTTGATGTGATCTGAGAGACATTTCATGCCTTGGTAGGTGCTCCTATTTTGGTCAACAATGTTCAAATGAGCTCAGCAATACTCTTTAAAGAGACCTTGCAAAGTAAATTCAAAGATTTGTTTCTAAATACAGTACTTTCTACATGTTTGAAGGTAATTACTGAAAATAGAATAAAAAATGAGAACTTAAAGAGAAGTCAACCCCAAAATGTTCTAGACAATACAGAAATAAATGCTGTGTGCCTCTGCTTGTCCAAAAAATGCATTCGGATTAATATTACATTTGTGGAGTGCAGCACAGATTTAAGCAGCAAAATCCACCAATTTTTATCCGTCTCAGGGGGCGGCCATTTTGTCATTTTCTGTTAACTGAAAATGACATCACAGTTGCTCAGAGCTCAGGTAACGACTAATCACGGGTCACCTGTTTTCTGAAGCTGAGCCATGACTGGCCTTGAGCAACTGTGATGTCATTTTCAGTTGACAGAAAGTGGCAAAATGGCCGCTCTGTGAGATGGAAGAAATTGGTGGATCACACTGCTTAACTCATTCCACAAACGTAATATTTATAACAATACTTCGTTTAGACTAGTGGAGCTACATAGAACATAATATTGTAATGAAAATATTTTGTTGACTTACTATTTAATACAGCACTTGTTTGTGGAGATGTAGCATTAAAACTAAAACCTTCAGCGAATATTTTTGCAGTTCAAACATGTAATGTGTAGGCATAAGACAGATGCTTGATAGAATAGCTTCATTTTTGTAGCTCCTATTATACGTATTGGATTGACATTTTAAGAGTTAAGCGGAGCATAGTTTCAGCGCATCATGACACGGCCACAGCATTCACGAGCGGAGACACCTGCTTGAGTTTTCATGATTTTAAAGTTGTTTTTTTTTATATAGGCCTACTTGGCGATTTTCTTTTTTTTTTAATCAACAAGTGAATCCAATGTAGAAACATAATGATTGATAGTCAGCTGTAAAGACACACTTGAATGCATGTTCATCATGTTTTGATCCATAATTACGCTGCCGGTTACAGTATATTTTTTTTTACCTGAAATACAAAACTTAAACTGTAAACTTCAAATGACTACTTTGTTTTATATGAATGTGTACCTTAGATTTTCACTCACATAGGCATGAGAGCGTGATCTCATCCGCTCACATACATCAAAGCACCGATCATAACCATCATAAGATGTGTACAGCCAACCACTTCAAAGAGTTAATCTTATATTTGTACAGATGACCACTTGCATCACTGCGCACACACCCTCCAGTATTCCCTCAACAAGCTAATCAAGAGCAACTCCAAATGAATTTATTTTCCCCACACACAGATGGAGGCTGTGCTGCTGCTGACAAATCTACAAGCTTAATAATTCTCCTGCCTAATGAAGGTTGGCGCCACTGTGAATCGTTAAAAGCTTGACATAGAAAAAGTAGCATTTAACTGCACCAGGACTTAAAAATGTTCTGAACAGGCCAAGACAATAATTGTGGCACCTTTAGATTATGAAGTTAATAATGTATTTATGTAGGTAAGAATGTCATTTGTTCGATACTAGGGGGAGAGTCACCAACCGAAAAGTCACATGATGAATACACAAGTCAAATTCACAAAGCATTTAAACATTTGAAACGTTCCAGATGTCTGAGTTCCCATTATTGTTTGCAAAATCTGATTGTGAAGTTACAGTTTTCAAGTCATGGCCAAATGTTTTGACAATTACCGGTAATACGATTTTGTGTTCGAAGCACTTTGAATCATTTTTTGAACATGACTGCAATTGAATGCCTTTTAATTTGCTTGATCAGTGTTATACAGTACAAAAGTGAGCATTATCAGTATTTAGGTTATTATTAATTATTTTTAGTTCCTCCTAACGTCCATTAATCAACTGAATACAATAAAATGAGCACAAATAAAGAAACAGAGACTAATGACTACCAAAGTCAGGTGATCTTTGAGATTCATGACAACAATCCAACTTCCACAATAGCAGAGAGCATATTTAAATATTAAAATATTAATAATTGATGCCTCGAGGAACGGCAGACTGGAGACTATACCTTGAATAAAATAACGCTGTAGCATGTGACGCTATTACAAAACGCCTTCCTTAGAAAACCGAAATCACAGTCACTCCTTTGAATATAGAGTACCGGTAGTTTGGTCTCAATGCCAACATCCCATATATTTCCAATATGATGTCAAAACATGCATTTCTGCACTGTAATCTACTGACATTGTTATATGTTTCCCCTTGAAATTGGTTCAAATGAGACTGAAAAACAAAAGGGCCACCAAGAAAACTGTCCAGCTACAGGCTTCAGAAAAACTACAGACAAAAAAAGCTTGTCTCATGCGTATCAACATGTGGAAGGACCTAAACTGCCACAGCAGGAAACTGTGATCCTTTTGCATTCAGACGTCGTGACTGCACGAGGCTCTTGCAAGTGCTGGTGCATAGCTGTACATCAATACAGCAAGATTTGGAAGCTGTTCTGAGTAGGTGTTTAGTGTTGAGTCCAAACTCATGAAAGAAAGTGAATACTACTGTAACGGGTAGTAATGATGAGGGAGAAATAAAAATACATCATAGACTAAAGTATTTGGTTCTACAGTTTTTATTTTAAAAAACATTTCCAATTTATCTTGATAAAAGGTCACATGCTTCCGCCCAAACACACACTGGATAAGAATGACAGAACACTAAACATACACTTGTCACACTGTGACCAAAGCCAAATTCAATTTCTCCTCCACCCCAATTTCCTTCAACACATATTGAATGTTCATCAGTGTTTATTGCAGGATTTTTTGGGGGGGTTATTGTGTTTTTTTTAAACACATTAGAATGGGCGTCTGTTTTACACAGATTTTCATCATTGGTGGGCCCAGTCCCTATCGCCCACAAATACTGTACTAGTAATACAGGTATTTATTTACTTTAAGTTTAATCATGAATACCACTGCGAAAGCCCCTTTTTGTTTCCTCTGTACAAAGCTTTGTCCATGTAGACTAGCTTGTGTTAGTTCAATGTGCAAGAACTTGGCAAATAGCCCTGACCTAAACCCCAACAAACACGTTTGGGATTAACTACAACAACGATTGAGAGTCTGAAGGCCCACAGGCCCATGACAGAATCTTGAAAAAAAACAAGAAGTATATCCAGAAGAGTGTAAGCTGTTTTACAGTAGCTGTTTGGGCTGGAACTTTTTATTGTAGTTAAACATCCTGTAGGTTTTGTAGCGAGGGGATACATTGTTTAACTCGTTCACTGCCATTGATGAATTTACTCGTCTTTTCACAGTCTAGCCATTCAATCCCAGGAACGTATTTATATTTTTTTCAAGTGTTTTCAAACATTAGGGTAAAAGAGGGTCGGAAAAAGTCTGGCAGTGACTAAGAACCATGTGCTGGATAACCGTGGACATCAGACAACAACCTACAAGTACATGTGCTGGAAGCCCAGAAGTGGAACAAGACTCTGACCCTATTTTTTTTTTCCACTCTGTAAAATTTGCAAAGCGAATCCTAAGTAATCTCCATCGGTCATCCGTGTTTGCATGTACTGTATGCATGTTTGTGAAATATGTTGAAGCGTGTCTGTGTGTGCATGTGTTGAATGGTCAAAGCCTCTTTAATGGGCTTCCAAGTCATATTGTATTCAGGTCCCTCAACAGGAGAGGGGAAAAAAATCTGCAGCAAATTGATGGAATCTAGCAAACATGCTTCTTAAAGACGGTAAAACAAAAAAAAGAAGGTAAAAGGTAGAAAAGATAATAAATAAAATGAAATAAAAGATAGGAGTGACTTATTTTTGTCTTTCACCTTCTCCGAAATGATTGACAATTTGTACTTAATAAGCTTGACTAATTCAGGCAGCTTTGTTCAAATGTAAAATGAGAGTAATGAAAAGTCCTTTGTGGAGAAGCCAAATTAAATCACATTTACCCATTCAAACAACTCTGAATTTATGTAGGATAATTAGATACGTTAAAAGTAATTACTTTGGAATTATATAATATTATCCTTCCTCATATAGCTGAACAAAAGAAATATGCACATTATCTCTCTTCAGAAGAGGTAAGATGATGCAATATTCAGTTGTGACTCAGCATATTGGGCTAGTGGTTTGCACGGTTCTGAGGTTCAGGATTTGAATATTGGCTCTGACGCTTCTGTGTGGAGTTTGTATGTTCAGCTGCATGGAAATTCCCCAGTTACTTATGCTTCCCCCATATCCATACCTACCTTGCCTCTCGCCCTAAATTACCTGGGATGATCTCCATGACCTCAAAGAGAGCAAGCAGCAGAGATGGGCACTTTACACTATTTTGCCGGTCCGTCCTCAGTCCGCGACCTGGGCACCCTTCTGTGACCGTCCCTCCGTCCTTATTCCTAAAAATAATCGTCCTCCGACACCGTCCGATCTCGTCCTTACATTCCGTTAGTCCCCACCACCCAAAAGGAAAAAAAAGCGTCCGTGCGTGCCATGGGGTGAGATGTTAAAGGCAGAGGTTTTATAATTCATAAACATTATTTAAAGCTCATTAGCTGGCTAATTTCCTATTCATATCCACTTACCAGCTGGGAGTATCATGAGTGGATTGAATTGTTTACAACTGTTTATGTGTCAAACAAAATAGCATTTAGCTGACAACACAACCACCGTCGGTCTGGTCTGAAGCCCGCCAGAGGACATCACGGGAATATTTAAGATTGCTTCATAATGCAATACTATAGTTATAACTTAATACATTTTCAATTTTTATGTTATTTTAGGAGGAGAACGTGAACAAGAACAAAGAGGATAATTGGGATTAAATTCATGATTTGAATGTACCTGACACGTAACGGTCGCTACATTTTGGCCACAAGCTTTTGCTATTTTGACCCATTTGAAACTGCATGTGGTTATGGCTAAGAATTCTTGGAAAACTCAACAGATATATATTGTAACTATGGAAATGCTGCACACCTTCCAGCATGACTAAAATTCGGCGGGTGAAGACGCACCTCTCGGTGTCCACGCCGGATAGAGGCGGACGACGCGACCGGCAACGACCCGAAAAGTCTTACCCTTCACGCTCACCCAAAGCAGGCCAGGTTGTGAGATGCTTCATCATTGCTACAATCCACTTCATAAAATGGATCCATCTGGCATGGGTGCGGGAAAATACCGCTCACTTCCAGAACCGCAAATGTATTTTTAGCGTGTGTGAAGGTCTGTGCCCTTCGTGACTAAATGACGTCATCACTAGACAAGAACCATTCATTTCGTGCAGAAAGACAGTGCCAGTTACCCAGCACTCCCAGCCACAAAGGTCCACCAATGGTCAATCGCCATCTACTGGGGAAACGCGGGCACAGCAGGGACAAGATGAAATCATTGAACAATTCAGAATTATTTATTTTGGGCCGGATCAAAAAGCCCTGCGGGCCGTATATGGCCAGTGGGCCGTAGTTTGCCCATGCCTGTACTAAATGCAGTTGGTTAACAAAACAAAATTGCTATCCGCCTTATACATACTTTATCCCGGATTAGATGCATTTTTTTTTAAGATAATGGTCTTTTTTTTTATAGACAGGCTGGGTGTGTTTCTGTTAGTCATCAGTGAAATGGGCGTCCAGTGGCGTAATCCATGGTATTACATGCGTTGAACCACAAGAGGGTAGACTATGTCTGTGAGTACAACTGCAGGTAGCAACGCACATGAAAACTGCTGCGCGGGCAGTTAATAAAGGCTGCTCCGTGGTAACACAGAAGAGGTCTTTATTTTTAAAGAAGCACAACACGTCGGTACTTGACCAGGTTAGGGACGATTGCAATGATGGACGAAAACCCAATACCATCCTTGCTTAGTCCGTCCTTTTTCAAATATGTTTTGTCCATCCTACGTACACAAAATGGGTACCCTGTCCTTCCTGTTCCATCCCTGGAATGGAATGCCCATCTCTGACAAGCAGGATAGAAAATGGAAGTAGTGGTAAGTTGTGACCCATTTTGGTCCACTTGAGAATCTGCAGAAATCTGTCCTGTGTGAAAACAGCTTTTAAATTACCAGCAGAAAAGATAATGTTGCAAGTTCCACAATATTTCCTCAGTGTGGGACAGTCCTGGCGCTGCCTTTGCACTTTTACGTGGCAGCACTTAACAAATGCTCAGGGGAAGTCCAGGCACTGGTCCTTGTTGCTAAGCGACAATTTGAAACTCATTTGAAGAGAGGCAATCTTTTACTAAAGATATAAATATTTATACGTTTTAGCATTTGGCACCATGAGGGCAAAACATGAATTTAAGTCTCCACCTTGAACTTGGGAAAACAGTTGAGAGACACATGACGCAACATATGTGAACATTACAAAGACACCCTATGACCATTATTGTATTACTTTCATTTATTTTTAGTTTTCCTAGCATTTTATTTTAAAAGAGTGAGATGAGATGACAGAGATGGGAAGATTGCATGTGACACAAATCCCCACTGGATCTTTGTATCAATTACATCAGGATACAAAATTGCTGTTACTATTAGGTTTGATGTTGATAATGATGATGATGTTCATAGCATTTCCCCCCTCTCATCTATTAATATTGAGTTTTCTCCCTAATGTCTGATTACAGACAGATACAATCCCCTCTGTGCGCTTCCATGCTTCTCTCATGTTCGCAGTCATCTTCCTTCTCATTTTAAATGTCTCCATTCACACCTCTCTCTCCCGCTGCTCTCCTCTGGCTTTGGGGCCAAATTAATTGATGGTTATCTGGTCTTTGTAGGGCTGGTTTGCAAACTTGGCTTTTTTATCAGTGAGGGATTGCTTTCCATTACTTATGGCTTCATTTAAAGCACTCATCCTTACGCTGTACCTTCCCCCACTTCCTCTCCCCCAGACTATGTATCTCTCTCAGACTTTATCTATTAGCGGTGTGTGAACACTGCTAATTCAGTTTGGTCTCCTTCCATAAAATCATAGACTTGTTTAACTTTGGTCGAAACGTTAAGCTAGAGAGGCACTCAGTTGAGGTGGTAAAAATGGTGAGTGGAATACCAATGCAAAAGAAAAGAAGTTTAAAACAAATCTTATCACAGTATTAAAAAGTGAAAGGATATTGGGAAGGCACTCTCTTAAGTCTCAAGGAGGGTTATGAAAGAAGCACTATTGACTCCAAAAGCTTAGGTATGACGAATGTTTTCCATTTGTGACCCATCCAACAATACTCCATCAACAAAGCAATTTTACTTTAGTTGCTATCAAGGAATGTTCATTTCTATCTTTGAACTTGTGTTGGTTGATTTCTCTCCTTATCTTTTATGTAACCATACAGCAACCGTGCTTTTGATTCAGTCCAAAGTCATTTGTTCCCAAAGAAGAACAACATGACATAGTAGGTGGTCGAGCTACATCTATTGAGATGTCTTGTCCCTGCATCATTACTCTTCTCGATAAATGTAAGGACGGAACGAAAGCGCTTTTAAAGGACCAGGAAGGACCGGGAACCGAGAACGATTATTTTATGAATAAGGACGGCTGGATGAGGACGGATGTGTACCCCGGTTGAGGACGGAGGACAGAGGACAGATGAGCAAAATAGGGTAAAGTGCCCATTTCTGCTCAAGACCATTACTTTTTGACATACCTTAGTTCAATATATTTTTTGTATTGTAGTTTTAGTTAATTAAACAAAGAAGGTAACTTTGCAATTTTACCAGGCACCAGAGTCACTATATGATAATATAGACTGTCAGCTCTTGTTATTTAGAAAATGGTATGGACCGTATTGTCAATTAAAAAGTATTGGAAATTTGTCATTCTAGAAATGCAATTGATGGAGATCAGGAGATTTGTTGCCAGCTGTGTTTGTTTTCTTAGCTTCTCTTTGAGTGGCTTTACCTGTTGTGTACAAATGCTGATGACCAAGACTGGTTAAAGAGAACAAAATCTGTGCAAAACAAACTAAAAAAAATAAACCAGGCTGAATCCTGGCTAACACATGCACATGCAGCTAGATACACAGACATGTGCAGAGGATAAGTACTGCACATATGGTCATTTAAGAGTTTGTCTTTGATATCTGGAGTTCATTATTCATAGATGAACTCCTGTTATACAAGCGTGTGTGTGCGTGTGTGCGCGCGTTACTGCGTGTCTGTGTGTGTGCAATGTTAGTGTCTCCAAAAGGTCAGGCCCAGCCATATACTGTAGTGGCAATAGGTACACCAATACCAAACAGTGTTGCTGCTTGCCTAGAGAAGGGGGTCACCATTCAACAAGCACTGGTGGTAACCGATGCCCACCTCAGTGCAGCAATGAAGAGCGCACATACGTAAATGACAAGATAGCTTTACATGTACACTGTGTAAACAATCACAGCAGCTCCAACTGATACTGGGAGGAGACCAAGACAGCAGCAGCGAGCTGTAAGTCGCCTACACAGAATCATTAACATGGGCAGCTTTTCTCATAAATCACAAGCAGAGTCCAGGCTCACTTGCATCCTCCATCCAGGAAAAATATAGCCCATTCAACATGAGGTGCTGCCCTCTGATTTGTCTCTTTTGAGGACTGACACCAACAACAAAGCCAATGTGTGTCTCGCCCTTATTCTAATGTCAGACAAATACAGCGGTATTGCAGTAGGATATTCTTAAATATCCAGTCATTTGCAATGGGGTTGAACTGAAAAATATTCACAGGGACAAGGATTGCCAGTTGGCCACCTGGTGATCATAGTAATGGGGTGGGAGGTGAGTATTCACGAGGCTCATGGCAGGACAGGGAAGAACTCCCAACATACAGTACCCCAACATACTGGCTCATCCTGTCATGTCCTATTTGCTGCTGGTTTTGTCATTACCTCAAAGAGTGTCACACTGTCCTCCCAGCTCACGCATAGATAAAAACTCCAATGTAACATTTTGGTTTTCATCTACTCTTGTTATTGTTCTGTTTCCTTTCTGTCAGTCTACTCTCAAACCTCATTCTGTCCAACTGCATTTCCAATAAACATCCATCTAAATACAAACACCAAAAGAGGGAGTTCAGTATATCAGACTGCTTTTTCACACTGGTTTTAAAAAGGCATGAAGGTCCACCATAATGCATGACCAATCTGCTGAAAGGACATCTTAAAAAGAAATAACCTGCAACACCAGCACGCCCGGGACCCTCGTGGGGAAAAGCAACCTGGTTAATGGATGGATGGATGTACATTAGAAACATCTCCAATGATAATGTGGCCCAGTTAAACACAGATGGAAACAACCACAGAAATCAAACACTCATTCAGCCTCTGCACCATTATCAACGTAAAAATCTTTCGTATTTCCCGGATGTTATTATATTGTGCAGGTGTACCTAATACTGTTGGCCATGCGGCCATGTCCCGTTTAATCAGAGAAATTTTGCGACTGGACCAATTTCCACACACAGGTTCAAATGTGATCTTACCTTCGTAGACGGCTTTGAAGCCCTGTGCACTGACGGCAAAATCGGTGGTAAACCACAAGGCCAATATAGATCCAGTGCTGACTATAGGAGAAGGCAGCATGAACCCTGACAACCTACGAAACACAGAGAAAACGTTGAAGATTATTTCAACACATTCAACACAGCAGGATCACCCCAGAAAACAATTTGCAAATTGAAGTACAGTATAACCTATTTGGGCTTGTCTTGTCTCGGTGATATTGTGCTTAAATTCCAAGCCCAGACATTCCTCCTGGCTAAGTATGCCGAGACCTTTTTTGTCTGTTCATCAACTTTAAGGCTTAGGCCTCCTACCGTTTCCTTTGAAAAATCGAATACTAACATCTGTTAGCGACCTCTAACATGCACAGTAATAAACAGTAATTAAAAAAGTTTACATTTAACATTGTGTTGCACTGTTTAATGATGCTAAAAATCCAATCTTGGAGACAAAAATATGAGTTTTAGTCTGTAATGGAATCCGTAATGGCCTTCTCAAGATTAATAGAGAGGTGACGATTGAACGATTGGGGGAGCAGAAAGGGGATGACTCACAGATAAACATCAAAAGTGAGAGGGCTCAAACTGACAGCCTGAATAACTAAGCAAAATTAGTGTGCAGTAATGATAAAATGTTTTATTATGAGGAACTAAAGTCAAACCTTCATACTAATCTGGAGGAAACTGTTGCATGGAACTGGTCCATTCAAATGTAATAGCAAGGTTAGATCACAAAATGAAATAAAAGCAACATACATACAAAAGAACATTGAAACTAGAGAGAAATGTCCTTGGTGGTGGCATTATTCAAATCACCGGATGAATGATTAGATCGGGGTGGGCTACTATGAGGCCCGCTGTGTTTTAGATGATTCCCCCTCCAACACACCCGATTCAAATGATCAGCTCATCAACAAGGTCTGCATAAGCTTGATTACGACTGTGATCATTTGAATCGGATGTGTTGGAGGGGGGAAACATCTAAAACAAGGTTGTCAAAGTCAAATGCATGGAGGGCCAAATAAAAAATTGTGTTCATTGAATTTTTTTTAAATCTCCAGATTGCTTCGGGTCCTTCGCGCCTGCTGATGATGTCACGCTTTATATTTATGTAATATATTTATTTTCCTCAATGTTTGCCCCCCCCCTGGCTGTTGTGTTTTTATGTTCGGAGTTACTAAATAAAAAATAAAATACAATAAAATAAGTACATTACTGCTACTTTTGCGAGGCAGCTCGTACGTCACTTCCGCTTATGACCGAGAAAAAGCCGCTGCCCGTCTTGTGAAACAAGATCAGTGGAACAGTTGCGTTTCTCCTGCTCAAACTGGAAACAATTTTCTGGTTGACTCGGGCTGCAAGATTGTATGAACTGTACATAATGTGAAGTAAAACGGAGGGGATCATATGATTGGTATGATGTCTCAAGCTGACTCTATTTTAGAGTGGCAAGGTATGAATGTGGGTGCTCCTGTCAGAAAACACAGGCCCGTATTTAAATTGACACGTCTATTTATTGTAGTCTGCAACAACACATACAAATAACCTAGCAACATCATCCAAGGCTTATCCATTTGTTAACAATATGCCTAAACATTACAATTCACTGTATTAAGAAATTAAACAGCCAAACAATACATACAATACACATTCACGCGTTTCGTCACTAGAATAGTTAGCATACTAGCCGAAATAACTAACTAGTGTTCATCAACGTGACATCACTCACGAGAACATATCTAGGCTATTATGTACAGCAGTTACCTGACACGAACCTAAATTATTGAACTTACCTTTTAACATTTACACACAACAACAAACGTGGTGAAACACGGGAAATATGCAACTACTGAGTTTGCTGGCACAAACAAACAACTAGCTAGCTGTGTGGAAGGAGGAAAAAGAAAAGAAACCACGTCCCTCGCTATCAACACTTAGCGCTCGAGGAGCGGTCAATGCCTGCTCACAGTGTGGGACATCTCATCACTACATCAGAACTCAATGAATTTATCAAATACCAACAATTACTAATAATAAAATAACGTGAGATTTCTAATATGAAGTATTTCTTAATAAAGCATGTTTTACTCCGAATAACTTTTGACCACAATCCGATTCTGAAAGCCGCGTAAAGTGACTTGAAGTCTTCCGTCGGCACATAGACGACCGAAAGACGATCCTCGCAAAAGTAGCGGTAATGTTCGTTATAACAACAGCCAGGGAGTGGCAAACACAGATACAAAGAAATATATTACAGAAATAGTGTAACGAATTGGGTTATCTGTGTTGTGGTCGAATTTGTGTTTTGCCAAGTTGTGTTGTTTCCGGGGTTAATGAATGCATCGTGCGGCTCGCTGGATGGGAGGGCATGCGAGCGAGAGTCGCGGAGGACAGAGAGGAGAGCCGTTGGTCTCTTTTGACCGAACGGTTGTCATACTGTATTGGCGTCAGCTGTGGCCCTTATCAGGCGGTAGGACTAATAAAAACGTGATAATTAAACTACGTTTGTGTTCTTGGAAGACGCCACAATATATTTTAAAGCGTGACGTCATCGGCAGGCGCGAAGAACCCGATCACTTCTGCTACCCACACCGGCTTGCTGCGGGATGCGGGCCGGATCTAATAATAAAGCAATATCATCCCAGGAGCCGTAGAAAACCTTCTCGCGGGCCGGATGTGGCCCACGGGCCTTGACTTTGACATATGTGATCGAAAACATGCAGGACAGCGGCCCTCAAGGACCGGAGATGCCCATCCCTGGATTTAGACAAAGGTCTATGTATATTCACTCACTGGCCACAGCATTATACAAGTACACACATGCTTTGCAGTCTCAGGCCATCAGTGCAAATTTGTTGTCGTAACAAACATGTCAAATCATGCTACGTTCTCAACAGTTTGTATAATACCAGGTAATAATAATAAATTGTTAGGCTATTTGTATAATGATAATTAATATTATTATTTTTGATCACATGATTATGCAGTGTACCTACTGAAATGTTCTGTGCTTGTATATGAAATATATTGGCGGCTTGTAGGTAATGTTGCTTACGCACCTGCAAATTTGAGAAACGGTGCCCAGATATGGAGCACTTCAAGTACTTTGGTTGTCAAATTAACTCTGTTGATCGACAGTAAATTGCAATCATTGCTATTATTCCTCTAAGTAGTAATTGCAAGACTGACATTGAAGTCACAATTGACTGAAATTGGTTTCCCTTTTAAAGATGAGTGTAACCATTTAAAAGGAGGTGGGTATAAGCCTGCTAATTATAAATGTATTATAAAGATCCTGCTGAAGTGATTTTAAGTGAATATCCTAAATGGCCATGTGAACCTAAATAAACCGTTCACAATACATCTGATCTTTGATGCAAGCAGATTGATTTGTCATTGTGTTACAGTCACCAAGCAAAACACTATCAGAATTGCATTGCATTAAATTGCAACTAGTTGTTGTAAAGGTCATATTGAATACTGTATAATAAATTCCCCCAATAAAAATAGGTGAATCAACCTAATTAATTTCTGACAAGCAGTACAGAAACTAGGCAAATTGATGAATTTTATTGCAACAACATGCTTTAAAAGACAGAAATCTAGCACATACACCCACCCACACACACACACACACACACACACGCTTAACCCACATTTTGAAGCCGCCCTTTTAAGGAGTGTGTCATTGATAGCCAAACAGTCTTCACTCACTCACGAGGTCCACATAACAAGTTTTTGTTCTCTAGTTCCTCCATTTTCTTGGCTAACTTTGACAAAGATATGTATGTCTCCTTGAACCTAACCTACATTAAAATATAGGCTTTGTAGCAAAAAATAAAAGGTCAAAACTGGGCTGGCTGGGACTGTAAAATAAAAACTCAGCAAATATGTCTTTTTTCACTGAGTAGGAAGTAGCAACTAGCAAGCAGAGTTAATGTCTCTTCATTCTGATGGATAGCCCACTGAAGTAATGACAAAGTGCAATGTGTGTGAAGCGAAATGCCTTTTCAACCATTTAAGTTCACCTTTGTTTCAATAAATTGGTGTTTTTGTGTGTGTGTGGGTGTGTGTGGTTTCCCATCCAGTTCACTGGAGCAAAATGTAAATCTAGGTGCATTTAACTGATTTGACACCAACATTACATTATATCGTGGGTTGGAAATCCAGTTTTAATATGTACAAAACAGAAGAGAACATTGCATCCATATTTCAGTGAAGGTCAACAACGAATAAAATGTTGTAAAATGTTTAATCAGAAAAATGTAAAGGGAAATAAGAAGAAACATACCATTACACATAACATTTAAATGCTGATAGAATAAAATCAGTAACAATAATAACATCATCACACACTGTGAATTGATTTGGGCAACAAAGAGTTGACCAAGGCTGACAAAGACAACCTCTGAAAAAGTACATACAGGGACAATGAGAACAGAACATGTCATCAATCTAAAAGTAACAGAGGTCTATGAAAAAAGCAACAGTGGAAAAAAGAATGATTTGGCCTCAAAGCAAGGACAAAAGGGACAGACAAACAAAGTAATGTAGCTTGTGGAACGTAACAAACAAAAAGACAAATGGCAAGAGAGTTAGAGGAAATGGAAAAAAATGCACAAAGGGCAGAAACTGAAACTGAACACAACCACTTCTTGATCAATTTGTGCAATACTTTAAAGCTTTAACAAGCAATAAAGGGAAATGTCAAGCCCTTGTGTCGATATGCAATCTTGTGTACAATCATATTCTCATGTGGAATGCCCAGAAGAAATCATCCATCCATCCATTTTCTTCCACAGGTGAGGGTAGGAACATACATGGACTGGTAAATTGAGAGCTTCGTCTTTCGGTTCAGCTCATTCTTCACCACAGCAGACAGATACAGAGTCCGCAACACTCCAGATGCTGCACCGATTCCACCTGTCCATTGCACTGCATCCTGCCCTCGCTTGTGAAAAAGAGCTCAACAAAACGATGGATCCACCTGCAAAAGCGCTCTCCAGCACTCCCTCCGTGGACTGAAAAGGGCGGTACACTGAACCTCTGTTAGGGGCATCGGCACAAACGAGTCAGAACCCATCCCGCCACCTGAGGCGGAGTGAGGCTATACCTCTCATCCACAGGGGTGAACCCCAATGTACCGGCACCAAGCCGGGAGCAATAAGCATGCCCACACCTGCTCTGCGCCTCTCACCATGGGCAACTACAGAGTGGAAGAGAGTCCAACCCCTCTGGTAGCAGAGCCCAAGCTATGTGTAGCTAGTCGGAACTTCACAACCTTACACACCAGATCGGTCTCCTTCCCGACCAGAGAAGTGACATTCCCCGTCCCTTGAACCAGTTTTGTAGTAGCGGATCGGACTGCCAAGGTGATCGTCCGCTACACAGCTCACAATGCTCCCGACCTCTGTGGCTGCCCATGAGAAGGGCGACCCGTGTTACCCTTTTGGGCCGTGCCCAGCCGGACCCAAAGGGTGCAGACCCAGCCACTAGGCACTTCCCTTCGAGTCCCACCTCCAGGCGTGGCTCCGGCGGCCTACGTCCCGCCAAGGGAACATGCTTTGTCTGGTGCTTCACTTTGGACTTGTTTGCCATGGGAGACTCTGCCAGAAGCATAAAGCCTCAGAAATCTTAGGGTTATTGGGACTTACACACACCTCCACCACGATAAGGTCAGGAAGGTGTCGAAAAAAATCAATTTTTACTTTGTAAATGATTTAGTTGCAATAATGCCTCCAAAAGGGTGATTTGTACCACAACAGAGGCACAATGTGACATTACATTTGTATTTAACAAGAACAAGAGAGCTTACTCGGTGGGATTTTACGTTCATCTTAATTCAACTAATTAACACCATTATTTAAAAAGCTGTCAACCTAGTGTAAGTTGATTGCACTATACAAGCAGACCTTTTGCATCATTTTCAAAGTTATTGTAAGCTTTTATTTAAATATTAAATTATTGCCACTAAATATGTAATTACTGCTAAAGAGGCATGCCTTCGGAGACCAGGAGAAATGCTTCCCTACCATTTAGACAGAGTTATTTTTAACAATAGACTAAAAGAAAAAGAACATCACAAAAAGAACAAAAAAATACCAACATCAAATATGAATTTATGTAATACCATGTTTCTAGTGCTTTTTATGGATTAAATGGGATTGGGTTTGCTTCAATTGGTAGCATGATGTTTACTTTTGGAGTCTGCGCTGAAATCGGAAACGCTGGATTGTTTTTTTCTGTTAAAAAAAGAAGAAAATTGGTAATAATCCCATATATAAATGGGTCTTGTACTATACTGAAGCACAAGGCTCTCAATGTAGACAAAACAAGTCCCCTAATTTAAGGTAAATCAGAGCAATGAAATGTGTCCTAAGTGTTGGCCAAGACACACACAAACATGCACACACACACACACACACACACGTGTCACTCAGGTAATGAGCAGTAATCGCCTATACAGATGGCCCATCTTGGCCGTGTCATTTCTCTCTGTCTCACCTTCTTAGTTTGGTGCACTGCACACTCCCTCATAATCAGGTCGACACATTGATCCTACTATTCAAAAGTAAGCGGGATCGCTTTAAAATATGGGAAAGATGATACTGTCGGTCAGCTGTCCAGTCAGTCATCCAGCTCATGCGATGAGACAGCCGCTCCGTGAGAGTCATCTTTACAGTCAGATGACCAATCAGTCAGCTTGCCCGTGTGCTTTTTGTTGCTACATCCATCTGTCTTGACTGCCCATCTGGATCTTCTCGTCCAGCTCCAGCTCTGCCAAGCAGTCCATAACACTGACAAATCTCTCTCATGTTACTTTTACACATGTCCTTCTACTCTTAAACAAACTGGAAAATCAATTCAGACACTTGTTTCTAAATATGTTATACACATTTAAAGAGAATTGCTGAAAACACACGCAATGGCTGAAAATTATGTAGGACTCAAATGTGGCATTAAACTGCTTTTCATCGTTTCAGTGTTCCTATGTTTTGGAGGACTACGGCTAAAACGGTGCCTAGTGACACACTTTGAAGTCCAACGTGAGTCGCGCCTCCCCAACCATATAAGAACTTGAGCTCCTTCATTCACATAAGACGTTAGCCATGCCTATACAGAAAAAATGCATCTTCCCTTCGGACAGTCTGCTTACTAAAAATGTGTGGTCCGTTTATCGCTTTCCGCCTACAGCCGGGGTACCCTTCTGCCCTACGTTTATCCGCCATTTAGTCCGGCCGGACCAAATGGAAATAACATAGAGGCCGGTCCATCTATCATTTTAAACTTCAACAAATGATGGGCTATATTTGAAATGAAAGATTCGCCGTGGCATGGAAGCCTCACCGTGGCTGGACTAAATGTGTCTCCTTTTAGGACCGTTATGGACCTTTCAGGCCCTAGGGGCCAGGCTTCCGTTTCCCATTGGCCGCGGCTGAGGTCCTCAATGGTCCATAAAGGTCCAAAAAGGTCTTAAAAGACAACCTTGATGGACCTTTGAGCTATGGCCAATGGGAAACAGAAGCCCCACCGTGGCCATTGAAGCCTCACCAAGAAAATAGACGGTAGATGATTATATAGACAAAAAAAGTTGGTTTCCAACTATGCTCAGTCCGAGTATTTGTTTAAGTTTCCCGTCTATCGTTTATCGACTACAAAATGGGCATCCGTCATAGGCGGATAGACGGACTGGTCTGTCAAATAGGCGGAATGCCCAGCTCTGCGCATACGTCACAGGGAGGAGGCAGAAGGCAAGGGGGGAAAAGACTGACGTGACAAACAGCGTGAGGACAGAGGCTTGGCTTGGACGCTTTAGAGTGCCTTGTTGTTGCAGGCATGGAAAAGCCCTGCAATGACCCAATGCGATATACCGCAGCGAGGCTCTGGACAATGTTGTTTTGGCAGTGTGCAGGTTTCTAGTGAACAAATTGATAGCAGGGTGGGGATGTGCTTCAAAATAGACTTTCCCATTTTGGAATCAATGGTGCTTTAACAGTTGAGAGAGAATAAGTGAGTCATGGAGTTCAAACACCTTGACACAAAAAAACACGCAACTGCAGCACGAGCAAGGTCACTGGCAACCTTTTCAAACGATCATTGATTCAATGCATTCAGAAAACCAAAGAGAAGAAAGTGTAGTGTGTACCACAAATGCATTTGTAAAGAGCTAAAGTGATTGCAAAAATTCAATCTTACACATATTGAATTTAGGATTGTATCAGAATTATGCTGTTAAAATATTTAATTCTCTTCAGCCATATTAATATTTAATAGCACTGAAGTCAATAAGAATTATTGACATTAGCACACATATAAAAATACATAACTCTGAATTGATTAAACATTTTTCAATAATTAGTTATTAAATAGTGGAATGCTGGTTCAACGGAAAAAAATCTCAACGTTTTAATTCATCAGTACAAAGTTATATTAACTTTTGGCTAATTAAACTCTGAGACATGTCAAGGAAATCACTTGGACAACTTGACGCTCAGCCAGAGGTCCATGCAGCTCCACCTTGTAGCTTCTCACTAGCACATTGAATACATACTTATGTGAGTCCGCCATATCATGTGATGCAAAACCCTAACCAGCTGAACTAGAAAGTATGATGACATTTGGCTGTGACTGTGGCTCTGAGTTAGGAACCTGTCTCTATTGTTTAAATGTCCCACTTTCATTTCAAATGATGAAGGGATTGAAAAATGGCTTCAAAGACACTTCTCAATGACACTTCTTAATACCAGAAAATAAACTTTGGTCAGTCGCAAACAGACACAGAAATAGCACTGATCAAATATAATGTTTGTGCTCAAGTCTTTGCAATTGGTGCTTTCTGACCAAGAACGCTTGCAGAGGAGATAGATGTCCCAAGGGTGAACGTGTTTGTTTTAATGTGTCATTCTGAAAATGTGGTCCATTTTTTAAGGTCTGTCTGGGGCAACTAGCAGTTTCTCAGTGACACTACACAGAGTAAATGGATGGACAGAATGTGCTTGTTGGACACCACTGACTTGGATTGATGCAATTGGGGGTGGGGGGCTTGAAAGTCATTCAACAGATAATGAAGAAAAAAAACCATACTGAAACACTTAAAAACATAACCCAATTAAGCAGTGAACTAGATTAAATTGGAGATGAAGAAGTTCAACTGGCGGCGATTCATCTACAAACTTTGAATCTGTATACAGGGTATTATAAATCCTTGGCAAAGCTACTGTTCATTTTGGGATATTTTAAGACCGGCTGGGCAAGACACACACAAAGAGAGTTTGAGGCACTGAATAAACGTTTGTCCCTTTTATATTTCTGTCCAATTTCTGTTTACTAACACCGAACTTATGTTAATGAGACTAGGGAAATTATTGATTATAAGGATTGATTTTATTTGTGTGCCATTCATTTTTGGTATTAAATGGTCAGCACTACTTGACCGCAACCAGCAGGAGCACTGTTGACTTAGAAAAGAAAAAGAAAAAGAAAAAGAAAAGAAAGTTGTGCTACTTCCACACACACACTGCTGGTATGGCACAACTACCCCAAGCAACAAGAAATATATAAAATCCGTGCAAGGCACAGATTTGTCCAAGGTTACAAAAGAATTTCTGCAGAACTCAAGGTTTCGGACGCCCACAACTCTTCCTCGACCTGGCCTTCCAGCCAAACTGAACAATCGTGGGAGAAGAGCCTTGGTGAGAGAGGTAAAGAAGAACCCAAAGATTACTGTGGCTGAGCTCCAGAGATGCTGTAGGGAGATAGTAGAAATTACTCAAAGTCAACTATCACTGCAGCCCTCCACCAGTGAGGGCTTTATGGCAGAGAGGCCTCACCCACACGGAGTTTGCCAAAAAAACACATGAAGGACTCCCAGACTATGAGAAATAAGATTCTCTGGTCCGATGAGACCAAGATTAAACTTTTTGGTGTTAATTCTAAGTGGTATGTGTGGAGAAAACCAGCCAATGCTCACCACCTGCCCAATACAATCCCTACAGTGAAATGTGGTGGTGGGAGCATCATGTTGTGGGGGTGTTTTTCGGCTGCAGGGACAGGATGACTGGTTGCAATTGAAGGAAAGCTGAATGCGGCCAAGTACAGAGATATCCTGGAGGAAAACCTTTTCCAGAGTGCTTAGGACCTCATTTACAGAACTATTTTGAACTGTAAATGTACATGTATGTACCTGAACAGATTATTTCGTAACAGTGCCTTTTAACACGGCAGCAACTTTGCTGATTAAAATGGAACAGAACCAAGAGAAAATAAACCGTACCTATCTTAATTTCACTGCCCGCTGCCACCCAAGTTTGTCAGTCAACGTCCACCTTTTCTACTTCTACATACCACCAAATGTACATTATAACCTAGTGCATGGCGTCCTCACCTGTTGAACTCCTCCAACTGCAGTCACATCTTGTTAATGGCAATTGTATTGTATTGTATTGTAATTCCGGTTAGAGCGCCCCTAGCAGTGGAAGAAAAATCAACAGAATAGTCGCACCTTTATATAAGTCGCATGGATCAAAACCGAGGAAAAATGTAGCGGTGTATAGTCCGGAAAATACGGTAATCAATTATCAACTTGAATATTAATTTTCTCTATTGTCTATTAGGGGAAATTAGTCAAATGCCATCCCTAACTTCCGCAACATTCAATCATGTGACATGACAAGCATGCTGTCCCAGCTTCAGAAATAAAGGTTTTCATAAAAAAAAAAATCAATGGGGGAAAAGAAGCACATTGTACCTTGGTTTTGTGCATAACTATATTTTCAAGTGTATATTTGACATATAAGGCTTTCGAATGCAGACAACAAAGAGTTGGCCTGGATAGCCTGAAGCGAACTTCAATTTGAATTTTAGTGCAAAGGTATCTGAAATGCTCTACCATGTAACAGCATGAGTTATTCGAAGAAAAATTACATCTATTTTGCCTCGGGTAGTCTGCGTAACCTAGTGAGATGTATAACAGAGGGAGTGGGAAAAGTACACAAGATCACAGATCAGCATTATAGCTCTGCTTCAAGGTTGTAAGAAGTTAAGTGTCGTACACACTTGACGTTTATGAAAAGAGGTTTAGAACCATGTCATTCCCTGGTGTCCTTAACAAACACAGCAGTGCATATTACTCACATTCAAACAGGACTGACTAACGAAGAGCTTAGTTTCAAGAGAGTTTAGTGTCAAAAGCTTGTTCAGCAAGTGTTAAATGTTTAAAATTGTTGAGATCATGTCTGAATTCCTGTCTTTACAATGCAAATTCCTCAGTTGTAACTGAATTATATGAGGCTCACCAAAACAGATCGTAGTTTTAATTACATTCGTCGGTTGAGTGCTTTATGTTTAAAATGCACTTGAAATGTATGTTCTTGCTTTTGAAATTCATACCTCACAAATAAGAAAAAAATAGGATGCTTCTCCTCGACGTCGTATTAAATTAATTGCTGTATTTCATTAGCTGACAGGAAAACAGGCCCTGCAAAAGGGAGAGTTTTTGAGAGTATGGGTAATGTGTGTGTGCGCTGCCGAACCTCACAAGAAGAAAGTTGTGTGAACTTTGACAAGAGCATGCTGTCAAACGACATTGAGCTCCATCATTCACCAGGACACAGAGCATTTATTTTGTTAACTGTATGCCTACATGGATTTAAGCAAGCAATACCTAAATTTCTGCAAACCAGCACAATCTGTTAATTGAGTCTGTCACGATTCAGTGTTGAAGACAGTTCAAATGTGACAACAAAGGTTTAAATATTCTTTCGAAAATCCCACACTGCCTGTCAGCAGCAAAGCTTTGTGGGTATCCATATTCCCGGCTCCACGCTAATGCTCTTTTTGTCCTTCAGACGGATATACGTGATGAATTATTAACTTTTTAGCACAGAACTATTTGTTTTGTCTATCTACATGTCATGGATGTTACATATAAAACACCTCATCAACTTCATCAAATACTGGAATATCACAATCGTATATTCATCATAATACGAATCTGTCAAACTGTATGTACTTATGCGTGCATGTAGCAGAACGCCATTTTTAACAAACTTACCTGCAGAAAACAAAATTCCCAAAACGGGTGGGCTTTCGTGTACCTGTTGTTGGGATCTAATACCATGTCCAAACAAATGCAGATATTTTGACTATTATTATTTTTACGTCTCAGGGGGAAAAACATCAAAAACCACCATTGGGGGAGTTTTACCTTCATTATTATATGTATATTATCCATCCAGAGGATGAGAGGTGGGCTACATCCTAGAATGGTTGTCAAACAATCCAAAGGAGATGACAAGAATGAATAAGAGATGCTCTCACGTCTGTCATGAAATGAAAATTAAATGAAATCAACTCATATGCAACGGGGCTAAGATGATATCGCTATTGGACGTTTTGAACTGTTAAATAGTTTAAATGCATTTGATCTCAAACATTTTGCATTAAGTTTTACCTAGAAATTGTTTTTTAAAAAGTATCACTATAATGACCACCATTAAAATACAGTGACATAGTAGGCCTAAGGCTTCATCAAAAGCAAAGAAGCATGTTTTCCCCCTAAAAAGTATAATATTGTAAGCCACTGCAACATTATGCAGTTTGAAAATTAGCACTACATTAAAATTTGGTAAAGGTACATTTAAAAAACTACTTAATTAAAAAAAATGCATTGCACATAAAAGTTCAATAAATATTGTACTTCCACTAAGCTTCATTTTAATGTGTTTGTTAGTATTTCATGTTTTAAATGTTGTACCTTTAATTTTATGTAATTCGGTAATTCTTCATATCACACTAGCAGTGGTACTCATACCACATTGTGAAAATCACTGCATTAGATAATGCAGAAAATTTCAGATGAAACAAGTGAAAAAGGTCAAATATCCTTATCGGCACACACATGCTGAAAACCTACTTCCCCCTACCACAGTTCCCCAAAAGCTGTTCTCAATGACAAATATATGTTTGTGTGTGAGTGAATGATCAAAAAGCATGAGGATATACTCTACTTTTGTTTCAAAATATCTGTATACGTGTGCACAATGTCCTGGTCCTCAAAGGACATTAGTACATATAAATAAATGAATAGAAAATAAATGCAGCCTGGCCCAAAGCCCAACACTGGCTCTTTTCCACGGCTAATGTGTGTGGGACACTAAAAAGTTGTGAATGTGAGTGATGGATGTGTGCCAAACACAGTCTCTCTTGGCAGAACTTCTTCATTTGAAACAACAAAAACATCAAAACAAAATCATGTCTAACTCAAAGCAGATGAAAAAAGTAAAGTAATTTTCGCCACTGGTTTGTACAATCGTACATCACAACAGTGTTTTGCCAGCTGGCACTTCCTGAAAAAAACTTGCCAACTTTCTAAAAAAAAAAAAAAAACTTTCAAAAATTTCTGGAAGTTTGTTTTAAAGAATATGCCTTTACTGCAAATTGTATAGCTATTAGCGTGTAACGGTACGCTAAATCACATTTTGGTTCGGTTCGATTTCTTGGAAACTTCGGTCCAGTATATTTTCGGTACAAAAAAAACTAATAAAATAAAAAAAATGTTTATTTTGAAAAGGTGACAAGTAAATGGTACTTTTTTTAAAAAACAAAAAATAAAAGCGAACCATTCGGGTGACATTCTAAGAAATGACACCAGAATAAAAAATACACTAACAATAAAGATCTCTTAATTTTGTAAATTATTAAGACACTGAAATCTTTAAACACTCAGTAGCAACAGCCTATGACACATCTAAGTATTCAAGTTAAAGACAAGTTGTCATTACAGTACATATACACTTTTTGTGATGAAAACAAATACAATAACAGTTACAATTATTGTTAACTGTATTAAAACTTTTTTTTTTTATAATGAAATGCAGTAACTTTAAAGTCTATATGAAATTATTTACACTTTTTAGGCATTGAAATCTTTGAGTGTTCAACAGCATATTGTAACGAATTGGGTTATCTGTGTTGTGGTCGGATTTGTGTTTTGCTGAGTTGTGAGTTGTTTCCGAGGTTCATGAATGCATCGTACGGCTAGCAAGAGAAGCAGCGGAGATCGAAGAATAGAGCGGTTGTACTTTGTTTTTGGCTAAAAATACTGCTTGCTTCCTCATCTAAGAAACATTAAAAGTCGGATTTTCGTTATTATGTTAGACGTGTTACCTGCAATCTCATGTAGCAATATCGGCACACAACTTTGGGACTTATACACGTACCTTTCCACATGGGCGATCTTAAGAGGAAAGCCAGAATGTTCCCAAACAGGAGACCGCATTGTACGGGGGACCTTCGAGCTCTGGCTTGTTTGCGTATGCCATTATAATGCCCATTTATCCATGCATTTATGATTTATCACGGTTTGTGGCGTCCCGGCTCCTCTTTAGTGCCGCTGCCCTCCTCTCCCGCGCGCAACAGTCAATAGCGCCCGTGCGTAAACTCGCACTACTAAGTGGACCGAACCGAACGCAAGCGGACCGAAACCGAACATGCCATACCGAAACGTATTAATACACCCACGTCTACCGTTACACCCCTAATAGCTATCAGAACAGAGGACATAAACAGGCATTTGTGTCCAATATGATCAGGTCGGGCTAAGCAAGTAAGATTGCAGAGGCATAGTCTGCCCTCAAGTGGTTCAACACATGTAATACCATGGATAACGCCACATGCAGGACGCCACACTGACGAATGACAGAAACACGCCCTGCTTGTCTTGTGTCTGTAATCTGGGATAAGGTATGTATTGGGCGTAGGAAAATAGTGGATAGCAATTTTGCTTTGTTTACTAATTGTTAATATTTACCAGAGCTGGGCACCTAACATCTCATTGCAGCAACCACCCACCCTATAAGTAAATCAACTGTGGAAAGACATAGTTAAAGTCCACATAACCTGCATTCATTTCGCAGAATTTTTAATTGCTCACATCGTAGAGAAAGAAATGCATTTCAACCTTGAGCCTTCAATTTACTTCTGTATTTGATTGTAGTTATTCGCTCAATCTGAGCAAAAGAAACTCCTATCGAAGTGTTTACAGATTAAGAACCTTCACACCAGTATGCACACAAATATAATGTATACAAGTTGGACCACATTGTTAAATGTTTCAAACCCTGACCAAGAAATAGAATCTACAGGGACACAGCCCAATGCAGCTGTTATACTGGAATGCTTCCATTGTAATCAAAGAAAGCTGCAATGTTAACCATGTGAGACTCACCTATCCACACTGCAAAAGTCTTTTTTTCCTCTCAATGCTGCTTTGCGGTCCTCCAGGCGCAAACTTGGCAGAAATTGCAAAGAGCTACAAATCTGTTCGACGCAGGGCAGCTGTGCAATGTTCTGTTTTTCATTACATTTAAATGAATCGCATCAATGTGTATCCACGACCCAACGTGATCTACTTAATTAATTCAGTACAAATTAATAAGGCCTACATTTCAAAACCCTGCATAACTGGATAATCACTTGGCAAAAGTCAATATGCGTGCGGTGGTGCTGCACATGTGGATGAATGCCGAGAACGTAAACAAAAGTTTTCCCACAATTGTCCTGCACAAAGGAACTAAGAAAACTTTTACACGTAGAAAACAAAACATTAAATTAAGTAAAGTGAAGGCACATCAACACATACTGCATTGAATTTATTCAAGATCACAACCTTAACAAGGACAATAATTCTATGTTTCCATTGATATTTTAAGATGGGTTTTAATTGAACAATATACTTATTACTGTGGTAGCAGTATGGTCACATTACCAGAGCTGGGCATCGCCTAACCGCCACTAAGTTCCCATCTGCATATTCAAACGACCCAGGTGGTCCCAATCGGTCGAACGACGTCGAGAACGGACATAACTGGTATCATGCCACACGCAGGCACCGCACTACTGACACACGGCCGTATCAAGAAAAAATTTAAAAAACATTGTTGTGTACCTTGCGGTCCCACAGACGCTATGACATGTGCCCCATATTGTTTTTATTTCACCGATCACCACGCTGTAAGTGTGTGTATGTCTGTTGTTTTTGTTTGATTTTTTGTTTGTTTGGGGGCATGTCTGTTCATGCGTGTCACGCGCCCGCGTGTGATGTGAAGATTACGTTCTTGACGCCGATTGGATGTCGTTGACGAGGGATGGACTGGGACCACGTGGGTCGATTAAATACGCAGACGGGAAATCGGTGGCGGTTAGGTGATGCCCAGCTCTGCACATTACCATTAGCAGAACAACTAAATGCTACAAATACAGTGTGGATATATTTCTGAGGAAAAAAGGTAGTCATTTTACAAGAATAAAGTCATATTAAGGTTATCAAGAGGGCTGCAATAAAGTTAGAAGATTAACCGTATAAATTTAATCATTTTTTAAAGCTGAACCAGATCTGAAATTGTTGTTTGTGGACATATGAGAATTTGGTCACACTTTAAATAACTTTATAAACATAGCTTTACTACTGTTTACTTTTCTTTGTGGTTGTCATCACTGATCCACCTGTATGCTTTTGCTGTGCTTTTCTGCACTGTTGTAAATGTGTTTTTGAGTGTGTCTCTCTGATTATGTGTCAGACCACAATGAAAACCATATAATCCAGTGCTATGGGCAATATCAACAGAGAAACCACTGCACTAAAGTAGGGCAAGCTTCCTTTCCACATAAACACAGACACACACGCACACACACACAGTCACTGCATCACCAGTCCACTGTGGGAGAAAAGCATTATTTGACCAACCGTTCAAACGAATTATCTTTGCTTCTGAGAGAGAACAGGGGGGGGGGGGGAATTAGATGTAGGAAATGATCATCAGCAGAACCCTTTCCCGTCTCTGTTCTGTCCTCAACCCCTCTTCCTCCCCCTCACATCAGCCTGTCTCCTGTCAGGTGTATCTTAGAATCCCATGACGCGTGTCCTCTTCATGCAGGTAACTGTCTCTTTTTTTGTGTGTGAGCGTGTGCTGTATGAGTGTGAGTGACTGTACATGGTGACATCCGTGCGGATTTCTGACAAGGTGTGAACATTAAAAGCCTTTAAAGTCAAAACATACCCCTAAAGGCCATAAGGCACCTATACACACTCTGGCAACACACATGCGTGTACTTTATGCACCAAACCACAAACACGCATGCCCATATATCAAAACCATGACAAGAACTAATGTAGGCACCTTTGCTCAGACAAAGGCAATCAAGGTAGGTAGCTAGGTAGCTGGATTGCTAGGAATCTATCTAGCAATCTAGCTAGATAGGAATCTAGCTAGATAGCAATCTAGCCTCTATTAGATAGCAATCTAGCTAGATTGCTAGATAGATTCCTAGCAATTCAGCTAAATAGCAATCTATCAATCTATCCATCTAGATAGATGGATAGATGGATAGATAGAACGCCCCCCACTCGCGCTCAGCTCCTCGACTCGCTTCGTCCCGGCCGGCAAGCGGCGGCGACATCCCACGGATCTCCACAACTGCGGCGGCCGGTGGGACACCGCGGTGGCAGTAGTCGCCCTTCACGGGGTCGGTGATCCGGCCCGGCTCATTCGGTTGACATCTAGCTGGCACTGACGCGATGCGGCTCATGACCCAAAGTCAGAATCGGCTAAGTACGTCTAATAGCAACATTGAGCCAGTTCAACACACAAATGCCAATTCAACACACAAATGCACATATCTAGCTAATATTTAGCTTATCTCATACGCAGCTGCAGCATATACATAAATACTGCACATACAGATACATCATATGGTACCATATGATTACATGTTTCGGCGTGTTACTTCCGCCTGAAGGCGGAAGGCGGAAGTAACACGCTGAAACATGTCAGGTAATTAAATGACCATAAATCACTATTGTCTGTTACAAACGAATCAATCAAAATATCCTAACACATTAGATGAAGGTGGAAGTAACCCGCCAAAACATGTCAGGTAATTAAACGACCAAAAATCTCTATTGTCTGTTATAAACGAATCAATCAAAATATGCTAACACATTAGATGAAGGCGGAAGTAACACGCCAAAACATGTCAGGTAATTAAACGACCAAAAATCACGATTGTCTGTTATAAACAAATCAATCAAAATATAGATAACAAGGAAGACAAAATGAACTTAATGCAACTAATGTGTTAGCAATCAACCACTGAGTCCAACTAATGGAAGTAAATAAATGGGCCCCAGTCATGAGCCTCCTTGCCCTCATTTGAGGCATTAAATAGTCTAATTGCTGTTGGGACAAAAGAACTCCTGAAGTGTTGAGTCCGTGAGCGTATTGAGATAAGCCGCCCACTGTGACTGCTGGTCTGCCCCACTAGGGTGAGGTGAAGAGAGTGGTTGGCAATGTCAATCATGGCCTGTATCTTGTCTTGTGTCACTACAGTAACTACGTTACGATACGACTTGGCCATTCAGGCTGCGACAGCCCGACAAATTGTGGTCTTCCGTCAGGTAGACCAAGATCCAGGAAGTGAGCATCCACACCCATCTTCTTGAGCTTCTCTTCAAGTAATAGAGGCTAAAAGAACTTGAGAAGTCAAATAATGTGAATCCCCATTGAATCGTCTGCATAGGAGTATGCCCAATGCAGCAGACAGAAGACAGCCCCATCTAATCCTGCTACTTCAGGATACCCGAAGGGCTCCATCGCAGAAGTGGTCTGTGATCTCAGGTGGTGGAGGAACCGATGCTCCAGGGTCTTCACAATCTGTGAAGTGAGGGCCACTGGTCTGTATTCATTTAGCCCGGCTGGACGCCCAGTATTAGGTACGAGAACATACAATCGCAGGATCGCAGACACACTGTGGCATCTGGTGCCCACTTCTTGTATGACCAGGTGGTTGCAGACTGTTTCAGGAAACAGTTTATAGCATAAATGAAGGTGTACCAGGTTATGATCCGTCCTGCATGCCACAGATTTTGTCATTTTCCCAGTGTGTGACAGTTGTTCAGTATCAAAAAGTTTAATATCCTGATAGTAGATATTTTTGTAAAAGGATATCTCTGACGGCCCGTGTAGGCGGCATTGCTCAGTGGTAGAGTGATCGTCTCCCAACCCAGAGGTTGTGGTTTTAATCCAAGGCCCCTGTGACCATGTCGAAGTGTCCATGAGCAAGCTACTGAACCCCCAGTTGCTCCTGACACTGTGTCATCATTGGGTGGATGAGGAGTCAGTGTCAATCTTTAAGTTCCTTGAATATGGAAAAATTGCTAAGAGAAAGCCCCAACCACATTTCCAGGTATTGATTGAGGAAACGGAGCAAAATTGTAAAGTTTGATAAATATCTGATGTTCCCATCTTGGTGTCTAGTCTTGTTGCCAAAACAGCACGCCCGCAATCCCCCTGGTTAATTTGAATGCAACTGTGATATTCTCTGGATTACACCATTGATGGTTCATGTACAGAATCACACTCCTACCTCTGGACTTGCCGCCCCTTGCTGCATCTTTAATCATTTTGCTGTTAAATAAAATCCTACATTTGAACTGCTGTTATACATCACGTCACGAGAGACATCAGCATAGTGTGTGACTATGCAAATCACAAGACCTCATTTAAGCAAGCATGAAAGTTATCCCATTTAAGATCAGAAATTTGTTTTTGTAACGTTGCAACTTTTTGGGAGAAATCTTAAAACATTCTTCCTCGGAGATTTAATACTCATAGGTGGGCCTATATGAAAAAATGATTTTTAATCTAATGAATACAGAGGTGTCAACAGTATTCAAAATATTTTTACTTCATAAATTGACGCCCCAAACCCTAATACAGTTGCCCAGTTGCCCACCCATCAAGTGTGAGAGCTATAAAATGTGTCCACCATACACTGAGTAACTCCAGCCATGTCTTGGCAAGAACCTGAGAAAAGATCCGCCCAATTTTCTTTTCTCGCAAGTGATGCAGACTACACAGAAAAACGATGTCAGCGGTGGGTAGCTGTGGCCGAGTGGTTTAGAACAGTAACTACCAGAGTACAGCCACGGCTGTGGTGGCATTGAGCAAGGCATCAAAACGAGAAAAAAAAAAAAAAAAAAAAACTCCCGAGGTGATACAAGTTGCCCCCTGCTACAGTGTGTTACTGCTGTGTTCACAACTGTGACTGGGAAGTAGAATTGGAACTGTTTTGGAATTGTGATTGGGAATTAGAATGGGAATTGTTTCGTTCAAATTCTACTTCAAAAAATGCATTTAATGTTGCAACAGTTTTTAACTAGGGTGCATTATTTGTATTTATATTATTATTTAAGGGAAGCATAAAATCCCCCAAAAATGATTACGTCCTGAAACAAATTGTTTCGACCATGGAGGTTTGATTGATTTCATGGTTTTTAGATTATAGTGCGACGAATCTCTAAATGTTTTTCATATTATGAAAATACCATCCGCTACAGAGGATATTTTCATCTTTAAAAAGTGATATTTTTCAAATGGATTTGATGAAATTAACAAGTGTCAGGAAATCACCACGCTCCATGATTTTTAGCCAGCTTCAGACATCAATGAGTCACTTCTCTTTGGTGGTTTTCCATTTATCAATTTATGACACAATCAATGTCATTTTTCATAAGAAGATTAATATGTTTGATCTGAGTTTTTTTGCAGGTATGAAACTTCATCGATGGGGGGGATCATTCGTACTTTGTGTTGCAGCCGCACCACCAGACAGACTGCAAATCTCAAAACCCGTTTTGAATGTTATTACTCCGTTAAATGGCCCCAGTGTTGTTATCCAGACCACTAGAATTTTTGAGATGAGGAATCCAATAGGCTTGAAGGATGTAGGAAGCTACTACGGTAAAATGCCTTCCTTTTCAAGAAGAGGCTGAATCTGTACTTACAAAATGAGCAAATGCACTTGATCTGCAGGATTCCAATTATACTAACACCCCCCATCTGTGTCTGTATTGTACTTCATTTGCGACAATACAAATCTATGAGCTCAGTCAGCAGTTGAGAGTTTATTTATAAGCTAATTCATGTTGGTAACAACTGCAATTAAGTCTGTTTTATATATCCTAAAAGTGTCCAGAAGGATTATTGACTGACAAAATGCATAATTGCACAAGAGCTGATGTGCATAAATATGGAGGATACAGATGGTGTCTTCAAAGTCTGAAATAAAGATTAAACTGAAAGGAATTTTAGTGGCAGAAATCCCAGTACCTGATAACATAAGTCTAACATCATTTAAATGTAACTGGGTAGTTCAAGATTTACTGTCATTTTAGAATAGTCAGTGTATTAAGGACTTGAAAGTAGACAAGATTTTTTTTTTTAAGGCTCTCAGGTTGTAATACGAAATCTTTCTTGTTTCCCCCTTAGGTTACAAAACTGCAGTATTTGTTCAAGGAAAATTTAGCGCTCTATGTATTTACATGGTTATGTGCAGAGGTGGGCATTCCATCTTGCCGATGGACCGGTCACTGACGGATGCCTGTTTTGCTGACGTTAGACAGGTCACTTAAAAAAAAAAAGATGAACTAAGCACATATGGAAGTGGATTTTTGTCCATCTGTCCATCTGTCCATCACTAACCTGGTTAAGTCCGAACGGACCTCACAGTCCATCATTTACAGACGCCCGTTTTGCTGACAAGAGACGGAAACGGGTCCCAGACTGCACTGACTGTATATGTACAGCAGGTGCCAGTATGTACGAAACAGAGGATCTTGTGCTAGTCAGGCTGAGACTAACAACTAATTAATGAGCTAAGGGGTAATAAAGTAATTTTGAATACAGAGACAGTTTTACAGAGAAGTGAGTTAATTTTTACATTTCTATTTTTCATTTTTTGGAAAGAGTAGGGTTAGGAGGTTGTGAAACGGTATTTTGCAAACCCCCCACACACTAATTTCAGAAAGTGGCAGTAACACACTAAAAGTTGTTTGACAAACGCTAAAAGACAGAAGAACAAGATAAAGAAGAAGAAGAGCTGTTTGAGCAGCAAGCCGACACATTATGATGTACATAGTGCACCCCATTTACCATTTTAATCAAATCAGGTCAGATAATGGATGGATGGATTTTTCATCTGTTGGAACTGTGTTTTTTTGGGGGTTTTTTTTCAGATTGACGGACTACCGGACCTTTAATATTTACTGACAGAAGCACGGTTAAAATAACATGACAGACTGACCATTACGTTTGGTTCAGCTTGAAAAAATGACGGGTTGACGGATGGGTACCCAGGCTGCATACGAATGACAGAACCGAAAACTTTAGTTAAATGCCAACCTTAGGTTATATGTTTAGTGTTTGTCAATTGTGGGTCCCCAAGTTGTTACGAACAACGTTTCTAGATAGATCCAGACAGTTTAATCTTGTCATTGTGAGCACAAAGACGAAGTTTTGAATGTTTTGAATGCCATTGTGAACCACACATAAAAGCTCAGTTCTACCCAGCTCTATTCAGCTGCGCTTGGTTGGGTCGGTTTCCGCTTCAAATATGAGGTGAGGACACTGCGCATCTATACTGAAGTTACAGCAACAGGCTTGGGACAGGAAGTGGATATCTCCAGTCATACATCCATTCATCCATTATCGGAACCACGGAGTGTAAATAACTTAGGAGGTTGCCCTCCTACTGTGGCAACAGGCCTATCATTTATGCTGCGTGGACATCCGTTTCATCCGAGAGTCTGTGTGGTCTTTGCCAGGAAAGAACAGAACTTACCCCCTGCTAAAAATGGACTTGACTGAAGAGGGTGAGCAGTAGCATCTTAGTGTGCATATTTGCTAGGACTTGGGGGGACTTTGCATATTGAGACTGACAGCAAAGAGAAGGCAGCGGCTGTGTTGAGGAAATATGAGTATACCTTACTGCAAACGCGAATCAAGATCATTGCCTGAGTTGAAACAATTTCTGTCGAAAATAATCATAACTCCAGACTTCAAATCGAAAACACCTTGCATTTGTCTCTCATTCTAATTCAAACCACAACTAAACATGAACCCCAAGCCTGTCATAATATATTATTTGAGTCAAAGGTATGGTCATAATAACTTCTGCTGATGGACAAGCAAAGTCATAATAACTTCTGCTGATGGACAAGACAGATATATAAATACAACGAGAAAAAGATAACTGAGGCAACCTTTTTTTTCAGGGCATGAAAAAAGTGTTTTTTGTGTGTTTTTTAATGATCCTATTAACATCCGTTGTCTTGGTCTTTCTAACTTCATTATTTTTCCATCACTACACGGGAATTTATCTTCGTTCCATCAGCCATTTTTCAATTGCTCTTGCTGTCATCTGGATCGGCCTATTTGATCTCTCTCTCGCTCGCTCTCCACACGCATGCACGCACACTCACGTACAAAGAAGACCACAGGTAAAACCACCACATTATCACATTCACACCAGACCTCAATATTCTCCAGAGAAATTTCCCTGCATGTGAACATTTATCCAGCATTGTTAAAAAGTTAATCAGCACTTTACAAATCATTGTTTGAAACAATGATTTGTTTCTCAGTTCACCTCTGCTCATTTTTTCCTGTGTTATTCCCTGCTGTGTTTCCCTTGGCTTTTGTGTGTGCTCTCGCCTGGTCTTCTACCTGTGTTTGTTTGACTACATGTCACAGCCTCTCCTTCATAACTTTAGATTTAAAAGGATCATAAAGGCATTCTACGTTTCAATAGAATATCATCATCACCATGGTAACTCAATGGGAAGACCCAATAACCTCCGTAGCTATGTCTTCTTGGCAGCGCGCACCAAGCCTGCCATCATTCCCTGTTCTCGTGACATCGTAATAAATTGTTTGACACTTGAGCAAAAACATTCAGCTCTTACAAGGAGTATTTTTCATGTTTATGTAGTGCTGTTAGAATGCGTTGAAAACGTAGCTTCTCTGGATATTTTCACAATGTCTCCCTATTGCATGGTCAACACTTAAAGTGGAAGTCAACCCAAACATATTTTTTTCAAGAATATATTCCCAGCACGCCCACTAGTTGAAACACGGCATTCTGATTAATTTTGCATTTGTGGAATAAAAGTTAAGCAGCAAAATGCACTCGTTTTTAGCCATCTTTGGGGGCGGCCATTTTGTCTTCTGTCGACTGAAAATGACATCACAACTGCTCACAACGACCAATCACGGCTCAGATTCAGAGAACAGGTCAGCCGTGATTGGTCGTTGGGAGCAGTTGTGATGTCATTTTCAGTCGACAGAAGACAAGATGGCCGACCCCAAAAAAACAAGTGCATTTTTTTGCTTAACTTATATTCCACAAACACCAAATTAATCAGAATGCCATTTTCAACTAGTGGGCCTGCTGGGAACATACTCTTGAAAAAAATATGATTTGGTTGACTTCCGCTTGAAGGGAAGTGTCCAGAGTTGGAATCTTTCAAGGAGCATCAACTTGTTAAGATGGGGAAAACATAAAAGTTACACCTAAATAACTTTCACAAGCAATGAGTAAATGTTTGGATACTTCAAGACCATCATTGGTGGGAACGGTTTGTGGTGAAATCATTTGTCAGAGCTGAGAAAGAACTACGCAACTAAAATGACCTCTTGTGTTAGATCTGAGAAGTGTTTTTGATTGACATTTAATGATCCTACCTGATCAAAATAACATTATGGCAAGAGCGAGAGAGAGAGAGAGAGAGAGAGAGAGAGGGCGAGAGAAAAACGTGTTCTTTGGGACACAGCTTTAGTCCCCAATGTGTGTTCCAATTCAGAGATTGCACATAAGAATCTGATATATTGCCCAGTGGACCAGTACTAGTTCCTTGGATGTGATGTGCGCAGCAGTGGCTCTGCAGTGAAGTGATTGTATTAACACTAAAGTGGCAGCTGTAAAGGTCTGATGGCCCAGGCCAGTAACCCAGCCAGGAGAAGGTTCAAGATGTCATCTCCTCAGCCTGCCAACATCCAATCTCCATTTGCTCTTAGTAGTAAATACCTTTACAGGCTCACATCAATCTTACAGCTATGTTTTTTTTAAGCTAACACCCCGCCTCTACACTTAACACACATTGCATTTTTATCCCTCCTTTTCTCTTCCATGTCAGCAGCCTCATATTTGCTGGCAATTTTTGCTCGCATCACTCTGAGGTTTTTTGCCATGTCAGAATTTTGGATGAACTAGAAAATGAGTTTGTTTGAAGATCCCTGCTGAAATATTCATTCTAGGTGTGTTTCGTGTGACAAATCACCCTGACCGGTCCATCGGATTTGGCAGCTGTCAGTCATCTATCACTCATTTCCATCTACCACAGCAGGAATTCCAAACCAGAGTAACGTGGCACACTAACTAGTGTGCCGTGATAGATCATCAAGGCTGTGCAGCAAACTATCCAATATCATTTCATTTGTCTGAAAATTCTATTTATTTATCGTTAATATATCTTTTATATATATCTTTTTTATTTATATATTTATATATATATATATATATATATATATATATATATATATATATATATATAAATAGTGGAATAATCCAATTATTTGCATTGTTTAACCATTTTGTTTCATTCATTCAGGTCAAAATGGAATAACCCAATATGTTGTGTTCATTTAACCTTAAAAGGTGGCTCAAAACTGCATAACCCAATTTTTGGGTTCAAATTGACCCAAGTCTGGGTCGGTCCTTTTAACACAGTAATTGGGTTAAATTTAACCCCAAAATTGTTATTTTTGACCCAACTGTTTTTAGAGTGCAGTTTCAACACATGACAAGTTTGTATTGTTTTTTTTTACAAATAAGACACCTTTTAATTTGACGTTGAAATGGGAATGTACTGTGGTACGGTAGCTTTATAATTGCCATAGTCGCCAGCGTGAGTACACATTCTTACATTGTTTGTCATGTTATTCATTGATCTTGCGCTTGATTACTAGTTTGAAAAGTGTGTTTTAAGACATTAAAAATATCTTTAAGGAAGTGCCATGAATGCTTTGATAACATGCCATGGATGTATTTCTATATCGTGGATTTCACTTATTGTAGGAGGTGTTCTGGATCATAACCCCTAAGACGGAGGGGTATTTACTGTACAGTATATTAGCTTTGCGTTCAATATGGATCTGCCATGCACACATCACTGGTAGATTAGTGAGAGAACAGGTCGGCCAATTTGCCGGAATCAAATGTGCATCTATTGAAGGAAAACTCATAATAACCTCTGAAAACCAACCTCAACACCTACTCGCACACAAGTCAACCACATAATAGAATGTTCAGATTTTTCACAATACAAGCGGCCTACACAACCAAATTTGACATTTCAATACACCCACCATACACTAATCCAGTTCCCTAACATTTATACAATTTGCATTTTTTTTTTTCTGCAGGAATCTAAAAAACAAACAAACAACCTCAGTTTGTTGGAGAACATGCTTGTGAGTTTGCACACTCTTGTGTGGTGAGAAAGAACGGAATAACGTCAGCAGCATGACAAATGGGAGAGAATTGGCTGCTGCAAAAATAACACCCTGTACTCATCCTAATGGATCCACTAATAAGCCATTATTGATAGCTTGTACATACCCTGTCCACAGACTCCAAAAAATGCTGCATCTTTACTAATGTTGTCAAAAAAAAAATTGTTTCAGGTGGTCGAAATGTGAAGCAATATTTATTCAAAACTCACCTTCAACAAAATCATTTCATGAACTTTTTCCTCCACCTTGATGTAGCTGAAACAAACATATTTCTAGCTGAACTTTCAGGGTGTGTTGATTTCATATTCACACCATGTATACACCCAAAGGGAGGGGGAAAAAAGAGGATAAATCCCAGCTCAGATGTTCTAAAAATGACAGGCAGCCATTCAGTCAGCCTGTTAGTCAGCCAGTCAAGCAGTGCGGAGAAGAGCGCCAGGGGCGTGGTATGTACGTAAATGCCTGTGCATATTACGTCCTATGATGTATACGGTTTTGAAATGCAAAGCAGAAATCAATTGCTGTGCCCAACAAGTCGAATTAAATAGGGTTGAATTCAAGTTGTAGGATGTGACTGTGCCTTACAAACTCCTCTCTGTAGCAGTTAAATTAAAAAAGGTGTATAATGTCATCACCGATTTATCCGTGAGCCTTCTTGTGCAGGTTCCCCTGTGTTTGTATTGGTTTCCTCGTAAGGCCTCAAGTCTAAATTGTCCACATGTAGGAATGGTGTTCTACATATTGAATGCAATGAAATGAACTGCCATGCTGTATGATGTCGGGAAGACCTAATTTCATTCAGCATCAAAGGTGTAACTGTAAATGTGTAGTATGCATTTTCATTTCCGTTTTCACTTTCTCTTGTTTTTGTCACGTATTGCCACACTTTTTATAAAAGGAGGACCAAGTAAGTGGAATTACATTCCAAGCAGAAAAGTGTCCAAGTACTTTTGCCCTGCAGGTGTTTCAGTGTCATGAAAATACATAGTTAGGTAGATCATGTGACCACAATAAGGTAAGCGATGATGACTGTCACTCATTTTATTTGGGGAAGTTTTGTGTTTGCTGTTTTTTGCTCTCATCACCATTAGCTTGAAAAGGCTCTCAGTTGCTATTCACACGCGTTTTGATTTGGATCTTCTGGTATCGTGTGTTTGAGTCCATCTGTTTTTGTTTTTGACAAGAAGGAGCATTAAGTAACAATGTAGCCGGCTTCTGACGGGCAAACTGGCTCATCCATCAATAAAGTTTAAAGAGCGTTGCTTTCATTTTTTGTCTGTTTTAGGAGACTACTGAAGACTGTGTTGATGACACCTGATAATGTTAAACTGTACAGTTAATAACATTTATATGACGGTGACACTTTTGACTCTGGGATGAAATATTCCGAGCATGATTTATCTCAATGGGGACAAATGGTTAAATTCAGATCAAACTTAAAGTCAACCAACATCAAGAAACAGATTCTGGTCCACTTTAGCGGTATCACTTTACTATAAGCTAAAACTGAGTGGGCGGCAACCGTATAGGGCTCACAGACCCAATGTAGAACATGTCTCAGGATTTGTTGGCCTGACAGAGTTTAAGCAACCTAAATTAGTAACTCAGATGTTACATGAGTAAGTAAAATTCAGGGTGACTTGATTTAATTTGATTTTGACAAACTTATCGGCTATCAAGTTGGCACATTTATCGATGCAGTATGTTTGTGTTGTGTGTACAAGGGTGTGTGCATTGTGGAATAGGCAATTTATGGGATCAAAATGAGGATTAAATATGTCAAAAAGACAAGTTTGGGACAACTTCAGCAAATCTCAGCAGAAGCACAGCCTCAGTTTTCTATAAATGAAGTGTCAAAACGGTGACTCGGCTGCTTTTCACCTTTGCTTCTCTAACTCTGCTTTCTCTTATTTCATCCCTCCTCAGTGCTGTCTCTCAGCATTAACAGGTGTTTAGTGCAGTAGGAGGCCTGCTGACCTAAATATTCTCATCAGTCCTACCGTCGACTCCTGCTGAAACACTTCCAAGCCAGTCCTCAGTGACCCTCTCTTGTCACTTTCATTCAGTATAACGCCAGATTTTTTTTTTAGGTGTCAGAGGGTCTACGTGAAAAATTAACAAGCAAGTGTGTTATGCTCCGCATCCTAAATAACTCTTCCGTCAAGAAAAAAAAAACTCCTAAATTAGATACTCACAACTGATGCTAGTTCACACTGGTGATTGCCTCCTTGCTCAAATATTCCTAACAAGTAAATTGGATATTTCACAGGATATAACTGAGAGGTTAAGTGAGCCGATTCATATTTACGGCGGATAAAACTTACTCATGACTAATGCCAATACGTGTGAGAAAACTTGCAAGCAGAACATATCACACCTGGAGTTTGCAAGATGGAACTTAAAGCAAGCCGGCTTCATAAGCAAGCAAAAAATATGGCTAACGATTGTTGGAAGATAGGATTTGCTCTGTCCCCGAGGAAACTATTATGCCCACAGCAGAACCACTGTCTTGACGATAAACCTTTTTTTTTTTTTTTGACAAATTTCTTCCCCCCCCCCCCCAGAAAAATAATTTTACCGAACAAGTTTGTGAATAAAGCAATATATCAAAACACTAATTTTCACCCTAAACAGTTTTTCTGAAAAGCCCATGAATACTAAGAAAAATATTGAAACCTTTAGTAGGGCCTCAAATAGTGATGCCATTGCTGTCGTGTGTCATCACGCTACTATATTTCTGTAAAGTTGGGTGGGATCAATTTACTAGCAAATGATGATGGTCCACATTGATTTTAGCCTCCTTGCTAGTGTCTTCCCATTTTTAGAGCCATACAAAAAGATAAATGCCTGCACACATTGATTTTAGCATCATCTACAGCTTCCCAACACTTTGAGACATACTTGTCATTGACGCTATGGCACATGGCATTTAGTAACCTTAAGAGCGTTACTATGATGCGACTAGACATTCACTTTAGCTTGCTTGCTAACAGCCATCCAACACATGTACGCATGCACGCAACACACACACACACACACACAACAGAAGCATGTTGGTCAATTCTAAATGATGTTAAGAGTGATTGGTATTTGAAGTCATGGGTTTACATTTCAATCCTATGTTGAAATATGTTCAAGGAATTCATTCATATGCACATATATGTAGATCAGTTGTCTCTCTGGTAGCATTCATGTATACTTTTCCATATCCGGTTCAACTCTAAACATAATGTGGAAACTGCGCTCAACTTTGTGATGAGCCGGTGACAAGTCGAAGCAGCTTAGAGAATTATCAAGAACACAATACGACACAGGCAGACGGACAGAACTACCAACTGCAGAGGGACTTAGTTCGACTAGCTTTAGCATCCCCCTTGTGTGTTTGTGCGTGTCTGTGTGCGTGCATGTGTGTGTTTAAGTCTTTGGTTGGTACCGGGTCTCTTTGTCGACGTGCTTCGGTGCCTCCCTCCTCACCTCAAACCCTCACCCCCAACCGTCCTTCCTACCTTCTTCCCTCCCCACGCTCCCTTTTCATGTCGCTCTTTGCTTCCCTTGCGGTAGTCTTGGATTAGTTCCATTGCCTGGTTATCTAGTGTTGGCCTATTTTTCACAGGAAAGCGTCGGTTTTACACTGCACTCACAAGGAAAGAAGTGATGGGGTAGTGAAAGTTTGACTATGCAAGCACACTTCTGAAGTTGTTGACACAAAATATCTTTGACAGGTTAATCTGGGATTGTAATCAGACATGCAAAAAGACAAGCAATTTTCCCTCACACATACTCACTGTCTATGTCTTTACTTTGCAATGTTCTATCTTCGCCAAACAAAGACACTCCCCAAGGACCGAAAAAAGGAAGGCAACAAGAAAATCCCCAAAATGTTATTGAAGCAATGTACAGAAGAGGCATCCACAGCCCCCCTGGGCATATTGCTGAGATATGGGGGCATCAACTCAGAAAAAAACACAATCCATTGAATACATCCATGGTTTTGGAGGACACAAATATCTCACTTCTCATGCACTTGAAATGAACTGTCAACCTTTCATGTTAAAAAAAAACAACAACGCTATTGTTTGTGTTCTTTTGAGATTGTTATTTTGTGGCGACTTCATTTGAAATGTTTCATGGCTGATAGCATCTTTAAGAAAACAAGGCAGGTAGGTTTGTGTTTCAATTTTGGTGAACATATAATCGGCCTCCTGTTTTACCTGAATGACAGACAATTTCTTGACCTCATTTGGTCCTGGCTTCTCGCCTCCCTCCTCTTCTCCTCTGGTTGGAGACGGTCTAAAGCGATGTCTGCCGTCTAGTGGTGAACACAAGTACTCCAAATATTCCAGTATTTTCTTTTAAAAAAATGAATCGAGGGTCACTTGGAGTGTGGGCACGGGCCGCATCTGCCAGTTGCTCATCCATGAGTTTAAACAAGGAAAACCTATTGTTTGTCTAGGGCTGCTCCTATACCACTAGCCCCCACCCATACTCAAAGCAGTCAGCCTTCAGTAATCCAGTATACACAACTGTACAGTACTGTTAGCATCCGTGTAAGCGCTAAGATACATTAACTAGATGTGTCCCGACAACATTAACGATCACAGAAGTGTGTGATCCAACGCTATTCTCTCCATATTACAAGGCAGTGTAGCAGTATAACATGATTATCAAGCACACTAATAGCTAATAAAATCAATATCAATGTCCCTAAATATTTAACTAGCGCAGAAAATACATGCATTCTTCAGCAATAAACGCCATTTTCAAAAGACCTGAGAAAAACCTTTGTCGCCGCTTAAAGATGCTCTTTCGATAATTCACAGTGGGCAAGTATGAGAGATGGTGGCAGTAAAAAGTGTCTGTGGTCAGCTGGATTTCACTCAAATGCATTTGATTTCAGTGGCGACAAGCTGCAGAGTGGCAATTGAACAGAAACCTTTAAACATCTTCCTCAGCATACATTAAAAAAATGCCGCTACCTACCCTTACACGCCGGGTTCCGATAAATCAAAGATTCACATCAAGTCTTCATTTCTCAATACAGAAGTTAAAAGTCCTTCAACGGGAATTTGGAATTTAAGGCTACTGTGCGGCTAGTCATTTTTTAACTTCAAGGAGGGGGCGGATCTTGGCTATTGTGGTGAAGAAGCTTTTCTGTTTCAAAAAAAATAAGAAATAAAGATGTGTACACTGTTGCCATCTTTCATCAGTGTGAGTGGGATGAAGGAGATTTACTACTGCTGATGCACAGCTGGGGCCGCCGAGGAGAAGCCTCAGATGTCAGGTCAGCCCGTCTTTCCTACGAGATTGCAAAATTTCCCCACATAAGGTTTGAGGGCAGTTGAACGGCTGTCTGCAAGAGAAAGATATAGCCGGACTCTTTGAGAACAAAAGAAGGCATTCAAGCTCCGATTGCTTTCCTCCAAATGACCATGTGAACACAAACGATAGGCTCATGTCAGTTTTGAGAGAAGGCAGGTTTTAGGCCGCACAACAGACCACCATTGATTCCACTCACACCCATTAAACAGAAGCAGCCAGAGTGAACAGACCTCCACAAAGGCTTCAATCTTTGTCCCTTGTAAAATCAGTGATCAAATGGCAATAATCCGGGATCTTCATTGCTATGGGGGCAGTTTCATTTAGATCAGTGCCAAATCTGAAATGTGATAAGATATGAAAAGAAGTTGCAACATGATCTGTAACCGTGATTCCCAACTGGTGAGTTTTTGCGCGGGATCCTCACGTTACAACGGTACAGACGTGACAGTTCATTGTTACGGATGTCAATGTTAAAGCAACACTGGGCAAGTATTCGACCTTAATAAAAAAATTCCACAACTCTCTTGATGAAACATTGATTTACAAGTAGTTGAATGGGACTTTTGTCATGTCCTGAGGGGGTCTGTATCATTTTTACCGGTAATTAGCAAATTGAAGGAGGGAGGAAGTAACCCTGCCACACAAAAAAATATATATATAAATGTCCTGAATTGCTTTATGGCATACTTCACTTCCTCCTTTCGCTATAAGGACAGAAGTCATTTCGAACTCTCCGCGCTATTACTGGTGTCATGGCAGAAGCCCCAAAACAAACAAAAAAACAAAAGTGTTGTTTGAACAAAATTAGATTCATTATCTCAACGCTATTCATCTTTCACACAGCCACTGGAAATACAAATGTAATTAAGTCCAACTTGCAGGACAGCGAGAGCTCAGGATTTTACGACAACACGCGATGGCGCGCATGAGAAATGCGGTTAACTTTTATCTACATAGCACCACCATAATCAACAAAAACTGACCAATGACACAGCGTTATTCTAAGAATACATTTTGTGTTTGCAGTTGTCATGACCATCATCAGTTTGTTAATAAGATGCTCTGATGCCAATTCAGCAGACATCTGATTCTTAACAGTTTTTTATCCATATTTGAAAAAGGCCATGCTTCATTGTGAACGCTACCATAATCCATGTCAGAAATGAGATACGAGAGGAAAAGAAACCTCAATTGTGTCAATTTAACCATGTGTCAATCCAGTTTTAATCATCGTCATCAGAAAAAACAAAAAACAAAAAAAAAAACGGTTAAACGTTTAAATAGCTTAAATTTCCCTTTGCGTGGAAATTGCATTTATAGTTGCCTACAACTTCTTTATACATTTAGATGTAAAGTATGCTTGAAGCAACAGGCTATTATTTCAAACAGTGACACGTTGAAGCTAGAAGTGTTAAATAAGCAACATCAGTAATTAATTATCATGATCAGAATGGAAGTGCTACTTTCAATGGTTAGAGGAAATAAAGTGGAGTTAAAGAAAAGGGCATCAGCTGTGAGGGATTGGAAAATTGCTGTGAGGGGCCAAGCACAAGTGAGCTGCTGGTACACTTCATTCTCCTGTTGTCTCGACACAGCTGGACTTCACTGGAGGCTGTTGGCACAGCTGTCAAGTCACCTTGTGTGAGGCCTGCGTGCGGAGAAATGATTGCGCCAACAAGCTTCACGACACACACACAAAATTACACGCATTGTTGTGATTGTTTTTGTTTTTCATACTTTATTAGTGTAATTACAATTAATCATTATGATATGTAACATGCATTTATGCCTAATTAAAAACCACTTCCAATGTCAGGTGCAAAACATGATGGAGGAAGCGTTTCTATGCATTTCTCTCTGTTAGTTCGCAATCTAACGAAAAACAACAACAAAAGTGTAAAAGAAAACTTTGTGGAGGTGGTTGAAACGGAGTCTAAACTTAAAAACCCCTGAGGAATTCAACAAAGGTTTTCCAGTTAAACAGCTTTTTATTAATTGGAGTCACACAAGATGTCAACCTCAGTTCAACAAGGATCTAAGGAATACCCGATTTGTCTGACTTTGCGGGTTTGTGACCATTTGACATCAACATATAAGACCAAATGTTTTCATGGTTTTTAACATTTCACTATTAAGATTTGATCGTTTACTTTTACACTTGTTTCAGAATCGGGATCACCTTTATTGGCCAAGTATGTAAAACACACATGGAATTTGTCTCCGGTAGTATGGCGCACTATTATTGCAGTAACAAGCAACTACGATAAACAAAGACATGACTTACAAGTCTCAAGACAGCTGTGCCACAATGTGGAGAGTCGTAATAGCAGAGATAAAGTGATCAGTGGTGCGGTACTTACATTACTTTGACGGTTGTGCAGATGATGGGTATAATCATCGCACCATTTTTAAAGTGACCAGAAGCGGTACATGTAATGCATTTTTTTTTTTTTTACAACAATGTTAACATAACATGCTACTTAAAACTGTAGAGTTAATAATGGTTTTCCGATGACAACTGTTTGACTGTCAAACTATTTCTATTTAAATTATTTCCAATTGGTAATTTGTTTCCTAATTTATAATAATTAGAGGTTGATGGATTGTTTTTGCCCTATGTATTACTGTTATGTAACTATGTACTTTTTAAGTGTAAGTATAACAGCGTTACCAACGGCGATAACTTTGTTGGAAATGAATGACATCTCTTATTGGTTTAACGCCGTTGCCCACCCTTGCTGAAGATGTAACATGCGTTAGAACGTAGTCACGGTGTCAGCTGTTCAACCACACTTGAATGTTAAATTGATTCTTACACTTATTCAGAGCCTAACAAAGTGATTGCCTTCACACTATAGAAAACATGGCAACGAGGTCGTTGTTTGTTGTGCAAGTCCTCAGTCATGGCTTCATAAAGTGGAATGCAAGAATCATGTTCATCAAATTCATGTTGGAAATGGGAACAAACCTACATTAAAAAGCAGTGTTTCGAATTGTGGCAAATGTATTGATTTTTGAGTCATGGTGCTTTTTAGTTATTAATAGAATGTATAAGCCACCAATGTCAGTTTGCAAAGTGGTGTCGGCGACAATCACTCTGATTGGCTGTCAGCCAGGAAATGAAGATCAGTGCAAGTCAAGTTAATGGCATGTGTTGTGTGTTGGTTCCGGATAGCTGTGAATTTTGTTTTATGGTAACCATGACTGTGCATGGCATGGGGAACGATGACTTCCTTGTGATGGAGAGCACAAGCATACAAAGGTATTTAAACAACTGCAGGAAGTTCATGCATTAATGCACGTGAGCGAATGCTCGGTGGTGCGTGAGCACGGTTACATCATTGTCTTACCTTTGTGCAGGCAATAATAGACTTGACTGCTTCCATTCTTCAGATCGTCACGAGCATCAAACAGACGCTAAATAGCAGTAAATGAGTGCAGCTTAACATGTTTGTTACTGAATGTTTAAGTGTTGTTTAAAGAGCTCACTCGTATTGTGCAATAACATACAAATTGCACTACCTAACAAGCAATTACTTTTTCAAAGCAGTAACTTCATTAGTAACTCAATTAATATTCGGAAGAAGTAACTTGTAACCATAACTAATTACTTTTTTAAAGTAATATGCCCAATACTGATTGCCAGAATATCTTGGTAAGCGAGCGAAGAATTTGCTACACTATCATCTGAATCATCAGCCAGCTGATACAGTCTGTGTGGAAAAATGCGTATTTTCTAGAAGCTCAGTAAAGTCAGCAGTCCTTTTCTCCTCCTCTGGGCAAACCACTAAATAGGTATTCTTCTCACTCAGAGACATAATAAAGCTGCTGGATATAACGTTTTAACAAAAAAATAACACTGTGATCCAAAACTGCACCAGCAAGCTCAAACACAACAGTATGTGCCTTCCCAGCTCATCCCTCCTACACACAAACTCTGTGATGAATAAGCTCCCAACAGCGAGCCAACTCTGTGGACGCTGTTGTAACGACCCTTACCGCACTGCAACAAATCACCAAATACCATTGCTGCCAGTTCAGCAATGCCTTTTAACTTGTTTGGCATTCTGGCCTGATCATGTTAATGATGACAACACTGGCATATCTTTGTGGCTTGTTTATCATATATACAGAAGAAGTCAAATTGAAATCTCAATGAACAAGAAATTAACTTAAGGACAACATCAATGTGAGGGTACATTGTTAAAAAAAAAAAAAAAAAAGCATCAGCCAGGACACCTATCGTGTGTTCACACTATTATCAATACAAATGCGACAGTTCAAAGCAGGCCTGGCCATCCATCAAAAATTAGCTTAGCTGGGCACCTGTATTTACAATACGGCACCTGATTGGCTGGGAAACCCACGTGATAATTTGACACATCTGAAGAAATACACTGATGATTGGCTGACTGGCGCACGTGACATTTCTCCCGTGAGCTATGTAAACAAAAGTCAACCGTGAGCTACAGCGCATTAATCTTCTGATTACAAAAAAAAATAATGAGAACTAATGTGAATTAAAGAACACGTTGTTTATGGACACACGCCCTAGTGTAGCTTTGCAATCAATCATTGGCCGAGACGGCTCACATACATGTCACCGCGACGTGCCATCGTCTGGTGGGGAACGGTGTCCGTTGTTGCGACCTCCGCTTTGCCTGACTCCACCCCTTGCCTCCCACAACACATCAGAGACAACACTCCAAATTTAAGCATCTCAGTAAACACAGAAAAAGAAACAACCAAGGAGATTATATTAGAACGTAGCAATACAGTAGTGAGGACGGATGATCGGCTGGCAATCTACCCACAATGCCTTTGCGATCGACCTAATGGGCACCCCCTGGTGTAGAGACATTTACATGCAACTGCTGATATTCATTTAATTTGTATTTGTATTTCGTGTTCTACAGAAACCATACAAACACCCACACAACCAAAGTAAACAGAATTTAAACAGTTTTTTGCTCACATGAACAAAACTATGTTCTAACCAATAAAAGGTCCAATAAATCATACCAGCAAATATTTTATCAACACCTCCTCAGCCCGCTTCAGCTAAACACATCGTGAAAACCACATTAACCATGATACTTTGCGCTGTTGAGCTGAGCCAATAGGAGCACATGACTGGTCAAGCCTATTTCTTTGTGAATGCTGTTATGTACAAAAACAGGATATTGTGATTATCTTTTTATGAGTTCTTTTTTTTTTAAACAATACCGTGAGATTTTATACAGTATTGTGAGCCAACCTCTCCAATATCGTGAGAATTATCATCTCGTGATCATATCGTATCGTAACATTTGGATATCGTGACATCCCTAGAAGCTACTAAGTTACATGTTTGGCAAAATAACGTTTACTAGACCCATATGACGTACTTTGGTGAAAGAAAATCCACCCACATTTCAGCATGACAGTGTTAAGAGTATCTCAGTTGTCTTTTGACAAATGTGATGAAGTATGAAAATCGGTGTTGGAAAGAAAAAAAAAACATTGATCCACTACATTCAGTGTCAGACGGAGATTGTGTGCGACAGAAAATGTATGTCGGTGCGTAGTTGGACACCGTTTATCAGGTTAGAGTGACAGCATCAACAGAAATGATCACCACCAAAAAAAAGAATCCAACATTCTAACCTCATTTTTAAGTTCCCAGGCGAAGGTTGTCCATCATATACAGACACCATATCAAAGTCTTCCTCTAGTGCGAGCGTGACGAAGGTGAGCTGGATCCTGTTTCGCTCCCCTGTTATTATCAGCCACGTACAGTTGGCGTAGTTGGGATAGCCGTGGGGGAAGCCAGGCGATTCTATCGTTCCGTTCAGGCCTTGGATTACACCACCACATGATTCAGCTGGAAGAAAAAACACATTAAATCAGGTCGTTTGGAATGAAGCTATAGGTCTTCAAATGATATTTCAATCTTTCCGTAGTTCACATAGATCTAATCAAAGTCACATTCTACAAATGTTTTATGAAATACGGAAAAAATGCTCTCCAAATTTGACTTGTTTATTTCTTGACATACGTTGCCAACACATTCCCACTCCTACTGCCTTGTTCTATGAGTTTAATTCACCCCCCCAAAAAACATAAAATAGGTGTTTATTAATAAGAAAACTCGTACTGTATAATTTCCTACTTTTAAGAACAAAGAGTAATGACAATTAAATAGAATAAAGAATTCATTCTTTTTTTTTTACTTCATTTGAAATGGTCCTGCTCCATTTAGTATGAACGTATGAAATTAGCCTTGGCTAATTGGGGTCGTATAATAGAGACACACAAAAAGTCGTTCTTCCCTCAATAAAAAAATATATATATATTTGCCTATGAGTATTGTTATGTTACCTATCTGCATGTCTTGCTCCAGCATTTGTGTTCAAATATCTGCTGCCTAAAGGATAATACGTGGACACTTGTGCAATTCGTACACTTGTCTATGGTGTTTGTTAGCGTTAAGATGAGCGAATTTATGTTGCAATGTTTTGAATTATTTGTTTTGTTTTCTGCTTAGTTTGACCTTAAATTTCAACCGGGAGTGGCAATAAACAGCTCCAATTTCTTTGAAGATGTGGTCGCTAATTCTATCTGCCAAACTGCTGCTTGTTGTGAAGCAACAAGTGCTAGCATCACCAATTTAAGATAACTGAATGCAAAATATCTTGAAAAACTTGTAAGTCGGGTGATTCGTATCTCAAGACGCCGCTGCATAATGCATAATACTGTAAATCCAATGAACACACAGCGCTAAAAATGCTATACTGGCCACAAAGAACTGTTATAATTAGCCATGCTTTGCAAGTTGTCAGGGTTCATTCAGTGGTCGTTCAACCAGTTGGGAGCTGCAAATCGCTCCTCTTTTCCCTTCTACATGGCACGATGATTGTCGCCAGTGGAAGGTACAAAAGCTGGAATCAGACCTGAAATTGGCCTTAGTACACTTTGCAAAGTGTGAGTGTGTTAAGTCACACGGGATGAGCTCCAGCTGCCCTGCAACCTTGAAGAGGACCGATGATTTTGAAAATGCATTGATCATATTTGTATGGGTGCAAGGAAAGAATACGTCTGCAATGCATACATTACAAAAGGTTGGACTATTGGGGTTTTCTCCAATACCTGTGGGCAAGAGTCATAATTTTGCATATATGAGCACCAATTAGAGGCTTTAAAATGTTGCCTGAATGCTATGTTATATGATGTTGAAGATAATGTTACAGCAAATGTGGAACAGAAGAAAGACAGTTAATTAGTAATAAAGTACACTACAAAGGTGAGTGCGTGCATGCGCGTGTGTGCTCATTCTTGGGAAAGTCAGGCGTGCTAAAGAATAATCTGTAAAGTTAATTGACAACAACGGAATTATGCAGCGTTATGGGAAAGACCAGGTTTCAACATATTGTTGCAAAGGAATAAATATCCACAAATGAGTTGCGTAAACACATGCAAATGTCAAAACAACAATAACAACAAGCCAATTGAAACGTCAGGGTGTGTTCTCTGAGCAGTGTTTTGCCAGCATTAACAGAGTACCCTCATTTATCCCCGCTCGCCTTCATCTTTCATTTCCTGCTGCGCTCCTTAAGCTAGACTTTGTACATTTTCATCCTGACATCACTGGAACATACAAGCATACATCAGTGGGCTTCCAACATGAAAGTCATCAGTAATTGTTTGTCAGATTGATTTATTAACCTTTCATTTATTTATTTTTTTGGGGAGATAACAAGCTCTCTCCCACGGGGACCACACGTGTGTCTACAAGGACAAGATCCAGTCAACCAAACGTTTACAAGCAAGTCTGAATTTCCCTTTTTTTGTTCTTTTGGAACTTGTTCCTTGCAGGTGTACCAGATGTTTCTGCTTGCCCAAAGCAACCCAAACCAGACATAACTACATGCTGGCAGCAAGTACAACAACAAAACGCGTGCATGAGCCGTACACGCACACACAAACAAACATCAAACCATCTGGAGTGTACAGATTCATTTCAGATTGTTCTCCGCTGTCTTTCCAGCCCAATTCACCTCTCCCTCTCAGCACTCGTTATGTATGTCTTTCATTAAATCTCCAGTTGTCTTCCTCTTCTGTCCACAGTCTTTTCTGCTGCCAGATCCCAACTTTGAACAGATGGGATGAGTAGGACTTAGCAGATATTTGCATCACATCACATAACATATTGGAGCAACATACTCAGAGCAGCGCGATGAAATCATGTTTTGCCTTGGCGAGTCCAACCCAACTAGTTTTTCATGCTTATAAATGTTCCGTGCAGTGTAGCCTCTCTGATACCAGATTGTCTAGTGGCTGAAAACCATCTGGCTTGGTTCAATTAAGAGCAGCGTACTTTGTCCGAGTGAGCAAGAGGCGTGTTGAGACTGCACATGGATAAGGAAGGGAGTCAAACACCCGGCCAATTCAATTGCTTTCATAGAAGAGAAAGCGCGAAAGGCTGAAAACAATCGATTCCAGGGTGCCGGTTGAACAATTTCAACACTTTTTACAGACATGTTCTCTAAATGTATCCACTGCATTTAACGCATCACAGCGGTGAACACAGCAAGCACGCACTGGAGTGTGTGCTATGTGGTGAGCAAAGCTACAAGCGCTTTACAGTAAATGAAGGTTGACCACACTGAAGCTAACCACCGGAGAAATGCAGCAAGCTTAGCTATTGCAAGGTCAATTTCTTGGGCTAATGCAGTGAAGCACTTTATTATAATTATTTTGCATTGATTTTGTATTAATGAATTATTAATTCCCTTCTCACACTTAGACACACATGCATGCTTTCATACTACGACTGTCGCTAGCTACTGCTACGTTAGCTGTCGACGTTTGCCGATTGAGCTGTGATAACTATCTTAGGTGGCGATTGTTGTGTAAATCTAGGGAAACCTGAATATTTGTGCTTAAATAGTGCTGATGTCTTGGATGGTGATGGTGGATGTTTTTTTTTTTTTTTTAGAGTTGCACAGTAAACACTAGAACCTAACCATTCTGTGAGGACTCTGTCATGTCGACGTGTGAAATGGTCAACCTTTTCAAGCAAATGGTCTGCAATAACTTGTTGGCATTGTGACCTATAGTATTGATAATTCACTATTAGCTACCAATGTCTAATGCATCTGGATTAGTTTTAATGATAATTTACCAGTGGAACTCAACAGGTTTTATATATATATATATATGAACTGATCAAGCCTACTCGGATGAGAGGCGAAATGTCACCTAAGCCAAACGAAGCAGTCCAATTGTGATTGATTCAATGGCCTGAGAATGAAATGACCTGGATGAAAGGGAATAGCCAAAAGCATGTTGCCTTATTCCTTTATTGCATCAGAAACATGTCAACCATTAAGATCAAGTACATACATATGTCCGCATGTAGTGATGTGAATTGACATGCATGCTTGCAGTAGTAGAAACAGCAACACGCACGTAAGAATCCACACAGATGCACACAATCCCAACATGTGCACTTAGTCCCACTGTGTCAGTCTTCATTGAAGCGCCACACTAAATCATGTTTCCTTTGATTTATATCTCGTGGGCTTTGTATTTTTTCCTGTGGCCTATTTAATATGCAGTCTTCTATCTCATACGGCGCTTATATCGCTGGATTCCTCGTACCCCAAAAAATTGTAATTATTTCTGGCTATAAAGTCATTGTATCTTATTAATGGAGAGCAAAGTTCTACATGCTTGCGAAAGTCTCGGCGAGTCGAGAGGTGGTGCACTGGAGTGGCACCAGACCAGAAGGTCCCCAGTTCATAAATCAGACGCCATGCACCTCGTTCCACGGCATTGCCAGGCCACAAATCAAATGCATCTTTCTAAATTAAGCTGTGTGCAACTATTGGCTGCAGCCATTCAGCGGTATCTCTCAAAGAGGAGGCGTGGGGCTTTTTTGGGGGGTTCCTTTCTGTAAGCAGCTCTTTCCCATGCATCACCCCCTCCTCCTTTTTGATGATCTCCCAAACTATGCATCTCTGCCACAGTGGTTTTGTCTCAAACGCCGCTCCCCCCCCCCCCCCCTCCATTCTTCAACATATGTCCAATCCGTCTCGTCGTGTTGTCAGGATTACCAGCATCCGTCATCGCTTCCTCTTCCTCCTGTCCTCTACATAACATGTCGCCCCCCTGGCTCTCTTTTTAGCACAATTATTTCAGGATTAGCACGACAAAGTCTCCCGATAAATGTCATTACTTTTCAACCTGCCTTCCTTACTGTTATCATTGTAATATCACTGTGGCTTCCTCTCTCTCTTTTGGTGTCATTATTTCTGTCACATTGCATTCCTTCCTTTCCTGCTCGAGCGTTAGCTTGTTTTCAATCCGCCCACTCACCTCCTATATTCATCCTACAAAGAACAAATACCACACCCTCTTTCTGCCCGTCCGTCTTTCTCGCCGTTGCCATCACTTGCGTTCCCGTTCGGCCCGATGTCAAACAAGTGAAAGTACACAGGGCTGTAATTAGATTGAAGCCTCGCAGGTACTTTTGCCGGTGCTAAATCGGCGGGAAAATAGAGGGTGCCTGGTAAAGAAGGATGTCAAACTTTCAGTCTTTCAATTTTTTCCACCGGGTTGAATTTGCTTGACATTCCACAGTTCCCTCAAAACTGTCGGAAGAGCAAAATATGTGGCTTATTGCAATTTATTTCATGTAAAATTATGTTTCAAGATAGAAGGCATACCCAGTCACTAGTCACCATGGCGACCAAGGAAGGAAGAGATGAGACATGTATCATTTCCCACACACTCATGGGAAGTATTGAGACAATGTCCAGAATAAATCCCAATGACTGTCAGCAAAAAAATAAAAGGAGCAGCTTGGCGGACAATAGAAGCGATAGGTGAGATGGATGGTGTGTACGCGTGTGTGTGTGTCTGGGTGTGTGAGTGAGTTTGAAAAAGGGGGGGAAAAAAAGGACATGATCAAAGAAGCAATTAAGTATAAAGCCGGGACGTGTGCGGGAGAGAATTGCATGTGATTGCGTGATAGCCGCATTTGCATCTCTGTGTGTCTGTGCGAGCCGCAGAAAACACAAGCTTCATTTTTCTTCATTCTTACTTTCTGAGAGAAAGGCACCACTCTGTAATCAATCCACCACCAACCTGCAATTCCAATGCTTTATATTTTCAGTGATGAATGGGGATGTGCTGGAGTGCTCGAAAACAAACAAAGTGCGAAGACAAAATGCAAAACAACTTGAAGAAAAACAATGATTTGAAAGTGAACAGAGGGCGACACCGCTACTTCCTATCATAACAGTGAAGAAAAAAAAAAAAAAAGTGTCGCAAAATATGGTTTTCGTTTCTCTTTTTTTTTTAAACAGTGATGGATGTGTTTTTCACTGAAGATATTACTGTCTCTTGATTGTTTATAGCCCATAACTCCGTAAATCCATTATTTGTATGCGCTTCACCAGTTTCAGCAAAACAGATCTTGTTTGTTTGGTGCTTTGGGAGCTGCAGTGATTCCAGCGATGGTTGAGCACTGTGGGCGGTCTTATGGTGTGATGGCCAAGCGGGAGTGCGGGACCTACTTCAGGTGCGCAGGCTAACCATTTAAGAGGTCACGCGGTTACAATACCCTACACGCCTGAGCCAAAATGACGAGGTACATGTGGTTATTTGTCAAACCCTGCACCGAGGGAGGCCCGGGGAAACATATTTAAAGCTCCCAGTGAGGCAGCATAGTCAGACTTCACCTCTGGGGTGTTATCATGAGAATTGAGGCAGAGAATAGATGAGAAATGTATTTCTGGAGACTTTTTTTCTACTTGCAGCCAGTTTTCTTAGCAGTAGAAGCCTGGGGGTGTTCTTTGCGCAACCTATGAGAATATTTTATCTTCCATCATCATTGGATCGTGAGGAGTTTGTCAACTTTCAACAACTTAAATCCAGGCCTATCTGGAGCCTGTTTCTTTGGCCGATGCAAACTCCATCACGGTTGTTTACAACGAGGTTCTACTCTGGTCGCCAAAGTGTTAATCAAACACATATTATCACTGTGGAGACAGAAGAGATTCATATCTTTCTGAAAACAAGAGCTAATCATTGTGAGTTTTATGGATACATGTCACTTGTTTTTAATGCAATTGGCATTATAATGGACAGCTATTGGCACAAAATGACTTTAGAAGGATTAATAATAACATAATCGAAGGTACCTTGTGCAAATTTGTTGTCAGAAGTGTGTATCAAACTGCTAGCCCTTCAGTACCCAAACAGAAGCTCTCAATTTCAAAAAGTTTAGCAACCCCTAAAATAAACGAATAATCCCAGTAGTATGTGATACTTATTAGAGGCTACGGCCGTTAACGAGCTTGTGTTTGCATCGATTAGCACCATCTTATCTGTGATCTTTCAACAGTACACGCTAATTGAATCTCACTGAACTTTAACAGTCCAATGCTCTTTGAGGTGCTGAGGTCCAGATTACAGCACCGTGGAGACAAAACTTTCCCTAAAATGCCTTTTACACAGTCTGTTCAACTAGGATTTTATCCACCTTTTTTCTGGGTCACCGTTTGGTATAAAAAAGCACAGACATGGAATGGAGGATCAAGTCATTCATAAGTCAAAACTGGGTTGAAGCTGTGCAAATGGTCAGGGGTGTGTTTCGTGAAAACCACCAGACATTGTGCCTTTTGTGGTGGCTTAAGGCAGGACTTTGTTCGACTGATGCGTCTAATTTGCAAGATGTCAGTGGAAAACAGACTTATTCCTGCCCCCAAACTGTGGAACAACATCCTGCTCCATATTACCTCACAAAGAGTAGACTTTTTTTTTTCAATGGTTTTTCCTTGATTTTCAACACTAGAATGCCCATTTTTTTTGTTTTTTGTTTTTACAACAACTATTGAACTACAAATCTGGGTGATATTTGACAAACAACTCTGCTGGCTACAATTAGCCAACTTTCACTTGTAAATTGGCCATTAGCTGCCAAAGCAGCAGGGAGTATGGCGATGTGACATAGTCAAATGTAAAGCAGAAAAGTCAATTGACAGGCTTCTGGGCATTCTATAGGAGATTGATACATGGGGATTTCTCCCATTCCAAAGACGTGCATGTGAGGTTCAATGAACACTGAAAATTGTCCCTTGGTGTGAATGTGAGCGTGAAAGGTTCAGGTGACAACTCCCAAGGGGCAACTCACTACAGGAAGTTTCATCTTGAATGACTATGGTCATATCATCATTCCATCAAGTGTGTTGGGAAAGTTTTTCCTTCAGAGTCTCCTGCAGTTGATCCTGTCGAACCCTCTTGGCTTTTGCTTTTCTCGACAGAGCAAGCGGCGTTCTGAGTCAATGAAGACGAAACGCACTCACATACACAAACCATCAAAGTGGAAAAGATGTGCCAATGAAAGTCACTGATGCCTCACTGTCTTGGCAATGCATCCGCTAAAAAAAGCTCAGCGTGCTCAATATTTAACTTCCCCTTGGGGTGAGCTAAAAGAAAAAGCGTATGAGTTGCATTCTTGAAAAGACAACCTGTAAATTTGATAGAAAGCAGAGAGTTGACAAAAAAAAAAAACACACACTGACTTTTCCAAAAATGTACTGCAGCACAAAGAAATATATAAAAAAAAAAAAACATTAGGATCTTCTTCGTTCAAGTGAATATGAAATCCACTCAGTCAGCAGCAATGTGCGCAACATGTCATTCACAGCCGTAGTAGCCACTCATTACTTTATGCAGTAATTTGTGTTTATGAGTCTGCTTGCAAACATGTGTGAGTCTTTGTGGTGATGCTGTGGTATAAACTGCAATCCTGGTCAGTATTGGCTCACAGTGATTTTGCTGCACACACACACACACACCCCCACACACACATGCACACGCACACGCACGCACTCAGAAGCCCAAAGTCGCACAGTTTAATCATTTTCTGCTTCACGTCGTTTTCTCCATCTCTAATCTGCTCCCCAATAAAGTTATTTCTCCCTGACAGTTCAATCAATTTCATCCAACAATAATGTATCTTTTATTGCAACACAATATTTACTTTCCGCTATTTCTCTGAATGAGAACGTCAAAACAAAAAAGAAAGGCTATTGTTTTTATTGTCATAAATGCCATATTGCTGTTTTCATTGTTTTGAAGACGCTTTCAGTCTCTTTTCTTCTCTTGTTGCTAAAATGTCTTTGCGAATGTGATTGATATTTGCTCCTTCATATTATTGTAATCACCACGATTGGTTACTTGCATCAACAGAGGCACAAATAAGGCAGGTGCTAAGATGTGCCCCACCCCCCACCCCCTTGCTTTTTTTTTGTCAGTAGAACAGAAGATTTTATATGTTCCAAATTCTTTATGTAATCGTCCTTATAAAGCATTATTTTTCCTCGCTGTTCTTGTGTATGAAACAGTCTCTCTATTTGCTGGTATTCTTTATTATCAGACTAAATTATATGAATGAATAAAAATTCAAAACATATCAATAAAGTGTAAATGCTTTTAAAAATTATGCTTTTTTCCTATATATGTATTGTTTTGGACAGCCCATTTTTTGGGGGTGTTTTCTACTTAAACTACCCATTTTTGGGGTTGTTTTCTGCAAAAACAACCAAAAAAGTTGGGTCAAATTGACCCAAGTTGTGGATCGGTCCATTTTTGAGCCAAAATTGTGTTATTTTTAACCCAACTGTTTTTAGAGTGAATGAACCATTAAGATAACTGTGGTGATTCCGGGCTATATATCTTCATTGAAGCATCTGATTGGCTATGTATGCCCATGTATCCCTTATTTTGAATTCAGCACAAATATCTTGGTCGTGTTTGTAGGTCAAAGCAAGAAGGGTGAAGTAAAAAAAAAGTCAAAGAGAAACAAAAATACAATAATTGCTATCCGTTTACCTTCCGATTTGTTAGATATGAGTAGATAATAAGCCGCTAAACTAAAGGATTATATTTTGGTGGAGTTGACTTTCATGTGCAGTGCCTCAGGTTAAATTTCACCAGTAACTAGGTCATTTTGCAACAAACCATATCAAATCATGCTTTTAATATTTAAAGCTCTCCATAAATGACTTCCCAGATATGTCTTCATATGATGACGGAATGGTCACTGATGGTGTAGTGGTACACACGCCTGAGTTGTGTGCGAGCAGCGTGCGATCGGTTCCCGCTCACTGACGGTGTCTGTGTGTGTGCCCTGCGACTGGCTTGCGACCAGTTCGGGGTGTAGTCTGCCTTTCGCCCATTGTCAGCTGGGATAGGCTCCAGCACCTCCCCGCGACAAGCGGTTTGGAAGATGACATGGACATGATGACGGAATGACCCAAATCTGTGAACATGTCATAACTCTCTATCTCTTATTAAACTCACAAATGCAGTTCTGCAAACATTTGGTCAATTACCTTGTTCAGACTGCCAACCCCAAATCCAATTTTTGTCATATCCAACTTGTATGCGTCTTAACTTTAGGGAGGAAAAAGAAATTCATATGAAATATGATTGAGCAGGACACATCCCAAACCTCATAGAGGAGGTGGTTTGACAATTGCGTTTTGCATGCGAATCTTCAGTGGACGTTCTGGGGCTTCACTTATTAAAGACTTTGTAGGATTCCAACTAAAAGTGGACACACACAGGCATCAACAACAACACAACAACAACTATAAAAGTGTGCGTACACACAACTGCTGGATATTTTCCCTTAATAGGTCACAGCACTTGGGAACCCGCACATTGATCCCGCCCTCTTCACGGCCAAATCTAATCATATACGGTCAATACACAGCAATACATGAAAATGAATGAGCCAATTTTTTTGAGAAAACTGAATCACGACAACAGTTCTTACCAACGTGGTGGACACATGAAAGGGAAATTGTTTGGTGGCCTTGTCAGAGAACAAAAAAAACAAAAACAAAACTAACAGGACAGGGAGGACAGAAATAGAAATAAAAAAAGAAAGAAGACTTGATAGGATAGTAGATGCCCCAAAACCACCACCATCCCTCCAAAAAAGCAAATGTTGCTACACTGGAAAAAAAAAAATAAAGTCATGCGAATTTATAAAATCAGCTCCATATGATTATTATGCAGTAAACCGATGTATATTATTGTATTAGTTTTGAGGAGATGTCAGTTGGCAACATTTTAACTATGGGCAACCCATGTGCGTGATCAAATTAAATTAATATTTTTTTTCAGTGTAGAAATCACTGGTTTCAAACTCCGTTCCTCTGCCCCTTTCTAGCATGTTTTAGGTGTTTCGTTCCACACACCTGATTCAAATGATAAGGATCCTTAACAGGCTCCTGCAGAGCTTGCTGATAATCTTATAATTTAAATCAGGTGTGTTAGAGAAGGGAAACATCTAAAACCGGATCGTGGCGGCTAACGTGGGCCGTAGTCGACGTCAACTGCAGTGCAACAACAGTTCTGTCATAATTACACACGGATCTCCGGTCTTTCGCCGTCTGCTCACTCGCACACCCCTGCAATCCGGCGAATCGCGTGATGTATTCAGGAACCTCGGAAACAACTTGGCGAAACACAAATGTTACCACAACACAGATAACGCAAATTCATTACCGTATGTTGTTTGTCTCAAAAAACGCGTATCATGTCTTCTTATTAAGTCAAAATTTTGAATTTCGTTCTTGAGACCTTGTGCAAATTCGGTGATCAGCATTTGCCTTCCTCAGAGACTTTTGACAGCACAGCATACAGCGTGGCTGCCTTCTGACACGCCTGCTGCCAGCGACACCAAAACTGCACAATATCTTAAAGTATTTTATTGGTGCGTGTTCGTTTGTTTGATTGTAGTTGTAAATTGTAAGATTATTGTGACCTCGAAATATTAAAATAAAATTATATAGTCCCTGTCAGCCGAAAATCTCGGACCTCCAAATACGGCCAAATTCTTTTTTTCTAATTCTAACAGCTTTCTAGTCTAGATTTCACAATGGAGTAAGTCCATTGAGTAAATTGAGACGAGCTCATCATTATTTCAGGACTTTTGTTTGGTTGTGAGCCGTAAGACTTTTCTTAAATAAAATGGTTGCTTTGACTCAATAAAGGCTGGGAAACACTGGTCTAAATTGAAAGGTAACACACAAGCTTTTATGAGAGAAAGCACTGCTAGTCTGGATAGGAAAAAAGGCCAGACAGGGCCGGAAATAATCACAATGTAAATTATTTAGCTTTCTTTCTCCAGTAAATTAATTGCTTTCGGTCAATTATAGTATTTAGCTAATTAGTTACACCTCCAATGGCGCTCTGTCTTCTCCAGCCAGACTTCCACTGGAGGCAAAGCTGACTGAGCAGGACTGCAAAGAACGTCCCTGCGTCACCGTCTGTGGAGCTCTACTTCCTATTTTACGCAGCCTGTGTGGAGCTTATTGGTCTCTGTGGGTTTTGGGAGCTGGAGAGACAAGAGATGAGCGAGACAGACTGAGATGCTCTGCTGCACGATTTGGTGTCTGTGTGTGTGTCCCTCAGTGAAAACACCAACACTTGCTTTGCGGTGACAAGAGGCAAGAGAATAGTGTGCATGTGTATCCGACCGCACAAATGTGAATATGAACAAATGAGATGCTAACCCGTGCACAATATGGGTCGGATTTACACTGCAGGTATAAGTACATAATTCCGATTTAGAGCTTTCGGGAGACTTTTTGACTGTCTTTATCTGTAATATTATTCTCATGTGACTCATATCGTATACCGTGTACATTACTGAAGACCAGAAATGACCAAGATGCCCATACGCCCCAAATGTAAGTAACCAACTGTGTCAAAGTGTCAACGCAGGTAATAAATAATAAATTAATTGTTGCAACTATTCATTTGTTGAACAGGAATGACTCATGCTTCCACTGGTTTAAATTAAGGCACTATAACCTCAGCATTGCCATACTGACCTCAGTTGGAAATTCCTTACTTAATTGTCAATGTACCATAACGTGCCATAATATGCATGACTTGCAGAGCTGGGCATTCCGTCCCGGAATTTTTGGGACGGAGGACGGGGGATGACAATTTTTTTTTTTTTTTTTTGCTTGGGAGTAGACAACGACTAGCAAAACAAAAAAGGTTTCGACATCACATTCAAGTGGCCATTGTGCTAAAGCTAACGTAAACAATATTGGCGTCTTGGTAAATTTCAACAGCTGTAAAAAAGGAAAGAAAGTAAAAACATACCAGGTATAAATAACAAGCTCCTCGCTCACGGTTCTCCAAGCCTGGTCTCTTTTTTTTTCTTGTCCCGGTGGTGGTAGCGGGCCGTGCCATATAGCTCGGGATGTACACAAACCACAACGATAATATTTTCCTTCATTTTGCGCTCTCCACACAAGACCCGCTGAGTGTACAGAACGCTGTGTGTGACGTAGTACTCCCCGATGCTGATTGGCTGCCACGAGGCGAAGGGGGAAAAGGTTCATTTGTTTTAGCCGCGCCGAGGGCGGAGGGACGAGGACGGAAAGGTACCCAGGCCGCGGATGGAGGACGGACCGGCAAAAAAAGGGTCAAGTGCCCAGCTCTGATGCCTGGTTTCACAAAACCTTCCTTTTTAGTGTATCAATTAAGTTAATTTTCTCTTGATAATGCTAACTTTTTTTTTTAACTTTGAACTGATTAATTGCCATCTCATCTGTTGATGATAACTAGAAGTATTTTTAATGTTGTTTATTAACAAACATGGTTTATGGTGTTATTTTTTTTTTTTTAACTGATTGTATTTATTTGGTTTTCTTTTATCCAGCCTCCAGTGTCTCCTCACAGAAAATTGCTGACAGTAATGTATTGGATGTCCTTATAAAGTGCAGATATAAAAACTGCAGATATAAAAACGGATGTATCCAGTACATATATGCGTACATTTAACGTAATTGTACATTATAAGTTGTATGAACAAGTTTTGTTTTGTTGTGTTTTACAAATTGTTGGCCTTGTTGGATTAAAAAAATTCTGACAATTGTCAAGGTCAATCAATGCCAAGCACTCTTATCATTTGTTATCCTGTCATCTCCAAACTTGGACGCGGAAATGCTGTATAGTAAGAAGCTAGCCATGTTTGTATCTTAAAGCCAAGGCAATGAATTGGTGTAATTGGATAAAATTCATGTTTGTCAAATGTCCAGGTCTAAGTGAATACGTTCTTAGAATAACCCAAAGAAAAGAACTCTTAATATGCACAAAACGTGCAGATAAGGGGGAAAAAGATCAAACGCAAGATATTTCAAGGAATTACAAGTAACCCTTTAATCCAGAGAGAGGAACAAGAAAGACAACAAAAAAGGCAAGGATGAATTAAAACAACATGTGGTGAGTCAGAGAGAGAGAGAGAGAGAGAGAGAGAGAGAGAGAGAGAGAAAAAGAGGGAGGTGCTTTTTGCATCTTATATACTGGCCCTTGAGGCTTATCCTCTATAATATATACTGCAGTGTGATTTGCTATTCATCTGTAGGGATGTTGATGTTTCACATGAGCTTGCAGGTTGTGTTTGAGAAGGTAAAACACACGCACACAAATACACACTGACACAAAAATACACTCACATTTAAGTTAATTTGCAAGTATATGGAAAAATAGGAGGCGGGGTTAAATAGTAAGCTGGAAAACAAACAAGAGGAATGAGAGCCTCTATTGTCATTGACACACCTGAGAGCAAGGCAAAAGCACAAGGTCAGCCGCAAGGCTGACAGACGCCAAGCATCATATATTAACATTCAATCATTTGTTTTTTGTTTTGTCTTTGTCAGGCACTTTTCATTTAAAGGGGAAGTCAACCCAAACATATTTCTTTCAAGAATATGTTCTATGCAGGCCCACTAGTTGAAACAAGACATTCTGATGAATATTGCGTTTGTGGGATAAGAGTTAATCCACCAGTTTTTATCTCTCCTCGGGGGCGGCCATTTTGTCACTTCTGTCGACTAAAAATGACATCACAGTGTCTCAGGGCTCAGGTAACGACCAATCACAGCTCACTTGTTTTCTGAAGCTGAGCCATGATTGGTCGTTATCTGACTCTGAGCATTTGTGATGTCATTTTCAGTCGACAGAAGTGACAAAATGGCCGCCCCCTGAGATGACTAAAAATGGGTGAATTTTGCTAATAATTTGCTGACAATCAAATGTGTTGTACTGCTAAGGCTAGCTGAGTTTTAGTTACGTTAGAACAGAATGCCATTACACTGCTCACAAAAGTATTCTCTTGTGCTATCGCAAACATACACCATGGCGACGTCGCTGCTGGCGTAGTTGGTCTATCCAAACAACGATACAGCATTTGCGACTGTACCGCGTCTATTCTTAGCTGTACAATGAATTTTATCTTAGCCGAGATACAACAAACCCACTTGTTCTAATTGTGTTTCCACTGTG